>NC_092500.1:174935802-176135802 GCF_047511675.1 Marmota flaviventris
GGAGCCACTTGTTCCTTGCTGCCCTGTTCTCCACCTCATCTCCTCCGGGAACTTCTCCATGAGGACTAAAGCACAAGTACGTTTTATCCTCCTGCCCTTCATCTGTCCCCACAGCCTTGTGATGTTCCAGAAATGCCTTCCGAAGTCGCACACACTGCGCTGTGTGGAAACCTGGTTTTCCTGGTCCTGGCCTCACTGAGTAAGTGGGTAGTTTCTAGCCTCTTCCCACACCCCGGGCAACACGCAGTAGGAGCTCCTGTGCACTCATCATTTCCCACCGAGACGGCGCCTCTCCACACCCCCACCACCTGGTGGAGAAGGGCCTTTTCCATCCACACCTGGAGCCTATTCTGATCCTTGCAAGACCGACAGGAAGACTTGTAGCTCAGGGATGTTCCAATATCTACTCTCTTTTGATAAATGGCGTCTTCCTCCCTCCCTTTTTTTTTTTTTTTTTAACCAAATCGCACTCCTCCATTTGTTCGTAGTCACCCAGGCAATCCATAGGGAGGAAGCAGAATGCTCAGAAGAATCCAGAGATCTTGAGCTCACATCTTTTCTCTGGCGCTCTTTGCATATCATATTATGCAAATTAATGATTGTTTGGGATCTGTCTTTCTTAACTTGCAAAATAAAGACCCACCCGTCAAGAATGTCAGAACTAGACCATTTGTCTTGCAAGAGGTTTGAGGAGGTCATAGCATCCATATCCTTGCCACTGGCTAGGTCCACAGTTACCTTAAAAACATCATCTGTGCTCCTGGCATGGAGACAGAACAAGCACCTGGCCTTATCACTAAGAGTTAGAAACAGCTTTGAGCTGCCCTGTTAATAGTTGCAGGGATTATCCCTGTGAGCTGTGCTGAGGACTTCCTGTGAGCAGTGAGGGACGGTGCCTGGGGGTAGAGTTAGGTGTGAACAGCTGCTCACATCTTATGGCAATGACAGGTAGGCACAGTCAGTCAAAACCTTTATGTGCATGTAGAAACCAGGGCAGAACTCATGCCTAGGAACCTGGGAGCTCACAGCCAATAGCAACAACCACACCAAAGACGAAATGGTGCCGAGTACCAAACGTCCCTGTCTGTGGTTCTCACACCTCCAACCAAGATCCTCTGGAGCAAACTCCTAGGCATACTGTGGTCTGGCCAATGCGTGAGGGAAACAGGACACTACTGAACACTTGAAGGATGTCACACAACCTGCTAACTTGAGAGAGCTCCCTGTAACGAAGGGTGGTACAGAATCCTGCAGACCAAGAACCCTGAGGTATTAAGGGGAAAATGAGGTGGGTGTGTCTAGACTGTAGAAGTTAGCAGGTGAGTGACAGGAGAGGGCACTAAAGTTACCAGTCACCAGACAGAGGCTTTGAGGGTCACCACTGGAGTTTGAATTCCTTCTAAAGATAATAGGAAGATGCTGAGAGGTTTTGTGGCTTAAGGGCATGGCTTGATTTGACTCATATGCAAATGAGGGAATGGTACAGGGCTGAGTGGCTGTCTCAGTGAGTGGTACCTCAGGGGCCACGGAGTCCAGGCAAGATGACATCAGCAGGAGCCAGCTGAAGCCAATGGGAACAAAGGCACTTAAACAGCATATGTTTTGGGAGTGAGATAATCAGCTTATGAGACAACGCTTTAGGGAGGAAGAATCAAGGGGAACATCGATGCTGGCAAGGTAGCAGCTCTGAGGGTGGCACTGCCGTGGACTGAGGGTGCTACCTGAGCTCAGCAGTTTGCAGGAATGATAGAAGTGCTGCTTGCTCTCCCACAAAGGTTGGGGGGGGGGGTTGGGCAGCACTGTGCCCTCCCTGGCTCCAATACCAAACAGGGCGTGGGTCTGAAGCCATGTCACCCAGCTCACAGAATGGGGTGAGCTGGAGGGAGCTGGGTCTGTTTCAGCCCAAGGGTACGAAGCCAGCAACGGTGATTCAGCCTCCGAAGAAACTTCTAGGAATAAAACCAGAGTGCAGTCTGGGTGGGGCAGCCGGGAAGACTTTCAGAAAGTGCATCAAAGTGAGCAGAAAGGAAGCACAAGAAGCCCATGTCACTAAAGTCCCCACACCCAAAGAGGGTTTCTGCCTGGTCCTGCAGAATCCTCCCCACGCCCAAGCAGGGTCCGGAAGTGCCAAGTTTCATCCTCTGCAGCCCAGTGAGGAGGTAGCATTTCTAATCTGGAGACTGGCAAATGAAAATCAAAAAGGTGTTAAGAGTTACTTTACAAGGGTTTTTAGGTTGCTTCTAACAAAAGAAAATCAAAACAAAATATAAAAACAACAAAGAAAACCCTTTCTGTCAGTCAAGACTCTTTGGCTTCATCGTTTCCTACAACCAAAGGGATAGGTCTTTTGTGTTCTTGAAGTTTCCTCCCAGTCAGACGGATACAGACGTTAGAGGAATGTATGGAAGAGTCAATGTGCTTCGGGAATGCCTAAGGAACAGGGCAAGAGAATCGAGAGCTCAAATAGAACGAGGTGCTGAATGCCGCCTTGCTAATTATTGTTTTCATTATTATTATTTGGTACCAGGATTTGAACCCAGGGCTGTTAATCACTAAGCCACATCCCCAGCCCCAGCCCTGTTATCTATCTTCTATCTATCTATCTACCTATCTATCTATCTATCTATCTATTAATCAGCAGGATCTCTTTAAGTTTCTCAGGGCCTCCCTAAGTTGCTGAGGCTTGATTGAACCTGTGATTCTCCTGCCTCAGCCTCCTGAGCCCCTGGAATTATAAGTGTGCATGACCGCGCCTGACTTCTTTTCATTATTTTAATAAGCTGGTATCTTAAAAAAAAAAAAAAAAAAAACCAAATGAACAAATAAAGAAGTCAGGGCCTCATGCCCTGGGGTGTGCTGATGGCAGCCCTTGACCTGAAGATGTGCATGCTAAGGCACACGAGGCCCAAGACACTGATGCTGGCTTCCTGGTGGCAGTTTGCTCCTATCCACAGAGAAGTTCCCACCATGCTCCCACGCTGCCGCAACGTTTCTGGAGATGTGATTTTTTCCTCCAATTTTCTCTTCTTACGAAGGCTAATTCTTCCCTGGAGAACTATTTGAGGCAAGATCTTTGACCTCACTGGAGAAGAGCAGCCGGAGCAGCAGAAGGATGAAAAGGTGCTTTGCCCGTCCGGACCCTGCATGGGTGTGGGGAGGATTCTGCAGGATCAGGCAGGGGAGACCTGCTAGGGCTGCCAGCTGGCCAGCCCCACTCGCAGTCTTTATCCCCGAACCTGGGAGTAAAAGGCAAATCTGTTTTCCTAAAATCCACAGTCCAGAGTCGTTATTGCTCCAGATTGTATCTCTGTCTCTCTGCAGCTGGAATCTTAATTGGCTCTGCTATTTCTGTAACAGCTGTGGGGGACTCTGCCCTCTCTCAGGCTCTCTGCCTCCTCCGTGTCCATCGCACATCAGACGCATTTAGGTTTTGTCATCTGCTCAAAGTTGTTGATCGGTGCACGTTTCATTGATGATGAAGTCTGCCTGCAGGGGCCACTCAGGAGACCAGGGAAAAATGAGCTGCTAGAGGGAGACGGCTTTAAATAAAAGTTGAACAAAACTGCACTGGAAGCCTGGGGGAGTCTTTAAAGAGGCGGTTTCAGGCAGGGTTGGCCCAATCAGACGCAGGTCTCCCAGGAGCTAATTATTAGGAGACAGCAAGACGACTCTGTGGCAGGTGAGCCGGGCTTCTGTGAAATCAGGTGAGGCACCTCTGACATTGCCTGGGAGTGGACGGCGGACGCAAAGCCCGAGTGATTTTAATTGCCTCCTTTGTGACTTCGCCTGTGCCTGGGCCTAGGGTTTATTTTTTGAAATCAAATGACTCAAAGCCTTAGCAAGGAGCGAGGGGCCAGGGGACAGGGCTGCAGGTCTGGATGCTGTGACAGAGCTCTAAGTCGGCTGTGCTCTGCTTTTCTGGAGTGGCAGGAGAGTCCCTAGGCAAGGAGGGCTTGAGTCCCGGATTTGTCCCTATGCTTGTCACATGGTGGCACGGAGCTCATTTCCTACTGTGCTGGTTTCTCTGACCTGATGGCACTGGATGGGACATTCTCAGCCATCCCCTCGGGTCTTAATTCTCTACTCCTATGACTCCTGGGAGTTTTCCCAGCAACATTTCAACTCAGCTTACTGGGCCGGTGGGTTGGAGGAGTCGTCTCAGCGCAGTGAAGGGCCAACCGTCTGCCTCCAGGTTTGAAAGAAGGAATCCTGTGTTTACTTCTCTTGCACAACAGGTGCAAAGCACCCCAACTGGAGGACACTTCTGGGAACCCAACATGTTGTAGGTGCAAAGAAAATGCAAGGACCGTGTTCATCAGGAGGACCATGTTTTGAAGCCACGATTTTTGCATGAACAATTCTTGTTCATGTGATTGGCACCTGTCAACTTAATTTTTCAAAATTGACATTTTTGCTCAAATCTCCCTCGCATATATGTTATATATTTACTAAAACCTTAGTTACGTAGATCTTCCAAAGGAGATGGGATAGGGGACTTAATTAATTAATTGATTAATTAATTAATGTCTTTACGAATTGATAATGTGTCTCCACTAAGTGGATAACTTATCCTGCTATAAGACAGATTTTTACCCATTCTAAAAAGATGTCTCTATCCTTTGATCTATAATTGAATAAAAAAGTATAAGACTTTTTACTAAAACAAATTATGCAAGCTAACTTTGATGATTTTTTAGGGAACATTTTTATCATTTCCAAAGAGGAGTCTTGCAACTTTATATCATCGTTATAAAAAGGAGAATAAATAGGATTCAACATATTTGAAATATGGGGAGAAAGAAGATAAGCCAGGACTTTGTTATGGGAATTCAAGGGGATAATTTTAGTAAAATGGATATGTTATTTTGTAATATCACAAATAGCAAACAAGTGTAGTACATATACGGGCTTTTACAACATCACTTATTTTCTGTTTTATTTAGAATGTGAACACACAGCTACTTCGTGGGTTTCTGAGCACATGAAAAAAATGTTTGCTGAAATATTGCATAAAAATAGTAAAACTGGCAACTATGGAGCTACACACAAGAAAGGCACCTTGAGCAGAGCAGGGACTGAGCTCGGGGACTCCTGGGGCCGTGGACCCCTGAGGACGGGGACTGCACCCCTTCTCCCATCTAAGTGCCATGCTGTGGTGGAAGATTTATTTGACCACACTCTGACTTGGTGTTCTCAAGTATAAAATGAGAATATTATGCATAGTAATTGTTTTTCTCATGGAGTTGTCGTAAAGATTAAAGAAGGTATTAGAAAAGTATTTAAAATAGTGCCTGGTGTATATTCAACATTCAACAAGTTATAGCTAAATTTGGGCAGAAATGGATATTGAATATCTTCTAAATTAGTCAAGCCCTAGATTCTAAGATGGATTTGTAGGCCAGTGGCTTCACTCCCCATCAGGAACAATCCTTGAGAATCCCCGGTGAGACAATATTTATTGTGGTTACTCAGAAGTCAGACTTCCGCCCCATATATGGCATTTATAGGATGTGGTAATCCATTTGGATGCACACAAGAAAGCATCCGAGACCCTAGAGGGCAGCAACCCTATCCCACCATTTTCCTTGTGGGGAGTCCAAGAACAGGATGAAGTCACTCTGCTCCTGAGTGTCTGCCAACCACAGACCTGCTGGGGTGTGGGAGGCCATGACGTGGACTGTCCGGTGGATATGGAGTGAGAGTGGGTGGAGGGGAGATAGAATGAGCTTCTCACTTCAGGAGCACAGACAGGATGCTCAGGGAGGAACACAGCAGGAGGAGCCCTGGCCTGGATCTCCCACAGGGGATGAGGCAGGGGAAGCCAGGGAGGGGGCAGGGGAAGCCAGGGAGAGAGCGAGGCGCATGAGGATACCTGGCTTGACCAGGAAGCCAGATGGGGCTGAGGGTGTGGGGTGTAGATGGTCAGTCATAGTGCCTTTGTCAATCATTCTAAGAAGCTTGAATTTTGATCCTTGTGGACATGTGGATGGGTTTAAGTTGGAAAAGGGCAGTGTAAATAAATAATGTTTTGGAAAGATTCTTCTGGCAATCAGGTGGAGATGGATTTGAGAGAGTCTGACCCAGGGCAAGGGATCCATCACGAGGATGCCATGGACATTAGTGGAGAGTGACACAGAATTCACCTCAGGTCTCAGATGAAGGTGGGGTGGGAGCAGATGCATGATGCCCTGGGTTATAACAGATGGAGTCTGAAACTGGGTGACAGATTAGCCAGGAGCCCTGAGGAATGCTGCAGGGGCATGGGGGACAATGGGGTGTCCAGTTTGAGCCGCCATCTGTCCCCAAGGAGAGGAAGCAAGCTTTGGTGGGGAAAGAAAACCTGCTGAGCCTTGAAGAGACTGAGTTTGAGATGTGTCTCCAAACCAAAGCCCAACAGGCAGGGCCATTCGAGTGCACGGGAGGGGATGGAGCCTGGGTGGAAGAGGGAATCAGCACAGAGGTGGCCTTTGACAGCCCAGTGGGGAGGGAAATGGCTCAGACCACCCACACCTAGGTTCAGGCAGGGGCTCAGAGAACTAGTCTGGGCAGCCTTTGCCTTTAGGGATGGTAGGGAAAGCAAAACACCCACATGAAATGGAGGCGCAAAGAGACCCCGTGTGAAAGGAGTCATGAGTTCACACGTTGAGGGAGGTGGACAGTAGAGAATGTGCTTTACGCGGGTTACAAGGATTTACATCCCCCAGTGACAGTCTTGAGAGGCCAAGTGCTAGTTGTGAGACAGCGTCCTATGGGAAGACCTCACTCAAGAGTTCCTCAGTTAACTCTGTGTTTATTACGGCCAAGCGTTGATGATGTTGAAGGGGGTGCACACCAAGGAGTGCTTTCCCTCTACTGACCACTCCGCAGAGCACTTCTAACACCTGATGCGTGGGGATTTTTCTTCACAAACACTGAGCAATTCTCTGGCTGATACCAGTTGGATGCCCTGTTATTCTGTTCAGTTCTGACAGTACCTACCTGGAGGTAGCGTCTCAGGTTGTACGCTCTGTCTCCCCTACACTGCCCCACTTCAGGTACGAGTCACAAGTTCAAGTTTGTCTCCTGTGCTTTTGATTAATGGCTTTCAACTGGGGACTCCCAGGACCCCCTCCTTGCGTTAGATTAATTTGCCAGAGAGGCTCACGGAGCTCAGAGAAATGTGTTGTAATTGTCCTTCGGTGCCCAGTGGACGGGTTCCAGGACCCCTGATGATTTCCACGTCTGTGGAGGCTCCAATCCTTCATACAGAGTGCTGTAGCATTTGCATATAACCTATGCACATCCTGCTCCCACATTCTATAAACCACACTTATGATACCTAGTGTAATGGAAATTCTATGTAAATAGCTGCTGTAGTATATTGTTTAGGGAATAATAAGAGAAACAGTCTGTTCATGCCCGGCATAGATGTAAATGTTTTTCGAATATTTCTGATGTGTGGTTGGTTGAGTCAGAACGTGTGGCACCTGTGGTCACAGAGGGCCAATGGTACTCACTTTCACCCATTTATTATGATAGATGTTAGAACAGGTACAGATGAGCAAAGCCAGATGGAAGGGATGGGCAGGGTGAGGCGTGGAGCCTGAAGGGGCCTGAGCTTACTGACCTCATCAGAGCTGCCGACGATGAGCTATCCGCAGCGCCCAGGAACCCCGTCCTGTGATGGAGACTTCATCACAGTCACGCCTGATCGACCATGGGCCATTGTCATTGCTGCTCTTTCAGCCCCTTCCCCGGGAACTTGAAGAGTGGGGCTGACGTCCAGCGCTCTAATCCAGCCATCATCCTCTGGGTCCCGCTCTACCTGTCTTCAGGGTTTCCAACCCCAGCCCCCAGGCCACCCACCGGCCACACACCACTTACCTCATTACCACACGAAAGACTAAGAAAGACGCTTTTTTTCTCTGGAGATGACAAGGGGTTTAGGGGCTATGTGACAGAAAACAAGATGAAGACCAAATATTTATTTCACAGTATCGTCCTGGATGTTCCTCCCTCTGGGATCCTGGGTAAGCCACTGTGCAGGTACGTCCAGGGGAAAGCGCCCGTGGGAGATGCCGCTGCTCCTTTAAACGACTACTGTCCTTTCTTTAAAGTTTTCTCTTTCGTGGTTTTGTTTCAGATGAGGCCTTCCACAGACACTTATAGGGTGCCAGTCCAACTCTGGAGTCACTCTACACACTCCTGGAGGTGAGGTGAGGTGAACTTAGCCCATCCGACACCAAACGCCCTACCAGGAGGTGTTCTGGCCCCATTTTTAAACATGCCATGTTTGAAGACGTGTGACTTCCAACTGAGCATGCTCAGGAATGTGCCCGCCTCTGCCTGTGATGAGGCATCTCTCCGGTATGAATAAGTCTCCCCAATAAAAGCCCTTGTTTTCTTTGTTGCGGGGAGAGACTCTTTGGGAATTATCCCCAGTGTACTCCTTACTTGCTGCAAGTAATAAACCTTTCTCCGCTCTTTAATCTCCTGGCTGGGCTGATGGGCTTCACACCCACCAAGGGGTAACCGCACTGGGTTTGATTATACCCCGGGAGCATTCACATGCATATCTCTTATGATACAGTCTGGATCTTCTTTGTACTAATTTCTTGTGAAATTGCCCTCATGTTTATTAGATGAGAATTCCACCGTGGCCAAGGGTTTGAATTATACAGTGCCTGGTTGCAGCACGTCTCTCTCATGTACAAAGTCACTTGGCAAGTGCGCCTCCTACTGAACTGTTATGGATGAAATCAAGCAGGAGATGAAGACTGGAAAAGTGGAAAGAAGACACTAGTGGTTTCACTAAAGAAATCTCTATCATGTGCAAGGAGAAAGGAAATTAAGAAGAAGTATGGACATAGGAGCAGGGTGTACCCAGGTGATGAGGTGGTTGATTATTGGGGGATTTGGCTCTGACCAATGTGGCACTCTTTTGAGATGCAAAGTAGGGCAACTGGGTGGTGGAGCAGGGAGGTTGAGTCCTTCAGCTCTGATCCTGGAGTCCCCTGGTCCCCCCCCGCAGGCAGCCTATAAGGGACCTCAGAAAAAGACAAAAAGTGTCTCTGGCGTTAAACTCAAAGGTGCTCTCCCATCAGATCAGTGACGGACACCCCGGGCTGCTGTGGGGAGAGCAAGCACTAGTTAGCCTGACTTGGAGGAAGGAGAGATTTTAAGCTAACAAATTCTGGGCGAACAGTGACATGGAGGGTGGTGGGCTTGGCTGTAGAATCGTGAGTCTAGCCACAGAGGGCGAGTTTCTCTAAAACATCGCGATTTTAATCAGAGAAGTCTGACATGCAAAGCAGGCCTCCCACTTGTTTCCAAAGCTTTGAATTCTGTCTCTCAGCTTCCTCCTTGGCTCTGCCTCCTGGATCGCTTTGAGAATCCGATGAGAGAGAAGAAATTCTCTCTGGAAAAGGCGCACACATACCAACTTCTGACTAGAACCAAGGGTTCCTCTTTGCAAACCTCTCCATGGGTCCTTGAGGCCTCTCTGCCCGCAGATGACAGCTCCTGGCCCTCCAGCAGGAGGCTAAGCTCGTCCTTCCCACATTCTCGCCCCTTTGGATGCAGTTTCTGGGCTTTGTTCCAAGTTTCCGTGGTGTTCCTTGGCCCCTGGCGAAGGCACTCACTCCGCTCTGCACATTTCCTTATCAAAAAAGGCAGCAAACAAATGCTGAATGGCTTAGGCAGAGCTAGCTCCTTTTTCTTTTCTTTTTACAGGATTTTCAGTGTGCTCGGGAAGCAGCGCTGTGTCGCTGAGGATTGTTTGGAAGCCTTGGCTGAGGGTTATGTGGGAACCAATCAGTACTTTGGCACGGGGAATCACCATCTTGAGTCCATTTGAAAGGTGGAAGCCAAATCCTGCTGCCCGCCAAGGTCCGGATTAGTTTACTTACTAATGAGGCGGCACTGACACTTTGCTTCTAAGAGCCAGAATGCTGGGCAAAGCAGTTTAATTTTAATATCCTCCATGAAATCCCAAGAGAGGGGTCAGGCTCAGAGTGCCCTAAGCTTTGTGCTCTCAGTTTAGTGGGTTGGCAAAGCTGAGGTGGGCCAGGTGTGGCACCAGCCGGGGGTGGTCAGCTGTGCAGAGGGCAACTCCAAGACGCCAGGAGCTCCGTGAGGTAGGAGGAGTGCTAGGTCTTATCCAGAACATACCATGTCACCATTTGGGGGTTTGTTGGGTCTGGGATTTTGTTACCTGAGGTGCTGCTGCTCTGTGGGGGGGGTGGGGGTGGGCAGAATTGCAGGACTGGTGGCATTGAGGGCCTTGAGAATCCCACTTTTGAGCTTAAACTGACAGCCCAAGCAACTTTCCTTTTTTAAAAATGCCACAGGAGAACAAACTCAGGGCCTCACACGTGCACAGCCGAAGCAACTTTAGGTGGTGGATCTGTGCTGCTTCCTGGGGGAAGAAAACCCATTTTCTTTTTACTTTTCCAGGGACACTTGGATGTGGCCATTTGGTCCTGCCTCTCTGTCCCAGTATCTCATGCTCTTCGCAGCTGTTCTGCAGTAGCTTTTGAGTGTCACAGCTATTCTAGGGCTCCTGGTATGCAACTAAGCTTCCGAGCACTTGTCCTGCAGTGACCAATGCCTAAATGTTTTGCCTAGTAATTACATAAGAACTGGTCTGTTAGAGCAAATGCAGCCACATCCATCAGGATCGTGCACATTTCACCTGTCTTGCTCCATGTGCTCCTGGGGCCCTCTGCTCCTGTTCCTGCTATCCTCAGCATTCCCAGGAGGCTCCAGGAATTGCACCTGTGGTTTTTCTCTGTTCTGTGCTCTCCTTTCTCTTGAGCACTGTAATGGGAAATGTTCTGGGTGATTATCAGGATCCCTCTGACCTGGGTTCTGCTTTGAGGGAGAATTGGAATGAATCCCTTGGCAACCCAAGGTGTTCATGCAATCTTAGCGAGAAGAACTTTGTTGTTTCAGCCACTGACATTTGGGGATGCTTGTTACTGCATTGTCACCAAGCTGATACCTCCTCCAGTGCTGATCTTCAATAAACACCTAACTTTGCAGCTTGTTTACATTTTGCATCAACACTATTCCTCTTCTCCTGACACCCCATTTTGTTGACTACCTGCATGGATCACAGCTGTGGTCCATGGACATACAGAGTTCTAGTCCTCTGCATTAATATTTTGCCCCAGAGTGTTGTGGGCGGCCTCTTTGATGGACATAAGTCTGAATCTCTCCTGACTCTTCCTGAATCTCTCCTGTCCTGTCTTCCTAGCGGACATTATAACAGGGTGGCTGGGTATGAGGTCAAAGAGAATTTTCACTACTTTTGCACAGCCTTTCCCCTAAGGCATGAGCACCCATGGTCACTCTTTGGGTTGGGAGAAGTAGAAGCAGGCATGGTATCCTGGGGTCCTGGCTTCTCCCTGGCCAATGGCTAAGCCTGTTTTATGATGTTCTCTTTGCTGGGATGATCTGGCCTTCAGAAGCCGGCCAGTGGCTCTGTGATTGTGGCCCTTGGTCCACTCAGTTCACCAGTACTTCCCAGAGATGCCTCTGCTTATTGACAAATCAGAAGAGGCAAATAGAGGATGGGGGAGATCTGGGGTGTCCCTTACTCCCACGTGCCTGATGGTTTCTGAGCACTTAAGATGTCTCTTTGCTGTTTGAGAATTCATTAGTCTGAGGATCAAGCAGTTTGCTTCCAACAACAGGTTAATGTGTACTGGCATCAAAGGTTAGGGCCATTGATATTCAAGAAAGAAGCAGACAGCCGTCTCTGGGGACAGCTGCATTCCCCTTATAGGGAGGGTGGGTTTCTGTAAGCAGAGGACTGATGTCACCGCCTGTCCAGGGAACCCTGTATCCCTGGGCTTTGTTGCTGTTTATTTAGAGCAGGTGGAGGGTGGAGGAGGAGGTTGAGGGAAAGTGGGCTTGGGGCTCTCTGGAGGAGAGAAGGGAAAGTGGGTTTGGGGCTCCTTGTCATTGACTGGCCTCCCTCAGCTGGTTGGGGGCTCCCGTGTACTGCATTAATGCCCCTTAGCATTTCCAGTCTGATAAGAAAAGGCTTTATCATAAGTCCGTTGACAAAGTGAGCCGTGAAATTGGGCTCTGAATTGCTATTAAGAGTAAAAAGTAATAAAAATGACAATAATGAAAATATAACAATGCAGTAATGACCTCTCTGAAAGCATGTGAATTCCACCACATGTGATATATCTTTTACTTATCAGATCTGTAATAATTGCAATGAATTTGAAAATAAGTTACATTAAACTTCAGTGTAAAACAAGGTAATGGAAAATCAAAAAGTTCAAGAGACTTG
This sequence comes from Marmota flaviventris, assembly GCF_047511675.1. Lineage (NCBI taxonomy): Eukaryota > Metazoa > Chordata > Mammalia > Rodentia > Sciuridae > Marmota > Marmota flaviventris. The sequence continues at coordinate 174,948,089 of NC_092500.1, forward strand.
GAGAAGGTCACAGCTGACATCCAACTTTACCTACTCAGACGCACGGTTTCTAGGATGGTTTTCACTAAAAAAATTAACATACAGTCTTCTTCTCTTCCTAAAACAAAAATTGCATTATTAGTTTTCATTCAGTAAATGACAGTGCCAATACCTTCTTTTGGTTTGCTGTGTCATATTTATTAACATTATTACAATTGGATTATCTTACTTCTTGGACCAATTTTGAATTTCCTTCTATGACATGACCTCAACCTTGCTACTCAAAATAATTTTATTAAATTAAGTTCCTCACAAACTTGCCCCTGATTTCCTGGAATTCCTCTCATGGAAGAATTGGAGCCAGCAGCCAGGGGCTCATACATTCTCCGCTTGTCCCTACGGCTGCACTGGACACTTTCCTCCTTACCCCACCTGACATTCATCCAGCCACTGTCTCCAAGAATGACCACAGACCTCCGACCCAATCTTGTTCTTTTCCTCCTTTTGCAAAGAAGCAAGAAACTGATTGGTTTGAGTGTCCAAGGTCCCTTAGCCAGTGGAGAGACTTAAGCTTGGGGTGACTTAAGGCTCCATGGTGACCCCACCTCATTCCTCTCTGGCACAGTTGGCACAGCCTCACCTTTGCCCTGCATTTCATTGGCGTTCCCACCCACCTGCTCCAGTGACTGTGTACTCTTGGCCCTTGGGGGCTTGCCACTGGGGACCCTTCCTGCCTTGGGACTTCTTTTCCACAGTAACTTCAGACTATGACTGTAACCTGAAGGAAGGGAGAGTGGGATTCTGACCCAGGCAGGGCTGAGAGTCAGACTCTGTGACTCAGTGTTATGCTGGCCACCAGCCTTGGGCGGAGGAGAGAGAGATTCTCTGTGGGTCCCAGTCCAAGTTGAAGAAGATGCCCTCTGCACTAGTCCAACCAACTTTTGCTGTCTCAGTGCTAAGCCCGGCCTGCTCTTAATGTAGGTGTTTTCTGTTAATCTAGAATAATGGGATCTTCTTTTCTGCAACAGTTTATCTGACAATAACCCTTAGAATGCTTGTTAGTGGCTTCTGACTTTGACCCGTTGTGATATCACAGAATAAATTCATGAACTGTCTGTCTTGTCAAGTTTTTTGTTTGCGTGCTTTCATTTTTTTGGCTGAAAACCATAGAAATTGATTCTCTGGAGGCCAGAAGTCCCAAATCGAGGTGTTGGCAGGATGTGCTTTCTGTGGGACTCTAGGGAAGATTCCTCCTAGCCCTTTCCAGCTCTGGGGGACCTGGGTGTGGCCTGGCTGTGGCAGCATCAGGACTGTCTGTGCCTCTGTCTTTTCTCTCCCGTGTCTCTCTATTCATTTTTCCTTTTTAACATAAATTTGGTGTTAATTAAATAGAAGAACCATATAATTAAAAAAAGAAAAGAAAACCTTTTTCTTAAAACAATGCTCAGGCCACTGGGGGAAATAGTATACATTTGACCATATTTTGTAACACAAAGTGTGGTCCCTGGCCCAGTGGCAGCATGTCACCTGGAACTTGTTAAAGATGCAGTCACCTGGGCCTGTCCCAGTCCTTGACTTCAAAGCAGTGCAGGCAGGCCCAGCAAGCTGTGTATAGGCCCAGCCATGGTGGTCCTCCTGCCTGCTCCAGGAGACAGCAACGGTTGAGAACATTATACCAATGCTGTTTGCTCTCATGCACGACCTACTGGGTACTATTTAGAGTCACTTCATTCCATGGAAGTAGAACATGAGCCACCCAAATCACAGAAAATGTCCTAATAGCCACATCAAACAAACAAAACAGGAAGCAAAAATCGCTGAGATTTATTTCAGTTGTATATTTTATTTAATGAATTAAACTCAAAATATCAGTTCAACATGTAATCAATATAAAAGTTTTAATAGATGTATTTTGGTATTCTGTCTTTGAAATCCAGTGCATTTTACACTCACGGCTCATTTCTATCCAGACCAGCCACATGTCCAGGGCTCAGTAGCCAAATGTGGCTAGTGGCCAATGCACAGGGTGGACAGATGGAGATCTGGGGGAGCAATGCCCTGGCCTGGGGGGCATCTGGGTTTCCATGGTGTAGTTTATGTTGAACTCCAGCACTGAATGAAGAAGAGCCCTTCATCCAATGCAGAGAGGCCCAGGTCCTCTGCCATCTCCCCAAGAGCCAGCTGGGAGCAGGCAGAGCCCGAAGGCCCCAGCATAGGAGGGGCCGGGGTTTTGATCCAAACTCTTTCCTGATTTGGAACTAGAGAATTTTTGGCCCATTGAAAAGTAGCAGTAGAGGATAATCACTTCCCCCTGGTAAACCCAGGGAATCTCTCCTGAGGCTTATGGAATGACCAGGAGCAAATGCTGTTTCCCTCCAGGCAAAGGGTAGTGGGAAGCACTGGGCATTTGTTGGTGAATGAGTGGAACCAGAGGACATCATGGTGAGTGAAATAAGCCAGACTCACAGAGTGAGGGTCAATGCTTCTCTCCTATGCTACCAAAAAATAAGGGGAGAAGGGTGGGGGATCTTATGAAAATGGAAGGGAGACCAATGGAGTAGAGGAGGGGAGTAGAGGGAAAGACAAGAGGGGTGGCAAAAGGAGGAACAGAGAATGACATTGACCCACTACATCATGCACAGGTGTGAATATGCCACAGAGACTTCACTTTTACGTATCTCTATAAAGAATTAATGAAAATATATAAACAAATGTTTTCAAATGCCGCCTTTGTCTCATCAGCACTGACAGTTAATTACACTATCAGCAACCTTCCTCTGCTGAGACCCACTGACCTCGGGCCTCTGTAGGGAACAGACCACCCACGCTCATGACGCTTCCATTTCTCCAGATTCTGTATCGGACTTGTGGCTCATGGCTGTCAATAAGGTCTCCCAGCAATCTTTCCATGCGAGGTTGTTGGTGTCCTCCCTAGCCGGCCCTCCACCCTGCAGGCCACAAGAGCCCCTCCTTCCTCTCCGCATACGGAGCGCAGAGCACCAGGACAGCTCAGGGCCACTGGGTGCCCCTGCTGCCTTCACACCTGCTCCTGTTGGACCTGGTCCCATTCCAGCCCTTCTTGGGTCACAGACATTTTCGTAAAGGAGTCCTGGGCTACCCAAGCCTGCTATTCTGATATTAAAGTTTCATAATAAAGAGACCCAAAGCAATCCTGCTTCAAAAAAAAAAAAAAAAAAAAATGCCCTCACCTCGCTCGGGTCCCTTTCTCTGTGTGCATTGGCTCATTTAGGCTGGGGCTACTCAGCCCCTCTCAGGTCCACACTGCTCGACGCCTTCGACACCTGCTTTGGTCTCACCCTGGATCACCCTCTCCACTCTGCTCCTTCAGGCTTCAGACGCCTGAGCTGCTGCTGTTTCCACGTTCCATCTCTTCTTTCTCCTCCCTCTTCTGAGCTGGTGTGTTCTCACTTTCACTTCTTTTTCCTTATTATAAAAGCAGTGCATCAGGAAGTTTCACAAGTGTCAAAGCAAAGTGAGAAAAGGGCACAAAGGGTCCTGCCTTTCTGAAACGCCACTATTAATATGTTGAGATATTTATTTCTTGTGTTTTTTTAATTTTATAAATTTTCTTTACGTAGTATGATACTATATAATAGGTACATATGCATATGTATGTATCTATAAATAATTTGCATTGTTTTTGTTCCTGAACATCACATTGCAATATTTTTTTTCCAACAGTATTAAAATTGTAACACATTAGAGGTTTAAACTTTTAAGAATTTTTGATTGACAGGTAACATTTGTACAAATTTATGAGGTACGGCATGATATTGCAATTCATACGTGCACTGGTTAGTGATTAGGATAATTAGCATGTCCATCACCGAAAACTTTTATCATTTCTTTATGGTGAGTACTTTCAAATTCGTCTATTTTGAGATACATAATGCTTTATTTACCTGTTGTGCCGTAGAACACCAGAACCCATTTTTCTGGTCAAGCGGTAGCATTGTACCTGTTGACCTGCACCTACCCCTCTCCACTTCCATGAGATCCACTTTTTAGCTTCTGCTTACCACACTAGAGTTTCTAATGGCTGAATAGTATACGTTATTGTACAGATATTACCCACATTTTGGAATTGAGATTTTTTTTGTCTAATTTTTGCTATTGATGATAAAAATGTGATGTAGATATTTGACAATGTTTGCATTCAAATATATTTTCTTGTAATAGATTCTGAGAAGGTGAAAATAAATGTCGGTTTCTTAACCCTATGAATTCCCTGTTCTTAGATTTATATAGTCAAGGAATTTTTGCAGACTTAAACAGGTGAAGTATTTCCTGAGGTCTCTCTTTGTATATCTGAGGATATTTTTTCTTGTTTTCATGTATAAAAGATCACTGGGTTGTGTGGAGAATTCCTGGATCACATCCGTTGCCCACCGAATCTCTTTAGATGTGCCGTGGTTGTCTTCTCACATTTAGAGATCAAGAGAAGTCAGATTTGCTTCCTTTGTATCTAACATTTTTTTTTTTTTTGGCTAGTGCCTGGATACTTTTAGAATCCTTTTCCTATGTCTTCAAAATTCAGAAATTTTCCAGGATGCCTTGGGCTGGGATTAACATTTTCATCACTTTCCTGGAACTCAGGAGCTCTGTTTGATCTGCAAGCTCAGATCCTTCTCCAGACGAGTCAGGTCTGTTGGAGGTTCAGGGCTGTGAGGGTTCGGGTCTGGTGTCTTCAAAGGGTCTTTGAAGTCACTCCCTGTTCCATCACTCAGGCTAACACTCGGCGTCCTTCCCTGCGTTCCTCCTTCTCCCTCCCCTGCAGCTGGCCCGCAGTCCTGTTGATGCTCTCCTCAGTGTCCCGGCTGCCCCTTCTCCCACCATGGAGGCCATGCTCGGGGCTAAGCTGCTGTTGCCCCTTCAGAATTCTCCCGTCACCTCCCGGGGGTCTGCTGCTTCCCCACCTGCTCTCCACGTTGGATGTGGTCGCCGCAGTGACCCGGTGAAAGCCCAAGTCTAGCTGGTCTCTGCTCCTTCATTTCCCTTGGAGGACTCTCCGGAGCCCAGCCGTTTCTGGGTGTATAGCTTGGATTTAGTGCCGGTGACCTTGTTATGGATTCCGTGGGGGCTGTTCACTTAGGGTCAAGGGCTTTGTGAGACTAGAAGGGGCTCTTTCTCATGCCCTTTAAACTCTGGGACATCTCTCAATATCCAGAAACAGGATTATTGATAGAGCAACTCCCTTAATCTGACCTATCTTCTAGAGGAAATGTCTGAGCATCTGCACCTCCTTTTCCATCTCTCCACATCCATGATTCTTAGAAGGTTGACGCCCCCAACTGCAGTTTGGACAGGTGAATTCACAGCAGAGATCTATTTGTGCATAGATACCTATGGTTTGTTGCCGAGACTGAAGCCGGTCCTCTAGGGGAGAGCAAATGTTCTTGCTCAACCCTTGTGCTAGTCTCAACCCTTGTGGTATTCTCAACTCTTTTGTGCTACAAGAATTAGAATTGCCTTGTGGACTTTACAGAATTTCATGGTGGTGCCCCCATTAAATTTTGCATCCTCTGAGGAACTTAGATTGATATTCCTTATTATCTCCAGTTCTTGAGAACCTCAAATTCACTCTCAAAGGATGGAATGTCCTTCGTTGAGCGCTAAGAGCGGGGAGCACACTGAACCTTCCCAAGATCCTCCTGTTTCAAAGACGATCTCAGGACAGAACGAAGACACCTGAAGCAGTGGGACAAAGATGGCGGGGAACAGTGGAGCGCTGGGTACAGATTTCCTCACTCTCAGAACTTGGCTCCTCAGAACAGGTTGGCTGGTGGTGTGGCCCAGACCCCCATTCCTGAGGAGTCTGTGACCGTGCTAAGCTGAGTGTGCTACAAGGGCTCATTTATTGCTCTCCTTTGATGGAGAAGCATCAAGAACCCTTGACCGTGGGTCTGTATCCAAAAGGGATTGCACATCATTCTTTGTTAGTGTAGGATTACAGAGATGGAGCAGCGTGCCTTGTGTCTTAGAGGGGACATTCTGGTATGTCCTAGACCACTGAGTTCTTAAAACTTTGTCCATAATTTTAGTGCCTGAATCTTAATGGCACCCTGTGGCAAGAGGGTCCTTACCACTCAGCACACTCTAGGTCTGTACGTAATGACGGAACCAATATGTTGGATCAAAGTGAGGGTCAGAGCGTTTTAATATCAGGATAACTGAAGAGGGCTTGGCGTGGATGGAGTGCAGGTCAGAGAGTGAGCCACCACCACCATGGGAGACAACTGTGGGGAGGAGCGTGCCCGCCGGGCACCAGCTGCACAGGCTCTGGAGCACTGCTTCCCTGCCAGGGTGCCCTGGCTGGTGCCTTTTCCAGGGGTGTCGTGGCTGGTGCCCTCTGTGCTGCTGGGCTGTAGGTGACGGTCGTGACTGCCAACCATTGTCCAACCTGATCTCTGCAGGATCTGAGCAGCACTCTGAGCAGGTGTGACACGGGCCGTGTCCCGGCATCCTTTAGGTCTTTCGCTGCACCAACCTCCGACATCGTTCCTGGACTGAAGCCTCATGCCTTCTGCCATGAGGTCCCGCCTCACTTGGGTCTGAACCTCCAAAACTGTGAGCCAAGAAAACGTCCTCCTCTAAGTCATCCTTAGGTCTTTTAGTCTCAGTGATGAAAAAGCTGACTGAAACAAGGACATCGCCAGACTACAGGTGGCTTCTAAGTCTCAACTTCTAAATGCACTTATACTCCCAAAACAGTAGGGAGGGGTGCTGACAGTGGGCAGCCCAGGCAGAGGCGAGAAGGTGGCTCGTGGGTGGCCACCTTGAGTTAGCAGGTGTGTCTCTACGTGTTGTCACATTACGTGAGACAAGTAATTAAAGGGCTGCTAATGGACCCACGATGAAAGTGCGTCACCCACAAGGCCCAGTTCTGTGCTTTGAGGTGTGAAGGGGGAAATGTGTAGCTGCTTCATGCGTGTTTCATATATGAGAAGTGCATCTGTAAGCCCAAGTAGGAGTCTTGGTCAAAGGCGTTGGGGTTCTCGGTGTTGATGGGAATTTCCAGCACCCCACAGAGGCTCGCCTGACCGGATGGGCTCACAGGACTGTCAGTGCAGAATGTCCTCATCTGTTTGAGACCCCTGTCAGCAGGTGGGACACACACCCTGAGGTCACCACTGGGCACTTCTACCGTCATGGCTGAGAATCATCGCCCTTTATTTAAGATCCATGGGCATTTCTTTCTCTGTGAATTGTTTTCTTAGCTTTATTTTTTTGTCTAATTTCTTTTTGGTTGTTTACTTCTTATCAATGCTTAGATTTTTATATACTGAGGAGGCTAGCGTTTCATTTATGGAAATGTTACAAGTCCTTTTCCTAACCTGTTTCTCATCTTTTCACTCTTGACTTGTCGTTAGCCATGCAGAAATTATCTTTTTTTTTTAATATCAAATTTGTCAGCCTTTCCATGTGTGGCATCTGGGTTTTATGCCTTTCTTAAAGATGACTTCTCTCAGACTATCAAAATAATTATGTGGTGCCGCAGTCTGGCTGGGCACAATTCAGGAGCCACTTGTCAAAAGAAACAAACTTTATTTTTAGAACCAAACATGCCAAACAAAACAGCCTCTCAGGAAAAATCCTCAGAGCCTCAACTGCCACCACCGGCTTTCCACAAGCCTCTCTCTCCCCCACAAGCTTCTCCCCACCTCCCACAATCCTCCTGCTCTTGAGGCCGATTGGCTGGGTCACGTGGGCGGAGCCAAAAAAGTCCCCCAATGAGCAGCTCCGTGGTCTGAAAGGGCAGGGAAACAGTCCAATGAGCATCACCGCAGAGGAGCCAATCAGCTAGATGTTGCTGGGGCCGAGGAGCCAATCAGCTAGATGTTGCTGGGGCCGCTGTGAGCCAATCATCAGCCAGCAGCTGGTGCTGGCAGCTGGAAGTTTGCTGGGGCCCCTTCGGCTGTGGCTCTCAACAATGTGGCCCTCTTTTATTACTTTTTATTTTACTTCTAAAATTTAAAAATCCATCCCAGCTGTTGTTTCTTGGATGTCAGCATAAAAGAAATATCCATTTTCTCCCAAACAACTAACTGGTTATCTTGACATGATTATTGGATTACCCCCACCCCCACTGTTTCAAAGTGTCGTCTTTAATATGTACTAAATTTCTTTATATTATGCTCATGAAATTTTGGATGTTTCCATCTCCCCCAAGTGCTCTCTTTGGCTATTGTTTGGCAGTGCCATGACTTTTTAGTAATAGGACCTATTCCCTAACAGACATGACTTTGCTGTCTGTAGGGAATAGGTCCTATTATGACCTCGGTTATGTGGACATGCCAGACCATCTGTGTGTGATGGATCCTATTGTGATTTTCTCACACCTTCCCCTAAAGGGGCATATGATTTCTATTCCCATTGAGTTTGGGGTTAGTAGAGCAACTTGCTTTGGCCAACAGCATATGAGTGGACCTGAGGTACACCATGTCCACTGCTTTTGGAGGCGATGCTGTTCCTTTAGGGTCTTGCTCCTGGCCTCCAGTCAGAGAAGGGAGTGGCCCAGGTGGGGACAGAGATCACCAAGGTTTCTGTCTGCTGCAAAGCATTTAAATATCATCAAGTTCATCTCATACATTTTAAAATAATTTGCCAGTCTCTCCTGCCTGTTTATCTGATTGCTTTATAGAACATCATTCTTTTTTTTTCTCTAATGCACTTCTAAAATACACAGCTTAATTTTAAACTCAGTGTTTTTTGCAGACATTTTCATAGTCTGCAAAATTTGTCCCTTTCTTGACTTGTCAATCAAAGAATTATGAAATTCTTCCCAAGGGTTCAAAATAGCTATTTTGTGGCCTCTAAATCTTATAGGATTCAGATGGAGGTAGATGTGGCCTGCAGCCTGGGCCTCCCTCTCCAGGAAGGCTTCCTGCACAGGTGCAGCGTGCTATGGAGGAGTGGCCTCTCTCCCTCCTGCCTCCTCGGTGGCCAGCCCATGTCTAATCAGCATCACTACAGAGAATAAATGGCAGCACATGGAAGCCCAGCTTAGTCATTTAGTTTCTTCAAGGGAAATTCAGGTTTCCCTGTTCACACAACAGGGGAAATTAAATTGATATCACCAAAGAGAACAGAGATATTCTGCTGGCTTCCACCATGCTCCAAGCTGAGCTGGAATCAGATCTGGGCTGTCCAGCTGGTGCTTCCCATGTGCCCACAGAGCCTGCAGCAGTGGCCTCCCGGTCACTTTGGAACCTCAGAGCAGTGCTTTTTCCCCTTCCTGCTCTGCTTCCTCTCATTGATATTCTCTGTGCTTGGACCCCTGAGCTGTTTTCTTTGCTAGGTGTGACGGGATCCAGCTGCCCTGGTCATCGCAGGGGTGGGACATTGTTATGGTTTGGAAAGGAGATGCCCGAAGAGCTCACTTGTGACATGTGTGGGACAAAGCAAGAATGTTCAGAGGTAAAGGATTAGATCAGGAAAGCTGTAACCTAGTCACTGGATTAATCCATTGATATGGATTAACTGGGTGGTGACTGTTGGCAGGTGGGTGTGATTGGAGGAGGTGGGTCACTGGGGGTGTGACTTGGGGTTTACATTTGTCCCTGGTGAGTGGAGCTTTCTGGCTGCCATGCCCTGATCTGCTCTCCTCCACCTGCCCTTCCACCAGGATGCCCTGCCTCACCTCAGGCGCAGAGCTGTGGAGTCAGCTGACCACGGACTAGACCTCTGAGACGGGAAGCCAAGATAAACATTGCCTTCTTTCAGTTGTTCTCCTCAGGCACATTGCTCACAGCAACACAAAAGCTGAGGAACAGAGACTTCCTCTTCTGGATCTCAGTCTCATTCCTCTGGCCATTCATGTGCTACTCATGTGTTATCTTTCAACTTATTTCTGAGGGTGTACAGAAGTGCTATTTGAATCCCCCCCCCCAAATATTTTATATTTCAGTTTCCTTTGCCGTGGGTAAACCAGGGGTTTGTCCTGGGGACATTCAGAATGACAGCCCCCTTGCAACCCTGAATATCCTGACTCCTCTTGCCAGTCAAGCTTCCTCTGTCTCCTGTGGCCCGTGGGCTGTGCTGCTCTCCTCCCAGCCATGCCAGGCTGGGGAGTGCATGGGTGTATCTTGGCTTTGCCATAGTAGGAATTTAATTTTTTTTTTCAGAATTATGGAGAAAACATAAAAGAAGGTAGGACTTCTATGTCTTATTGCTAGAAACAGATTTGAGTACTGTTAAGGTTTTGAAGTACTTTTTTTTTTGGCTAGAATGAATGATCTTGGCTGTGTGCACGGATCCCACTATTACTAATTCCTGCCATCTTTGTCCCACATTTGATGAGGAATTAGTAAAGGGGAAAAAGCATAAATTGTCTTCCTGGAAATGCCCAAGTGTGGTCAAAACAACATGCTATTTGCATGTACATCGTGATTTCAGAGAGCAATGCATTAATTCTTGTCTTTAGTGATGGAATGACATCTTATTAATAATTTGTAGCTTCCGAGATTTTGAATACGTGTGGTGTTAGAGGTGTGTAGGCACGCAGGGCTGCGTGAGTTAAAACATGCTGTGGGTGTGACAAGTTTGGAAAAATGCAGCGGATACTGAGGGGGAAACCCCTGTTGCTTGAAGTTTCGGTGGGTGGGTGTGGGCATGAGTGCTTGTGCATGCATGGAACAGGACTTCTGCCATGGCCTTCAAAAAGCAACCTCTTTTCATTTCCTTTTATAAATTCGTAATTTTGACCCTTTTGACTGCACTATTCTTGCCCTGTGCCTCTCTGTTTTGAAAGCATTTGGATTTTATAAAGATTTTGATTACTTCTTTCAAAGGTGTCCCAGTCTTCGCCTAGGCATGTGCTCAGGGCCATGTTCTGATTACAGTTGTCCTTAACACAGATTACTGGAGGTGCTGCCCACAGAGAGCTCTGTGGACTTGGTCATCCTTGCTCTTTGAGAGACAGCTTCTGCTCCAGGATCGTAGGGCCTTGGCTCTGCTCTGCAGATCTGTTAAGAAGAGTCCGTGCCCTTTGATGTCTACCTTTGAAGTATGGAAATAAGTTTTAAAGTCCCTATATTTTCAGTTGGAGGATGACTTTAGACTCAATGACAGCAGAAGTTGGCAGAGTAATGGACTCTTCCAAATGTCCATTGTAACATCGTAAATACCTCCCTCCACAGGGGCCTGGGGTTTTACCAGGGAATGGTTTGGCGCCTGGCATGCTCTCCTTGTCAATAGATCTTCATGTCTGTGGGCGCGTGGCCGTGGCCATCTTAGGCATTCGTTTATTTCCATACCACTTCATGCTTTGGACTCGATACAGGCTCTGCTTTGTGGGCACAGTGTTCTTTCGCTTTTATCTCTGCGGGTTCTGCAGAAGCATCTTGCTCAAAGTCCCTCCGGGAGGCACTTATTTCCTGTGATAAGACTGGTTCCCAAATAAAGTAGGTTTTTTTCATGAGTAAATGATGTTGATTGAGTTTAACCTTTTCACTACTTCAGAACAAAGTCCCCTTCAATGAAACATTTAAAAGGTTAATGGGAGATCTCTCTAAGAATTACGAAGGTTTTTAAATTCTTGAGTCAATATAACAAAGGGCTGGGGATGTGGCTCAAGCAGTAGCGCGCTCGCCTGGCATGTGTGGGGCGCTGGGTTCGATCCTCAGCACCACAAAAAAGATGTGTCCACCGAAAACTGAAAAATAAATATTAAAAATTCTCTCTCTCCTCTCTCTCTCTCTCCTCTCTCTCTCTCAAAAAAAATAATGTTAACAAAAATAGCTTATTAGGTTACAGCTCTCCTAATATAATCACTAACGAATATTCCTTCGTTAATGCAGGAGCTTATGGTAGAAACCTCTTATCCACACTATGGCAGAGTCTTGACCCCCAAAATGTGATTCTTTGCAGTTGGGGACTTTAAGAAGATTAGGTTTAAATGAGGCCCCTAATCCAGTTTGACTGCTATCTTTTCAAAAAGATGTTAGGACCCAAGATATAGACACCCAAGACACACAGGCGCAGAGGGAGGCCCAAGTGAGGATACAGGAAGAAGATACCATCTGTAAGCCCAGAAGAACAGTCACAGAGGACACTGACCTGTCCACACCTTGATCTGGACTTCCAGCCTCCAGAACTATTGGGAAATGGATTCTGTTGCTTAAGGCACCCAGTCAGCAGCAGAGACAGCCTTCTGAGCCCACAGGTTGCCCATCAGTAAATCCAATCAAAGGTTGGATAAATAAAGATCAATAAAGATCAAAACCATCTTGGAAAAAAAATTTGTCTGTACCTAAAATATTCAGACTTTTTTTTTTTTTACCTAAGTCTCTAAACAATACAACCTAACAACGATTTACATAGCATTTACATTATATTAGGCATTAAAAGTATATTGTAAGAGATGATTTAAAAACATGGAAGAGGTACATAGGTTATGTACAACCCTGTGCCGTTTCATGTGAGGAACATGAGTGTCCCTGAATTTGGTATTGATGGGGGTGGGAAGTAGGGAGACCTGGAATCTATCCCTGGGGACACTGAGGGACAGGTACAATTTGCTATGGCAGCCCTAGCAAAGGAAGGCAATTCTCTAAGGTAATAACACAAAATTTGTAATTGGCTTAGAATTGACAGTTTCACCATATTTATTTCTTGCCCTTTAGGAATTTTCCATTTATCAAACTATCTTCTAGCACATTCTGTGGCTCCAGCTTTCTTCCTGTAGTCACACACACATATTTTGAAGTGATATTTACCACTATGTTTTCCTGATTGTTATTTCTGGTATGTGGAGAAGTCATGGATTTTTGTATAAAAATTTGTAACCCTTGTATCCCACCAACCTCTTCTACTAACTCAAACACATTTTGTTTCTCTGGAATGGTATGAGCAAGCAATCGTATTATTCTGTGAGCTCTGCAGAAAACTTGTTAAAATGCATTCAACGGAAGTTTTCTATCTTTTGCCTACTTAAAATGCAAAATAACAAACAAGTGCATGAAATCCCTTTCTATTCCTATCAATTTCTTCTTTTTGTTAGAAGAAAATCAGGTTTTTCTTTATGTATTGCTATGATATGTATTTTTGGAAGGATACATATTTCTGTTAAATCTTTGTAGTGGATAGTTATAACTCTCCCTTTTAATTTTATTTTGACTTGAATTCTACATTATTCTTACTAATACTATAATCCTTGTCTCTCAAAGTCTACATTGTTCTTCTTTATACTGTAATCCTTGTCTCTTTGGGTTATCATTGCCTGACATAGCTTATGGATGCTTTGTTTTAACTCTTGGAGATTTCTGGGTTTTGCTGGTGTTGATATCTCATTTTGGAAACTAAACCATCCATGCGCAGAGCCTTGAAAGAGAAGTTTCCCCACTTTGTGCACACTCTCATCTAGTTGAATTCCTGTCCCTTCTGGCATCCTCTTTCTGTTTTCCTGTGTCCTTTATCCCAGCCTGCTCGCCCTTCTTGTGCCCTCTGTCTCCAGTACGGAAACTCTAAGTGCTGCTTGCTCTGAACTGTGACTGGTGTGTCCTTCCAAGATGCAGACGGGGAAGTCCTGACCCACCCGACTGCCGTCCCTGAGAAGAGGACCTGGAGAGCATGCTCTGCCTGCCCTCCATCGCGCTGCTTCTCCCTCCTCCCTCCACCCTCTCTCTTCACCAAGGGAAGTCCACGTGAGAACAAACAAGAAGTGGCCACCTGGAGTCCAGGAGGAGAGCCTTCCCTAGAAACCAAACCTAGTTCAAACCTCCACCGTGGACTTCAGCCTTCAAATGGAGAAAATAAATTTCAGTTGTTCACACCACAGTCAGTGGTGATTTGTTAAGAAGCCCAGGTGGACTGATCCCCTGTTTCTCTGACACCTTCAGTTTATTTCAAAAACATTTTCAAAGTGATATTTCCTAATGATCAAGATCAGAAATATACTCTACGAAAAATTCAGAGCAATTGTTACTTTTCTTTTATACCAGTACTCATTTTATCGATAGCTCTGCAATCTCAGATGAAACTTCTTTAGATTACATATTTTATCTACATATAAAAATGATATTTGCCTTCTGGTGTATAACTATATTATGGAAACTATTCAGAAAAAAATTAAGTGTAAATGGTATTTTCTGCTCCTCGTCAATTCTTCTGTCCTTCAACTCAAAGGCAGAATGCAACTGATTTGCTGACTGCTGTGTCTGAGGTTTTGGGGGGGCAGGCATTGTGCCTGCAGGCAGGTGGGTATGCACCTAGGGCACTGAGTGGGCACTGGGCGGGGGGAGGACAGAGCTCTCTCAGGAGTGCGTCCTACCACAGCATGGCCCACTCTGTTGTCCCCACGGCATGGATCCTTAGGAAGGTTATGGAGGATGGAGTTTGGAAAGGGAGAAAAGGGACACAGTGACAGAAACATGCAAAAGGAGACTGCTCCAGGGGCTAGGCCTCTCTTCAAGACACTGGCCCCTGGACCATTAAGGAATGCTCATGCTGACCTCTGGGAGAAGAGAGCCCAGTTCCGCTGGTTTCTGGCGATATGTGAGAGGGAAGGATCCTGTCTTAAGCAAGGGCATCACCCACAGCACCAACATCAACTTTTCTTCTGCCATTTAAGGAAAACTGAATCTTTTTACTTCAGTTCCTTCCCCATTTCCAGTCCAAGGAAAGGGGTCTGGACTCGGCATTAGCCTTTCGCACACTGGCGGAAACGGAAGCTCGGCGCCCTCGGGCTGCAACCTCAGTGGAGACAAGTCTGTTGATTAAATCTAGTCGTGCCACAGTAGCAGCCTCCCTTCTTTGGGGTTCTGATTAGGACACTTGTGGGTGCAGAGGGCACCTATGACCTCCCAACCTGACTGAACACCCAAAGCGCATAGCTACCAAGTCGAGGGTCTGCTAAGAAATGGTCTTTAATAAATATTTGTTGAATGCATTGCTGAAAATAGAATTTTACACCAAAAACTTTTCTGTTTGGAACTCTGGAAGGTTATCTGATATTGGAAAGAAGAAATCTGAATTCAATTTACTTTTTCTTTCTGAGTCATTGATCTGATTTTTCTACTTTAAAGCCTGTGAGATTTTCCCGTTTCCTTCAAGTGTAAAACTTTCATCTGATGGATCCTGGATGTTTCGTTCGTCTTTACAGTGATCCTCCTGCTGTCCGGAATGCTCTTCAGCGAGCAGATTCAGGTCCCTGGGAGCTTTCCTGTTATGCCGCTGGTGGCTCCTGTCTTTCTGGCGCTCGAGTCTTTTTCAAGGACACAAGTTACATGCCATTTCATGTCCATTACACCCATTTCGCGTGCTCTCAGATTATGTTTGGCTCTCTGTCTTTCTTATTCATGAATGGGGGCAGTTTCTAGGGCTGGTTGTCCACTCGACTGATTCCGTTTTCTGCAGTCGTGGTGGTCTCTATTCATCACCAAGTCTAATGCAGGTTAAATTTCCATAATCACACCTTTGCTTCTGTTAAACACAGTCTGCTGATTCTTCATTTAACTGGACTGTCCTTGACTGCTTGCTGGCCATGTTCTGCCATGAGTTTTCTAAGGCCCTTGCAAGACTGGATTTCACAGGTTGTTTTACAAATGCTTCCAACAGAGCCATAGTGAACAGAGCCATAGCGAAGACGCTTCTGTCTTTTTGGAAATGTCTTCTCTTCCTTTTCTTGTGCTGTGTTCTCCTTCCCTCTCATTTTGTTTCGAGATTATTATTATTATTTTAATGAGGGCTTTCCTTTTCTGTTTACTCATCTTTTAATCATGTTAATTTTACCCAGGTCTTGGGCTTCACCGAAGGAGGGCAGGTCATTTCCGAGGGCTGTTGCTGCCTGTCCTTGGTGACCTAGCTCTGACTTCAGGGTTGTGTGGAAAGCTACTTGGAGGTGGGACTCGGTCTGCTACGAGCCTATAGCCGTCTGCTGTGCACAGAGATGCCCGCGGCACTGAACACAGATGAATTATTTGTTGCCCCTTTCTTGTGACAAGAGGCACTAAGTGGAACATAATCTTTTTATCATTAAATTAAAATCTAATTGTGAAAAACACATGGATTCTTTTATTGGATACTTACTTAGACTAATTGGCCCAGAAAGAGTTCAGGCTACATAGGAAGAGAATTTATTCTGAGGAAATTGCTCTGAGATGATTCAGGGTCACTCTTCGGTATGAATATTAAAAGAATAACCTTTATGATAAATAATTAGAATCCCATGGCACAGCTCCTCAGGATACAGAAGGTCCACAAGTCAGGAAAGTGTTGTTTTGGTTTAAGATGCATAGAATTTCAGTATCATTATTCTTTTTTATTTATCAAAAGAAAGGATGTTTGGGAATGTGATAACTTTATGGCATAACAAAGGAAGAATCTGCATGGAATTTATCTCTATATCTGCATTTGTATCTGCATTTCTCTTCACAGCTACATCTGTTTCCATGCATAAGGACAGGCTGATAGAGTGTGGGATTTTGTGACTTCTGAACTTAGCACTTTCTGTGACTTCATTTTGTTCATTTTGGAAACAGTGTTGCCAACTAAGAGAAAGAACCATTAGTTAAATTTGAATTTTAGATAAATAACAAGTTTTTAAAGTATGAATATATTGTAAAATATGACATAGAATATCTTCACACTAAAAAATCATTATCTATCTGAAATTCAATTTAACTGTTTATTTTATAATTGTGTTTGGTCAAATATGGCAACTTTATATTGGAATTATTTAAAAAGTCTATACCTTCAAAGTGCAGGTTATAAGTGTTATGCATAAATATCCTACTATGAAATTGCAACAATAAGATTTTGTTTTTTCATATATAGTTTGAAAATTAAAAAAAAAGAATTTCTATTAGAAAAACCCATTGACCTTTTAATTAAAGCAACATGTCATGAATAATCAATAAACTTCAATAACATATTCTCAGTGAGATGTGCTTTGCAGAAAAGAAGAAAACCTATATTAACCCAGACTAATCTCCAATTGTCCCTCTCTGCATTTCTTTTGAAATACTGATTTGTTCTTGATGTCTGCTTCAATCTCTATCCCCTATTTATAAGGTTTTAATATACACAGGCTGGTCTCTCTTTGCTAATATTAATTTTGTGATGTTACTTGAAAACTGGAGACACAAGGTGAAGTGACATTAAAACCTCCGTGCATTGAGATACAGAGATAAATCCCATGCAGATCCCTCCTTGGTGACACCTTTGTTGGACCTCCTTGGATGCAGGTTATTGTGCTTGGTCTCGGGATGTAAATGCCCAGGGCTCTTGTTCCCTCAGCTGTGGGAACCTGAGGGGCAGCAGGGCAGGAAGACACCGGCAGAGGCACTTCTAATATGACTGGATACCAGCAAGTGGGAATGGAGAGCTGATGTGGACCAGAGGAGGGAATTAGGGGAGCTATCAAGGAAGGACAGGGGGGAACTCACCTTAAGGGGCTGGGAGATGGCAGGAAAGACAACAAGGTGTAAGAAGGCATGAAGATAAAAAAGAAAAAAGTGCACTGTGGCACACCCGAGGGACCCCAAGTCTTTGCCAAGGTAAAAGCAGGAGGTGTGTCATGTGGGGCAGGGATGTTGCTGAGGACTAGCTTAGATCAAGATGGAAGAAGGTGGGGCCCTGACCTTGGGAGACAGAGTAGAGGGCAAATGGGCTTGGGATGTCCTACCACAGGCTGGTGGGGGTGCACTGGGTTGTTCTCAGGAAGGGACGTCACAGTCACTGTGTGGTTTCACCACGAGACTCTGTCTACTAGGGTGCTCGGACAGCTGAATGGAGACAGATTTCTGTATATAAAATGTGGATACCCTGTCCAGGTGGAAGGGAGACTGTCACTGTACCCAGAACAAAGCACAATTTAAAACTTACCAAGTGAGGTGCTGATGAGGGTAGAACTAGAGGTACAGTTTGAGATTATCACTCTCTTGCAGCGCCTCCTTTTTAAAAATAACATTTAGCTGCAGCATTATTGAAAACGAAGTTCTCCTTTTCCAAGAAAACAAGTATCTTGAGATGAGTTTTACCTGAAATATTTTCTATTTTCTATAACTAAGTGGAAAATCAGAATGTGCCAGGTCAATTTTTTAGCATACTGATTTATGGTAATCAATCCTTACAAGTACTGTCTTAAAGTTTCTTATTACTTCCTATTTTCACAGAAGTTAAACTCTACCAGCTGGTTTCAGTAAAGTCAACTTTACTGTCTGCCTTATCACTGACTGCTTCTGTCAGCACATGGAGTAGTAGTTATCAGTCAGATAATGTGCTCAAAAGTCTGTGATATGACTATTAAGCAATTTTTAAAGGTAAGGTAATGTATTTCTTCATTTTTCTGACTTTATAGGGTTTGAAATGATAATACTTACATAGCATTGGGAATTTAGAAATATTTGCATTGTTATCTGATAAAAGAAAAATGTTATAATATCAAAAAATGTGCTTATAACTGGCTCCTTCTAATTCTAACTAATAGTACTTCTTAGAAAATGAGTGTCCAGAACACACAATAGAGAACTACATCTACTACAAAGCTATTTCCCTCTCTCTCTATGTATATTTATTTCTTTACTTACAATCCTGTCTGTAAGAATACGTTTAACGTGTGAGAAGGTGAGGAGAGGCAGAACACTCCTTGCTCAGGGACAGTGATTCTCAGAACCTGGTCTAAGTGTGACCCCTGTGTGTCTCGAGGACAGAGAATTTTATGCTTATGTATCTAAGAGGATGCCCAGAAAGTTTTTGGCTTTAAGATAGGTCAAAATCGTTTTAATTCTAGATGATTAATTATATGAAAAAAAAATCACACTACTGACCCAAGATCAAAATTTATTTTGTGACAAGCATGAGAACAAGGGCAAATACACTGGATTTAGTTATGGTGTGACGATCTCCCAGAGCTTCAAAAAATATCATAACAAGAAAGCATGCTGACCTCTCCCCAACACTTCAGGGTACTCGATGTTCCCCCAAGTCTCACAGCATGGCTATTAATGTCTGCATTTGCAGACTTTAAGCGTCACTCTCTTAGCGACTTAGGGAAATTAACCAAAGGATTTTTAGCAAAATTTCAGTTACTTTTTATGGTCTGTCACTTCTTTTCGTGTGTGTGGGGTGTGTGTGTGTGTGTGTGTGTGTGTGTGTGTACTTATGGTCTGTCAGTCACTTCTTTTCATGTGTGTGTGTGTGTGTGTGTACTTAGATGCATACAGATGGAAGGCTGCAAGGATGGGTGGGTGGATGTATAGAGAGACAGATGATAGATAATAGGTGATAGGTAGACAGGGAGGATGGATTCTTGGATGTTTGGATGGATGGTTGGATGAGTAATCAGGTGGGTGCGTGAGTGGAGGATTGGTTGGCTGGATAGATAGGTAAGGCCAAGGGCATAGTTGGGTAGGAGAGTGAGTGGGCAGGTGGTGGGTGGCTGGCTAGATGGGTACATAAATTAGTAGACAGGTAGATAGATAAATCACAAACCATTGGAATTTGCTTTGTGGGTTTAGGTCTTTTGTTGGCAGGCATCATATAGGAAAAGGGATAAGGAAGTATGTGGCTTGACTTTTGATGAAGAGAAGTTCTTAAGTTGTTCTGTTCATTATACCAGCCTTTTCAACAATGTTTAGTACTTTTACATTCTAATGAAGAAAATTGTGGTATTCAAAATTTGCTCAATCTTTTGTATTTATATCTCAACTCCCCTCCCTCTGAAATGATTTTTTTTTAAAAAATATGGGGTGAGGTAGACAAAAAACTGATTTTTCCTCTTCTATATACATTTATTCTACAACAATTTGTTGAAAAGAACATTTTCCCCTGGTGTTTTCCAATGAGAATTTTGTTAAAATACAGGGAGGCTATACATACTTTTTGGATTACTATTGGATCCTATTCCCTATCTCCAATTTTTTTTTTGTTTTCTGTCAAAACGATACTGTTTTAGTTCTAATAACTTTATAATTATTTTGATATTTTGTAGTTTAAGCCCTCCAGCCTTTAATCTCTTATTCAAGATTACTTTTGCTTTTTCTTGGCTGTTTGTATTTTCATATTAATTTTAGAATTACCTTTTTAATTTATGAAAAATGATTCTGTTGTCATTTTATTCAGATTGGATTGATTATATAGACCAATTAGGATGTACTTAATGTCTTTATACCATGGTTTTCCAATATATAAACCTTACATGTCCCGCTAGGTGTTTTGAAAATTCTGTCATTTTTCAGGTTGTAATTTTTTGTGTAGAGATCATGCACGTCTTCTGTTAATTAATATTTTCTAGATGCCATTGTAATGATGATGATCAAAATTTTTATTTTTTTAATTTGTTCTTGTTACATAGGTATATCATTGTTTTCAAATATTAACATATTCAGAAACTTGCCAAATTCATTAATTCAAATTGTTTGTTTCTAGATTCTTTTTGATTTTCTACAAATACAATAATATCATGCAGGAAAAATGTTAGATTTTTTTCCTATTTCCAATCCTTAAGATTTTCATTTCATTTTTATTACATTGGCTAGAGCCTCCAATAAGATATTGAGTAGAAATAGTGCAAAAGTGAGCATTGTGGCTCATTCTCTATTAGAATGATTTCTGTAATTCATCATTGAGTATTCTGTGGGTATTTTATAAAATTTTAAGCAAACTAAATAAATTTACTTTTATTCTTTCCTAATTTTAAAATCACAAATGAGTTTTTAATTTTATCAAATGCTTTGCCCACAGCTTTAAGATGATCAGCATGAAAAATTCTGGTAAGAACTTATTTTTCTAAATCATTGAACAGATTTGGTTACATTGTATTTCTTCAGTTATTGGAAAAATTTATTGTTAAAGACACATGGGCCTGGGGTTTCATTTTTTAAATTTTAAACTATGTGTTAATTTTTAATAGCATTATAACCAACAAGGTTTTCATTTCTTTTCATATCTTGCTTTATAAATGATATTTCCATGGGGTTTACTTATTTCAAATAAATTTTCAAAATTATATGTTTAAAGTTAATCATTAAATACTCATACTTTTATACTTTAAATTATTTTTAGTGATACTCTCTTTTTACTTCTGATATGGTTAATTTGTATTTTCTCTGATTTCTTGAATTTATTATTGCTAGTTGCTTTTGCCACTGTTGTATTCTTTTTTTCACAGAGAATGAATTTTTATATTTGATTATCTAATTCTGTTGGGTGTTTTTCCTGCATTTCTATCTTTTCTCCACCAAACATATTATCCATAGTTATTTCAGATCCTTATCTTTTAAGTTCAATATCCGGATGAAATATGGGTCTATGTACATCATCATCCACATTCTCTGGCCAGTTCCATGCTCTTTTCTCCTGGCATATTTATTCATTTTTATTGAATAAGGAAAATTTTTCTAAATAATGCATAAGTTCCTTGGAGGATGTGCTCTCTGCTCTGCTGGAGAGAAGAGTAAGTCAGCATTAGGGAGGGAAATGAAGAGAGATGGACCATCCGTTGGTAAGGTCCAGCCTGTGACCGGCTGGGCTTCTTTAGCATACACCTCACAATTGCAGAATTCTGTGCAAAATTCTGCGCAGTTCTTTGCATTGTCAAAGAAAAGATCATGTCCAGTATCCTTACCGAGCCATGTTTCTGAGCTTCTCCATTGCTCTACGTTTCCCACTAGTACATCCACTTTTACTGGTGGACAGTGATTCCACAGAATATTGGCTCTGTGTGTGCGCTCTGTCTGTCCACTCACAGAGCACACTTGCATCACTTTGAGGTTCTAGCGCCTGCTCTCTTCCCCGGGCCTCTCCGAGCCCTTGTTTTTGTCTCTTCTGCTCCGTGGGGGCTGGAAAATTCTGATTGCATTTCAGAGGCCACACATTTAGAAGTTTGGCCTCACCCATGCCCATGTGGCCTTGGCATATAGATGTCTCATGGGGAAAGTGTCACTGCGTTTCTAGGAAGTTGTCACTTGTCTTTCCATCCTGGACAATGACTCAGAGTCCTTCCCGCTTCCCACATCTGCAGCGCAGGCTGGATCCCTACCCTTGAGCTCTGCCCTGCAGCTGGCAAACACCCAGGGGAGAGGCACTGCCGAGTCCTGGGCAGAGTCAGGAGCCCTCCAGGGCTTACATTGCAGGGCTGCTTCTATGCCTTTAAAATCGGAATCATTTTTTGGTGTGTTATGCTTTCCAGTAACTTTGGATTTGCCATGATATACTCCTCCTTCCCTAGAAGCAGAAATTCATGGGCTTTCAACACGTTGGTTACTTTTATTTGCTACCGTTTCATCGTGGAAATTTGCTTTCATGTTCATGAAAGAGATTTGATCTTGAACTTCCCTTTGTGACATGCCTATCAGTGTTTAGCAACTTGTCATTCTGGTTTTATAGAAAAGCAGCGTTTGAATTAGTCCCTCATTATTTATTTTCTGTAAATGTCTAATTCTTATTTGAATATCTGTAAGAATTCACTAATGAACATTTTTTGGTATCAATTTTTTATTTCAGAGGTTTAATAGATGCATATTTAATTTAAAAACTTTTAACACAGAGAGAACACCTCATTAAATTTTTAAAGAGTAAGTTTGTTTGTGTTTTCTTTAAAAAGTATTAACTTCATCTGAATGTTTAAACTTCTTGACAAAGGTTTGTTCATGAACATTCTCATGGAAGTATATTACTTATGTAAGATGTAAAGTGGTAACATTTATTTATTGTAAAAATTGCCGATAATGGCAATTTGTACTTTCTATTTTTATTCTTCATCCATCTTGCTAAGAGGCTATAAAATTTATTTGTTTTTAAAGAATAAGCATTTAGTTTTGCTGCCTTTCTCTCTGTTTATTTTCTGTATCATTAAAACTTGTTTTTTTTATTGTTTTCCTTTTTCTATTTGTTCAGGTCTACTCTCATTATTATTCAGCCTTTTCTAATACAAGTGTTTAAGGGTGCATATTTATTCTTGTTTAACTGCATCCCACAACATACCTAATTCCTATTATCATTATTTCTAATTATTTTTGCATTTTCATTTAGTTTTTTCTTTGACAAAGAACTTTTAAAAGGTACATTGCTCATTTCTGAATATCTGGAAAGTTATAAATTATCTGTTTAATATTATTCTATGATCAGAGATCATACCCTTTATTATGGAAATCCTTTGAAATTGTGCTCATTTGTTTTATGTTCTACATAACATTGCTTTTGTTAAGTGTCTTACTATATCTAAAATGTGTACTCCGTAGTTATCGGATCCAGTACTTTCTATATGATACTTAAGAGGACTGTGTTAATTATGTTTTTTCAAAGCATCTATTTTTCTCCTAATAATTTTGTCTGCTTGTTCTATCAATTACTGGAAGAGGTTTCTAAAAAATGATGTGGATTTATAAAATTTGCTTCCTGCATTTCAAATCTACATCATTACATGCATAAAACTTACAATTTGCATATTTCCTGTTAGAATCACCCCATTTGTCATTGTGAAATATTCCTCTTTATCACCAATATGTTTGTTTCCATAAATCTATGTGGGCTGATGATGCCTGCACTCACCATCTTTCTAAATTATGAATACAGGGTGTGCATTTGTAGCCTTTTAGTTTTAACCCTTCTATATCCTTGTAAGTTGCATCATTTTAAGCATAGTTAGATTTTGTCTCTAACAGTCTTGATTTTTGTATGTTAAAGTGTTAACCATCATTGCATTTATTTTTTGAATCGTATAGTTAGATTTATAATGTCATTTCATAATGCATTTTCTGTTACCAAATATTTTTAATGTTAACTTTCCCATTTCTTTCCTTTTTGTTGTATTAAATATTTTAAGCCATTTTCCACCTCTATTATCCATTTAGAAATGAATACTTTGACTATTGCTTAAGTGATTGTGCTAGGGACTACTCCATGAAGTAATAGTCTTAGTTCCTACCATGTTAAATATAACAGAAATGAAAACTCTTACCACTCCTGGACAAAATGAATATGCTAGTAGTGTCTGCTGTGTACTTTTTAGGTTATGTACTTAAATTTTTTATTTGCTTAAACTCCTTCATCATCATGATCATCATTATTATTTTCTACTTTCAATTTTATTTAGACTTATCCACATATTTAATTTTCCATTGTTATTTATTCTTGGGTTGACTTCTGTGCTCTCCTCTGGGTTCAAGATATTGCTTCTGTTTGAAAACTGGTTTTCAGCATTTTATTTATGATGTGGTTGTTGATGACCAAAGTATTCATCTTTAAAAAACTATTACTATTATTATGATTCTGTATGAAATCTTTGCTTGCAACAGGTTTTCAGGTAGGTCATTGTTCTCTTTCAGAAGTTACATGTGCCGTTCCATTGTATCCTGGCTCCCATTGCTTCTATTAAGAAGTCAACTGTAGATCTGTGTGCATTTTTTCTTATGTATGCTTTAGATTTTTCCATTGTCTTCAGGCTTCACAGTTTTATTACAGTATTCCCATGACAATTCCTTATTCCTTCCTTCTATCCTCCCTTCTCCCTTCCCTCTCTACTCTGTTTCTTTTCTCTTTCCTTCCTTCCTTCTCTCTCCTTTATTTCCTTCTCCCTCTTCCCCTCCTTCCTCCCATCTCTTTCTTTCTTCATTTCCTCAGCCTCTGTGTTATTTATCTTTTCTTTATGATTTATTTTTCTGCATTTCACCAGCCACCACATGGCGTATTGTGCATCTGTCTCTTGTCTCTGACCTTCTACCAGGTGCAGGACCCTGAGGACAGTGAACACGTCAGGTTAGTCACCGCTGTGTCTTCAGTGCTCGATTGATTCCCAACATTGGAGGCTCTTAGGACATATTTATTGAATGAAAGAATAAGTAGTACTCTGCTATCAGACAAGAATACAAGATGGCACTAGCAAAGTAGGCCAGGCTGGTGTCCATATGATGAGAATAGGAGGATCTATTCTTTTGATTGCGTAATTTCTACTCTACTTTCTCTTTTATAATAGCAGGGTAATCTTTATTTGAATAAAATCCCTTCTTCATCTTAAAGTGCACATAGTGCAGTCAAGAAAGTTTATTTATGAATTAGAAAGACTGTTATAAAGATTTTTATGATTATTCAAAGAGCCACGGTTCTGTTTCCATAGGGGCTCAGCCAAGCTACATTCCCTCATCAGTATGGAAGAGTCCCCTTCCTTTCCTTTTGTCCATGTCTTCACTAACCCTCTTTTACTAATAGTCATTCTAACAGGTGTTAGGTGACATTGGGTTATGGTTTTAACTTTCATTCCCTCCATGAATGTGATGCTGAGTATCTTTTTATAATTCTGTTGGATATTCTCTTGTTTTCTTTGGTGAAATGTCTTTTAAATTCCTTTGCCAATTCTTTCATCAGGTTGTTTTTCTGCTGTTGAATTCTATATGTTTTGGACATTAATTCTTTATAAAATGTATGGTTTACAAATATTTTACATAGAACTGCCGTCTGATCAACAATTTCACTTGTGGGACTGAAATCAGGATCTTAAAGAGACATATGCACTCTCATGTTGGTTGCAGCACTATTCACAATAGTGAAGACATGGAAGCAATCTACATGTCTATTGACAGATGAATGGATAAAGGAAATGTGGTAAACACATACAGTGGAATATTGTTTGGCCTTAAAAAAAGAGGAACTTGTTCTTTTTACCAACGTGGAAGAATCTAGAAGACATTATATATTATGGGAAATAAGCCAGGCATAGAACAAACACTGAAGGATACCTCTTACATCTGGTATTTAAAGTAGTCAAATTCAAAGTAGCTGAGGGTGAAATTTTGATTGCCAGAGGCTGGGAGAAGGAGGAAATGAGAAGCTAGAGGTCACGGGGTTAGAGATTTCAATTTTGAAAGATGAATACTCCATATTGTACAGTATGGTACCTCTAGTTAACAACACTATATTGCAAACTTTAAAAATTTGCTAAGAGGGTAGACTTAATGTTAAGGGCTTTTACAAAAAATGGCAATAAATAGGTTTAGAGGAAGTTCTAGGAAGTAAATGTTCTGGCACAGATTGCTATGATACATTCGTGGGTGTGTATCTATTTCCAAACTTATTGAGTTGAATATATTAAACATGTACAATTTTGATGTGTCAATCAAACCTAATAAAGTGGTTAAAAATGGAGAATAGAGAGTCTTCTTGTGTAATCCCAGCTACTTGGAAGGCTCAGGGAGGAGGTATCATGAGTCTGAAGCTAGCCTCTACAACTTTGTGAGACCCTCTTTCAATATAAAAAGGCTGAGGATGTAGCATAGTGGTTCAGTGCCCATGCATTCAATACCCGGTATGAGAAAAAGCGAAGGGTAGAGTCCCAGGCAAATCAGGCTGAATACCACAAAAAGTCTTCCCTGCCCTGAGGGAAAAGGCATCCTCTACCATGTGCTCTCTCCATGATGAACTGAGTCACCAGAGGCCCAGAACAAGAGGTCATGGGCTGAAGTCTCCAAAATTGTGAGCCCTTCTCGATCCCCTTGGGCATTTTATTACAGGAACAGAAACTTGACTAGATTGCTTTCCCTTGGGAATTGTACAAACTAGGTAAATAAAGATGCTGAGAAATAGATGTCATCAACTCTAGTTTCTTCTTCAGGCTTTTGGATAAATTATACTCAAGGAGTTGGATAAAATCATTTTAGTAAATCATCTTATTCCCTTGGGATCCACACACCAAAACATTCCTGCAATAATAAGAAAATAGGGCTGGGGATATAGCCCAGTTGGTAGAGGTCTTGCCTCACGTGCACAAGGCCCTGGGTTAAGTCCTCAGCACCAGTAATAAACAAACAAACAAACAAACAAATAATTAAGAAAGTGGTTTCACTGATCTCTAATTAATTTTTGGCTTATTTATCTTCTGTGGCTTACCGATGACATGTTCATTAATCTGCAAACTTACTGTAAAATATCTATGATATCTTAAATTAAAACAAAAGAATTGTGAGAATAAATTTTATTTGATCAAATAAAGGGTTGTATAATGTATTTTTGAATACCTATAGGTATTACTATATATATAATATTTGTATTCTAATTAGTTATACATGACAGTAGAGTGCATTTTGACACATCCTACATAAATGGAGTATGACTTCTCATTCTTCTGGTTGTATATGTTGTAGAACCACATTGGTCATGTAGTCATATATGTACATAGGGTTATAATGTCAGATTCATTCTACTGTCCTTCCTACCCCCATATATTCTTCCCTCCCTTCAGTTCCCTCTGCCTAATGCAAAGTACCTCTATTTTCCCCCAGCACTCACTCCCTATTGTGAATTAGCCTCTGTAATAAGAGAAAATATTCAGCTTTTGGTTTTTGGGGATTGGCTTATTTTGCTTAGCATAAGATTCTTCAGTTCCATCGATTTACCTGCAAATGCCATAATTTCATTCTTATTTGAGACTGAGTAAATATCCATTGTGTATATATACCACATTTTCTTTATCCATTCATCTGTTGAAGGGCACCTAGGTTGGTTCCATAGCTTAGCTATTGTAAACTGAGCTGCTATAAACATTGATGTAGCTATGTCACTTTAGTATGCTGACTTTAAGTTCTGAGGTATAAATTGAGGAGTGGGATAGCTAGGTCAAATGGTGGTTTCATCCCAAGCTTTCTGAGGAATCTCCATAATGTTTTCCATATTGGCTGCACCAATTTGCAGTCCCATCATCAATGTATGAGTGTACCATTTTCCCCACATACTTGCCAACATTTATTGTTGCTTGTATTCTTGATAATTGCCAATCTGGAATGAGATGAAATCTCAGTGTAGTTTTGATTTTTATTTCTCTAATCGCTAGAGATGTTGAACATTTTTCATATATTTGTTGATCAATTGTATTTCTTCTGTGAAGTGTCTGTTCAGTTCCTTAGCCCATTTACTGATTGTGTTATTTATATTTTTGGTGTTGAGTTTTTTGAGTTCTTTATATATCCTGGAGATTAATGTTCTGAAGTGCAGATGGCAAAGATTTTCTCCCATTCTGTAGGCTCTCTCTTCACGTTATTGATTGTTTACTTGCTGAGAGGAAGCTTTTTAGTTTGATTCCATCCGATTTATTTATTCTTGATTTTACTTCTTGTGCTTTAGGGGTCTTGTGAAGGAAATCAGTTCCACGCCCACATGGTGAAGATTTGAGCCTACTTTCCTTCTAGTAGGCGCAGGATCTCTGTTCTGGTGCTTAAGTCTTTTATGCACTTTGAGTTTAGTTTTGTGCAGGGTGAGAAGTAGGGTTTAATTTCCTTCTGTTACATATGAATTTTCAGTTTTCCAAGCAAAATTTATTGAACAGCAGTCTTTTTCCAGTGAATGTTTTTGGCTCCTTTGTCCAGTATGAGATAACCATATTTATGTGGGTTTGTCTCTATGTCTTCTGTTCTGTACCATTGGTCTACATATCTATTTTGGTGCTAATACCATGCTGTTTTTGTTACAATGGCTCTGTAGTATAGTTTAAGGTCTGGTATTTTGATATCTTCTGCTTCACTCTTCTTGCTAAGAATTGCTTTGGCTCTTCTGACACTTACTTTTTCAAATGAAGTTAATGATTGCTTTTTCTATTTCTATGAAGTATGTCACTGGGATTTCAATAGGGCTTGCATTAAATCTGTATAATGCTTTTGGTAGTATGACCATTTTGACAATATTAATTCTGCCTATCCAAGAGCATGGGCGATCTTTCCATCTTCATACATCTTCAATTTTCTTTCTGTAGTGTGTAGTTTTCATTGTAGAGGCCCTTCACCTCTTTTGTTAGATTGATTTTCAAGTATTTTTTTTTTGGCTATTGTGAATGGGATAGTATTTCTAGTTTCTCTTTCAGTGGATTCATCACTGATGGATTGGAATACATTTGATTTATGGGTGTTGATTCTATATCCTGCTACTTTGCTGAATTCATTTATTAGTTCTCGATGTTTTCAATTTTAGTTGATAATAGGTCACCAATGTAAACATCTGTGAAAACAAATAGCCATTATACCCTCCAAGATAAATTTCTGATTGGTTATTGAAGAGCACCTACTACATCCTGGGTCTTATTCTAGGAAATGTGTGAAAGAATAATTTTTATCACCAGCATGAGCTACAATCCTTGTGTGCATTTTGGTGCTTTAGAGAGTTGAATAAAAAATATCTATGAAGGTGAATTTTCCTAAAACTATCACAAAATTTAAAACCTGTTTAGCAAACATTAATGTTTTGAAACAATTATGTTCTATAATACATGATATTCCTTTGATGCTAAATAGTTCATACAGTGAGTAGGTGAATTAGATGGTTTATATGAGCAGAACCTAGGAGTTTGAATATTGTGTATGCATGCATGTGTGTGTGTATGTGTGCACATGTGTGTGCAATAACCCAGGAGCAGCGTGGAGCCACATCTCTTCCTGTTCTGATGAATTGCATTTGTTGGGTTACTGAAGAACACTGCCAAGAACTTTTGGCGTCCATATAGGGTTCATACTGGTAGACTTGGTTTACGATCATATGATAATATTTTCCCCTGCTGTTAAGGAATTGTCGGGTTCTGATTATGCTCAGAGATTCTAATTTCTATCTCATCTTGGCAAGTCAACAAGTACAAACCATATCACAAATAAATGTTGGTTAAAATATTATGCCCCACAAAATATGGCATGGTGTTCTTGGCTTCTGTACCTTTGCTTGATTTTGTGCCAGTTCTATGCCATTTGGATCATAAAGGGTTGTCTGTGTTTGTGTCAGATCAAGGAGCAGGGTAAAAGGGGACCATGGGAGTGTCCAAGGGAGTCTGTTTTCCATGCAGATGACGGAGGATTCATTTGGGACAGCGCAGGTCAATTTAAACAAGAGCACATAGAGAATATTTAATAAAGTATTGGGAAGAGAGCAAAATTCAATTTCCTCTGTTAAAAATCTGTATTGGTTTTCTTTCTTATGAATTCGAAATCTGAGGGGTAAAGTGGCATACATACACTTTATGTTATTAGGAGGTAACTCTCAAATCTCAACATTCTGGTTCAATACCCCGTAAGCAATATCTTACTCCCTCTCTGTCTTGTGTTTGGAAAATATATCACATAATTGCTGTTGACCTCTGTAGATGGAATTAGTGATATTCAAGGTGCTGTTTTGATTTGCACTGCCAAGGGACTGCAGGTGGTTAGTAAAAGTTATTGGGTGTTGAGAAAGGCTATAAAGAATGAACCAGAGAAGACAAGCTCCACAGGGCTTTTGCTGCATCTGCTGTGGTCCCTTGGGACTAGGTGATAGCAAAAGTGATAAATACTGGGCCACTTTCAAAGAGTTCCAAATTGCAAGGCACCATACTCCAGGGGAACTTTAACTATCTAGACATCTGTTGGGTTACAAATACAGCTATCAAAGTGGCTCCTAAATTATGTCGAGGACAGCTTTACGATGCAGCAAGTGACAATCTCACTGGAGGTGAAGTCATTCCAGCTTGAGAAAAACAGGACGGACTCGCATCACACCGTTGGGTGCAAGAGTTGTGTGCACAGGGCCTCATGCAGGTCAGCAAGGCTGCCTTACTGCAGGGGCAGAGATGCGTTTCAAGCAAATGAATTTCTAGAAAAGACTTCTTTGACTTATTTCTAAAAGAGGTTACACCTGCGGGGAATGTTGATTGGTTGCAGCAACTGCAACCTCATGAGAGGGTTGTGAATTTTAATAAATAAGTCAATTTTAAAAGAAAATAGAGAATGATTGAACAAACAGATTATTGGGCAATTTAGAAATACCATGCTTATCTCTTAGAAGGGACACACTGTTTTGTGCCATATTCACATACAACTCCTCCTGTGTTCATGAGGACCTTTGGCAGGGGTATCAGATCACATCGGGGCAGAGATGCTAAAATCACAGTAAACAAGAACAGGAAAGTCACTGTCCCAGCCTGGGAGCTGCCTCCAGCTTGATTCCTCCCTCCCCAGGCTGTTGTAAGCATCTCCGTCTCCCTTCCCGGAGCGCTCCTCCTATCCTGGGTTCCTAGCCAGTGGAGGGCATCGGAAGTGTGGGAGCAGGCTCTTTCCAACCACCAGCTAAACAGAAGACCACGACCCCTGGAGGAGGGAGACCCTCCATGTCAAGGCCCCAGTGGACTTTCTATGGCAAGAAATCAGCTATTTTCCATTTCTAGGATTTCTGGAATTTACCGTAGAGGCTAGTATTTTTCCAGCTAACATGGTTCTTACACTATAGCTCATTGTGTGAAGGGTAATCAATTAGTAAAAATTATCTAATAGTTCAAGGACATTATAAAATCTGTTTGCAATCAGTTTCAATTGTGTTTATCTTAACCGGCTTTGGGCATGGCTGTTCTGTCAACATTTGTTGTCCTTGGTGCTGGGTAAATTCACCTCAGTAGATGTCGTGCTCTGTCTTGGTGGGTGGTTTCCAGGCCCTGGATGGCATCACATTTTTTTTCTGCACAGAGTTCAAATTTATATACACAATTTTTAAACGTCTACTCTATAATGCTGTTCCTTGCCTGCTGTTTGAATAAATAATTACATTTTTTTCCTAAGAAACATCTAAACTAAAAACAATAGAGAGATCAGTTCCATTGTCTTGAGTAGACAACAGGAATCCCAGAAAATGAGTAACGTTTATAGATGTAGATAACAGAACAAAAGCATTAAACCATGCTGTGACAAGACACTGCAAATAGGAACTCTGTGGATAGACTGGATACTCCTTAGTACAGGAATGAGCTGACCTTAGGACGCAATACCAAACGTCTATATTTGGACTCTGAATAATTAAGAAATTCTGACAGCTGTTTATTTGCTGATTTAATTAAAAACTGCTGAGCATTTACTGCATGTAATGAATCCCATTATACGGATAGAAAGGAATAAAACAAAGCAAAAAAAAGGAAACAAACTTCCCTTAAAGCTATCTTCTCAAAGTTGTGAGTCCCAAACACAAATTTAGAATGATCAGGTAGGATCAAGACTTATTTCTCGTATGGAAATAAATATACTAGAAATAGAGAAAAAATTATCTGAGAGTTTAAGGGAAGCGAGCTTGGCTCCCTTACTGGGGGAAGACGATCCTGCGCTGCAGAGGCTATTTCTCCTGCTAAGGAGTGAAGGCCGGCACTCTTGACCCCAGCCCTGAGGGATTTCCTGTCCTCCCATGTTCCCCCCTTGTTGGATTACTGTGAAAGTGAGGTCATCCTGAGCAGGTCTCATGAAACCCTCAGGAGCTTCATCTGATCTGCTCAGCAGGTCTCATTTTCCCGCCGTGCAAGGCACTGCCGGGCTCTCAGGTGCTAACCCTTACCTGGGGCTTGCTGGTCCCGTTTGGCAGTCTTTGGAAGGTTGCAGAAGTCTTGCCAGTTTCTCTTTCTATTTGCTCCTCATGTGGCTCTGCAGCAGTCTTGGGTGCCATGATGCAGTGTGACACTGAGGACAGTCACTCCATGAAGAAGGCACGCACACAGCTGGCTGTGTTGACATGGGCAGACATTGTGGAAATGAAGTGATCTATTAGAATTGGACATAAAATTGACTACCAACTGATCTGGGAACATCGGGTCTCAGGAAGCAAATGGAACCTACACTAGCGGAATTCAAAAGAGTGAGAAAGCGGTACGGCCTTTGTGCTCTAATTTAGTGCATTACTGGCACCCTGGTGTCAGAAATGGGAATTTTTGCTTGGAGTTTATTTATTTATTAACCAAATTAATGCTTATTAATTTGGTTAATAAATAAATTAACTTATTTAATTAACTTATTAACCAAATTAATTCACAAACTAGAAATTTTCCTGTTGTAAG
The DNA here is from genome assembly GCF_047511675.1 of Marmota flaviventris. NCBI lineage: Eukaryota > Metazoa > Chordata > Mammalia > Rodentia > Sciuridae > Marmota > Marmota flaviventris. The sequence goes on from NC_092500.1 coordinate 174,980,835, forward strand.
AAAATTTAAAATTTTTGCACAGTATTCTCTGATAAGGGGTGTTTATCATATCTGCTAAAACACACATAATTTGTTCTAGAAGCAGTAGATAATGTGGAGGAAGAGATCTTCAAAAATACGTCCTATATATTCCCAAAGAGGAGTTGATTTGTGTATCGCTTATTCCTATCTTGTTTTATCAAGAACATTTTTTAAGGGAGGGGCTGACATTTGAATGTTCTGATCATTCAGTTAGTGTCAGTTATTCTATCTGCTCTTTCCACTTATTGATTTGCTACTCACAATTTTGTCTCTTTTGATAAATATAGATATTATGGTATTACACTGGAAGCTGGTGGCGGATTACTATGGTCACATTCAACTCCAATGCTCTTTTGTGTATCTGGACAAGAATTATCTTCAAGAAGCAATCATCCCTTTCAAAAGTATGCTCTTTTACATCTTCTGCTATCAGTTCATGTTCTTATAATTTTTTTATTAATTTGTTATTTAAACTTATCATATTAACTGTCAACATAATGCTTAATGAAGCAAGTATTTTTGTTCAGGGAAAATGAATATTTCCTCTTTGATTAGTTGTTATTTTAAAAATGTGCTGATTAAAGCATGTTACTTACTTTTCAGTGGGCTGAGCTGCATGTTACGGGCTCTAAAAAGAAAATTAAACTCTGTGTACACGTTTACAAATACGACTATCATACACATCTCAACTCATCTAAGACTCCGCTCGTGGAGTTTTAGACTGATAAAATCACTAAAGTTCAAATCCCCTAAGAAAATTTAAGGGCATAATAACTAGGAGGGCCTACCATCTCATGTTTTGGCCCTGAGAGCTCTTCAGGATGGGGTGCCTCTTGGCTTTTCTACATTGACCCATGAGCAACCTACCTGGAACCTTCTTTCACTTGAACTTGAGCCCACGTTTCAGCCCTGGGGAAATGGACTGAACTTTGGCAGGGGCGTGATCTGGCTGATTTGATGGCTGTTTGCCAAACCAAGTCCAAACTCTGGCATTTGTAATCTCAATCTAATGACATGTCATTTGTTCATGAAAAGTGCAAAAGTATGTTATAACCAGAACAACTTATCCGCTTTTTTAATCCTTGACTGAAGTGACATTATGTGAAATGCCAACAGACACTTGTAAGAATGATAAACAGTGTGCAGCACACAGGGCGGTGGTGTCCTTGCATGAACCACTGCCATATAATCAGCGCCAGAGTGGTCACGTGTGGGGATCTTGGAAATGAGTCTGTTGGCAAAATAAGGGGCACAAAGGTGCCAGTGATGCACTAAACTAGAGCCAAAAGGCCACACCACGAGGGCTCGTGAAGAGGTGGGAGGCGTGCAGGACCACCCCCCCCCCCCGCCCACCTGGAGCTGGAGAGAGCCAGCTAGTGATGAATGGACACCCTCCAAGACTGAAGGGCTTTGGCGTGGGTGCTCATAGTGGCCTCGGCTGGGCAGTGCAAATCATGATCCTGGAGTTGTCTGGCAGTGCAGAGTCAGGGTCTCACAATGACAAAGAGCAGAGGAAAGAGCTTCAAAGCTGGCACAGTCAGAGTGGAGGAGCCCGGCAGGTATTGCTGCCATGACAAGTGGAGGAAGGCCAAAAAACATGTGCAACAGCAGGGACCCAGTTTGGGAAGAAGCATCTGGAAGGGCGGGGGAACAGGCACCAGCACATGGGCGTCAGGAGACCTCGGCTCAGACCCGGCTGTGGGGCCCCTCTGGAATCACGAGGTGGACTCTTTCTTGGCCTGCTTTGTTGTTTGCTAAACATGATGTATTCCTTTTGTGTTGCTAGTATAGCAAATCTGCCATAAACCTGGTGACTTGCAATGACACAAGCCTGTAGATTCATGATTTCTGTCTTTAAGAGATCCGGGAAAGACACGATTGGATTCTCTGAAATCAAGGTGTCCCTGGGGCTGTGCTTCTCATCTGGCATTCAGGATCTTCTTCCAAGGACGCCAATTGTCAACTGAATTTATTCCTTGCATTTGTTGGATGAGGCTCCCATTCTCCTTCCAGCTGCCAGCTGGGGACTGCTCTCGGTTCCTAGAGGCTGCCTGTGGATCTGGCCACCTGGTTCCCACAGGTAGCTCAAGACGTGTTTGAGTTCTTTCGTGCCAGCCAAAATGTGTCTCTCTGACATTTTTGTTCTGTAGCCAGGGGATACAACTCTTGGTTTTAAAGACTCTTGTGGTTCCAGATACCGTCCCTATCTTAGGGCCTTGTGGTTGGGGACTTATTTGTCTATTAACCCCCTTCACAGCAGGACCCCGATTCCTGTCTGGTTGACTAGCTGAGGCATGTGTGTGTGTGCCAGGGGCCAGAGTGTTGGAAGGAGAGGTACCTTAAAATTCTGACTCCCTCAAAGGGGCTTTTCTTCTAAACTTCAATCTGATTTTATACTCAGAGAGTTTGTAGGTCAAGTAGTGTTAGTGGCTTGTGTGAAGAGCATTGTGACTTTGGCCCCAAGAATCCACTCTTAAAATTTCAGAAACCTATGAGGAGGCAAGGCCTTCCGCAGACTCCAGGAGGGTCTGATAATGAGATTAGTGCTATAAAACCAGAGAACTTAAATGTGCTAGATTTATGTGACACTTCTGGGAGAGTGGCACTCCATTGGGCAAAGGTACTGGGGTTAATCTCCCTCCTCCATCCTTTCAAGTTAACATCCCTTCAGTTTTCTTAAGATGAAGTTCTCTGTTCAGCTGAAGTAGATGCAGTGAGATTTTCCTGCATGGGCACCCATGTCCTTAAATTATACTGCTTAAATTTGCTGTGATTTCTTGCCTTCTCTGTCCTTCCTCACATACTGGCAAGTGGTGACATAGCTATTGATACCTCAAGAGATACTGGCTTCAGGATTCCTAGACAGCGGTTTTACTTCCTCTAATGGTAATGTGTGTGAATGTTGTTATTTCTTTCAAACTCAATTCTTCTTTATTTAAAAATGGGGTAATGCTGCCTCCTTCTCCAGGTCGTTGTGAAGATACAAAGCAAAACCCATGATTTTTTTTTTTAGTTCTAAAGCATTCTGTACATATAATGTCTTAATAATTACAGTAGTCCTCTACTAATGAAATTTATCCCACAAATCTTTACGAATTACATACATCAATGATGCAAACATGATTTAAATTCATTCCACATCCATAGCAATATTTTCTGCTTCTAAAGTCTCTTGAGAACACTTCCTTGATGACATCATGTCATTGTTTAGAAATCTTCAGTGCCCACTCATTAGAGTCTAAACTCATTTTCCAGGCATGTTAGTCTTGTCCCTGGTGCACTCTTGTTTCCAAGACCCCATCTGCTCCTGACCTCCATGCTCCAGGGTATCGCAAAGCTCCATGATGCTAATGCCACCTGCTGCACCTTCAGTCTTTGCTCCAGGGTCTCCACCTGCAGTAATGTCACCTGTACTCCAAGGTGCACTTCAGAGGCTGTCTCTTCTGGAAGATTCCTGGACTTTGACAGTGAAGCTCTTCCCTCTGTTTTCATGTTTCATTCTTATCCATGTTGTAATGCGATATGCAGTGCATTGTATTACATTGCCAAGGAGGAAGGTCAGAGGTGCGTATGTCTGGTGGCACTGACGAGAATCTGTTACTCAAGATTACTCAGTAACCACGTCTTTGGCTGTTTCTTTGCCACACAATGTTCATTTCCTGTAGGAAACCCAAGAGTTCTAACAAGTTGACTGGAGGGATGGTGAAATAGTCCACAAAATCTGGTTGAATCGGCTTCTCACTTGAGGCCAGGATTACTTCTCAGACCCCCAGGGGAAATCCCATTGGCTTCACCGTGTCCGGAGCATTTGGCCACCGAGGCTGCGATGTGGCAGGGAAAGCTCTGTGCTTCTGAGGGAGCAAGACCTGTGTTGAAGTAGAGCATATGCACGTGAGTCTTCCTCTAAGGCATAAGCTGGGTTGCCTGGAAATAATACATGAGTCAAAAAAGCGTGGAAATTAAGATGAAGAGAGGGAAGACTCTTTCGCTATTTTTCTTGAATCAAGAGATGGTTGCTTTCTGATTCCCGGATTGCAGGTGGGGATAGAAAAGTTCTGTATTTTCTTCAGGAAATTAGAACTTTGCATTTTGTAACCCAGTGTGTATGCAGACACTGACACCAGAAGAGTAAGAAACATGCCGCCTCCATCACTGCAGTTAAAGTGAAAGGCCGCAGAGCAGGAGAGAAGTCCTGAGCAGAGGGCCATCCTGTTATTTTGTCATCGCAGAGTAGGAAGGGGCTTGCCCTGGGTGAGGTGTTTCCTATTGGCCCTGATGGCTGGTGGCTTTATTTCTCTCAGAAGCTTGTAAACGTGAGTTTCCCACTGATGGCTGACGATTCTGACTTGTTTTAAACAGCGTTCTTTCCTCTCTTCATTCCTTCAGATGTGGTTCTCGGTCTCCTTTCTGCAGCCAAGGACTCACTCACATGGAGATGGACACGACTCTTACCGTTTGTAGTCAGAGACGGTCCCGGAAGCTCCTCCGTGAGGGTGAGAAGACGAGGAGCAGAGCGCAGCTTGGGTTCAGAGCTCTGCGCACTGTCCTGTGGGCGCCCAGGAGCGTCTGTGTGAGGGGACGGGTGGCATCAGGCCGCTGCACTGAGACACTTTCTGCTTTGAAAGAACAATGAGGAGGAAGCCCAGCCAGCTTTCCAAAGTTCCCGGGGAAGTCGGGAAGGGGAGATGGAGAGGAGGAGAGGGAGGGTGGGACGTGTGCAGATGGGAGTGAGAGAGAGACCGCATGGGAGGATGAGCACATTATTAAATAGACGACGGCAGGCCAGCCAGAAGTTCTTAAAATCAAGTGACTAACATGGTTTGCAGGACTTGGGGCTCTGGAAAGAATGCTGTTACTCAAGTTCAGCAAGTTTTAATTGCTTTGAAGCTTTGAGGATGACAAATTGTTTATCTAGAGTTACATTAACGTGGCTGCTAATTGTTTACAGCTGTAGTGACATTTATTTCATAAGTAATTTCAATATGTCTTTATATTGTGCTTCAGTTTCTTCAGGTTAATTTATTCCTCTTTATTCACTTAGTAATCAGTGTACAGTAAGCACATCTCTGTCCCAGCTGCATCATGTGTGAACACACATGGCTCGTCGTATGCCACCAGCAATCATGATATCACCAGCACAGACCTTCTTCTTTTGGGAATTCACACTTGACCTCAAAATGTGACCTGCACCCTCGCTTTCCAGCCCCAGCCCCTGGTCCTCGGTCTGTGCTGATCAATGCTCTCCTGACACTGTCAACTCTTGCCCAAATCCCGCCCCTGGCAGGTGATGGATCACGTCAGCTTCTAGGGGAACCTGCCCTGCAACTCAGTCCCGTTTTCCCTACGAGACGTCTCCTCACCCTTTTATGGCATGGAGGCTTTCTGCTGTTGGTGGTGTGACTCATGTCTTCTTTTGTGCAGGATCTTTACATGTGTTTAGAAATAGTTGAAAAACATTTTACTTGCTCCTTCAAAAAATCAAACCCTCAAGTGTTGACAGGGTAATAACAGTTTCCCCTACATAGAATGAATAAAAAATACGCATTTTGTTATTCGCTAAAAAAAAAAAATCAGGATCTGTAGCTGAGCCCCTGAAGGAGATGTGTTCATGAATAAGAATGGTCAGGGCTGCCCTTGTAGGTCAAAGCAAATATCAACTCTAAAATATGCCACTTAGGCACCAAGTAATTCCGACCATGTCTCAGCCGCTTTCATTTCCTAATTCATCATTTTCAAAGAGAAAGTGTAAAACAGGTCAGAGACGAGATCATTTATCAGCACCCCCCCCTTCAGATGCATGTGAATGAGAGGTGAGCGTGCTAGGCCCATTTTTCTTGTGGCATTTCCCTGGGTTATTTGCAGATAAACTGTGAGGTGCAGGCTAATCTCTCTCTACCCCAGGCTCTGGGGCCAGCCCAGGGTAGAAAGTGCACCATCTGTTCATTCGCTTATTCCTTTCTTTACTTCCTGAATTCATCACTTCCCACAAAAGAGAGAGAGAGTTACAAAACAATGAGATCAGATTCTCCACTGTTTTTCTTCTTTGAGTGTTTTAGGTGAGTACACTTGCTCTTGCTTTTTTCTTATTGCATTTTTTTTTAATTAAAATTCATTAAGCAGCTACAAAGTGCCACATATTATAGCGTGTGATGGGGACACAGGACTGAGCAAGGTAGATTTCATGGAGACTGCCATCGATGGGGAGTCACCTCCTGTTCAGTGTAAATAAAATTCTTGCATTTACACTGTGGGGCTCCATGAACTCTGAACATGAGTATTCCATACAGGTTGTGGAGAAATTCCTCACCACCTGACTGAATGTCCATATGTGTCATTGGCTGGGTTCTGAAACCTGTTCTATCTGCTGCAGAGGAATCACATCTCCTCCCTGAGCACGTGGGTGTGTTCTGGACCTTGCAGAAATACCCAAGTGTTAGCTATTTATTCTTGTTCTATGTAAAAACTTTCTGGGAAGCAGCAATAATATTCTACTACAAAACAAATACCAGGAAAATCAAGGTTTTGGAAACTCCTTACCAGATGCAGGTGTGGAAATGGACCCGTGCGTGGAGATGTGAGGGGCCTGGTGGTGGCCGACCAGGCTGGCAGACCTGCTGTGCCCTGTCCTTTGTCAGCACCACGTGGGTCCCATCCCATCCTTGCCCACTTACTTCCAGATGTGGCTTCTGTTCTGTGGGTCACCGTGCAAGTCCATCAGAACCCCCCGGGAGCCCTGAGCATTTTGAACGAGCACTCCAAGTAACAGTCGTCATGCTAAGGTCCTACAGCTACTGGGACTATGGACAGAGATGGGATTTGGAGACAGAGAAGGGGTCTTTGCAATGGACCTTCCATCCCCCTAGCCTTTGTCCTTATCACCTTTGTCCTTGACGGACTCTTTCATACTGGGGAAGCTCTTTGGCCCCTCTTGTCTGTCTGTTCCCTCTTCCTGGGCTATAGCCATGTGATTCCAGGTCAGCCCCAGAGACCCTCTGAGAAGCCTTGCCTGACCCGACAGCACTGTGACTGCATGTCCCCCTCCCCCTTTACCCTCCCTCCACAGGACAGTTCTCTGGACTTTTGTCTTCTGCTGGACTGTGACCTTGAGGGTACGGGGGCATCATTGTTAATCTTCACCTCTCAGAGGAAACAGAAGTCTGGCCTAGGGCAAGCTGGCACCCCTCCCCAATTCGTTAAATGACAAACTTTCTTTTTCTAATATTTACTGAACTATAGCAAACATGATGCTTCACTATTTTTATCCTTCTTTATTATTATAAAAATGCATAATTTTCTTAAGATTTTTTACAAGGATCAAACAAGAAAATGTGTGAAATTACTTTCTAAACAAATACATAAAATAACAAATATGTATATATAATAATAAATATGTATAAATAAAACAAATGTACATAATATATAACAAAACCCATGTAACATATGTTCATAAATATATACACATATAAAATACTTCTTAGGGTTTATTTTTATACAAGAACACAAAGAAGAAAAACTTAAAAAAATAATAATCCACCAATCTTTCAACCAAAAAAAGAAAGCAGTAGACATTCACGGCGCAGTCCCTCGAGGTGGTGGACAGACTGTCCTGCCTGGCTCCTGGGCCTCCTCCACTTAAACAGGAATCACACCCCTGCCCCCAGCAGAGGCCGGCTCTTTGCACGGTCAGCCTGTCCTTAGTTTAGCCTCTGTCTCTGCCTTTGTTGTGCGGGGTTCTCCCCCAGGCGGGAAGCCAGCCCCTATGTGATGGAGGGGAGGCCGAGGCTGTGATCAGGTTGACTCTGACCCTCTGCCTTCCATATGCTCAGCTCACAGGTACCTGCGCACCTTCGCGTGGACGCAGGCAGAGGCCTTTGCTGTCATTACTTCTTTCTTCCTGCTCTGTTGAGCTGCTGGACCTACGGCCTTAGAACTGTGATGCTCTCTTGTGTCTGCGGGATGATTCACCTTGAAATGGGAATGGGGCCTGCACAAAGCAAATGGTGTGGTCAGGGGAGTGCGCCTTCAACCAGGTGTGCGTGTGAGGTGAGTAGTCGTGCACTCACAAGTTTAAAACCAGAGTGACACAGCGGGGAGTCTCAGCTCCTCATCACACCAGGACCCATGGTGGGGGCCCTCTCTGTTTTCTCAGCCGCCTCGTCAGCACATGAAGATTTCCTTGTATCTTAACTGCACAGTGTTCTCTTCCGTGCCTTCTGATTCACACAGTTCTCACTGATGGGTTGTGTCCAGTGCGTTGCGGTCAGGCGCAGGACGGTCAGGCGCAGGACGGTCAGGCATGACAGCAGTCCTCAGTTGCGTGCTTTGTAACTGGGACTGTTTTCTCTCCCCATCCTACTTCTCCTCTCCCTTCTCTCGTCATTTTCATCAAACTCCAGTGATGCAGCTAAGCTATGAGCTAGAATGTTTGACAGCATTCAATAGTAACTATTTCACAGAGCATCTGACATCTCCACTTGTCTCCCTGACCACGGTCCTGGTGGGCTCTTCTTGGGCTTCACCAGAGTTGATCCTCAGGGCTCCCACCCACACCTGTGCCACAGGGACCTGGGGAATTCTCATTCCCAAGGATACTCTTTTGAGCAACATGATTAATTTCCCATTTTACTCCTCTGAACTCCCCAGGAACATGGAAGTTTACTCATTAAGCATCGCATTGGTTTTCCTGGATATCGTCGACCGTCTTTCATCCATAAAAAAGAGATGACAAGCATTGGATATTCCTAGTGAACTCTCTAATAGTTTTTAAACTTTCTGATGGTGCACATTAATTATACAGAAGAGTGGGCTTCACTGTGGCGTATTCACACGGGCACACAGGACATGATCTGATCAATTTCACTCCCCCATGTCCCCTCTCCCTCCCCAGGCCCCCTCCTTCACTCTGTGGTCTTCCTCCTGCTTACATGATCTCATTTGCTTCTCTTCCTCTCTAACCTCCACACATGAGAGAAGACATACAGCACTTCACTTTCTAAGTCTGAATTAATTCACTAACATGATGCTCCCCAGTCCATCCATTTTCCTGCAAATGACATGATTTTGTAATTCCTTATGGCAGACTAAAACTCCACTGTGTCCATAGACCGCATTTTCCTTACCCATTCATCTGTTGACGAACACACCAGCTGATTTCGTAACTTGGCTACTGTGAATTGTGTTGCTATAAATGTGGCATGTATGCATATATGGCTGTAGAATCCTGACTTTAATTCTTTAGGATAAATACTGAAACATGCTATAGCTGGGTCATATGGTGGTTCCATTTTTAATTTTTTGAGGCATCTGCACACTGATCTCCATGTGGCTGTGCTAAGCTACATCCCCACCAACAGTGTGTGAGAGTTTCTCTCCCCTGCATCCTCATAAGCATTTACTGTTATTTATATTCCTGGTGATTGCTGTTCTCATTGAAGTTAGATGGACTCTCAATGTGGTTTTGATTTGCATTTCCCCGACTGCAACAAATGTTGAACTTTTTTTCATATAATCGTTGACAATTTGTACTTCTGTTGAGAAGTGTCTGTTCAACTCATTTGCCTATTTATTGAATAGATTATTTGGCTTGGGTGTTGAGTTCTCTGAGTTCTTTATATATTCTGGGTGTTAATCCTCTGTTGGGAAAGTAGCTGGCAAGGATTTCTCCCATTTCTGTCACTTCTGCCTTACACACTCTTTCCTTTGCTGTGCGGAAGCTATGAAATTTGATGCCCTCCCACTTATCGATTTTGGGTGTTGTTTCCTGAGCTTCAGGGAGTCTTATTCAGGGAGTCAGTGTCTCTCTATATGCTGAAGTGGTTCCCCTGATGTTTTCTTCTAGCAGTTGCAGTTTTGAGTTGAATTTTTAGGTTTTTGATTGACTTTGAGGTGACTTTCATGCAAGGTGAGAAACAGGGATGGTTTTATTTTTCTACGTATGGATGACCAGTTTCCTCGCATCCTTTTTTAAAGAGGCTTTTTCTCCAACCTATGTATTTGGTAGCTTTGTCAAGAACCTGATGACCACAGCTGTGTGATCAGGTTTCACTATTCACACAACACCGTTTCGAGTGCCCCATGTGGGGAGAAGTAGGAACTGTTCCTTGCCATGCACAAGCCTTTCTCCAGAGTGGGAGACTTTATTACCCATGTGATATGTTAGGAGTTGTTTCCTTAATCATTCAAACTCTTCCAGAAAACAATCAGTTGTGATCAATGCGTGAATTTATCCAGAATTCACCCATGTTAATGTTCCACCTTGTTAGTTTACTATTAAAGTGTTACAATTTTCAACACATTCAACAAAATGGAAGGAAGTTTTCCTAAAATATATTACAAAATGCTTCTATCTTAAAAAAAATGACTTGTTATAATGTGACCTTTTCTTCTCCACTGAAGACTGATCAGGGCTGTGCGGGATGTTCTCAGAGGGCTTTTTGCTTTTGAATCTTCACAATTCTGTGATGATCGCACCATCTGTCCTTGAGCGTGGCTCTGAAGCCATCACACTTTCTGCAGGTATGGAGGGCTCGGGACCATTTACTCCCATGATAAATGCTTCCAGATACTGTGCTTTAGAAAGGTCGCTGAGGTAAGAGAAACTTCAGGAAGTACTAAGGTAGAAGAAAGTCATGGCATCCCCACTCTCACATTTCCTTTAAGGCTCCTTGTTGCGTTTTTCAAATCACTTTCCATCTTAGGCACATTCTTTGGAATTTCTCTTAGTAAAATTTTATTATTCAATTTTTTTTTTGTCCTGAAGATGCTGTTGTAGTTTAGATATGAGGTGTCCCCCGAAAGTTCATGTGTGAGACAATGCATGAAAGTTCAGAGGTGAAGTGATTGGGCTATGAAGCCTTAACCTTGATAGGGATTAGCTGGGTGGTAACTCCAGGCAGGTAGTGTGGGCTGGAGGAGATGTGTCCTGCAGGGGTGTGTGTGTGTGTGTGTGCCTTTGGGGTCTATATTTTTTCCCTGGTGCTCAGAGCACTCTCTTGTGCTCTCTCTCTCTCTGTCTCCACTTCCCCCGTCCCATGCCATGTCCCCAGCCACTTTCCTCACCACACTCTTTCTGCCATGATGTTCTTCCTCACCCTGGGCCCAGAGCTACGAAGTCGGCTGTCTACAGGCTGAGATCTCTGAGACCATGAGCCAACATAAACTTTTCCTCCTCCACATTATTCTTGCCAGGTCTTCTGGTCACAGCAAGAGAAAAGCTGACTAAAACAGATGCTCTTCCTTTACATCATTATTTGTAGATGATCAAGGTAAGAGAATCCTTGCTTGATGGTTAAAGGACTTTGACACTTTCCTGATGCCATTTTACTTTTTCTGGTATGTTTTTGTGAAATAGATTGGTTCACTTTTTCTATCAATGGAATCCCACATTGGTATTCTTATGTCTGGCTTCCTTCACTCAACGCAGGCTTTGGTACCCATTCTTGTTGCTCTGTGTGGCAATGATCCCTTCTGTTTACTACAGTGGCATTCTACAGTGACAAATGCGTGCTGGGTACCTGATCACTTGCCAGTAGATGTTTGGATTAGTTCTACTTCTTGGTTGTCATGAGGAAAACTGTTAAGAACACCAGTCTACGAATCCTTGTGTGGAAAAGTAGCTTCATTTCTTTTGGAGTGAAATCACTGGCTCATGCAGGCTGCAAGGTGAACATTTTAAGAAACAACTAAAGAGTTTGCCAAAGTGGAGCCACTTGCATTCCCACCAGGTGCGCACAGAGTTTCTACCTAGGATCCCGAGAGCCCTGCACCTCGCCAACACCTGCTGTCCCTGGTCTTGCCAGTGGCGTCCATCCTAGTGACTGGGCCTGGGTTTCATTTAGTGCCTTATTTGCATTTCTCTAATGTGCATGATGAGAATTTTTAGGTGCTTATTGACCATTCATGATTTTTATCTGCTCAAGTATTTTACTTATTTTATTATTTTTAATTGACATAAAATCATTCATGCTTACGGGATATAATGTGATGTTCTAATACACGATATGTAGTGTAATTATTAACTCAGAGTAATCACCACACCCATTACTACAAACATTGATCATTTATTTGTTGTGGGAACCTTCAAAATCCTCCTCTAGATCTTTGGAAATACAAATTTCCTTGTTGTGAAGTATAGTCATCGTTCTATGCAAGAGAGCTTTCTCTGCCTACTAGTGGCCAGTCAACCACCTCTGTCCTTGTTCCTGTCCAGTCTGTGGTAACCACTGTTTCCTTCTCTCCTTTTTCTCTTTCTTCCCACTCCTCCTCCTCCTCCCTGTTATTTTCTATTTTTTTTTAAAAGTTAGATACTTTTTTAATATTTATTTTTTTGTAGTTGTACACAATAACTTTTATTTATTTTTATATGATGCTGAGGATCGAACCCAGGGCCTGGCACATGCGAGGTGAGCGCTCTGCTGCTGAGCCATAACCCCAGCCCCTTCTTCCCTGTTATTTTCTAACAAACAGGGTCTCTGTACCTTGCCCAGGCTGGCCTCTGAGCTTCTGGCCTCAGGCATCCTCCTGCCTTAGCCTCTTGAGTGGTGGAGCTATGTGTGCCACAGTGCCAGGTTACAACTTCCATGACCACATTTCAGGTTCCACACGTGTGAGATCCTGCAGCGCTTCTCTTTCCAGATGCGTCCATGTTGTTGCAACTCACAGGGTTTCTTCCTTTCTGTAGCTGAATAATATTTCATTGTGTGTGCATGCATGTGTGTATGTATGTGTGTGAGTGTGCATGCACATGTGTGCTACACTTTCTTCATCCATTTATCTCTTGATGGAAAAAGCTTGGTCCACTTGCACTTATTCCACATGTTGACTCTTGTGAATCCTGCTGCAGTAAACATGGGAGAGCAGATGCCACTTCTACATACTGATCGCATTGTTATTTAAGTTCTGAATATACACCCAGTAGTAGGATTTCCACATCAAGGGCTAGTTCTGCCTTTAATCTTACGAGGGCTGTTTCTCCGTGTCTGTGCTACTTTACCCTTGCATCAGGAAGGAGTGTCTCAGGCTCCCTTTTCTCAAGTCTTTGCCAATGCTTTTTTCTTGCTTTTTGATCATTGCCATTACTACTGGAGGAAGGGGCACATCATCGTGGTTTTAATTTGCATTTCTCTGATTAGGAATGCTGCACAAATTTCACATGCTTGGGCCATTTGTATGTCTTCTTTTGAGAAATTTCCATTCAAGTGTTTTGACCATTTTTAAGTCAGATTGTTTAGTTTTTGGTTATAGAGTTGCTTCAATTACTTACATATTCTACATATGAATCCCTTATACGATGGTTTGCAGAGTGAGTCCCACATCTGTAGATTATCTCTTCCCTCTGTTGAATGTGTTCTTTGCTGTGTTGAATCTTTTGGGTTTGATGTTATCTCATTTATCTACTTTTTCAATTTATTGCTGTGTTTGTGGTCTTATTAGAAATTTCCTTGACAATTCCAATGTCATGAATAATTTCCCCCAAATATTCTTTTTGAAATCTCAGAGCTTAAGTTCTAATATGTAAATCTTTGAATTATTTTGAATTGATTTTTTTATATGGTGAGAAATAACTGTCTAGCTTCATTCTTCTGTATATGGATACCCAATTTTCTCAGCACCGTTTATTGAAGAGTTCATGCTTCTCTCAGTGTTTGTTATTGGCACCTTTGTGAAAGATCAGTTGATTTTGGATGTGTGGCTTTATATTGGGGTTCTCTGTTGTGTGACATTGTTTCTATGTGTCTGTTTTTATGTCAGTACAATGACGTTTTGATTATTATAATTTTGTGTTATATTTCCAGTTCAGATGGCATAGTGACTTCTGCCACGTTCTTCTAGACAAGATTGCTTTGGCCATTTATAGTCCTTTGTGGTACCCTATGAATATTAGGATTCAGAGAAGAATGTCACTGGTATTTTGATAGAGATTTTTATTGAATCTGTGTATTTCTTGGGGACTATGGATGTTGTGACCATATTGATCTCTCCAGTCCATGAACACGGGATATCTTACCATTGGTTTGTACTCTCTTCAGTTTCTTTCATCAATACTTTATGGTTTTCAGCGTAGAGATTTTTACCTTGTTTTGAAATAAAATATTTTAAGTATTTATTTTTATAGCTATGATTAATGGGATTATTTTCTTGATTTTTCCCAGATTATTCATGATTTATGCACAGTAATGTTACTAATATTTGTATATTGATTTTTTATTATTGAATGTTTAATGGATTTGTTAACTAGTCTACAAATTACTTGATGGAATCTTTAGGATTTTCTATGTGTAAAATCATATCATTAGCAAATGGAGACAATCTAACTTCCTCCATTGAAGTTTTGATGTCTTTTATTTCTTTTCCTTCCCTAATTGCTCTCATCAGGTCTTCCAGTACCACATTGAGTAGGTGTGGTGAGTAGGCATCCTCACTTTGATCCAGATATTAGAAAAATTCAATATGCAAATATCTTTTCATGTTGAGTATGATATTAGCTGTGAGTTTGTCACATATGGCCTTCACTGTGTTGAGGTATGTAACTTATGCACCTGTTTTGTGGAGAATTTTTATTTTAAGTGATGATGAATTTTGTTGAGTGCTTTTTCCTCATCTATGTAAATATTATACGAATGTTGTCCTTCTCTCTGTGGATGTGATGTGTCACATTTATTTATTTGTGTCAGTTGAACTATTCTTCCATGCTTAGGATGCATCCCATACACTCATACAGATGCTCTTTTTAATATCATGAATTCAGCTTGCTAATACCAAAACCAGGCAAGGACACAACAACAGGCCAATATCCCTGATGAATGTATTTGGCCTATTTTTATTGCATTATATATTTTCTTTTTATTGAGTTATAGAATATTTTATCTATTCTGTAGTGTTATTCTTAATTTAATGTTTAAAATAATTTTTTTTGTTTTGTTTTAAATTCTGATGAGGCTGTCCGTACCTCTGGAGACTGCTGCAGTCTCCCATGAGTGTGTACCTCTCACTTTACCCCAGTGCTTCTCATGTTCCAGAGGCTGGCATTCCCTCTTACTTTCCTCCAAAGCCTCTCTATTGAGATAACCCACATTCTCCCTTGAATCTACTTTCCTAAATAGATATGACTGTGTCTGTGAAAAAAAAAAAAACCTAACAAGATTCAAATTGTCAATATTTTATTTAAGTTAATACTTTTCATAAATTATTTACGAAAGTTTTTTTTTTAATCACAAGGTCACAAATATATTTTTCTATGCTTTCATCTAGAACTGTTAATTTTAGGTTTTTCATTTTGTCTATGATTTATTTTGAGTTAATTTTTACACATGTATAATGTATGAATTTCATTTTTATGTGAATATTCAATGGTTAAGGCATCATTTGTTGAAAAAAGTTTCATCTTTATCAATTGAGCACATGTGAGTCTAATTCTGAACCCTCTATTTTGTTGATCTATTCAAAAGTCTCAACAATAATACTTCAGTTTTATTACTTTGCATTTATAATAATACTTGAAGTCAGATACAGTACATCGTCCAACTCTGTTCCACTTCCAAACATAATTTTTTCTATATACTCTAAATTTTAAGTAAATTTAGTTATAAAATTGTCAATTGTTGCAAAAAGTCTGTTGAATTTTGCATTGGTTTTTAAATTTCAATTTTTAATGCCTGGTTGTTTGTATACACAAAACCACGTTGAATATACATATAATT
The DNA here is from genome assembly GCF_047511675.1 of Marmota flaviventris. Lineage (NCBI taxonomy): Eukaryota > Metazoa > Chordata > Mammalia > Rodentia > Sciuridae > Marmota > Marmota flaviventris. Next base: position 174,996,554 of record NC_092500.1, read on the forward strand.
TATCATTTCTAGCAACACTTTTTCACTTTCGTAGAAGAAGTAATAGTGTTTTTTTTTTCTGAATATTTGGCAAAATTGGCAAACCCAGAATTTTCTGAGAAAGCTTCTAGCCATAAATTTACTAACTTAATTATATAAGATTGTTCATATCTTTTTCCTCTTGAGTCGATCTTAGAAGTTTGTGTCTTTCAAGGAATGAGCCCATTTCATCTATGATGTTAAATTTAATGTCATAAAGTTGTTTATAATGCTGTCTTAATGTCCTTTTAATAGCTTTGGAATAAATGATACCATCTCCTTCTTCCCTGATATCCAAAATGTGTTTTCTTTCTAAAAATTATAATCTGGAAGTTTATTTATTTTATTGGTTCTATTAAAAAATAAGCCTTTAATTTTATTTATTTCTCTCTATACTTTTGTTTTAAACTCCAAATATCAATGTAATCTTTATGATTTCCATTATTCCTTGTCATTTCATTATTATTCTGATTATAGAATCCTAGAGTTGTTTTTCTTTCAATTCATTCAAGATGTTATTCTATTTTTTTTGCTTACATGAAAAATCTAATATTTCTAATTTTATCCTTATTTTTTCTTCTATACTTTTTAGTGGATTTTAGGATTTTCTTTTATTTACTGTTGGTATGCAATTTGATTTTATATTTGGGGTTGGAATCCTTGAGTCTGAAATTTTGTTGTTTTTATTGAATTTGGAAAATTATCAGCTGTTAGTTTTTCTCATATTTTTGCAATCTACATTGCAATTGCATTTACTTAATGTCTATTTCATCTCACTCAGGCATTACAATTTTTATCTTCAGAACTTAATTTATTTGAAAAAAGAAATCTCCTCTATCTCTACTATTTTAGTTTGGATATTAGGTGTCCCCCAAAAGCTCAGGTGTGGGACAATGCAAGAAGGTTTAGAGGTGAAATTATTGAGTTATGAGAGCCTTAACCAATCAGTGAATTAATCCCCGATAGGGATTAACTGGGTGGTAACTATTGGCGAGTAGGGGTTTGCTAAAGAAGTGGGTCCCTGAAGACGTGCCTTTGGGGTGTATATTTTGGGCTTGTTGAGAGGAGCTCTCTCTCTACTACCTGGCTTTCTTCCTTGAGCTACTTTTCTTGGTCACACTCTTCTGCCACCTTGAGCTCTGAGGAATGCAGCTGGCTGTCTATGGACTGAGACCTCCAAAACCATGAGCCCCCAAATAAACTTTTCATACTAAACTTTTTCTTGTTAGGTCTTTTAGACACAGCAGTGAAAAAAAAAAAAGCTGTCTCAAATATCTACTGAGCCTATCTAACCATTCCTCTAGTGTTGAATATACGGAATGAAGTGGTAATAAATTCTTAGTTTCATTTCTCTGCTAATTTAACTTATTGACTTTTTGTTATCAGCTGTGTTTTTCTGCTTTCTTGCATACCTGTTCATTTTTTACTTATAAGCCAGCCATGCATGTTTACCTTTTCAAGTGCTGGATATCTGGTATTCAATTAAAAATTCTGAGCATTTTTTCTTGGGGTACAGTTGAATTACTCAGTAATACTTTTTTTTTTAAGAGACAGAGAATTTTTTAGTATTTATTTTTTAGTTTTCGGTGGACACAACATCTTTATTTTATTTTTATGTGGTGCTGAGGATTGAACCCAGTGCCCCGCTCGTGCCAGGCGAGGACGCTACCGCTTGAGCCACATCCCCAGACCCACTCGGTAATACTTTAAATTGTTTGGGTATTGCTTAAGTTTTGCTGGAAGGCAGCAGAGCTGGGCGTTTACTCTGTGAATAATTTTGCCTGATTACCATCCCTGATACCTGTGAATTATGATGTTTTCTGCTCTGACTCTGGAAGCAGCAATTATTCCTGGCTCTGTGTGAACTATGGAGATTGTTCCCTAATCCTTTGGGCTGGTTATTTCCTCGACTTCCTGTAGTTCCTAGACCTCACTTTAAGCCTTGGGGTACCACCTTCAGAGCTCTGATCGTCCTTTCTGTGCGCAGCCAGCTCCTCTTGGCTGGTGTTCCTTGAACACAGTCGACTCCTGGGAGACCACCGGGCTCCACCTGGGTTTCCTGTCTCTGTGTCACAGACTGGAAACGAACTCAGGCAGTAAGCTGGGGTTCACCTGGGTCATTTCCAGCCTCGGCAGGTCCTCATGCTCTGTAGGCTGATTCTCAGTCTTGACAATGTAATTTCAAATATTGGCTGCTTTGATTACTTATCATTGGCATAAGCACACTCTCTGGGTATTGCATCTTGGCCACACTGAAGGACAGCCTTGCTGGAGAGGAGCCTCCTGAGGGCTGACAGTTTGCTCTCAGCACTTTGTGTCCTTCTATGGCTTTTTATCTACCCTATTCCCACTGAAGACCTGCTGTTGATCTCACTATTGTTTCTTTGCATGTGGCGAGTAGTTGTGTTCCTGATGCTTCCCATGCTTTGTCTTCTCGCTGGCATTCAGCTGTTGACTGTGGGGATCCGGCTGTGAACCTCTAGGATCGCGCTGCTTACCGTGAGTCGAGTTCTTGCACGTGCACACATACCATCCAGTGGGAGGCATTGGGCCCTGCTTCCTCTACCTTTGCCTACTCCTCTCCTTCGGGACCCCCATGGTTTGGTGTCTGTGGTGAGCTTGGTGTTAATCATGGTGCTCTTTGACTATGTTTGTATGTTCTATCATTTCTTCTCTGAGTTAAAGCTAAATAACTTCTACTGATTTATTTTCAAGTTCATTTGGCTTTTCTTCTGTCATTTCAAATCTTCTGTTGAGTTTCTCTAGTGATTTTTTTTTTCAGTTTGTTAAACCACTTGACACCATTACTTTGGATTCTTTCCTAAAAAAATAAGATTGTCTGTATATTAACTCATTATCTCATTATCACATATGTTTCTGTAGTTCTCTAAATATGCGTTCCATTCATTATTCAAGTATGTGCAAGAGCTTCTTTGAATGTTAGCTCTAAACATGTTTGTCTGCTAAATCTAATGTCTGGGCCCATTCTGAGTCAGTTTCTTTGAACTCTTTTGATTACATATCCTGTTTTCTGTTCTTTGCATATTTCCTATTTTTGGGGGACGGCGTGGGGTGTTGAAAACTGGTCATTTCAGGTAATCTATTGGTATACTGTAGCATCTCTGGATTTTATTTTATTTTTTTTCTTCTTGTATCCCGCAACCCCGCCCCCCCCCCCCTTCAATTTGCCTGAACTTCAGCTAAGGAATTTGTCTTTCTGGGTGGTATGCATCCTTTGATGTCTGTGCCCTTTCTGAATTCTTTTTTTTTTTTTAACTCAAGGTCTAAGGAGCATGAGGCTGTGACTACACAATTTGGGCTTTGGCCAGTGATTTTGGTAGAAATTGTGCTTATACATCTTGAGCCTGTGAGCTTTCCAGTCTGTAGGTATATGTGTGTGTGTGTGTGTGTGTGTGTGTGTTTTCAGCTTTCCCTCGGCCTCTGCTTCCCAGTGGGCCTTCTCAGTTCTTTCCTGCCTGCAGATGGTTTCCTGAGTAGCCAGGTGTTTTGTGGGGAGCGTCCCTGGCTCTCTCTCATCCAAGACCTGCTGCCATTTCCAAGATCTCCCTGTTAATTTTCTGGTTGCTCTTCATTGCTTAAAAGCTTCTCAATTCACTTGTGGTTTTTCAATTTCTAGAGTATGAAATATAACGATTTGTCAGTTTTATATGGGTGTGTGTGTGTCTGTGAGAGAGAGAGATGTGGAGGGTGTTCAACCTCTGACTTCATGCTGATGTTATCATAACTGAAAATTTTCTTTATCCTTTAACAACAAATGAGAAGAATGCCCCATATAAATATAGATATATCTGACACAGACACAGACTTTGTGATATGTGTGTGTGCATACAGACCTCTTTTCTGTCATCTTGTTGCTTTGTATATATGCAATTCTCCAAATGGTATGATTTTCTTCCTGTTTACAGACATCAGCAGTGGCACACCACACAGAAAGACAGATTCCTTAGCTAAAGTTCAGGCAAATTTTAAAAAAAGAAAAGTGCAGGGAAAAGCATCAAAACTCAGAGATGCTAGAATATATTACCTGAAATTACCACTTTACCTTTATATCAGTGCATAACGATGTGATCAGTTATCTCAACATTTTGGGTCTGAAAATGCTACCATTTTTCTTTTATTTTGAAACCTGTCTGGTTGGGTGCAGAACTCCAGGTCGGCAGTCTCTCTTCCTCTGGTGCACTGACAGTGTGCTGCTGGCTTGTAGCCTCCGATGACTGATTCTCACTGTGTCTTTGTTGTTCTACACACTGTGAACAGGTTCCTGCCACCCCCACCCTTGTTGGATGCTTAAAAGAGTTTCCTGTGTGCCATTGGACTTTAACACTATGATTATGATGGCCTAGGGTGATTTTTCTTCTGCTTATTCCATTGGGAATTGGGTGAGCTTTGGAATTTTTTAGTATATAGTTTTCATTTAATCTTGATGGTGTTCTCTTATGATCCCTCAGTCACACATGTATTGGACTGCCTGCTACTGACTCCAGGGGACTGGTGGCCTGTGTTCCTGGGTTTACCTTGATTCATTTCTGGGCTTTATTTTGAATCGTTTCCATTGCTGTCTCTTTCTGCTTATTCACATTTCTTCTCCAGTGTCTGGTCTCAGCCTGTTTTCCTTTCCGATATTGGATATCATGCTTTTCATGTGGAGATATCCTATATAGTTCTTTAAAAACTTGTCTTGTTACCTCGCGATATTCATATTTCCCTAGACATTCTTCAACCTATGAAGTCTATTTCTAATTGCTCGTTTTGTCATCTGCTGGGCCCTGTCCTTTCTGGTCTCTCTCTGTAGACTGACCTGCTGCTCTTTATGGGTTCGACTTCCTCCTCTTTGTATGCTTCTTAACTTTGGATTGGATCCAGACATGGGGAACGTCACATGTTCGTTACTTGGTGTGCCTCATTAAGGTGCCATTAGAGTCTCATCTGGCACTTAATTTACTTAGAACCCTTTCAAGACTTGCTTTGACTTTCTTAGGGTAGGACCAGGAGAGTCCTTAGTCCGGGGTGAATTTTCCCCTCTAGCAGGACCAAACTGCCCCTCTGAGGAATTCTTGTCAGTGTGCTGCCAGGACTCTGCCATGTGTACTGCGAGTGGTTGGCATCCCCGTGAGCTCCAGGAATTGTCCAGCCTGATCCTCCCTCAGGTTCCTGCCCTGTTAGGGGCAGTTTCTTCTCACATGTGCACATTCACACTCAGAGGCTTAAGCCCCTGCACACATGAAAAAGTTGTCTCTGGAAACTTTCTGCTCCTCTGTACTTCGCTTTGGAAATGCTAGCCCCCGTCTTGCCATATTAAATACGTGGTCTCTCCACTCAGGAGCCCACCCGACTGGGCGTGTTTCTCTTTGTTCCTCTTCCCTATGACCCGAAAACTGCCTTCCAGATGGTAAAGTGGTAAAATGGACGCATCACCCTGTTTAATTCCCTGCCCTCTTAGATTGGAGTCCTTCTCTCCCTTCTGGCACTATCTGCAGGATTTTGTGCATTTTCCATTTGGCTATGGCAGGTGCATAAATAACGTCCCTGCTACTTTGTTTTGCTGAATGTGGAAGTCGCCTTGATTGATGTCTCAGAGCCAAACAACCTCAGATCATTAGGAGGCACCCTGTGGGTCAGAGCATCTTATACTCTCTATATTGTTGTGCTCTATTTACTTATATTTGTAAAAGATTTTTATTTCTATAAACCTGAGGGACATTGGTCTGTAGCCTTTTTTCTCCTCTCTCTTTAATGTCTGTGGTTTTGATATCACGGCTCAAAGAGAAAGTTTGAAAGTATTCACTCTTCATTTTGTGAGCAATTGTATATTAAAACATTGTTTTTTTCTTCTTTTAATGTTCAGTAGACTTCACCAATAAAACCATGTGGGACTGATGTTTTTGTTATTGAAAAGATTTCACAATTAATTCAATTTCTTCAGTACGTTTTCTTTCATTTCATGCCAGTTTTGCTAAGGTGTATATTTCAAGGAATTTGTGCATTTTACCTAAGGTGCTGGGATTATTGGTATAAAGTTGTTATAATAGTTCTTTGGTGTCTTCAGCTTCTGTTTGCTATGCAATGAGAATTTCTCTTCCTGATTTTATCTTTTCACTATTTAGCTCTTCGCATACCAATTTTTTCAATCATTTCCTCTAATGAGATTCCAAGTTTTTATTTTCTAGTTTGTTGACTATTCACTGATATCTACTCTTCTTTCTACATCTTTATCTTGTCCCTATTGTGTATCTACTTTTTCAGTCTTTATGAAGTGGAACCACCGTAGGAAACCATTTGAAGGCTTATCTTAATTCTGATAATGGTTTACCACTCTAAGTTTTCCTCCAAGCACTACAAAAATATACCATAAATGTCAATTTTTTAATAATTCTGCTTCAGATATTTTCTAATTATCCTGATAATTTCTTCTTTGACCCATGTATTATTTAGGAGAATATTGTTTAATTTCCAAAGATTTTGAATTTTCCTATTTATCTTTCTACTATTGGCTTCTATTTTAATTCTATTGAAGAACATACTCTGGGAACACAAGCTGTATAATTTTAGTCCTGAAAATTTACCAAGACTAAGGTTAGGGCCTGTCTATAGGGGTCTGCCTTTTGAATGCACCACACACACTTGGAAATGGCCATTCTTCAGGTCTGTGTCTATAATTTTATGCAGAAAAATTTGTTCACGGTGGCCAGTGGTGACTCTCGTAGCTTCTACGTCTGTTTATGTAACTAGTATTTTTGACTTCTGAGAGGATGTTAGGACCTCTGTGACTGTGGAGCCCCTTCATCTCCTCCCCCTCCCTCTGCAGCTCACACTTCCTGTAATTTGAAGCTGTCTTGTGCACATGTACATCCTTAGGAACAATCAGCCATGTTATCTTTGTGGAGTGGCTCCTCTGTATTTGGTCATACTACCATCGTTCCAGTTATTTTACTTAATATGAATAAAGCAACTTCAGTCTCAGACTTACTGTTTGCATGACAACATTTTTTGATTTACTTTCAACAACATGTCCTTTTATTTTTACAGTGAGTTTTATGGGCATCCTATGGTTGGTCCTTGCTTCTCACATGCAGTTTGACCCTCTCAGTCTTCCGGTTGCACTAGTGTGTATGTAGAAACACGTGGTCATGTGTTGATTTAAGTGTATTTGTTTTCCATATTGTTTTGTTTTTCTATAATGTGTCTCTTGGCAGCATTTATCATCATGTATCATGCTGTTATATCTACAAGAGGCAAAAGAGGTCTCCTCAGAGCAGCAGGAAACCTTGGAGTAGCCCGAGTGGCGGGGAGCATGTGGGTGCTGCTTCACCATGATTTTAAGAGGTAATAAATTTGTGTTCACCCTAATAGTCTGCTATTGGCCTACATGTTCTATGATCTACAGGAAAATATATAGCAATGTGATATTATGCTTGAATCTAGAATGTTCCTGGGATTTGGACAACAAAATAAGTCTTAGATGGAAGTTGTACAGTCCCACAAAGCCTGGTGACTTTGACAGCTGGGTCAGCAGGCAGGAGCACCGGGCATAGCTGGGTCTCCAGACAGCCTGTGCTTATTACCCTGACACTTGCCCTAAAGCCTCCATGAGAGTTACTCCAACCAGCCTCCACTTGCCAAAGCCCACTCAAACCATCACTACCCTTGAAGTACAAAGGCGATACTTCATATAGAAAATTATGAAGGTTAATTAAAAATTTGAAGTTTTCCCCAAGAGTTTAGAAAGAGAATGCACCAAGCTGGCCTTGGTGGTCACACACTGTCACAGAGGCAGAGCCCTGTGAGCAGCACAATTAGACCTTGGCCACCACCTCCTTCTTTCCAAGGAGAAACATCTTGGCATTCATCAAAAGGTTGTGTCTGGTGCTAAGACAAATGAAAGACATCAATATCCAGTTCCTGGGCTCACACAAAGAGGAACTTCCCCATCTTAAGGGACAGTCCCCAAACTGCACCTCTTAAAGTCTCATCCCATTGGAATTATATGGCTTCTGTCAGAAATGAGGTCAGTGTGTTCACCAAATTCAGTCAAACTGTCTTCTGGCGACTTCACTATAAGAATGTCACTCAGCATCGTTTATGTTTTCTTTTCCTGAGATTAAACTCTGATCAAATTTGTTCTTTAAGAACTAAGGTGGCTCCTAGAGAATAAATTAAAATACTGTGTAATTCATACCAATGAAACAGATCGACTAATGACCCGTTTTGAACAGAACCAGGTACCTGTACGTAAGAGGCTTAAGGAGATCTGGAGGAGTGATTGGGCCCAGTTTGCAAATCAACTCTGATTAGCCTTCCTTTTCCTTCCACATTTTTACATGTGAATGCCAACGGTGAGTGAGGATTGGAACTGCAGTCAGGGACATAACGTCTAAACAGCATTGAGTCAACACTGTGCACGTTTGGGCACTGAGAGCCAGACAAGGATGGCCTTTGTCATGACATGGGCCAGGTTTCCTAAGTGAACTGACCAAGGGCAGCCCGGGAAATCCGCATGTGAGTGGTGCCCTTCGCAGTTCAGCCGCAGGGAGATGGAGTCCTCCACCCTGCATCCCTGGAAGCCCAAATCTCAAGGCGAGCTCTGGGTCTCCAAGGGCTCCTGTTCTCACAAAGACTTCACGCTCTGGTCCCGAGCACCACACCCTCAGTCTCACCCAGGACTTGGCTCTAGTGTGTGTTTTGTTTTTCCATCACTGTGACCAAATTCTGTGACAGGAACCATTTTAGAGGAGGAAAATCTTATTTGGGCTCCCAGTTTCAGAGGTCTCAGTCTGTGGTTAGCTAACTCTACAGTCTGGGCTGGAGGTGAGGCAGATCATCATGGCAGAAGGGCACAGCAAAGGAAAACCGCTCAGGACATGGCAATCAGGAAGCAGAGAGAGAGCTCTGCTCACCAAGGACAAAAAATAAACCCCAAGGCACACTCCTAGTGACCCCCTCCTCCACTCACCCCCACCTGCCGAGGGGCACCAGCAGCCCATCATGTGAGTCACTGGGTACACCTCCACGGTCCAGTCGTTTCACCCCTGCAGGTTCTCCCATGGTCTCACACACATCCTAAATGTAACAGTGCCTCACCCTGTGCTGCTGTGGGAGTTGTTCCCTTGCTGCAAGGCACCGTATCCTTGGAATGGACCTTCCAAGGATTCCCGGTGATGGAGGAGAAACAGGACCTCACGATGTGGCAGCAGACAGTTCAGAAGTAGACACCACCTGCACCTTTCTTAAAAGTGGCCATCTCTCAACATCCTCAGGAGACCCCAAGGACACTGCTCTGGAATGAGGGCCTTGGACGTCGGCTCCACCCACCTTTCACTCCAGGTGTGGTCCCACACCTGCTGGCTTCTCCCACCCCTCTCTGGCAAACTCCCTGCCACTGGGCCACCAACCTGGCTTCCCCAGCAGGTGCTCCTGAGCTCAGGTGATGACTTGGAAGTGGGGGTGGGAGCAGCCCCCATGAGGTGGACTTCCATTAGAGGGATAAATGGAGGTTGGAGACGCTGGGGATACTTTACCTGTCCTCTTTTCTCTCTCGTGAACTGTCCCAAGACTTGGTCTGTCTGTAGGTCTCATCTGGAATTGTCCTGGGTGCCCACGTGACTAGTCCTTTTTGTTACAAGGCCGTCCTGATAGCTGATCACGGGTGAGAGAATGATGGCCCCTCCCTTTCTCTGTTGCTCGCCGCCCTGGTTCCCTGGGTTCAAACCTCTGACTAGAGGAGCAGCTTTTATGCTTTGCCTGAAGCTCCTTCTCTGGAGGACTTCATCTGAGGGGTCCCAGGAAGGAGGCTATTAGTGGGAACTGCAGGGAATTGTCTGTGGTCTGGAAACAGCTGGTGGTGTGGTGTTGGTGAACCTGGGTGTGCAGGGCCGGTGCCATCACGTAGCTTTCTCCCAGCCAGTTGTGGTGAGAGGTGTCAGGGGAGCAAGTGTCTGTCGCACTTTATGAAGCATGCCAGCCAGGCTGACTGCGAGGTGTGTGGCTTGCAGTTGCTTACTGATGACTTAAAGAATGGTAGAGGGAGAACAACAGAATTATGCCATTTGGCTGTGAGTTTAAGACGTGTTCTAGTCCAGAGAGCCCCCATGCCACCTTGGAAGGTATTATGCCCAGAAGTCACAGGAAACACTGTGCTGAAGTCCAGACAGCACTGGACTGCAAGGCTGGGAGATCTGGAAAAGAAGTCAAACACACACTGGAAAGGTCCCACGTCAAAGTCAAGTCCTGGGTAAGATCTCTGAATTCCAGGTAGTGCTATTTGAGGGATGAGCCTAAGAAATGAGAACTCTCTAGTTCCCCGGAGCACCCCCTACTGATAGAAACAGATCCACTGAGCAGCCAAAGGAACCAGCCACCCCTTCCTGGGAATACAGGGTGACATCACCCAAGGAAGGAACATCTCTGGCTGCTGTCTCTTCCCTGACCTCTGGTCTCACCACCACCACAGATTCCGAGCAAGGGCTTTTACAGCTTCCAAAGAAACAGGCTGAATGCCAGGGCACTGAGGGGCCTGGCTGGAATGATCCGGCTGGCACTGGGGAACCCAGGAGGGGTGGGACTTGGGATGTTCTTCTTGAGGAACAGAGTGTAGGGTGGAAAGACGGACAATTCAGAACAGCAGGCACATAGTCTCAGGAGTTCATGTTTTTCCAGAGTCCTCTGGAGCTATTCCTGAGTTCACTGGCATGGTTCCCTAAAGCCTGAACTTCAACCTGACTTACCGAAAGAGGCAGGGTCAGAACTTCCCTGGCTTCTTACTGAGTCAGAAGGCTCAGGCAGGTAGAATGGAGGTCAGAGAATATTTACTGTGTGAGACCTGAGAAGCCCTGCTGACAGTATTCCTCTAGGTGACCTTGGGGGACATGACATGGGCATGCTCTGGTGAAGGACAGAGAGCACCCTGGGAAAGCTTGGCCTTGGGCAGGGTCTGTGGATTGGGACTGGGGGTTCATGGCAATTAGAGAAGCCAAGTCAAAATGGTGACTTTCTATCCCGCAGTGGACCCAATGATTCTGCACGAAAGCTTCCATGTGGCTGGGTTCCCTGATATCAGAGACAGAAGGGGTTACAGAAAGAGAGGCCATGAGAGCAGTGCTCTGCCGTGGTGGGCTGACAGGGTGGAGGGCAAGCAGGATGCTGTGGCACACGGGGATGGGGTGGCTGCAACATCATGGTGTTTCCCATCCCTAGGTAGACGGAGGGCTGACGAAGTGTTGCTCTAGTGGGACATTCAGAAAAAGATGAATAGCCGTGAAGCAGAAGACTGAAGTCACCTCTAACCCAGGTCACCAGTCGATGTCCACTCACCAGTATGCAGCGCATTGGAGGGGAGGTCAGGTCCCCTGGAGAATTGCCCCTGGAATGCTCCTTCAGGACTTTTCTCCTTCTCTTCCACGGAAGGAATTGCAGCCTCTAGGTCACCAGCTGCCAGGAAGTCTGTGCACTGGGAAGGAAGGGGGTGACCAGAGTTGAGGGATTATTAGATTTGAGACCTGAGCAGCTACGAAGTCGGAAGCTCTAGCACCATGCCACCCTCCAGATTCACCAAGGGCATGCGGAAGCTAGCTGGGGGAACCTGGGGGTCCTCTTCTCACCGTGGATGCAGTGACTCTGTGAGCCCGCCTTGTGATTTTTCTGCTCAGAAAAACTGAAATAGATACAAGGAGCCCCTGGAAGATCATTCACCTCAGTTCCCTCACCAGTGGGAGAAGGGCCATCAGGGCAGGAATATGTAAGTACAACGTCTACCCCCAGGAACAAAGCCAGAGTAGTCCCAGCACACTCCTGGAGAGTACAGCAGCATGGGTCCATTCTGCTTCATCCAATTGACTCTCACTCCAGATCACCTCTGCAAACAGAATATGCATCGTGGACAGTGATGGTGGATCTCCCCACCCTGGAGCCGAAGGAACATGAATCTCAGCGGCAGTGCTGGCTGCTAGACGTGATCTTGTGATTGGGGTAGATAAATGGCCTCCAAGGTTGGCCTGAAACCTGGGAGTGTCACCTTCTTGATACCACTGAACAGGGACAGTGAAAGGCCATTAGTCTTTATGTGGTGAAGGGAGAAGTACACCTCTACCATCAGTTCCACAGAACCCCATCTCCTGTCCTGAAGCACAGCACAGACTGAAAGGCTTAAACCACTCTGTTTCCTCACTGTCCTGGAGGCTGGACCTTCAAGGTCACAGATTCAGTTACTGATGAGGGCTCTGTCTTCGTCTTAGCTCTTTTTTTGGCTGTAATAATAATAATAATAGTAATAATTAATAATAATTGATAATAATAATTGAGGCTGAGGTTGTAGCTCAGCGATAGAGTGTGTGCCTAGCACATGCGAGGTGCTGGGTTCAATCCCCAGCACCACATAAAAAAAATAAATAAAATAAAGGTATTAAAAAATAAAAACTTAAATAATAATAATAATAATCACCACTGACTGAGGGGCTTATACATAGCAGGAGTAACTTATCACACTTCTGGGGGCTGGACATCCAAGGCCAAGGGGCTAGTGGGTTTGGTGCTGTGAGGACCTGCTTCCTGTTGCCACACCCTCATGGGGTGGGGGAGACAAAGGGGCCCTCTCTGGTTTCTTTCTAAGGTAATTTATGCCCTTCATGGGGGCCCCCTTCATGGCCTAGCCATGACCTTCTCTGGCCTGACCTGCATCTGCACAGAGGCTTCACCTCTAAGCACCATGACATGGAGGGCTGTGGCTCTGATGTATGAATTTGAGGGCCTGGGTCATGCCAACACATTCCCTAAAAAGGAAATTGTCATTGCACCTGACACACTGTGATAATGCAAGAAACAGAAAACGGTGTGTCTATCACATTTGGAACACATGGGCTGCTGCCCTCCACTTGTCAGGTGACCCAAAAGGGCAAGAGAGGGGGCTGAGGGTGGCGCCTGCTGTGGAGGAGTCTGCAGGGGTCTCAGTGCTGGCCCTCTGTGCTGGAAAGGCTGTGGAAGGAGTCTTTACCCATGTTTCCTAGGTGCCGCAGCACAGACCCTGTGCGGTCCTGCATCAAGGTGAAATCCTCCCCAGTCTAAAACTACTCTCCCTAGCCTGGCGTGGTGCTGCACACCTGTGATCCCTGTGACTCGGGAGGAAACAGGCTGAGGCAGGAAGAGCTCTAGTTAGGGGCCAGCCTGGGCACCTAGCAAGACCCTCTTTCAAAATTAAATAAATAAAAAAAAAGTTTGGGTGTGCACCTTAGTGGTAGAGTGCCCTTGGGTTCAAGTCCCAGGGCAGAGAGAATAAAGACAAATAAAACTTTCCACTTGAGAAACTGCTTCTTCTATTATTCTGGCATGGGTATAGACTGAGACATGAGATACAAAGTAATTATGTGACCTAAGCCAACCCCACAAAGCTGTGTTATTGATTTCGATGAGTCAAAATGAGGGAGGTCACAACCAACTAATGACTGTGTGACCTAAGTGACGCACCCAGGATCAGACTGGAGCAGATGAAGAACCAGGCACTTCTGATGTTGTCAAAGTCCTTATTACCTGCTCCCTCAACTCAACTCTAGGAGGGTTCTGTGCCCACTCAGAGGAGAGGAGAGCTTAGTCCTGGTCACAGCCATTGCCACTATGTAGCCATTTTTTGGGGGGCGTGTGGGGGAGCTCTGTGACAAATCGCTACAACTAAGAGGCTTAAAACAGCAGATGCATATTCCCCGTGCTCTGGAGGCCAAGCCCAGGGAGTCCAGGGGCAGCACAGCCTGCCGTTCCCTGGGTGGTCTAGGGACAGCCCCCCAGCCCCTCCTCCTGCCTCCAAGCTGTGTCGTCCTGGGCACTCCTCATGCAGCAGGTGGGGTTCTCCTGTCTCGGCCACCATGGCCACACGTAGATGTTTTCCTGGGCTTCTGTATGGCCTTCCGGAGAAGGCAGCGGTCATCCTGGGTCAGAGGGCTCTGGGGAACCTCCTGTCAACTTGATTGCATCTGCAAAGATTCTGTTTTCAAATCAGGGCATTTTCATAAACATGGGGGCAGGACTTTGGTATGCATGTTGGGGGACCCAACGCAACCCAGAAGAGCCAGCTTTCAGTGTGCCCAGCTCAGGGCTAATTGACAAAGGCAGTGTGGCCAGGGAGACATTTTGGGTAAAAGAGCTCGGATCAGTGCTTTCGGGACCTATTTCTATAGAGGAGAATGTGCTCTGGTGTCTAGATGTATAGGTCATCCGTCGGTATTCATGGGCATGGTTTCCAGGACTTCCCTGTGGATCCCCAAACCTGTGGCTGCTCAAGGGCCCTGTATAAAACTGCCTGGGTTTGTAGGCAACCTAGACATATTCTCTTGGATACTTTGAATCATCTCTAGATGACTGATAATACCCAAGAGGATGTCATGCTGCGTGGATAGTTGTCACGCTCTGTGGCTCATAGAATCACAACAGTAAAAGACATCAGTACATGTTCACTGCAGATGCAAGGCTTGCTTTATATAATCTCTGACCTCTGGTTGGCAAAATCCTTGTGTGCTGGATTCATAGACCAGCAGAGCTGACTGTACCTGTTCCTAGGACAAAGGGAAATGCATTGTCAGGCAGAGGTACAAGTGGAGCATGGTTGGTTTGTAGCAGAAGGTCTGGAGCAAGGGACATGTGGGTGGGTTCTTGGGGACAGGAATAAGGTGCATGGATTTTTTTTTTTAGTGTCTGTCAGTCATTCTCCTTGTAGGTTTGCACACTGCACCCATGACTGTCCTTAGTAAGAGAGATTGACACTGCCTGTGAGCCCAGAGCAAGGGTCTCTCTCAATAAGGTTAACAATTATACAGTGCATTCTTCCAGCAGAAAAGCCAGTGCCAAACCTGGGTGTGAGGGTGTAACCTCATTTCTCAGGAGCCGTCCCTCTTAGTGGCAGGTCAGTTACACAGTGAGTGTACTCCTTACTGGGCAGGACAGTCATCTGTCTTTTTCAGAATTCTTCCATATTTTAGATATTGAGTTGCTCACTGCCAACGGCTTACCTGGATGCAGCACCAGTTAAAGGTCTATAGAACTCCTTCTCCATCAATAATCATTGCTTCAGAGTAATAGACTATTTCAGGCAAAGAAGACATCACCCTGAGATTGTGGCCATGGAGCTCATCTGTCCTACCAGGAGCTGTTGGCCACATCGAATGCTCAACTGGAAGGCAGCTTGACAGAGCCCCTCGTGGGGAGGAACTGCTGCAGGCTGTGTACTCAGAACAGACACAGAGGCCACTCCACGTCGGCCATCATGTCCCATTGTTAGAATATGCAATTCTAGGGTTAGTTCTCATTCTTAGCGACCACTACTTGGATTTTTCATTCCTATGTCTCATGGTTAAATCTAGACTTTTTCAGGTTAGGAGTCCTGATTCTCAAAAGGGAAACATTTCCTTCATGGACAATAGTGGGAAATGACCAACAACTGACCAGTTAGCATCCTTACTCCATTGCAGAA
Source organism: Marmota flaviventris (assembly GCF_047511675.1). Classification (NCBI taxonomy): domain Eukaryota; kingdom Metazoa; phylum Chordata; class Mammalia; order Rodentia; family Sciuridae; genus Marmota; species Marmota flaviventris. Next base: position 175,012,038 of record NC_092500.1, read on the forward strand.
GCAGGCGAGAGACAGAAGAGGTGGGAGAGCGAGGGAAAGAGAGAGTTTCATTTCTGGATAAAACCTTTTCCTTGGTAATAGAGAATACAGGAAGTGCTGTCTGCCTTCCCTGGGTTGCTGAGGGTACCAGGCAACCCGAGCTGAGAGCCGAAGAGACTCAACTTCAGTGTGATACACATGGATCATAGGGCTGGGGACGGGGAGATCTAGCAGATAATTCTTTTCCTCATCTCTCCATTCAATGCAGTATTTGGTGCATGATGTTTTGCTGACACATATGTCGGGGTATTCATTGGGGGGTGAATTCTTTTCCATGAGACCCTGAGCAATTCACTTAGGCCCGTGTGGTGTTGGCTCTCTTCCTGTCCTGACCCACTGCTGAACATCTGCTGTCCCAAGTCTGCACCTCCTGACGACAGGTTAGGGTGTAGGCTTTGCCTCAAGTTCTGTTTTCTGCGCTCCTCTCTGGCCAACTGTCCTGAGATCTCTGGGTTCAGCATAGACAGTGTTCTCACTGTTTCTGAGACTCCCTTCCTGTCCTCCCCTGCTGAGCTGTGGAAAAACCTCACTTCTGTTAATTTCTGCCTTTACCTAACAGTTGAGCTTTCTCTTGCTCTGAGTGGAGTCCTATTAAGACCACGCCCCCAAGGCCACATCTTGTCTACCATGTCCACCAATCTGCATTGATAGGAAAAGCCCTATCTCCCCGGGTTGAACCCTGGGGGAGACTTTTTCCAGTTAACTGGATATGTAACTATTTGGGGAGTATCGCAAGGCCTTCCTCCTAAACAGTCTCCTCTCTGTGTTGGCGCTTGGGTCCTTTCGGCTAGGCCAGCCTCTGGTTTTGGGCTCAGACTTCACTCCTTGGAGGATGAAGACTCTGCCTGTGGTGTGACTGGGAGCCTTGCCTAGGTCACCCCTTCACAGCTCTCCTTCCGCCAGCTCCCTGGTGATGGCTACAGGGAGGCCTTAGCCTAGAGCAACGCTTCAATCAGCTTCTCCTACCTGAGACCAAAATAGAGACAAGAACAACGTAGAGGAAGAGCAGTCCACTGTGGCTCACGGTTTCAGAGGACCACTCCCTGGACGCCTGACTCCATAGCTCTGTACCTGAGTGAGGCAGAGCATCATGGCGGAAGGGCATGGGGAGCAAGACAGCTCAGGACGTGGCAGCCAGGAAGCAGAGGGAGGGCTCTGCTCACCAGGGACAAATATAAACCCCACAGGTATGTCCCCAGGGGACCCACCTCCTCCAGCCACACCCCACCCGCCTACAGTCACCATCCAGTTAACCCTCGTCAGTGATTAACCCACTGATCAGGTTTCAACTCTCACAATCCTATCATTTCACCTCTGGACGTTCCCGCATTGGGTCACATGTGAACTTTGGCGGATACCTAATAACAAGAATTTATTTACTTTAATCAGTCTTTCAAAGTCCTTTGACTCAAGTCTGATTGATTGTGTTGCTGAGGGGAAGAGATAGCTTCTCCACACTTCAGTTAGGAGATGGTGCACCGCTGGCACCTGGCCTCGCCTGCTTCTGTCCGATGCCTTCATTGGCCCCCGGCACCCTGAGTCCCCTGTTTCTTCTTCCAATGTCACTGCAGCAGCCAGGTCCCCATGGACTTGGCCTGAGTCAGTGAGATTTAATATAGTCCTTTGCCTCCTGCCTACAAGCCACACCTCTGTCCTCCTGCCCTGGGACTTCCCCTTGACCTGCCTTCGAACCCAGTGAGTGTCCCTGTTCATTCATGTACAACCTCCAAGTTAGGATTTAAGCCCCAAGAGACCAACCTTCAGCCCATGGGGGAGGTCAGCATGTCATGGCTTGCTCCTCCTCCATCTCAATTTATCTCCATGAGATGAGTCTAAACAGCTTCTGCAAGGTGCACCTCTGCAGTTGGAGGAATCAGTGCATTTCTGTCTGCATAATAAGCCTTGTGGTGCATCCCACGTCTTCCCTGCTTTGTTCTCCTGTCCTTCACTCCCTTTTCCTGAAATTCCATTTCCCTGTAAAGTAATATCGCATAATCCTTTTTCCCCCAGCCCTGCTTTCTGGAGTATGACTGGGAGCTGCACCTGCTGCGCACAGCATCTTCTGCAGGCCATTCTCTGCAGGGGTGGCTGGTGCAACAAAGCAGCGTGTTTAGTGTCCGTGAGGTCTGACTGCATTTCTAAGTGGCTGAGGTCAGTAGCCATGCTTGGCTATCAGAGGCAGTGAGATGCATTCCCTGCAATGGGTAGCCCAGGTTGCCGTGATGGGTAAGGACATGCAGCAGTGGTTTGCAGAACCTGGTGTTTCCAGAGGACAGAGATGGACACCCAGCCCACTGTGCTTGCTGCCTGGTGTGGTGTGTGAGAGAGCTAGCAAGCTGACGGCTGACCTCAGCCACCAGGGGGAAAGTCAGAATTCCTCGCCAGCTCCAGAGTCTGCATCACAGCAGAACCCAGAGGTTGAAAGACTGAAGGGAGGGCCAGGCTCTTGTGAGGAGGGGCAGGAGAGTACCCCTAGAAATGTATCTGTTGAATATTACCCAACGTGTCTCCAGACAGACCTGGTATTTTCCACAGGAACCCTGTGTCTCTTGTGGTCTACCTCTGGGAGCCTAGGCAAGGGTTTTACTTGGCCAGCAGCACAGAGTCCTCACAGAGACAGTGGTTTGAGGTGACCACAGAGATGCACAGTGGTGGCAGAGCTAAGAGAAGATTCTTCCTGGAAAGCTTTGCTCCATCCTGCAGCGTCAGCCACAGTATGGAGACTGACATCCCTCCAGCAACTTCCAACAACAATGTGCGGATCCTCCTGGCACTGGAGCATAGAGGCTGGGTTTTCTTTGAAGAACAGGCTGAATTCCCTAGAAATAACGTGCAATGACCAGACCAGAAGAGCACACATGATGTGAAAGAGGCTGTGGGGGGTGGGGAGAGGAGGAACCCAGGACATCTCCTCAGGGTGAGGCTGTCTGAGTCACCTGTTTCTCCTTCCAATGTCACTGCAGCAGCCAGTTCCCCATGGACTTGGCCTGAGTCAAGGGTGCAGAGCACCTAGCAAGAGGGTGTGGAGGTGAGAATCAGAAATGCAGTGTGGGATCCTCCATGCACTGTCCATGTGTGAGGCGAGTGACAATTGCACAGAACAGTTGAAGACAGAAGTTATCATCTCTGTTCAGTGAACCCGAAACTATCTATTTTTTTATTCTTTAGACTTTGAATCATTTTGTTCTTTTGTGTAAATTGATCCTTCATTTGAAAAGAAATCACTGTGCTCTAGGAGGAATGTGGCTTATACTTTTTTCCCTACAAATGCTGCCATAATAATATGACTTCATATTTAAATAGTGCTTTAAAGTAGTTTACAAAGCTTTTGTGAAGACCTCTCAGCTCGTGCCTTCACCAAAGCTTTCCACGAGCAGATGCCTCTATTCACATCTTAGAAACAAGTCTGCAGCTCAGAGAGGACAAATGGGCTGCTAGGATCAGGGTCTGGTGATGGTCAGAGCTCAGCTCTTCTGTTACCTAACTGGGGTCTTTTTTCAACTCTATCTTGACCCTGTGACCCAAATGGGAAATACAAAATAGTGTTCTTCAAATACCACTGAAGGTCAAGGGCAACCCGATTATGACAGAAATCAGTTATGCTAGTCTATGAAGCAGCAATCCTGGCCTTTGGTTTGCTGCGTGTCTTGAAGATGGGGGAGGGGATGGGAAGGGGCCAGAGGAAGGGCATCTGGTTGAGAGAATGTGAAAGGCTAATGTGGTCCTCTCTCAGTGGCCGTGGGGTCAGCTCCAGGACACCTGCAGGGGCCTAAACCTGCTGTTGCACAGTGTGTTATATAGAGGGTGTGGTATTTGCACATGTCCTCTGTGCCTCCTCCTGAAATTACATTTAACACGTGATACAATGTGAACCTTGTGCTGGTAGTTGTTACGTTGTACTGTTTAGGGAATAATGACACGAAAAAGTCTGTTCATGTTTGGTACAAATGCAGTTTCCTCCCCAATATTTTTAAGTTGAGTTTGTCTGAGTCTGCAGATGTGGAATCCCTGGATCACAGGGCCAACACTATTGAGTTATGTGACAAACAAATGTCACTGAAATAAATGGAAATCTTTGCAGGGATGTGGCTGAAACTAAGAAGAGAAAGCATCTGGGGAGAGCCGAAAATCCATGGTCACCTTGGACAGCCTTCGAGGTCAAAAGAAGGGGTCAGGGAGAGGTGAGGGGCTGCTAGTCACAAGCAAGACCACTCTGTTGTCACTGCAGAGGACTGAGGTCACCGCAGCTGGAGGTGGAGGGCCTACCAGAGGCAGGACAGGTTTGCCTCTCAGAGGTGGAACACTTCCCCTGATGAGGCCGAGAATCTCTTGCTGGACATACCTAACTCTACCACGATGGTCATAAATTCTAACAAGTAAGTGAAGGAAAATGGAGGATGCGGGTGGATAGGGGAGAATACAGGGGGAACAAATTTGAGTTGGGGAAGGAAAATATTTTTGAGGATGTGGCATTTAATAAAACACCTGAAATCATGTGTTTTCACTTCCCCTCACTAGGCCCCACCTCCAGAAGGTTCCCCTGCGTCTCAATGGTGTCCCAGCTGGGACAAAAGCCTTCAATGCATGAGCCTTTGGGGAACACTCCAGATCCAAACCATAGCCCACAGCCACAGCACACAATATTGATTATGACATATATGATACATGCAGATAATTCATACAACATGCACATATTAGGCATATTTGTGTATATATATAAATACGTACCGATACAGAGAGCCAAATCAGATTATCATAAGAAAATACAAATAGCACTATAAATTAGTTATATTTATGAATGCTTGGAGAGATGGGCCAAAATAATCCAATATTAATCCCCCCAAACTTTTAGCCACTGAAGCAAAGAATCAGCACCTTCTAAATCTGCACCCATTTATTGTCTCCCACCAGTTCAGACACCTTGAGATTCTCCCATGGTCTCTTTTAGGTTCTGGAACTCTTAGAAACTTCTGTGTGTGTGTCACACAGCGGTTTGTGATAGACTGGTGAGGTTCCAGAGACATCAGTGCTGGCATTTGCCATCAGAAAATCTTATCTCTGCACAAAAGCACACCGACCTTCACGCTGCCATCTCTCCCCAAGCCCTGGTGTGCTGCCCCCTCTTTCTTTCCAGAATATTCTCCCGACATTTACTCCTTAGGATTGGGATGTGTGCCTAGGGCTGGGCTCCTTCCTGGTCGCCCATCTCCTGTTTCTCGTGGGTCTCTGACCTGGGAACGGTTCCAAAGACTCGGTCACCCAGAGCTGCACATCAGCCTCCCATCTCTCTCCTGAGGGAGCAGCTGCAGCTCTTCTTACAGGAAGTAAAGAAAAACCCGTCAGTCCAATGTCAGCGGAGGCCATTCCTGGCAGTGTCTGTGGGCAATCCGACCCTGGGCAGACGTATTTACTTTGAAGCTGGGAGGGGGCCTAACAGCCATCCACCAGACATTTCAAAGAATTGCAGACATCTTTATGAAAAACAAAAAGGTCCTCCTTGGGGCAAGGCTGGGGCCTCCTCATGGCAGGGCAGATGAGTTATTTCTCACTGTAACAGCCCAGAACTCTCCAGGGCGGATGCCTTCCAGCAAGTGAAGCAGGAATAAATGAATGTGTGAGGGTGTGAGATTGTCAGTCCCTCTTTGTCATTTCAACCGCGTTGCCTTCCCAGCACTGGGATGCCAACATGGGAGATTTGATTCTGTCTCCTTCATCAATCAGAAGAACTTCTGCTCGGCTAGCAGGTAGAGGTGGATTGCTCTGGCTGGGAGAGAAACAGGAAAACAGGCACTGACGGAGGCACTGAGGGCTCCACGGCAGTGCAAGGGCTTCCTCAAGGCCTGGGAGGGGAGGCGGAAGGTGGGGAAGCACCCTCTATCTCAAACTGTGCTCCAGCTTTTGAGAATCAATGTGTTGATCCAAGGAGTTGGAGACATGATGGCAAGGATACACTGAAATTTGGAAGAGGCCCAGAAAAATATTTCCTTTTGAATTTAAATTTCCTTTTAAATTTAAATATTTTACCTCCAAATAAATATTTGTGAAATTAAGCATTTCCAAAGAAACGATATTAAGATGGAAGTCTACAAGGAGTACCAGATGGACAGCTTCTGAAAGGGGAATGAAATGGCGGGCAGGGCACCCGGGGAGGCCCCCAAGATGCGAGCCACCTCAGGCTGTCAGAGAATTGGCCGTCACAAGAGGATGGCAAGTTCAAAGCCAGTCTCAGCAACTTGGTAAGGCCCTGAGCGACTTAGATGAAAGCAGGTCACCATGCTCAGGCGACCCAGGGACCCAAGCCACCATCCTCCCCTCACATTTCCTTTCTGATGCAGTGGGGTTTCTGCCCACTCTGTTGAAGGGCTGTCCTTGCGCTCTGCGTGAGCTGTGATGACGGTTCAAGACTTCCTCACTGCCCCTCTCTGAGTCCAGGCGGAGTGCTCCCAGCAGCCGCCCCAGTTAGCATTAGAGGCTTCTAGACATCAGGATACTTTAAATACCATGGTGCAAGAGCTCCTCTGCTCTAAATAAATGATTGAGGCCCACTCAGGAGTAAACAGACCCAATAAATAAGGGCTGTGTGTGTATTGCCTGTGTACAATACACATGTGCATGTCTGTATAAGTGTGTGTGTGTGTGTGCAATACACATGTGCATGTCTGTATGAGTGTGTGTACAATACATGTGTGCATGTCTATATGAGTGTGTGTGTACAATATACGTGTGCATGTTTGTGTGTATATAATACACATGTGCATGTCTGTATGAGTGTGTGTGTGCAATACACATGTGCATGTCTGTATGAGTGTGTGTACAATACACGTGTGCATGTCTGTATAGGTGTGTGTGTACAATACATTGTGCATGCCTATGGGGGTGTGTGTGTGTATACATGTACACATGTCTGTATGACTGTGTGTGTACAATATGTGATAGGAGAAGCAAATGTGACTCCATTTTGTTTTATGACTTCATCTTGTAAAACAACCATGCCAAGTAGAATGGTCATGACTGGTGCAGGATGTTCTTTTCCTTTTGCTATAGAAACCTGTAAGAACATGGAACTACCTAATGGGGTATTGTTTCTGTAACTAGAGTAACAGGGCTCTGTTTCTGTAACTGGGGTGATTGGGCTAACTGTGATTGGTTAGGCTTCCCTCTGCTTGACTGCACTCTCCCCCTTCTGTAACCTGGCTGGCTTGCATTGGCTGGACCCCGGAACATCCCTTTTGCGGTTTTCAGGCTTATAAGGAGTGCCCTTGCAATTGTTCAGGGCTGATCAGGGGAACAGCTTTATGTTCTGGTCAGCCGCCATCAGTGTGCTTCAATAAAGGCTTGATTCGATCATATGTGAGTGGTCTGGAAGTCAGTTCATGAAACCCCAGGACGAAGCTTCCACTATAACAAATGCACGTGTGCATGTCTGTATGGGTCTGTGTGTGCATGTGATACGCCATGTCTGCAGGAGGAGTGCGGCTTCAGCAGAGGACTGGTGGGATGACCAAGGCTTCTGAGGACTGCTGCTGCTGCTCTGTGAGGATGGACACTGGAGAGGAAGGAGACCAGCGGGGGGCGTGGCTGGGGCTGCTGGAACAGCCCAGGGAGAGGGAGGAGGTGGCCGGGTTGGTGGGCACGGGGAGACCCGCAGCCTGTCTCTGTGGCAGCCTGGCTGGGAGACCCTGCTCAAGTCGTCTGGCCTCCAGTTCCCGCTGCTCTTTACCTCCTTCAGAGCAGCGCTGTGAGAATAAAATGAGATAATGATATGTAAAAGCATTTCCCAAACGCTGCACATCTATGTAATTAAACATATCGCCTAGGGCAGGAGTTTTCGGTGAATCAAATTAGTGGGAAATTAGTTTAGTGGGTCACATTCAGCATTAAAAAAAAGAAGAAAACAGACTAAAAGAGAGTGGCCGAAGGGTATTATCTTTATAAAACCTTGGCATGGAGATTAAAAATGAAGTTCGAAGCCTGATATTCAATTTGTTTATCTATTTCTTTGATCTAGAATCTTTATTTGAAAATAGTATATGATTTAAAAAACTCCACAATTAAATTAATTATTAAATAAGTCAATGCACATAGTGTTTTTGCAGTTTGTGTGGCATATAGGAAGTTCTCAGTGAAATAATTATCGATATGTAAGATGACAGGCACAAAATCACGTGCAGGTCATGAGTCGCCATATTAACTTGTCACACTGTGAGCGATGTCTCCGAGCACAGGTGCACCTGAGGTGGACACACTCCTGCAGTTCCAAATCGGCTTTTCTGTTACCAGGTTCTCCTGGGTCATCAAACTCCCAAGGACAGAAATGCTTGCAGGCTGCTCTGTGGAGTCTTTTCCCCCACGCACCTCTCCTCCGTCCCTCCTGTGGACTTTACAATTAGAACCCGAGATGAGAAAGCAAGGCCTATGAGAGCGTTTCTGTAGGTGGGTTGTTTACCCAAGTCCCCTTTCCTCGGGGGATGCCTTCTGCCCGCTCCTCACCCACTCAGCTCCCACAGCTGGGTTTCCTCCAGCAGAGACCAGCCCCCGCCCCTCCACAGGCTCACAGGTAAAATGTGGGTCCTGGACTGACCTAGCCACTGGCCAGCGGAGGGCGGAGCCATCTTTCTCTTCAAGTCCGTGGTTCCAAGATGACAAGGCTCTTCCACGAGTAGGTCTGCTGTGCCTTTGAGAATTGCAGAGTTTGCTTTTCCAGCAAGCTGGGCATCCTCCTGGTCCCTGTGGACACAGACCCCTGGCTTCATTCCTTGTCCTCAGATTTTTGTTGTGGATGCAATGAGCACGTTGCAAGTCTTCTTATCCAGCCCATGAATACAGTTCAAGTCTCCCTTCCTCGGAGTTATCTTTGATGTTTCTTCTCAATTCTTTACCAATCTTTAAAATTGCCTGCTTCTTTGTAAACGGATGAATAAATAAAGTAATAAAACCCCCATTAACTAATATAAGGTCACGGTATTGCTCTATATACTGAAATTTGAATAGCATTTATCCAATGTCTTCGTAGAAGATGATTAATCCATTTGTTCTTTCTGTTTATATTATATCAGTGCTAATGATTATGAGCTTTGCCTTGATGATAGCAATTAGTGAATGAAAATGCATTTGCATTTTCACCACTATGTTTATGTGTTCAAAGTCTTCTCTCAAGGGAACCCTACACTAAAACATGTCTCATTGAGGCCAACCACCACAAATTGACAATCAATAAATCTCAAAAACAGTAACATAGATAATACACATTTTTTCATCCTTTGGGAAAAATCAAGTTTCTCTTCTCAAGCCACAGTGGGTATTTCACTAAGGAAAAGTAGCTCATGAAGTCTCTTCTTATGAAAGAGCAATTAGTAGAAAACAACACATTTATTTTACAGAGATAAACAAAACTGTTCTCCAAGCCTCACTTTCTCCTTTGCATGCAAAGTGTAATTTGTCAAATAGCGTCACCAGGTAGTATTTTTAGAAATATGCTCAGGAAGTACACCTTGACATCTGTTTTTCCTGCTGCTTCAAAAAAGGATAAAAAAGAGTCTATGTAACAAGAGAATGTGAAGAGAAAGGTGAGGGTGCCGTGTCTTATGGTCTTAGAACGTAAGTTACCATTGATTCACTCATCTCTTCCTTTATATTCCTGTGAATTTTGGGAGATTTTTACTGTTTTCCCACAAAACAATCAATTAAACTCTACATGGCTGCTGAAGGGTCACTTTGTGTCCTGCCAGGGAGACAAACATGCAGAGGGGTCTTGGGCATTCTAGGACAGTGCTCTAAGATACGACTTTGATCCTGATGTCTAAGATAATGTCATCGATAACAAAACAAAGAACAACACAGAAGTAGACCCTGACCTTGGTCTCCTGAGCTGATGTGGGATGCTTGGTTTGTGTGCTTTCTGAGGGATGGGCCCACAATTCTTTGAAATCAGATGGTTATGGAAGCAGAAGGGGAAGGAGTGATGGTGGCATCTTGATCATGAGTTAACTTTTAAATATTGTAGTAAATTAAATATTAATTTACTACAATATTTATTTACTACAGTATACAACTTTAATCTCACCAATTCTCACAAATGACCCCCCTGCCAAAAAAAAAAAAAAAAAAGGCAAAAAAATGTTGTCATAAAAAAACCTATGGAAAAAATCTACAGCTGTTTCCCTTAATCTGTTGTTTTACTTTCTGTAGTTTCAGGTACCCACAATCAACCGGGATCTGAAAATACTAAATGGAACATTGCAGAGTCAACAATTCCTAAGTTTGTAGTTCCATGCCAAAATGAACACTGTGATGAGATAGCGCACCATCCCAGGATGTCCCACCCAAGACAAAAGTCGGACTTTGTCCAGTGTTTCCATGCTGTGTATGCCACCTGCCCATTAGTCACTCAGCCAGCTCAGTTGTCAGATCCACTGCCACTGAGTAGCACAGTTTGTGTTCAAGCAATCTTTATTCTACTTAATGATGATCTCAAAATGTGAAAGCCATGATTCTGATAGCTTGGATATGCCAAAAAGAAGCTATAAAGTACTTCCTTCAAGTGACAAGCTGAAAGTTCTTGACTTAATAAGGAAAGAAAAAATTCACCTGCTGATCTTGCCTGTAGTGAGAACTAATTTTCCATTCATGACTTTGTAAAGAGGGAAAAGAAATGGGTGATGGTTTTGGAATACCTCAAATTGCAAAAAAAAAAAAAAAAAATCATAGCTTTGGTACAATAAGATTTATTGAGAGAAATATTCCATCCATATAATTTTCATTCTAATACAATTGATCTATTTTATTATTAATTGTCGTTAGCCTCTTCCCATGATTCATTTATAAATAAAACTTTATCATAAGTATTTAAGTTAGGAAGAGCCATAGTATGCCTTCTCTGAGGTTTCAGGTAACCTTGGAATGCATCCTGCTGGGTATGGACTGTAGTCCCGGTCAGGTGACTCCAACTGAAGAGCAAGACAGCAGCAGGTGGTCACCCTAAGCACAGGTGCAGAGCAGCTCCCATGTAATGTAGCCAAAGTGTTCTGCTGGGAGGGAAGAACAGGCCACAAGAGGAGTGCAGTTTGCACCAAGTTCTTGAGAATGTGTCCATTGCCTTATGACATGCAAAAGGCTCTCCACATTTGCAGGATAGAAAATCAGACACCTTGGAAATGAATTTCAAAAACTTCCAAGTGAGGAATTTTATTAAATAACTTTATGCTTTTATATTTGAAGATATTCCTAAGATAGTGCAGAGAGTTTCCATATATTCCATATCAAATTTCCTTATGTCAAAATACACTCTACTATCAGGTATATTTTTAAAAACAAAAAAGGCTTAATAAGAAAGAGCAACCAGAAAAAATAAAGAATATATTAGATTATAGGGGCATATCCCTGAATGATGAATGGATCAATACTGATACCTTATTATTAGGTAAAGTCTACATTGCTTTCTTGTAACCCTAGTTTTTAACCCTTTTTTTTCTTCCAGGATTCTATCCAAAATACTGCAGTGCATTTAGTTGTCATTTCTTTTTAAGATCTTTTTTGCTGTGATGGTTTTTCAGACTTACCTCATTTTAGGTGACCTTGACCAAGGAATATTTTTGAAGAATCCTGGTGTTATGGTCTGAGTATGTTCTCTCCAAATTCAGATGCTGGAATCCAGTCCCTACTGGAGTATCATTAGCAGATGAGCCTCTAGTGGAGAGTGGGTCCTGAGGGCTACTGCCCTGCCCCTTGCTACTTGAGGATGAAGCTACCAAGAGAAAGCTGTCCCTCATCATGGGCCAAGTTCACTGCCACCTGGGTCTTGGACTGCATTGCCTCCTGACCTATAAAATAAATTCCTATTGTTTCTAATTTAACCAGTCTTGCACACATGTTTTAGCAGCTTAAATGGACTAAGACAACTGGTCAGACAGCATAAAATATTCATCAATTGAGATTAGTCTGATGTCATTTTTTACTTGAGCAGATTAGAGTCATGGGTTTGGGGAGGAAAGCCACGGAGGCAGAGTGCTGTTTTCTTGTTTTATAGCAGAGAACCATTATCCAAAGAGTGTCAAAAAGAGCATATGCTGTTTTGAATATGTTTTTTTCAAATATAAAATGCAACACCTTACACCTAATTTGTTAGAAAAACTGATACATGAGGGCAGATGATGACTTAATAGCCATATTAATCACGAATGTTTGTATATCTGGTGGATGGAATGGTAAGTATAGCCACTGATATCCTTTTTCCACTTTTGAGGTAGCAGAATTGTCCCCTTATGACAGCCACGTAAAGTCAATATCAAAACATTCCAAGTTTAGATTCAGATATCCAAAGTGCTGTCCTATGGAATGTTAAGCAAGTATTTTTAAATTAAGCATATGGCCTTATACACAAAAGCATCAAACAGTGTTAATTAATTAAGCAGAAAATAAAGTTAAATATATTTTAATTAAAAACATAAAATATAGTTTCATTCAATTTTCCACTTTTGTCTTCACTGTGACCCTTCAGTGCCTCTGGAGTGCTGAAGCAATCTATCAGCCAGGGAAATGCTCTTCTATGAATACTAGAAACTTGAAATTGGAAAAAACTCATTCATTTACTTAACAAGCACGTAGTATTGTACATCCAATAATCACCCCAAGTCCTTGTGAATCAGTAAGTGAATGCTCAGAGAAGGGAACAGAGGAAGGATTAAAGCCCAATCTCTGGGTTCAGGTAGATTCAGGTTCATGCTTCAATTCTGCTATTTTAGTGACCTTGGACTATTTGCTGCATTCTGATGAGCTGCAATTGCTTTATGACAAAAGGTTTTTTTTTGTGTGAAATGTAGTAATAGTGTGCACCATGTTCTCTCATAAGTGATGCTTAACTCTAGGCCCCTCCTCATTTCCTCTGTTCTCTGTGCTCTCCTGCAGCCCTCCAGGAATGACACGAGGGTTGGAGAGTAAAGTGCCACCATGCTTCTAACCCATATACCAAGAACTTTTGTTTCTCTTCTCTCTTTGCAATTTGAATTTCTTTCTTGAGAGTGAGCCTGTCTCTCTCTTAGTTACTCTACAAAGATCCCAAATCCTGACCCACCACCCTAAAGAGCAGAATGGTCTTGAGGCCAAGGTTCTTGCAGAAGTCAATCATCCCGAAGCCCCTAGAGTCCAGCAATGGGGAGTGAGTCACTGGGTCTGCCCAGCTCCGTCCTGGCTCCTCCGCCTTGCCTCTGTATCACAGGTGCCTGGAGCCTGGGAAGGGCATCTCTAGTCCCCAGTGAGTTCTGTAGCTGCACAGAAGTCATGAGCTCTGCCTGAAGTCACTTGTCATTTTCCTCCTCCAGACAATGGTTTCGGAAGCTTTTTGGTATCAGGAATGTCTGGCAGCTGCAACCTCCCCTTTCAGTCTTTCAGGTCACTCAACCTTCTCCAGCAACTTCCTGTACTCAGTATCTCTTCTTACAATGCCCACACCTGTGTGTGTGTATGCTCCTCCCTCCAGCCGTTGTTTAGTACAATGGCATTTGACATGGAAAAGGTCTGTGCAATAAGTCTTTAAATAATTATGTTAATTTGGATGGGGGAGTTCAAAGTTTAAATATTACTTATGAGGTTCTAAAGATATGTGGGTGTAACTCTAACTATAATGAATGTGCATATATATTCTATCAATTGTTGAACAATGCCCTGAAACTATAATTGTATTCTAGATATTTAGAATACAGATAGAACTTAATACTTCTTAGTTTTGTTTATTGTATCTTAGTTTTGTTTATTGTGTATTGTATCTCCATCAAATAGTAAAAAAAAATTTAACATGAAGGGATTAGACTAAAACCCCAACAGGAAAAGCTTAGTAGGAAACCAATAAAATATAAAGAGCAAAAACTAAAATTAATAAACAGGTTCCCTTTCTTCTTGCTTTTGAAAGGGATCATTTTGGTTGATGGGTAACTTGGCTCCTAACATCAATAAAGGGAGTGGGTATGTATGCGTGTTCTGAAAATAATAAAAACAAAACTGTCACTTTTGTTTTGCTGGCTTGGTTATGATAATATTTCAATCTCTGGAAGCTATAGCAACAGATCAATTTATATATGTACTGCAGGATTTTTTTGGAAAAAATTAATAAAAGATGATTTAGAATGTATTTTTTTTTAGATAGCTTTATTATTAAAAAGTACCGACTTGGAATTCATGAGATAAGTTCAGGTGGTTTTGGTTGGTCCATGTGGAGCTTCAATGAACAGCATAAATTCTTAGTTCAATCAAAAATAAAAATCCCTATTTTTTTTTTTTATCTCATCTAAAAGGGAACCAAATGGATTTTCTGTTGCAATGTGTGATACCCGAGAGGAGATGGCCCGACTGGGTTCCTCCTGCAGAGGTTGGAATTGCGGCAGCCTGAGAGCCCTGTAAATATGGAAAGGGTTTCGGCCTCCTTCACTCATCTGGGGCTTCGCCACAGGCTCCTGAAATGAGTGTCCGGCTGTGTCTGTAGCCTCCCATCAGGACAAATGCCCTCCGGCCCCGGTGATGTCACATGGACTGGGAGACCTACCCCCTGGCCAGTCAGAATCCTGCTCACAACTTTCTGCGGTTTGTGTGAGATATTTCTGATGGGCACTGCTGTCTGTTCAGCAGGATTATAGTCTTTTGAAAGAACAGCAGCAGCAGCATCCCCAGTTCTCAGAACACCACAGCTGTCTGGGCTTACTCGTGTCTTTTTCCCCCACACACTTTCGGTTGCCTTCACCAAGTTGGCATTCCACAGAGATGCCTGCGTTTTGTACATGGAGCCCAGAAAGATGGAAACTCGATTGTTTTCTGTAATGCATTGACACGGAGGAGAAGGCGGGAGGGGACTGACTGGGAGGCTGTGTCATTGCTGGCTGTCTACTCCCTGGCTTTCAGTGCCACGCTTAAATGAGATCTCAGATTTACTGGAGGGTTAGCAATGCCTCTGTCAGAAGACTTTTTAAAGAAGTGGTCCTAGCTGGGCGCAGTGGTGCATGCCTGTAATGTCAGCCCCTGGGGAGGCTGAGACGGGAGGATCCTGATTCAAAGCCAGCCTCAGCAACAGTGAGGCACTAAGCAACTCAGTGAGACCCTGTCTCTAAATAAAATACAAAATGGGGCTGGGGATGTGACTCAGTGGTCAAGTGCCCCTGAGTTCAATCCCCGGTAACAAAAAAAAAAAAAAAAAAAAAAAAAAAAAATTGAAGTAGTGCTTAATTATTTTCATATTCTTTTTCTAAATTTATTTATTTTTATTCATTTATTTATTTATTTTTTGGTGCTGGGAACTGAACCCAGGGCTTCATGCATCCTAGGCACACACTGTATCAATAACATTCTTTGTGTGTGTGTGTGTGTGTGTGTGTGTGTGTGTGTATTTTAATCTTTTTTTATTGCTTATTTTCTGAAAAATATATATATATATATATTTGATCTGGGTAATGGTTAGTCTTACTATAATGAATCATACTGAAAATACAGAAACCTAAGAAAATTTAGCAAGAAAAATTATATTAGCAAAGGAAAAGCCATTAGGCATAATAGAAGGTAGCAGTCATAATTTGTACTTAAATTTAGCACCTTGATTCTTGGCCTCGTGTGTGTGCAGAAGATCCACGTGTAGGATTATTGTATTAAGAATAAAATAAAACCACCCTGGAAAAGAATGTCTACCTCTCGACCAAGGTATCTGGAGGCCACGCAGGCTAGGGATCCCAGCACCCAGATAATTTGGTTATTCTGGGTCAGAAGATTAAATCAATGGTTCTGCTGGGAGAGTTTCAAGCAGAGGCTTTGGAAGAGTCTTCTTCTCCTTCTTGCTCAGGTCATAGCAGGCTTATTCCCTCATGATCTCTTTTTTAATCTTCAATTCTTTTTCATCTTGAGTTCCACACAGCTCCACAGATTTGGTGCTTATTCCAAATTTGTTTACAAAGTATCTTTCATCAAAGCAAGGAACAAGCAACGAACCGGAGTCTCTCCTCACAGGCCACTGGAAGGCTAAACCAAGAAGGAAAACAGTAAAATAGTTATTTGTTGAAAGCTGTGTGCAGGACACTGGTCCCAGGGCCGGCAGGGCTGGGGTCTGTGGAGCCCTGCAGCAGCAGCAGCCCCTTCCCAACCGACGGCCACATCTTTGATCAGTTGCTAAATGTGGTGCAGCATCAGGGAAGATTGCCTGGAGGTGTTCTCTGGGGACACGGTGCCAGCATGACAATGGCATGCCTTGGTCTGGCTGTCAGTTGGTGACACTTGATCCCTCTCCCTAATAAGCTGGGACCATGACAGATTCTGACCCACGTGGACCAACTGTCAGGGTCTCTGCCTTCTTTGTAGTGAGCCTCAGAGAGGATCTGTGGTTGTATCTGGAATAACTACCAACTTCACCATGACCGAGGCCACCAGCCCAGGATGACAGGGCAGGGCTGGTCCTGAGGAGGAACCTGCAGCGAGCAGAGCAGAGGGATCTCTTGCCAAACGGCTCCAGCTCTGTCCTTGAAGGTGCCGGGGATGTCTGTGAGGTCAGAGAGGAGCTTCCACACTTCAAGCACAGGCCCCTGAGGTACTGACTGCTTTGTGTGCCCTTTGCCCTCTGCGTCCAAATAAGATGAGGTGGCATTTGACCACATATGTGCGGAGCGCTGGACAAGAGGCCGTGCAGTCGGCAGTCCCAGCCCTCTGGTCAACATACTTGTGATGCTTTGGCTTCCCAAACCTCAGGCTTGCAAGAGTCCACTGCCTTTGCCCCCCTCCTGGGCCTTGGGCATCTTCTCTGGATGGACCTCTTGACCTGACTTTAACTGTCAGATCCTTTCCAGCTTGCTGGACATTGAGCTTTGGTATTCCAAATAATAATAATAATAATAATAATAATAATAATAATAATAAGATGATGATGACGACGACGATGACATCTTTTCCTATGGTGGTTAGTGGTGGTGATTCCCTGGCTGAGTAGAGCAGACCTCAAGCCCCTTGGCTCCTGTCTTTCTCCCATAGGGGAACCTCCCTCCTACCCACTCCTTCCCACAGATCTGTAGGGCTCTGCATGTCTTTAGCCTAATTTCCTCACACCAATCTTGGAGTGCTTCCATTCTGTGGCCCTGGGCCAGAGGAACAGGGAGGTTGATGACCTCATAGAAGGGACCCTGTTAATAAAGGAATGGGCCAGTAAACAGACCCAATTTATTCATCCCAAATTCTGTGCTTTCCCACGGTGTGGGTTGTCTCTCTTTTGGTCACTGGTAACAATTTACTGACTTTCTTTAATCTCACAATTTCTAGTAAAACATAAAGGGACAACTCTGGGTGGCATGTGTGCTGCGTCAGGACCCAGGAAAGGGGCCACCTGGCTGGGATAGACCCCAGCAGAACTCTGGAGAGCCAAAGGCAGGAAGTGCCTGATGGCTGGGAGAACCTTCCAGAGGTGCCATCAGGCTGCAGCAGCCAAAACCCACGTGGATGGTGATGATGACGCTCAGCCAGTTCTGTCCTCTCCGCACCTGCCCCTGGAGGCTCTCAGCTGCTGAGAGTTCTGGTTTCCTAAGCTCATGCCCTCCTACCCTGGGACTTGGGGACTACAGGGCTCAGCTCTCTAGGTTTCTGCAATGTGGGGTGGGGGCTTACCCTCTGATCCACTGAAACCACATGGAATGAGAGTCAGAGAATTCTTTATCCAAGAGCTCTTAGGAAGCCAAGGATGCCGGGCATCAGGGAAACAGCAGTATCCTCCATCCCTTCAAAGAAAGTGAACAAGAGCACCCAGGTGAAGGAGGAGCAAGGCATTCTGAGGGGCAGAGTGGGAAAGGGAAAGCCAGGGGTTCAGGAGAGCACAGTACATCTATTTAGAAGACGGTGCGTTCTACGACAGCCTCCTGGGCTTGGGCAAGCTGTGGGTTTCAAGTCTGGGAGGACACATTGGATTTAGGAGGTAAAGTCCTATTTTCTTAAGTAATTCCGAGTTTATCCTGAACGGCCATGAGGATGTGTCTAGGGGGAGACCCCAGGAAAGGGTCTTATCTGCAATTATTTTCCTGCAGTGTGCTGCTAACTGTCTCTTGGCCCTGTGAGGAGGAGATGATGTGGAACCAGGGCACATGCACAGAGCAGGGACTGGTGGATCGCAGTCTGTCTAGGGAGTGGTTCTCAGCAACACAGAGGACCTGCCACATCCTCCCTGGGAGCACAGAGCACAGCCAACTGTGCACTCATGATCTTCCAGGTCTACCGTTTTATTGTGCAATGTAAGTGATTTTGAAATTTTGTGTCTAAATATGCACTATGAATGTGTGGATGAATGAGATGCGACAATAGGTGGCTCACTCAGCAACCGTCCTCCTTCAGTCCCCATGCTTGCCCTCCCAGCATGGCCGTCTGCAGGCCCCATGATGCTCTCCAGTGCCAGGGTCCCCTAAGACTGAGCCAGTCTTAGGGGACCCTTGATAAGTCACATGTGCAGGAGTGGCTGAGTCACGTGAAGGGCTGCACTGGAGACTTTTCTCTTGTTCTTAAGAGAGAGCTGGTGTTGTGGTTTGCATCTTGAATGTCCCCAAGGTCCATATGGTAGTATTGGCAGGACCTTCAGGAGGTGGGGTCTGGGGGGAGGAAGTGAGGTCACTGGTGTCACTCTTTATATAGTGTCTCCTGACATGGAGGGAAAAATGCACTCTGTGACAATAAACATGCTTTGTCAGAGCAAGTTATTTTCCCCAAAGTCTGAAAATGAGTGAAAGATATTCTCCATGTAATGGAAACCTATTTCATTTCTTTTTTCCTCATCCACATTTCACTGCCCTGTTGAGTTCAGTATGTGCACTGATTTCCAAGTCTTTAGTGTAAAACATGGGAGGTCTTGGGCGTCTCAGGCAGCAGTGCAGACAAAGAATATTTTCTTGCTTTCTCTTTTACTTTCCTGTGCCAGTGACTGTTAAAATAAAAATGAAGTGGAAGAAACACAAATCTGCATGTTTTCCACAATCATGCCCTTAAAAGAATAAAATACTTATTTGCATTAAACAACAGAATAAATTTTCTTTTGCAAAACTATGAAATTTATTGGGATGAAATGATTTTGATATGGTCACTTTATATCCATCAAAAAAAATTCTGACATTTTTTGATGACTGCCTTAAATTTATATATTTACTCAGGATTTGGGTTATGGATACAATGCTAGTTACTTTGGAAGAAGGTAATAAACCAACTTGAATTGAACTTTAAGTCAGCATTTGAAGACCAAACACAGAAATAGATTTTTCTTTTGTTCTCTGAAAATTCTGTTTGGGGTCGATGCTTTTCCTTAATATTATTTTTATGTTTGAATGGAATGACTTTTTCTTACTCTTTTTATTTTTGAAACATCATTTATTTCTAGAGGACAGAGCATACGACTTTTTATTTTATAAGAAATGTGTATTTTTATCAAGAACTTTTTTTGGTAACTTTCTTTTGCATTTTTAAGTAATATTTTTAAATACACATACGGATCTTAACAAAGAAACAGCAATCTCTGCTCCCACATGTGTAGAATTAATCTGGGGCTGGAAGTACACTCTGGCCACGTTCTCGCAGCTTTGCAGGGCACGGCATCTTCGCTTCCCCTCCCAGCTCCATTATTCACCAGGGAGACTGCTCTTTGTTCAGCGCATCTCCAGCTGGTGGGAGGATCACTGGTCTTGGGTCCTGAATTCCAGTGCTGCCTCATTCTGGTTGTGTGTCTGTCCTGATCTTGGTTGAGCTGTGGTTCCTTCCTCAGTAGATCAGAGCAGCTGGTGGCTGCAGCAGGTGGCTGGCACTTTGATTCCCATGACCCACAGACAGGCTAGGAGCAGAGCTTTGACACAGAGAGACCACCAATTGGATATCTGCTGAGGCTTCTCCCTAATGTGGAATCAGAGGGTCAGCAATCCAAAAGGGCCAGTGAATTCTCCAGTGCCTACTCCTGACTTCACAGATAGGAAGACTCAGACTCAGAGGGAGAGTACGATGGCATAGGTCACAGAGGAACCCAGGGCCAGGGCAGAGGCGAAGCCCCGGTCTCCAGACGCCCAGGCTGCATTTCCCAGTCTGCTGTCACTGGCCCTACATAACTAGCACTTTTCCAGCCTAAACCTGAATTTGCATTTACCCCAGGATTTGACAAAATGCCAATTTCAAATCGACCTTTCAAAGCATTAAGCAACTTAATTATTTCCAAAATTAAATTTGATGGTCTGGTGCCAGCTCACTGCTGAATCTAGATATTTCCTGTTTCATAAAGTGTGGTTGCGCACTCTGCATTCATTGCTGATAGAAACACTTTCATTTGAGGGAGGAGGAAGGCTTTCAGATGAAGCACGCATACTCGATGCTCTCAGAGGCTCTTCTGCGTTTTGCTACCTTCTCTGGAGGGCCTGGGCACGTGCTGTGTACTGCGTAACTGCTTCTTCTTGGTCTCAAACCATCAGAACCTCATCAAAAGATCTTTCTAAATTTTTGAGAAGCACTCGACTCGAAAGACTGCTGGGCTCTATTGGAATTACTGTATTGGAGGTCTTCAAGGTCCACTTTTTGTGTACTTTGTTATTTTGAGTGTCAGGAAATTATTCTAAACTGTGTCTTCTTCATCTATATGAAGGGATGCTGATGCCACTATTTTGTGTATGTAATAAATCACCACCTAAATATGAGAAAATATTCGACCTTCGTAGTCATCTCAAAGAAGCTTTTGCATATGGTAAAACAGAATGATCCCCGTGAGGTTGGGCAGTGGGTTCCTCCCGTGAGGTCAGAGGGGAGTGGTGCGTGTTGGGATCAGTATTCAACCTCCCTCTCTTCCTTCCTTTTTTTTATTTCTTTCCTCATCTCTATTCATATAACTGGTGTTCTCATCTTCTGAATGGACATAAAGCTACATGAAAATATGGCTGTCCCAGGACACTGAAGAAAGACACCAGAGAGTGCCCATGGGATTTGCCTGAGGGTGGACAGTGCGATCAGTGTGAATTCCTTGGAACTCAAGGGATGGGACCCACCCAGAAGAGGCTAAGAGTGAAAGCACCTCCCGTGCGCTCACTCCTGTTCCTGGAGTAATGATCTCTTTGGGAGTCACTCTGGGGACAGAGAGGGAGGGTGGAGCTGTGGCTGGGATGGAGAGGTTCAAAGAGAACTTTCCTGATTTGGGGTACAAGCTCTGCCCCATTGCTGGGTGCTGGCTTGCTCCGAGGTCTGGGGTGGCCCAGGTCTGAGCCTGCTCTTCAGTGTGTTCCTGCTGTGTGGGCAAGTGGATGAACTCCAGAGGAACCGGTGGGGCTCAGGAAAGAGGGGGCCCAGGGGCAAACAGGTCCACCTCTGCGAGGTCCAGCTTTCACAGTGGCCACCCGCTCTGCTCCCATCCTTCCAGCTGTGTTGACCAGTCATCTGCGGCGAGGTCCATTTTCTATTAACAACACTTGATCTCTAACAGAAATGACTAACCGGTGGCGATCAGGTTATTCCTGTTTATTTTCATTCCTTGCCCTCTCTTTTTATGTAGAGACTAGCTGGAATAACTGTTTGTTTATAATTAAAAGAAATAAAAAAGAACCCACAACCGTAGCTCTGATTTTGCATTGGAACCCATCTGGAAAGCTCCTTCTTTGGCAATGCTAAGAGCAGAATTCGATTTGCTCCCACACCTTCCTGTTTTGTTCAGTGCCCTTTTGGAGTTTGACAAAATTACTTTTAATTATCTCTGCTGCTTCCTTTAATAAGTAGCTTTGAGCAGTTTCCAAGGGCCTCCTCTAATCTTTCCGTGTGGGATCACTGTTGCCTCTCCAAAATGCATTAAGAGGGGACACTGAGGGCAAACGGGTGCTACCGAATCCCAGCCACCCTGTTGCTCGAGCAGGCTTGCTCAGTTAAAGGAACCACCTGCCTGACATGGAACTTGGCTCTTCTTGGGGACAAGCTTTCAGCTCTTGCAGCCATCACAATAGTGAACCCGTCCTGTCCCTGCTCCAAATTACATGGTGTACTGTGGGTGTGGCACGAAGAAATGCCAATCACTGGAGTGCTGGGGGATCATCTGGATTATTTCCTCATTTATTTTGGAACCCATTTTTATTTTTTGCTGTTGTTCTGAGACACAGCAAAACCAGGGGGTGAAGCAAACAAAACAAAGCCCACAAAAACAGGTGCTTGGTTGGTGGGTAACACATTAGCTACCCACAAGTGGCCACTTGCAAAACACTCCAAAACCCCATTCCCCAAAGGTATCCAAATACCCTACTTGTAATTTTACCTTTTGTTTCATTTGCCAAGATAAGACTGTTATGTTTAGGGAAAAAGAACCCAGCAGACTTCATTAGCAGCTCCTAGGTTTCTTCACTTGGGTATAAACAATTTATTGAGATGTTCATCTCAATTTGTTCTGCATCACCCCTTAGCCATATTTAAAAAAAATGTCACTGCATTTGTGGGCACGTACTCATTTCCCCTCCAGTGTAAGGCAGTGAAGAGCCCCTTCTTCCCTCAGAGCAGCACGGTGCTCTTCCCATTCCCCCTGATTAGATCCAGAAATAAAACTAGGAGCATTTCATAGACACTGGATACAGAAGTAACTCTGCATCCAACAGGTGTCAAATGTTAAAATAATGTCTCCAAAGAATCATTCAAAAGTGAACAGATTGATTTCTGTGGAAAGACTGTCCATGGAAAAGGCTTTAAGGAAGCCACACAATCAATCCATGGTCCAATTTTGTGACTGTAACCCCAAATTTAGGATGTGTGTGGAAATACAGTGAAAACCCATGCCAGAGTTTCCTTATCTTCAACTTTAATTCAAACTAGTATTGACTCTTTAGATCAGGCATACACTCATCCTTGTTTGGAAAATAAACCCCCCGCCCGGTGGTTCCTCCTGGGTTATCAGCATTTATAGCACCCAGCCTTTTCTGGCCTCTTACCCTTGTGAACCCAGCGCTGTCGCTCTTCCATAGTGTCCTGCCTCTCTGCTGCCCTCCCCCACAGCCCCTGCTCTGACACCGGCAGCTTCTCCAGTGGAGGCAGAAGCCCGGTCACTTGGAGGCCCTGGAGTTCAGAGATGGCTGCTGGCCCTCCTCCCCAGTGGGTTCTCAGCCCATAGGCTGGTGGGTGCTGAAGCACTTGCCAGCTCCAGGGACTCATCATCCAAGCAGTGTGTCCCAGATGGCAGTGGAGAATGCAGAGGCGGTGGTCTATAACCGAGTCCGACCCGAGAGTCCAAGGCAGGGAAAGGCAGCAGAGCATGAGACAGCCACAAGAATGTCACCTGCTCACCCATCACAGCTGCACGCAGGGAGGGTGCCCAGGTGTGAGAGGTGAGAGAGGATCGACTCAGAAACAGGTGGGCTTGCTCCTCACTCTGAGGAGCCAGGAAGATATCCAGACAGGACATTCAGTAGCTTACATGGCTATGGACAAGAAGCCACCCCTTAGGAAACAGCGCGATGTAACATTGCAATGATGTTTATGTCCAGGGGCCCTACAGACAAAGCAAATCATTTCACATAACAGGAAACTCCACTGTCAACGCTGAAGGCTAACACTCCTGCCTCAGTGATTGAAGAGGGAGTTTAAAAAATATATATCACTCTCAAGACTCACTCAATTTATAGGTACACATTCTTTTCTTTTCAAAGGCACATAAAGCATTTACCAGTATAGACCATAGGCTGGGCAGCAAAACCAATCTCAATACATTGCTGAGGCTTGAAATTGTACAAAATACATTATCCAACCATGACTGGCTTGAGGGAGAAATCAATAACCAATAAGATGTATTAGATGCTAGCACTACCATGACGAATTACCATGGACAGGGCAGCTTAGCCACGGAGGTTCATTTTGCACAATTCCGGAGCCTGGAAGCCTGAGCTCAAGGTCTGGACAGGTTGGTTCCTTCTGCGGCCTCTCTCCATGGCTCTCAGACAGCTGTCTTCTCTGTGTCCTCACACCATCTTCCGACTGTGTGTGTCTGCTTCCTAATCTCCTCTGCCCACAAAGACTCCCGTCAGATTGGATCAGGGCCACCCTCAGGACCTCATTTGAACTCGATTATCTCTTTAAAGACCCTGCCTCCAATACACCACTTGAATCTGGGGAGCACAGAATAAACCTATAAACAAAATAACTAGAAAACTCCAATTATTTGAGCATTCAACAATGCATTTGACAATAGCTTACAGGTTTAAGAAGAAGTAATAAAACCAGTAAGAGACATTCTGCGCTTCATAATATCATGGAATCTCATGATATTATGAATCTCATGATATTAATATCTCATGATATTACATTCATAGCTTTACATGTGCATATTAGAAAACAAGAAGCATTCAAAATAAAAAATCTAATTTTCCACCTGAAGAAACTATTAAAACAAAAACAAAATAAGCCCAAAGTAAGTAGAAGAAAGGAAATGAAAAAATAGAAGAAAAATCAAATGCACGTAGATAAATCATAGAGAAAATTAACAAAGTCAAAAGTTGGGTATTTAACAAGATTTGTAAGATTGACAAAACTCTAGAAAGCTCAGCTAAGGGCAAAGGAGAGGGCACCACAGTGATGCAGCTTGGTGGGAAGGAGAGTGTGGGCAGCACACGTGGGAGATCCCGGGTCAACACACAGAGGAGAGCAGACGTCACTCACCCCTCACCCCCTGCCCATCACTGACCCAGGTAAGTCATGAACCAAGTGTGGAAACTACACCTTCCAGCTTGTGGACCTCAGAGTAGAGGAGTTGGGCAACTTGGGATGCGCAGATTTCCAAGACAAAAAGCACTAAGCACCCAGAATGGAAGGGAGGGGGGTAAATCACTACAGGTCTTGAGTCAAACTCACCAAGACACACTATTAAGGTCATGAGTCTGCAGGCCTCAGAGAGGCAACACAAGCAAGGTAGAACTGTAACAGCGCTCACCCTGAGCTTACAAGAACCCTGTCAGGCAATAATAAAAAACTCTATAAAGGGACAAAACCTTTACATAGGCAAAAAAGTGAATATACTAATAGCTGAATAGTGAATATACTAATAGTAGGTTAGAGATGTTCAACATCATTGTAAGTAGAAAAATGCAAATTAAATGCACAAGGCAACACAATTTTACATCTATTAGAGAAGCCAAAATTATTTTTAAAAATTCTATATGCAGGCAAGGGCAGAGAATAACTTGAAAGTTGCACACAGTGCTCATGGGAGGTTTTTTTTAATTAATATATATTTTTAAATTATTAATATGTCTTTATTTATTTATAAGCAGTGCTGAGAATCGAACCTTGTACCTCACACATGTCAGACAAGTGCTCTACCACTGAGCCACAATCCCAGTCCCTCATGGAAGTTTTGATGCTACAAAAACATTGTAGAATGATTTATTGTTTATTATTTTCATAAATTAGATGTCTGCCTTATAATGTAGTTGCCCCAAAGTTAAAACACATGTCCAACCAAAAAGTCATTTAATGACATAGGGCCTGGGCATACGGCTCAGTTGGTAGAGTGCTTGCTTAGCATGTACGAGGCCCTGGGTTCAATCCCCAGAACCACACACACACACACACACAAAGAATATATTATTTTTATTATAACCTGAACCTAGAAACAACCCATTTATCTATCAGCAGGAACCTGGCCAAACAAATTATAGTGTCCTTAGTGATGAAGCCCTGAATTGTGGTAAAGGGAAAGGAGTTCCTGATAAGCCCTCGAAAGTCCAGGAACGTCACGTTGAGCAAGCCGTGCCATTTTTCTGAAGTGGGGGAACACTCAGCCTCCTCCACTGTAGGAGGCTGGGTCCTCAGTGAGTCCTTCCGGGCTGTGGGGACATGCCAGATCTTTTAAATGCCAGCTCAGTGAGAGCGGGTTTCCATCCTGTGTTCAGGGATATGAGGAAGGCAGGGTTGAAAGAAAGCCGTGCCAACTGCATCCCTGTTTTTGAAAGAGCTTATACTTTTCTTCATGGTTCCAAAAGCTTGGTTTTAAAAATTCCTCAGACTCCAAACAGAACTCTCTCCCAGCTGCATGGACCCACCAGCTGTCTCTGTTCCAGTTCTGTGGAGCGCTGCATCCTGGGAATGACGGATAGAGCAGACACCCAAGGCACACCAGCAAATTAGTTTCAGGACGCGAGGTCAGAGCTTTCCAAGTCTAGATCCCTGGGTGTCTGGGGCTACTTTAGATACCCAAGGACCTTCTGTCTAGGAATCTGAGCAGATCAGGGAGCAGGCCCTGGGACTCGGAAGGTGAGGGAAGGAAGGCTTCCCCGTGGGCCCTCCTGGCTCCTGCTGGCCACGTCCAGTACAGGGACTAAGGAGGCCTCCTCTCAAGCCACAGGGCAAGCGGCAGGGCTTTGGCCAGTGTCTCAGAAATGGAGTGTTTCATTTGGGAAAAAAAATTATTCAACTATGAACGAGATGAATAAAAAAATAAACCACCACCACCTAAAAAAACAATGTGTTTCATTTGTTCTCTTATTTGTCTTTCTCCTACTGTGACCTACGTACTTTCTTTGACCCTTTTTCCCTTTTCTTTCTTTCTTTTTTTTTGGGGGGAGCGGGGGATAGGGGGTTCTGGGGAATGAACCCGGGCCACTCTACCCCTGAGCTCCATATCCAGCTACTCAGCCTCCAGAATTGCGGGGATTAGTGTGCACCGCGTGCTTGGCTCCCTGGCCACTCTTGATCTTCTTGGGTGCTCACATTCTAGTATTTCTGCACCAGCCTTGAAGGGTCTCTCCTCTGCTGAACTCCTTCACCTGGGCTCCCCCACAAGCCCACTCTGAGGCAGTGCTTTGTCCCAGGGGTTTGACTGGCACGTGCTTCTGAACCTGCCCTGTGCAGTTCAGGTTGGCAGAAAGCACTGGACACACCAGCCTGGACGCAGGAAGGGAGAGAGGTCCTGGGGAGGGGAGCTTGAGCTACCACCCACCCGTATGTTCCTGTCCAGGTCGGAGGCCAAGTGAAGGTGATGACAAACTAGAATTGGGAGGAAATTGGCTCCTGTGGAATACAGAGGAGGCTTTGAAAGAGCCGCCTCAGGGAGTGGAAAACAGTCAATTATGGGCTTGAGGAATACTATTGAAAAGTCAGGAGAAATGAAAACAAACAGAGGGAGCACAAATGTGCAGAGTGACTAAGAAGCTTGTGTGAGTTTTCTGTGGTGCTTGGCTGGAAATAGCTGCAAGGAAACAGTTGGCATTACTTGAGGTGAGGGTGGGCAGAACAGAGGCGGCAGGAGGTTGGAAGAGAAAGGAAATAAAAGGCAGCCGTGAGAGGGAGCAATTAATCCAGCGATGCAAGCCCCACGTTGTTCTGAAACACTTCAATCCAAGGATGGTGTCAACTGGAGCCCGTTGTCACTGGGACCTCTGGCAATCATGGGGCAGGGGGATCCAAAGCCTTCCAAGATTTGCTTAGATAACAGCCTTAGGATGAGGTGCTATTTGTTTTCCAACTAACAATAATCAAACCCCCATGAGATATCTTTGTTTATATGTGTGTTGACTCAGAACAAAATTGGAGAAAACCCAGCAGTGTAGCATTCTCTGTGCTGAACTCAAGCATTCTGTGTGTTTTTGAAAGTGATTCTCTATGGGAATTATTAAAACAAATGTGTAGCATGGTTTGGATTATGGAGATAACAAGGAGAGAATGTTTGCATTGGCTTCAGACAGTGAGTCCAAGGCCGCGGGGAGCGGCTGCTTGGAGGCCTGAGTGATGGCACACTGTGGACGTCTAGCTGGACTTCAAAGCCTCGGAGCCACCACCCGGCCTGGGGTTCCAGGAGAGTCCGCACAGTGGCAGGAGGCCTGGTTCAGGTTATGACTTCAGCAGGTTTGAAACGGTGCCTAAGGGCTCCATAATGCCAGGGCTGCAGAGCCCACAAAAACAGTGAGTAGGCGAGTTCACCTGCAGGACGGAAGGAGCCGCTGCCCCTGTACCCAGGGCTCATGAGGTTCGCATGGTTAGAGCTGTGCCGGCTTTGCCTTCTTGCACCCAGAGAGGGGACCACACAGGCAGCCTGACTCGGGGTCACGGTTCCCTTTACTCTTCAACTTGGTGGAGCCCGGGGTTCCTTTGTCCCAACAAGCTTCCATTTAAGATCTTTCTGTGTGGGCTAGAGGAGGGGTTTGCTCTCCGTTGCTGGGACTGAAGTCAGACACACACACGGGGAGACCTACTGCACCGATTTGGTAATTCATGCCTCCCAAAGTTACTTGGTTTTGTTCTGTCGCCCTGACTTGGTTGAGAATGAGGGTTTCCCTCCCGTGATTCCTGTCGTCTATTTGTTCCTTCTCACACCTCTGGTAGTTTCTCCTTCAGGATGGTAATTCTGTATCATTTGTGCATAGGTACTTAACCATGTTTAGTTGTTTTTACTGTGAATTGAGGTCTTTTAATACAGTATACTTTAGCTTCGCTTAAAGCTTTTAGCCTGAGTCCTACCTTGTCTTTTGCAAACAGTGTTTGCATTTCCTCTGACAACAATGCACCGCCCCCCTTTATTTTTAGCTTTTCCAAATCACTTTGCTTTTAGATGCATCTTTTCCCTACTGTGTAGAGTTAAGCTTCTCTATGAAAACTAATCCAAAAAAACTTTAATACTTGACTTGTGCCCATTTATGGTTAATTAATGATCACATAGTTTAATGAAATGTTTACTGTATTTTAAAAATCAACTCTGCTGTTCTCTTCTCTAGAGCTCTTATCTATGTATTTGTAGCATTTATTGTTTTTAAGGAATTATGCTGTGCTGTTCCAGTGGGTCCCTCGTAATAGTACTTTTTGTAATGGCCTTGGTCTTTTTAATTTCCTAACTCAACCATCTGCTGTGGGCTTTGTCACACTTAAGTGATGCCTTATCAATACTTGGATGATGCCAATGGGGTGGGTATGCTTTCCTTCCATTCCATCTGTCTTGTCTTGCTCTTTGTCCTTTGTCACAGCACATTCCCTTCCAGCCCCTCCACGGACTTCCTGCCAGATATACATCAAGCATGTGCTGCGCTCTTCTTTGTCTGGGTGGGGTGAAGAGCTTCATCTTGGTAGATTGCTTAGGAAGAGAACTTGAGTGCAATATTTCCTGAGTTCTTGCATTTTTCAAGCCTTTTTTGTTTGTTTGTTTTTAAGATTATTCATCCATACATGGAGGATAGCTTGGCCAAAGTTAGTGATTGGCTCTTCTATTGAATTCCTTTAAACTGTGGTATTCCTTGCATTTTTCTTTCAAGAAGTCTGATGACAACCTGATCTCATTTCCTTTGTTGGTGACTACATGATTTTACTTGGAAGGTTAGAAAATGTTTTTTCGACTTTAAATTCAAGTAGACAGATTTAGATTATACCTAGGAATTGACCACTGGAGGTCATTTTTGTAAGAACGTGGTAATTTTTTCAAAATTCTAACATGTATTATTTAATGCTTAAAACATTTTAATGGATTGTAGTTTTAAACATTCTTTCATTTTTTTTCTTTCTTGAAGACTCTAATTATCAAGGTATTATTTACTAATCTTTAACATCCCCTTCCTCCTAGTTTTCTGTGTGTAATTCTTTATTTAATGTTTCATTCCTCGTCTGTCTGTAGCCCTTTAAGGTTATATAACTTATTCTTTATTTTAAATAAGTCTTTTTCCCTTTAATTTTTCTCTGAGCTCAAGTGACTCTCAATTCATAAGTTGTCCCCTTCTAAGGTTTTGCATTCCTTCTGATCAAAAGCGTGATCCTTCTCCTTTCTACAAAGAGTTGCTCAAGGGTCTCTGATGGGGGCCAGGTGGTCTGCCAGGGTCTCCCTTTGCTGTCTGCTTAGCCCTGGGGAGGGCTGTTTCTCCATAGCAGCCTCTTTGAATGCCTCGCTCTAGTATTCACAGGAGCTGTCTGCATTTGTTCTTATTTTCTGTTATTTGCAATGTTTGGTAAGTTTTAGTCTCCTGAACCAGGCCTGGGCAGAGACTCTGGATGACTTTCCATGAACCTCTAAGGAAGAGCCTTTCACTCCAACGTCCCCATGGTCTGTAGTCAACAGCACCTCCTCTGTGGGCGGTGTGATGCGTGTTCTCTGGTTGTACAATTCCTTTTGTTTCTGAAGGGTCCCACTTGCCTGTTGCCTCCTCCTTCACAGTCACCAGGGACTCCAGGGGTAACTTCTCCTTCCCAGGCACCTTCCTATCACTTAGAAATTGAATCTCTGAGGCTTCCTGTCCTGCAAGTTTCCAGAGCCCTTCCCTGGAACAAAGTAGCAAGTTCTCTGACCTATGAGGACTCACACCTGTTCTCAGAACTTCTCGGTGCAGGGAGGACACTATCCTTCTAAAAGTGGCCTCATTCGGATCCTGCCGCCGCCGGCCCCTGGTGGGGATGGGTGTGGGTTTCATGGAGAATCTATGGATGTCTCCAACATTCTTGGAGATGTTTCCCGGTGCATATGTGTGACATTTTTCTGGGTAATGTGCCACTGGCTCTTGCAGGGAAAGCCCCAGCTTTCTGGTTACATGTGGGAACTGGCGTTGCTACTCCAACCACATTCCACTGGACACAGCAAGGTACATGGCTGATAGCCAAGTCAAAGGGAAGGAAGTGCACTTTGCCTTTAGTGAGATTGATTACAGGTTCCCTGGTAAAGGGTGTGGGAAAAAGTCTCCAGCAACATGGAAATGCAAATTCAATATTTACACTGTATCTTCTTGGAAATTACCCAAAGCAGCCAAGAGATTTAAAGCCCCAAACAAAGCCCACATGAATTCCATTCTCAGTGCAGCAGGGGACAACTGGAATTCCAGCCTGCTTCTAGGGGGGAAAGTGGTGAAAGCGCTGGAATCCAAGAACAGATGCATTGAGAGGAAAAGAGATAATTTGATGCAGAGGTGATTTAGTGCAGAGAGATTTGCAAATCTCAGAAGTAGTCTATTACAATGCACTTCTCAAAAAAGCAGACACATGCTGAGGTGGAGAACTAAATCCCCTTTCGTAATGGAGAGGGGAGCACTACCCTCTGGAGGGAGGAATGGAGATTTCCTAGTTTTTTATTGGTTCTGTGAAGCTAAGAAATCAAGGTTAAGCCAGGCAATTACTCAGTGGAGTTGCTTTGCATTTTAAAACCCACATACCTTCCCCATAGGTTGGGGAGAAGTAACTGTTTAGTGATTAGAAAGCCTGGGTCACAAGAAGAATTCTAGCTAGGTTGGCCTCTCCATATAGCCTCCTGTTTCTACTTGTATCAGGGAAGCTCATCTCTAGCAAAGCCACTTTATCCTGGGTGACAGGGAGGGCTTGTGCTGTTGTTCCTCCACCAGATGCCAGCTCCGCTCAAGAACATGGGAATGACAGGCAGTGGCTTGGGCTGCCACCACAGCCAAGGTGTGGCACTGGCATTAGTAGGCTTCATAGTAGTACCTAATGAGAAACTACTGCCCACGCACGATACCGTCGGAGCCTTTGAGGAACACTGAAGTGATTTTTCT
This sequence comes from Marmota flaviventris, assembly GCF_047511675.1. Classification (NCBI taxonomy): domain Eukaryota; kingdom Metazoa; phylum Chordata; class Mammalia; order Rodentia; family Sciuridae; genus Marmota; species Marmota flaviventris. The sequence continues at coordinate 175,043,519 of NC_092500.1, forward strand.
GAAGAAGAAAAACAAACAAATGGCCAAGAAAATTTAAAAAAAAACAACTCTTATCAGAAAAATTCTAATAAGTAATTACAAATCTTACCTTAGCATGTTACAATGAACTAATAAAAATACTAATAAAATAAAAAACTTCCATATATAAAAAATAAGGACACTTGATATCATGCAAAATCTTAAGAAGGAGGTGGCAAAATGTGAAAGAAAGAAGACTGTTGTTTCCAGAGTTGAGGAATGAAGTAAAAAGAAAACAAAAGGGTCCAAAAGCAATCAAGGCATTATTAGAAGGAATCCAAGGAAAAACAGATAGGACCGGAGATGGTCAAGGATAAGGAGGCGCAGGAGGAGGACAAAATTCCTATTCATATAAAACACATGTAGAGAGCTGTCTATGCACAAATAGGCTCAGGCACATAGATAGAACAACCCAATGCCAAAGTCTGCATGATTAATTTTTAAAATCAAAAGAACAGAACACTTTAAGTAATTACACAGCAGATGTGATAGCAACGTGTACAGATGTAATGCCAACATGTAAATGCAAATGAGCAGAGATCAAAAACTGTCTGAAGTCAAATGAGACATTTAAAACAGAACGATTCAGAAAGAATGAAGATACATGTATATGTTGCATAATGTTCAGATTAGCATGGGGCTCCATAAATATGTACAAAAGGCATATAATTTTTATATGTCTATTAAGAAACAAAATTAGCAACTAAAATAAAAATGACAATACTCGTTGGGCAAGCATATACCAAGGAAATGCAAGGAAATAAGAAGGAGGTAGGTGGGTGGATAGAGAGATGATAAAAATAACTTAGCCAAGGCCATCATAAAATAAAGTCATATTAAGGCTAAAATCTGTTTAAAACAAAGAAAGCATTCTACAATCTTAAAGAACACGATTCACCATTAAAATATAGTATCTATGGTTTTGTATGCACAAACCATCATTGCATAAATCTTCAGAAAAATAGCTGCAATTTATAAAGTAGAAATAAATGCACGGTAATTATAGGGGATATTATTTCAACAAACTCATTTCATGAGATACCAAGTGGAGGAAGATCTTCCCGAGACAGAGAGATCCAACTATATTTTAAATTCAGAAAGAGATACATCTTCCTTCCAAATGCCTACTTCTCATATACAAACAACTGTCCAAACAGTTGCTAAATTCCCTTACCAAAAGAGGAAAAGGAGTGTTTCAATTTTGTGTACATTTGGAGTTCCCTGCCCCTGACTGTTTTGTTGGATTCATCCACATACCCATCAGACAATGTGTGGGAAGTTTTCTATGAATACTGGCTCAGTTTTCAGTGTACATAGATTGACTCAAGAATTCTGCCTGTCCTTGAGTCAGCACCCCTGTGATTTTAATTTTTTCTGATGTCCAATATGAAGAAGTCACCCTTGTATTATTCTGCAAAAGTCCATATTGGCTTTTTTTTTTCTTTGGAAGCATCATAAATGTGGCCGTACCAGAGCAGAAATAAACCCTGAAATACATTTGTCAACACCAACGCCAGCAGGTCAACAGAACACGCCACATGCTTCTGGTGCTGCTGGGAAGGTCGGGTCCATCACCTCGCCTGCTTCAGATTTGCAGCTGGTGTTACTGAATCCCTGCTACTGTGCTCTTTGGAGGAAATCTCCCCTTCTATTTGGGAGCAATGTTTTATCTACTATATACTAATGTATAATCTGCCCATAATCTCTAAAAAATCTGTCTTCTTTAATATAGGAATAGAAAGAAGACTCAATTAGCAGGTATTTTTTGCTAATTTTTTGTGGTTGGACAGGACATGTTTCTACAAATTAGTACCCTGTGAAGTTGCAATGAGGAGATAAATACATAAAAGTAACTAAACAGCGAGCCTGAGCCTGTGGCCAGGGTTGAGGGGCTGCTGGCTGGGATCCGAGCTGCACTCTGCAAGGTTGGGGACTCATGCTGAGTATTTGTGAAAGGTGGCAGAGTACAGGTGGGGCCTGAACAGAATTTGAAGAAATTTTAGGGTAAGGGAAGAAAGGAGTTGCCAATTTCATTTTAGGTTTCCCCACAGTCTTTGTGGTTCACAAAGAGCATGGTAAGAAGTGGGTTCCCCAAGGCATCTGTGAGAAACTTCCCGGAAACAACTAAAATTGTGACCTAAAATTAGGTGGAAACCAGAGCGAGGACTAGACAGGAGAGTAATAAAGAGGTAATTTCTCTTAAGGCTTGAGGGGAGAACCCCAGAAATCTGGAAGGGAAGGGCTGGTCAATATTGTAACTGCAAGAAAGGGCCAGCATTCTCCAAGGCCCTGGCGAGTCCACCTGCTACTCCCCCGGGAACGCAAAATACGCACTGGAATCTTCAAGGAGGATCTTCCAAACGCCCAGCAAACAAAGCCCTGCTGAGCTTGGGAAGAGCATGCATCAAAAGACAAGTGCAGAAATCTACGTGGAGGAGATGCAGAACTTCTAAAGAAGTAAAGGCCACTGAAAATGAACAGGAAGAAGAGGGCCTTCCACCTTGGGGTGGTCTGAAGCTCTGGCCAGTGCACTGCCCGTGTTTAGATGGCATTCCCTGACTTGCCTCCTGTCTGGTTGTGGGTAATATTTCCATGGCAGAGTAAACAGGAGATCTTGTTCCTATGCCTCAATAAAGACAACACATTTAAATTTTTCACCTTCAGTGATGGATGATTGACAGATAAAAATTATATATATTCAAGGTATACAATGAGCTATTTTGATCTGTGTGGATACTGAGAAATGCTCACCACAATCTTGCTCATATACACACCCACTTACATAAAATAATACATTTACTAATACCACTATCTCTCCTTCCTTTTTAAATGATATTATAATATTGAGATTTTACACCAACTGACTTTTAACTTAATATACTTTCCTATAACATCTTGTATATTTTAATACAAGGATTTTTTAATACAAGTATTAAGAGACTCTTTTAACTTAAGCATTGGGAAAATAGTTGAATTCTAGTAAAATAAACATATTTCTATGTTAACTTTATTGGAAAATGCTCCAATGTGATAGAAAACAGAAAATATTCTCATATTTAATTATAACAAATAGGACACAAACAAGAAAGAGCAAATTTCCTTAATATTCTGAAGCATAGAAATGGATAAGTAAATGTAGACTCTTCAAAATAAAAGTTTTATTTATTTATTTATTTTACTTTATATGACTAAAATGTCAATGACTACTTGCACAATTGATTTCCACTAATTCAGAAAGTATGTAAAAGCAAAAGAATAGGTGATGAGACCAATCCAGGAGGGTTTTAAATGTCCTGAGCCACTCCCTGAATGGTAAGGAATGAAGGAGGCATTGAGTAGTGGGGAAAATCTGTGGGCGCTCAGGAGATGGTACAGGAAACCACCCCTACTTTTATCAGGGGAATCTGCAAAAAGTGGTGACTTGATCTATAAGACATTTAGCACTACGTTTTCTACATAATTCATAATCTGGTCCACGGTCAGATGAGTGACGTTTCCTTGTGGACACCGGATTTTAAGGTGCATCCTGTAGATGACGTGGCCGGGAAGCTGCTCACTGTACCCCTGCCTGCCTTCCTCTGCTGACCTGGACATCTGCTCAGGGGACAGAGTCAGTGACGAAGGTCCCTGCGTGCTCTTAGATAACACAGCCCAAAGCCACTTAACAATGGGGATTCCTTCCAAGAAACGTGTCAGGCAGTCTGGGGGTTGCGCGAACACCCTAGAGGCCTAGGCCAGTCACTCAAAGTGGCCTGGCAGGACGAAGAGACTCACGGGAAGAGACTCGCGGACAGGAGCACAGGAGCGAGGCGGCCCCTGCACCCCGCCTAGCAGTGAGCTTTCTCTCCAAGAGGCACACGCTGTGCAACTACTAGCAGACGCCCTGTGGGCAGCACGAGGCCACGTGGCAAGGGTGGGTGTGTCATGGAGCACCTTGCGCTGGACCAACTGCAGGCTCCGTGCTTTCCGTGGCTGCCGCTCATGGGGTTGTTCACACCTGCATCACAGGAACGTGTGAGTGAGGTGCTGTCCCACTGCCACAGCCGGCGAAGGCACTTCTTGCGGGACCATAGTGAGTTGTTATAAAAGGTAAGGCTGGCGCTTCCCCGCTCTGGTGTCCTGTCCCCTTTTGAGCGCTCTCCCTGTCGTGCTGGCGCCTGCTGTGATGCCATCAGCCACCACGCAATGCAGCCAGCGGGCTCCTTCCAGAAACTGGCATGGGCTGTTTGGACTTTCAGCCTCCAAAACTGTGAGCTAAGTAATAACACACACACACACACACACACGTACTTCCTAGCCTCAGGTATTTGGTGACAGCAATGGAAAATAAACTAATACAGGACCAACTAATAGTAGAAAAGCAAGAAGTCCGTCTCTGCCACAGCGGCAGAAGGGGCATTCACCAGCATAGGAAGGCAGCACCCACCAGCTGAAGTTGGAAGCAATGGTTCAATAAAGATAAGTTGTGTAGGGGATTGCAGACTGATGATGGCACCCTTAATATGTATTCAATGTTAGATGTTCAGTGACCACTAGACATTATTTCACTACTCAATAGAGAGTAAACATGCAGTATCCCAAGTTTTAGGAGAGTGTAATCTTGAAACCAGAATAGAATCAGACCTTCCACTCTTGCTGACACCCCCTCTACTCTGATTTGCTGAACAATGTCCCCCCTCTAGTTCTCCTGAACATTGCACTGTGATCGTTTCTAAAAGTTAACATTGAACTCCCGATGCTTCCGTCAGCGGTAAAGGATGTGCACTGTGCGTTGTTCCTTGGGACGTCTCGGTGCATCTTCTGGCTTACTGTGGGCACTGGCCCCTTCCTTGCCTCTTCTTTCCTTCATTGCTGCTCTGCTCACTGCTCTGCCTCCTGTGGTGAACCGTCCACTCCGTGTTCTCCTGGCTCTCTGCACTGTTAGGATGCCATGTGATATAATGTGCTGCAATACGTGAATGTGTTTGGCTTGGGGGGCATGACCACAGGGGGCTGGGGTATCTCTCTTTCCTTTTCTTATTTGGCAATCTAGAAGGAACTACCAGCCTTCGTGATAATTTTTTTTATTATTTATTGCAAGAAACTTTGTGGTTTCTTATACAAAATGGGATTCTTGGGACAGTTCTGACATTACAAAACTCCTAAGGTAAGCACACCTGCTCCATGATCATCGCTGTAGCAATGCAAATAAAACTGTAGTCAGTTATAAGCTATGCAAAATGTGGGTTACATAGTTTGAATTATTCATCCAGAATACATCTTGGTGTGGTGAGTGATGGAACACTTGACAGTAAGTGATAAATAATAGTGATTTTGATAAATTATCCTGGATGGATGGCTTATGGCAATGCATAAACAGTGGGAAAGCGTTACATTTTAAATTGGGATCACTACCCCAGTACGAAATAAACAGATGCTCTGACTCGGTGTGTGCTGTTAACAACGAGAACCTCATATCTAAAGCCAGGGATGATGATTACGATTCAAGAGCAGCAGCCCTTCCTTGCACTCTGAACATAGTTTCAGCTGGGGACAGGGAGGATCAGCAGCATGATGGAGTCTGTGACCTCTCCGCTTGTTCTCCAGTGGGAAGCTCGGCTCCGTGACCCACCTGCCCTGAGCATGCTCCTGGACCTGCTCTGGGAAGAGCACAGTGCGGATTCCGGAGCAGACGCGGGAGTGATCCTGGCATTCATGCACTAAAAAGTCTTAAGCGAGGGAGAAGCTCCTGGAGCGCAAAGACCAAACTCAAGAGAGGCATCCCCCCTCCTCCCGTCTCTAAGAGGAACAGAAATGGGCCATCTGCAGAATGTCTTTGATCATGGTATTTCTGTACTCCTTTTCTTTCTGAATAACAGTCAGACTATAATGAAAGATCTTTAATAAATATGGTAAGGAAAAGATGGATGTTCATGGTAATGGATATCAAAAGTCGATACACTAATTCCATAGGCAGTTAATTTTAATATCCTAGAAATTTTTCCTGAATTAAGAAAATTGAATATCTATGAGAGAAATTAGGAAATAAGTTTTCCATCAAACTTCTCTTGCTTCTATACTGTTCCTCTCTGAAGTTTTCTCTCTTATCTCCTTCCGATCCTTCAGGAACTATTGATTGCTTCCTCTGAGCTGTTCTGCTGCAAAATCCTTTTGTGACATGGGCCACCTGCTGCCTATTTTGATGGTCGGCTGTGTAAAGGGTTGTTTTCCCTGCTCAGCATCATGCTCCTGCTCCACCATCCTTGGCACCCCATGGCAGGTCACAGGCCGTGGGCCTTTGCCACTGGACCCTCACCCCATGAACGGCAGCTCACTGCAGTCAGTTTTGCCACGCTCACCCGGGTTTAATAGCTGAAGTGGCAGCACCTGGCTGACTCGCCATAGGTCACAGGTCCCTGGTCCTGAGCAGAGTGAGGAGTAGCGCAATTTACCTCCCATAAAAGAGGTGGACCTCTGCCTCCCACCATGACTCACATAACTGGGGGCTCAAAACCAGAATGGCTGGTTGACCAGAAGCTGAATCATCAATAAAATATCAAGTGTCCTCTGTAGAATGTACTTTCTCAACATGGTAAAAAATGTTGATTTAGCCTAACAGTTAAATTCATTCTTAAGATTCAAGCAATTAGAAGCATTTCTATCAAAATCAGCCACAGAATAAAAATACCCTGTCACCATTTAACCTTGTTCTAGAAGTTTTTAACAATGTAATTGGATGTGGAACAAAAAGAATGGGTTTACTCACGATAAAATTGGAGCAAGGATTGTATTGATTTGGTGAAATCCTAATAGCTAGAAGTTCATAGAGAATAAACAGAAATGGGGAATCTCTTGGAACTAATAAGAGCACAGTTAACTTGCTAAACAAAACAAATATGCAGAGCATTTCTTGAAAGCTTCATAATTGGTAAATGGCATCTAGGATATGTGAAGAAGAAGAGCTTTATTCTCCAAAGCAAAATGCATAAATAAAAAATGAGAAAATACTTCAAAAGTAAAGTATTAAGTCTGTCTTTAAGTTTGCTTTTGTGCTCTAGGAAAAGTATTTTTTAATATAAAAACAAAAAGAAATTACAAAACATCATTAAAAGATGAATGATTTTTTTAAATAAGAAAATCATAATATATACCTTATTTTCAAATAATCAGATAGCTACAGCATAATACTCTAAGAATTTCAATACTATTGTTGAAAATTTGACAATATAAATCTCAAGTCTACCTGGAAACACAGAAACAAAGCTGTACTATCAGCTTGACTAGATAGGGACTGTAATTTGGCTACATTATGTCCCTATTGCTTGCTGTGGTATCATATCATAAATTCACAAATGATATGTATTTTTAGTGATTGAAAAAATAAATGTATTAATATAAAACTAGGTGATGATACATTAGGCTTTGCTAATACCACAATGATAATTGTTTCATCTAAGAATTAACAATGGTCGCTAACATTTATGGGTGAAATTTGTTAAAAAGAGGATATTTGCCCAGCAGTGCAATATCTGTGCCCAAACTTATCAGTTAACAAAATAAAAAATACTAACATTGAAACGAAAAAATCTGTCAAATTCTACCTTAACTCAGCAAAGCTAGCATCAGTAATGAGACATATCAGCATGTACTTCCTCTATGTTGTTCTAAGAATGGCAAAATATCACTGTGTGATGTTCTTGTCAAAATGCATAACCTAAAGTAAAGCACGCACAACAAAGCATCATGCAAATTCAAAATGAGGGACCATCTATAAAGCAGAGCCATGAAGACGCAGTGGAGAGGAGACTGAGGGGACAGGGCCCTGCATCATCAAAAAGGTCCTCCCAAGGTCACTGATCAGCATAATCATGTAAATGGTATTTCTGCGTTTTCCTAATCATACCAAAGTCTTTTAATGTGTTATCATCTGTGGCTCTGTAATTATCACATTTGAGTAAGCTTGGTGAACTTCTTTATGAATTTTGCCACTCATTTTTAATAATCTGAAACCACTTCAAAAAGTAAAAAAATATAAAATATAAGAACAAATATTTTAAGAATGAATGGAATAATGATGGCATTAGATCTGGTGAAGTTTAAAATTAATTATAAAACTATAATAATTAAAATAGTACCAATAGGGGCAGAAATTTATAGGCATAACATTACACAAACATTTATATCTAAAATTGACCCATAGACTTAAAAAAATTAAGTAAGGGAAGAATAAAAGTTTGAGGGATTCGTATGGTTTATTTAGCATTTGGTGTTAAGAATATTAATTTTGAAAAGAATTGCATTATTTTATCTTAATAACATTAAAATTAGGAATATGCTTGTAAGGTATGTCTATGTATCATGTGTATACATGTAAAATCAGGAGAAGAAATAGCCAGTGTTAAAATTTTAGTTCATCTTTGATATGATTATACATGATTTCTATTTTATGACTTTTATCTTTTTTTTCATTTTTGTTACCAAAAATGTGCATTCATTTTGCAAGGAAAATAAAATATTCATTGAGAAATATCAACTTTTATCTTGTAAATGAAAAAGTCTTTATATTTGACAAGTTTTGTTTTTGATCTCTTTCTTGTTCATTCTTTTAGTCATTTCGAGAAATGTATGCTGCATTTATCATATTAAAATCTATGTGTTAGGTGGTGAAAACAAATAATTTCCAAGATGCCCTTCCAACCATGTAGGCTTTGGCTTTGCCCTAAGGGAACAAAACAGAGAATCCATTGTGAATCTAGAGAATTCTGCTCCAGAAACCTTTACATTTCAGATAAATTCCTGAAGCAAGCTGAGCAGAACAGGAAACAACTGCAGAGGAAGTTCTAGAAGCTTCCTGAGATTGTTGAGGGCTTCTGATTATACATGTATGTCTTGAAAACAATGGTGTCATTGTTGTTATTGTGTTTTCTAATGTAGATTTTTAAAAAAGCTTATTTTCCATCTTGCTTCACTTATTCCCCTCAGTTTTATAGACCATTATTGTGCAAATGGGAATCCCCTAAGTGCCATCCTATTCCAATTGACCCCTCAAGTGTCATAGAAAAGAAAATATGTATGAGATGACCCAATTTTAGAAGAAATTGATCCACATTTATAAGCAAAAACAATTATTTTTTAAAGCAGAGAAGTATTACTTCACATTGGAGAACTCTTGTCTCTCCTTTGATACACTGTACTGGGTTGATAGTGTCCCTACAAATTCCTGTCCATCTAGAACCTATGAACGTGACTCCATTTGGTAAAGGTCTTTGCAGATGTAATGAAGTTAATCTGTGGCTGTGGTGGGTTGGAGTGGATCACCAATACAATGACTTTGGTCACAGACAGAGAGGAGCCACACTGGGATAAGGGACGTGTGGCAATGGGGAGAGAGTTTGGAGTCATGTTCTGCAAGCCACAGAACACCAAGAGTTGTCAGCAGCCACCAGAAACTAGGCAGAGGCGAGGGGCTCCTCCCCCACAGCCTTCAGCAGGAGCACGACGCTCCTGGTTTCACACACATGGGCTCCAACAGTGTGAAAGAATGACTTTATGTTTTCAAGCCCCTCAGTGAAACTTTGTTACAGCAGCCACTGGGTTGAATTATATTCATATTAATATTGAATTATACTAATCATTTATAGATAAAAATCTGTAAATAATCATTCTGTATTCACAGTTAGTGCCACTGGTGAAATCAATAATGCATCTTCAGAAAATACAGCAGACATTGATTGGCCTTCTCCATACACTTACTGGGCAGAATGCCTTCACTTTTCATGGAAATGTAATTATTTGCACAGATTCAATAAAGATCTGCCAAACTATATGACAGAATATGAGTGGGAAAACTGATTTGTTATGTGCCGTGCCAGAGGAGTTGCCATTAAAAGTACAATATCTCTGTGCAGGGTGATTCGCTGGCCATGGGTGTGCAAGAGTTCTATCTCCTGTATGGAAACTGTGATTGACTCTTGGGCAGCTCAGATCACATGACCTTAGGTTTGTTGACCATTCAGCAAGGCGAAGTGTGTGCTAATTTAAACTTAGTACTTAAGTAAAAAACCAAAAATCGGATACTTTTAGAGCAGGATATTCACAATCAAGGAAATACATCCAGAGACTTCTCTTTCTAAGTGTGATAGGTTAGGGGGGAATCCTATCAAACTAACTGACTCTCCCATCAAAATAACTATAAAACCATCTCAAATACATGCAGCGATTTTCAGACTCTAGTAGTGCTTAGTCACTGATGGAAGAGAAAGCCCAGAGGCATGGCTAGTGATTGCCCAAAATCTGTTGACTGCACATTGTTCTGCAGTAGCACAGGTCGCTTAACCCCAGACAGCATAGTGGTCCCACATATTAGGCATTGATATGAGTTCCAGGATGCTGAGCTGGCTGAGATTTGTGGGGCATAGCATTCAGGATGGTTTCTGGTTAAAGAAATTCGTCAGTGACATTGACATCACTTCATATACCACAGACATTCAAAATTCATGAAGGAATGTTACAAACAACATAAGCAATAAAACCTTAATAAAATTGGCCAATCTCTTCAAAAGACTTGAATGATCAGGAAGACATACAGAAGCAGAATAGACACAAATCTGTTAAATAAATTCCATCCGTAATAAAAAATTGTCAAAGGGAAGATGCCTGTACAGATAGTTCCACTTGATTAAATATTTAAGGAATAAAAAATGCATACATTCTTTCAGGAAATGGAGGATGATAATCTATTCTTAAACTTATTGTAGGAAGCCAGGTACACTGTACTTCCAAAACTTTAGAAAAACATTGCAAGGAAATATACATATAAATCAAGATTCTTCATAAACTTAAGAATGAAAGCATATGCAAAATATTACTGAGTCAATTAGGCCAAAATATAAAACTGATAACATAGCTGATAGTTTATTCTGGGAATACAAGATTGGTTGAACATTTGAAAATAAGTCACGAAAATTCAATGCATTAACAATATAAAGTACAAAGATCAATTGCATTGTATTTGACAAAATTGAACTCAATCATGATAAATCTTTTCCAGAAACTAATAATAGAAGGAAATAGCTTCAACCTGATTACTAACTTCTACAAAACAACTTTATCTCCCTATCATAGTTAAGGTGAATTGCTAAAAACTTTCCCTTTAAAACTGGGAGGAGGCCAAGTATAACCCATGTTACTGTACCTATCCAACAACACACTGGAGGCCTTGGCCTGCGCTGTAAGGCAAGGAAAAAGAACTAAAGATGGGAAAAAAAAATGAGACATAAAACTGTTTTTATTTGCAGATAACATAAATATTCACATGGAAGAAGATAAGGAATCTACAAATAAGTTTCAAGATCTAATAAGTACATTTTAATGAATTATTTGTGTCTTTTAAAGCTGAGGATAAGTAGAAAGCAAAACAAAATGAATCGGTGTATAGCAGGTGTCGACACATGGCAGACACACCATGCCCATGGTTGTAAGATGGATTTTTTTTCCCAAAGTTACTCTTTCAAATTTGTCTATAGGCAATAGTGCAATCATTAACAAGATGCCACCAGGCTTTATTGGAGAAATTGAGACACTATTATAAAAATCACACAGAATTACGAAGGACTTAAGGAACTCCAACCATCTCTGGGGCAGAGAGCAAAGGTGGAGGCTGCACCTTCTCAGCATTCACCCTCAGCCACAGAGCTGGGGACAAGGCACTGCAGAAACCTGGAGAGGTGTCACGGGGAGTTGGAGAGCCCATCCAGAGAGAGAGAGACCGCCTTCACAGAGCCGGTCGGCGTGCAGGTCATAGCCGAGGCCTGGGGAAGAGGGGCAGGGCCACTGACTAGGCCCCAACACAGGGTTCTAGAAGTGCCCAGAGGACACGGGGAGGGGAAGGGGAGAGCACAGTGACTGAAGTCACCCGATGCCTTCCACAAAAAATGACTTGAAACAGACGGTGATCCTGACCTAATGCTGAGACTACGAAGTTTCTAAAAGGAGAGGAAGTAGCATATCCTCCTGGCTTAGGAAAAGCAATATTTTCTTGGAAATACCACATAGAGCCTGAATAATAAAAGAACAAAAAGAAACATCTACTGTACAAATCTAAGACACAGTTAGTACTCGGACTTCTTCCCTGCTGTTCGCCAGTCACCTTGGGTCGTCGCTGACCAAGTCAAGGAAGCTCGAAGGACTTGGGGGATCTTTGATGCCGTCGTCTGGAGACCTTAAGTGTTAGACCTTCAACAACTTTCTTGAGATATCATTAACCCATCATTAATTTTACCTAGTTGAAGAGTACAAATACATTTTTAGTATAGAGAGTTGTGCAATCATCAATATAATGTAATTTAAAATAGTTTCATCATCCCCCAAAGAATCCCAGCCACTCTCCACACCCTGCCTCATGTCCTCCAGCCCCAGGCAACCCCAAATCTACCGTCCATCTTTGTGCCTTGCCCACTCTGGACATTGTCTGCACATAGGATCACACAGAATGAGTTCTTCTGGGGACTCTTTTTACTTAGCACAATATTTTCGAGATTTATTCACACAGCTGCATATATCAGTATTTTATTACTTTTTTGATGAATAATTTCCTGCGGGTATCACACTTTATCCATTCATCTGTTGACAGACATTTGTTTTATCTACTTTTTGGCTATTACAAATCATGTTTCTATGAAAAATTTTTGTACAGCTAGACACTAATTTTTGAACTTGGTTTTTAGAGGTCTTAGGATGGACGACTTTTAGCACAGGAGACCAGGTCAAGGCAGGACAACTCTTGAGTTTCCTGTCTGACCCGGATATGCAGTCGGAATGTAGGCAGGATAACTTCTTCTCTGAGCTTCACCTCTTTTCTCTTTAAATCGGGAAGTGTAAATGGATACAGGATGTCTTAAATTAAATAATGCATGCAAAGTGCTACTCTCCTGTCAAAAGGGGCCTCAATAAACCACAGCTCTAATTATATGTTTCCTATCCCTCAATTTTATTTTTATTCCACTCAAATCCTTGCTAGTGAGTTGAAGAATATAAGAATCAGGAAAATAATTCTGACTTAAAAAGCATCTTAGCCCCTTTGGGCTTCACCTTGCTGCCTGTAAGCATGGGGATTGGATGGGTCCCTTTCTGCCTTTATTCTTTAGATTTCAAATGCATTTTGACTATTGTCTGCAGACCTGGTAAGAGAGTGTTTGATTATTTCTCCAGGGTCCTTTAGAGAGAGCTGCAGAGTCAGCATGTGGGGTTCCGGTCTGTCCTGGGTCATTTGTGTTAAGCATTTGTGTTAAGCTCTCAATCTTTCTCAGAAACTCAAGGTGCAAAGACACAACTGCAGTCTTTTGGGGAAACAGCACCCATGCCCATGTATTAAGGTTTGTGATGGTCTATAGTTTCCAGTTTTTTCCTTCTCTTATGAGTTGGCAGGCCCTATTCATTGTTTTGGTGTGAAGTCATCCATTTTGCCACGGTTGTGTAAGTATGTAAACACGATTCTTCTGTCTTGCTCACACTTTCTGTAGTTGAGGTGAGAGAGCTCATCTCAAACTTTATTTACACTCACAGGATTTGAAAAGCAAACTTGATGGAGTGAGTTCCTCCCCTTCAGGGCTCAAGTTCCTAGTTTTCTCTGCCAAATGCATTCACAGCTCTTGAAGCTGTGCGAAGGGTTTGCAAGGGTTTTGCACGTTAAAATGCACCGTGTCCACGCCACTGAGCACTCCCTCATTAGGTGTAAACAATCTTAAACTGGTCCTCTAAAAACTGCACAGCTCCACATGGTCATGTTGCTTTTCCTGGGTGTGAAAATGATCAGCATCTCAAGTCCTGGAATTTTAATCTCCAGTCAGAGATGATGCAGCTGCCTCCTGTCGCTGTGGTGTAATCAGAGGTGTTGTTCAGGGCGATGCTGTGGGTGACTGCAGAAGTTCATGTGGGCATCGCTGCTGGTCCCTAACTCCTGGGTAGGCAGGCCTTGCAGGAGGCCTCTAGAAGGCTGCTGGTGGGCATCTGGATGTTGGAAAGTCCCTAGGAAGCAGGGCAACAGGTTTTGTACTACCTTACAACATAAGGTCATGGGCTCCTCCTGGGTTTCCTGAGGAGTAGCTCGCATGCTTGGGGCACAGTCCCCTCTTCCTTTCCCACTCACCCTTTCCTCTTGGGTGGTGGCAAAGGAAAGGCTTACTTTATCTATCTCTTGACATTTCTTCTTTATATGCCTCGGTCCCTACATTGGACCTGAGGTTTCACAAGGGCAGGATAAAATCTATGCACCTTTGTTTCCAGAGCTAGCTGTCCTCCTGGGGGGCAGTACAGCCCTGCAGCTCAGGGAGAAGGATTCAGGACCCACACAGAGGTACAGTGTTCATCTTTTCTTACTCTTGCACTCAGCCTGAGTTTACTTACCTTCTGTAGAACAGGGCTAGTGACATAGCCTGGAATATTAAAGACTGTGTCCCAAGGATTGAGCATAGCATCTGGTTAAAGAGCAGCAGCCGACACTCCCTCAGAATCTTGTCTTCTGTCCCTGCTCCCTGAGTGGCCCCTCTCGAGTCTGGAAAGCTGGACAGCAACAGGTTTACCACCCGCCCTTCCCACCCAGGTGCCTTCAACCCTGACTGTCAGTTTTAATGGCAAACTCTGTTGTGATGCGTAAGGATCGCATCCTTGGTGTTCCCCAGGTCTAGAGCCACCCTGAGCCCTGGCTGTCCACAGTCCTGCTGGACTCGGGTGGTGACCTCTGCATGTGCCCTTCTCTGCTGTGGAACTTCCGCTCTTCCAGAGAGAGCTCTAAATCTCCTTTCCTCATCACAAACGCTGCTTAAATTTCTCCTGGGGCTGCTCAGCAAGTTTACTTAAGACTCCTCGTCTTTCCTGGCTCTGCCGGGCTCTGCCTGGCTTTCCACAGAGCCCCCTGAACTCTGTTCTAGGTAGGCTCACTTCATCTTAGCCCCTCTAAAGACCCAGGCCGTCCTGGGCTCCCATACACAGGGGTCCTTCTGTCTGGAATGATATTCTATGTTCTGTTTTACCTTTTTTTAGAAATTGCATTCTTGGAAATTTTCAAACTTAAAAATCAGAATTATATAATGAACATTCATATACCTTTCTTCTAGTTCTGCCAAACATTGCCATTTTGTATCATTATTTCTCTTCCATGTGTGTGATTTCTGTCTTGTGTAAGAAGATTCGATTCTGATACAGAAATAAAAAAAAAAAAAAAAAAAAAAAAAGAGGATAGAGAGACCTCGGGATGGAAACAAGTGACCTGGGAGACATGTAGCCATAGGTAAGTGGGTAGCTGGACATGAACAGGGACGGGAGAGCCAGGAGACACTGGCCATGCTCCAGGAGTTAAATAGACCTGGAGCTCCACAGGACCTGTGGGGGGTGGGGCATAGCCTCAAAATACACGTGGTGTCCAGCAGCATAAGTGGGCAGGGTCACCTTGAGCATGGCTTTCCTCTTCTGTCCCCTTGGTGATGTCCTCTGGTGCCTTCCCTGGGAGACTTGGCAGTGACGATCCCCGGCGCTGTGCCAGTGCTGGCACTCTGACCCTGGCAGCATCTGTCCACACCCGGGAGGGGTCTCGTGGATGCACATCCTGAGCACCCCCATCCTCACCCTGTTTCCCTCCAGGGTGAAGAGGGGCTGTGGAGGAGTCTGAAAACGCCGTAATCTGCCATGATGCCCAGAGACTTCCCAGAAGTCGGGCAATTTTACCAGGATGCGTGTCTGTCTCAGTCCTCCTGACCGGTCCCCCTGGGCGCACGGTGCACTCTCTTCATCTGGATTTTCTAATCTCTCGTATTCCAGGAAACGGTTCATGTATGACACCTTTTCCACGTTTGTTCTTTTCCCTTGTTTTATTTTTCTTTTTTAGGGACTTCTGTGACTCATATTCTGTATTTTTTTTTTTTGCCTGCCTTTGACGTTCTTTCATGTCTTTATTTCTTTTTGAGTTTTACGATTTTCCTTTTTGTCTTGTGTTTCACTATATCACTGTGGGGCTTGCTCCTGTGTTCTCTCTTGATTAATCTCCCTTTTCATAATAATTTATGTTTCTATCTTCTTCTCATTTGAGTCTATTCATGTCTTAGATTTTCTATTTCTCATTTATGTGGCTGTTTCCCCATCCTGAATCATCTTCTAAATTCTTCACTTAAAAATAGTATATTAATACTTTTGCTCAGTTTTTAAAAGTGTTTGAAAGTTTGTCTTTCTGCCATTTTTTTTGGGGGGGGAGCTCTATAGAGGAGTCATTCTGCTTCTTTATTTCTTATGCTTGTAAGTTTTTATGATATTTGACCTCAAAGATTTTCTGTTGCTCAATTTTATGTGAATTTTTTTCTCTTGTGGTTTACAAGAAAGTGTGTTCCGGTGCTCTCTCCCACCTCACAGAGCCCTTTGGTGTGTGGTTGTGTGTGTGTGTGGTGTGTGTGTGTGTGGTTGTGTATGGTGTGGTTGTGTGTGTGTGGCTGTGTGTGTGTGTGGTTGTGTGTGTGTGTGGTTGTGTGTATGGTTGTATATGGTGTGGTTGTGTGTGTGTGGTTGTGTATGGTGTGGTTGTGTGTGTGTGGTTGTGTATGTGTGTGGTTTTGTGTGTGTGGTTATGTGTGTGTGGTTGTGTGTGTGGTTGTGTGTGTGTGGCTGTGTGTGTGTGGTTGTATATGGTGTGGTTGTGTGTGTGGTTGTGTATGGTGTTGCTGTGTGTGTGGTTGTGTATGTGTGTGGTTGTGTGTGTGTGGTTGTGTGTGTGTGGTTGTGTGTGTGTGTGTGGTTGTGTGTGTGTGGTTGTGTGTGTGGCTGTGTGTGTGTGTGGTTGTGTGTGTGGTTGTGTATGGTGTGGTTGTGTGTGTGTGGTTTATGTGTGTGGTTTTGTGTGTGTGGTTGTGTGTGTGTGGCTGTGTGTATGTGGTTGTGTGTGTGGTTGTGTAGGGTGTGGTTGTGTGTGTGGTTGTGTATGTGTGTGGTTGTGTGTGTGTGTGTGGTTGTGTGTGTGTGTGGTTGTGTGAGAGAGGAGTTTTGAAGATCAGTGGTGCCTTCTGAAGTTGCACAGCTCCTTCCTCTGCCCCTGGGGCATTCTTGCATCCGGTGGACATGCCCAGGTGGATTTGAGGACTCACAGAGGTTCCCATGGGTCTGAGGTAGGTATGCCTTTCTCCAGGTGCCTAACTTTGAGATGCCACCTTTTTGTCCACTGAAGTGCCATCTACTCGTGGATCTTTGTTTCTACACTACTGGTTTGTTTATGCGCTAGCACCCATGGCTTTAGTTAGGGAGACGCTGTGACTTAGCATCTAGGAGAGCAAATCTCTCCTGTCTTTTCAAGAAGAGTTTAGCTAGACTTCTGTGCCACCCCCCCCCCCCCCCCCCGCCTTTTACGTAAACTTTAGAATCAAATTGTCCAGCTCTGGGGAGGAACAGTTTGTGGTGCTCCTGAGGGCACAAGTGGCTGATATTGGTGCTTTAAGGTGTCTTTGATACAATACATGCAACATTTGTTTTCTTTTTGGCCATTTTTATTTTCCATATTTCTGCTTTCCAGTTTTTTGTATATTGGTTGAAACTTGTCTCTTGCATATAGTTGGGACATGCCGGGTACAACCTGCCATTCTTGTTATTTAGCTGAAACTTGCTTGCTCTCAGAGGCACGGATGGTGTGTTGGCGTCCAGTGCTGTAGCCATTCTCAGTGGCCCGAGCTCTGTCGGTTTCCCTGCCCCTGTCCTCCCTGCTGCCCTCGAGGGCTGCCCTTTCTTGGAATGTCTACTTTGTATCAGGTCCTTCTCTCTTCCCTCTCCAGGCCCTGCTCCTTGTGACTGCCCCCAGTTACCTCCTCTCTTCAGTGTTCACAGGGGCCTTCCTCCTCCTGGAGCTTGGTCATTGGCTCCTCTGTGCTGTGGTCATGATATACATGTACACATCTCACAAAATCCTTCCGAGAAGCAATATCTATTTTTAAAAACATGGTCAATATTTTGGTAGAATTCTGCTTTGTGTGAGCCTCCGTCTCTGCTCTCTTCCCCTCTCAGTTTCTGCCTGAATTCCCGGAATCAATATCCTTTGTTTCCATTAGAGCAGAGACTGAGGAAGCGACTTTCCTTTTCATCTGAAAGTGCCCTGTCCTCCCTTGTTCTCTTAGGGAGTTCATGTGGTACAGAACTTCAGGTTGGCCCTTATTTTTATTCCGGAATATCGAATGTATCATTGCTGCCCACTGTGGCCTCCTTGTTTTTGAGAGTCTGCTGCAATCTGACACTGGCTCCTTTGAAAGGTGTTTCCCTTCTCTTTGGTGTTCTGTGATTTCTGTATGATTCACGGAAGTCTGTTTATTTATGGAACAGTGGACTTGGTTCATTTATTTTCAAAAGTTCTCGTGTATTCTCTCTTTGAATATTTTTCTATCTCTTTGTTTTTCTGTCCAGATAATTTTTCTGATGTGTTAACAATCCATCGATGTTCTTTTTAACTGTGTCTAATATACTGTGAAGTTCATCTTCTCAGTTCACAATTTTCAAGACTATGTTCTAAAATTTTCTTTTGTACTATGTGATTGTAGAATGTGTTCTTTCCTAGATATTTTAGAGATTTTCTTTTATTTATTTCAATATGACAAGCATATTTTATCAAGGAAATATTTTTGTGCATTTCTTTAATTTATGATTTCTCCTTATTCTAAATCATGGATCTTGTTCTTTATGTTCCAATTTGGGAAAATATTTTGAGGCCATTATTTGAGGCTGAAGATGCAGGTTTCAATTACTCCCCACCCCCAGGATTGGGCCAGGGTGGGGGTGCTGAAAACCGAGGCAGCTGTGATTCCAGGATTCAACAATCCTCTGGCCCACTTGGTGGCACACTTGGATGTATGCTCCAACTCAAGTGCAGAGGAACTTCTCGTTCCTCTTTTACTGTATCCATTAGGAGTGAGTCAAGAGAGAAAAACACTCTAATGGCTTCTCAGGACTCTGGGAACTCTTGGAAATGACCCAAGTGCCCTCTGGGGCATCCTGCAGCATCAGGAGGCAGAGGATTCCTTCCTTCCGACCCCTTCCTGTGGCCCTGTGTGAAAGAGTGGGGACGCAGCTCCTGGTTTACCATGAAGAAAAACTCAGAAAGGAGTGGAGAAGGAAGGTCGGCTGCCCAAGAACACCAAGCCACTGTCCAACGCTCCTGGGGTTCTGGGGATCTTTATCGGTCGTGATTGTTGTGAATTTGAGCAGGCTGGTCTGCCCACACCCAAATCCTCTCACTGCCCGAGTCCACGGATCTGTCACAGTCTCAGTGACACTTCCCGAGGCATGGTTGTCACCCTTGGGATGAAAGAGGTGTGGCTTTTGCCCTGTGTTTCTTCTTCCCACAGGTCCCACTCCACAGTGTGCCTCTCTGATGCAGGAATGCTGATGGGTATCACTTACCAACTTTTATAAACCGTGAGAGGTGCATTCTCCGGAGGACGAATGACTGGCTCTCCATTAGCAGAAGCTGCCATTGAAACATCTCCAGACCTTCCCCCAACAGCAGAAATTCAACAGCACGTAGGGTTCATGCCATGAGTACGTCTGTGAAGGCAAGTCCCCACAGGGGGTTTAGCCCACGCTGGGAAACTGAAGAGATTGCTTTGGTGAGCTCCCAGTCTATACCAGTATTTTGGTTTTATTTATTTATTTATTTTTAAATTGGAAAAGACTCATTTGATTTTATATTATCACATTTTCTTCTTTAACTAATGTGCCCCAAGCCTTGAAAATAAAGGCAAATAATGAGGACATTGACTGAAACATTAAACTAAGTTTAAGAGAGATCGTGCTTTGCCAGAAATCACACAATACAGAAAACTACTTTAAAATAAAAATAAGACCCTTACTCTTAAGAACATCTGAAGACTCAAATCATCATCACACAAACGTCCTTGAAGAATGGCACAGAGGTACATGCTGTTCTTCCCCCAGAGCAGTTCCAAATAACACCCTGTCGCTTGCAGGAGAGGGATGAGAAGAGTCATCTCACACTGAACCAGAGAGCTTCCTTCAAATAGTTCCCATAGCTGCCTTGCTAGCTGCCAAGAACTTCTGACTCTTATGGAATCAGGTTCATTACCAGGAAAGAAAGTCCTCATGCCCAGAATAATTCTGATTAAACAACAAATTTTTTTTTTCCAACTACACAAAAAAAGTCCATAAGGAATGAAGACTGTAGTACCTCTAAGTATATGTGCTTTAGGAATGGAATGAACTCTGGGGAACAGGTGTTCTTCAAAATTAAAAATACAAAATTGGGGGAAATTGTGGAAACAGTCATTATTACCCTTTTTTATTGGGGAGTGGGTGGGTACCAGGGTTTGAACCCTGGGCACTGTACCACTGAGCAACATCCCCAGCCCTTTTTATTTTTAATTTTGAGACAGGGCCTTGCTAAGTTGCTGAGCGGGGCCTTGAACTTGTGATCCTCCTTCCTCAGCCTCCTGGGCCTCTGGGATTACAGGCATGTGACCCCATGCCAGCCATATCATTATTGCTTCTAAGGGTTATTTGTTAACTGCCCCCTGTGTGTCTTCTGGTGCTTTACTATCTATACCATGTTAAGACATGAAGCTTAGCAGCTGGTTGGGAAAAACACAGTGTTTTAGCTCCCTTCTCTTTGTTTAGATGCAGCAGCCCTCTGTATCCATGAGGGGTGGCCCTAGGGCTTTTCCTGGATGCCAGCATCTGCAGATGCTCAAGTCCTTAAATAAAATGGCACAGTATTTGCATGTAACCTTTGCACTTCTTCTCACATTCTTTGAATTATCTCCTTTATTACTTATAATGCTTAATGCAAATGCCATGTAAATAGTTCTATGTCATCCAGGGAATAACATAATAACATGAAGAATAAAATCTGCCATGTTTATCACACACACCACTTTTTCTGAGCATTTCAATCTGTGGTTGGTGAGATCTGAAGCTGTGGAGCCCACAGCTGTGGTGGGCAGACTGTATCCAAAATCTGAACTCCAAAATGCTCTAAGATCTGAAATGATACAAAATCCAAAATTTCTGGAGCACTGATATGATTCTATACGTGGAAAATTTCATGTGATGAATCATTGTCAAAACACAGGCTCATTAAAATAGTGTATAAAATGAGCTTCAGTCTATGTGCAGAAGATGTATATAAAATATCAATGAATTTTGTGTTTAGACTTGAGTCCCATCCCCAAGACTTCTCATTTTACCCACACACACACACACACAAATACCCCAAAGCCAAAAAATCTCAAGTTAAAGCAATTTTGTCCCAAGCATTTTGGATATGGGATAAGTGACTTGTACTGAGAAAGCCTGAGTAGGTAAATCAGGGACAGATCATGAAAAGCCTTGTAAATTCGTGCTGTTTTCATCTTGTGTCCTGAGAGGTTAGGAAAAGAAAGACGGGTTTTCAAGAAAAGGAAAAGACGTTTCCAAGCATCCAAAATACTCTTGTGCATGTGGAGAACGACTGGATGTGGGCTCAGCTGGGGCTTGAACACACGCTAAGGCCATGCCTCCCCCAGTGACTTGAACAACTGAGTGACACAGGACTGTTCGCTGCTGGAGGCAGGTGAAGGAGCAGGAGCAGAGATTCCAGGAATGGAGTGGGGTCAGTTTTTAAAAATGTGAGTTTGAGTTGACTGCAGGGGGGCAAGCTGCGACTCCGGGAGGGAGGAGCACGTGTGTAGGTTCCAGCAAGAAGCTGGCAGCGAAGACAGACTGGGAGGCAACGTGTCTGTGGATGCCCCTAAGGAGCAGCCCAGCCCCAGGAGTCGCTGTGGGCACCCAGGGCGTGTGGGAGAGGCTCCAGAGAGGACCCTGGTGGCGCTGCCCAGAGACATGGCTCCAGATGCAGAATCTGACAAAGACCCCCCAGCAGCTCCAGCCGGTGGGAGAAAGCAAGAGAGGGTGCTCAGAAAATCAGGAGAAGTGAGTCTGTTCCTCCTGCACCCCCAGACTATCAGGAGGCAGTGTAGACAGGCTGGCGGTTGAGTCAGAGTCACAGAGTGATTTAGCTGTCGCGAGTTATTATCCTCTGTGATTCGAATCCTCATTTGCTACATAGCAATGATAGAAGCCTCCTGTTTTATCAGCTTCTTCACTGATGCACTAAAAAGTCGTGACCAGCACAACTTTAGGGGAGGAAGAATTTATTTGGGGGCACACGGTTCCAGAGGTCTCAGTCCATGGACAGCAGGCTCCATTCCTAGGGGCTGGAGGTGAGGCAGGCCATCATGGTGGAAGAGTGTGGCACAGGGAAGCAGCTCACATGGTGATCAGGAAGCAGAGAGACTCCACTCGCCAGATACAAATATATACCAAAGCCACGCCCCACCTCTGCAGTTACCACTCAGTTAATCCCTGTCAGGGGATTGAATCACTGATTGGGTTAAGACTCCCGCGACCCGATCATTTTCCTCCGAACCATCTTGCACTGTCTCACACATGAGCTTTTGGGGACCCCTCACATCCACACGGTAACACCATCCTGGTTCTGAAAGGGGAGACGAGGACGGAAAATCACAGAGGAGCCTGAGCTCTAGGTAAACTCCAGTTAGTGTCCAGGGAATCCCATGTTTGTCCTCTGGAATCCGATGTCATCAGGGCAGGGATGGCGGTTTGGGGGATGGGACTGTGGGGGAGGGGCTGGTTGGAGGCAGCCAGTCTGGGGTGCTCTGGGTGGTGGCCCTGAGGGGTGCCCCTCCAGCACTTGCGCTCAGGCGGCTGCTAGTAGGAAAGGCCTGGGAGGGAGACATCACGCAGAAGTTTCTGTTTGCTCTTATGCCTCACTTTTCTGGAAGTTGTTATTTCCAGGGCCAGTTATATCAAGTTACCAGTTAGGAGACAGGTTTTTGATCCCCTTTCTCTCACACACTCTCTTTAAGGAGTTGAGCGCATCGCCACCTCCCTCAGGGCCGCAGTGTTGCCATACTCTGAATAGGAGTGTGAGACCAAAGGCTGCTTCCCAGTGGCTTCTGAATGCGTCACTGTTCCCAGGGTTTGGGGGCATGTAGCACTGAGAGCCTATGGGCGGGGGCAGGTCTCCACCTTTTGAAGTGGAATCTCCTCTTGTCCTTCACTAAATCCTTTGCAGCGTTGGAGATGCCTTTGAGTTTAATGGAGAATCTCTCTGCAGCCTCAGTATCTTTGGTGACATCTTGAAGACTGGTGTTTGCAGGGATCACAGGAGGACCCGGGGATGGGCACTTACCCCAAATCAGACCCGGGAAACAAACAGGTGTTTAATCCTAATCAGTGGCACCAGGGGTTCAAAGCACGGTATTGACATTAGGCGTCAGATGGGGAGTGCTGAGCAGGGGCACCTGCTGAGACGTGGCATCTGGGCATCTGGATCGTGGGTTGGAAGCCGGGAAACCTGCCAGGGAGCATGCATCCTTGGCCTCTGACTCTTGCCTTCAAGGCTGGCTTGATGCTAGAGAGAGGAGTGTCCAAGACCTTAGCCAGCACCCAGTTAGTGTCCGCTCACCCAGCCCCCCGCTCCTGTGGTCAATATGGACAGCAGTGCCAGGAGGGCAGACAGGGCCTTCGAGGTCACCACATCATCTGGAAGAAGGACAAACCAAGTACGCAAACAAGCAAGTGCACATGGCGGGGTCTCCTTCCAAACAGATGCACATGCCACAGGAGTTACGATGGCCAGAATGGCTGCCCAGAGGCTCACGTTCACCCAGGGAAGTGAAGGGTAGGATCCTGAGAGGAGCCAGAGAAGAGGTCTGAGCAGGGAATCACCCTGTGTGAATATCTGAGCAGGGAAGAGCTCTCCTCTGTCCAAGGAACTGAAAGATAAACGGTGCACCTGCCGGGATATAAGAACAGAGGGCAGGAGCCTCGCCATCCATCCAGGTGCTCTGAGACCTTCATCAGGACCCTTCAGACACTGAGAGCCTCCACTAAGGACCAGTAGGAGTTCTTACAGTTCTCCGATTTTGTGACTGTTTCCTTTTATTATTCTGCTCTCTAGCCTGTCCTTGAGTTTCAGTGCCGGAGCTGGGGAGGAGCTGGAGGCTGGTGGCCAGTGTTCAGGAAGCTTT
This sequence comes from Marmota flaviventris, assembly GCF_047511675.1. Classification (NCBI taxonomy): domain Eukaryota; kingdom Metazoa; phylum Chordata; class Mammalia; order Rodentia; family Sciuridae; genus Marmota; species Marmota flaviventris. The sequence goes on from NC_092500.1 coordinate 175,067,578, forward strand.
CCTGTGGGCTTCGTTTCTCCACTGACACACTAAAAGCGCTCCCCCCAGCCCTCATAGCACGGTTTTAGAGATGCAGAGCCGTTAGGAGGAGAAGCCAGGAAGCCAGGGCCTATGTAAGAGAAAAAGCCAAGGCTTGGCTTGGCTTTCCTTGGTGCCCCCCACGGCTGGTTCCTCCTGTCTTCCTCCTCATTACCCTCACACCTGGCCATGCTCCTGTCCTCTGTCATCAAGGGGCAGCCTTCTGAGAGTGGTGGTGTTGAGGGAGATGGAGAGGCAGTGGGCAGCCAGGGCAGGATGGTGAGTGTGGAGGTCAGGGGCAGGGCCAGAGCACAGGAGCCTGGGGAGGGTCTTCTGCTGAGGTCAGCTTCCTGCTTGTGATCCCGAGCAGGGAACCCCTCAGCAGACACTCCTGTACTCATGCTCCTAGGGGGCTCCAACAGTACAACTAAAACAGATGCGTGGACGAAGGGTACCAGTCAGGAACAGTGAGGAGCGCGTGGACAGAGGAGGAAAGGAGAGGAGGAAAGTCCAGACCATAAGAAGAACAGGACAAAATTTCCCCACCGGATTCCCAGCTCTGGGGCCCCTCTCTTCCGAGAAGCTGATCTCGGTTGCTTTTGCAATAAACCTGCTGCTTGCTTGCTGTGTCTGTGTCCTTTCTTCAAATTTTGCTGAACAGAGACGGTGAACCCAGCACCACCAGGTGGTAGCAGTGTGACCTGGGCGTGGCTGTGGTGCTCATGCACCTGTGCTTTTGTGAGTGTGAAGGGGGTCTGGGTCTGGTGTGTGTATCGAGTCGCGTGAACTGTGGAGGATGGGGAAGAGCAGGAGGTCATGCTCAGCAGCCACCCTGTCACAATGAAGCTTAAAGCTCTCTTTGTGAATAAATTTATTTATCGTACATGAATGGAAAAATCAATGGATTTTAGGCTTTATAGACATGCCTTCACAAGATGAAGTTTAAGTCATCTTAGTTCCTCACAGATGAAGAAGAGAGATCTTACCACACAGGGGAACTTGTTCCCCTAATACAGCAGATCATCAAAATTTGAGTTTACGACCAGAGTCCCTTCAGCTCACAGCTGTTGACACTTTTTGACACTTTCTTACCCTGTCCTTCAGCCCCAGGAAGTCCAGTCTGGAAAACACAACTTAAACATGCAGGCAGATGCCCAAATCTGCACTCGGACTGTTGAGAGCCACAGCCGAAGGGGCCCCAGCAAACTTCCAGCTGCCGGCTGATGATTGGCTCACAGCGGCCCCAGCAACATCTAGCTGATTGGCTCCTCTGTGGTGATGCTCATTGGGCTGTTTCCCTGCCCTTTCAGACCACGGAGCTGCTCATTGGGGGACTTTTTTGGCTCCGCCCACGTGACCCAGCCAATCGGCCTCAAGAGCAGGAGGATTGTGGGAGGTGGAGAGAAGCTTGTGTGGGAGAGAGAGGCTTGTGGGAAGCCGGTGGTGGCAGTTGAGGCTCTGAGGGTTTTTCCTGAGGAGCTGTGTGGTTTGGCGTGTGTGGTTCTAAAAATAAAGTTAGTTTCTTTTGACAAGTGGCTCCTGATTGTGCCCAGCCAGACTGCGGCATTGCCCAAATCTGCACTCGGACCTTCTCATCTATAAGAGGAACCATGTCACAGGTTCAACGCGACCTGCTCGCTCTGTAATAGTAACCACATGGGATTGTTGGAAAGCCGGGACGAGTTGTAGCAACACAGAAAGCTTTTCTACAGGGGTGGTAAGGGAAATCTTCTGAGGGGAGCTAGAAAGCCCAGACACAAACCAAAACAAAGGAGGAGAGATGAGGGTGAGACCAGAGAGCCTCTGAGGAAACCTACCCCAGCCCAGAGGGATTCAGGGTGACCTACTGGTCACGCAACATTCGCCAAAACTGTGGGCTTGCTAGAAAGAGCTCCCTGGAGGATGGGGCGGGGCCAGCCGAAACTGGACAGTTAATTGAGGGCCCCTCACAGGTCACATGGGCAGAAAGATGCCCTGAGCAATTACTTCCCAAGCCCCAGGGGCGAGGCCCATGGCTCCTTCGCCCTTCTTTATCTGGAGAACTATTACAAACGTTGACCTCATCATTATTACCGTTATTTGATGCTTGCTGGATATAAGGTTGTGTAAAAGTGCATCTGTGACTAGATTTATAAATTTTTGGTTCTTGTTTTTAAGTTTCATGGGGTAGACAGGGTACATTCAGATGCGGCCACCCAAGCATAGTTTGTGATCATTGTTAATCAAGACAGGCTCTGTCGTTATGAGCTGACTAGACACGAACAAAGGGAGGACTTGCTATCAAAAATAAAAAGAATTTGCAATATGGAAACTAATAACTTGTGACTGGTTCTGAGCATTCTTGGAGAACAGTTTATTAAAATGAACATGGAAAGTCAGAGAAAGAGGTTTAAAAAGTCTCAGTTTAATCTATTTTTTTTTCCCTTGACAGAGTTGATAGAACCCTGGGTCAGAGAAGTCAAGTATATCTGAATTTTTAGCATTTTTGACCCACAGAGCTGCATGAGGTCACACATGCATACACATGGGCCTATGGATCACTCCCCGCCCAGGATCTTTCCCCTGAATGTTCCTTAGAATTTTGTCCTGAACCCCATCTTATTTCTTATTTTCATTACTTAATTAAAAACACAATGCAGAGCATTCAGCAAACAATTTTAGAACTGACTTTCACATACTATGCGATTTGCTCAGCACTGACCGTTTGAAAGCAAATAAGGTCTCATTCTAGAAATTGAATGACTTGTAGTTTATTACACTAATTAAAATTGTAGAGTGCATACATGCAGAGGCATCAAATATTCCCAATAGTCCATGTTGAATACATCACTAGTAATAATCAAGTAAATGCAAATTAAAGCAAAATTTTTTATCTATCTTTGTATCTTTTATTTTAATAAGTAGCAGAATGTAGCATCTTATTAAAAGTAGCTCCATGAATGCTGGAATGGAGGTATATAATTATTTTCATTTAGACAAGGACTTAAAGTGATTTGCTCAAAACTTCATTGTGATCAATGCAAATTGATGCCCTATTCCAAGAACTCAGCGCATGGCAGTGAACCTTGCAATACTGCTCCACCATCTTGGAGTGTTTCTTTCTGTGCTGCAGAAGCGAGACAGGGTGGGGATTCCTGCTGCAGCTCACGTATCTTCATATTCCTGGATCTTGCTCAAATAATCCTTGGAGGCGTATATGGGGATAAAGGTTGAAAGTATGATAGTTCATTATTTAATTTTTATTTGCGGATCATGAAATTAATACCTAGACACACTTGATGTAATACTGAAGCCCTTGCTGAGTGTTGGATTAATATTGTATTTTATTCTAAAACTACCTAGTTTGAGTTTTTCAGTGCTTTCAATGTGCTTGGAGAACGAATGAAATGAAGTAAAACAGACAAATCTATCCCCATTGTTTTTTAAGAATGAAACAAAGTATCAGTAAATAAATGAGAGCTTTCTGGATACAACCTTTGTCTCACAAACCACTTGTTTTGATTTGTAAGCAACTAGTTACCTGAACCCCCTCACAACACCATCTATATTGCTCTATGTGTCCCATGGCACCTGTCCATAAGAAGGAACTTGGCTTGCAGAAGATTAACCTGGAGCATGTTTTCGAAAGTTGAAGAAAATGGAGTTCAATAAAAATGAATTCCACTGGAGTTTTCATTGGAATATTAATATCTTCTTTTCCCGCAGACGAGATGCCTTTGACTTTCTGTGCCGCCTGCCTCCCCACCCCTCCCGGTCTCTCCCTGCGAGTTGAATACCAATCCCTCACCTGCAGGCTTGGCGCGGCCAGCCACGGGTGTTCTGGGACCTGGTATGAAAACGGAATCACTTCCTCACTTATTATTCTTCAGAGAACAATCTTTATTTCTCTGCCTCTGAATGTCAGAAATCTTTTCCGATGTCTGATTAAAGGAAAATTATCCCAGTTGCTAGCAGGAAAGTTTAACTCTGAGCAATCTCCAAGTGCTTCTCTGCTTTCTTGTCACCTGGGGGAGGTGAGGGGCAGTTGGGCACTTCCCTTGGGAAGGAGAGAAGGCTGTCCTTGCCAGTGGACCTCCTTCCACGGGCGAGAGAAACTGGCCATCATGACCACGTGCTCACGTCCAGGCTTCTCTGACCCTCACAGTGCACAGGGTACTTTGAAATGTAGTTCTTCAAGTACTTAACCTTCCCGACAATATTACTATTAAACTTTTAAGAAACTGAGGTTAAGGATTTTTCCTAACTTTTGAAATTCTCAGATTAAAAATTCAAGAGCTGAGATTTGAGCCTCAGCACTTCCCATCCTAACACCTGTTTCTCCCATCAGCCTGATTCTCTGCATGGAGCATCTTCTACCGCTCTGAGTACTTGGGCTTGATCCATCCACCTGGCTGGCTGCTGTGAGGTCCACTTTGTGCAGCACTTGACTGGGCTTAGGGGTGCCCAGTTAGCTGGTAACACATTATTTCTGGGTGTGCTAGCAGGGTGGTTCTGGAAGAGACTGGCCAGGGAATCTGTGGGCTGAGCACAGATCAGCCTTCCACAGTGTGAAATCAACTGAGGCCCAGACAGCACAAGGAGGTGGGGGAGGGGCAGATTGTGTCTCTGAACTGGTCATTGAGCTCCTCCTGCCCCTGGACTTCAGAGCTCCTGGGTCTCCTGACTTTAGACCTGGCCTGAATACCACCACCAGTCTTCTGTTTTCCCAGCCTGTGGGTAGAAGAGCTGGCTATGCTGGTCCTACGGGCTGTGTTTCCTGGGCCGCACGGCCTAACACAGTTGTCGTGGGAGAGTGTGTCCACTTGGAGCCACTCAGCTCGAGCAAATCTTCCCCCTCTTATTTTCACTGCAACAACTTTGGATTTTATGTTGTGATCTACTCTGGTGTTCCCTTCGTTAGAGAGCACACAGGTAGAGGAATAGCTACGAAGACACCGTGGGAGTAATGCTCTGTCTGCACACTGCCCCTGGACACGTGCACGCACATGCCATCTAGGGTTGTCGAGGTCTGGATCTTCCTGTGCCCCAGGGCCCACGTGGCTGAAGGCTCAGTGGTCAGCCTGTGGTGGCACTGGGAGGTGGTGCAGCAGTAGGAGGTAGGGACTAGAGGAAGGGAGCGAGCTTAGTGGTGGTGAGCCCTCCAGGGGCTGTGGGGCCCCAGGCCGTCCTCCCCCTCCTGCTTCACCTGTGCTCCGCCACCCCCTCCTGACCTAGGGCTTTCCTTCACCACAGGCCTGGAAGCAAGGAGCCAGCCGACATGGGCAGGAACCTCTGAAGCCACAGTCCGCCTACAGCTTTCCTCCTCCCAAGTGTTTACCCAGGTACTTCATCTCCACCAAGGGAGCCCGACTACCGTGGTCCTTCCCCTGTGTTGGTGATCAGAATGGATTTCTGTGATCACACGTGAAGTGAAGCCAGTGCTGCTGAATTGCATGTTTTCATGTTCATTTTTCTTTGAATATGTCCAAGTGTCACCGTGATTATTAATTCTTAGTATATTACTAAGATTTTATTAAAATTATCCTTTTAAGAATTTGATTCAATGTTGTTCAGTGTGATCCCTGAGGAGGAGAATTTTCATGGCCTTTTCTCAGGGTCACAGAAATTTCTAAAATTTACCCACACAGGGACCTCACCCTGAGATCCTGTGGAGAGCCACACTCAGACCTGTGTGGAGGGGTGACAACCAGGAGGTTTGGCATTCATCTTTGACCAAGGTAGAAGCTCGGAGAACACAATGCAGCAATAAAGACTTACTGCGTATTAGACGACAAAGGTAATGTTTTAAGAAATATAATTAGGTTGGCTCCACAGTTCAGCTATTGTGAATCCTGGTACTATAAACATTGATGTGTCTGTGTCCTGTAGTATGCTGTCTTTAAGAGAGGGATAGCTTGGTCAAATTGTGGTTCCATTCCCAGTTTTCCAAGGATTCTCCATACTACCTTCCATATTGGCTGCACCAATTTGCAGTCCCACCAGCAATGTGTGAGTGTATCTTTTCCCCCACATCCTCGCCAACACTTATTGTTGTTTGTCTTCATAATAGCTGCCATTCTGACTGGAGTGAGATGGAATCTTAGAGTAGTTTTGATTTGCATTTCTCTAATTGCTAGAGACGATGAACATTTTTTCATAAATTTGTTGATTGATTGTAGATCCTCTTCTGAGAAGTGCCCTTCAACAGATGAATGGATAAAAAATGTGGCATATATACACAATGGAATATTACTCAGCAATAAAAGAGAATAAAATCATGGCATTTGCAGGTAAATGGATGGAGTTAGAGAACATAATGCTATGTGAATTAGCCAATCCCAAAAAAACAAATGGTGAATGTTTTCTCTCATAAAAGGAGGCTGATTCACAGTGGGATAGGGAGGAGGAGCATGGGAGGAATAGGCAGAGGGGTGGGAGGGGAAGGGGCGGGTATGGGGTCAGAAATGATGTGGAATGTGATGGACATCATTATCCAAAGTACAGGTATGAAGACACAAATTGGTGTGAATATACTTCGTATACAACCAGAGATGTGAAAAATTGTGCTCTATATGTGCAATAAGAACTGTAATGCATTCTGCTGTCATATATAAATAAAAAAATTAATTAAAGAAAGGAATATAATTAGTCTAATGTATGCAGAAGAAGGCAATGTGCTCCAGCCTAGCAGCCTAATCAGTGAAAAAAAAAAGGAACACATATACACACAAGAATTTAACACACATCCACAGAAAGACACACACTGTACATAAACACAGACAAACATCTAACACAGAAACACACATGGACATCTTTCAGCTCATCCCATGTTTGTTTTTTGATTGAAAAATTCTCCATGTATTAATTGTTTGCATCAGATTCGTGTCTGTGAGCCTCATCGCGTCCCTCTCCCCACAGTGCAGGTCTCAAGAATCAGCCAACTCTGCTCTCCCCTGTCAGGTTGATGTCAATAATCTGCTGCATATTGATGCCGATAGCTGGGATGAGGTATTCTTCATCAGTTGGAATTTTAATCACACCCAAAAGTTCTAGAGGAGAAAACAAAGCTCTTGGGTAACGTTCACACTGACGAGGGACTTATTCTCCTGAGCTCCCCACTTTTTCATCAGTCAGGGCAGCACTGGAGGTCAGGGGCCCCTGGCTGGCAGAACACGCCCGCAGCACAGAATGTGCTCCCAGCCCCTCTTTGCTCTCTGCATGAACTGAGCAGCTTTCCTTGAAAATTTTAAGCAAAGGAGAAAGAGCGAGAGAACAAGGAAAAAGAGAAGTCTAGACTCGAGTTATTGACATCTCCACAGTGGCGGTTATTAAACTGACTGGGTGTGGGACGTGACGAGGAGTTCAGATTGAACGGCATGGGGAGAGTCAGCCCAGGTGAGGCCCGACTGCTATTTCTCTTGGCTGAGAGAATGCTCAGCAAAGAATCTCTGGACCTGAACCCAGCAGTCTGTCTCACCCCAGAGGCCCATTTATTAGCGCCAGGAAAGGAGCTCTGAAGGGCAGAGGGCGACCCTCCTCCTTCCCCACCGAGTCTGTGACTGGGTGTCACCTGGGGTAACTGTCTACGCAGCATGTGGACGCCCAGGGCAAACTCAACACCACCACTTCTGTGGTGCACTTTCATTGCCATTGTTGACAACTGGTCTCCTGTGCTCCCACGTCCAAATCAAAACAGTGAAACTGTGGAGCAATCACACCGTAGAACAGTGTTGTTTGATTGGTAAAAATATTAAAATGTGTGTCAATTTTTTTCATTTTCTATTGCTGCCATGAAATGACCACACATTTTGTGTCTCAAGACGGTACAAGTTCTGTAGGTCAGAAGCTGGTGGGCTCGGCTGGTGCCTCTGCCTCTGAGTCTCTGCAGGTGCAGCCGGGTGTGCCTAGGCCAGCATTTCCTCCTGGAGGGTGGGAAATAGAAGTGGTTTCCAGACTCCTCAGGGCATCGGCAGAGTCAGCTCCATGTGGCTGTAGGGCTGCGGGCTCAGTTTCCTCTCTGTCGGCCAGGGTGTCCCAGGTCATCAGGGACCTGTCTTGCTGTTGCTCCTATATTTCAGAATGAGGACCGCGGTACTCAAAGTCTCTTCCAGGCCCTAGTGCCTCTTTTGCACATTCTCTGCCTTCTTTGCTGCATTTAAGGGCCCACGTGTGATCCAGGATAAGCTTCCTGTCTTCAAGTAGCTAACAAACAGCTTTAATTCCATCTGCAAAGTTGCCTTTGCCATGTAGCGTGACCCTCACAGGCATGAGTGTACAGGGCCCAAACCCCGCCGACCACAGTCTCTAACAGGAAGAATCGTTTCTGCAGAACTAAATAGAACAAGAACAAACACTCATAGTGGACTGAGAAGAATAACAGAATCTAATAAAAATCTTCTCATAGAGCTGAACAAATCCAAGGCCCTGCTCTTGCGACTGGTTCCAGCTGGGCCTGCAGACACCCTGGCCACAGTGCTCCACCTCCCTCCCACCTCTCGGCTTCCTGGGCACTGGCTGGAGACAGGCGCCCTGCACCGGGCCCCGGGCCTCCTCCACACCGAGCAACCCCAGCCAGACAGACGTCCCCCTGCAATGCCTCTCCTCCAGGGGCCAGAGCTCGGGCTCCTGGGAGCTTTACCGTGAACACGCTCTTTCTCACTGTGTCTTGCCAGGGAAATTAGGGTGCTGCACAGCCGGGCCCGGGAGGAGGCCATTCTCGGAGCACAGAGGGGTGGGTGCCTCAGTCCCAGCAAAGCCCATGGCTGAGACAGAGTGTGAGTTTTCCCCAAGGAAAGACAGGTGAGCAGCCAGAAGGGGACAGATGCTGCCAGGCAAAGCTGAGCACTTTCAGGGCCAGTCTTGCCATCCCCCCGATCGCCGTCACTGGGGAGTGCTTTGGGGAGCTTTGCAGATCATCTAGCAACTTGATTCACAGGAGGAGCTTACACAGGTTCTTTGTCTCCATGGCCCCATCCCAAATCGTCTTTCAGTCCTAAGGCTGTTTTACCCTGAGGTAACCCCAGGCGTCCTCTGCAGATCACAGCCTCCTTCTGCAGCTGAGGAGGCTCAGCCTGCGTGGCCCTTGCTGCGGAGGGTTCCTCCCCGGCTCTCTCTCCTGCTCCAGCCCTCTGTTCTAGGCCTGGCCAGGGTACTCTCAGGGCCTCTGATTTCTTTCTCTGAGGCCACATGTGTTCTATGGTGTCTAGGGAATTAGATTTAGCCAGCCACAGATTTCTCTCAGTGCTACACACCTCTTTGCTTTATGAAGTTCTTACAAAATACAGTGCAAACCACTGGATGATTAAGGCTGAGCCAACAATGGACAGAGGATTAAAAATAAATCATCCTGCCCTTTTGTCGGTGGCACTAGTGAAGCCGTGAGAACAGGGAGCTCAAAGGACTGGAGTCCTGACTGCTGATCCTTCTGATGGGATTTTGGCTTCGACAGCATATCGGTGCTGCGGCTGGGTCTCTAGAGAACACTGTCAAATTAACAGGAGCCTCTACAACGTATCAGCCAGCAGGTGAGTCTTTGTTCCAGAGCATGACAGGCTGAAGAGCCACTCCGACTTTTCTCTCACCCCACAGGTGGGTGTTGACATTCTGTTGTGAGGCAGGATGACAAGGCCTGTTCCAGTGGGCATGGTTTGCAGGGCAGAGAAGACCATATAGTAAATCATGGAGAACCTGTTGTGAGCACCAGGCCTTCAGAGGCAGAGACGTGGGGAACTCTTGGACTGCTGCAGTGTTACCGCCTGATGGCCAAGGCCAGGCCATTACAACGGGCACCCGTGTGCCTGTGCACGCGTGTCTACACAGATGTCTGCACGGGTGTGTGTCCAGTAGTCATGCTGTTTTCGTATCCTGAACTTTTCTTCTGCCTTCACCCACCTGACTCTACTCTTCCAAGTATGCACACCCCAGCACTCAGCAGGCAGGAGGCCTCCCGCCATGTGAAGCCTCTGCTGTCTCCTGGGCCGAGCTGTTTCCTCCCCTGTGCTCACTGCATTTCCAGGTCTGTGCAAGTGCTGCTGATTTTTATTGTTGATTGAAATATGCATCATCTGTTTTGTAGCTGGGGATCTTTAGCACAAAGAAAGCCCTCAAAGTATGTGCTGAGTGAGAAGAGTGGGTACCAAATAAAGAGGTGCATATTCACACAATTCCATGTTCTTGAGAAATGCACTTGGTGACTGCATAAAAAACGGTAGTTGTCTTCGTAAACACATCTCATGTTAAACATTGTGCAATGCTAACTTCCACCATTTGGCAAATGAATTCAGATGCCCTTGTATTCTGATGGGGTTTCATCCTATTAAACCCATTCTACATTGAAATTATTGCAAAGTAAAAAATGTGAGTCATAGGCCAGGCCCTGCTCATGGCCGAGCAGCACAGCACACTCTAGAGTGTGGGCTGTTTCCTCTCATGCCTGGGGACGAACTGCAAGCTGCAGCTTGCTGCCACTGCCCAGCAGAAAAGGAACTATCCCACTGCATATTGCTGGACTGGGAAGAGGTCTACATTCAGAATCTGAAAAGCATATTATTCTTGCATCATTGTAAGGTCACAAAGTTGTAAGTGGAGCCATCCCGAGTGGTGGGCCACCTGCAGCCTTCCTTGGGGACTTGTCTTGGTACACAAGGTAGGTGCTCTTCAGAAGCATAACTTGCAGGAAGCAGCCTTCCACTTTCTCAAGACAGACAGGGTGGGACCGAAAGGCAGCTTGCTACCCCAGGGCAAGGAGCCTGCTGCAGCAGGGCCTGCTCTGCTGCTTCCTTTCCTGGGTGGGCCACCCTGTCCCCTCCTGTCCTGGCAGGGCAGGCACTCCACTCACCAGCAGTGTGTAGACCAAGGAAACCTGATGAATTGGTAATGGAGTGGACACACTTGTCCAGTTGTCCCCCGTACGGGTCCAGGGAAAACATAATCCATCACTACCTGCAGAACTTGGAAGGCCTTCTAGGGTCCCCGGGCTGGTGTTACTAGACTTGGTGACTGTCTACAATGCTTCCTGTTTCCCTGGGACCCAGGATGAAAGGCTCCAGAGGTGATGCACACACAGACAGCAAAGACAACCAGGAGTGGGACCTCATTGGGAAACGATATCAGCAGCCACGCGACTATCCACGTGCTCCAGGAACTGGCATGTGTTTAAGTTCACAGGAAGGTAGGCGTGGCTCTCCTTGTGCAGGGATCTGGGAGAATGGGCAGAGATGGCATATCATGCAGGGTCATGGAGCCTGTATGCAGCCAAGTTGGTACCTAAGGCAAGGCACCGCGTGCTCTTCTTAACAGGGTTGCTGCGTACAGTCAGGAGCAGGGTTTGGCCTGGCTGTCCCCTTCACCATAGAGCCCCTGGGTCAACAGAGGGGCTGCTGGTTATTTCCAGGCATACAGCTTTTAGGGTAGGGCAGGAATGGCCATGCTGTATCATAATTATGGCTTCAGGTGGTCTCGTGGTCCTTTTCAGGTGGTCATCATTTCTCTTCCCAGCCCTGCATCCGCAGGGAGGTTGGGCCCCAGAGTAGGATGGGGAGGGGATGGAGAAGGCAGGGCAGGGGGCTCTTGAGAGAAGGGAGGAAAGCAAGTTCTTCTGATGGTGTTGGAGAACTAAGGAACATTTGTGTGGGCCTGAATGGGATCCTAAGGGACCCAAGTAAGATGCCCCCTACCCTGGAGATCCTGCTCCCTGAGTATCTGGAGAATCTGAATAGCTCTGCAAGGTCACAGGGACACTAGGTGTCAGAACTGGGGCAGGCTTAGACGATTCCAGTTTTGTTCTGCTCTCTGGGTTGACTCATCTTGAAAGCTGTTAAATGAGGGAGAAGAGTCATTTTCCTGGGGAGGTCTCTGAAGCATGGCTGGGACTCCAGGGGCTCCGATTCAGCAAGACGACCCTGACCCCTCTCAATACACTCAGGTTCACACATCCCCTGTGGAGCTCTTCCCCAGGGTTCCAGAATATGCAAAAATGTCCTTGACAAATGGGAAGGGACTGTGGACTTGCTGTGGAGTGACTCTTCAGTAAACATCTACTACAAGTTTGAATAAAGTGATGAGTGAAATAGTTAATAAATGAAGAGAGGAAAATGAACTATCAATATCCCAACGAGGAAACCAACGGGAAAGAATGCAGACCATTCACAGAACAGAAAAGCCCAGTGTTTCAAGAGAAAACTGTCTAGTACTGAAAGAAAGAAATGTGTTCTTTCTTTGTACAAAAGACTCCAGATGCATTCAGCATAATGAGCGATTGAACGTACTTTTGGAAATACCCGGTGGGTTACTGTGGTGATCCAATTAACACCCCTCTGCCTACCTGCACTTCCCAGGTGACTCACAGGTGGCCCTTTTAACGTGCTCCGGAGGGGCAAACTCATGTGCAGGCACGGGGCTACAGGAAGCATCAAAACTCAGCACCGGCCGGCAGAGACGGACCCCAGCAGCCCGCCTCGCTAACGGCCCCTCCACCTTCCCCATCAGGCAACATTCTCCTTGGCAGGCCTCTCTGTCGAGGGACCTTTCAGCATTCTCATGGACACATCCACTTCACTCGGTTTCCTTTCCCTTTTGAAATCATGGATGGCCCCTCTTCATTTTCTTGCTAAAAGAACATTCGTGAGGTTCCAGGATTTCTGATGGTGACTCTTGATCCAGTGCTTCAAGGGGCCTTCTTCTTCTCCCCACTCAGAAACCCCTGCCCTTGCTTCACACAGTTTCCACAAGTAGGTTTGCTTCCTTCTCATGTGTTCTACAATAACCTCAAACTTCCGTCCAGATTGCTGACTTACCCAAGGTCCCTCCTGCTCAGGTAACAAAGGCTCCTCCTGCCACGGCTCTGTCCTGCCTGGCACCAGACCCTCCCTGAGCCCCTCAGGGCTGCCTGGGATCAGCCCCTCTCTAAGCCCCCAGGGCTCCCACATACGCTGAGATCCTCTTGTACATTACTGCAGCGCCTCTCAGGAATCTTCAAGACACACAGGTATGACCCTGTCATTTCCTATTTTAGATATTACTTTCTAAGTACCTTTACTTAAAGCAATATTTCACCAAAGTTATGAGTCATTCTAAGAAATTCAAGATTCACATTTTGTTGTTGTTGATAAAGCAGCAAAATTAAAGAACACCATTATGTTTCCATTATATTTCTTCATTTTAGGGTAGAAGTTTGTCATCTGAGTGTGAAACACTGATTATTTTATTCTGACCAGAAGCTGTGTATATCCAATGAGCTATAGATATAAATATCAATTCTCTTAGAGAATGTGTACATGTATATACATTATTTTATTTTTATTTTTTTTTGTTTTGGTCCAAGGGGTTGAACTGAGGGCTTTGTGCATGTTAAACACATGGTCTGTAGGTGCTCCTGGTCATGGGAGGGAAGATGGTGGCCTTGGTCAGGGAGCCAGGTAAAACAGCAAATTCGAGATGATACAAGGCAGAAAGGGTAGAACAAAGGGCTGCAAATTAAATTTGAGAGAGTTTAAAAATTGCTGTCATATGAAGGCTATCTCGCAATGTCTTTTTTTCTTCCTGGTTTATTTCACTAGGTCTATCCATGCTTGGCACCTACAGGTGAAATTAAAGCAAACAAACAAACAAAAAAGAGTTCAAACATACACAGTTAGGGTGAGTGAATATACAGCGAGGTTACCCCTGGTGGGGGCAGAGAGAGGAATGGTGAGAGGCTGGCCAAGGGATACCTTAGCAGGTGGGCTGTTACCCGTGCTTGTTTGTGGGGTGGGAGTGCTGCCTGTTTAAATGATTGTTGAAGCTGTTAACTGACCCTTGAAGCTGTTTCTGTTTGTTTTGGATAAGGGCTTCCAGAGAGCCCACAGGAGCCAGCCCAGATCACAGAGTCCCTCAGAGTCCTTCTGTAGTGTGACCTGCAGCAACCTTGGTATTAATAATACCACATCCCCACCCAGAAAGCGCATCTGCCTGCCATGGTTTGCACATGTGAGGTATGGAGAAGACCCATCTCCACCTGAGCCTGCTCACAAAGGTGCACCTCTGTGTGTGGTGTGGTCTTTCTAATATGGATAAGTCTAATTTTCCCAATAAAGTCCCTTGCTTTCCTTGTCCAGGGAGACATTGTTTGGGGAGGACCCCAGCACACACCTCAGTTGCTGCAAGTGAAAGCCCTTTGTCCACTCTCACCTGCTTGTGCTGCTGACTCGGGTGGCTGGTGTGTGGCGAGAACGAGCCTGGAGATCTAGAGGTGTCCGGCATGAGGACCGGAGGCCATGAAGTTATATCGTGCCAGGGACTTTTGTTAAGGTAGACTTGAGCTGCTTTTGTGGCAGAGAAAAGTAATTTTGTGGGATGACAGGTGCCTTAATCGGCTCCCTACAGTAACCATTTTTACCATGAATGTGTGTCCCGTACCATCCCGATGCACAATCAAATGTATTCAGAATAAAGAAACCAAAATAGCTGTGAGAGTCAAAGGCCAGAGAATTAACATTTAGGGCCCATCTAACAGGTGTCTGGAAGTGTACTAGGAGTTCCCCTGTGTATTATTTTATTATATATTCATATCACTGGAACAGGTACATTATTTTTATTTAATGGATGAAAACAAGGGTTCATTCAAGCTGAGCCATCTTATTCCACAAGCACATTCAATACCTGTGGCTCATTGTGTGACACAGGGCATGAACACCAGGCCAGTCAAGAATCCCGACCTTCACCTTCAAGGTACCTGTGTCCCGGTCAGACCAGCCAAAGCATTCATTTCTAGTGTAGCATTTTAAGTTTGACAAAGAAGTGCACTGAATGCTAGGGGTTTCCAGGTGTGGCATCTAATTCAGGAGGGTTAGAGCAAGCTTCAGAGAGGAGGCGTTCAGCTCTCCTGGATCTGAAGCCCCGAGCCCTTCAGGAGAAGTGAAAGCCAGCCATGGGAAGATGGTGGTGCAGGAAAGAGGGGCAGGGCATTCTGGCAAGTGAGGCATGCCTGTGGGGCATCAAATCCTACAGACATTTGAAACTGGGCTTGGGAGAAGGCTGTGCATAGGGAATTGATGGGGCTCAACTCTGGAAAATGCCCGTGCTGGGGCAGGAACCTATACCTTGCTGTAGACCAAATTCCACATGCACAGGTGTGAGCTGAGTGGTCTGCAGGTGTGCACATGCAAACTGTCTTCATGCTTTACCCAGAAGCACACATCCAAGGAGTGGCAAGGGACGACCCAGCTCAGGCAAGCAGAAGCCTCACCAAAACCTGGTCAGACAGCAGGCGGGGGTCAGAAGCGAGTGCAGGACTCAAAGCCGTGACAGACTGGGGGGACCTTGACTTGGAGTGCAGCAGGTCTTGGGCTGGTCCTCATGCTACCCCTTCCTCTTTGGGGGCTACACCTTGTCCATTCCAGAGAAGTCTCCCTGGGGTCTGTGAAATGAGATGCGCATGTATGTCGCTTATTACAAACATTCCCAGACTAGAACTGGAAAAATATAATTACCACCATTATTTTGAGATATGCAATCACAGATTTCAAGAGAGGGAAGGATTTTGCTCTCCATAAGTTTCTGGTTGGCTAGGTTGATTTTTATATGGAATCCACTATTGCCTACACACAGGAGGGATATTATGGACTAAGCAATGCACTCTGGTCAAACTGGAAAGGTGCTCAATAGGATCGAAGACAGGCTTTTTCCTTTTGATATCACTGTTTAGCTCCTGTTTTTCTTGAAGACAATGTCAGAAAGTTGAGCAGTACTTAAAAATGTATCATGCAGAAAACTGGAAAGAAACGCCCCCTCAGGGTGTGTCCTGCAGAATAACCGTGTGTCTGTGTGTCAGATGAACACACTGACGTCAGACCACTTCTCATTGTCACCAGGGCTCATTTCAGGCTCCGAGCCCAGTGAGAAGGTCAACAAAGGCTGCTTTTGAGACCAGTTTTCTATCAGAGTCCTCCAAGAAACAAAGGCTTGTCATAAATTTTAGAGGAGAGAATTCTGGTTCAATCAGTCGTCATGATTATTTCTTCCCCACACTCTCATCTCTGCAGTTCACTGGCTTTGACAGCACCGTTGTCCCTGCCATGTTCCATGTCCCCCAGTGCCTGTGGTCTCCGACCTCCTCAGTGTCCTGTGTCCTCCCTTTCAAGTTGGACATCTAAAGAATTCATATTTCCTACCGGGCTGTCATACCCTCCTGCGCTTTATTGAATTTTCACCTATTGATCTAATTTGAATACACAATCTCAGAGAATGGTGCATTTTTTAAACTGGAAAAGGAAACAAAGGAAAGTTTATGTTATTTTTTTTTTCTTTTTCAAGTTAAAAATTGACTTGGGGAAAATTGGACCTGGGGAGCCAATCTCGAGGAAAGGTAACATCCCCAGACAAAGTCATGTCATACAAATATGTTTGGGTGACTGTTAGAATGAAGCTTTACAGAATTTGGGAGAAAAATAAAGCTATTCATTAATATATAATTAAGAGATGCTGTGAACTAAATAAGCAGCAAATGATGTTACATCTCAATACAATGCCTTTGGTGAAATGATGGGGACTGCAATGTCTTCACTTTATCTGAGGTGGCTGTCCCTGAGGACGGTAATTACAATATCCCCATGAATAGTTTTCTAGGCTCTGCTTGAAGGTCCGTGGTGAAAAGCAGCCAACAAGAGGGTCCCCTGGAAGGTAGTTCAAATGGTTGATTTCCCCCATTCATCAAAGGACTTTCCCTTACCTCTTTAATTTCTATTTGACTGCAGTCTGGATCTCAGAGCTATCTACAGCAAATTTTAAAATTCCTTCACATAATAGTCTTTGTGTGTGGGAGAGCAACCACTGGGTCACAAATGCTCTCTATTTTCCTGAAAGAACATCATGTTTCTTCCTCCATCTCTGAAAACCATTTGTCCCTTTTCATCTGGAGCTCACGGCCAATCCTGCTCCCTGACTGAGGTCTTAGGGTGCAGGCAGGCACGACTGTGTGGCTGGAGTCCCCTGAACTACCACCCACTGAGGAGAGGGCAGCCCTGACCAGGGCAAGAGGGGCGGGGGCCAGCTCTGAGCACGGCTCTTGTCTCCGCAGATGGTCCACGGATGTGGACATCCATGACCACGGATGTGCTCCTCCCTCCATGTCACAGGGGCAATACAGAAGGGTGGCTGGGGTGGGGCTCCGTGGTGGAGCACTTGACTAGCAAAGAAAAAACAAAATGGAAAGAGGAAATGATTCTTCTGCCTGATTCAGGCAGCAAGTCATCATCAGGAAGGCCATCCTGTGTGCTCTGTCACCTCTGGGTGGCTGTGTGCAGTTTCGATTCTGTATCCTTACCTGTATGGAGGAAACCATGTTCACTGGGCTGTGGGGGGTTTGAGAGAGTTTTTCAACTGAGTGTGGGAGCTATCTCAAGTCGGTACCCCCCAAAAAGAAAGTCTTTTAATAATAGAATAAGGCATGGATACAGGGAAAAAAGACAGTAAATAGAAAGACAGACAGACAGACAAAAGGTAAAATCAAAAAATCTTCTGAGAAGAACGCCTCTTGGAAAAAGCATGGTCTCTGAAGGAAGCCGGGGACAGCCGTTCCCTGAGGCTGAAGCTCTGTGATTCTCTGAATCTTGAGTCCTTCCAGGCTGAGCAAGGAAGCTGAAAAATCTCAGACTTTCCCATAAACCCTGGAGGGCGCTAGTCACAGAGTCGGGGACATAGGATAACCTGTCCCCACCTGGGAACTCACCCTCTGCCTGAACTTACCTGAGAAAACTGACTGATGGGCAAATGGCACCCTCCAGAGATCCGCTGGATTCTACTGCTTCTGCTCTTCCCATGAGGGAGGATTGGAGGAGCCAAGCACACTGCTCTTCACCACTGCTTGGCAAGGTCTTTGATCAGTTGGCATCTAAATCCCGAGCTGACCCCAATTCTGTCCTGGGCAGTCTCATAGGGGGCCGAGGACTCCACACCCCACCTTCAATCTTGGTTCAGTTTGCAGGAGGCACCGGCTAAGCCCCCACTGTGGGAGTTGATCTCATACCTGGCCTGCTGCAGCAGACGCATTTCACTTGCTGCAGCAGACGCATTTCACTTGCTGCAGCAGGCGCATTTCAGCAGCAGAGCTCCATTTCACCCCTAACTGACTCCTGGCATGCAGGGTCCAGGGTCCTGGAGGCACCTGTCCAGGGGGCTTCAGCTAGGTCACCTGAACTGGCTGTTCTGATCTGTCCACAGGTGCACGAGGGGTGGCTCCTGCAAGCAGAGCCTGCTCCCTTGGTTCTAGCCAGGGACAGTGCTTATTCTAGAGGACGAATAACAGAAAACTGAGGTGTTAGCTCAAAATAGACTGTATCAGTGCGAGTCAATTCCTGCATTGCAGTCACTTAGCTTTTAGACCTCACGTGGAGGATGTCTGTTGGGGACATCCAGGTATAACTTGCTGTTTTCCTATAACTTCCAGGAAACCACCCAAGACACGCTTTTTGAGGAGTCCAGTGGAAGATGCTCAGCCATTCTCATGCCTTCCAATGGCATGGATGGTGGCTCTTAGAGTGGGAATGGACACTTTGCACAGCAATTTGAGGAAGCCACTGAGGTCCTTGGAGAAAGGGAGCAGCCAACCAAGAGATGGGGTTGCTCTCTCATGGGGCAGGACTGGGCAGGTGTGTCAGTCTTCTGACTCCTGGCTGGTGGGAACAGGCTGCTTCCAGGAAAGCTGTGGAGGCTTCCAAGGGAGGGAAGTGCGTCTGATTGTCCTGCCAGGCAAGGCAGGGGCATTTTCTGAAGTGGGTCCTGAGCCGAGTAAATCTCACCCTTCTAGGACATGGAGGGTTTAGAAAGTCTCTCCCTGTTAATGGAAGGGACAACCCTAACCATTGCTCACGGTGGTCTCTGGTGCTGCGTGGTCCGGATGGAAGGAAGGTTCCTAAATAAGAGAGTCACAGGCTGCTTCCCAGGGCCTCAAGATTCTGGGTGGTGGCATGAAGGGGAGTGACGGGGGCATCTTAGTCTGTGGTTGAAGGCTTGAGTCTTCCATGTGTGAGGTGTGTGCTAGCAAGTGCAGTTACTTGCACGTGTGTGCAGTGTGTGACTGTGGCGTGGGGCGGGGGCAGGAGTGGAGTCAGGTTCCAATGTGGTCATGGGCCCTCCCTGCAGACTCTGCTTTTTAATGCCCTTAGTGTCTAGCCCTTTGGGAACAACTCTGCCCTTTATTTTTAGTTATGTTGAACCCATGAACCTCAACAATTTTCCTAAATAGACTTCAAGTATTTTGGAAGAAGCTTCCAAAAATTGTACTAAAGACCATGCACGGCACTGATAGACCTTGATTGAAGAGCTACAGGGATTCTATTCAGAGACATCCTGTGCCCGTGAGGTCCAGGGTAATCAATGCACGCCTGCTCTTGTTTCTCTTTTTGTTTTCTCCAGCCCAGTTAACTTGAGCGTCACCTGGAAACATTCATTCATTCAACAAACTTTGTTGAGCACTTACCACTTCTTCAGATGCCAAGCACAGCTCTAGACCCTGGGAAGGTGGCAGTGATACACTTCATCTTGCCAGTGTCTCACACCGTAAAGGGGAAGACAGATGAGTGCTGAGACACCAGCCAGGGTTTGCTTGGAGAGGAGTTGCATCTCACCACAACAGAGGAGGAAGGCTGTGACCAGGAGCAGACCCTGGAGGAAGGTGAAGGAGGAACAGAGACCCACATGGGAGACCAGTCCAAGGGCCAGAAGAGCTGCTGCCTGTGGACAGGACACGGGTCCCATTCTTGCAGAGCAGAGTGGTGACTCTGGGTGGCTCCTGATGTAAAACTCGTGTGCCCGAATAGGTTATAGGTGGACAAGAGGCAAGGGCAGAGGGTGGAGGGCCAGCAGGGCTTCTCAGAGGACAGAGGATGTCAGGCTGGAGCTGGGCCTCTGACTGGGCCTCTCAGAGATGGGTGGATTCTGGACACATTGTCTCCAACTCTTGATTTAGAAAAAAGTGTCAAGCTTAGAGAAGAACAATATGATAACAATATTACTCCATTCACTCGCCTATTCACAACTGCTTGATCTTCTTTTGGCTTGGTTTTAAAACCTGACTTTTTGTGTATAACAGCAAAACATATTCTTAAAGCTTCCAACATTTGCTGAGATTACACGTTGATTATGACCATGGCCAAGGCTCTTCAAGTTTAAGAAGTCAGCCCCCATGGGAAGTCAGGAAAAGACTCCAAGGAGGAAGAGTGCATCCCGACTGTCCTGGATGACTGTCCTGGATGTGACCAGAACAGCAGGAGGCCAAGGGCAGGATCCCACCACTGAGAACCTGGAGACGTGAAAGGAGGGACTTGAGGCACTGGCAACCTGACAGAGAACAACGCAGGGGGGCAAAAGCTGACTTACAAGGGATGCAGAAGGGGAGTGAAGGGATCGAATCAGGAAGGCAGGAAGGGGAGGTGAGTTCCAAAGGTTCATCTATTTATTTATTTACTTTTATCTAATGGTGAATACTGACACAGGGGTGTGGGACACATTGAATGAATATTCAATAGATAGTGCGATGTTAATTTTAGCCATCTACTTGGTGGGCCATGGTATCCAGATACTGGGTCCAATTCCAGTCTAGGTATTGCTACAAAGGTATTTTAACAATTAATACTCGAAACAGTGGACTTTGCGTAAAGCAGACTATCTTCATAATGTTGGTAGTTCTCATCCCGTCAGCTGAGGCCTGGAGAGAACAAGACTGGGTCCCTCTCAGAAAAGAGAGTTTTGCCCCAGAATCCAAAATTGCATGAGCTCATTCCTTAAAATAATTCAGTCCTAGAGAGTATGTGTATGTGAGTGTGTGTGTCCCAGTGTATGTATGCGCACTAGTGCACGTGCCGTTTATTGGTTCTGTTTCTCTGGAGAACTCTAAGGGATGGGATTGGTTCGTAAACTGAGGTATTTCCCTTAGAAAGGAACGAGAATGTGGAGTTCTTTTTTAGTAACAGGAACGCAGAAAGAGCACGGGAATTGATGGGATGGTAGAGCTTAGGGAAGGCTTCTGCCGATGGCTTTGAGTGCTGAGCAGTGTGATAAAGGTCCCCGAGGTTAAGACCTACACTTGAAGTAAGACATGTCCACAGATTGAATGCTGGACTCGTTCTCATGCACCTGCACAAATATTGGTACAGAACGGCAGAAAGGTGAACTTAAAGGGGGTTGGGACGTTGCCAAACAAGAACAGCAAAGCATGTGAGGGCAAGGGCTTTAGAGCGGGGTTGGCGTTTGTAATCATGCTCTCTGTGACTTCAACCGAGGAAGGAGAGCGTGATAGTCAGTGAAGGCAGGGTAGCACTGGCTGCAGTCGAGGTACAAGTGAGAGAGTGAGATGTGAGACGGAGGAAGGAGATCACACAGCGTAATGCTTGCACTGGAGATTCTGAAGGGGTGGGATTTGGGAATGGTTGGCACTAGGATGAGACCATGAGATTACATGGATCAGAAAATCTATGAGCCATGATGATGACAGACAAAAGGAGGGATATGAGTGGACAGAGTACTTGTAGAATGGCTGTAATGATCCAGGATCTGAAATCTTCAGGAAATGAAGAGAAGAAGAAACGTGGCACTTGGGAGATGAGCGAGGCACATGTCATTGGTTTATGTCGTCTACTTGTGCCTGTAGGCCAAGCTGGAGGGCTGTAAGATGGAGAAGGGGGAATTACTGGGATCATCAATGGATGTTAGGAACTTGTGGTAGAAAAGTGATGCACCCATGCCCCAGGACATTGAATCCTCGTCACGGAGGCTGGGTATATGTTGTCTTACATGGCAGACACATCAGGTGTGACTGAGGCTGGAGTTCCTGTGTTTAGGTGAGACACTACAGCTTGAACAAGTCCTTAGAATCGCAGATCTTTTCCTGGAGGTGCGTATGGGTGACTGACAAGGGAAGCATAGTCAGAGAAACGCAGCTCTGCCTGCTGTGAAGAGGGAGGAGGCGACTCCAGTGCCCAGGACTGACGCTCTCCTAAACCTGGGAATGACCTTCAGCTCACAGAGGGCAAGAAATCAGTGACCTGGATTGTATAGCCTCCAGGGACTGATTTCTGCTAAAAACCTAAGTGAACAGGAAACAGACTCCCCAAGAGTCTCCACAAAGGAATCTAGCCTTCCAAGTCCTTATTTTAGCCCAGCAAGACCCATACTGGGTTTCTGA
The DNA here is from genome assembly GCF_047511675.1 of Marmota flaviventris. NCBI lineage: Eukaryota > Metazoa > Chordata > Mammalia > Rodentia > Sciuridae > Marmota > Marmota flaviventris. Next base: position 175,089,731 of record NC_092500.1, read on the forward strand.
CCGATGGCAACAGGAAACTAGCCCAGGATTAAACCTTTCCATTAACTGTCCCGGATATGTAAGGACAACAAGGGGGTAAGAACACAACTGGAGATAGCTGGAGAGAAGCAAATGATGTCATGCCACGTCTCTGTTTGAACTATCCCCAGGACCCTCACAGCTCATTCTGACCCTGATTTCCTGACCAGATTATAGGGTTCTGAGAACGTGGCCAGCCTCATGGAGCTGATGCCAGCTTCCAGAGAACTAAGGGTTAAACTTGGCGTTGAATGAAATAGATGTATGGATTCAGAATCTTCCTGCTTAATCACTTTTACAAGGGATCCCCTGTCGCCATTAATAAAAGTAGATTATTCATTCAAGGAAGCCAGAATTTGGGAAATCATTTTAAAGATCTCTTTCCTAAAATGTGTTTAAATTCCCCTGTTGAATCCACTGTAAGTGTCTGCGGTAATTATCCAAGGCATTGTTATCTCTAATTTACAGTAGCACCACCCACCCTCCCCATTGTCCACATAGCAATTAGGTCGTCATTCATTGGCTCCCAGTTGTCTGCTAAAATTTTTCAATGGATTGTCATTGGCTTTAGGGGAAAAACAAAGAAGAAGAAGAAGGATAATGAAGAAAAGGAGAGGAGAAGAAGTAGAAGATGGAAAAGGTGATCATTCTCTCTGTCTAGAACATTCTTCTCTGTTCTCTGACTTGTTCATTCATACTTGTGTTTTAGACTGTACCTAACCTATTCTACCAGGTAAACATACCCTGGTTCTATAATCTCTTACCCCTTTTCTATAATCTCATAGCCTCAAGTATCTTCATTTTCAAACTCGTATCAATGGTGTAACTTACCAATGCTGAACATAAACCCGACAGACAATCCCTAACATGGTAATTCTGATGTTGAGATCCATACTATTAAGATCCCCAAAGTCTAAAATCCTTAAAGATTAAAATCCTGATGATCATCATTTTGAAATATTAAAATCTCAAATGTTGAATTCTTGAAAACTGAGATTCCAAAACCCTCAAGTCACATTAAATAAACAAACAACCAACAACAAAAAACCAAGGCTATGTACATGTGGGGAAGGAGTCACTTCACTTCTGGGTGCGTACAATACCTTTGCCAAACTCTTCAGTGCTGTGCCTCCCTTCACACCATTCTCGCCCTCAACAGAAAGGCTTCATCCAGAGAGTACAAAGAATGCAAAGAGTTTGATGGCTCCGAACCCAGAGGACTGAGGACACAGGTCCTTCAGAGCTGGGGCACAGGTGAGGGGAGCTCTTGGTGGCTAGATCCTCCATAGCCCAAGAAGTTGGGCTTCTCTTTACCAAATCCAATACAGAGAACTAGACTTGCTTCACTAGGTTTGGCACTCTCAAAACTGCCCCTTCTTCTTTTTAAAAAATCCGATATATACAATCTGTGCCTGTTGGATCCACAAATTCTAGAACTAAACCATGTATTTCTGTACTCCTTACTGAGTAAACCGAAACACTTTATAAATGCTTATTTGGAGGTCTGTGGACATTGCAGAAGAAAATGGATTTCTATTGAACGTCCAAACCATGATGAAAGACCTGGAATTAGGTGTGATTGAAGCTTCTAAAGGTGAATTTTTCAAGGTGTTACTAAAGTTAGTTTTCTCCTCCAGCCCAGTGCATTTGGACAAAAATTCAGATGAATGGATTGCCTACACAAGGCTTCCATGAGGAAAACCTGAGTTCACAAATGTACCATTCGTCTGCCTTGGAATTCTTCCCAGGTGATGGAATTCCAGGAGGTTTAAATGAATTAAAGCTAAATTTACCTGAACAAGGCAGTGAAGTTAGTGACTGGTTCAAATAATTATTCTGTGCAGGGTAGGATAAGAAGACACCCAGGGGTACCCTGTTTGTCTTCAGTCATGTTTGCACCAAATTTGAGGTCTGCTTATGAGTACAAGAGGGACAGATTTCCACATATCCGAAACAACTTGGAGGTGTGGTACAGAAGATGGGATGCTTTAGTAGGGAATGCCTATTTGGTACATCTCAAATCATAGAGGAATTTCAAAAAGAACAATGCCCCATAAGAAATAAATCGGAAGACTCTCTCCCAGGGAGCCATGCTCCCAAAGAAAAAACAGCTGATCGTCCTGGTGGGAGACTTCACCACATGCTAATGACTGTGAAGTCTGCCAGTGCTGGTGACCACCTCTGCCCCACCGCCCATCACTTATCCCTGTAACACACTTATCCATAGGTAAAATTTTCTTCTTAATGTGTTTAAGGTTCTTCTTCTCTTGAACATTTTCCCCCCACTGCATTAAATTGTCAGCACTTTTTTTTTACAACATGCTATGCTACGCATGTCACCTTCCCATCATCTCCTGTACCAGAAGTCTAAATTGTGCCAACACTTTGGGGCTGGCAGTCTGAAAGGGCGGGGAAACAGCCCAATGAGCATCACCGCAGAGGAGCCAATCAGCTAGATGTTGCTGGGGCACTGTGAGCCAATCATCAGCTGGCAGTCTGAAAGTTTGCTGGGGCCCCTTCGGCTGTGGCTCTCAACATCTCTAATTCATTTTGCACATTTTTTTGCAGGTTTGAGTCCATAGCAGTGCATCATCATAAGGTTCTCTTTATGTGTGAAGTGTTGTGTATGCATATGAATAGTGACATCTCCATAAATGAAGAAATGTCCTTTCTGACCCTCTGCATTTGTGAATGATGAAGCTCTTGAGATCGCAGCTCTTTTGGCAGTCAGGTGGGCCATGGTAACCCACTGTGGTTTGGGGTGGATCTTACTAAAAACATTAGTTGCACATCCTGTATATGGCCACAGGTACAAAGCTGGGTGCACACAATTACCAAAAGCTATGTATTTCAATGTTTGAGCTATTTGTTTGTGAATGTTTCATCTGTTCAAAACTGACACACCTGTACTACTGTGATTAATACATCTGAGTATATGCACTTGCAAAAATATCCATGTTATCATTGCCTAATTTTTTTTGTGTGTGTAAAGTGACCTATGAAGTATTCTGTCATGGTTCTATATGTTTCTCAAATAAATCCCCTTTTAAAATATGAATACATGTCTTTTAAGGACTTAAAAATTTTCTCCAGAATTATATTTTCAAGATTTTTGGTGTCTCAGGATAGGGATTTTAGAGGAGTCTTGATTTTGGGGCATCTTAACATTAAGGAATATGGTGTTTGGGATCGTATATTTTGAGGTCATAATCCAAAACCAACATATACTTGTGTTTGTTTGACTCTTGGATTCAGTGTTCCTCTTCTCCATGGCCTTCATGCTCCTGGGGCCAGGGTCCGTGTCTGGTTCACTGTGTCATTCAGGGTCATTTGCAACATGCTGGTGTCGACAACATGGATGAGCAAATGTGTGAATGCTTGGAGAAGGTTTTCACCCTGGGACGGAACCAGTGAGCCTACAGCTAGGTGCTGACAAAGTCCAGGCACAGGTTCTAGATTTATCACTGAAAGAGGAATCCAGATCTGCCTCACAATCTGCAGCCAAACAGTCATCCTGGGCTTTTTGATGGCTATCTGGGTGACACGGCTTATAGCAAGGCAGACCTGCAGGAAACTCTGAGTGTTCCTGACCTCACTTAGACAGCTGGAAGGAAGCCCCTGGAACAGGTCTTGCAGGTGTGGAGTGACATGTGGAAGGGGCTGGGAAATGTCCCATGCATGTTCCCTTATTTCAGGAGGAGTCTTTGAAGACCCACATGGCCAATCCTGCACGTCTGGGTGGGTCTGGGGAGTGTTTTCCTACACCCCTCGCCACCCCCTTCTGGCTCTGCTCTGTGCCGTCTGGGATCAGCCCACCCTAAGGCACTGTGCACACAGGAAGGTGGAGCCCTACTGCGGATGTCCTGCCATGGGCCTCTTACTCCAACATAGTAAGATATAATGCATTTGGGTTGGAAATTTGGTGATTATCAATGACCAAATTTTAGAAATATATTTGGTGAACAATATTTTTGATTCCGAAAAATGTGAAGCAGAGGAATGCCAAGGAGTTGTAAAGTCCACAGTTGTGGCTCTTAGTAGGTTGGATTTATTATGACAGTTTACAAGAAAAAACCCTATAAATTATACTAATTACCGCCTGAAGTTATCATCTGCTCTCATTGTCAAATGGATTATCTCATTGCTATGCTTTGAATGTGTCCCTCAAAGCTCACAAGTGCTGGGAAAGGAATCCATGGTGCCATGTTGAGAGGTGGGACCTTTAGAAGACGATTAGTCCGGAGGTCTCTGCCCTCAAGGAGGGATCGGGGCCATCAGCAGGGTTTGGGCTTCCTGCACCAGGATGAGTTCGTGCCTGCTCTCTCACCCATCTGCCGTTTCCTGCCATGTTACCCCACAGCATGGGGTCCCTCCCCGTGTGGTCTCAGCTCCCAGCCCCACAGCTGTGGGGAAGTCAACGCCTGGTGTTACCTCAGTTACAGTTTCCAGCGCTCTGTTACAGCAGCACAACACAGACGCAGGCGTGCATTTCATCCTCACACCACACTGACAATTAGGCATCATTATCATTCCCATTTTGCACATGTGAATTGAGGCTTAGAAATGCTATCGAGACTTTCTAAGGCTTGCAAGGTAGTGAGGGCCCATAAGGGTCATGTTTCCCTACATTTTTTTATTCTCACCTTTCAACCAGAGGGAACTCTCATGTCATTCAAATTATTTCTTATGTATTTTGCAAAAACCTTAGTCGAGTTGTGGGTTAGAAGGGAAGTAAGAAAGAGAAATATGATATTTATTTTGGGGAACAAAAGCAAGTGTTAGTACCACTGAGGAGAAAAATTTTCAGTAATTATTTCATTTCCTTGGAACAGGAGAAATTCCACTGGAACGCTCTGGGGAACCAATCTGTACTTGGAATCTATGGATGTTAAGAGGAACAAGTGTAGATGAAAGAGCATGGAAATCACATTTATTAAAAGTAAAAATACGAGCTCCCAGAAGCATCTGCTAATGTAACAGACAACCAATATACGCAAGTCCCAGGGAGCGAGATGACAATGTCCACGGCCTGTCCAATCAGCACTCGGCCTGAGGTCTTTCCAACGTGCAAAGGAGAGCAAGCGCGGGGACCCTTCTCTCTGCCTGCCCCTGGCCCTCTCGCGGCGATGCAGCTGCCCTACAAAAGTTCTCTAATTGATTTGTCCCGGAGGCCTTCATGGGAGCTGGTGCTTGAACAGGTGATAAAATATATGTGTAAAAGAAACAGCAGAAACGAGTAAATGTGCGTAATGAGACATTTTATAATTAAACTACAGAACTCGCTGCCACCAGTTATGACTTGAGAATCTTCAAACAAGACGTAAAACAAGGAGAACATCAGTCATGCCACTTACTGAGATACAATGAGGAGGAAGGAGCATCATTCTACTTGAAGGCACACACTGAGGGGGAGACAAGGACAAAGACAAAGACACAGGTCTTTGTGTCGTAGCATAACACGTAAGTGTCATAATTCCATATACGAAGCCCTTCAACCGGCTGAACATGAGCGATTTCCTATAATGACTCCCTTTGGATATCCATTACATATCTGCCATTAATTTACTAATGTCTCCCTTCACAGCACTAGACCTACCTCTTTCCTATCTTTCGAGTGGTAACATTATTCTGCTTCCTTTTAGGAAGCTGAAAAGTTATAGTAGGCTTGTAGGATTATGGGTACAACAATGGGTAGGGTAATTTTTTTCCCTCCAGTGAGTGATTTGTAAAATCTTGTATATGAAAAGTGAAAACTAAACTTGAGCATTACTTTTAAAATTTTCTCGTTTTTTAACTACCCTACTTGCATTTGTTTTAGAGTTTGTGATTTTTGTTTCCGCTGTTATTTTTAAGTAGAAGAAGATCTGAAGAAAATGTCTCTACCTGGTTTCTGGGCTGACACCAAGCTGGTGAGGGCCATTCTGGCAATGACCATATCATTACAGCAGCCACTGTGACCTCTTTCTGCAGCATGTCCTGATTATGACACTTTTCCTCAATGCTGTTTCCTTGCTGGTAGGTGGAAGTCAGAACCCTCACCATGATATATTAACCTATCAACTGTAAAAATGTAAGGAGCTCATAACTAGATTGAATATTTTGCAAGTAAAAATTTCTGTATGCTGTTTGTAATCATGGGAATGAAATCCAATAATACTGGTAACATTATATTTCTCTGTTTGATAAAATACCTTTTAAAAAATTTTTGGTGGAGGTAAATGAAAGAACTCTGAAATGTATATTTTTACAGGACATCTGAAATTCAAGGGTCATTATATTCTTTCCAGTTTTCAATAGAAATTCTGCCAGAATTGAGAACCTGGGTTTTAAAGAACAACAGCTGTAGATGTGATTATAGAATCTAACTTAGAACAGTGGGATCTAGAAGTCCTCTCTGTTTTAGGTTGCTTTGTATGTGGGTGCACAAAGGTCCACACACATAGTACTGTCCCTGGTAGAGATATGGAAATGCCCCTAGTCATATGGCAACTCCATCCACCTGCACCAAACCCACCCTGGGGAAGATGCTACTTTCACTAGAATGCTCAAGTGGGAGTACTGAGAGTGGAGAGAGCCCCGGCTCCCTCCGCCAAGGTCACTGAAGACATCCAGGGAGACTTGGAGCTCACCTGGGCTCAGCTCCTTCCCCAGCTCTGCTCTTTCCCTGCTTCACCGGGAACCTGTGATGACGGCGCTGCGTGCACAGCCAACCGTCAGCAAAAAGTCTCTCCTGCCTGCAAAGACTCAAACAAAGGGAGTCTTCCAGGTCATTTCCGAATACACTTTTTTCACAGGTGTCTTAAGTGCTCTTATCCAAGCAAAGAATATAACATTAGTGGCTTACAAAACTGTTTTCCTCTGTGAATGAGCACACGTACTTAAGTCATGCACCCTTGGTGCTACATAATCCCAAATAAAGGGTTGTCAGCAGAAAGGAGGTATTACCTTTCCAAGAGCTAAAGCCCATGCACTTTGCTGCAAAAAATAAATGGGTATTTTTCAAGGATGGTTGGAAAATTACTGCAATCTCAAGGCATCTGTAATTTGTGTGCCATAAAGCCTGTCTTTGCCGTTCAGTTTCCATAGCAAAGCTGACATTCAGGAAGTGACATGGAAAGTTTAAAGATACCTCAGTGTGACCTTCTATATATCAGTTTTCTTAATATATTAAGTTTCTATTGTGACAAATTGAGGTAAGTATGTATATATATTTAATTGGAGTATGTCCTCTTAGTATTGCAAATTCATTTTAATGCTACTGATTTAAAAACATAAGCTGCATTTATCTAAGAATGAACAGAGTCCAAATAAACTTGAAATCACAGAAATCAAAGAGGGAAATACAATACACACACACACACACACACATAAAAACGCACATAACACATTGTGTTTGTGCTTGGGGATGGTTGAAATCATGTGACAGTTTAAAGGTGAATATTCATTGCTGCATGTCTCAGAATGCATATCTTTTAATTTTTTTAACTTCCAATATTATACCTATTTATCGTCCTTCCACCGTGGAATTATTATGACTTCTAACTTTGAATCACAATGGGAGGCAGAACTTTTAATACCTTTAATTTTCAGGAAAGTTCTCTGGTTTTCCACTTTCTAGTCTTTTTTAAGAGTGTTATCATAAGGAGTATAACAAGCTGAAACATTGGGAATTCTAAGATATTTTAGGAAGGTCATGGTTTGTTCCAGTCAACCATGATACTGCTGCTGCTTATAAAGAAGAAGAAAGTGAATGTCTTAAATTGTGAAAATCATGCAGTGGGGTGAGGGACGGTATTATATTTGTGGTTAATTACATGAGCTGAAGGGCCTCGGCGATGCACTCAGCAGCGGTGTGCATGGGAAGGCCTGCAGGGTCCCCAGGCAGATCTCTCAATCCAGCACAGGCTGGTGGAAAGGGCAGGCAGTGGAGCTGTCACTTGGTGTTGACCTGCAGTGAGATGGAAATTCAGTGCATGTTGCTGACAGGGTTTGCTTGTAGCTGTTGTGCCCTGCTTTCCTGTAACACAGGAAACGTTTTGCCGGGGATAATTAGAGCAAAGTCTCTTGGCTATGTCCTCTAATGCATGTACTTCCCTCTCACTGTGAGTATGGGAAAGATTTTGAAACCACGCAGCTCGATCTTTTAACAGCATTTATACATTACCAGAGGTAGCATGTGTGCATACATCAAGAGAGATGACTTCTTCACCAACTTTCCACCCCAAGTACACATGACTAATCATGAAATAACGGCCTGAGGACACAGTGACATTCCTTGCCAATCCCAGGGGATGCGATGTATGAGGGTAGTACATGGAACATGCACCCGGGAACTCAGGGACTTCTTCCCAGGTCGCCACCTCGAGTCCATGGAAGGACGTGGAGCTAGCAACCAATGGGCACTCTAGCCATGGGTTAACTCCCAGTCTCAGACAGAAGCAAAGAATGCCAGGGACCCTCAGGGTGACTAACAATAAACTTACTCCTAAGTGTTAAAAATATGGGAACTGTAATTCAAATGCTATGAAAGCCAGAAAAGCATGCATGAAATTTAAATTGACAATTATGATCTGTAAAACTGAGAGTGGTAAACTATGAATGACCTGTAACAGTTTAGAGAGACTCAAGTGGTAGACTTCTGGAAAGAATGCACAGAGACTGGAGAGCTGGTTGAAGAAATCTATTGCATAGAGGTTTGGTGTGGCTCTCATCCACGAAGTAAACCCAGATAAGCATCTGCACCCACTAATGCATTTTAAATGAAAAGTTTCATTTTAAATGAAAAGGTGTTCTATGTCTTTAGAGAGAAGACATCTTGATAAGTAACATAATGCTTAGTCCTTAGAAGACCGTTTGTATCAACCTATTTTATAAAAGAAAAGTGTTTTGGAAATAGCTCATCTCTGCAAATAATAATTACTGTTTTATTTATTTGTTTTAATAAATTTTCTCAAAGATAGGACTGCATTTGTAGCATGATCAGACTAGACAGACTTTAAAAATATTCTCTACTGCATGTGAGGTGCTGTTTTAGCTTTAAGATTACACAGGAGGTAGAAGGGGATACCTGCAGTGATAAAAGTATGTTATGTGTACATGGAACATGCCACAGTGAAGCCCTGGCTCTTTTCAGTTATTATGTACTAACTTAGAAAGAGTGCAGGGTTTGTCCTCAGTAGCGCATGGTGTTTGAGTCTTTGTCCTTTCTTCAGGACTATACTGTGGCTGTAGGTTTCCACGGAGCCAGAAGACAGGCAGGTGTGGGCTTCCAAAGCTGAGGTCACGAGAACACTGTCCCACTGGTAACCACTCCTGAAAGTCTCTCGTCTCATCGAGAGGGTTGATCTTCACATCCTACGTTTGGGTTTTTTGGTCAGAGCTTGAACATCAAGAAAACATTGGACATAAATTTTTATCATGTTAAGTTACATTAAAAGGAAACTAGTGACATTTTAGCTTTTGAGATATGAATATCTTGTTCAAATACAGTTATTACTCCTTTAATAATTGTGAAAAGGAAGTATGGATCATTTGTTTTCAGCTCCAGATTCACCTGTTGGCACCTTCCTGGGTGAGTGTGCTGGAGCCTGGGCGGGGGATGGGAGGTCTGGATCCCTGGGGTGCCCTTTCCAGAACTTAAAAAAGTGCCGCCTCTCCCAGGAGGCCAGTGCTTGAAGGACGGAGTCGTAAGGCAGTGGCAGTGCAGACACTCTGCGTGGAAAGGTAGCCAGCAGGACCCCGGGAGGGCCCAGGCCCACGTCCTGCCCTGCCCTGACCCTCTCTGCCAGGCCTTCCCCGGCTACGGGGCCCTGAGGCTTGGTGGAATCAAAGCCTGAAGGACGAGCACGCCTTCCCCATTCGCTGTCAGCACAGAGCACCTGCTGGCCAGAAACTCTCTTGGCGGTATCAGCATTTGATCACTTTAATAAAGTAAAAGGAAATTAATTTTTGGTCAACATGTTTTTGTTGTTGCTACTGCAGGAAAAAAGAACAGAAGAATCTTGAAGGGTTATTCCCAGCTTCAATTAGTAAACCAATGAATTCTCAGAACCATCATTATTGCATTCACACTAGAGTTGAGGTTTGATTCTGTCTTAACGGTCTCCCTCACTCAGTGACTTGGGTCAGTGCCCCCTGTCAAGGCAGCTGGCAAGAGGTGGAGCTTGGTCCACACAAAGTAACCCTCATTGTGCAAGAGGTAGCACAGGTGCAAAAAGTGCCCCTAAAAGCAACAAAAGGAGGAAACAAGAAGCAAAATGCGTCTCCGTTTCCCTGTGAGCTGCGCACACTCTGCCACGAGAGCCCAGGTGTGTTCAAGAGCATCCACATGGGGATAGTCTCTGGGGACGCAGAGACAGACCCTTCCTCTCTTCTTTTCTATGTGACGCTGAACTGTAGAAAATGGAATAATGATTCGTCCAAGTGTTATTTGGAGCTGAACTTGAAGAGGATAAGAGAGGCTGCCATGGAGACTTTGGGGACTGGAGTGGTCAAGTGTTTCTGCAGCGCCACTCGAGGGGCAGTGAGCTGATCAAAGGTGGCAGGGGGTGACCTGGAGCCCTCAGGATTTACGGAAGGAGGAAACAGGAAGGCTGAAGAAAACAGAATCTCTGAGCTGTACTTTCTTAAAAAGGATTCTCCTTGCGGATAAAAACTGCAATCTCCACCCCAACCCCATAGAGACACTTAATTGTCTTGTTTAGTGGTCATGTGTAATATGAGATAGTTATAGGGATTCTAGAGAGAGTTCTATTAACAGTATCCCACATGCTCTCGTGTTATACTATATCCCAGCCATAGTACCTCTTGTAGTCCAGGGATCTGCAAGACGTGCGGCCATTCACCCTAGACATGCAGGGCTTGGTGGTAAAGAACACTCATGTGGGCACTGAATGTAGGAAGCCAATGTGCCTGCACTTGGAGCAGTGGAGTGGGTGCTCTGTCTTTATAGGTAGGGGAGGGAGGGCAGGAAGAGGCCGTTGCATCAGGAGGAGATGCTGGATGAAGAAACAGAAACCACCAAGAAGGCAAAGGATTACTGTGATGTGGGCTCTGTGTGTGTGTGTGTGTGTGTGTGTGTGTGTGTGTGTTCACACCCAGGCAGTGAAACAGTATTGGAGCGTCAGTGATTTGGGGTGATGCTAAGGACCAAGATTAATTTGGGGGATGGTAAAGTCCAAACGAAGATTGGGACACACAGTTGTCAAGGGTTAGCGGGAAGGAAGGGTTTTGAAGCCAAGGTGGTGGAAGGCGTGTGAGGCAGTACAGTGGTGTTGGGTGTTGGTCTTCATCAAGGCTCCTGAGGATGCCTGGAGAGTCAGGTGCCCAAAGCAACAAGCAATGTGGAGAAGTGTGGCAGGAATGATGGATGGCCCTCGCAGGTTGATGGGGACCTACAGTGGTACAATATCACTCTGTCCACGCTCATTTCTGGCTTCCAGTTCTGGGGCTCAGAAGCACAATTGCATTGAGTAATGGGGGTTGTAAAGGTAATAGTGCTGCCAGGATTTTACATGCTTCAGTTAATGACGGAGGTAAAAAATAGAAATTGGGCTTCTGTCAATCACAGGAGAATGAAGGTCAAACTGGAAAGTTATGAGAGAGGAATCAGGATTAGAAGGGAAATGCCTAAGAAGTGAGCCCTTGTTGGAGTGATTCTGGGTAGTAATAGTGGGTGTGAGATGATGGGATGGACCAGACAATGAGTGACGCCCTGCAAGGTTCCAGAGGAGATGTTGGTGTGTGGCTGGAAGCTGTTTCCAAGCTCTGCATGGCAGGGGAGATCAGATCCCAGCATTCCCTGGTGAGTCTGGCAGTTAAAGTGCTCAGACCAGTGTTGGTGAAGATCTCTATGTCTGAGCTGCTTAAAAAAGAATGGCTTTTCCCCAAGGCTGTCACCTTGGAGATCGGGTGTGATTATTCACCATGTCCATCCTCACATAGACCATTTGTGATTTACCTACCACGGACATCATCATGGAGACCATTTGTGACTATCCACTATGCTACACTCATGGAGAGCATTCTGGTCTTTTGTAGTTTTCTCTCTCTGTTTCAACCTCTAGAACCTCTAATCCAGTATAAGATGATACAATCAGAGCCAAGTCCTCAGTAATTTTTGTGTTGCGTGGTACATGATCCCCAATCTCAGTACATCTTTGAGTCTCTGGGAAGGCATATGCAATCGGGTTTTCTTTCGGTGACATTCTATTTCTACAGCTACTCTCTTGGGAAGGTGTATTAGAATATGCTAAGCATCTTCAGGTAAACAACACAATCTTATGTATTAAAAAAAGCTCTGCTTCAGATTTGTTTTTAAGTATCAAAAGGTAAAACGATCTGAAGTTTATTTTTAAAAAATGCAAGTGCTTTTACGACTGCCCCAGTTGTTCACAGGGGGCATCGTCCTCCTTTTGGGGAGGAGTCTGGAGATTATTACAGTCAGCACTTTGACCACTGGGTGTTCTCACCTGGGTAATAATGGCATGGATCTTGGAGGCCAGAGGAGCAGTTTGCAAGGTGGACACTGGCCAAGAACTCACCTCCGCTACCATTTTCAGCTTCCAGTTTTGTAGCCAAAAAACAATTACCGAGTGTAAGAATCACGATTTTCTTCTGTGTGTAGCAGAGAACATCATACGCCACCTGCATGTGGGTGGGAAAGAATCGTCACAGTTGGTGCAGGAGGCTTCCCTGTGGCAGGCTCCAGATTCTCTGCATGCAGCCAAGCTCGTGAAGAGCCTCTCTGATCCCATCTCTGACTTTCCTCTTGTTTTTCCAGGGGAACTGTCATGGGTACAAGTTCTGGGGAGCTGAGCGCCAGCAGCTGGTTTCCACCCACGGAGGCGGAAGATACTCTCTGGCTCGACCTCATCTGATTTGCATGCTCCAGGTGTCCGTGCCACAGGTATGCTGTTGATGACACGCTTCTCCAAATCTTCGAGCTGAGAGCATCACGGGGTACCTGGTGTGTACCTTCCCCAGGTACACTGACAGAAAACCTCCAAGGGAGGGAGCTGGGGGTATTATAAAGACACCCACATTATTATACTCAGGGAAATTTGAGAAGCAAAGCCTTTGAGACAAAACTGCAATTTGGTATTGCTGGTCTCATGCAGAAGGAACAATGCTGAGTGATGAATGAAGTCAGCTATAGCTGAGGCTCCCCTACCTGCTGAGGATCTCCAGGACACCCCCTAAAATACCTCTCTTTTTATTAGTAGGGCAGGAACACTGTGACAACTGAAGCTCAAAGGGACCAAAGAAAGTGCAGAGAGGAAAGATCTCTCCTTTCAACCAGAAGCCCTGGGGCATCACAGCCACCTGGAGGCTTGCTATTATCACCAAATGTCACTCTTCCCAAGGGTCTTCCCTCCAGGATGGCATGAGCTACCCACAGTTGAAGCACCACTGGGACAAGAAACCGCACACTCAGGCGGGGTTTGGGAATGGGAAGGACACGTGCAGCCCAAGACTTGCACGCAGACCCCCCGTGGCCACTGTCAGTCACGCGCCTGGGCAGGACCCTCCCCTGTGGCCCTCGGGTCTGCTTCCCAGGGTTTGGTGAAGATGAAGAGATGACCTGTGGAGACTGCTTCGGGAAGTGTAATACAAGGACCAGGCTTTCTTTATTTCCCAGCTGCCCTCCTGAGAAGATAAAATGAAACCTGCCATTTAAGGCAAAGAGCCCAGCACTGTTCTCTGGGCCCATTCTTGTCTGCTGCTGACCTGTGGGACCGTGTAGAACTCTGAGGGGTGGGACGGGCTGTGGGCAGTGGACCGCTATGTCGGGCTGGGTGGTGCCAAGGATGCTGCGCTGTTTCAGGTGGACAATGTCCAGTACACAGAGAAGCCCTCACCTCCTCCCACAGTGCCTCACTTCCCATGAAGGGAAAATGTATGTTTTGTGCTGAACCACTTTCCTGACCTAGGTAGCTCCGACCTACCCCCAGCTCACCAGTCTAAGGAAATAGCAGACGTGCCTCCCTCAGGGTGTCTCTGCAGAATGGTGTGAGACTCTTCAGTGGAGCCCCACTGCCTGGGGAGGAACAATCAACGGTGGTCACACTCCAGGAAGAACGGCCCGAATGTCACCAGTGTACGTCCTCAGAGAAATCATTCAGCCCTGCGTCCCGGCAGTTTCTAACAGAAAGAAGTGAAAGGGCAAATAAAAAATAGCAAAGGTTTAAAATTTAAAAGGAAGAAAAGGAACAAAGAGGAAATAAGGTCTGGTGATCGGGACGTGACAGGTACAGAGCACTGTGCCCTGGGTGGGAGGAGGAGGAGCAGGCCCCTGACCTCCCTGCTTCACCTGGCCCCACTGAGGATCAGAGACCAGCTGCTGTCCCCACCCTGCCCCGGGATGTTCAGACAAGCTTTATTTCAGTTTGGAATCACTATTTCTGCAATGGGAGACAAACTTCCCATTTCTACTTTTAATTTTGAGGAGAGTTGAAAGAAAGGTTTATTTTCCCTACGAAATCTTTGGCTTTGCAAATGACGCAGCAATGAGTTAGCTTGAGAAGTCGCCGTGGAAGGCCATTCTGCCCACTATTTACTCTCAAAGGATGTGTTTTATTGGACTCAAACCACTTACTTGCTTCTTGTTTTCCTTAACGTTTATTTTACTCTTCTGCATTAATTTTGAAATGAAGTTCAAATTTAAAAATTCCGTATCACAGGGAAATGGATGGCATTAGAGCAGATTATGCTAAGTGAAGCTAGCCAATCCCTAAAAAACAAATGCCAAATGTCTTCTTTGATATAAGGAGAGTAACTAAGAACAGAGTAGGGACGAAGAGCATGAGAAGAAGATTAACATTTAACAGGGATGAGAGGTGGGAGGGAAAGGGAGAGAGAAGGGAAATTGCATGGAAATGGAAGGAGACCCTCAGGGTTATACAGTGGAGGGGGTAGAGAGAGGAGGGGAGGGGAGGGGAGAGGTGGGGAGGGGGAGGGTGGAGGATGGGAAAGGCAGTGGAGCACAACAGACACTAGTATGACAATTTGTAAATCAATGGATGTGTAACTGATGTGATTCTGCAATCTGTGTATGGGGTGAAGGTGGGAGTTCATAACCCACTTGAATCAAAGTGTGGAATATGATATGTCAAGAAATTTGTAATGTTTTGAACAACCAGCAATAAAAAATTAAAAAAAAAATTCCATATCGTTGGAACTAGTAGCTTTTAGTTTAAAAGGATCTTTAAACTCAGGACTGCTTGTCCCCAGGGCTGCGTGGCCTCCCCTGGTGAGTCCTTCTGGATGATCAAGGCTGCACAGTGGGTCAAGCCTGGCAGAAGGACAACTGAATCTCAACAACAGGCGAGAGTCTGTGCAGTTGTTCAGGCAGCGCACTCAGCACTCTGCATCCCAGGGCCCTCCTGGGGGTTCAACCAACCCTGATGGAGAACACTTGAAAAAAATTGTGTTCTATCAACAATTTTCTTGTCATTCCCTTAACACTGCAGCCGAGGAACTACTGACACAGTGTTCATATTATATAAAGTATTATAGTAATCCGAAGATGATTTAAAGGATGTGTGTATGTTTCATACAGATACTAGGCCATTTTATTTAAGGGATTTGAGCATTAGAGGATTTTGGTATCTGTGGAGTCCTGAAACCAATTCCCCACAAATATTGAGGTGCAACCGTCCTATCACGATGGTGTGTTGATTTGGGGAAAAGGCTCGGGAAGAAGAGCTCCTGGAACACTCTGGCTGCCGGTGAGGTTGGGTAGATGGGTTCCAGTGGGGGAGGGGGGTTACAAATAGGTGATTATCAAGGTGTTATAATAAAGACTATCACCTGGGAAGTGGTGGGGGATGCGTGGCTCATCCCCTGTGGCAGAGGGAGCAGGGAACAGGAGGACCGAACACAGCCTGCAGCTAGGTGAACGGGCGATGGGGTCACCTGGGAGGGAAAGTGCTGAGTCAGATTTTACGTGGACTGGATGTGGGTTGACAGCTTCGTTTTCAAGTCAGGTGCTGCCATTGGCATGACTGAGGCCCCGGGTCAGCAGAAATGACACCGCCGTGTAGTTCCACAGAACTCTGGGCTTTTAGATCAGAGCAAAATGGAGCTGTTAAAGAAAATTCACGGTGGGGTGTAGCTCACTGGTGTGGCACTTTCCTAGCATGCTCAAGGTGGTCTTGGGCTGCATGCACACACACATAAACACACACACACGCACACACTTCTGATAAAGAAAAAAAGGTGAATTTCCTGTGTTTGCTGATCCTGCAACAACTGTCTCTGGCTTACCAGGAAATTAAGGGCTAGTTATGAGCAAGAGAAAAAAGTGATCATCCCTTGGGCAAGGCTGATGGACAGTTAGGGCAGTTTAGTGCCCTGCACAGAAGAAGTTTGATGAGGAAGTCACCCCCTAATTTTCTTAGAAATTAGAACCTAATAAATGCTTCATTATCTCCTGATTGCAGAACAGAGTGGGCTCGGGTTTCAGGTGTGAGACGGCCACATTATTCTGCGCTTTGAGCCTCTGGTTTGTAAATCACCAGCTTAATTGGTTGGTCTTTTTAGATTTCCAGCCACAGATTGGTGCTGTGTCACTGTTAGCTGCCCTCTTGGATAATATGATCTTGCTCTGTGATGCCACAATTAAACCTCGTTTCCTGCCCACGTCCAATCACTGTGCGCCAGCCCTGGCGTTTTCAGAGAAAGCACCTTAATTAGGTGCGCCACTTCACCGGTTCAGAATAAGGGTGCCTCAGGTTGTCACAGCTGCTAGGCCACCTACAGGGGAATCCTCCATCCTGGTGGTCACTGTAGGGTTTGAAGGAGAATCACCTCCCCCCATAGTTGGACAAGAGGAGTCCCAGGAAGCTCAGTGCAGGTGGAATGGAATCAGGTGCATTTGGGCGACGTGGCTGGGAATCCTGGCTGTGACACTTGGTAATTGTGCACCTTGAGAAGTGTATTTGTCCTCTTCACATCTGGGTCATTTAGCTTAGAAAGTCCATTTGCTGAATGCGGGTTAGATGAGCAGAAGTAGGCAAGGTGTTAGTGCAGGACTTGGCTCACACCTACTCTCCACAGATGTCCAAACCAGCCTGCGTAACAGAAGGAAAGGAGGAGGCAGCCCTCCATCCACTGGATGGCTCTGTTGTGTCCAGTTCCTCAAGTACGTAGAAAGGCAAAAGGCTCAGGCTGACTGGCAGACCAAGAGCGTGCCCTTCTGCATCCAGAGGCCTGGGCAGGGCGAGCTGCTCACCTGCTCATCAGCAGAGGCATAGGCCAAGGGCCACGTGTTGTGAGATGTGAGGTCTTCTACACCCAGATGAGAGTGTCCTCTCTGGGTGTGAGTACGTCCCTCTGCTATGACTCTGGAACAGCCTGCTGAGCCATTCCAGCAGGAGCAGGTGCCGTCGACCCTGCAGGGACTCTGAGCCAGAAGTCCGTGCTGCCCTGGCACACAGGTGGCACCGGCCTGCTTCCTCCCCTGACTTGGCACCATGCTGCCCTCGGTCGGTGCCACTTAGGCAGTGTGACACCACTGCTGAGGCCCTGCCGGGACTCCACCCAGTCTTCCATGCAGTTGGTGAACCAGGGGAAGGAGCACTGAACACTCTTCAGGTTACCAGCACTTGGGAAGCACTTCTGAGGACGTAAGGAGGTGACTTGCTCAAAGGGGAGCCTTGAATCGTAGGATGACGAGGACAGCTTTACAAAGGGATTTATTTATGCTTCCCTGAAGACACTGTGCAGAGAAGGCCTGTGGGGCACCCTGGGAACAGGAGCCTTCTGTCCCTGCGGGTTGAGCCCTGGACTCCCTGGGTTCCTCTTTGCCCCTCTGCATGCACACAGCCACATGTGGTGGCCACTGGGGCTTAGGATTTGTTTGGGCTTAGAATTTGTTTATGCTAAAAGTATGATTTTATTTATGAGTATTTGGGGATTAATCCTAATGAAGAATTGTAGGAAATCATTCTTTGTGGCTTTCAGGTGAGTTCTATGATGATTCTCTTTGCTCTCTCTGTTTGACCATCTTAGGATGAGACTAACCATTCTAGGGAATGGATTTAGGTGTCAGGGAACATGTGATTTGGATTAACTAATAATATTCTAGGGCCCCTTCACAATTTAACACTATACCATGGAAGTTTCCATATTAATCAGTACATATTTTATAGATTTTTTAAAATTTTTTATTTGTTTTAGTTAGTTATATATGACAGTAGAATGCATTTATGCACTTTGATATATCATACATAGATGGGATACAATTTCTCATTTTTCTGAGTGTACAAGTTGCAGAATCATATTAGTCATGTAGTCACATATGTACATAGAGTAACAATGTCTGCCTCTTTCTACTGTCTTTCCTATGCCCACATCCCCTTTCCTCCCCTCCCATTACTTCCCTCTACCTAATCTAAGGTAACGCTATTCTTCCCTAGAGCCCTCCCAATCTTATTGTGAATTAGCTTCTGCATATTAGAGAGAACATTCAGCCTTTGGTTTTGTGGAATTGGCCTATTTTACTTAGCTTGATATTCTCCAATTCTAACAATTTACTGGCAGATGCTATAATTTTACTCTTCTTTAAAGCTGAGTGATATTTCATTGAGTATATATGCCACATTTTCTTTATCCATTCATCTATTGAGGTACATATAGGCTGGTTCCATAGTCTAGCTATTGTGAATTCAACTGCTATAAACATTGATGTGGCTGTGTCACTATAGTGTGCTGATTTTAAGTCCTTTGGGTATAAACCAGGGAGTGGGATAGCTGGGTCAAATGGTGGTTCCATTCCCAATTTTCTGAGGAATCTCCATACTGCTTTCCATAGTGGTTGCGCCAATTTGCAGTCCCACCAGCCATGTAGAAGTGTACCTTTTTCACTACATCCTCACCAACATTTATTGTTGCCTGTATTCTTGATGATTGCCATTCTGACAGTAATGAGATGAAATCTTAGAGTAGTTTTGATTTGCATTTCTCTAATTGGTATAATTGTTGATCAGTTGTCTTTCTTATTCTGTGAAGTGTCTGTTCAATTCCTTAGCTCATTTATTGATTGGGTTATTTGGCTTTTTGGTGTTAAGTTTTTTGAGTTCTTTATATATCCTAGAGAGTAATGCTTTATCGGAGGTGCATATGGTAAAGATTTTCTTCCAATCTGTAGTCTCTCTCCTTATGTTATTGTTTATTTTGCTGAGAAGAATCCATCCCATTTATTGATTCTTGATTTTACTTCTTGTGCATTAGGGGTCTTGTTAAGGAAGTCAGATCCCAGGCTGATGTGGTGAAGATTTGGGCCTTTTTTCTTCTATTAGGTGCAGGGTCTCTGTTCTAGTGCCTAAGTCTTTGATCCACTTTGAGTTGATTTTTGTGCAGGGTGAGAGATAAAGGTTTAATTTCATTTTGCTACATATGTATTTCCAGTTTTGCCAGCACCATTTTTGAAGAGGCTATCTTCTCTCCAGTGAATGTTTTTGGTACCCTTGTCTAGTATGAGATAACCGTATTTATGTGGGATTGTTTCTGTGTCCTCTATTCTGTACCATTGGTGTAGACTATTTGGGTGTCTATTTTGGTGCCAATACCATGCTGTTTTTGTAACTATTAGCTCTGTATTATAATTTAAGGTCTGATATTGTGATGCCTCCTCCTTCACTTTTCTTTCTAGAATAGCTTTTGGTGCTGGAATAAATCCAAATTTGTTTTTATCCAAAATCATCTTAACTTTTTAAAACTACAGAAATTATCAAATATCTATAGAAAAATATCTTCATATGTTGGTCACATTCCTCCTTTTCTATGAATCCTCAGGATTAGCTGTCTCCTTCCTGGTCTGCCCTCTCCTTGACCCTGACATCCCTTCATTTCCACCAAAGAAACAACTCATGTGCTACCTGATGGAGTGTTTCCTCCAAGATGTCTTGGTACCTAGCAGATTATCAATAAATATGCACAAAATTTCCTTGGTAAGATGGTCCAGAGAAAGAATCCTTTATGACTGGAATAGACCAACCTGGCCTCAGAGAGGTATCAGGATGTGGGCTGGGTCTACAGATGCATAAGATTGAGAAATAGCAGTTTCTATCCTTTAAGGGCTTAATATGGACCATGTGTGTTTCATAACATACCTTATTTAGTTGAACCCTTATGAAAATTTTTGTGCAATAGGTTTTCAGTCTCATTTTGTAGGTTCTTACCTATCTCACATAAGAAGACCAAAACCAACAGTGGCTAGATAACTCATGCAGGGTCATGCAGCTTACAGTTGATGGAGACGGGGTCTATATGCAGTTTTGTAACCACTTCTTCTCTGGAGAGATGGAGTTTTCTTTAAATTTAAAAATAGACAATGACTTCCATTCTTATGTCTTTGTACTGAGAGGACACTGGGAAGGTCTTCCCAGACAGCTCAAGCCCTATGAATATTGGAGGCAACATGTTGTAATATGTAGTGAAGATTTGGGGGGTCTAGTTCTAACACTAATTATTTGTGTGGCCTTAAGTAAATCCACTTATCCAGGTCTGTTTTCTAATCTGTAAAAGCAGCTGCACTTGAACCATTACTACATAGACGTGTGCTAATCAGTCACAGCACAGTAATTGCACAGTCCGAGGCTCCACAGATGGAGAGGAGGGAAAACCATCTCAGTGGGCAGTCGTCATCCATAGCATGCCAAGAGACCATGGCTCAAATGCAAAACCACACAGCAAGGGATAGTGGTCAGGGAACTCAGTCGGTATTAAATTCCACCTCTCCAAAGAGAGCATCCTATTTATTGTGAGAAAGTGTACCAGGACAAAACAATGACCTAGGTTGACGGGAAACAGAGACTGGCTCCTCCTGTCTGCCCAGAGAGGGAGCTCAGGGTCAAAGTGTTCAGTCCAGGGTGCAGGTGGGCCTGAGACACCTGGGTTCTTCATGTTCAAGTTTCCTAGAACAAAGCTATTTAGCCCATCTTCATAATTATCAAATTGAGGCTGTGCCTCTGATTTGGGCTGCCTGGTGTGTTGTTAGACATATGGTCACTCTGTTAGGGATGGGCACTGGGCGTTCTCCTAGCACATGAGGTCTCTGCTCTTACAGAGGTGTGGGTCAGTTTGCAGCTCTGCCTGGAGCACGGGGACACAGTTTGGACTGATGAGCTTGCGGTCCAGGACCACATGTGCATGGCTCTTTCAAAGGTGTGCTACACAGATTCCAACATTAACTGATGCCAACTGTCTCCTTCCATCTTCCATGAAGCCAAGTTCTAAACTCTACCTTCCTGGGTAGTTTTAAGCATAGCAATCTTTTCCTTTTTCTCTCTGTAATTTTGCTTTGTGCTTTAGAGAAATGTTTTTCTGGCTTCATTTTCAGAGAGCCCACTTTTTATACAGTGATGATGATATGGCAGAAGGCTATAACAATAGACCAGAATCTGCCCTATGAAGATTCCAGAAACACCATTATTATTAATGTCTTAGTTCATTGATTCTGCACAGAAAAGCTCAATAGCAGCAGACAAACACATTTGCCTATTTTGGGAGTACAGACAGAAATATTTGACTCTGTGAATTGCCAAAACAAAGTGGGGTGAAGGACCTCAAGGAGAGCCGTGTGCTCTGAGCACAAGGACACCCTGATGGCATTGACTGCACTGTGGCAGATGCTTCCTATGGTAGGTTAATTTGCAAAAACATGAAATAAAATAAACCTAACCATTAAATCCTTCTCATTTAAGTCCCATTTGGAACTGGGCATCAGAGAAAGTCATATAGCTGCTCTGAGGATCAGGGGATGATGTGTTTTTTTCTGCAGAGTTGTTTTATTGAAGGCTAATTTGGTGCTCTGCATTCTGATTGGTAGATGGCTGTCTCTTAAGATCAGTTCCCTAAAGGGTTCAAATTCCCATTCAAGTGTTTATTAATAAGAGGCTGCACCTCTGATTCGGGCCAGGAACACTACGTCAGGCCCATTTATTGCAATGCATTATTTAAGAGCTGTCTGCAGCATTTCAGAGATCATAATGGCTGGAACAATCAGGTAGGGTCCGCTACTATAATGTGGTGAACTTCCTGAGAGAGACACCGTGCTTATGGGGAACCACAGACTTGCTGTTAGCTGCCAAATAGAATTTTTGGCAGATTACTGTCACAGAACGCTCTCAGAAGTACTCTTTTGTGGACAGTAAAAAATGCAAATGGCAATTCACTCATGGAGTAATGATTACTTTGGACAGATCCTGAAGTGTGATATATTGTAAACACTGAACCATCAGCCTTATTTATCAGGCCCAGTTTCCACGGTTCAAAACAATTGAGATGATTTTAGGCTGGCTGTGTAGATGGATTTCTTAATTGTGCGCTACAGTTGTAGGTGATGGAACATTGTCTTTCTTAGATACCAGACGTGTATGTTTGAAACACGACCATTTTCATTCAAGAAAGCAAGCCTCGCTAACACAGTGGTTGCTGGCCAGACTTGGTCCAGGGGCAGAGCCATGGGGTGGCTGAGCCAGCCCCAACAGGGACTTCAGGATTCCTCACGGCCCAGGTTCTCAGACTGGTCCCCTCCCAGCCGCCCTGCTAGACACAAACACAGACGTGGACAGACTGGAGTCTGCTCCGTGGGACGAGTTTGAAGCTCCCTGCTCATCCGTGTCTGCCTGGGGCCTCTGCTCCCATCTTGACTGCACCAGGTAGGAACGTTCGTCCTCGGTCCACAGGCGCGTTCCCCTTTCCTTCTGCGACTCTCACCTGCTCATCGTGTTTGCTGTCACGTTACCTCGACATGAAAGCCACGAGTCAGCAACGCAAGGAGCCATCGCACAGCTACCCACCAAGCACAAGCCACCCTGATGAATCTGCTCAGAAGTGGGACTGCGTTGGAGGTTCCCAAGCCATGGAGGTCATCGACAGCAAGAAGGTCTATTTTGCAGATCCTTTAAAACACCACAGGTCCTGTGTAAAACAATATCAAGGAGACTTATTTAGGGCAAAAACAAACAAACAAACAACAACAACAAAAACCCTGTCATTGCTGTAAGCCAGAGAAGAGGAACAATGTTGTGTTGTGTTTCATTCTTTTCCCACTTTGGCCCAGGGTGTGTCCCATGGCCCCAGAGGTCTTTCACAAGCTGCTGGCTTCATGTTTCCTGAAGGCTCACCTGTACTGGATTGGCCAGAGGTGAACCAAGCGGTGGGCCCTACAGTTTGTCCACAGATCCATTGAATTCTGAAGATATCCAATAAAAAATGGAAAAAAAGAAAGAAAGAAAGAAATTGAGAGAAATTAAGAAAAAAAAGAAAGAGAAAGAGAAAAAGAAAGGATGAGATCCATGTAGCCCTGACAAGATGTGTATTGAGCAGTTTAATGCTTTCTTGTAACCAGCAGGAATATTTTTTAACCTTTTTGAGTATAATACTTTCCAAGTGCCCTACTGTAATGGCAAAGACCAAATACTGCTTCCTCCCCATGGCGAAGGTGGCTGCCAGGAACATCCATCTTTAGACACATTTAGAGTTGGGTTTTCACTGAAAACAAGTCATGATGCTGTTTTTCCGATACTGCGAGGACAGGCACACTTGTTAGGACAGTTGTGCATGCTCTGGGCCTCTTGATTGGCTTCAGGGAACACCTCTGCTCTTCCTCTTCAATGGAGGAGGTGAGGGCCAACCAAGGCGTCTTGAAAGAGGAGAACATCTAACAACAGGCAGGAAAGAATCCTTTATGTGTCTCAGGAGCAGCTTTCTTTAGAGAGAAGAAAACCTGCTTTTCTGTTTCTAAGCGTAGGACTCCATGGGTTCTTCATTCCACATTGTGCAACTATCAAAAGGGAGCCCCTCTGTAACGAGAAATCGAAAGCCAGCCCCTCATAAGGAATTGTCTTCCTTCTAGGGACCAAGATGGAAACTTCCAAACTGAGTCCCCGGCTCCTGCCGAGGTTGGAATTGAAATTTCTTCTCACAATTACTGAGCTGCAGGTGAGATATCAGTCTCTCACTCCATGGCCTGAAGGGAGCTGTGTGGCACTGGCTCGGGCTGACTTGGTATGGATTTCCTTTCAGCAAATTAAAACCCACCTCCCTTAGTGGGACAACAAAGGGACGTGGTCACATTCTGCTGCATTGCGCCAGGGCATCACTGACATCTGCCACTCTCAAAAGAATTCTTTACAGGTTTTCAGGCGCAGGGGTTTCTCTTTAAGGTTTGTCTGCATTCTCAAAATTTCAAGCAAAGCAATGCACCACAAAATTAAAAAAAAAAAATCAACATGGGAGGAAAGGTAAAGGGCCAACATTTAAAAGGGTAGTTTGATTTCTGAAATTACTTTCTTCAGTTTTGGATGGTAAAAGTGGTTAGTGATCTGAATGGGAAAAAAAAAAAAAGACAGGTGGGTGATTTAATTGACACCCACTCATGATTCATTTTTTATACTGTTGTAGAACATCTGCTCTGTACAAGTCAGGTCCAGATTATGGAGCAGATACATCAAGGAATAAATGAGGCTTACTTTATGGTTTCTCAAAATGGGGTTAGTGACTGCAAGTGGTATAAGAAAAAAAAAATAGACCTGATATATGAGTGTGGTGTGTGCTCCTTGTCTTGGTAGAAAGAAAGAAACTATTTCACCCTATTTTGGAAAATAAAATATCTCATGGAAGCTACTAGGAGAATTGCAAGAGACATCCTTCAGTGCTGAATTGGAAAAATAAAAATGTTGATAATAGTAACTAAGGTGCTCTGTGTGCCATCTTGATGTGTGGGAGAGTCTTGCTGAGAGCTGGAGAGGAGGCCCCTTCCAAGGGCCACATGACTCCTCTGCTTTCACAATTGAAGAAGCGACTCCTGATATGGAGTATGTGAACCACGTCTGGGGTGGGAAGAAGAAGTGGCTGAAGATGCCCAGGACTGGGTAGGTAGTCAGGACTGACATGGCTCTGGGGAGGGGGGTTTGGAGCTGGTACCATCACTCCTGCATGGACACTGCTCATTTCAAGCTGTCCTAGAGGTCACTAAAAGACATGCTTGGAAGCTCTGAAGGGTGATGTGGAGTGCCAATTATCCCACGTTCTGCAGACTGAAGACACCTCAGTGCTTGCCTCCATTATTAACAGAACAGATAGGAAAGATGGAGAAGTGGAAGATACACACACACCCATGGCTTCTAGAGCCATGTGGTCAACTCCAAGGGAAGGGCACATTTTTGGTATTTGGCATTAGATTGGGGAACTTGCCAGTGTTCAGCAATGGGAATTATCAAACTGTGTGAACATGAGAGATGAAGAATCTTAGGGAGATTTAATGGGGAGCAGGTTAAGGTGGAAGGATGGCCAAAAGAAGTGTGGGTGGTGGTGCTGAAATACAGTTTCTAAACATTTTAATAAATAACCCACGAGGCGGATGTGTGATCATTTCAGGGACCCTGGGCCTGAAAGGTAATTATGCTCACCAGAAAGATAACGCTAGAACCCTCCATGACTCTGTTAGGTTATCAGCACACTGGCAGCTGCTGGAGAAGGGGTGTCCCATGGGCCTGGTTCCCCTCTACCCCGAGGAGCGGGGAAGCCATGATCTCTTCTTAATGTCCACCATAGCTCCTTCCTTCCGTGGGAACCCCACAGTGTCTCCAGGGAAGGAGACTGTGAAGGTTTCATGAGGCACAGGGGTGTCAGAAGTGATAAGAAGGTGAAGTCGAAGGGATCTTAGGTGGGTGTCCTCGAGGCGGTGGCTTCCTTAGCAGGGAAGCTCATGGTGTTGGGGGGAAGAGTGGGCAGGTAGATATGGGTCTGAAGCCTGGAACAGAAGGTCCAGATATTAGGGGAATAGCATGCTCCTAACTTTTAATTGCCTTATGACAACATTTTCTGAAAACGTATTCCTACTTATTGACAGTTTCTTTTTTGTTCTTGTATAATTTTTAACATGCTTATTTGTTCTCATCTTCGTTCCTTCCTTCCTCTCCCCTAAACACACACACACACACACACACACACACACACACACACACTCTCTCTCTCTCTCTCTTCCTTTCTTCCCAGCTCGTTAATTGACTGTGTCAGTGTTTTCCTGGACCCACTATTCACAGCAGCCTCCCAAAAGGAAGCAGGACACACAACTCCCAGGCTTCAGAACACAAGGACCCTCTCCTCTTCTACCAAGAGAGAGCAGGACTATCTCCTCTAACAGGCTCCTCTTGAGAGTTCCTCAACAGCCTTTTCATTTTCTTCTCTAAATCAAAACGAACTTAAGGGAGTTCCCATATCCGATGTTGCAGTAGGGACTGCAGCTTCAGCATGAGCCAGGCCGACTTCTGGTATGTTCCAAGGGTTGCTTGGCTGGAGCCCCTGATACTTCCTGCACATCTTTGATTACTACGGCACAGCTTATTCCTGACTTGGGGACAGCTGGAGGGCCTTAGACAGACTTTATGATTATATCTCCTTCCATTTCCGCTGAAAATGGAGTTCATGCTTTCTCCCCACCCCCCTGACGGTGCCTGTGCACTCTCAGGGGGGACATGGCAAAGCAGCGGTTGTGGTGCCTGAGCTCCTTGGCTCCTCATGTGCCCCAAGCCCTGTTCTGCATCGAGTCACACCCATCCTTGAACACCCCGGGGAGGAAGAGCGGTTGCAGTCCTGGGCACACGGGAAGCAGAGCACGTTGGCCGTGTGCACTTTGGCTGGTAAGTGGTATAGTGGGACCTGAACCTCGGCAGTACGTCTCGAGGCCCGTCCTCATAGAGGGAAGAGTAAAGAAGGGGAGGATGGGCAACAGTGAGAGCAGCGAGGCTGTTTTCCAAATGTGGATGTGCCTGGAACCCTGGGGTCCTGGCTGGCTGCAGAGGGCCTGGGACGCTGCCTTTCTACCAGGCTCTCCCTCCCGGATATGATGCTGATGTCCTCTGAGGGACCAGAGGGAGGAGGCTGGTCAGAGGGTTCTGGGCAGAGAGTAGGAGTGCCTGGGGAGGCCGTGCCCTGCCCTGGGGCTGTGGGAGGGAGGGGAGGGAGTGAGAGTGTCACCTGGAGCCGGCGCTGGCTGACAGATTGCACGTGGGCAGCCAGGAACAAGCGAGAAAGGATGACTCAGAGTCTGCTGGCCTGGGAAATGCTTCCAACTTCCAGAAAACACGCTCCAGAGGAAGAGAGCTGGGCCGTCTGGGTGGTGTTGAGGCTGAGTTTTTGACTTGGAGTGAGAGACCCAGTTGGGAACCCATTTCTCACCCTCAACATGACAAAGTGTGACTGTCCCAGAGGAGCAGAGTAGAAAAGGACAAAGGCAGGAGCAGAGCTTCAGCGCATGTCTGACCTAAAGTGCTACACGTAGAATGCTCAGGGGGAAGGGAGGAAACGGGGAACCAGTGGGGTATGCAAGGGCACCGTGGCAGAAGTGGTCAGGTGACCTCCCCCATTACTTTTGTGCCTTGGATGGCAGAGGACAGTGACATCATAGAGACTCCAACAATTGGGTGGCCGAAGGGAGGGAAGGTTGGTGTCATGCAGAGAGCTTGATACAAGCCTGTGAGTACAAAAAGAGGGGAGATTGCTTCTGATTTCTGATAGAAAATACAACTTGGAATGGGCCCTAAAAGTCTGTCTTTTATAACATTTATGGGTCTCTCTGATTATTTCCTCTCATCTCGAGTTCACAGTGCCAAGAATCAGTCTTGCTCCTTGTTGATTGGCCCCGAAGTTGGTTTATTCATGTAAATTAGAGCTGACCCTACCTCCCTGCACCCATCCTCCCTGGATGAGCTCTGGGCTCTGAAAGTCACACGCCGGCAGAGCAATGCAGACCAAGCACCAGCCCAGACATGGAAGGTAGCGTGGACCCATGGAGGACCAAGTCTGCAAAACCTCGGGACTCTGCCTGAGAGGTGGCTTGTCGGTGGCAAGATCCGTGTTATCATTTGGAGTGGAAACAGGGAAACCCGAGAGCCAGGCCCCCCGTTTCAGAGTTAGGAGACTGTGGTGCTCAGCCTCGGGGTTTCCTTTCACGCAGGGTGCAGGCCTAGTACCATGGCGGCATCCCCTGCTTCTCCAACACAGGCTTGCCCATTCCGCGGTCCCCGTGGTCGGCTCCTGTTCCTCCTGTTAGGGGCCTGCCGGTGGCTGTAGGTTAGCTGGACCTGGGAGGCACTGTTGGTGCTGTAAGGAAGCTTAGGCTTTGCTGCAGGAAGGGACCCCAGAGTGGGAAAATCTTGTCAGCTAGAAGGTCATCGAGTCCCAAGGAATCTGGAAGTTAGGCCTGGAAGATGGGCAGTGAAAGGCGTGGATTTCAGGCCTGGCTTTGCCAGGTTTTCTCGCGGACCCTGTTGCCCAGTGTCTGCTTTGAACTCCGGTGTGAGACCCTTGTGCTCGCTCCCATCTCTGGTGGGAACTCAGCCTGATGGAGGCTCATTGTTTGAAGGCCTCTGTTACCCAGAGAGTCTGTACTTCCTTTCTTCTCTCTGTTTCTCCTTCTGTGCCTGGTGAATGGAGTCACATTCAGGAAGACCTCACTTCCTGATCCCGGCCAGTTGTGCTTTTACTCTTCAATCACACCCTTCTGTTTATTCTTTTTCTCTTTACGAAGAAGAACACATAAACACACTTTGGCGAGTGCATTAGGAGTGCAATTGTCTGTTTTGTACAAACCCAGAATACACAAAAGCATTTCAACATTTATGAAAAATGAATCTGAACTGTGATTAAGTACATTTGCTTCTGTTTTGTTAGACTTCCTAAATTGTTCCTATTAATACGATGTTCTCATGCATTATGTAACAGCTGAGAGCAAAGAGTAGACTCTGAGAGCCCTGCATGTGCAGAAGCTCTGTGAGTCCCACAAAAGGTAGGGAGGTTGTCACCAAACCCCACAGCCTGTACCAAATCACATCGGTGACGCAGCATTGGTGCAAAGAGCCCAGGCTGTAGCTGCAGGTCCTATCAAAATATTTAATGAAAGTTAATTAAATTCTCCAATATTCTTGAGAGAAGAACAAGGTATTGTGATTTTAAAAATAGATCAGTAAACAGAAGTAATAAAGAGTCCGGGAGCCTGAACATAATGAAACAAGAAAGGGAAAAATACATTAAGAAGAACAACATAATGAATCATAGGCTGTGGATTGCGGGCAGTCCTCGGAGAGCACCTGCTCCCAGCCTTCATTTTAGGGATGGGGCCCAGCTCCTTCGATGTTATTTAAGGTTACAGAACATCAGCCCAACTCTGATTCCTGCTCTGCAGACATAACTTGGGGAGAACTCCAGGCATCAGAGGGCTCCATTCATTTCTAGCCTGCAAGGGTGCTCATGGGTGCTTTGAGACAATAATTTCCCCATAGCCATCTTGAGTGCAGAGGCTATCAGACTGGGTGGAAATTAAGCTGGGCCTCAGGAATTACTCAAATGGTCTAGGGCCTGGGAAGCTCAAACTCATAGCTCTAGAAATTCAATTTTGACCATTTACCCAGGGGTGGTTAGCTCTGAGAAACAGCAGACCCTAGACTAAGATGAACCATAAACCTCCATTTGTTTATGTATTGAGAGTTGGACTCTGTGTGGGAGTGGGCGATATAAAACATGTAGAACTGCAGCGAGGTGATCACACTGGGAGCCAGGACAATAACAGTAATTATAAATACATCGTTCTTCCTGCTTAGGTCCATGCTGAAATCCTGGAATTGGCCATGGCATTTCTGTTAATGTAATAGTCTGATGAAATCCATATCTTCTTCGGCATTGCTGAGTTCAAATAACCAGTTTCTGGAAACTACGCTTTAGGGAGTAGTGGGGGAATTTTACCAGTCCTTGCTGGATACAAAATGGTACAGTGGGAAACATTCTGGTTGAAGGCTCTCAGGACGTGGGCGCGCGTCCGTCTCAGCTCAGCACTGTGCACTTATATAACCCAGGGCAGCTGCATCTCAACTTTCTCAGCTCTGAAAGGCAAAAGTTGATGGCCTCAGACTTTAAGGAACTTTTCTTTCCCAGAGTCACGAGCCCGCTCCTCCTGCCCTCCCATCTCCACGGGTCCCACTGTGTGTTACCAGCCATTTTGTCCCCCTTTAGGACGGACAGTGACCTGGGGCTGTGAGGGAGCCTGCATACAGCCCACAATGCTGGTGGCTTCCTTGAGGAGCCCGAGGCTGACGCGGCTCAGGTTGAGGCACAAGTCAGGAGGCTGGGAAGCTGAGTGGTGAGAACAAGATGGATTAGGCAGCTCTGCTCAGCACATGGGCCACTTCTTGGGGAATGTGCAAAGAGAAGCTATACCCAGAGGGTACATCTGCCCTCCCCTTGGCTGAGTTCCGCTCCCTGGTTGCTGACCCCTTGCACTTCTAGGTCATATCTGTCCCTCCAGTGGCAGCCAGCGATCATGCTGGCATGCCATTGGGACCAAGGGAAGGGTGACTCGGTGCAGTTAGGGTGCAGGAAACCTATGGAGAGTGTTGGTGGTAGTGGCCCTGGTGTAAACAGGAGAGAATTTGGGTGAGGTAAAGCTGCTCACCTGAGAAGTCACACAGGGTACACCACGTGGTCCACCCTGAGGGGCTCCAGACGCTCCTGGGCTTGCATGCTGTGACGTGGGTCCTCCCCACCTTTCCATCTGGGAATGGGCTCACCATCGTTAGTTACCTAAGTCTGGTCCTGGACTGGGCTCTTCTGTCTCTGAAGCTCAGGGCTGCTTGCCATGTCCCGTAAACCACCAGCTAAGGATTAGAGATTGAGCTAGAGTCCCCACTGCTGTGGATGGCCTGGGACCTTGACTGACAATCATGGCTTCTCTCCTTTACTCTCCATCTCAGGTTCCCTTGCCATTGCTGGGGGAGTGAAGTCATAGTGGTGAATCCAAACTGTTGTCTCAGAAGTGGGGAAATGGAAGTGAGGGTGGACCTGAGTGGAGGTCACAGGAAAGTTCAAACTCAAGGGCTTAAAGGGCACAGCCAAATAGAATGTCCTGGGTGACGCCAATAGCGTTGGTTCTTTTCTCCAAGACCTGTTCAGTAGAGATTTTTGACCAATAGCATTGATACTTTTCCAAGACCTGATAAGCATAGATATCGATCAATGCCCCACCCAGTATTATATAAACCCCTACACTAATAGCTGTAAGTGGCCACCTTACAAGGTCCCCTCTTGCCCTGCAGGAGTCACCTCTTTTCTTCCCAGTTAAATAGTCCTGCTCCTTCCACTCTTGCCTTCTGTTATTGTTATGGATTTCATTCTTTGACTTTGTGAGACAAGAACCTGGAAAGACATTGGCGGGGAGCTGCTGGGGTCTGCCGTGACCCCGGAGGGCGGAGCCTGCCATTAAGAGCTGCAACGTGCCACTCATAGTAGTGGAGAGGAATCCGGCTTTCCTGCTGCATCTGCAGCCCTCGTCCTCCCCTGCTGTGCTACGCAGACCCCACACATCAGCAGAAGTGGAAAATCTAGTTTATTCTCAAACTCTGATTCAGTGGGATAACCCAGACCTTGATCTTTGAAGGCTGAAGCCCTTAGTTTGTCTCCTTTTGTTGGGTTGCCTTGTTCTAAATTCCCCAGACAGTCTTAGCTGAACCGTGGAACTGCACAGAGGCACCCCAGGTAGGGGGCAGGCAGGATCCTCTGTGCTGTGTCCTTTGTCCTGGTAATCGGGATCAGTCTGCCAGCTAGTGCAGAGAGTCCTTATTGCCACCATGCCTCTGCAGTGAAGAACTAAACGTGGCCAGGAGGTAGCCACAGCTTCTACTTCAGTGGAGTTCAAGTGGCATCCTGTGACCACCTGGGTGCCAGCACATGACCCACGGAGTCAGACTGTGGCAACAGGAAGATGGGATTCGGAATGGGTCCCCCGGTGTGACAGCAGGAGGAGTGACTTCCACTGCTGCTGGACTCTGACCATCACAAGCGCCTGGATCCACTGTGAGGTAGACCGGGGTCCTTTCCTCCCTGGCTTCTCTGAGCTCCCAGAGTGGCCTGTGCTTGCTGGTGGCATTTTTGTTCCTAAGTTACCAGAGTCAGCCCAGATCCTCTCAAGAAGATGGGTGGTTCATTCTGTCCACTGCGAGGACACCCTGGGGAATGGTGGGACCACCTTTAGTTGAGCCTCGGAAGAACGTTTCTGGGCTACGTGCACGAACTCAGAGCCCCTCCTCTAGCAGCAAGCATGGGGCTGACTCTCTGAGTATTAACTTCCTAGTCATCGCGACTGTGAAAACCTGAGTCCTTACTGAGCAGCTCGTCTGTGATTCATCGCCACAGTAAACACCAGATGTCCACTCCGTTCAGCGCTACCAATAAAACAGTGATCACATCAGCTCTGCTGATAAGACTGCTCCTGGCCTCTGCCCTTCTGAAACCCTCTGAACATGGTTCTCCATTATGTGATTTCCAGGGATAGTGGATCTCAGACCCGTGTCCATGAATTGGTCAGCTCTGCAGCCTGTGGTCCCCAGGGGTAGCAGTGACATCTCCATGCCTGTGGTTCTGTGAGTTCTGCCCAGTGGGGGAGTCAGAATATGTTTTAGGAGACACTGGAGGTCTTGCTTTCCACTGTGTCCCCATTCCTTAATGGGTTTCCGCATCACACACCATAAAATCTATTTTAACTCTCCTACTACCAACCTTTTGATCCCTCTTTCAACACTACACTAAGAAAATCCTGGCAGACTCACTGCATTCAATACAGCCTATCGTATGCACTTCAGGAGTGTCCTCGCATCCTCAAGTCCAAGTTCTCCTGACCACAGACGAGATCCCCAACCTGGATGGTGCCCCCAGCTGATGACTCTCTTCTGCTCAGCCTAATATTCTATGTGCCTGAGCACCTTTCCCCTCAGTCTGTGCAGCCCGTACTGACAAGCATAATAAGCCTTTGGCATTGTGTTGAACTTGCCTGACCCTGGTTTCAGTTCTGGAGTAAGTGAACTGGGCTGAGGGAGAGACTTGAGGAGAAGAGGAGTCCCACCTTGGGGCCAGCACATGGACTCTCAGCCAAAGGACCGTCCTTTTAGTCCACGAGGAGGGCTGTCATGTCTTCTGAGAGGGCTAGTGGGAAAGTGGGGGTTGATGGGTCAAAATCTCTCACCTTAAACTCCACGTTCTCTTCCCCTGAGCCCAGATTTCGCACATGTGATCCACTGGGGACAGGCACCAAGCCTCTGTGGCTCTCTGCATCTCCTGATGAAGCCTTGCTCTTCCTTCTCCGCACAGCGTGGTCTGGCCCTCAGAGGAGCTGGTCCTCATCTAAAGCTGCTCAGAAACCTCACATCCAAGGTGGTTGCCGGTGGAGATGGACTACTTTGCAGTCACCCTTCTTGTTTGCACTTCCCTCCTGGCCTTGGAAACAGCCCCAACCTCCACCTCCCAACACTTGCCATTGTTCTTATGTTTATTAGTGTCCCCATGATTTGCCCCGCCAGCATCTGTCTCCCACCTGCATTTCATGGTGAAAGTCTAAGCAAGTTTCATGCCCCTGTTTGCCACAGGTTGTTGTTGCCTATTATTGTCTGTAAAGGGCTCCTCTTATTCCTTTCAGATGGACAAGCAACTTCTCTGCAAAACTCTGTCCTGAGGGTCTGCTTAAAAAGAAGACAAATAAACAAACACCCCCCCACACACACCTTCTGGTTGCACCAATAGTCTTAGTCTGGGTCTTCTGCAAAGCAGACCCAAGAAGACACCATTGAGTTCACAAATACTTTGAGAGTGTCAAGTGCAGAGGATAAGGTGGCTTAAGGGGGTAATGTGAGAGTGACAGGTGGTATTGTCACCTTGCTGGCCACAAGTTCACTGGGACCAGGAGGAGACCTGGGGTTTTCGGAAGCTGTTTTCAACAAGAGATTGTGATTGTACACAAAGCAGGGAGTCACAGACACATGGCTCAGGACACACAACAGGGGAGGAGGGGTCTCCATGAGCCTTGTTTTCTGACTCTCTTCTCTCCATTGGTCCCCTACCTTACTGGGAGCTGAGTCTTCTACAGTGTGGGGCTGTGTCTTTGGATCTCTTGAGGTACCTAAAAATATGCCCTTCACCATGTCCTGTGGTGTGCTGGGGCTGGGCTGAGGCTCATGGGACGGGATGGAGGAGACCAGAAGCTGAGGACTCAGTGTGTCCCCAGGAATAAGAAGGGGGTTGGCGACAGCTGAGGACCTGCACCAGGTTTCTATCTGTGCACCAGCACTGACCTGCCATGTGCCTGGGGGAGGGACGTCCCGGGCGGTTCCAGCCTGGACCATGGATACCCGTGATGGCTGGGCTGACAGGATGCACGGCTTCTTTCCAGCTGCTTCGGTTGGGGGTTTCTGGACGTGTCACTCTGGAAACTCTGGCATTTTGGTGTGAGATTCAAGTTTGTTTAAGGATGGAATAAAAATGCTTTGTTCACATAGAATATTAACACATAAGGAGATCACAGGCACCTTCTCATCCAAACCCCTGTCTTCGTTCATGAGAGGGAGTGCCGTGGGCTGCAGGCCTTCTGACCACTCAGATGTGCACATCTCTCCAAGGAGAGCCTTCCTTCTCTCGCTGGTTTGGAAACAAGTATACCAGCAACTTTCCCTAAGTAGCAAGGAACTAGCACCTACCTGTGAGGAAAACTTAAAACAAAGAAAAAAAAAACAGGAAAATTTATTTATCTTTATAATCTGAAAATTGTCTTATATCTGAATACGTTCCCAATATGACTTCAATACTAAATAATAAGGGCGTGAAGCCTGGGAGTTAGGAACAGAGTGACAGAAGACAGCCGTCTAGACTGCAGGAAGTGAAGGTTCAGGATGATAACACCCAGCCCCATGTCCCTGCCAGGCACCTTCCCCCTGAGATCATGCTCAGAGCAGAGCGGGACGATTTCTTTCCGCAGCCAGAGCAGGGCATCTCCTCCACTTGGAAACACGGAGGCCAATGGACGGCCAGCAAGGGAAAGAGAATCATTCTGAATCTCCACAGTTCTAGTAAACGAAAGGGCATATGTTCTGAGAAATTAAATTTTGGAGCCTAAATTTGTATGTTGAGGAAATATGTGGGCATGGAAAATAGGCTGTGCTGGGCAAAATAGGACATGAGAGCTAAAGATCTAGATGATAGATAGGTGACGGTAAATAGATGATAGGTAGGTGTTAGATAGATGATGGATAAATGACAGATGATAAATAGGTGCATAGATGATAGTAATAGATAGATGATAGGTGATAGATGCATAGATAGATAAAATGATAAATAACAGATGGATAGATAGATGATAGACATATGATAGATGTATGATACATTCATAGGTAGATGATAGATGAATGATAGATGGATAGATAAAAGATTATAGCTGATGGATGATAAATGCATAGACAGATGATAGATGATAGGTGGATGATAGCTAGATGATTGACAGATGATAGATGTATGATACATGAATAGGTTAATGATAGATATACGGTAGATGGATAATAGATAATAGATGGATGATATTGGATAGATAATTGATTAAAAATGATGGATGATAGATGCATAGATAGATAACAGATTGATGATAGGTAATAGATGGATAGATAATAGATGACAGATGGATGATACATGCCCAGATAGATAGATGATTGATGGGTGATAGATGGATAATAGTAGATAGTATATAGAATGTATTTTGTATTTGTGATTGCAAGGGTCATCACTGCACAGAATCTTCAGATTGAAAGTGACCTTAGATGTCATGTAGAGGAATCTCCTACTTTTAAAAGTCAGAACGAGACTCAGAGAAGAGGCTTGGTAATTAGGAACAGACACAAAATGAGCACTAAATTGTCTAGTCTTGAAGAATTCTGCTTTAATTACTTTCGTAGAGTGTGGAAAAAATACATAAATCAAAGAATAATAATAAATAATGGATAAGTGAAAAGAAAAGCTCGGTCCACTAAAGTGCACAGGGGCTGAGCTGCCCAGGCTTTACACTTTCTTATTTGACTCTTTCTGTTCCATTATTCATACTGCAGAGCCTCTCCTCCTGGGAGCTGGGATGTGGAGTCCCCTGGGAGTGCTCCTTCCCTGCTACCCAGGAACAGATGGAGAGGCAACCTAATGACGACTCTCATGCACGTTTTAGCCCTTTTGGATGTTGAATGCCATATTCCAGGACTGTCCCGCTCTCCTGTGGACTGAAGTGAAAAACCTATTATAGAAGCTCAAACAGTGCAATTTTGTAGCAAGGCCCACAGATCACACAATACATAGACCCCAGCCAACCGCTCTGGGGATTTCATTCCTGGCCCTTCAGGAAGGAAAGTCTGATGGCAGGACCTTCTTGGAAGGGGCTGTCTTACCGTGTCAGGCTGTCTGTCCTAGCTTAGATGACTGTCTCTATTAGATATTTTGTCACTATCAGAAGTTCCCGAGACTACTCCTTCAAGTTCAGGAGGGCTGTACTGTAAATTTTTATTAACTACTAAAAGAATGTTTATAATGTATTTTTGAAAATATCCCTACAAGCACAGACTTCAACCTGGATCTTTTGAGAAGATTGTAGCACATCCCATTTTTCATCATTGTGGTCGTCATCGTCATCATCGTTATCACCTATTAACTGTAGTAATAATGGCTTCCCGGGGGTCTTCCCATACACCCCCAGGCTGTGCGTTCATCATGTCCACCCACCCTTCTTCCTCTCCCACCTCCGCCCCTCAGCCCAGTTCCCTTTCCCTTTCCATAGAAATCCCTCGCTCCCTTCCAGTTAACTCTTTTTTAGAAATCCGTTTACTGTCCATTTACTTTAGTTCCCAGGTATGAGAGAAGGCGCACTGGGACTTGCTCTCTGGCCGATTTCCCATAACACGAGGTCCTCCTGTTCTGTCCATTGTGCTGCATGTGACAGTACCCCCAGGAGTGGGATAGATGGGTCATCTGGTACTGCAGCTTTTAATTTTTTGAGGACCCTGCATAATGTTTTCCACAGGACTGTGCTAATCTACATTTCCACCAACAGTGTATACATTTATTTTTCTCCACATCCTCACCAGCATTTGCTTCTTCTTCTTCTTCTTTTTTTTTAATAATTGCCATTCTAACTTGGGTAAGTAAAATCTTATTGTAATTTTGATTGCATTTCTCTGATGACTCATGATATTGGATTTCTTCATACATTTATTGGCTAATTGTATTTGTTCTTTTGAGAAGTATCTGTTCAGATTATTTGCACATTTTTAAGTTGGATTACTCTTTGTGCTACTAAATATTTTGAGATCTCTATACAGTCTGGATATTAATTCTTCATCAGATGGATAGGTGGAAAACGTTTTCTCCCATTCTGTAGGCTGTGTCTTCACTCTGTCAGTTGTTTCCTTTGCTCAGTCACATCTAAGTATTCACACACACACACACACACACACACACACATGCACACCACGTCTTGTGTTTTCATGTGAGCAGGGAACATACACATGCAGCAGAATGAATCCGGGAGTACAGTGGTCAGCTCCCTTCTCCCACCATGAACCCTGTGACTTGCTAGAGAGCATCAAGAGCCCTCCACGGGCACCGGGGTGTGATGTCTCTGCTCTCTGCAGCTCTCTGTGGTGCTCCCGAGGCTACTGTGCCCTGCAGCCTCGCTGATGTCCTTGTGTGACACTTAGTTTAGTGGATGATATATACATAAAATTGTGAAAAAGAGGAAATGATAGCAATGCATACCCTGTTTCAAAAATACATCTTTGTTTCCATTTTTATGGAATTCTGTTTGAGCTCTTCCACAGGCTTATTTCAAATGAATATGTACGTTTTGTTCTCTGTGACTTGACAAATTCTCTTACCTGGTCCTCATGAGCACTTTGGCACCACTGCTTCCCGTGACCCACTCCAAAGCCCTCCACCTGAGCCTCCCGGAATGCTCTGCATGGACTTCCTCCTGTGCAGGCACCCCCATCTTGTCAAGGTGACAGTTCTCATGAGCCACTTCCACCTAAGCTGGCAATACGATGGTCCACATCCTTGGGCTCCTAGGAGCAGATTTCTCAAAGGCTAGCATTGTTTAGCTTAAGAAGCAGCTTTGAGATGTAAAAATGATCTCACACATCATGGACAGACATCCAGGGAGGGCATTGTTAATAGGTTCGGAGAGTAGTTTATTGTTTTCTTCTGAATTTATCATTTGGAGAATAACATTAATTTAATCATTTCACTGATGTAGTTCGTTACTTAAGTTTAAGGCAAAAATTTATGCTCACATATATTTTACAGATCTATTCATGTGCTTGTGTGTGTGTATATATATACTAACACAAATACAAATGTAAAGCTGTACTACCAACATTAATTTATGACTCAAAATGAAGTAACAAATTTATTCACTAAAAATGAAGTTTATATATATGTATATACATATATATCTTTTTCTATCTTCTAATTCCTGTTCAATTACTTCTATAATTATAATTATACATTTATTTCATTTGTTGTAATCAGTGCTTTCATGTTTTGTCTATAGATTTAAAAAACAGAAAAAAATATTCATAGCATTCTAATCATGTGTTGTTTTATTGTTCTAAAATCATACAGCAGGATTGGAATTATGGAGTATCAAATAGATTTATGCACCAGAAAATCCTTGATGTCAAACCCTGAACATCTGAGAAAAACCCCAAGGTGACACACTCATGCACATCACAGCTTCAGTGCTGGGGCCCGCCTGCCAGTGACTTGACCCAGACAGGGGACACCAAACAGAACACTGGTTTGCTCAGAACGACACCCCATTCTAGAGTAAAAGTAATAACCATAGTAACCATGCTTAAGAGTTGGTGCTTGACAATGGATGCTAACATACTGGGCCCTCCTGCTCCTGGTTCTGCTGGACAACCAAGGTGCTTCAAAATCAGCAAGCCCCATTACCAGGGAAGGAGGAATTCCCCTGGATCAGAGTCACTGTTTCCCTTTCTGCACAGCATATCTACTAGACTTTTAAACACCTACCTCATCCTTGATGTCCCGTCAGCTTCCTAAATTATACAACTTGGGGCCTGAGTCTGCTTTAGGCTGAAATACCAGATCATGTTGTGGCCAGATGGTCTCATGACTCTCGGGGGCCCAAGGTACATATTTGGCCATGACACTTCTTGTTTCTCAAAAAACAGAGTCTGAGGAATTCTGGAAACTTTCCTGAAATGTCTAACAGAATTGATTGACTGAAAAGGCTCCTTCTCCAACAAGTGCTCCAAGATGATCTTTATGAAATTGTCCTGATGCCAAACCCAAGGATCATTGTCAAAAACCTCCTAGTGGTGAAAGATGCAGAAGACGCCATATTACTGCCAACATGGAAAACCCATCCCTGAAGGAACTAAGGGGAATTAAAATGTTGATAACTGGTGTTTTGTTTGTCATGCTGTGTCTTGATTGAATTTACTGTCTGGACAGGGGCAAATTAATAATTAAAGCTGTTATATGCACATATAAAAATTATTTGTTGTCCTGCCAAGCAAAGGAAGGTAATTGTTCCTCATCTCTTACTATAAAATGCATGTTTTTTATTTTAGAAAATTTGGAAAGTATGTATAAGCAAAACATTAGGAAAACTCTCCCAGCACCTGCCTTACAGAGATGGCCTCTGGTGACATTTCTGTACACCCCTTTTCTTCTCATTTGTGTATTGTGACAATATGTGCTCAAACTATAGATTCTGTCACACAAAATTACTTCTACCTAAAAAAAATCATCTGGCAATTTTCATTTCAATATATTTTATTTTTAAGTATAATTTTGAGTTAATTTAATAATTTAGTTGACTAGTTGAATGAACAGTGTAATAAAGGCATAGAATTGTATTCTATGCATGTATCATAATTTTTAACCTAAATTTTATCATTGGAATTTAACTTTTTAGTAGTACTTAAAATGCTGTCATAGCCACATTATTGCCACATTATTTTACACCCATTCATTGTCATTTTCTCAATTTTTAGAGGTGAAACATCTAATTAGTAAGACTTGGTTAACATACTGTTTAAACGACCCTTTGATTTTGATTTTTACCAGAGAAGTTTCCATCTTTAACTATCCTTGCAAACAGCGGGCATTTGGAAAAATATCTGCTGATTTTTATCAAGGAAAATATAATTATATCTGATTTGAACATTATTTTTGTACTCATTGAAGCTTCATTTAAGTTACTCCGCTTTCTAGTTTGGAAAGCAGAAGGCGGCATGGAGAACCGACTTGAGCAAGGGCGCTTGAGATGCGGCTGAGGGGGAAAAGCTGAAATTAGGCTCTGGTGTCCTCCTGCCCCCCCCGCCCCCCCCCCCCCCCCCCCCCCCCGTTTTCCTCTGCTGCCCTTTCTGTGCACATCGCCACGACACACGAGTCGAGTCCCAGAGTCCCGTACTCTGGATTCTGAAGGAATCCCATAAAGCCCCTGCAGGGATGAAGGCTGGTGGAGTGAACGCCTGCATTTAAAGGTCATCTCCCCTGGTACGTCCGTGTTTGTTACTAGTAGGGGACTGCAACGCCGGCATTTTAAGAGACAAAGAGAAGCTCAAGAAAATGAAGCTTAGCAATAGCAATTGAGTTTCAGGAAGGAGTTTTACATTCCAAAGTCTTAAAATCCGAGTGTGTGCTGCACCAATCCCGCCTGTGTGCTGGGCCAGCCTTCCTCTCCTGCTTCTGTGCCCAGGACGTCAGGCTTTGTGGATGGGCAGAGTCAGGGCTTCAGGGAGACTAATGGCAGTACAAGGGGGGGGGGGGACAGCCACAGCTTAGCCAAGGAATTAAAATCCCTCAGGCCTCTCTGGGTTTCTGAAATGTCATAGCGTCCACTCGTGCATGCCTGTGACTTTGGAACCAGTGATTTCACTCCTAGACCTAGAATGCTGACCCAGCGTTAACCTGTAGACCAGGCTGGGCTCAGGCATTTGCAACTTTAAGAAAGTCCCCTGGCTAATCAAATGGCTCTGTTGAGAAGCCCCTGAACTTCCTAACCCATCTTTCTCAAACTGTGGTCTCCAGATAGAAGTGTCCTCCTCCCAGGGACTGTTAGAAATCCAAGTTCCTGGGTGCCTCTCTGTGGTCCAAGCCCTGCAGGTGCTGCCAGTGCTGAGGAGAGGCTGTGAACCATCACTGTACGGCGAGATGGTGCTGAATCCTTGGAATCGGCCTACTAGAGAATAATGTCAGTGTACAGAGGACGTGCAGTGTGATCTTGTATGATGGCCATTTCTGAAGTTCCAGTTGAGCCCTGCTGCAATGGCTGATCCTGCTGAACAACAGGGAGACCAAATTGTCTATAATCTTTCTCCAGGCAAGAGCTAAGAGAAAAGAAAACCAGCTTCAATAAAAGGTGAAACTATCAGTAGAATTGTCTTTGAATCACCCATTATTTATCCAGTCGCTATTAATAGAACATATTTAGTTAAAAATTCCTTATTTACCATTCAAATTGATAACACTTGCAGAGTAAAACATTACCCTTTACCATTGTCTAAGCCAAGATGGCACAAATGATACTCATCAATCTCACCGTTTCTGGGAAGTGGAAGTCAACAAGTCTGCCCTCTCTAGAGGTGAGAGAAAATGAAGTACATGAGAAATCCTCAGCCGGTTTTTCTCACCACCCAGCACAGCATGATCAGTGCTCTTTCCATTTTTAGCCGGCTCTATAGTTAACACATAGTTGACTTTCAGTGGCTAATTTTGCATCTTTTTGGCAGCATTAATTTGTAATTAACCCTTGGGCACATTCTAAGCATGCCATTTTTGTTTATAGTTCATAACAGGCTGTACCTAAGATTTATAAAATTATTTTTTGCTGCAATAATTTAAAATAAGTACAGTAGCTAAGCTAAAAAGAAGACTCAACAATTATCAGTGATCTTTTGTAATTTGCCATTTATTTATAAACCATGCTCTTTTTAACAAACCAACAAGCTCTTTCTAATCATTTAAACAGAAATTTAAAATGTCAATATACTAATTTTCAGAAATATTAAGTGCTTTTCCTAAAAAAGCACTTTTTCTCTTATTTAGTTTTTTGGAGCATTAATATAGAGTATGTATATGCCATAAAGGCTCTAATGAAGACTTACCGTACCCACTGCACACTCTGCAATAAAATACACAGCTAGATACTAGATAGAGACAATGCTTGACAGATAAATAGATGGTGGATGATTGACAGGTAGATTCTAGACTGATAGTTGACCATTCTCAACAATTTGGGATGTACAGAGTGCCCCTGTATGTGTTTGTGTGTGCTTGTAGATATTTTAGATCAATATCTAACTATGTATTTTTGGACCCCAAGTATCAAGTCAGTTGAGTCTGACATGGTAATTTATTGGAGTTTAACTAACTGCACTAGTTGGCCATGATTCCTGGTACTACAAGTCCTGGATTGCGACAGTCTCCAGCAGACTTTCAGGTGCCCTCCTGATCCTCTCTGGCTGCCATCACACGGCTCCTCTCTGCATTGATCCACGCAACCCTCTTTTATTCAGCACTCACTATGACCAGCATCTGGGCCAAGTGCTGACCATTAAAACATTAAGACCATTAATGCTACAGTTTGCTCAACCACAATCAGACGTCCCTCAGACTTAATTTCCTTGTCCTAGTTCATCTGCTATTGCTTATAGCTTTATTTATTTATTTATGATGTTACTGATGTCTTATAAAAGTGCATTTGGAGTGCAGGGTGCAGGCCCTGAAGCAGGCTGCCTTCTCCACCTATCAGTGCAACCACCCCCAGGCCTCTCACGTAATCTCCTTGCACTATCGATGATGAGGGGATAAGTAGTGTGTCCCTCTGCGCCTGTTTTGAGGGTCCTCTGAGTTAACACGTGCAACTTCTTGTAAAAGAACTTGTATTATTTTTAAAGATGCCTGGTGGCAGGGGACGTGGACAAGCCTGCAGGGTGGTGGGGCTGAGGCTTGCTGTGCAGTGCTGCTGGAGGGCACAGAGCTGCCTGGTAACCCCTGTCTTTAGGCATCATGCTGCCCTTTTGCCCCCAGAGGGAGCCTTCTTGGAAATTTCTTCACCAACCAGGATGGGGATTTTTTTGAGTTGCATTTTTTTGGAGAATTGAGAACAGATTTCTGATGCAATCTAGAGTTGTGGGAGTGAATTTTCCCTGCAGAGCACACAAAAGACAACTTGTGTCCTGATCCCTATATCATCTGCATTTCCCCCAAAATGCATCAGGACCTTATTAAATCCCATGTAATCCCTTTCTCTCATGAACCATTTAAAAACGATGCTTCCCAGGCTGTGGAGGAATATAAGAGCTCAACTGTGCCGTCAATGGTTCCTGCAGGTGGAGAGAGACGGCCGGGTTCTCTGCATAGCAGAGAGACCCGTCCAGCACCACATCTGCTTTCAAGCATGGCAGGAAGCTCAGCTTCCACTCCTGACAAGTGCATCTCAACGGGCTCCAACTGTGAGGAAAGAGAAGCGACTCCTGGGTGAAGCTTGACGGGGAGACAGCTA
The DNA here is from genome assembly GCF_047511675.1 of Marmota flaviventris. Classification (NCBI taxonomy): domain Eukaryota; kingdom Metazoa; phylum Chordata; class Mammalia; order Rodentia; family Sciuridae; genus Marmota; species Marmota flaviventris. The sequence goes on from NC_092500.1 coordinate 175,133,139, forward strand.
CAGCAGTGGCCGGCCGCATGGAGGACTGCATGCTGGTGCGGGGCTTCCAAGGCAGCGCATCTGAATTTCAAACGGAAACATTTTAAGACCCTCTGGGAGGAGGGAATAAAGTTTGATATTTGAAGCAAGCAAGGAGCGAAGGTTCTTAACACATCCACACTCCCTCCTCGCCCTTCTCCCGGCGAGGTCCCCTGACTGAGCAGCTGCTTTCTTTGCAAGTGCCGCGAGGTGTGGATCCACAGCGATTTCAAACGCTCTGCGCTCACAGCCAGAGCCTGTGGAAATGGAGCTGTCAGCACTGAAAATTGAAATGCTTTGGTAGAAATCATATAACAAAGGAGGTGAAAGTACCCTGCTCTCCATAGGTTCAGGCTTGATGATATTATTCATACCATCTTCATTTTACACCAGGCTGCCAGCTCATTTTGAAAAACAATTGTCAGTGTATTTGGGGCTGCTGGAGCTGAACCTGCTGGCCCCGGGCTGGGATTGATGGGGGCCTGACAGAGCTGCTGCTTCCCCAGGCCTCTCTACTTAGAGTGCATGAAAGTTCAAGAATTTTCCCTTCCCCTTTCCAAGCAAAATACACTTGTGGCTCATGATTCTCATTGTGAAATTCCATTGAAAGATTTTATTTTGCTCTAAAGGGGGATTTCATGACTATTTGGCCACAGATTCCCGCCTGAGGCAGCTGGGTGCATGCACACCCTCTGCAGTGTCTTGAGGGCAGGAGGGCTAGCAAATAGTGCCACACTTCCCAGGAGCTGGAGGGAGTGAGACCCGATGCTTGCTGTGCCCCTACTATGTGCCCATCACTATTGAAAGATGATTTTCAACAATCATCTTGCTTTGTGTCCCCCAGGGCCTAGGTGGCATGGGGTGCTCACTTAGCCAACCTGGAGCTCAAGAGTACAGCGGGAGGAACTCTAAGGTCCTGTAGGGAGCCTGTGCTCTAAAGGACACGTGCTGGAGTGATGATGGCTGCAAGATGGTCATAACCTGAGTTCCTCATCAGCCTGTCCGGCCCCCATGCTCTAGTGTTTGTCTTTTTGGCTATCTGCTCTAGATCAGGGTCTCCCATGGTCCTAAGCAGCCTTGTATTACTTGCTCCAAGAACTTTCCGTATGAAACATTTCACATTCTAGACAGATGCATTAATAAGGAACTATCGATCTCTCCATTTGAAAGATCCAGTCATATGTATGATATACCTGTCAAACCACTTCAAGTTGAAAGAATTCTGGTTAAAATGAACTGGTCTGTCCTACAACATTCAAGTTGCAATACTTCTGAGAATTTTTGAAAGATTGTGATTGTCCCAGACACACGTCATGGAGTCTGGGTTTGTGGGGGGCTCAGGAGCATCACCACACACACGCATTTCCCTCTCTGCTCTGTCTGTGAGGCAAAAGGGAGCCTTTCCCGTGGAGCTGGGCTCGTCCCATTGCTCTGGGTTTCCCCCGCAGCCCGCTCCTTCTGCTTCGGACTTGTGGCTGTGCCTGATGCCCTTCTCTCCATGTATCACATCCTCTCTCTTCATTCTCCTCTACACATGCTTTACCCTCTGGCGAGATCTGATGGTGCAGCATGTAATGTGAAGCTGAAGATTAATGATGTACAGGGTTTTTGCCATAGGCGGTTCTGCGAGCACCCTGTCACCTTAACCCTGCACCTTCACCTCATCTGTTGCCTCGTAGCCAGTGCTCTACCCTGTGCCACTCACTAGAATGGTACCATGGAAGCCAGGTTCAATTGTGGGTACCTGTCAGAAGCCCTCCCTGTCATGTGGGGGGCAAGTGGTTGTCCTACCTGTTTCTCAACTGGCTTGTTGGAACATTTTACGCATTGTATCCCTCACCAGGGCTGAGACTGTGTTCTGTTATCTCTCTGTTCCCAGAATCTATTATGACAGTGTTTGTGCAGTAAGGATCACTGAATTGAATCCTGACTAGGGTATTACTCTTCTCATGTGTGTTTTAATCTAAATGGGAAACTGGAAGAAAGGGAGAAGAGAAAGAAGGTAGAGAAAGAGCAGGCCGCGGTGCAGGAAAAAGGGAGGGGGCTGCCTTGGGAGAGGACCACTCTGTGTTAATGGAGTAATGATAGAGTGTATCTTGAGGAATAGTTCAGGGAGGTCACTCTCATTTTCAAAGGCTATCTATACTGGACTGTTTGCTATAATTTCATAAAATTAAATTTTATACTTTAAGCATATGTAGGTAAAAGTGTACAGATTTTCAACAATAACTTGGAATAAGATGTCTCTAATAGCATAAAGAAGGATAAAGAAATACAACTTCTGTTCCTCTCAGAAACTTCCAAGGCCACTGTAATATCCTCAAGACGTTTAGGCACACTGACAGATTCATGCATTGCAAAATCCACACTTTAAGGTATTTGGTACAAATGAATGGTTCAAAACATTTAAATTTTAGCTACACTTATATTTTCTATGTAATCTTGGGAAGGTCAGATACCAATTCTGTTTTAACTTTATGATTTTTAAATTGTAATGAGGCAGTATACATGGATTCTTAAGGCACCATACTGTGTAAATGCATTGTTATAATGTGAAAGACGTTTGTTTACAGAATGTGAATACATTGAGAAACACCTCTTGACCACTTCTAGGCATGGTCAGGAATCTAAAAATACCCTGGCATAGATCCTACCCTGTGGGAGATCTGTGTAGTAAGGAAGAAAAGAAGAAAAGGAAAGGATGGTCATTAAGAAGGCTGTGAGCCGCACGTCCTCAGACTGGCCCAGGAGAGGCCGATGGAGGGAGGCCTTCCGCGGGCCATCAAGGCGTGCAGATGGCCGGACGCCACAGTCCAGAGTGCGTGGCTGATGGTGCAGGACACGGGGGCAGCAGAGGAGCCTGGAGCATGAGGAAGCCTGCGAGGGTTTGCACAGGGAGAAGTTGAATCCTGCCATGGAAGTTAATTAACCAGAGGCGGGACAGGGACGAGACCACTTGTCAGTACTGCCAGAGTCTAGGTGGGTGTGGGGCTGTCCTGGGCAAAGGAAAGGCGAGGGGGATGACACGAGTGGTGGGTCAGCGAGTGAAGGACGCAGCAGGACCGTGATAGAACTAGGGCCTTGTAAGTGCACGACATGAGGCGGCGGGTCGCCAAGCATCGCAGCTGCAGGCTCCCTGTCCTCACAGCGGGCTCTTGTCACACCCGACACAAGCCGCAGGAGTCCACAGGAGACCCTGACGGCCCAGGGAAGGCGTGATTGACAGCCCGCGGGGATCGCACCGTCTTACGCGCATGCTCCGGTTTCGGGCAGTGCTGCAGCATTGGGGCTCTTATTCGACGGCTTATTAACTGTATTTCCAACCCATCTCACATTTCAGTCGCCCGTGCCGCAGAGCAGGCCCCGGAAGAGGCCTGCGCGACGCTGACCGGTCCCCGGCCGCTGCCCCTGCCCGGGAGCTCGGGCCTCCCTGGCCCTGAATGTCGTGGGGTCCTCAGAGGCCAACTGTCTTGGATGCTGATGACCGCTGGACAAACCCTGCCCAACCCAGAATACAATGGACATATGGCACACAGGTAGAGAGGAAATAGTAAAATAAATACTGATTAGTTATTTATATTGGACTGATTTCCCTGCCAAATTCATAATAATTATTTATGTTTCTAGGGTCCAACGTGGTGCTTTATGAAGAGTTAGAAAGATAAGAAAGAGGAGGCCTTGGGGGATTTTTAAAGACCTCTGTAGATATTCCAAGAAGAATCATATTTTCAACATTGGCCTCTTATTATATTTAGAAAATTAAAAAAAAATGTAGAGTTTTGTTGTAAATAAAACCCATTAAGTAATAAATATATGAAGTAAAATTTAAAAATGTTCACCAGTCTCTGACATTCCCCAAATTAACAAAACAAACACTCTTCCATGTGACATCCAGGCTTTTCCATAATATTTATAAACATTTAACTTCTTTTATAGCAATATTTATCTTGCTATCCCCAGCCCTGCTATTTCTGTCAATACCATGTAGCCATTTTTCTTACCCCATTTGGGTTGTACCATGCCTTGTTCTCATTCCATCCATACATTTAGGGGTAAGGTCTGGAGTGTGCCACTCCGTGTTTGCAGGTGCAGATTTGCTTCACTCTTCCCCACAGCTGGACACGTGACCACCACACCCCGCCCCAGATTTAGATCTTTATTAACAGAACTCTGATTTCCGGTTGTGGGTAACGTGTGGCAGATGCCTGAACGTTCATGCTATGTCTGTGTTTGTGGGTGTGTATTTCTGTGGATGGATTCTGATGAACAGAAAGAAGAGGTGAAGAGAGGCCATATCCTTAGGTAATGGGGAAGGTATGGAGAGACACAGAATGGGATCTGGACAAGATCCAGAGTGGACTCAACTGAGATAACTGTAGACACAAACAAGCAAGAGCCTGATTCGTGCCAGCTGAAGAGGACAAAGAGTAAGCACAGCAGCCCTGCCTGTGAGCCCTCTCTGGTCTACAGAACGCCCCCCCACCCCCACCCCCTCCAGCTTGGAAAGGCTATGCCCTAACAAGTGGGGGAAAGAGACAAGGAGCTCAGCCTGGTGATGGGGAAAATTGGCAGATGTGCCTTTGGGGTGCAGGCCCTCCACTATGACGCATCTTATCCTGTTTTCCTCAGATTGCAAGTATTATCAACGGTATGTAGATAAATAAATGTCTTGAAGGTACTTTTCATTAAAGTTTAAGGTTCACAGCTAGAGGCTCCTTTCATTTTCAGATTCATGATTCAGACTTCTCCAAGTGAATCAAGAGACCAACACTTTACAGTCAGTAATATGCAGAGGTCATAAAACCAAACTGTGGGTTCCACATTTATATAGATAAGTCATTTTAAAAGTATCCATCAAGTATTCATTAAGTACTTAATAATACAGAAGATGCTGATTTTTTTAAACCTTTGCTCTCAAAAAATTAAATGACTTTCAAAAAATAAGGTCTCTGAGTATGGAACAAGACAATAGGGAACTTCATGATTATTCATAATTGATGGTACAGAAAATATTACCTAAAGCAGCTGAGCCAGGAAATCTGGATGGGAGGATATGAGACCAGAACAAATTTAAAGGTTTCATCATTTGTAACCCCAAATTGTGGGAAAGATCTTCCATGATTGGGGAAAGGGCATGAGCAGAAGCCTAACTATAAGATGATTGTGCAACTCCTATTATCTCAAGAAGAAAAGGAAAATAAACCAACCTGACCCATGTAAAGTAACGCGCTTTGTCAGGTACGTTGTAAGAAGTAAATGTAACCTCATCAGAAATCACATGCCAATATTGGAGATTTGTTTTCCTGCTTGAACACAAAGAGGCAAAGGCATGATTCGTATTTAAAATGCTAATATGACATTTGGAATCTAACTGTATTAATTGCGATGGTGTGGAGCAAATGTTTTAGGCTGTCCCGTTATTACAAACTACCCCTGGATTCAAACCCAGTCACCTAGGGAGAGCACTAGCACACAGGACAACATAGTGACCTAACACAAGGACGCCTGCTGCCCTGTGCAGAGGACCCTGAGAGGCTTCCCTTTCATGGACGGTGCTGGTGTGCTGCCCGCAGCGTGGCAGAGGCCTTCCACACTCGAGGCTCCGAGGACCGCTGGGGTGGGAGGAAAGGAGCACCTGGTGTTTACTGATGGCTGCACATTGTACATTCACGTTGGCACATTCGCTACCCTGCAGCTGATTGGTAGTTACAGGTTCTGGGCTAAGCACTTTTCTTCTTCCACGTGGTACACTATAGAATCCCAGAGCTCAACCCGGGAGCCACAGTTTCCCGTCCCCCTAAGATAAGCCAACAGAGGCCTCCTCAGGAGGACAGAGGAGAAAGGCACTACTTCAGGGTACACACAGAGCAGCGTGCGCTGAGCCACCAAGGGACAGCTTGGAAGGGCAGCATCTGGCTTCCGTCTGAGTCTGGCAGGGGAGGAAACTGCACCCCTCCCAGCCTCTTGGAGTGCTGGGGTTGAGGCACTCTGGGGGCTCAGAGGAGTGAAGGAGGGCACAGTGAACCTACGAGATCTCCAGTAGAACGTGAAGACGATAATACTGCTTGAAATAAAACAGTGATAGGATTTTCCTTATACTAAATTCGTAAGATTGGGTACTCTCTAATTAATTATCCTTCAGCAGGCTTTACCATCCTCTACCTTAGAGAGGAGGGAGGGCCTTAGCTAGAAACACCTCCCCTACTTCCCGCCCGTCCTGTTTATTTAGTTATGAGCAGGATTAATACTAATTACATAGATCAGATGTTTATTGTGGAATTCAAATAAAGAACTGCATGGGGCACAGAGTATCCCTCAATAAAAGTTAGAATTATTGATATTTTTATCATTATTTTAGTTTTTGTGGTATTTCTATTGCGAGGTACATTTTAGAATCTGCCTTCCACAAAGAGCAAAGGAGATGCTTGCAAATTTGTGCTTTCCATTCTGAAATCACTATGCAAACTGAGAAGCGGTGTTGGTTGGATTGTTTGGGTCTTTCATCCAAATCTAAGGTGACATTGAATCAATAGGTCTTATCTAGTTTGGTCTCACTGTTAAGGGCTGCCGGAGCACACTCGCTGTGAACCCTGAGGCTGATCCCAGGTACTCCAGGAAATAGTGCCATTATCAGAATTCCTAAGGGCCCCAAATCAGGAGGTGGAGAGAACAAGATGCACTTATGCTGCATCCGAGACGCCTTTATATATTTACATAAATACAGATATCCCCCCCCCCCACACACACACACTCACACAGGCAATGCCTTTCTGAATCCCTTGCTGAAATTTGTGGTCATGCTCGGTTATAAACTTACAAAATTTCTCAGATGCCTAGTTTGGAAAAGAGCAGAATAATTTCAGTTTTTAACGTTGCTGTAACTGAGGAGCTGTTTTTCTGCAAATGCCCTTTGCAGTCATTAGAACTGAACTGTGTTCCCCACTGAAACCTGAGCACTCTAAGTACAGAGATATCTGCTGCTGCTGCCCTCAGCTGCTCAACGCACTCTCGGATAAGGAGGCGTGGAATGCGGTGCACAGCAGAGGGCAGATGAAGGAGGGTTTGCAGTCTTAGCCCTCTCCGTGTTTCATCCTTGCCAAAAGCTACAGCATCGTCTCTTCTCACACAAAGCAAAGCCCTTTCCTTCCTAAAAGTCATCGGTGCTATTGCTTCTAGTCTTTGAAAAGTAACAGGAATCATAGCCATTGGAGGCCACATGGATGGGCCTGGAGGGCACTATGGAAAGTGCAATGAGCCAGGCACAGGAAGACACCTGTCACCTGCTTTCCCTTATATGTGCAATCTAGAAAGAGAACAGTGCATAGAGACAGCGGAGAATGGTGGTCACAGGATCCCAGAGTCTGGGAGATGGGGAAATAGGCAAGGAAAGAAACAAACTGCAGTCATGCAGGATGGGTCTGTGCAGAGATCTGAAGCATGACGTGATTGTAGTGAGTTAATACACATTGTGTACTGAATATTTGCTAAGAAAATAGAACTGAGGTGCTCTTACACACACACACACACATACACACACAGAGTGATTGTGCAAGGTGCTGAATAGGTTAACTTTCAAGATAGTGGTAATCATTTTACTATGTGCAAATTTAAAACAACAATAATAAAGTAACAGAAATTTATGACTTCTTTATCTTAAGAGCTTTTTTTGTTTTGTTTTGTTGGCTTTATAAAATATTTCCTTTAGTTCTACTTTATGGATGATTTCTTTTATTTTTTACCCCTTCTTTTGCTTTTTCTTTAGCTTTCCAGTAGGAGTTTTTGATGATCATTTTATATATGAAAGCTACAGGAGTCACCTCTAGGAAGGTGACACATAGAAGCAGCACAGTGATCACCAGCAGCTTAGGGGACTCATGAAGTAAGTTACTATCTAAAAGGAAACTCTAGATCCTTGTCATTTGTTTCTGCCTGGGAAACGCTTCACCTTCAGGACAACCCTCTGCACAGACATTGCATCTCCAGGTTTTTACACCTTCACTTTCAGAGCTTTGTAGCCTTTATCATCCTCAATGAGGAGAAATCAATCAATCAGGTAATATATGCTAAAGTATTTAGTAAGCTGTAATGAATAATAAAAAGCTAGGTGATAATATTGCTATTTATCGTATCTCTTCCCAAAGCACAGATGTGCACCCAAATTACTTGAGGTATGATGCATTTTCCACTTTTAGTGCACGCAACCAGTTTAAAATAAAAAAAAATCATAAACTCTACCCTAGATCATTGTAGACTATCTTTATAGAGATCATTTCAATATACCATTACAGCCAACAAATTTTGAACATCAATAGAAATTATGTTGGTGTTTTAAATCTTTGTTAACTAGCAAAATAAACATGACAAACAGAGCAATGTATTTGCATAGGGCTCTGTTTGAGATATTTGTATTTGAATCATAATTGAAAGAATGGAGAGAGAGAGAGTCAGGAATGGAAAGATGGAAAGAGATGGAACTTTTGATCCTCTTTGTCTTCAGTTTTTGAAACGGTTTTAGATTATTTTTGAATATCATACCAAAAATTGAATCGTCCTTATTATATTTATTTTGAGGATACATATTTGAACAGAGAGACTTTAGGATTTCTAAAGCATTTTGGGTACTCCTGATTCATGAACAATTACTTTCTCAATGTAATTAGAAGAAGGAAAATGTCTACCCCCCACTGAGGGGGAAGCTCAGCTCAGAGCACGTGGCGTCTTCCTGATGCTCCAACTGAACTGCCCTTCCATCACGTCCCTCCTGGCAGGAAGGTGGACACTGGTGTTGAGTTTGAAATTCAGGTCCTTGTCAGAGCCTTTACCCATGTTCTTTACAGCTACCCATCTCTGAGGCAGACTGTCCCACTGCGACCAACATGACAGTCTACTCATCTTTGTGGTTCTGTGGCTCCTGGGTTGAAGCCAATTGAACAGAGTCCATCCTGTGGAACATGTGATCCCAACACCATGCATCCTGCTTACCTAAGGACATCTTGCCTTTATGTCAGAAAACTTCATCTTTTGTGTGTTCTTCTAAAACCCAGGAAAGATCCTACCATGATCCTGTTACCCATAATATGTGCCCGACATTTCCCCAGAGGCAGAACTCCCCTCAGGAGGCAGTAAGCTGTCTCAGCTGAGCAGGCCTTGCCCATATCTCCTCTCTCCATCTGGAGATGGCCATGTCATCCTGGGTGTCTTGACTCAGTCCTACAAGGATTTCTCCATCTGGTGGAGATTTAAAGAGAATTTTTTGTTTGTTTGTTTGTTTGTGTTTTTTGTTTTCTGTGTTTTTTTTTTTAAGAATTTCTTTTCCCTTTTCAAACACCATAGTTGCATTTTTGTTTTGTTTTCTCAGTATAGTTTCTTCATTTTTTGAATAATGATTTACCAACAGATATCAAATATAAAAATTACTCTTTTCTATATAAAACTGCAAATTTTGTGTGTATTTCTGGTCATTGCGACTTAAAGGATCATAATCCACCTGGGAAACAGTAGTACATTGCCAGGTAACATGAAGGCCCTGGATGGGGATGCTGTCCTGCAAGGACCTGTCCATTTGGAGCAGCCAATGCTGGGTGGGCCTGGGGTAGAATTCTACAATGTAGCAAACTGCAAGAGACAGTGAGGGATGACTGAGGAAAATAGGTGGAGATAAGGTAGTTAGAAACTTTGTACTTGATGCTGAGAGACTTAAATTTCAGGCAGCAGGCAATGGAGAGATGGTGGGCAGAGCCAGCAAAGGATGGTACAGACATCTGTATGCTCTACAGTGATGAATTCATCAGAGACTAAAGAATTCAGAGGAGTGAGAAGAAACTCAAAGCAGATAATCAGAAATTATTGAAAGAGTGTAAGAGAGAAATTCTATGAGCCCAATTTTACTGTGAAAACTCATAAGTATGTTATTATAAATATCTTATGGGCCCAAGGTAGAAGAACAGCAAACATTACATAGGATATTTGACATTTGACAGTTGGATTAGCCATCTTCTTTTCTTGCATAATTCTTTGATCTTAATTATCATCCAGCAGACACTTAAAAATATGGATAGGTCATCAGGGTTTTGGACATATAAAATACAAACAAAGCCAAAATGATTTACAGCTTTGAGATATAATCTGATAGAGTTGAAAGAAAAAATATATAGTCTGGCTGTTGCTTACTATCTGTGATCTTGGATAAGTCACAAAGCCCTCATCCTTGAACACTGGGATAGTAGATAACAAAGTCTTGCTCTCTACAGGTGTGGGGGTACCTCTCCTGACATTTTCTACTGCCACTGTCTTTAGGCTGACTGGGACACCTGACTCTAATAGGAGGTCTAGCAGCAGAAAATGAAAAGTCAGCTCACTTATATTTGATTTAAAGTTATAAGGTAAAGGTTGTGGGCATCTTTCAGGTCAGGGGAGCAGAAAGAGACTTGAGCCTGCAGGAGTCTTGAGATATACTCAAGGCGGTAGATTTTCTGAAGTCCCCAGTGAGCATATGCTTCAAAAAATAAGATGAACCTCACCGAGAGAGGTGAAGCACAGTTCAGGTGTAATGGAGTGGGAAAGCTCTGTTCAAATGTATTTTCAAATGCACCAGCTTCTGTCTTGTCATTGGAGTCAGAAGCCCACCTGTTTGCAGGTTTCAAGAAGTCTGTGGTTTGCTTTCTTCTCCTTGGCCTTCTTGGGCAGCCCCCAGGGTCTGGTGTGTTCATCTTCACTTCTTATTATTTTTTAAAGTAATAAGGGGCTGGTCTCTGCTTCACTCTTCATTAACCACATGCGGAGCTAGCAACTGTTTTTGTTTCTCGAAAACTTCTACGGAAGTAATTTTCTAATGGAATTTAAAAGGACCCCTTTTCTCTCCCAGTGGAGCAAGTGAGCCCTAGGGATTGTTCCAGAGCTCTGGCAGGACTAGATGGCTTTCTGTCCTTTGACAGGCTGCTGGAGACCACACAAAAAAGGGATTGGGTGAGTTCCATGAAAGACAAAATACCTCTGTGAGTACGAGAGAGGTCTGTCTGGAAGGATCCTTTGTAATGTGCTTAAGTCAAGCTGAGGCTTGATTCCTGTTCTTTTATGCTGGCTACGGAGGAACATAGGGACAAATCCTCTGCCCGGGACTGGAGGGAATCCTCCGCTTTCTTTCGCACGACTGACAGTTCTCATTCTAGTTAATTTTTGGTGTTGGAACTACCCAACCCTCCCTTTTCAAAAGTCATCTGGTGTCAGGTTCTGCAGGGACATGATTTATCCTGGATTTGAAGGTTTACAGGGGAGCTGATCCACAACCTTTATTGCTAAATCATTTTGACGTTTAACAACCTTCCCTGCCAGGAAGCTCTTTCTTCCATAGAAGGGGTCAGCAGCCTCTGGCAGGAGTTCTTGATCTTTTGATTAAGAGGAGAATCTTTTCATTTCCCAAAGCTTTAGGATAACTACTGGGCAGGAAATAGGGTTGCAAACTCTGGTGGACTTGAGGGGGATTCACTTTTCACTGGTGGGAATCATAAGGAAGTTACAGAGGTGACACTGGAGTGTGCCAGCAGAGGTGTGGGTAGGGACCCCCACCCACGCACGCTCTGCAGGAGAATATCAGATTAGAACAAAACACCAGAGAGAAGGTGATGACAAAAGGAAAAAAACAAAACACCAGAGCCAGCCTGTCAGGTGCCTCTCGATTGCGATCCCTTGTTTTCTTTGCCACCTCCTCTTTTGGTGCCAGTATCCCTGTGAGCCCTCCATGAGCATAAGACGTCTAGAAGGAGTCTGTTTCTGACAGTCGCCAGGGTGTTCTCCCACGGCACTCACACTTGTTCCAAGCCATCTTCTTGTTTTCTGCTTTGCTTTCCTGACCCCCGTCTTTATCAGCACGAAGCAAGTAAGACTGGAAACCCACCCACACTCCACTCAGAATCCTCAGCACCTTCTCTTGGGGGATTCGACCCTTGCCACATCTGTCCATTAACACCATTTTCTCTATTGCTTTTTTGGCTGTGGAAACTGGTAAGACTTAAATAGCTTCTAAATTACTTATTTAAAAACCACTCATTTCCTGCTGTGTGGTGAGATGCGTAGATTCAGCTACAAAGCCATCATCAGACCTTTCACAGCGTGCAGCTCCGGGGCTGGGAGGAAGCCCTTCTCAGCGTGGCCCACTGAAGAGACAATCAGGCAGGAGCTGCTGTCTGATCCTGAGCCAAGGGGCTGTGTCCTTCGGTGAGTCCAGGAAAGACCATCGTGACCCAGCGTACAGCTTTTGGACGGTCACTCAGTTGGCGATTCATTCTGCACTTTCTCCTGTGCCTTCCAGGAGAGGTTTAGTACTCCCACTCAGGTTTGGTACTTCCCCCTTAGACCTCAAAAGGTGCATCATAAATACATGGGGCGGTCCCTGTCTTCCGGTAACTCATTTTGGTTGAAAGAGAAATAACCGATAGGATAGGAATGTGCTGATAAGTCGTAAGAGGAGTGAGGCCGGGCATTGCTGGAGGCGGGCCCAGGGACAGCTTGCTGAAGGTCAGATCTGGGGAGGAAGAAAGAAGAAGGCAGGCCTTAGAACCCCAGCAGCCAAGTCTCCTGCAGAGGACAGAAGTGGGGATCCCCCAGCCTGGCCTTGCCCAGGAGGGCGCAGGAACGCTGGGCAGTTCCCACTCACATCAGACACTGCCCACCCTTGCCCACTGCGGCCCAGCAGCCCTGGGCCCACCTGCAATGGACATTAGCAAGCATTGTTACAGCGATTTCTTCAGGGACTCCGTCTGGTCGGTGCTGACTCTGGGAAGGCCAGCAGAGCTCAGGAGGTCAGTAACCGTGAGAGCCACAGCACAGTAGAAAAAGGCCACACCCTGAGCTCAGGGGCTGTGGCTCGGGCCTGTGCTGCAAGGTGCTTAGGGCCAGGCCGGGAGGCTCGGGGCTGTGCTCACATGCCCACGTGGGACCTCCAGTTTTGCATCTTTAAATTGCTATTTCTGAATCAAAGTCACCCAAACTTTTGGAAAATTCTCTAGTTCCTTCTCAGAGTACTCGGAATTAAAATAGCTGCCATGATCAATAAATGCTCACATTTATTAAGCTCTTATTCTAATACAATAGTTAGCCCTATAAACATGGTTAAAGAAGACACATCATCATAATAAGGCATCACGGCTCTCCCCAGATTCAATCATGTCAATCTGATTTTCTTTTTTGTTCTTCAGTAGTGTGAGAAAATAAATGTACTTGGATTTCAGCATGCTATTAAAATGATTCATCCTGATAGTCATTCTTTCTCTTGTCCATTATATATATTTTTTACTTCAACTTCACAGTTTCAGAGGCTTTAGGATATATATATATATATATATATATATATATATATATATATAATTTTTCTGTAATGTTAAATCTTCTCTTCCTGTATGTCCATATTATTTCCTTCCGGAACATATGATATATGGTTTGCAGTATTTAACCACCTCCTAAACACACTACCAAAACATCAACTTTTCTACATAGTAAATCCTCGAACACATTTAGATCTTTTGATGGACTTTTTCTCTTGGTCAACTGATCTATTTATTTATGTTTATATGTGGACAAAATTGTAATAATTTTATTATATTTTTATTAGTTTTATAATTTTACATAAGTAAGATAGGCTCTAAACAATTACTCTTTGAACTGAAAATTATTTTAGCTAAGTCTAAGTGCTTTTTTCCTAAAAGTTTGTCTTTTGTTAATTAAACTGCTAATTGGTGAGGAAGCAGTGTTCTGCTGCAATTATCGAGCTTCTTTTTTTTTTCCTCTAAATGAAGTTTGGTAGTTTTTCCACATACATGGTGTCTCTTTTGAATTTTCATTTCTAAGTGTTTTAGTTCTCTTTTCGAAAGTGGTCATCGTTTTAACTTTCTCCTGAAACTATTTAGTGCCTATTTATTTTATATTGTAAACTATTGATTTTATTTTTCATTTGGACCTGGAAAATCTAGTATGGACACTGAAGTATGATCTAATTATTGAAACGCATATTACACACAGCTTATGCAGATTTAAATTGGCTCACTATGTGATGAATGTGTTGAATCCATTTTCTTATCTAAACGTGGGTTATCCTGAGGGTTGGCTGGCTTAACACGCAGTGGAAAGCATTACAGGGGACGGTCCCTCCAAGAGTGGCAGCAGTAACGGTCCTAGTGGACAGGAGCTGAACGAGAGCCACCCATGCAGATGGAGCTGACAGCAGAGCCTGTTTCCCGGTGTCCACGATGCCGTCATTTCTTTTTGCTGCAACACTAAGCCTCTCAGAGCTGGAGGCTGGGCCTCTGAAGTCAGGGTGCTCCAGGCCCTGTTCCGTCGGGGGCCTGTACAGGGATCTCTCCTCGCCCCTTCCCAGCTTCAGGTCCTTAGCTTTCTGTGTCCTGGGGTGTGGTCACTCCACTCCCTGCCCTCATTGACTCGGGATTCCCCCTATGCACCTCCATCCACACGAGGCTGCCTTCCCTAGGAGCGCCATTCTGTGGGACGAGGAGCCCACCCATCTCTATTAGCACTCAGCTCCCCTCGTTACACCTGCAATGACCCAGGAAATCCTTTTATAATTATCTTTAGGTAAGGCCACAGGCTGAGGCAGTACAGGTTAGGAATTGTGCATACTTTCCTTATTTTGCAGAGAGAGGCACAATATTCAACCCATAATAGGGAAAAACTCATACAGGCTGGGAAGATTTATAATTGCTTTGTCATTTTTAATATGAACACTTATAAATGTTTTATGTCTAGATTACTTGCCTAAAATCTTCAAAAAGATATTAGATAATGTGATGATATGGTATTTTGCCTTTTTTAACTTTGAAAATAGTTTGGACTCTTTAGGCTGGGTATAGCACATTTAAGTAGATTTTTAGCAGGTTTTGGCAACTCTGCTTAAGCTGACCAAAGGTGTTATGTATCAAGAACCATAATAAATATGTGGATTTCAACTGAAGCTAAGACATCATTTTACAAGGGTAATTATAAAATGATTTCCTTGGTTTTTAAGAAACTGAACTTACAATCTTATATAAAATACCCTTGGCTATCAAACTTCCTGTCAAAAACAGCAGAAGCCTTTGAAATAGCTGTCACAATTCATTGCAAAGTGATTAGATTTCTGCGATCCCCAGACTGCTCAAATATCATCTAATTCTTAGTGCCTCATTTGGAAAGGGATCAAGCCCAGAGAAAGTGGAACAAAAACCTGAACTGCCCACGCAGGCCAGAAGGGGCTTGCTGGTCTTAGCACAGCCCTTGCACTTCCTTCAGGTAGCAGCCCTGGAAACACACATCCTGAGAAGGCTGGGATCAGGGGAAAGGGTGCTGATCCGGAATTTCTAAAGTCAGAAGGTTCCTAGGGCCAAAGAGGTATGCCCAGAAAAGCACAATAGCATCAGCCATCAATACATACTCTTCAAACCAGCGTGTCTTTCCTGGGGGTTTTTTCATTCCACCGCTGGCTAGAAGTGTTGAACAAATTGCTACTGCTCCAAATTAGAGTATTGGGTACTCATTTCTAAAGGTACTTTACAGTATTGTTTTTAAATTAGGAATCGGTGAGCTAGATGTTTATGCCCCTCGCACTGACAGGTGATGTTCTCCTCAGTCCCCCATAGGTGGCGCTGTTGAGACTGAAAGTGTCTTACCCTCGCTCTGCTTCTGAGAAAGTTCCCTGGCTGGAGTTTGCTACAGTCTTCCAGGATTTCCCGTCTCTAAATGGATATTGATAGTGTTTGGTCCTCAATCAAAACATTTTCTTTCCCGCTCAGGATGGAGGGTAGAGGTACAGTCTTGACATACTGACCAGCCTTCAAGATACTGATAATGATACAACTAGACTCCAGTTCCCCCAAATCAACACAAGTTCACA
This sequence comes from Marmota flaviventris, assembly GCF_047511675.1. Classification (NCBI taxonomy): domain Eukaryota; kingdom Metazoa; phylum Chordata; class Mammalia; order Rodentia; family Sciuridae; genus Marmota; species Marmota flaviventris. The sequence goes on from NC_092500.1 coordinate 175,149,034, forward strand.
AACTCTGAGATGAAGACGTTACTCTTATAACGTTATGAAGACTAGCTAGACATTATTTGATTGTTTTATGGGAGGGCAGAATTAAGCAATTGCCATCCATTAGGAGAAAACTGAAATTCATTAAAAGTGTGTTTTCTGATGTTTTCTTTCTCTGTCTGCTCTTAGGTTTGCTTTCATGCTGATTACCCTTTCTGCACCGACCCAGGACCGCATGCCACTGGGGTTCTAATCCAACTCTTTGTCCATCCCTCCATCCTGTCACTGTCTTTCTAGGAAGTGTTTGTTGCTCACTTACTTTATTCCAGAACTGTGCGAGAGCAAAGGATAGAGTCTCAGCAATCACGAGTTTTAGAGTCTAGTACAAGTAATAAACACATTTTTTTAAAAAAGAGTAAAATTTCACCAATACTATATGCTTTCCATTTCTCAACACTGTAGCTAGCAGATATTGATCATTCAGCAAGGGAAAGATAACCGAATGATGGTTGGTCCTATCTGTTACCCTAGCAAATCTTGCTATTTAAATATATAAAATGTGACAGATGGAAAAAAATACATCTTAGAAAACTTGATGATAGAAATGAAAGTACTGCAGTCTCTTGTAAGGAGGCACTTGAGCTAAAATATTGCAAAATGGTCCCAGGATATCCCTGTCACCATAAGTGGACTTTTTGGATAGGCCCTTTCTCAGGCTGAAAGCAAGCTGGTTTTCCAAAAAGGATGCACCCAGAAGGGCCCTGGATTGTTCTGCCTCCTTGTGTGCCTGAGTGCGCTCTGTTGCTCTCTGGGACATCACACTGGGTTCCTTGCTCCTCGTGTTACCAACAGGAAGCTGAAGAAGGCCCTGTTATTTTTGCAGCTTGATGAGCCAACACTTAATTTTAACTATCCTTGACTCATATTAATACATAGAATTTGCAAATTTGAGTCAACTGTAATTTGTAAATTGTAGTTAATTAGGAAGTCCTAATACAGCACCTTCCAAAAAGGCCAAAACACTTTGCATAGAAATAGCCAATTTAAAAGTCACAATTTTCCAATTGCCTTCTGGCACACAATTACTATTCCTCTGAGCTGTCCTTAGAATGGAGTGAGGAGATAAATACCCACCCTTAGATCTGGGGCCTTCTCTCAGAGCGCTGAAGATTCCGCAGCCACTCTGCCTTGTGCTCATTTTTTCTTTTTTGTCCAGTGATGAAATTTGATAACTTAAAGCAGCTCATCACTGTTGTTAGTTAAACAAGGATTGTGTTAGAGTTCAGTAAATAAGGAATAAATATAATCTGCTCGAATACCTATGCTATTGCTCATCTATACTTTTCCTTCTCATGGAATTTAAGAATGCTTAAAATTTTTAAAAGCAAAAAGTTATCTATGACAATAGTGAACTTATAACTGACAAAAATTAGTGTTTAAAATGAAAGATATCAAGATTATAAATATGTACCCAAAATAGTTAAGTGGAATCACACATCAAAAATACTGCACTATCATTTACTACATTAATGAAGCAAGAAAACAAATGTCCCAAACCCCTTGTGTGTGTTCAGAGGCATTTGCTGCAGTTGTCTGACCCATTCTCAGAAATCAGAGATGAAAGAGAAGATGAACTCTCAGAGTTTGAAAATTATTTTCAGAAGTTAAAATTCTCAGAAATTCTCTGGAATTAAATATAAAACAGAGCTTATGAAATATTATGGAAGCCATTATGATACCCTACAGTAGATAACTTATACAACTCAGAAATTCCAGACTAAATATTTCTATGATATTTCCCAGAGCAAATCAAGATGTCTCTAAGATTAAGGACAAGGAAAGAATATTATACAACATAAAGCCAGAAGTTTTAGGCAACATAATAAGGCAACTGAATGAAATTAGAGGTTAAAAAACTTGGAATATAGGAACACATTTCATGATTTAAAAAACCATAAATATCTTAGATAATCCTAAAAATAATATCAGAATAGATAAAGAACACAGCTAAATATTCGTAGAACCATAGTGAAAACCAGGTTCCAGTAAACTAAAAAACAGATGAATAAGCTATAGGAACAAAATGAGAATCCTGAGGATGAGAATGCGGGTCTATGACAACTTGGTTTAGGGTCGAGGGCAGCCCAGATCATTGAGGGAACAAGGAGTGGTAGGGCAGATCATGTGGGGTAATGTAGCGAGGTGAATTTTAACAGAAGGTCTACATCATACATATTCAATTTAAATACCAATGAACTTCCTACCCAATAGTTAGAATTAAAGCACTTAAAGACTGAAGAAAATGTGAAAACAAAACACAACAGTATATCCTTGTGGTAAAGACAAACTTCTTGGCCTTTAAGGAAACTTTAAATAATAGGGGATTCATTAGTTGAGATCTATACAGCAAAATTAAAGATTTCTGGTCAAAAGAAGGCCACATGTAGAAAATGTAGTTAGAGTTAATAGATTGGGTGACATGTTTGCAATAAAAATGAATATCTAGAATAAGGAATACATTAAACCAAAATAAATTGTTGAAGAACTCAGAAAGAGATCAACAACATTAATAGTAATTAGAGAATTGAAGCAATGATAAAGAGTGATGTTAGTCATAACATTTTTAAAAGAAGTGACAAAATAACCAGTAGTCACATGGATTTTAGGGAAGAAAACATCTGCTTACTCCTTGTTATCAAGAAAAGAGCATTAGGAAATATAAGAGATAAATATAAGAAAGGAAGAAGTCAAATTACCCATTGTTTGCGGATGATATGTCATACTTAGAAGATCCAAAAAACTTCAACAAAAGACTGCTAGAGCTAATAAATAAATTTGGTAAAGTAGCAAGTTGCAAAATAAACATACAAAACTCAATAGCTTTCCTATATACCAACAACAAATCTGCTGAGAAAGAATTCAGGAAAACTATTCCATTCACAATAGTCTCAAAAATATAAAATACATAGGAATAAATCTAACCAAGGAAGCAAAAGACTTCTACAATGAAAACTATAGAACATTAAAAAAAGAAATTGAAGAAAACACAAGGAGATGTAAAGATCTCCCATGTTCATGGATAGGCAGAATTAATATTGTTAAAATGGCCATATTACCAAAAGTGTTATATAGATCAAATACAATCCCCATCAAAATGCCTTTGACATTTTTCACAGATCTATAAAAAACAGCCCTAAAATTCATTTGGAAAGATGAAAGACCCAGAATAGCCAAAGCAATGTTAAGCCCATAAAACAATGCTGGAAGCATCATAATACCTAATTTCAAATTATACTATAGAGCTATAGTAAGGAACACTATATGGTACTGAGAATATATATATATATATATATATATATATATATATATATATATATATATATATATATATATCTCAATGGAACAGAATAAAGGACAGATTAAACTCATCCAGATATAGTCATGTGGTTTTTGAAAAGTTTCCAAAATCATGTTGGAGAAAAGACAGCCTTTTAAACACATGGTGTTGGGAAAACTGATTATTCATATGTAGAAGAAAGAAACTAGGTCCCTAGATCTCACCCTGCACAAAAGTAAACTCAAAATGTCTCAAAGACTTAGGGATTAGACCAAATATTTTGCAACTCCTAGAAAAAATGTAGGGTGAACACACCACTTTCTCGCTAGAACCTCTATAGCTCAGGAAATAATGTCAAGAGTTAATAAATGGGATGACATCAAATTGAGAAACTTCTGCACCCCCTCCCAAATAATTAGGAATATGAATAGAGAGGCTATAAAATGAAAGAAAAATCTTTGCTAACTACTCTTCTGACAGAGGAATAACATCTAGAATCTACAAAGAACTCAAAAAAATTAGCATCAGTGAAAAACCATTCAACCTAATTAATATATGGGCAAATTAACTAAACAGAGTCTCCCCAAAAGAAAAAAATAGGAATGGCTAATGAATATTTAAAAAAAGTTCAACATCATTAGCAATTAGGAAAATGCAAATTAAAACTACACTGAAATTTCATCTTGCTCCAGTTGGACTGGCAGCCATCAAACAGTAATAAAAGCTGGAAAGAATGTGGAGGAAAAGGAATTCTTGTATATCCTTGTGGGAGTGTAAGGTAGTACAACCACTATGAAATGCAGTTTGGAGGTTCTCAAAAGACTAGGAATGGAACCACAATATGACCCAGCTCTACCACTCCTCAATATTTATTCTAAAGAATTAAAGTCATCATACTTTAGTGACTCATGCATACTCATGTTTATAGCAGCACAATTCACAATAAGCAAATTATGGACCAACCCAGGTGGTTGTCAAAAGATTAATGAAAAAAGAAAATATTGTGTGATATACATACATGTCCACACACACAATGCATTTTACTCAGCTTTAAAGAAGAATAAAATGATGTCATTGCTGGTAAACGGAGGAAACTGAAGAACATAATGCCAAGTGAAATAAGGCAGAATCAGAAAGGTCAAGTGTTTTTGACCTCTGCAGCAGCCAGAGTAATGCTATCTTTTCACACACCAATAAGGAGATAGAGATTATTTATATGTAATCAGTGTGTTTGTGTGTGTGTGTGTGTGTAACTTGAACATGGCTTTGTGAGTATGAAATCCATACTTTGCAAACTTTTTACCTATCAAATAAATACAGGATTTTCTTAAGTAATTGTTGCACTGTTTAATCGAATACGTATAAATTTCCCAAACTCTTTCAAGTCTCTGGAAATTTTAGTAGACTTTTAAAGACCTATTATATTTATAAAATATTTGTGGACCTCCAATATTATCACTTTACATACCGACCTCCCTTCAAGTAGCAAATTGTGACTGACGTGGTCTCACTGCCTATGCTATGTCTGTATGAAGTCACAGAAGATACATTTTAAAAGTCTGGAGAAAAGAAGGTTTTGATTGGATTGAGATTTTGAAAATTGGAAGAAAACATGAAAAAACTAGTCAATAGAAGTTTTCTGTATTTAATAGTCTTGCTACACAATCCATAGATGATTTCCTGCAGAAGAGAAACGAGAGTTGCAGGAAAGTGCACTTGGTCTCCACTTAAGCCTTAAACTCAGTGACACTGTGTGGCATTGGCTTCCCAAACCTCAGACTATACTCCTGATTAACAGGTCTCCTCCTAATGAAGGAAGCAGTCTTTTCTTTGAAGCTGCTTAGCATTAAAAGAGGGTGAAATGCAAATCAGTAATGTTTCTGGAATATGTCCCAAAGTTTGATCTAAAAAAGAAAAATAAAGCTCAATCTAACCGACATTTTGTTGGAGACTTTTCCAGGCTAACTTCGTTCTGAATGGATCTCTAGAATCAGGACCATCTCTAGAATCTAAAGCTCCTGTGGAGTTTTCCTCCTCTCCAGTTTTACAGTTTGCAGGTGTGCGGGGCAGGGAGGGGAGGGCTCTGCTGGGCACAGGTTACCAGTGAAGCTGGGGAGTCTGCTCCTGTGGTTTCTCCCTGCACTAGAAAGACCGTGATACCTGGGGAGCAGGCCACAAGGCTTGGCCTGCCTAAATATGCGTATCTAAACCTCCACACGTCTACCTAGGACCCTTCCCTTTGTTTAAAATCACCCTCTAACTCATCACTCAAACCAGGACACCGTTGGACTGACTGAGTGGGCTGTGACCTGAATCTGACAGGAGCCCACAGAGAGGAGGTAGGGATTTCACCACCAGCACGTGTACCTCCACCTGTGGACCCACGGGTCCTGTGAAGAGGATCATGAAGGAGTGACACTGAAGGCCAGGGACAAGGGCGGGAGTACAAAGCAGAGTTTTGATCCCCAGAAAGCCTTATCTTTTATTTTGTTATAAGTCATTAAATGATGTTTTGGCTCACAGTTGAAATCAGACCTTAATCAAGAAGGGTTTAGGAGGCTGTAGCAAGCATTTGATGCTTTCCCTTCATATCCACATCCCCTAGAGTTGCAGCCCTTATGGGCTGGATGCTTGGTGTCTGGAAGGAGCAGTCCAGGGAGACGGTGCTCTGCAGCTCCCGGCAGAACAGCACCTTCCTGCATCATCCAGTCTAGAAAGTGCTCCACCTGGCCCCACACTCAGAGTGGTTTTCCATGCTGAATGTTGAATTAGTGCTGACAAAGATCAAAACTGGTGTTCACCAGCACTGTGGAATGTGCCTATCTCCACATGTTCCCAGGGCATCTGGCTAATGTCATGTGTCCTGTTTTTCTGGTTCTACCTGCCTTTATACATGTCACCAAGCATGACTGCACTGACAAAAAGGCGGGGGGGTGGGAATCTCCAACACTCAGATTCACTGATCTGGTGACTTTTTAAAAGTGTGACTGAATACTTGGGCAGAAACGGGTCCTGGCGTCCTGTGGGGTTGATTTGATCTACTGGATGTTGTACTTTATTCCTGTGGAGAGCTGGAGAACTATTGCTAACTGATGACTTTATGAATAAAAATGGTTTTGAGCGTGCATTGTAGGTTCAGGTTGTTAGCCACTGGAGCTGACAGCCACCTCTTGCTGACCCCAACCTGGGAGAGAGATGGCGCTCGGCCTGCTGGTGCTGCCCCTGCACAGATCTTAGTGCCCCTGTTTGGGTTCAGGTGCCTTTTGCCTTCTCTCCCATGATGGAGAGCCAGGGGATCTTTAGTGCTGCACAACTTGGGTAACCTGGAGAAAATTAGAATAGATATCTTCAGAAGCTTGAGTGAGGAACTCTCTTTTCTGCAAACTAGGGATAAAGGGATGCTCTGCTTTGAGGTCTCCTATGAAAATGGAGTCTTTCTCCAAGAGTGTAGAAAGAAAGGCGTCTGGATTTTCCCCGTCTGTCTGAGTCAGATACGGGTCTGCATCGTTCCCAGCAGCCCTAGTGACAGTCGCCTTGGATTATTTTAGCATAAAATATTCTAAAATCTGTTGGGCAGTCATACTTTCAAGCAGCCAGTGCACATATCTCTAGGGCCCAGGCCCCCGAGGAGGTCTTTGATGCAGGGAGCTGCTCAGGCAAGCCTGGATTGGACACAAGCTTTGCTCCCTCTCAGTGGAGAGACAGCAGTCTCATGTATTCAGCAGCCATTTAGACGCAGCAGCAGCGTTAGTCAGGGGCACATGTCTTCCCCTCAAATGCAGAGGGGGTGTCATTGTATCTTAACCCAGTAAGTAATCCATATAATGAGAACAAAGGGCTTACATTTTTATAACTCAGACTAGAGATAATAGGCAGGTACTGTTGTATTTAGATAGATTTCCACCTAAGGTATTAACCAAAACCAAAACTATATATATATATATATATATATATATATATATATATATATAGAGAGAGAGAGAGAGAGAGAGAGAGAGAGAGAGAGAATCTTTAATTATTTCTAAGACATGTTTATTGTAAATGATCTATCCCCAATCTATTGCATAGAGAAATCTTATGTAATTGAAATCCAATGTCTAAGTACAAGACTGTAACTTTAATATACTAGAGGAGATTTGTGGAGTGCATTCCTCTGGCCCTTTGAGTGATACAATAAGGTAGTCTTTATTTACTTACTTTAAATTTTTTCATATAAAGTTTTCTATTTTTATGATTTTTAAATATGATTACAAATGTAATACTTTATAAATAAAAAGAAACACAAAGATACCATTAGTCAAAAAGCAAGGAAATGATCCACCAAGCCACACTAGTGACAATCCCGTGACATGTGTCCTCCCAGTCTTCCTCCAGAACTCCACCACACTAACACTTGTGGAGGTCTCTGTGCAGAAAGGACTTAAAAGGGATTACTGTTCTTTTCCTATCATGGTTTCCTACTCTAATCATCATTTTAGTATCAACTTGTGTAGATTTTTTTAAATGAACATTTTGGCAGGGGTTTCCAAAGATTGAACTCAGGGGCACTTGATCACTGAGCCACATCCCCAGCCTTATTTTGTATTTTATTTAGAGATGGTGTCTCACTGAGTTGCTCAGGGCCTTGTTTTTGCTGAGGCTGACTTTGAACTGGAGATCCTCCTGCCTCAGCCTCTACATGAACTTTTATTGTAGTATACAATGTATACTTAAATGCTTACAAATAATAAAGTATAGCTATTTTGTTTGTGGTTTTGTTTTTGTTTTCTGTGGGGCTGGTGATGGAATCCAGGGCCCTGCACATACTAGGCAGGCACCGTCCCCTGGGCTACAGGCCCATCCCAAACAAAGTTCACAGAGTAAACACACCCAAGATCCACTCCCATCCAGATGTAGAAGCAGAGGGTTTAAACATGTTTCTGCCCTTCCACTTTGAGAAAGGGGACTGTCTTCAATGGCCGCACATAACATCTGTTCCTAAGTGTCAGGGGCACCTGCAGTCCTTATGGAACTCCAGGTGCAATTTGGATACTCAGTGTCAGGCAGTTTCTCCAACAGGCTTAGCTCATGGAATTGGGATTGGTTTTAACTCAGGGTCATGAACCGTGATTGTTGACTGAAGACCCAGTCTCCCATCCACAGTGAAGAATGCTCCTGTTTCCTACCTGAGCGACTCACCGCAGTCTGGCTCCAGAGCTAGAAGAGGGTCTTGGCAGCTGAGGGGCTCCCTGTGTTTGAATCCGAAAGCTGATCATCCTCAAGGTGCCAACTTGGGTCCTGGCCAAGCCACTGTGACTTACACTCTCAGAAGCTCTGCGCCTATGGAGTCACCAGCCCTGTCCGTCACACTTTCTTGGTTCCAGGTTGTCTTTGCTTGAATTGTCTGTTCCTCTCTCCATTAATTTCTGAAGATTCTGCATAATTCCTTGGGCATTGTCATTATTAATACTTTAGAATTACATGTTATACTAAATACTACAAAAATAATTATTAGTAAAAATTCATTTCAGCAGGCCAGTGAGCTTTTCACAACAACCTGTGTTGTTGTCAGAATTGACAGAGTATGTATTAAAATTTAACTACTTAAAATATGTCATAATTCATAGCAGTATTTTGATTATATACCTGAAATGAATGTATCACTCAGAGTTAATTGTTTCAGAGACTGATATGAAAATTGGCTTAATAATATCCAAAACATCATAAAAGATGTCCTCTTAAAATGTAGAAAAGATAAATTAAATCTCAATTTTATTCTTTTTTCACATAACAGTTACAGGATGTAAATTAGATTTTAGAATGTTTTAAAATCAAGACATAACATTGATATTGGAATTTGTTGTCAGGCTTTTTTGATATTTGCCATATCTAAAATAAGTTAAGAGTAAAACATTTCAAGGAAAATTAGGGGTAACTAGAAATATTTTTAAAATTCAGGTGTAATATGATGGGTATATTGTATAAATACTTATTTACAAATTCTCAGTATTTAATAAAATGTTGAACAAAGACTAAATTACATAAGAAAATCTAAATTTCAAAACTTTATATTGTAACTTATTTCATAACCAAATTTTTTTTTTGACATAAATGCAGCACTTATGTAAATATATTCCTTTTTACTTGGTTTAGGGATTTTTGTTTCTGAAGCTTGGTAAGAATGTGACAGGAAGTGTGTGAAACATCACATTTAATGAACTCCATAAGATTCAAATTATTGGTTGTAATAGCAGTTTATTGAAATTCATGCATTCTTCAATACTGCATTGAAGAATCTATGGATTAAAGGTGACAGAATGTCTTCTTTTCTTGTAATAAATAAATCATCTAGTAAATGAAGTGTTTTGGACCTAAGAAAATAAGTGTTGTTGCATGATACCCTTCTATAGATAATTTTCTTGTTTGCAAACAGGTGAACACCAATATAAGCCCAATTTCTTGGTTGGTAGCTCTGTATGAATGAGATGGAACCTTAAGAATGAGATGTAAATTCAAACACAAGAGGTACATAGGACTACAAGTGTACAAAATCACAATAAATCCACTCCAGGATACATTATCATGAAAATGCCTAACATACAGGATAAGGATAGAGTTTTAAAGTCTGCAAGAGAAAAACAGCTGGGTCAAATTTTGAGGTAATCCAAATAAATTTCAGCTGATTTCTCAACCCAGACACTAAAAAACAGGAGGGTTTGTTATAATAAATATTAAATTCTGAAAGAAAATTGATGTTAACCAAGAATACTATACCTAACAAAATTTAAGCTTCAGAACTGAAAATGAAATAAAAATCTTTCATGATAAAACAGAAGCTGAAGGAATTCATAATCAGAAAGCCTGCATTACAACATACATGAAGAAGAAATAAAAAATATGAATGAAAAGCAGTGAAGGGATGAATTACAATAGAGGTACAATTAAAGGATAATCAAGTCTGATTTAAATATTAAAAATACATCAAAAGGGCATGAAGTAAAGAGCATCTCTCTATGAAAACATTGAGCATGAATGAACTAAACTCTTTTTTTAAAGAGAGAGAGAGAGAGAGAGAGAGAATTTTAATATTTATATTTTAGTTTTCGGCAGACACAACATCTTTGTTTGTATGTGGTGTTGAGGATCGAACCCGGGCCGCACGCATGCCAGGTGAGCACACTACCGCTTGAGCCACATCCCCAGCCCTGAACTAAACTCTTTAATCAAAAGACATAAATTATCAGATTGGATTAAAAAACAAGACCTAACAATATGCTGTTTGCAAGAGACTCACTCATAGGCAAAGATATCCACAGATTGAAGGTGAAAGTATGGGGAAAAACATAAAATGCAAATGGTACCCACAAACAAGCAGGGGTAACCATTTTCAAAGCAAAGTGGATTTCAAGCCAAAATTAATCACAAGAGTCAAAGAAGATAACTTCATACTGCTTGAGGGAATCAGAAAACAAGATAGACTGATTGCAAATATTTATGCTTCAAACAATGGTGGGTCTATGCACATAAAACAAAGCCTTCTTAAAATTAAGCATCCACCTGGCATGTGTGCTGCCAGGGTTTGATCCTCACCGCTGCATATAAAATTAAGCATCGACTAGACCACAATACAATTATGCTGGGTAACTTCAACACACTTCTTTCACAACTAGATAGATCATATAGACATACACTAAATAAAGAATAAAATTTAAAATTACAATTAAATACAATTAAAAATATGGACCTAACAGACATCTATAGAATATTTTATCCTTCAATGAGCAAATTCCCTTTCTTCTCAGCAGCACATGAAACATTTTTGGAAATAGACCATATTTGAGGTCACAAAGTAAATCATAGAAAGTAAAGTAGATAATACTTCACATTCTATCAGATTATAATGGAATAAAATTAGAAATCAACAATAAGATAAAGAACAGAAACCACTCTAACTTTTGGAGATTAAATAATACACTTTTGAATGATGAATTGATTGCAGAAGATATAAGGGAAGAAATCAAATTCTTTGAAGTAAATGAGACTCCTGATATACCATATCAAAATTTCTCAGTATAAAGACAGTTCTAAAAGAAAGTTTATAGCATTGATTTAATGCATCAAAAGAATAAAAGATACCAAATAAATAATCTAACAGTACATCTCAACACACTAGAAAAATCTTCAAAATTAATAGAAGCTAGGGAATAATTATGATCAGAGTTGAAATCAATGAAATTGTGAATAAAAAAAAAGATCAATGAAGCAGTTTTTTGAAAGTAATAACAAGATTGATAAACCCTTAGCCAAACTAACCAAAAGAGAAAAAAAAACTCAAATTCACAAAATCAGAGATGAAAAGGGAAATACTTCCACAGATACTACTGAAATCTAGAGGATCGTGAGAAATTATTTTGAAAATTTATACTCCAGTAAGTTAGAAAATCTTAAAGATATGAAGAATTCCTAGAGACATATGATCTACCAAAATTGAACTATAAGGATATAGAAAACTTAAATACACCAATACTAAGTGATGAAATTGAAGCAGCTATCAAAAGACTTTCAACAAAGAAAAGCCTAGTATTTTAGAGATTCTCAGCAAAGGTCTACTAGACCTTTAAAAAAGAACTAATATAAGTCCTCCTCAAATTATTCCATGAAATAGAAAATATAAAGGAGTAAAAACAATTAATGCAAAAAAAAAAAAAAAAAAAAGAACCCAATCAATGGGCAAGAGAACTAAACAAAAACTTCTCAAAAGAAGAAATACAGAAGGTCAACAAGTATTGGAAAAAATGTTTAATCTGTAACAATTAGAGAAATGCAAATCAAAACCACATTGAGATTTCATTTCACTCTAGTCAGCGTAGCAATTTCAAGAATACAAATAATAATAAATGTTGGCAAGGATGTGGGGGAAAATGTACACTTATACATTATTGGTGCAAATTAGTGCAACCACTCTGGATAAAGAAAATGTAGTATATAGACAAAATAGATTATTACTCAGCCATAAAAAGAATGCAATTATGGCATTTACTGGCAAATGGATGGAACTGGAGACTATCATGCTAAGTTAAATAATCCAGTCCCCAAAAGTTTTAGATTGAATGTTTTCTCTGGGAAAACAATCCAAAATAAGGGGTAGGGGGGAAAGAAAGAGAGAGAAATGGAAAAAAAGGGAGAAGGAATTTCATCAAAATAGAGGAAAATCAGTAGAGTAGATAAAGGGGGTTGAGAGAGAGGAAAGAGGATGAGGAAAGGGAAGAAGAGTAAAATGTATCTGAGCAAACTTTCACATGCACATACATGAATATTCCACAGTGGATCCCAACAGCAAGTGTATCCACAAGACAGGAACTTTAAAAAGAAAATATAAATATGTTGCAGAAAGACAATGAGAGGAGGGGAGCAGTGGGAGGGAGGAAGGGCTGGGGACTGAACTAGAGAAAGTTATATTCCATGGTGTTGTCATTATGTCAAAAATGCATCCTAATGTTTCATATAACTAAAAAGAATCAATTCAATAAAAACAAACAGAAAAGAAATTCAGGATTGGACTCATGTATCCCTCTTTGTTCCTTCATTAATTCAACCAATAAGTGTTTTCAGGTCTCCTGTGTGTCACATGGTAGACAATGAAGACAGGAAAGCAAGCAAATTACCCCTTGACCTTATAAACTTCAGCTGTAGGACACACTATCAAACATCTTCATGCAATGCCTGTGGAGGGTGCTAGAAAATCAGTTCTAAAGATGGACATGGAGAAGCCAAGACACAAGTGAGCATCTCTACTTGGTCAGGGAGGGTCAAAAACAGATTCCCATGAACTCAGGTTATTTCGGCTTGAGTCTCACCGGACCTCAGGTATTTATCAGGCAAACAAGACAAATAAATATATCACAGTCAAGAGAAAACATGAGGAAAGGCAGAGACACACAGCACACCGAAGAGCTGTGTGAATTCCTCAGGCTTGAAAACATGGAGCAATGGGTGCATCAGGCCTTTCATTCAGTCTCTTAAGATTGTTTAGCCAAAAAGAAAAGAGAAATGGGTTCATCTGTCTTTGTCCTGTGGCAAGGGGCTTGGGGGATCAGTCGCTGGAACTGAATTGAAGCATGCAAGTCAACGTTTATGGCTCCTGGGATCCTCCTCGAGTTTCCTCTCTGAGCACAAAGTGGTCACCAAATCATTTCATCTTTATAGCTTTGGCTTTTCCAGAATATTTCTTGATTTAATTGACCTCAGGAAATTGAAGTTGTTAAATTCTGTATGCCATGTGAATTCATTAAGAAGAGTAGTTATTTGAGGAAGGTATCCCATGTCAGACCCTAGTATTCCTACAAAGTATCATGGAAACCATTATAAGGAAGAAGTAAGAGAGGAGTATGGACCAAGGTAGTGTTAACCAAACAGCATACCAGTCACTGAACACTAGTACACCAGTCACACAAACACACATGCAAGTATATACACACAGGCGTGTGTGTGTGTGTGTGAGAGAGAGAGAGAGAGAGAGAGAGAGAGAGAGAGAGAGAGAGACAGAGAGAGAGACAGAGAGAACTTCATGTGCCTTGACCAAATATAATCCTCTAAAGTAGAAGAAGAATTTTGGAAAAGCCAGTGTTAACCAGTCAGCCTTGCTTTTGATGGGAAAAATCAAATAAATAAAGGACCTGGCATCCAACTGCTCTCAACATCTCTGGGCTAGTTCTGTTTGGACATTCATTTTCAAAATTGCTGAGTATACCTCCAGGAGGCAAGACTATGTTTAAAACGCCCAGTGGTCTTCCAAAGTGACTGAACCATCTACAGTCCCATTAGTAATGCATGAGAGTTCCGTTTGCTCCATTTTTTCACCAGCCAGGGATATGTCAACTTTTTGGATTCAGACATTCTAATAGGTGTGTCATGACATGTCATTACTAAAATTTGCAATTCCCTAATAGAAGATGATGTTAATCTTGGTTTCATGCTTTGCTCTTGTATCAGAAGAGTCATCACCAAACCCAAGTCGCCTAGATTTTCTCCTATGTTTTCTCATAGAAGGGTTACAACTCTGTGTTTTACATATGGGCCTGTAATTGATTTTGAGTGGATTTGGGTGAAAATTATATAGACTTATGTGGGTTTTGTTGTTGTTGTTTATTTGCATATGAATGATCAATTCTTCCCAGTTCTATTTGTTTTTGACAGAATTGTCTTTGAGACCTTTACAAATGAATACACTTTGGATTTCCTCTCTGGGGCTTTATTTATGGGCTCATTTGGCTCTATCTTTTGCTATGTTAATGTCCATATATTTTTTCTCAAACAAATGGATTGTAAAGAATTCGTGTTAATTGTTTCCCCAAATGCCTGGTAGAATTCAGGGGATAAATCATAAGCATATGGCCCTTTTTGGAGGGGAATATTATTACAGTTCTAATTTATTCAAAAGATTTGTGTGTAATTAAATTATCTATTTCTCCTTATATGAGTTTGGGTAGTTTGTTTGTTTGAAGTAATTTGTCTATTTCACCTATAATATCAAGTTTGAGGATGTAAAGCTGTTCACAGTATTTATCTATTAACCGTGGAAACAGCATGATGTCCCTCTTTTGTTTCTAACATTAGTGATTTGCATCTTGCCCCTTTTCTTCTGATTAACTTAGCTAAGAGACTTGTCAGTTTTATTGAGCTTTACAAAGAATTAGCTTTCTTTTTATTGATTTTTCTCTACTGTTTTCCTGTTTTCAACTTCATTGATTTCTAATTCTAAAATATCTTCTTATATTTATCTTAGGTTTAAATTTCTCTTTCATTTTTCTCTCTCTGTACCTGTCCTCGTTTTCTCTAATTCTCTTTTAGTTTTCTAGAATGTAAGCTAATTTGTTGATGGTAGATTTTTTCTTTTATCATATATACATTCGTTGCTATAAAATGTCCTCCTAACGGTGTTTCTGTGCTGTCCCTCAAATCCTGATAGTCACATTTTCAATTTTATTTACAGAAGAGTATTTTTAAATTTTATTTATTAATTTTCATATGGCACTGAGGATCAAACCCAGTACCTAATGTGAGCTAGGCAAGCATCTCCCACTGAGCCACAACCCCAGCCCCTGAAGAGTACTTTTTAATTTCTCTTGAGACTTTTTTGACTTATTTGTTACTTGGAAGCAGATTTTATGGTTTCCAAATATTTTCAAATTTTCCAGCTATTGTTCTGCTATTGATTTATAGTTAACACTTATTGTGATCTAGGGAAACACTTATATGATTTCTATTAATTTAAATTCTTAAAAAATGTTTGAAGATCAGAATATGGGCTCCTTATGAACTTGAAAACTACATATATTCTATTATTTTGGGGTGGAATATTCTTTAAATGCTAATTAGATCAAGCTGATTGATAGTCCTGTTCAAGTTAAATATGCTTATTAACTTTGCGGGCCTATTTGAGCTATTAATTTATGAAAGAATTCTGTTGAAGCCTCTAATTGTAATAGCTATCTTTTCTATTTTTTTCTTTGAGTTCTTTTAGCTCTGCCTTGTGTATTTGGATGCTCTTTGCTAGGTACAAGTCGGTTCAGGATAATTGTGTCTTATTGGTAAACATACTCCTACAAAATGTTATTCTATATCCCTGATAGTTTCACTTGTGCAAAAATTCTTATTGAGTTAAGGAGATACTGTAGCTATTCTGGTTTAATTTGGTTAGTGCTAGTGTTTTGTGGTCTTTTTCTATACATTTAATTCTAATCCATCTCTTTATGTTTAAAATTAATTTGCTTTAGGCAGAATATGAGCAGGCTTATGTTTTTACCATCTTGAAAATCTCTATTCACTTGTGTATTAGACTATTTTTAATTAAAGTGAGTGTTAACATAGTTGAATTGCCATCCATCATGTTTGTAACTGTTTTCTTTGTTTTTTCTCCTCTCCTTTCTCCCTTCACTCCTTTCTCTTCCTCCCTTTCTTTTCTCTTCCTTTTTTCCCCTTAATTTCTAGTCCCCCCCGCCCTTTTAACATTGCTATTGCTTTGCAGAGTTGGGATGGAACTCAGGTGTGTACAAGCTAGGCAAGCCTCTACCACTGAGCTATATTTCAGCCCCATTTTTAAATATTTAACTAAGCATTTTATAGGATTGTATTTTACATTTTTAACATATCATGTATACTTCTTATTATTTTTTAAATGGTTGCCTTAGACTGTACAATGAACGTTTTTAATGAATCTAAGTTTACCTTCAAATAAAACTGCACTCTTTCAGTTACATGTGGACTAAGAGCTAAGCGTTCTCCCAACTTCTACTCTGCAATACCACATTGGCATGCATGGTAACACAATATTGCTACTCTGAACACTTATTTTTTGATCAGGTAAGATTTTTTAAAATTATTTCTACCTTTCTAATCTTCCCCAATAGTGTTCCTTCATACTGGTCTGAATTTTCTGAAATATATCATTTTTCTCCTCTCACAGGGCAGTGAGAAATTTTTGGTGATGAATTTTCTCATCTTGTTTGGCAATTTTTTTTTTTTGTCTACTTTGGAGTGGAAATTCCACTGGATATCTTTTACTCTTTTTAGGTTGTTTATGATTTTGTTTTTTACTGTTGCTTTCTTTCAAGACATAAACTACTTCATTCTTATGTGATTTGGTCAAAAAATTTTTACATGAAGCTCAACCTATAGACAAATTCGTTGAAGATGTTGTTTAATTTTCTTAATGTGTTTTATTTCAAGCAGTTCCACCTGTTTTTAGAATTTCTGCCTCTGCATTTATGTTATTCACCTCTTCTTGCACATTCTTTATTATAGAACTCTTAACATTATTTATATTAATTATATTAATATTAATTATATTAATATTAATTATTAATCATTATTTTTAATAAATCATTGTTATGTTTAATTTGACATAGAAGAATCGCTGTCAAACCCACATAGAATTCTGAAACTAGCTAGATGCCTATTTAGACATGGTTCTTCCTTGCCTTTTAACATTCTTTGCATTTTTGCAAACTGGATATGAGGTGTTAGGGAGTAGGAATCTGGTGAACATGGCTTCAGGGTGAGGTTTCCCATATATTTCAGGGTGTAGCTGAGCTTCATCTTTGCTCTGGCAACATTAATTGTTAGTGCCTTGGGTGTCCTTCTGGCTCCCAGGTGCCTTCAAGTTTTGCTGTGAATCTTCCTTTGATAGTCTTCCCCCTGCAGATCTCAGCTCTTATCAAGATACTGCACGGAAGCCCTCCATGTGTGGTGCAAGGTATGTGAGATGGCAGCAATCTGACCTCATCAGGGTTGAGGTGACCTTCCTGAATGCTTCTGTTTCTTTCCCTTCCTAGGTGGGCTGACTGGAAGGATGGGCTTTTTCCCCTTCTGGGTAAGTTAGTTGCACTCCCCTCTACCCTTAGAGATGGCTTTTGTCATCTTTAATGCTGTAGTATATTTCATGTTTTCTCTTTCATTTGTTCTGCCAGAATAAGGAGATCTTTCTTGTTTTTCATGTTATGAACTTTGTGGAGTTCTTAGAAGCAAAGACTATGTAAACATGGACGTGGGTAAGCCTGCCGCCCCCAGGAGGCTCTCCCCCTCACACTAGTTCACATACAGCCCCCAGCAGTTCATTACACTTGCCACCAAGTGCTTTTACCGTCCTCTGGCTCCAGGGGGTCTACTCCTGGTGTGTGCATTTCAGCTGAGATGCTTCCACTCCCTCTGTCCTCCAGAGTCTGGGGTAGTGGCTGTCCCGGCAACCCTAATTTTCTAATGAGTCAAAGTAAAGCCATTGATTTTCACTTTGTCCTACTGTCCAACTTCCTCTTCTTAAAGGGTCTGTACAATGAACATTTTTAATTAATGTGATGAACCAAGCCTTGGGAGGTGAGTGCCAGAGGTTGACACCCCCTTGGATTTGCCTTGTAATGGGATCTCAAGTCTCGCCGTGTTCCATGCAGACAACGGAAATGGGGTTCCCTTTGGTGAAATTGGCTGAGAAATAAAAGCTAAGAAAAATAGAATGATGAAAAATACCACAGGACACAGAAAATGGTTTCAGAAATCAGGGGCAGGATGGCAAGCCGATCATACAGACTGAGCATCTATATCTGGCAAAATGGAGCCTACACTTGCTTTATTTATATTGGGGGACATCAAAGGAAGGGATAAGGTTTCAAGGGCAGACTCAGTCAGCAGGTTCACTGATATCTTGGCAGGTCACAATCATCTCAGGTGCTGTGTGGAATCTCTGGCAGAGGTTGAGCAGGAAGTTCACCTGCATCAGGTGGTCAATCCCTGCGGGAGTGTCACAGGAGTTTCCCAATGCCAGACTTATTCCCTCATTAGGCAACCATGCACAACGTAGTCCACACACAGCCCATTGACGGCTCGTGACACTCAAGGATCGTAAGTGTGCCCCTAACCGACCTGAAATTTGGAGAAACAAGTGAAACCAGAGAGTCCTACGTGAGATCTAGACATCTTTAACTTTCTGGTTGGTGAATCTTGTTCTATCAATTAAGGATAGAGAAAAGGAATATTATACTATAATCAATTCTTTTTATTTTTTGATTCTGGAAGCTCTTGCCTCATGTGTTTGGGTGCACCTAATCACAGATTTATATGTATTTATTATTTTCAGGTCTTTCTCATGTATATACCCACGGCTGTCTAATATGCCGAGTCTAGTGACCTCACCATGTTCTATCCCTGCCTCATTTTCTGGACATGCATGGCTGTGGTCCAGCAGCATCCATAGCACCTGGGGTAGAGTTATTGGTGAATAAATACATGGGACACCAGGTTAAATTACAGTTGTAGACACACATGAAAAGTCGTGTATCTTTCATATCTTTCATGGAATATGTGAGATTTGAACTTACTTGATGTCCTGTATTTGATCTGTAGGTACCAGGTGGGAGCATTTCAGAGTTGTGAGGTCAAAGACCCCACCTCAGAACTGGTGGACCAGACTCTGCATTCTAATGAATGTGCACATTCGTTTCAGAAGTCCTCCTCTAGTGGCCTTGTTTGTCCTGGACACGAGGACCCAGGTGGAGGGAGGAGTCCCAACGTCTTAGGCAGCAGAGGGAATTGAAGCTGTCGAGGAGACTCCGTGATCACAGGCCTTGCTCCGCAGGGCAATCCTCCAGATAAACAGTGTGGGGCTTCTTTAATGTCATGTTTAATCAACACAAGCTCCAAATTAATTGTATCTCCTGGCATTAATAATCATTACCAAGTAATAATAGGGAATAATTCACAAATGTATTAATTAGAACACTGTTGGCATGAATGCAGGTTCTTTCCTTTCCTTCTCTGTACATAAAGGAAAGTGGCCGCAGCCCTAGTGGGGTATTAAAAGCATTGAGAAGCCTTCACTGGGTTTTCTCCACCGCTGCTGCCTCTCACTCTGAGCTCACGTCTTGTCAGGTTGGCCCTCATTTCCCTAATGGTCTCACTGCTTACTCTCATTGTTGTTTATTAATTACCTGAGCTCTGGATTCAGCCAGAGCAGAGCGTGGCAGTGCAACAGGCGGCCCGTTGACGGCGTCTGGAGCCTCTGACTGAGCGTCCCTGAGCAGTGGAGCTCTGTGTGCGCTGACCCCGGTGCCGGGCCCTGGAGGCGGTGGTGACCAAGGGGGCATCTGGCAGGCTACAGCGGTGAGGCTAGCCTTAGGCGTTTAGATTTTTCTTTTTTTATAATAGGGAAGATTCAGCCATCACTGGGGTATTTTAGAATTCCAGGACATCAGAGGGAAATTATCAGTTGTCAGATTCTTTTAACAATACGTCTTCAAAGTGTTTGCTTTAACATCTGAAAAAGGTCCCTGTTCTACGTCACTTCAGACCATTGGGTGCTGTGGGTGAGGCAGCGCTCCTCTGCCATGGCCCCCTAGGAAGCTGTCCTTCTGTTGATACTGTACCTTCGCTCGCTCTCAATTCAAGTGGACTGTGCTTTAGGGTGTTTATAAATGATGGATTCCGTTTCTGAAATCAAACTTTTTATTTGCGGTTTTCCAAAAATAATAACAATAATAATTATCTCAGCTCTGTCACCTCCCTATATCTTCACTAAAAACTTTCCTGTAAATTAATTACAATGGTTTTTGTGGATTATTAGGAAAAAATTCCCAAAATCACTAAATGAATTTACACACACACACACACACACACACACGCATGCACAGTCTTCCATATCTGCAGGTTCTGAATACACAGATTCAATCAATATTGTCTGGTTGAATATTCTGAAAAAGAAAATATATTTTGAAAAGAAAAACTGTGTATTAGATATCTATAGACTCTTTTCCTTGTCATTATTCCTGAAACAATACAAGTGACTATTTGCATATAATTTGCATTGCATTCGATATAATAAGCAATCCAGAGTAATTTAACAGAAATGAGAGGTTGTACATAGGTTATATACAGATACCCTACCACATTATATAAAGAAGCTGAGCATTTGTGGGTTTAGTTATCCATTCATGGTGGGGGTCCTGGAGCCAAGCTCCTATGGATAACGAAGGAATGAAGGATGACATATATGTATGTGGGTTATTTGTGTGTGTATGTGCATATAAATACATATTAATGCACACACCTATGCATATATGTGTGTATAGATGTATGTGTAGATATGTACCTATGTTGGGATCAGAATCTCCAGGAAGAGTCCCCATCTGGGGAATCCTCCCTGTGTTTTAAGAGCCCTGTGATTTCTCTGAGAGGCATTGCAGGCGGGTGCTGCTGAGGGAGAGCTGCCTATGAGACAGTTCCCAGCCCCAGCACATCAATGCAGGGTGACCTTCAGCTCACCTTTTGACCCTCCAGGCCTTGCTTGTATCATCCTCATTAAAATGAGAACTCTGTCTCCATTCTAATATTGCTGCGAGGATCAAATGTGAAGTCATCACACAATTAAAGCACATATTTAGTTTTCCGTGGCATAATGAAGAATTCTACTTAAAATGCATTGTTGTTTTTACTGCTCATTGCCATCTCTCTCTCTCTCTCTCCATGTGGATATTTAAGGACACTTAAATTCTTCTGAGGAGGGTTTTGTGTGTTATTTGAATGTCTCTACTAAAAACTGTTAGCATGATGGTTTATTTTGCTTTAATAAGTTAGGAGAGCATTGGTAATCACTATTAGGGAGCAGGGATCACAGCCCAGAGGAAGGGACAGTGGCAGACATGGAAAGGAAGATATAGGAAAGACAGACAAGGCAGGTCAAACTCGTTCATCTATCAGGAAATGCAGAGGATGCAGAATCATGTGCTTTCCTAACATCAAGGAACATCCTATGATTGTCCCCACCCAGTTTTAAGCCTTCCTTGGCTCCTATTCATTTCAGGTCTATGCAGATGTTTCTGAGCTGGTCTCTGAAGTTACCATCTCACAGCTCCAGGAGTGGTCAGGCCACTTCACAAAGGGCTTACCTGTCCCATCTTCTTATGTAATTATCACCTCTCCCACATTTACCGTGGGCACTTTTGTCATTTTTAAGCTGTTGTGATATTTATTTTTAGTTAACCTGCCTTCAAGGATAACCTGGTTCCTCTCACTGGTGACCTCTCAGTCAGCCAGTGAGTATTTCTCAAAAAAAAAATAAATATAAAAAAACACTGTTTGTTAAAAGTTATTAAAGTTAAGGGGACACATTAGTGCATGCCCTTAATCTCAGTGACTGTGGGTGCTAAGTCAGGAGGACTGCAAGCTGCAGGCCAAGCTTGGCAGCTTAGTGAGACACTGTCTCCGAATACAATTTTGAAAGGGCTGGAGATACAGTTTAGTGTTGGAATGCCCCTGAGTTCAGTTCTCAGTATTGGAAAAAATAAATAATTAATTAATTAAATTCTCGGCTTACACCAGCCCCTCTCTCTCTCCCCAGGACCACTCTGGCTGCAGTGCATCTCCCTCCAGCTGCCGTAATTGTCTACCTGGATCCCAACAATGGAGAGGGCTGTTCTCAGACTCTTACAAGGTCTACGAGATGGTGGCTGCCTGAGCCTGGAGGTGGGGTAAGCCGGCCAGAGGGACCCTGCAGAATGCCTCACTGAGAACCTTGTCTTGCAGGAAGCCAGCTTTGCAAGAGGAGCCTTTAAGTACATCATGCAATCACAGGAACTAATCAAAGGCTCACTTGAAAGACAGAGGCGAGGAAGAGAAATGCTCTCATGAGGGGAACTGCAGATAAATCCAGTGCATCTTCCATAATTGCGAATTTCTGGGTGAAGACTCAGATGCACCTGGCACGTCTGCCCTGTTGGATGACCCCGAGCAGGGTCTGCTACGTGTGTGTGCTCTTCCTTGAGGGGAACCCACAGTGGAAAGGTGCTAACAAGCTTGGCATTTACCTGGGACCTCTGCTTCCGTCAGCTTGTGTGCTGCTCTGACTAAAACTCTTGACAAGAACAATTAGAGGAGGAAAATTAATTTGGGGCTCCCAGTTTTAGAGGTCTCAGTCCATAGACAGCCAACTCCATGACTCTGGGCACAAGGTGTGACAGAACATCACAGTGGAAGAGTGGGGAGGAGGAAGACAGCTCAGAACATGGCATTCAGGAAGCAGAGAGCGTTCAGCTCAATAGGTACAAAATATATACCTCAAAGTCACGCTCCCAGGAACCCAACTCCAGTCACACCCTACCTGCCTACAGCTGTGACCCAGTGATGTGGATTAATCCACTGATTGGGTTATACCTCTGATAATCTCATCATTTAGGCTCTCATCTTTCTTGTATTGTCTCCCACATGAACTTGGGGGGACACCTAATAACCTATAAACCCTAATAATTCCCACCTGCCATCAAGACCAGCTCTGCTTGTCATCCACATGACGTGAGGATCTAAGGCAGGTGGGGCTGATACCATCTTGAGTTCTTCTATTCTAAAAGAGATTCGTTTGAATTGGGGCACTCTGTTAAGCGCAAGATATGTCATGTAGGTGGTCTACAAACAAAGAAGACTGGTGCTTATTTGAGAGGAAATCTCTTAGTTTATATGCCTGTGAAGCAAATCCAACCTGAAATGTTCAGGGAGAAGCTGGAAGCTGTTGGGGGCCCAGGACTGTCTTCAGGTAACTTCTATAGTGAAAGTTTCTGGGACTGTACATAGAAAAGAAGAACCAACATTTGAATTCTAAGTTTCCAAATGCAATATAGTTGGAATCATTCCACATACTGCAATCTCTACAAGCTGGCTTCTTTATGTGGAAATATTTATTAAAACTTTCTTCATGTCTTTTCCTGGCTTGACAGCTCATTTATATCCCTGAATAATATTCCCTTGTATGGATATACCACCACTTACCAATACATCTGCTAAAGAATGTTTTGGATTCTTTTAAATTTGGGGAATTATGAATCCAGCTGTTATAATTATCCATGTGCAGGTTTCCATGTGGACATAGTTCCCAGTTCATCTGGGTAAGTCCTGATAGCACAATTGCTAGAACCCTATGAAAGAGAGTGCTTAGAAGCTGCCGAACGGCCTCCCGGAGCTGATCAGCAATTTTCATTCCCAGTAGCAATTCCCAATAGCTCCCACCCTCCACAGCTCTTGTTCCATTCTTGACATTCTAGATCACAGACACTCCAGCGTGTGCAGTGATATCTCAGTGCTGTATTAACTGCAAGTTACTAATGAGATATATTGTTGAGCATATGTTCATATGCCACACACCATCTGTGTATCTTCTCTTGTGAGGAGTCGGTTCAGATCCTTACCCAGTTTTTAATCGGTTGCTTTTGTTTTGCTGTGTTTTAAAAGTTCTTTATATATTTTGGATAAAAAGTTCTTCATTATATATTTGTTATAAAAATATATTTTTATCAGACTTGTCTTTTCAATCTCTAATTGTTACATTTCACAAAGCAAGAATTTTTACAATTTTTTTTTCTTTTATGGATCATGTGTTTGGTGTTGTATCTAAAAAATCTTCACCAAAACCAAGGTCACCTGGATTCACCCCAATTTTTTTCTTCTAGAACATTTATAATTCTGCACTTCATATTTGGGCCTAAAATTCACTTTGAGTGATTCATGAATGTCCAGTTGTCCTGTGCTATTTGTTGAAAAGACTCTTTGTCCCCATCTGTGGCCCTGGCTTCTTTGTAAGGATCAGTGGATACATTTAGGTGCTTCTGATTCTGGGTTCTCTACTCTGTGCCACTCACCTGTTGGTCCACTGCTTTCCAGCACCAGGCTGTCACGATGACCATCGCTTTCTCATAAGTACTGTCAGTCCCTCAACTTTGTTTTCTGTTAGTATTGCAGTGGCCATCTTGGGTTATTTTTGCCTCTTCATATAAACTTTAGAATCAGTGTGTCAGTATCCAGATATATCTTGATGATTTTAATTCCACTTAATCTATGAATCAGTATTGCGTTATTGATAATCTACAGCCTTTTTGCTTATGAACATGGAATCTCTCTCCCTTTATTTGATTTTCTTTTGATATTTTTCATTATAGTTTTGTACTTTTCTTCATATAAAGAGTAAGCATATTTTGTTCTGTTATATGTATTTCGTATTTTGGTGGTACCATAAATGGTATTGTTTTTTTAAATTTCAAATTCCAGTAGTTATTGGTGTATAGGTGAACTATTGATTTTTGTGTAGTAATCTTATGTCACCTGATTATAGGCAGTAATTAGTTCCATAAGTTTTCTTGTGATACTTTGGGATTTTTTATATAAAAAGCATCTTATCGTCTACACACACACACACACACACATACACACACACGTTTGTCTCTCTCTCTCTCTCTCTCTGCCAACATGTATTCTTTTATTTCCCCTTCCTTTTCTTTTTAATTAGCTAAAGTTTCCACTATAATTTTTTAAATAAGAATGATGAGATGGGATATATTTGCCTTATTCTTCATGTAAGAGGAAATACATCTGACTTTTTTCCCATTAATTATGATAATTTAGTTATAGGATTTTTTGTGCATAAAATATTTTTTCTCTCTTTCTAGTTTTCTTCAGCAATGTCTGTTGATTTTGCAAAATATTTTTATACATCTCTTATATGGTCATGTAGCTTTCCTTTAGCCTGATGAAGTGATATGCTGTCTTAGTTCTCAACTGTTGAACTAGCCTTGTGTACTTGGGACCAACACACTTGATCATGGTGCATAAATATTTTCCTATGTTTATTTGATTTGCTAATATTCTGTTGAGGATTTTGCATGTGTGTTCATGAGATACCAGCCTATAGATTTCCTATCTTATAGAGTTTAGTACTGGTTTTGGTGTTGGATTAATGTTGATTTCATATGAGGAGCAGGGTGTATTTCCTGGGTTTCTGTTTTCTCAAACAAATAATATAGAATTAATTGGAATACTTGTTTTCTTTAAAAGTTTGGTGGAATTCACTGATAAAACCATCTGGGCCTAAACTGCAGGCCTGAGTCTGTTCCCAGGAATCCCAAACAGCAAACATCGTGTTTAGAGAAGCATCCACAGTGCGACTTGAGCAACATGGCAGAGGGGCAGGTTGAGCTCTTGTTCTAAATGTCCACCATGCTGGGGAAAAGGCAGGGGTGTCAGCACAGAATGTGTCCGAAGTCCTACCCAGGGCACCCAGAATCAAGATGACGGCAACACCAGACGACAGAAGGCCTCGCGGTGCTCTCCCTACCTCTGTCCTGTGCTGTCCCCACAGGCAGCAGCCATGGGTGGTGACCTCATGCTCCCTGGCTCCTGTTCCAGAGGGGGCAAGGCAGCCTTACTCACACCCTCTGGTGCTGGGCCACTCTCACCTGTCTCCCCTTCGACTGACACAGGCTCTCTTTCTTCCCTGAGGGTTCCCGGGGCTGGGTGGAGGCATGGCAGCACCAAGTAGATGGGTGGATTCAGACCTCTTGGCCCTGCTCAGAGCCGACCCCAGCAGGGTCACCCAAGGCTGCTCTTGGGCTCAGTGCGAGCCTGGCAGTGCTGGGACAGAAGTAGATTAGAGGTTATCTACCTGGGGCTGGGACAGGGGGGGAGGGGAACTATTTTTTCGTGGGCCTAGAGTTTCTGTTTGGGGCTGAGGAAGTTTTGGATATGGACAGCCGTCAAGGTTTCATGGTGTTGGGAAAGAAATTAACACTCCTGAACTGCGCGCTTAACAAGGTGAGTGGGGAAATGTCTGTGCTACACAGGCTTGGCCACAATAAAACACAGATTAAAAATACTAATGTGCTCATGGTCTCATTATTTAACTCTTACAGAAGTGTCACCCATCAGTGAGGAGAACAGGTAATGACGGCTTGCTCCATTAGGTCCTGGCAACTCAAGTAATTAGTTCAACTGGGCTTCAAAAATAAGTGTTCATCGGATCTCTGGCACATTTTCCCCCATTTAATGAAAACTTTTTGTATCTTTACTTCTTTATTTCAAGACAAAAAATTTTATTATGGTGATTAAGAAGTTCTGAATTTTGTTTGACAGGAAAAATTATTCTCAATTTTAAAGAAGAAAAAAACCATAAAAAATCATTTTATTGTACATTATTAAGCAGAGAGTAATAACTTCTTACATTCCTTAAAATCCGAGTTCCTTGCTTATGAAAATCAGTAAATGTAAAAGCATATGGCAATAGAGAAATTCCCTTTGGATTTTAACCAGCCAATCAATCAATAAGCATTTATTAGAATATATGCAATAGATTCTTCAGGGATTTAAATGAGAGGCTGGCACTGGGGCTTCTGTAGAAGGAGAAGATATAATTAGAGAACATAGCTTAAATAGTGTGAAGTGATATTGATCACTATAATACACTTTGTGACAAAATAACTCAAAATATAAGTGGTAGATTTAGTATTTCCTGCCTTCAGCAAACACTGAAGATGGGCTTCTGCTTTTGTTTTTTCCCTTAGAGTGCACAAATTACTGCAGTTTCTTGGTGAGCCACAATGAGCAAACATTCTGTGAATATTGCTAATAGCAATTATATTATTATTATTATTATTATTATTATTAGTAGTAGTAGTAGTAGTAGTAGGTATTGAACCAGGGGTACTTAACCACTGAGCTACATCCCAGCCTGGTTTTAAATTTTATTTAAAGACAGGTCTTGCTGAGCTGCTTAGGATCTCACTAAGATGCTGAGGCTGGTTTTGAACTCACAATCCTCCTGTTTTGGCCTCCCAGACTGCTGGGATTACAGGCATGTGCCACTGTGCCTGGCACTAATTGCAATTATCAAGAACAATTATAATGGTAATTATAGACATAATAGTAATATTAGAAGTAATGTTATAATTTAGGATATGATAATGAATCACTGCAGGAAGGGCATAAAAAAGAATAAAAGACTTTAAATATTTATGTTAGTTTCAAACTGGCAAATCCAGCTAAATAAAGATTCACTAAAGCCTCGTAAACAGACATCTGACTCACTTTTTGAGGTGCTACAAGAAGAGTCCCAGCATCTCATCTGAGTGGCTCCAAGCCTCAAATACCAAGTCCCTGTTGATTAACAAAATGAATGAACCAACTATTTTCCAAGGGACAAGGTAGCGGGCTAGCAGAGAACGGATTAAAATGAATTATTAACAAGATAGACAGAACTAACAAGGTGACCTGAAGACAAAATGTGGACTTCATTTCTAAATCCATCAGATTCATACCTTCACTCACAGGCACAGCCTTTTAATTCTCTCAGTAAAAATGACCAATCTTTGCACGTTGGAAGACTTCCTTCACCGGTATCTTGATTTATTTTCTTTGACGTCCCATGACTCTAAATCAGTAATAAACAGAATTTAGACACAAATTAAGTGCATGGGACCCAGGAACATGCCTCAAGCATCCACAGGCCTAAATCCACCTGAGGCTTCCCTATGAGTCAAAAGTGAAGAGCGAGCAGAGGGTGGTGTTGGAGGAGGAAGGGGGAGTGAGGACGTCTGGCAGGGCTGCTGTGAGCCTCAGCGGGAGGGGCTAGGGTGGAGCAGCTGAGCGCTCTGCTGGTGGTGAAGGCCTTGGGGCTGCAGAGGGCATCAGGAGGCTGGGAGCAGGGGCTTCCACCAGAGGGCGCCAGCACGCCCGTGTGGTCCTGCGGGCAGAGTGTGCCACCCCAGAGGTGTCTGGCTTGGAGAGGTCCAGGCTGGCCCCCTCGATGGAGTGAGGCCCGTGGGCCTCACCAGCTCTCCTGCGCAGTTAGGGTTGCTGTCAGGAGCTGTGAAGGACAGACCCCGGGCGGCCTGCGCTGCTGTTCCTAGGGAAGAGCATTGAGGCGTGCAGGGGCCCTGAGCCCAGGGAGTGTGAGGGTTCTAGTCCACGGGACCAAGAGGGCCAAGAAGCAGCTGAAACCCAGGAGAACATGTATTTCTACCCTCGTTCAACAAAACGAAGACACAAAATTAGGAAAATGAACCAAACAATGTCCCTGGGTGGCCGTCCAATAATGGAGCCATCTTTATTTCTTTCTTTAATCTGTTTCATATTTTGTTGTTAAATTAAATGAACCAAACAATGTCCCTGGGTGGCCGTCCAATAATGGAGCCATTGTCCTTGAGTGACTTTGGAAACCTCACAGTTGATGGATCCAGAAGTCAGATGACTGTGCACCATACCGAGTTTACAATTCTACTTTCAATTTTTATATTTTTTGGATATCTAGAGAAGCATAAGGAATCACGTGATGTGTGTCAGCAAACCTACACTAAATGAGGGCTCTCAAGCATCTTGAGTTGGCGCATCTTCTCCTCTGCTCACATGTCACTCCGCCCCACTCCGTTCCTGTGCCTGGGTATTTCTTCTTCTTAGTTGTAAATTAAGACTCACTTCCAACCAATGCAAGCCTGTTGGTTTCCCCAGGGATCCTTCTCCTCAATGCTACCCTGTCAACAGTTCTGTGATACAGAAATTTGTTCTCTGTTCCTACCTTGAATTCTATGAAAGTCAGAATGAGAAAAATCAATTCCATCAGAATAACACTTCCTCTGCATTTTTTTCCCTGAATGATTGCTTTTAGAGTCTACCTTCCAAAAGTTGTTTTCCTCTACGTCTCATGCATCGAATGCTAAACTGTAATAAACTTTGTTTTTATTTTAATATATTTCTAGTTGTAGATGGACACAATACTTTTATTTGCTTATTTTTATGCGGTGCTGAGGATTTAACTCAGGGCCTCATATGTGCTAGGCAAGTGTTCTACCACTGAGCCAGGAACCCAGCCCGCCCCTCCTTTTTTTCAATTAGTAGGTCTCAACGTTAGCATTCAACACTTCTTCATCATTGTTTCTAATTCATCAGCCCTTAGAATTGCACTGCATGCAGGGGGCCATTTGTGGTGGGGATGGCAACTCTTCTGAGGAGCTTGCGGGTTGTGGGTGTGTTAATGAGACATGGGCATTTCAATTTTGAAATAGAATTATTTTCTCTTTTAAAGCTTAGATTTCATAGAATAATAGTCAAACAATATGTCAGCAATATTTTTTTTAAAGTCATTGACTACTGTTGTTTCTTAAGAGTCTTTTTTTTTTCTAAGTTCTAAAAAGACTCAGTAGGAGGAATGTGGAATGTTAGTCCAATAATGTCATTTTTTAATAGAAGATGTGATTCTTTGACTTAAAACATGGAGTGTTTTGTGATGATGAATTTAACTTCCTACTGAAAAAAATCAGATGTTAAAAAACAAGGCATTTTTTCTCTTACCAGCACAGCTAAGAGACTGATTTAAACTATTTTTTAAAAAGGTGTTTTCCTGTTATCAAATAAAACAATGTGTTTGGTTCTGTCAATCCTGTGAAATCGTCATTTTTACCTCCTAACAGATGAAGTTACTTCTTTGCCCATTTGTGCTTCTGCTGATGTGACAAATTCAGGTTCCTCTGTGCTCCCTGTGACTGAGGGTGGTGACCATGACTGTTTCTGAGCTCTTGACCCCATTCGTGACGGGGACCCTTCTAAATTATACCTTGTCTGAACCAAGTGAGCTGTCCCAGCTGGTATAAAAATCCTCGCCAGTGACACTGCCTTGTGAATGTGCAGGAAGGAAGTGAACCAACTCAGGTAAAGACACTGGGCACAGCCAGCAGAGGCAGGACATGCTGCCCACAGAGCCAGCAGAACAGAGAGACCCCCCAGAACACGCTCAGAGTCTCGTGGGCATCCTGGGCCTGCTGGAGCTAGCAAGCCGGCCAGAGTCTGGGAGACAGGAAAACCTTATTGCAAGGCTGTATCCCTCAGGGTGACATCAACGCCACTCGGAGTGTTGATATCATAATTTAGCTCAAAATTTATGAAATTAGAGGTTTTGAGCTTTTATTTCACAATGAAACCTTAGAAATGTATCAAATTCAAGAAGATAAAATGAATTATTTAGATTAAAAATACAGTATTTATGAAGTACATGAGAACTTTTCTCTTGCCAAAGAGAGGGAGGCCATGTGACCTTTCTGTGCAGCAATAGTTAGGCACTTCTGAATGTTGGCGGGGGCATGAAGGTGAGGCTTGCGGTGGTCAGCCTGAGGGTGTGACACAGGCCTTGGGCAGTGCCTTGCCACCACTACCCATCAGGACACAAGATGCCATCTCCGAAGGACCCAAACAGCAAGTCTGAAGTCTACATGCTTATCTTGTTCTGTGAGTTGTAGTTTGAATCTTACAGGTCAAATTCCATTAACTCTCATGAAAATTAGTTAAAGTAATATTACAATCCATTTTTGATAGAGAAAAAAAGAGTCCCAAGTAGTTATTATGTAATTGGACAAATATAAACAGCTTATAAATAGAGGCTAGGGAAATAGACAATGTATGCTTACATGTAAACATATATATGTATATATTTCAGAATATGTATATTCTGCTCATAGAATCTAAATTCCTTACCAGTTGGTTAATGACCATGATAATTACTAGTAGACGTCCCATACTATTCTCTGAAAAAATTAGAACCGGTAAATACCTGGTCACAGAGACCAGTTTTTACTTCAGTACCTTTCAGAGATAAATGTGCACACACATACACTCTTCAAGAAGGACAAATTTAATAATACCAGACATCTAATGGAATGAGATACTGCAAAAACCAGTTTTTTTCACTTTGTGGATCTGAAGCCTAATAAGAAATGAATGTGTTGGGATTCTTAGCTGTAGAAAATCATAACCCACTCCAGTTGAACTGAGCAGAAGAGAGATGTATTACGGAATATTGAAAGTGTGAAAGGTGAGTGTGAACCAGGACCAGAGACCCCGGAGACAGGAACAAAGGCACATTGTGCCCTGAGATACTGCTGTCCTTGCCTGACCATACACCCACCCCCACTGCTACACAGTCAGGGCAAAATTTACCTCAGAGCGGTGGAATCTGCTGCCACTTCCGGGGCTGCTGTTCTGGAAAGTGATAACCTCCTTGCTGTGCTCCCCCTCCGCAGAGGCTGCACTGTGTGGCACATCCTCTTTCACGTCACTCTCTTCCAAACAAGACTCCCATGTGCCTGCTGCTGCATTCTGAACCTTAGCATGAAGCTGCATTTTATCTTGAACTGAGTTTCTCACCTCTATCTTGGCAAAGCAGAATGAATAAGGTGAGATTTTTTTTTTCCCCCAGAGAAATCCTGCCTGAGATGATATCACTATAGCAAACCACTTTAGAAACTGTCTAAAGTGATACATTATAGCAAGGTGCCCTGGGGCCAGTCTGGACAGTAGCTTGGACAACAGCATTCACCAGCCATTTTTAAAAGATGTTTTGTCAATAGTCACATCATAACTATTTGGTAGAGGGAGAAATATTCATCTTAATTGCTGCAGTTATGATGTAGAATTGCTTCTTATCAACAACTTTAACAGCCAAGTCATAAAATAGTATTATCTATTTTTTTCTAGCTAAAATAGAAGCATCTGGGCTTTTGTAAATAGCTGTGTAATAAAGTGAACATGCAAAATATTCCACAGATGAAATTATTTAGCCTGTGGAATTTAAAAAGCAACTGTGTAGAGCAAAGGAAAAGGACCTCAAATCAGCCAAAGTCACCGAAACTTTATTCTCTCTGAACACTACAACAGGAAGGGGTAAGAACTGTGCTCCACCCACTCCCCTGGCCAGTCTGTGGGGATTAGAAGGTGAGAAGTGCTGTTTAGTGACCCAAGGTTCTAGAAACCAAAGCTTAGAGAAAGCAGATCTCTGGAACGCAAAAGAACAGTCCACCTGGAAGAGCCAGCGTAGGATGGGACAGCGTTCTTAGCGCATGCCCTGCTCACCCAGCCCCTGAGGCCACCTCACTAACACAGGAGACCCAGGGTCCTGGAGACCCTTCAGGGAACACACAGGAGCTAAGTCTTTAAAGATCTATGAAACACAACAAGTTTTCTGCTTTTTAGATAGTCTGCACTTTCATTCCATGCACGCCTTGAACGGCAGGCCTGGGCGTGGGAAGACAGGCCCCAAGGTGGTCAGAGGAACAGAGCTGACATTCCCCTTGGGCAAAGTTCTTCACTAACTGTCAAATTACAAAGAGCTGAGACTTCCAGGGCTCCTCGTGAGACAGGTACACAAAGCCAGCTGTGAAGTCCCGTATCAGGAAAAGAGACATTAGTAGTTGCACGCAAGGGGAAGCAAAACTTGAGCTATCATCCCTGACGAGCAAACCACCCATCAGAACAAGGACCACAGTGTCAGGAGAAACACCACAGGTGAAGTCTCCACAGTGTGCCATGGGCAGTGCATACCAGAATTACCAGACCTTCTAGGAAACAGGGAAGTGGGAGCCATGTTCAGGCAAGGAGAGCCCTTGGTGCAAACTGACTAAGGGAAGGCCTGGTGTAGGGGCCAGGAAATGGAAACTTCACTGCAATCATCCATGTGTGAAAGGGAGGAACTAAAGGCGAATATTATATGAACAGACAACAGGTGCCTGACAGAGAAGACAAGGAAATGGAGATTGCAAGTCAATAACTGGAATCCAACTCAGTAGATGGAATTAGCAGTAAATTACAGATAATTACCAAACTTGAAGAACCATCAATAGAAATTATCCAATGCAAAAATCAAGAAGGAAACACAGGGAAAAGTGTACATGTATTGTGATTGTGGTTTTGAGTGTGCATTGAGGGAGAGCATAATATCGCAGAATCTCAGAGGTGTGTTTGGGAATATTAAGAAGCCTCACATGTGTATTTTAAGTCCCCAAAGAAAACGAGCGACTAGAAATTATCAGAAACAGTGCTAGAAGAATAATATCTAAAAATTTCCCAAGTTGTGTGGGAAATATTAATTTCATGATTTAAGAAATGCAATAAAATAAATCCCCCAAATAGAAACTTACTCTTAGACACATCAACATCAAACATAAAGATAAAATTCTAAAGCTGTCAGAAAAATTGAAACGTAATACAAGAATAATGGCTGACATCTCACCAAAAACCATGGAAGTTAGTGGTGTGCTAAAAATAAAGGACTTCCCACTATCAGAGCCCTCAACAAATGGGCAATAGGGAGGAGTAGGCTAATAGTGATGCATATAATTCAATAAATACATTTAAGCATTATGGTATACACTGAAAACTACAGATAGTCTGCTCATATGGAGGTTAGCTAGTTAGGCCTAGCTCCACTCAGCCCTTAGCTAGGTGGCCATCTAGTATAAGGACATCAGCAGCCCAGGACTAGCCAGCTGCAGAGAGTTCAGGTAAGAATGATGTTTTCACAGTGGTGCTAGAAGCATTCTTCTGGATGCCCTTCTATCTAGTAGATCTCCTTCTTCTTTTCTAAAGGAAAGCACTTCTATAATAACCCATAGTATAGGAAGAAAGACAGAGAACTTGTTTTAGACAGAACTCCAGTGTAGTAGGTGTTAAAGAAACTTTTATTAAAGAAAATAAGTTCTATAAGAAATATCAAGAGCATCAAACATGTTAAAATATCAACCAATAGATAAGATTCTCTGTTTTTCTCTATGTATCTATATATAGAGAGACATAAATCTCCTTCATGTACAGATACACACATTTATGTACATTTAGGCTTCATCAATTATTTCTCTTTTATTTTATTTCTTTTGAAAGCCATATTTAAAACAAAAAAGTAAAACACTGTATTTATGATGTATAAATGTAAAGATAAGTATTATACTTGTGTCATATCAAGATAAATGCATCAGTGTTAAGACACAAGAAAGAAAAAAAAATATAGCGTTGCAAATTTTCTAGTTTACCTAGTGGAATTCCATGTTATCTCAAAAGTATTGAGATACATTGTATATAAGTAATTGAAATTTAAAAACCAAATGTAAAATAGGTCAAAGAGATGATGTGAAAGATAATCAAAGTGATCAGGCAGGACAGAGGAAAGAGAAAAGCTGCAGCAACCAAGAAAGTCCGCCAATAACAGAATGGAAGAACACGAATAAACCACACTAATAATCACATGAAGTAAACACCTACTATCCCTCTGATGAAGTCGGTTTATCAGACAATAAGAAGCAAGAGGCAGCCAGCTTCATGCTGTTGAAAAGGGATGCACTTTAAGCACAGTGGCATGAGTAGATGCAAAGCCAATCAAGGAGAAAATCACAGTGGCATGAATAGATGTAAAGCCAATCAAGGCAAATGATCTGGAATGATAAAGGAACATCAGACAGCATGGGCTTGCAGACAGAGTGTGAGAGAAGAAGGTCCACTGAGATCAGCCAGCTGACATCCCAGAAGGACACAGTGATTTTGCTGGTACAGGTGACCTAGGGGCAGATTTCAAAATTGTTTTAATTACTCTATTGAAACAAGTAAAACATGATCTGGACATTAGAGTGAAAGAAAACATAGTTATTGAGGATTTTTAAAAGTCAGGAAAAGTAGCATACATAAGTGATTCTGAAGTTGCAGTAACTCTAAATATATACAGAAAAAATAAACAACCAGTCTCTCATACGTAGACCAAGATTAACTCCTAATAGATGATAGACTCTGGTAATTTCCTATGACTGACTTAACAATTTACCATGGACTTGGGGTTAAGACAAGAGACATTTATTCTTTCCAGGTTGCAGAGGCCACAGTCCAAAATCAAGGTAAGAGCAGGTTGGTTCCACCTGAGAGTTCTCTTATTGCTCCCAGCCTGGTGCTTCCCGTGGACCCACGTGTTCCTTCACTTGAAGACGCTTCTCCCAGAGTTGGCCTGAGTCTTCCCACGGCCTCCTGGGTGTGCCCTTTTCGGCCTTTTATGAAGAGCTGAAATGGGTCAGGGAGCACTCTCACTCAGTGTGATCTCCAATGGATCCTGCAAAGACTCTATTACAAATAAGGCTACTTTGTGAGTTTCCAGGTGGTCATGAACTTTGGAGAATGCTAGTGGACCTAAACATCAGATTAAGACTTATGACACTTTTAGAAAGGAGATAGGAGAAAATTGTTTTAGAAATTGGGATAAGTCAAGGTGTTTTGTTTTGCTGAAAATAAAGTATTAACCAGAAAAATAAAACTTGAGAAATTGGAAATTACAAAAGTAAACACTACTGATCTTTAAAATAACATAATAAGAAAGCAAGCCATCAGCTGGAAGGAAACATTCCCAGTGGGCATCACTAAGATGCAATTGAAGCAGAGTCTGTTGAGGATTCTTATAACGGACAGCAGGACACTATCAAGCACTATCAATGTCCAGTTTTCAAAATGCACAAAAAGATATGAGCAGGTATTTTACAATAAAAAATATGTGATTTGCCTGTGGGTATGTAAAAAGTTTTTCACCTTCATTACCAGAAAAAGTGAACCTTAAAAGTCACAAGAAGATAATATTGCACATCAACCTTGAATCACTGAAGTTTAAATTCTGGAAAAAGCAGGCATTGGTGAGGATATAGAAGAACTAGACCACACATTGGGTTGCAAATAATGACAAAAATCAGCAACAGTATTGAAGAATGTGTTCAAGTGTTGACATTAACACCTACTCTCTATGATCCAGTCAGTTCATTAAAGGCAAAATTCCGAAAATTAACAATTATCAAATTTTTAATAATTTATTGAAGTATAATATTATAATTGTTTTATTACTGTTGTTTATAATATTTAATGTGTGTATATATATGTGAGAAATATATATATGAGAAAAAATGTATATGGAGATGAGAAAACATAGTGCACGCCAGGTTCTGTACCATCCTCAACTTTAGGCATCCTCTGGGGTTCTTGGAACACACCCCACACAAGCAAAGGCAGACTACTGCATTAGCTGAGAGACACTGAATCTTATATTTTACAAGAATATTATATGCAAATGTTCATTGTGGCTTTATTCACAACAGCAAAAACTTGGAAATGAAAAAATTCAGTCATGAGCAGATAAATGGATAAATACTATGACCTTAACCCCAGTGAATACTACTCAGGAATAAATAACACAGACCAAAGATGGTAATGTGCAATAACACGAACAAATCTGAGTTTAATTTTGCTTAGTGTGAGAAGTGGATCACGACTACTGTGTCTTCTATTTACTGAATTTCAGGAAGCACAATCTATTCTTTTTTTTATTTAATTGATTTTATTTTTTTAAATACACGACAGCAGAATGCCTTACAATTCTGATTACACATATAGAGCACAATTTTTCATATCTTTGTATATTAAGTGTGTTCACGCTAATTAATTCTGCCTATCCTTGCTCATGGATAGGCAGAATTAATATTATCAAAATGACCATATTACCAAAAGCACCATACAGATCTAATGCAATTTTGATCAAAATCCCTATGGCATTCCTCATAGAAATAGAAAAAGCAATCATGAAATTCATTGCATTACAATTCTTATTACACATATATACCACAATTTTTCATTTCTCTGTTTGTATATAAAGTAGGTTGATACCCAATTTGTGTCTTCATACATATACTTTGGATAATGATGTCCATCACATTCCACCATCCTTGCTAATCCCCTGCAGCCTCCCTTTCCCTCCCACCCCTCTGCCCTATCTAGAATTCATCTATTCCTCCCATGCTCCCCCCCACCCGCAACACCACTATGAGTCAGTCTCCTTATATCAGAGAACATATTCCACATTTTTTAATGCTAATTCAGTTAGCATTATCTTCCCCAACACCATCCATTTACCTGCAAATGCCATGATTTTATTCTCTTTTATTGCTGAGTAAAATCCTATTGTGCATATATGCAACCTTTTTTTTTATCCATTCATCCACTGAAGGGCATCTAGGTTGACTCCACAGTTTAGCTATTGTGAATTGTGCTTCTATAAACAGTGATGTGGCTGTGTCCCTGTAGAATGATGTTTTTAAGTCCTTTGGGTATATGTTGAGAGCCACAACCAAGTCAAGATGGTGCCTGGCATTTTGCCAGAAGGAGTGGTTGAGAAGTAACGCCAGCAAGCCATTAAGATGATGATAATTAAGTTAAGCTGTGTATAATCATTAAGATAATCACTGATTGCTGTAACTGGATGATGCTAAATTGAAACAAGCTGTGTATTCAGTTGTGTATATAAACCTCTGCTGTCCAGCAATAAGGCAGCTCCTGCTACCTTGGGTGCCCGCTACTTTTGAGTTCTCGTGAAGTTCTCGTTGGTTCTCGCGGAGTTTCGGTGGAGTTCTGGAGAGTTCCCGTGGGGTTCAGGCAATAAAGTAGTTCCTGTTTGAACCTACAAGTGGCTCGTGAACTCCCGGTTATTTTGTGCCCAGCCAGACTGCGGCAGGTATAGTCTGAGGAGAGGGATAGCTGGGTCAAATGGTGTTCCATTCCAAGTTTTCCAAGGAACCTCTATACTGCTTTCCATATTGGCTGCACCAATTTGAAGTCCCACCAGCAATGTATGAGTGTACCTTTTTCCCCACATCCTCGCCAACACTTATTGTTGTTTGTCTTCATAATAGCTGCCATTCTGACTGGAGTGAGATGAAATCTTAGAGTAATTTTGATTTGCTTTTCTCTGATTGCTAGAGATGATGAGCATTTTTTCATATATTTGTTGATTGATTGTATATCCTCATCTGAGAAGTGTCTATTCAGGTCCTTGGCCCATTTGTTGATTGGGTTTTTTTTTTTTTTTTTTGGTGCTTAGATTTTTGAGTTCTTTATATACCTGAGAGATTAGTGCTCTATCCGATGTGTGAGGGGCAAAAATTTGCTCCTAGGATGTAGGCTCTCTGTTCACATCACAGATTGTTTCTTTTGCTGAGAAGAAACTTCTTAGTTTGAGTCCATCCCATTTGTTGATTCTTAGTTTTAATTCTTGGGCTATAGGAGTCTTATTAGGGAAGTTGGGGCCTAATCCCACATAATGAAGATTAGGGCCTATTTTTCTTCTATTAGATGAAGAGTCTCTGGTTTAATTCCTAGGTCTTTGATCCATTTTGAGTTAAGTTTTGTGCATGGTAAGAGGTAGGGTTAATTTCATTTTGTTGCATATGGATTTCCAGTTTTCCCACTACCATTTGTTGAAGATGCTATTTTTTCTCCAATGCATGTTTTCAGCACCTTCGTCTAATATAAGATAATTGTAGTTTTGTGGGTTAATCTCTGTGTCCTCTATTCTGTACCATTGGTCTACTAGCCTGTTTTGGTGCCAATACCATGCTGTTTTTGTTACAATTGCTCTGTAGTATTAGTTTAAGGTCTGGTATATTGATGTAACCTGCTTTGCTCTTCCTGCTAAGAATTGCTTTATCTATTCTTGGTCTCTTATTTTTCCAGATGAATTTCATGATTGCTTTTTCTATTTCTATGAGGAATGCCATAGGGATTTTGATCGAAATTGCATTAGATCTGTATGGTGCTTTTGGTAATATGGTCATTTTGATAATATTAATTCTGCCTATCCAAGAGCAAGGGAGATGTTTCCATATTCTAAGGTCTTCTTTGATTTCTCTCTTTAGGGTTCTGTAGTTTTCATTGTATAGATCTTTCACCTCTTTCATTAAGTTGATTCCCAAGTATTTTATTTTATTTTGATGCTATTGTAAATGAGGTAGTTTTTCTCATTTTCCTCTCGAGGATTAGTCACTGATATACAGAAATGCCTTTGATTTATGGGTATTGATTTTATAACCTGCTACTTTGCTGAATTCATTTACTAGAAGTTTTAGAAGTTCTAGAAGTTTTCTGGTGGAGCTTTTGGGGTCTTCCAGATATAGAATCATATCATCAGCAAACAGTGCTAATTTTAGTTCTTCTTTTCCTATACGTATTTCTTTGATTTCTTTCATCTGTCTAATTGCTCTGGCCAGTGTTTCAAGTACTATGTTAAATAGAAGTGGTGAAAGAGTGAATCTCTGACTTGTTCCAGATTTTATAGGGAATGCTTCAATATTTCTCCATTTAGAATGATGTTGGCCTGGGGCTTAGCATAGATAGCCTCTATGATGTTGAGATATGTTTCTATATCTCTAGTTTTTCTAGTGTTTTGAAACTGAAGTGGTGCTGTATTTTTTCAAATGTTTTTTCTTCCTCTATTGAGATAATCATGATTCTTATCTTTAAATCTATTGATGTGATGAATTACATTTATGATTTCCGAATGTTGAACCAACCTTGCATCCCTGGGATGAATCCCACTTGATCATGGTGCACAATCTTTTGATATATTTTTGTATTTGATTTGCCAGAATTTTATTGAGAATTTTTGCATCTAAGTTCATTAGAGATATTGGTCTTTGATGTGTTTTTGCCTGGTTTTGGGATTAGGGTGATATTGGCCTCATAGAATGAGTTTGGATTTACTGTGTCTTTTTCTATTTCCTGAAATAAATTAAAGAGTATTGGTATTAGTTCTTCTTTAAAGGCCTTGTAGAACTCGGCTGTGTAACCATCCAGTCCTGGGCTTTTCTTGGTTGGTGATCTTTGGATGGCTTCTTCTATTTCCTTACTTGATATTGGTCTGTTTAAATTGTGTATATCTTCCTGACTCAATCTGGGCAAATCGTATGACTTAAGAAATTTGTCGATTCCTTCGATATCTTCAATTTTATTGGAATATAAGATTTCAAAATAATTTCTAATTATCCTCTGTATTTCTGTAGTGTCTGTTGTGATATTTCCTTTTTCATCATGTATGCTAATAATTTGAGTTCTCTCTCTCCTTCTCTTTACTAGTGTGGCTAAAGGTCTGTCAATTTTATTTATTTTTTCAAAGAACCAACTTTTAGATTTATCTATTTTTTTCAATTGTTTCTTTTGTTTGGATTTCATTGATTTCAGCTCTGACTTGAATTATTTCTTGCCTTCTACTGCTTTTGCTGCTGATTTGTTCTTCTTTTTCTAGGGCTTTGAGGTATAGTGTGAGGTCATTTATTTGTTGACTTTTTCTTCTTTTAAGGAATGAACTCCATGCAATGAATTTTCCTCTTAGTTCTGCCTTCATAGTGTCCCAGAGATTTTGATATGTTGTGTCTGTGTTCTCATTTACCTCTAAGAATTTTTTAATCTCCTCTTTGATTTCTTCTGTGACCCATTGTTCATGAGGTAGCATATTGTTTAGTCTCCAGGTGATGGAGAAATTTTTTTTTTTTATTTTATCATTGATTTCCAATTTCTTTCCATTATGATCTGATAAAATGCATGGTAGTATCTCTACCTTTTGTATTTTCTAAGAGTTGTTTTGTGGCATAGTATATGGTCTATTTTAGCGAAGGATCCATGTGCTGCTGAGAAGAAAGTGTATCTGCTTGATGCCAGTTGAAATATTCTATATATGTCAGTTAAGTCTAAGTTATTGATTTTGTTATTGAATTCTACAGTTTCTTTATTCAACTTTTGTTTGGAAGATCTATCCAGTGGTGAGAGAGGTATATTAAAGTCACCCAAGATTATTGGTCAATTTGACTCTTGAACTTGAGAAGAGTTTGATGAACATAGCTGCACCATTGTTTGGGGCATATATATTTAAATTGTTATTTCTTGTTGGAGTATGGTTCCATTGAGCAGTATGTGATGTCCATCTTTATCTCTTTTTATAACCTTGGCTTGAAGTCTACTTTATTTGATATGAGGATGGAAACCCCTGTTTGCTTCCATAGTCCATGTGAGTGGCATGATTTTTCCAAACCTTTCACTTTCAGTCTGTGTATGTCTTTTTCTATCAGATTAGTCTCCTG
Organism: Marmota flaviventris; assembly: GCF_047511675.1. NCBI lineage: Eukaryota > Metazoa > Chordata > Mammalia > Rodentia > Sciuridae > Marmota > Marmota flaviventris. The sequence continues at coordinate 175,190,365 of NC_092500.1, forward strand.
GAGGCAGAATATTGTTGGGTCTTTTCTTAAATCCAATCTGCTAGTCTATGTCTTTTGATTGGTGAGTTTAAGCCATTCATATTTAGGGTTACTATTGAGACATGGTTTGTATTTCCAGCCATATTTGTTTATTTTTGTTATTTTACTTGAATTGGTTTTCTCTTTGATTAGTTAGCACTGCACTCCTGTCCAACTGAGAGCTGTTTTTTGTGTTTGGTGGTCACTTTGTGTTTGGTGGTCACTGTGTTGAGTTACCACTGTTGATGGTGGTGGTGGGGAATCAGGTACCTACTCAGATGGCTATCCAATCTGATAGCCACACCCACCAAAAAATAGCGAGGTTTTCCAAGATGGAGTAGGTCTGCTTCCGGTGCTGGGGTGTCTGGTGGAGGAGGGGGGAGCTGGACGATGGTGTTATGCTGTGGATGGGCAGCAGCCGGGTGACCTGCGTGGGAGCGGGGCGCAGTCTGGAGTCCTTCAGAGGTGCCAATAGGTATTTCCACTAAGCTGCTTGTGAGCCGTGTGAGCTAGAACTGTGGGCTTTGGGTCTGGAGTCCGCAGACCTACTCTGCCCAGAGGCACTGATTTCTACCAGGTCACAGTGCTGGTGATGTCCCCCACTCTCTGAGATGCTATACTCCGTCTAGGCCAGGCCCAATGGAGAAGCTGCTGTCTGCTCTCCTGGCTTCACGTCACGGAGCAGCCAGAAACTGGACTTCCTCTACTCTGCCATCTTCCTCTCCCGCACAATCTAGTCTTTAGAGCTACAGCAGGTGAGTGCTTTCCTGTGACTGGGACCAAGAGCAGACTGCTGTGGAGCACAGGGCACTTGGGATGGTTAGGGAAGTGTCCTGTAGTTTTCTTGAGCTGGTGATTTCACAGTTGAATATTGGGAGTCACCCATACGTTAAAGCATTTTATACTCTGTAATTATACTTCACCAAATAGTTAGCTAAATGAGTGTGTTTATTTATGTCTGAGAATATGTGTTTGCACATAGATGTTTTTCTTCTTTTGATTTCCAGTGCTTGTATGGAAAGGTAAATATTCTGGAGTTAATGAATTAGTGCCTGGGTTGAAATCTGGCTTTTTTCCTTTCCATTTTTATATTACTTCTAAAATCAAGGAGAACATGTTATAAGTTCTAATTGCTTTGGTTTATGTTCTTGAGATTCATAATAATGGCTCAATTTAGAAATGCATCCAGCAGTAGTTTTTGACATATGTAAATGCAGTAGCTGTCTACGGAGTATTCAGAAGCCTGAAAATTAGATTTTTTTTGTTGTTGTTGTTGTTTATCTCCAAAGGCTCTACATCACTTGGGAATCTGGAATTTGCTTTGCTGTGTGTTACGTTTTATGCTTTAAGCCTAACCTAATCATTTGCCTTGTTTGTTTGTACCTATTTGCTCCCCTGTTTTGTTCTCTTATATAAAAGGAAATTTGTACTTTCCCCTGCTGTCACTGTGACCAGCATCTTCACAGTAGCCGGGATGTCCGAGTCTCAGTCATCAGCGAGGCCTGGCAGGCAGCTGCATCTGCTCCTCCTTGGCTCCGTCTGAAGGGGCCGTGCCTGTACTGCCGGCAGCTTGGCTAGTATCTTTCAGTCTGCACACTCAGCTGTAGGACCAATTAGATGCTTGTTGCTCACACTGAACCTTTGGACCTCCCAGGATAAATAGCCAAACTGCATGTATGTTTGCCTTAGTGCAGAAGAATTTAAGCCTTTAATTAAATATGTTTTTAGAAACTCTTAAGGAAGGGATTTTGCGTCTTTTGAAATGTTACAGTCTCAGGGAGGTTTTTGGTTTTTTGAGATGGTTGTGCAAAAGAGAACATGTCGTCTCTAGGTAGCTGAGGCCTGCCCAAGGTGAGGTGGGGAGAGTGGGCCGATGTGTGCGGTCCTTGAGGCTTCTCACCAGAGCCACAGCAGGAGGCACTGTCACCAGACACTGCCGTGGCCTGGTGGGAGGCTGGTCTGAAGCCTTCTCACCATGCTGTTTCCCTCTCTCTCTCTCTCTCTCTCTCTCTCTCTCTCTCTCTCACACAAACACACACACACACACACAGAGACACGCACACACACGCACTCTCACACACACAAAATAGAAAGAAACATAAAGGAAATGTGACTATGAGTGCTGATGAATATGCTAATTAACTTGATTGTGGCAATCATTTCACAGTGTATAAATACATCAAAACATGCACTTGTACCCTTTAAATATATACAATTTACTTGTCAATTAGACCTTAATAAAACTGGAAAAAAGATAATGCTAATGAGAGATCAAGCCTCAGAGTGACTCTTGGCACTTTGCAATGCAGATGCAGAGCCCCCCTTGGCATCCCTGCACCAGGTGATGGGGTTCTTCTGTCAGTCACTAGCCAAGAGCAGGTGAGGAAACTGAGGTCTGTTGCCTGTCGCAACCCAGGACAAGATGTCCTCTCAGCACTCAGTGGAAACTCAAGTTTCCAGGTCTTCATTTCTGTGGCGGCTCTTTCCTCTGCCATACACAATTGGTTCTTCTGTAAAATGTCTTAATTGTGGTAAAAACAAACAAACAAAAACTGTGTGAAATGTGCCACCTTGGGGACTAAGATGTGGCTCAGAGGTAGAGCATTTGCCGACATGTACCGCATCCACATTGCCAGGCAACCGATCTCCAGAACCCCCTCATTCAGAAAGCAGTGTCTTGAGCAGAGCCTCGTTTCCTGACTCCCAGCCTCTGGCCACCACCCTCTACCTTCTGCCTCTGTGACTTTGGCTGCTGTGGATGATTCTTGGGGGACAACTGGCTCAATCCCTAACGATTTGTGCATAGGTTTCTTCATGGACATCGCCAGAGGTAGATTGTGCTTTAAGGCCACTGTGCTGACACTCTGAGGATCTGCTTAAAATCTCAGTGAATCCAACACATTTGAAACTGTCCTCCAGTATCACAGAATTCCATTTCTGGGTTTTGATTCAAGGAAGCACCTCTTTGGAGTCCCGATGTGCCCAGCACAGAGGCCTTCTCACCACCATGGCAGGCAGAGGCGGGGATGGTCACCTGCAGGCCTAACCGGAGGCTGCAGTCGCCAAGTGCTCAGTGTGCGCCAGGCACCTGGGACACCAAGCACTGAACTGCAAGAAGAAAACCGTTTCCAAGGCGACCAGGGAAGGTAACAGGAGCCCAGAAACTGGGCATTGGGGATTTCTAAATTTAGTGACAAGGACTGCTTCAAACTTTGAGCCCTTTGAGTTTTTGAGGACAGAATCACATTCTGTGACTTCTCACAGCAGCCCCTCTCTTTCCAGTAAAGTGCCTCCACTGGCAAAGGTTCTCGAATGTCCATGTCACGCACTGGACACCCCTGGACATCTAACTGGGCCCGGTGAATCGGAAGGCCGTGCCTGTTAATGGGGAAGAGACATGACAGCTTCCTTCACGGGCAGGACATTCCGATTTCTTAAAATAGTCACAGATGTATGTCATCAGCTTTAGCCGGCTATTCTTCCGTTTTGTGTCCTTTTATAATAATGGTCTTTATGATATTAATAGTCAAGATGCAATCTGTCTTTACCTGTAAGCAGAAAGCTCATTACATGCACAGGTGTTCCTGCCACCCCAGGCCAGAGGTCCTGCTAGGGTTCCTGTGGATTGGATTTTGTCGCCTGCCCACATCAGCCATGAGAAAACAACACAAAAAGAAAAGAATGAATTTGATCGTAGCTTGGTCAAAGCTGGGAAGGCAGCTGACCTTCCTCTGCCTGTGCTACAGGGATGTTCCAGTTCACGGGAAAGGGAGCTGGACGTGCTCACGTCGAGTCAGCTGGCTGTGCTGGGACAGGCGTGCTTGCTGCGCCAGTGTCACTGGCATCTGCCCCACGAAGGGGCAGCTTTTCACTTTTCTTCCTCAGCATGAGGCAGCACAGTGCAGAAAAATGATTTATCAGGCCATCGGGGAGATTGGGCTCTTGATTTTAAGCAGTCTTAGTTAAACGGGACAATCAAATGATAGCTCCAAAATATCAAATATCCACAGAATAGTGTTGGAGTAAAGAACGCACATCCATAAGGACCTGGTGAACCAAAGTGGCGGTTCCATGAACCAATTTTCAAGGTCAGAGTCTAGAAGAATCTGAAAACAGAAACTCTGAGAGGAGAGAAGGACAAACAGTGCTTTATGGCTCTTAGGGGCAGCTCGAGGCAGAATCCCTCAGCTCTTCCAGACCCCATGATGACCACCCTGAGAAACGGAAGGAAGCTCGGAGCAGTGCAGAGGGCATCAGGGGCCCTTTTCTCTCCCCTCCCCTCCCCTCCCCTCCCCTTCTCTCCCCTCCCCTCCCCTCCCCTCCCCTCCCCTTCTCTCCCCTCCCCTCCCCTTTCCTCTTTCTCCTCCCCTCCCCTCCCCTCCCTCCCCTCCCCTCCCCTCCCCTCCCCTCCCCTCCCCTTCTCTCCCCTCCCCTCCTCTCCCCTTCTCTCCCCTCCCCTCCCCTCCCCTCCCCTCCTCTCCCCTTCTCTCCCCTCCCCTCCCCTCCCCTCCCCTTCTCTCCCCTCCCCTCCCCTTTCCTCTTTCTCCTCCCCTCCCCTCCCCTCCCTCCCCTCCCCTCCCCTCCCCCCTCCCTTCCCCTCCCCTCCCCTCCCCTCCCCTCCCCCTTCCCCTCCCCTCCTCTCCCCTCCCCTCCCCTCCCCTCCTTTTTGGCAGTCATCTCAGCAAGCAGTCCAAACCCAGTGATGACTATTTTGCACCCTGCCTCACTGAGACAGAGGAAAGAAGTGAGATGCACACTGCCCCTTCCTGGGTAACAAGTCCAGTAGCCACAGATGCAAGTGAGCACACCTGTGGTTTCTTCACTTCCAAAGACATTTTAAAATATATACCATACATCAGCATCCCTCGGAAATTGCTCGACACATGTTTCTAAACCATTGGATAATAGTCCTGTAGAAGTTGTGCAGTATGAAAAGGAGAAAATGGGAAAAAAAAATCAATAAGTAACTGAAGAAGCAGTTAAGCCAGCTTTGCTTGTGTGTCATCTCCAAATGGACAGAGGGTCCACTGCATTGTTCTCATCTACTAATCTGCATTCTCTTGGGGTAAATTGATCATGATCAGTCAGTTCATTACTTGGGGACACTGAGTACACGTCAACATTGTGTTGTATTTAAAAGTGTGACTTGCACTTTTCTGTTTATGCTGTTTCCTTGTTGTCTTATTTCTAACTGATTTATCAATGATGCATAAGACATCCTCAGCATAAGGGTTTGATGGTGCGCAGCCTTCAGATCATCTGTGACATTGTCTGCCCTCAGGCAGTAAATACTTTATTATAATTGTCATACAGGAGTTTTGGTGTCACTGCCAAAAAATGACCCTGAACTGCACATGGTGGCATAAACTTGTAATCTCAACAACTCCAGAGGCTGAGCTAGAAGATTACAAGTTCAAGACCAGCATGAGCAACTTAACAAGGCCCTATGCAACTTGGTGAGACCCTGTCTCAGAATAAAAACCAAAAAGGGCTGGGGATGTGGCTCAGGGGTTAAGCACTCAGGAGTCAATCCCCGGTACCAATAAATACATAAACAAACCAACAATGAACCTGAAACACCAAGTGGTGATTTTCACAGATATTATTGGATTCTTTCACTTCTGAAATATGATTTTACTATATTTTTAAGAGAAAATCTGTTTCTTGGTTTGGCATATGGATTGATTCTAATTCTTCCCCCTCCTGTATTTCCCTTCCTCATTGATTTTGTTCTTTGACATTTAGCAAGAGGTTTGAGGTGGTTCTCATTAATAGATACACTGACAAAGAGGGAAAAACAATGGGGCCCAAACTAAGTAATCTAGTTGTGTTTCATTTGCAAATTAATAGTCATTAGGCTCTTAATTGTTTTCTTTGTTGTGCAGTTTTTAATTTGATGACATCCACTTATTGATTCTTGGTTTTATTTCTTGAGGTTTAGGAGTCTGGTTGATGGCCAGATTGCATTTATATGATGGAGGGTTAACCTGATTGTTTTCTCCTAGCAGTTGCAAGGTTTCTGGTCTAACTCCTATGTCTCTGATGGCTTTGATTTAACTTTTGTGCAGGGTGGGTGATAGGCACCTAGTTTCATTTTTCTGCATGCAGATGTCTAGCTTTCCCAGTGCCATTTGTTGAAAAGGCTATCTTTTCTCTGACATCTTATTGGCACTGTTTTAGGTTAGCTTTTTTTTTTTTTTTTTTTGCTTTTGTGACAAAAAGACCCGATGAGAACAATTTTTGAGGAAGACACGTTTATTTGACATTTAAGGTTTCATTCCATTGACTGCTGACTCCATTGCTTTGGGCCCAAGGTGAAGCAGAACAACATGGTGAAATGGTGTGGAGGAGGAAATCAGTTCAGGGCAGGGGAACTGAGAAGCAGAGAGACAGCTCTGCTCTAACTAGGGACAAATGCATACCCTAAGACCCACACCCTGTGATCTATCTCCTCTACCCACACCCTAGCTGCCTACAGTTAATCCATATCAGTGGATTAAGCCACTGATAAGCAATACCTTTAAAAAACCTAAAGATTTCATCTCTCAGTGTTCTTACATTGTCTTATACTTGAGTTTTCTGGAACACCACATATCAAAATCATAACATTCTGCCTCTGGACCCCCAAACTCACTCCCATTTCACATTGCACAAGACATTTACTTTTCCCAAGGATCCATGAGTCTTAACATTTTTGGCCTCATCCAAAAGTTCAAGACCAAAGTCTCCTCTGACACTCAGGGTAAACTATCAGCATGAGCCCTGTAAAAATCAAAAGCAAGTTATACACATCCAGTGTAAAATGGCACAGAATAAACATTTCCATTTCACGAGTGAAAAACAGAAGCATAGGAAGAAGAGATGAGATGGAAACAAAATTGAATTGGAAACAAAATCCAGCTCGAAAACTGTACCTGGACACCCAGAAGCTGGAGCACACAGAATGGAGATGTTCTCTCCAAAGGGCCTATGTAGCTCCTCCCCTGGGGCATTGATTTCTGCAGCCCACGTGACCTCTCTCCTGGCCTGTTTTTACTGGATTCCTGCAACTTTCCTTGGCAGATATCTCACCTAATGGGTATCTCTTAATTTGGGGGGGATCTTCACTGAAGCTTTGACTTCCTTCTCATTTCTTCATACATTACCTTCTGAGGGGAAGCCCGCAGGAATTCCAACCCTGCTACACTTTTCCTGGCACCCAAGGCCTTTCTTTGAAATCTTGGTGGAAGCTTTCGTACCCCTTAATTCTAACTGTTAGAGTCTGTAAACAAGTCAAGATGGCGCCTGGCAAAATGCCAGAGGGAGTGGTTTGTGAAGTAACGCCAGCGAGCCATTAAGTGTGGAGATTCCTTATTGGTTGACTGCTGTATCTAGTTTATGCTAATTAAGATAAGCTGTGTGGAATGTATAAATACCGCTCCTGTCCTACAATAAACGGCTTCCACTCCTGCTGTATCAATCTACACAAGTTGTTCGTCACACCCCAGTTATTTTGCTGCAGCCGGACTGCGGCACTAACATTCTGCATTCCTGTGAATCAGCACCTTGTGGTTGGTGCCAAGGTCTGTCCCCATCTCCAGCAAGAGCCAAGCCTCCCCAGACTGCAGCTTCAGCAGCCTCTGAATGCCTAGGCACCTGAGCATGTTAAAACTATTTCCTAGGATCCCTTGCAAGAAAGGTGCCCTATTCTTCTCTTTCCAAAGGAATTTTTACTTTTGTACTCCTGAAACTGAGGTAGATGTGGTGTCTCCATGTCTCCAAATGCCCCAAAGTCATCTTTCCTATTGTTTCTTTGTCAAGTATTTAGCATCACTTTAGTGACTCTAATCCCTTTAACAACCCCCAATTTTTTAGCCCTGGTTTTACTGCCACTTTTCTGGACAAACTGAAAGTTTTTCAAATATTTCTGCTCTCTGTTCTGCTCCTGATTGTTATAGTAAACTTAGCCAAAAGCTGCCAGTAATATTCATCCACCTCGTGAATATTGTGCTGCCTTGAAACTTCCTCCACCACATTAATTATTCCATCATCTTTAAATTCAGACTCACAGAATGTCTCAGGCCATGAGGAAATTGTAGACAACTTCTTTGCAAGAACATAACATGAATGACCTCTATCCAAATTCCATTAGAATTCTCCTTTTCCTTTTAAACGTCATAAGCCCAAACTTTACTGTCCACAGTCCCATCTGTGGTCTACAGAGCTCCCACCAGAATCACCCATTAATATCCACTTACCACATTCCAAAGCTTTTACAACTTTCATCTTTAAATTTTCAAAATTCATACACAAAATTCCAAAAAGTTCCCAAATCTTCTGAACCACATGGTCAGATTAGTCACAATAATGACCCCTCTCCTCTGTAGTGATTTCTGTATTAGTCAGTTTTTTTTTCTGCTGTGACCAAAAGACCTGACAAGAACAGTTTTAGAGGAGGAAAACTTTACCTGGGATTCAGAGGTTTTAGAGATCTCAGTCCATAGAAGCCAGCTCCATAGCTCTGAGCCTGAGATGAGGTAGAACATCATGGTGAAAGAGTGGAAGAGAAAGCCAGCTCAAGACAAGGCAAGCAAGAGGCAGAGAGAGGACTCTGCTCACCATGGACCAAAATATACCCTAAAGTCATGGTACCTTCCCCAGGGACCTACTTCCTCCAGCCACCCTGCCTGCCAGGCCCTACCCAGTTAAACCTTAGCCACGGATTAGGTTACACCTCCCATAACCTAGTAATTTCACCTCTGAGTGCTCTTGCATTGTCTCACACACACACTTTTGGGGGATGCCACATATCCAAATAAAAGGCACCTTTGTCAAGTGTCAGAGGACTGTAAGAATGTGGGTTTTTCTCTGTGTCTTGGATTCTATTTCACTGAACTTCATGTCATTTTGATGTCAATACTATGCTGTTTTGTCACCATAACTCTGCAGTATAACTAGAGATTGTGATGGTACCACCGGCACCACTCTTCTTGATCGGGCTTCTTTTGTCTGTTCTGGGTCTCTTATTTTTCCAAATGAATTTTAGAATTATTTTCCTACTTCTGTGAAGAATGTTTGAGTCAGTTTTTGTTTTCATCACTGTGACCAAGAAGACCCGACCAGAACAATTTTAGAGGAGAAAAAAAATGATTTGGGGCCCATGGTTTCAGAGGCCTCGGTCCCTAGAGAGCTCACTCCATATCTCCTGGCATAAGGTGGAGCAGAACAAGGTAGCAGCTGGGTGTGGTTGAGGACAGCAGCTCAGGATGTGGCACTGAGAAACAAAGGGAGAGAACTCTGTTCACCAGGGACAAAATGTGAACCCAAGGCAGTCCCCTAGGGACCCACCTCCTCAGCCCTCAGGTCCTGCCTACCATCACCACCCATTTCACCCATACTAGTGGATTTAATTAGGTTAATGCTCTTAGAACCCAATGATTTCACCTCTAAACTTTCTTCCTTTGTCTTATGCACGAGCTTTTGGAGGTTCCTCATATCTAAACCATAAAACAAATGTCATTGGCATTTTGATAGGATTGCATTGAATCTGTAAAGTGCTTTTGGTAAAATGGCCATTTTGACAGTATTGATTGTGTCTATCCAAGAACATGGGACATCTTTCAATCTCCTAAGGACTTCTACAGTTTTTTTTTTTCCTTAAGTTTTCTGTAGTTTTTATTGTAGAGATCTTTCACCTCTTTGGTTAGATTAATTCACATTGTTTTCTCCTGAAGTTACTGTAAATGGGATGGTTTTCCTGATTTCTTTCTCAGCAGAATCACTGTTGGAGTGTAGAAAGGCTACTGATTTGATTGTTGATCTTATCTCTTCCTACTTTGCTGAATTTGTCAGCTCTAGAAGTCTTCTGTAAAGGTTTTTGATATAGGATTATATTATCAAGACATAGAGATAGCATGACTTCTTATTTGTATTCCTTTAATTTTCTTCTCTTGCTTGATTGCTTTGGTTAGAATTTTAAGAACTATATTGAAAGAGTGGTTAGAGATAACATCCTTGTCTTGTTCCTGATTTTAGAGAAAACACTTTCAGTTTTTCTCCATTCAGTATAATGTTGACTTTGGGTTTGTCACAATTAGCCTTTATAATGTTGAGGTAAGAATGGGACTCCAAATCATACAACCACTCTGGAAAGCAATGCGAGAATTAAGAACAAAAGAACCAAAGTCAGCAAACTATAATGATACAGGCACATCAATGTTGATAGGAGCACAATTCACAATAGCCAAGTTTGAACCAGCCCAGATGACCATTGGTAGAAGAATGGAACATGTGGTATTCATAACCATGAGGTTTCCTCAGTCATAGGAAGATTGAAATTGTGGCATTTGCCAGTAAATGGAGAACATCATACCAAACCAAAAAAGGCAGTCTCAGAAAATCAAGAGTTGAATATTTTCTCTCATATGTAGAAGTTAGAGCAAAGTAAGAGGAAAAAAGGGGGTTAGTAGGACATCACGGGGATAGAGAGAAAATCAATGGGGTAGAAGGAGATTAAGGGAGTGGGAGAAAGTTTGGGAAAGAGGAGGAAATACACAATAAATTGACAAAATCATGCTATGTACACATACAGATATACCACAGTGAATTCCACCTTTGTATATCTATGAAGTCCCAGTTAGTAATAAAAATTAATAAATGGAAGGAAGATCATAGGAAGGGGAATGGAGGGAAGGTGGAGGTGGGAGATGGTGGGGAGGGAGGAAACACAAGGAATTGGAACAAATTAAATTCCATGCCTGTGTGATTATGTCAAAACGAACCCAACTATTAGAATGCATTAATAAAAGCATTAAAAGAAAGATAGTCCTTATGCCCTTGGGCAGGCCTAGAAACCTCTGGTTACTCAGCAGTGGTGAACAGGGAGGTGCCTGCAGGTAGAGGGAGCCTATGCTATCTGTGGTGCTAGGTCAGGAGGCTGGAGCCCAGTGGTTCTCAGCTGCACCCTCACCATGATTGAACTGCCCATAAGAAATCAAGAATGTACTTAAATTGCTGCTATAGTAGGGGATACTGGTGGTATTTTTCTTATATTTACCAAGTTAACGAGGAGTTGAGCACAGTCCAGATAAGAACGGGGAGCCATAGGGGTGTGGTAGAGGTAGCTGTCTCTGTCCATTTGTGCTGCTGCAGCAGAACAGCAGAGTGGATGGCTGCATCCCCAGATCATTGACTCTTCTTTGCTCATTTGTATCCCTTTAATTTCCTTCTCTCACCCGATGGCTCTGGCTAGAATTTTAAGAACTACATTGAATGAGAGTGGTGAGAGATGACATCCGTGTCTTGTTCCTGATTTTAGAAGAAACACCTTTAGTTTTTCTCTGTAGCTGGAAGTCTGAGATCAAGGAACATGCATGGTTGGGATCTGGTGAGGTCCCTCTTGTGGGTTGCAAATGGCCCCTCCTTTAGTATCCTCACAATGTAGGAAGCAGGAGAGCTCTCTGAGGTCCATGTAAAGAAGACACAAATCTCCATCCTGAGTGCTCCACCTCTTGACCCAGTCGCTTCCCAAACCACACTGCCGGCATTAGGAAGAGAGTTATTGAGCCCACATAAGGCTTGGGGGCCCAACGACATTCAGGCACACAGAACTCCCCAGGATCATATGATAAATGGGACTTACTCTGCTGTATGGTTTCATTCCTCAAAAAAATCATACAGCTCTTCAGAGAAAGCCCAGATACACCTGCCATCCACATCTGAAAGAGGTTTCTCACCTAGACCCTTGTAGAGGGGGCCCTGGTCTCAGGGACTTTACCCTGGGTCACACGAAGCCTTCCAAAGGGTCCAAGTAGGGATGTCATTAGAGAACCGTGTTTGTGGAACTCGGGTTTCATAGATCCTCTTTTCTAAATGCAGTCTGGCTAAAAATGCAGCTGTAATTTAATCTTGAAGATTTTTAAGTTTTTTTTTTTAAAGCCTTAAGGATATGTGAAATATAAAATCAATTTTTATAAGAGTAAGATGGGGTGATCGATAAAGACTTTAAAGCATAAAAATACATTAGGATAAAATGATGTGGAGTAAATGGAAGAGAACTAGAGATTCAATGAGGACAAGCCACATCTATGATTTCTCACTTATCGAAAAGAAGGGCTTGTTTCCTGGGAAATGGTGAGCTTCAAATGGCTATGATATCTAGATTTCACTGGACATATTTTAAAACGTTTTTATCATTTTATTTTAAATTGCCAATATTCACAATGCCAGCAAGTGTATCCTTTCTGATTATTCCAATTTACTATGAATACTTTAGATTGAAATTTAAAAGTATGGAAGGATATGCCATTGTCATCTTTTTACATGATTGAAGAGCACTAAAGTTTTGACGGCCTTTGATATTGAGAACTGCCATCTCCACAACATCTGGTGATAAATGTGATGGCTGGATTCCTATGGATGGCTTCTGAAGTGTTGTACAGCTCAGAAGAGACTGGGAGAACGTGTGGGTGGTGTGACAGAGAGGTGAGGGCAGGAAAGGTAGCCCTGGCTGGACTGAGGTGGCCTGGCATGGATCCCCAAGGCCAGCCATGTGAGGGTGATACCTAGACTCAGAGCAGCACCATCAATGGACACATGTGGTGCTTAAATGGACCAATATGAAGGGAAATGGAAATTTAGTTCTACTGCAACTTCAGTCAATTTCAAGGAATCCACGGCTGCACCAGTGTGCCCTGGACCCAATTGACAGTACAAAGACAGCATATTTCTGTCACTGCACAGAACACTTGCTCTATCTATTATCTATCTATCTATCATCTATCTATCTATCATCTATCTATCTTTTGTGGTGCCAGGGGTTCCCATTTTCTGGGCAATCCCTGTACCCCAAAGCCACATCTCCAGTTCATTGCAGGTACTTTTACTGGCTAAAATCATTCTTAAGAAAGGGGGGGATTTCATGAATGCCACTTTTTTCAAATGGACTTGACCTCAGATTCAGGTGGGCACATGCATCTCTTTTTCTCTGACTCAGGTCTACATGGCATAACATAGTAGGTATTGTGAGGAAGATGCATAAACTTTCAGAGGATCTGAACATATGGTGGGGTTGACAGGGTATAAATAAAATGCAAGAAATGTGTGTGAGAGCAGATTTGGAAACTGTTTTAGCTACAATGTTCAAATTGAACCTTACTGGAGGCCTTATCTTTATATAATGAGATATTTCTGAATATACCACTTCTTTCTTAGAATCACAGAAAACTTCAAGATTTGAACTTCAACATTTGTATTATATTACACACTGTTCACAATAAAAAAGCAATACTTATCTCTAAAGATGATTCTTTGGTTTTTATGAAATCATTTTCTTTGATCAAATTTGGTCTTCAGTTAAAATTAGTACAATGTTTCACTTTGACACAAATCATATTCATCTATTCTTAGAAAAGATTTAAAAACCATGAACCATTATGGTAATTAATTACTTCTTAATATTTAGAAATGAAACCTCTCATTTTGGAAGCTGTAAATGAATTCTATTAATTTATTGAGTATATTAACTATAATTAGAATGAAAATCTTTTACAAATTAGAGAAATTTAAATCTAAACAATTTTAGTCTAATAAATTCGAATACTTGGAAATATCATTGAAACTCTAAAGTTCAGAAAATGAAGAGAAAAAGCCCTTGATGCACAATACAGAAAAACTACTATTGACTTGTGGTGAGATAAATACAAAGTTTCATTTATCCCAGAGGGGGATATTGATTGAGGTTATTAAGGTCAATATTTATCTCAAGTGAAAAATAAATCTTGATTCTTTTCTATCAAGTCAAAATGCCAATACATGTTTTGTCACAAAGACACTAAAAATGAACTATATTCACATTTTAATACTTTCTGTTAACAGTTATTTTGGGGGGTCCACCATTTCTCTTACCATCATTTTAAAGAAGTACAATCTATCTAGTTGGCAAAGCCAACAAGGAATTTACAGAAGTCTATTTGGGTGTGTCATTCTTTGTCCCCTCTTGCTTTCTTTTATCCCTTCTCATGTCTCTTCTGAGAGGAGGCTTTTTAGCCCACATCTGTTTTAACTCTGAGGGTGGAAGAAGCAACCTTTCATTTGTCACAAAGAAAAGTGACTTCTGCCCGGGGAGGCAATGTAGCCTTGTTCTCCTGCTGATGCTGATGGGAAGGGCCTTCCAGGAGGTGTCCCCGGGGTCCACTGGATTCCCTGGTGGATCCTAGAGCAGAGGAAGGTCTGGGCTTCTCAACTGTGTATGTCAAGGTTAAGGGGAAGTCTTGATTGACATTCCTCAAGTGAGAAAAGGTGCTGCAGGCAAGTCACCGTACATTAAAGTCCTCTCATTTATGTGTGTGTGTGTGTGTGTGTGTTTGTCGGGGGGGGGGGGGGGGCATTGCCGGCAGCAGGGGTCTGGGAAGGATTAAACACCCTCTCTGCGGTCAGTCTGCTGACTTGCTTTCTTCCTTTTTTGGGGAAGGGCAGGCTTGCAGGACCCACAGGCACAGCTGTGCTCCTTGGACGCACTGTCATCCTCCCTGATATTGATGTCCTCTTTACTTACAGATGTTTTTAGTATCCATGTTGGGGAGATGAACGTCTCAGTGCAGAGTTAGGGCAATGAGCTCTTAGTAGTGTCTGTTTACTTTCCCAAAACAACAGACTTGTGCCTGTGGCCCCCACCAGTGTCTCACAGCCCTCTGAGGACATTGGTGCCCTTCTGTTGGGTCTCATCACTGGGGTCGTACTGGAGCCAGTAGAAGGAGCTTCCCCTGTTCACAGAGAACAGCTTTCCTGTCCATCCTGCCTGCTCCTGCCCTGGGGCTTCCTTTATCCACCCTTATGGCTTCACAGGGTCTCCAACGTCCTTGATCCAATGCAATGTAGGGAAGGAAAGTGACCTGGTTTCGGACAAGTTGGCCTGTTGGCTGGTCTCTGTTGAAGGCCAGTGGTTATGTTGTTATAAATCTGCTCAAATGTATCCTTGCAAGGTGGAATAAAAGGGAAACTCTCTTCCCCCACAGAATTCTGAGCTCTTTTTTATCACCTTGATGCTTCCTGAACTCCCTGGAGTGGGTATGTCCACCAGTACATGGGCCATGGCATGGACCACAGCTCTCTGCTCAGTCTTGGAAAAGGTACGATTGCACTGTTACCAACACGGGGGCTGGGAGCTGAAGAGAACAAGCTGCATGTTCAGAATGCGCCCAGAGTAGGGCCATCAAGCCTTCCTGATTTTCCTGGAACTTTCCACCTCTAAGAACTGGAGGTCCCATGTCTTAGGAAATCCCACAGTTCCGGGTGCACTTGCACAACTGGACACTCCACAGGAGAATGAGGATATTTTTGTCTCACATGAGCATTTATTAAAAGACTGTCCCCATGGAGGATGCTTCCGTGGGAGACCAGTGCCCTTCTCAGGCTGATGACAGCCAGATTGCTGCATCCCTCGTCTTGCCCATGGGCTCATGGCCCGAGCTGCCCTCCAGTGAGCCTGGGCTCCTGGGCCTGAGTTAGTCAAAGGCTCCCATGGTTGGTCAAGCTGCTATCACCGCAGAGAGCCTTGTTTGCCAGTAGGAAGCCAACATCCATGTATCAGTGAGTCACTGTGCTCAAGTGGCTAGTGGCCACGTGTCTGTGGGCACACTGGGAACATCAGGCTGTTTCAGGACAGAAGCACTGGCCATCTCTCATTAAAATAAAGATCCATCCTGGATTTGGACTTGTTTTCTCTCTCCTCCAGCATCAGCCTGTGGGCATTTGCTGAATTCCTTAACACGACCACAGTAAACCAGACACTTTTCAAGAGAAATCCAAGGTCACACCCAGAGCTGTGCCTACAGGAGAGGCAGGTTGAGCATCCTCCAGTAGCTCATGCCTATAAGGTCAGGAGGCTGTCCTGGGGGACCGGGAACCTGGGTTCTTCCTTACACAGGTCTGGTCATGGGAGAACTGGACAAGTCCAGCAGAGATTGGACCCATCTGCAGTGCTGGATGGCAGTGTGCAAGGGGACAACGTGTCCAGGGACAGGAGATGTCAGAGCATGCTGCCATCCCAGGAGAGGCACAGGAGACACCCTTCCCAACACAGCCACTGCCCAAGCCTGAGGGTCCAGAAGGGCATGTCTCCTCCAGCTTCTGCATATCCATTCCACTCATGCAGAACTGGGGTCGGCCCATGGCTTTCCAAGGAATCGCATCTTAGGCCTAGCTGTCCCAGAAGTCCCACTGTTGCCTGTTACCCCTTGTGCTAGGACTGTACTTCTTAGTAAACGTTAGCAAGTCATCTCTCCATGACGGCTGGTGTTCTCATTATAACATCAAACCTGTGCTTTGGTTTCATCTGTGTGTTTGAAAAGTCCCTAGTGGGGGCTTCTGCAGCTACAGTGCTCTGTGGTCCCATGGGGAGACAGGCATAGTGCCAGATACGAGCCACCAGCCCCTCTGGCACTGTTCAGCTCCATGCAGTCCCCCAGTGTTAGGGTCTGTAAACAAGTCAAGATGGCGCCTGGCATTTTGCAGAGGGAGTGGTTTGTGAGGTGGCGCCAGCGAGCCATTAAGGGTGGAGATTCCTGATTGGTTGACTGCTGTATCTAGTTTATGTTAATTAGATAAGCTGTGTGGAATGTATATATACCCCTCCTGTCCTGCAATAAACGGCTCCCACTCCTGCTGTATCAGTGTACACAAGTTGCTCGTCACCCCCCGGTTAGTTTGCTGCGGCCCGACTGCGGCGCCCAGCACATTCGGGGACCTGCTGTTACCATCGTTGCTGCCCTGCTCTGACCTGTGCTCTGCAGGGGCCGGCGCTGCATGTCTCCTTGCAGTGTCCTGGCAGGACATGGGCTTGCAGTGGCCAGAGAAGGTTTGAGCTCAGCTTATTAATCATGGATCGTGACAAGTGGCACTCAGGTGTTGGTGGTGCTCAGACACAGAAGCCCACAGTCAGCATGGTGTTTGCACAAACCTCTGTCATTTGGGTCTGGAGTGTTGGGAGTGATGAGCACTGCGATTTCTGACAAGTCACAGCTGCTCGGTCCACCTGATGATTATCCCCACGCTGTTCACTCTCTGGCACCTCCTGCTGCTCTCTGGCTGGAGAAGCAGGCTAGGACCCCTCTGCAGACACCCCAGGAACATCCGGGCGAGTCCTGACAGCTCACGGTTGCTGTTCATTGGCCGCGTGCTGGGTGGTCCCACACAGAGCGACCAGCAGAGGGGCCGGGCTCTCCTCCCCACAATGGCTAAATTGTTCATTTAAAAGTTTCTCTTATACAAAGATTTTCAGTAAACAAGAGTGCTTTAATACTTAATGCACAGGTAGAAACACGCACACACCCTCTGGCTCCCGGGGGCCGCCGTCTGTGGACCGCCTTCCCATCACAGTGTCTAGCTGCTGTGGGGATAAGCCTTGATGTTGCAATTTGAAAAGAGTCCCACTGGCTTGTGGAATGTTGACTGTTCTGTTTATGAAAAAACTGCTTTCTTCTGTCTAAGTCGAATTTTTTGTTAACTTCTATTTCGGCCCTCTGGCACTATTATCCCCACTCAATATTTGATAAAGCTGATCGCAGAAGAACGTTGGCGCGTGGTGTGGCCCTTGTGTCTGCATGGGCAGTCAGCATGGCTTTCCAGCCGTCCCTCGCCAGGCACTGCAGGCTTTCTGTCTTTCCCTGTGGAAAACGTACCCACAATTACGTACCAAGAACTGGGTTCTAATCCCTGGGCTGTTGAGCAGATGGAACCCGCCATCCCCTCTCCCGATTTAACTTTCTTCCCTTTCCCCTTCCCACAGTTTGGGGTGGTGCGTGGCTGTGTGGGACTGCCCCATGTCCTGGATTCCCTTGCAGCTGAGCGGTGCTGGAGCCCAGGGGCTACCCCTCTGAATATTGAACTTGAATTTTTAAAAATCCTCCTTTAGACACTGACACACTCGCTGCAGGCCATCCTCATCCCTCTCCCCTCCGGCTTAGCTCAGCCTCTACCATCCCTGGAGGAAGTCCTTCCTCCGGGAGCTTCTCCCTGCTGGTCACTCTTAATTGCCTTCTAAGGACTTCATGCCTGGTTCATGGAATATGCTCACACGTTGTGGACTCAGTTTGTGTCCAACGGAACATTCCTTTTCCTTCTTCAAGCCAACAATGTAGTTTCTTAAAATCTTCCTCCTTCCCCTTCTCTCTCTCTCTCTCTCTCTCTCTCTCTCTCTCTCTCTCTCTCTCTGTCTCTTTTAAGGCCACTTGTGATTCATTGGGTCCACAAAGAAAACCCAGCCCCATCTTACCACTTGTGGGTTGGTAAATCTATCACACGTGCCAAGTCCCATTTGCCATGTAAAACAGCTTAGTCCCAGATTTTGGGCTAGGGCTTGAGTGCTTGGTGGGGGCAGGATTCTGCGCACCAGCACACCCTCCACCCTGTGAGGAAGGAGCACAGCTCACCTGCACATCGTCCGCTGAGCTAGTTCTGGGTGTCAGCTCCTCCCATCATGAACCTGCTGTTTTCATGGCTTCAGGGGGACACTTGCCCTGTGTGATGTAGGTGCTGTGACAGCCATGGATGGCTGTAGGAGTGGGGATAAGGACTAGCACTGGTCCATGAGGGCTCCCACACCGAAGGACACTGAAAGAGGCTGCACCCTATGACGGAATGCTGCGAAGCCTGCAGGAGCATCGACGTGGGTTAGCTTTTGGCGTTAGTTGCCAGTGGGCTGTGCGCTCCACCATCACCCTCCACATAGAGAGGAAAATGAGTGTCTCTTCTCTCACCTTAAGTCGACTGACGCATTTAGGCATTCAAATGTGTCCTCTGTAGCCTCAGCATCACAGTGTGCTGAGACTGCTGGGTTGGAACCCTGACGGGAGGTAAGAGGGACTTGCTACACAATGAGATCATGCAGCTCATCCAGGGCATATCTGAGTCCAAAATGGCCAAGTATTTCCCATGGGTCAAGAATGAGGTCGTATCCCGGAGGGCAGCCTCCAGACACCCTGGCTGTGGTCCCTGAGCTATCAAGCCTGGCTGGAGAATACAGCCTGCACCTCAAGTGAGCTGTGAGCAAGAGGTTTCTATTCAGGAGCTAGGGGCTCTCTCAGGAACTATTCCTAACAAAACTTGAATTATTATCGTGTTGTAAGTGGAAACTCTTGTTTTGTAATGCAACTAACCAGAGAACTGGCTTTCTCCAGAAAATCTACAAGTCCTGTATAAATTTGTCCCAAGACAGGACATTCACAATAATGGCTCAGTAGTATACACGGCACAGACACACAGGAGAATCACGTTTAAAGTAAGTTTTATGCCAAAGAATCTTGAGATTCCTTTCACTCTCACATTCCTGTGGCTCTACTGATTTCCTTCTTTCCTTCATTATAGATTTCTATTTTCTGCAAAGGGAATCTTGAGAAAGGTGGTCTTCTTTTATCACAGTCTGCTATGAGACATATTTTGCGTAGTTGAAGAATGTTCAAATATGGAACCTTTAATTAAGGTGCTTTTAAGAGAAAATTAAAAGTTAAATTGCTATTTTAATTTTTTAAAATCTGCACAGAAAATGTCCTCGAGAGCATTATGTTAAGTGAAATAAGGTAGACACAGGAAACAATTCTGCATGATCTCACTTGTATGTATAATCCAAAACGTCAACCACAAAAACCTGAAAAGCCAACATAAATAAATAAATAAATAAATAAATCCAAACTGAACTCACTGTAACAAGGTAGAATGGTGGTTATCAGGAGCTGAGTGGCAAGGGTTTATTTTGATCAGTGGAATCAAACTTCCAGTCCACAGAGCAATATGTTCTGGAGAACTAATACACAGCCTGGTGACTACAGTTAATAACAAAGTTCTGTGCTTAAAATTTGCTAACCAAAAAACACAGTAAAAAATACAGAAAAGAATACACAGACAAGTCTCAAAAAGAAGAAATACATGGCCAACAAATATATGAAAAAATGTCCAACATTCCTAGCGTCAGGGAGATGTAAATCCAAACTACATTGAACTTTCAGCTCACTCAAGTTAGAATATCAATCATCAGGAATACAAACAATAATAAATGCTGGCAAGAATGTGGAGGAAAATGTCCACTCACATATTATTGATTGTTGGTGGGGCTGCAAATTAGTACAACCACTTCAGAAAGCAGTATGAATATTCTTCAAAAAATAGTAATGGAACCACTATATGACTCAGTCATCCCATTCCTTGGTGTTTATCCCAAAGAACTAAAAACTACATACTTTTGTGGTATAGCCAAATCAGTTGTTATAGAAGCAGAATTCAAAACAGCCAAATTATGGGATCAGCTCAGGTACTGGTTAACAGACCAATGGATAAATAAAATATGGTATACATATACAATGGAGTATTACTCAGCCATAAAGAAGAATGAAATTATGGCATTTGCTCTAATGTGAATGAAAGTAGAGAACATCATGCTAAGTGAAATAAGCCAGTTGAAGAAAATCAAGGGTCAAATGTTTTCCTTCATACAAGGAAGCTAGAAAAAATCATGGGGAGGGGAGAGGTGGGATCCCATGAAACTAGATGGTAGAGAAGTAGATGAAGGGAATTGAGTGGGACATTTGCAGAGGGTGAAAAAGGGAGAAACTGTGGAATGAAATTGACCAAATTATGCCATGACATGTATAAATATACCACAGTGAGTTCCACCTTTATGTGTATCTATCACACAAGAATTTAGAAAACAATAAATAGACAGTAAGACCAGTAAAGTAGAGGAAAAAGCATAGAGGTGAGGGGGTTGAAAATGGGAGGAAAAGAGGAGGCACTGAGACTAACATCGAGCAAATTATATTCCATGCATGTATGCATATGTCAAAATGAACCAACTAGTACATATAATTATAATGCATCAGTAGAAACATTGTTTCAAAAATCTAAATTATTTTTTATGGATATGAAATTAAGAACAAATACATAGACTTTATAAAGCTGTTATGTATTTTCCTGGATCTTACTAAACATCACTTTGGCTTATTTTTGTATTATGTTTAAAAAAACAAATAACATCTGTAGAAATAAGGGTGCTTTCTAGAAATCAAACAGAATAAAATTTGGACAAGCTGGAGCATTTCTATGAAGCAATAAGCTCTCTCTTTCTAGTTCCTGTGTTTCTCAGAACGTAGGCCTTTGATCTCTGGAGATGAAGGAAAGGACCTTTAAAACATCAGGTTGAGGACACTGGACAGTCTTACCCTTGATGAAATCATATTGCCCAAATAAGCACAAGGGTTAGGTGCAATGGCTTTGCGATTTGCAGATCTCCTGGCAGGGAGCTGTATTTCCCATCACGGGTGTTTCTATTATTTTTAGCCTCATAGACATAAAATAGAAACTTACCTTTTGCAATCAAGGTTAACGAAGAATCACACCCAGCAGTGGCTGTATCCAACGGAACCACTGCCATCTCCATCAGAACCTTTGGTATGTGTCTGCAGCACCCAGAGAGAAGGAGAGAAGGCCGACAGAGTCAGGGAGACCCCGAGCCATGCTGGGCTCTCACCCTGCTTCCTGTTCCCAGCACATCAGACCTGGCAAGTGAGAAGCCAGGTTCCTGAGCCGCAGGTCGGGGTGCTGCACCTTTCCTTTAATGAGGTTCTCAGATGCTCTCGTGTGTGCAAACCTTCTTATGGTTGTTTGTTTTGGTTTTGAGTACACTTGAATTCATCAATATTAGGAAACTCTTGAGGATGAAGCACTCTTTCCCCGTTTTCCATTAGTATTTCTATTTTCCTAAGTCTATTTTGAAGTATGGCAGATAAAGAGAGTACATTAGTGTTCATTTTAAATGGAGAGTTCAGTGAATATTTCCTGCACCACACACCATTATCGTAGCAATGTGATGGTTCTCCATGGCATACAATGTGTATCATATAAAATACAGTATACAACTCACAACGTGACATTAATGCATTGATTATTGCTGTTTTAAAATAAATATTTAACATTTTCTCTGTTTAATGTTTTAATACATTAAATATCGGTACATAAAATCTACATCCTCCAAAACTTATGTGCTGCAGATTTGGTCCCTGATGTAGCAATGTCTAGAGGTAGGGCTTTGGGGAAGAGATTGGACCATGAGGGCTTTAACCTGTCACTAAATTAATGCATTGAAAACTGAGTGGACTACTGGGAGGGGTTGGAAACTGTAGGCAGGTGGGACAAGCAGGGAGTAGGTTACTTGGAGTGGCTGTTGAGGCTATGCCATGTCCCTGGCACATCTCTCTCTCTCTCTCTCTCTCCCTCCCCCTATCCCTCTCTCTCTTTTTCTGTCTCTCTCAGGTTGCCATGAACAATGATGAACACTCAAATGGTGTCTCCGACCACTCTTTCCTGGAGCCACCAACATCCTAGATTGCATCCAGAGCTACCTGAGGGGCAAAAACCCACAATGACTGAGATTGAATTTCCCTTTTCTTTTTAAAACCTGACACTTAAGATAATAAAACTGAGTTAGAAATATAAGGAAATGAAACTCTTTCTTTTTTTAAGCAGAATGTTGTCAAGCAAGTTTACATCACCTGCTGAGATTCTAACTGCCTCCGGAGTTCCCAGTCTCTCAGAATTAGAAGTGTCAGGGCTTCATCTCTAGATCTTGTCTGTCCTTAGATGCTGCTGGCAAAGTACACCAGAACATATATAATCTCGTTACAGATTTAGAATTTATTCTGGCCCCAGACAGACTGGGGACACACCCAAATCTGTATATCGATTGTGAGGAGGGTGGATATTATTGTAGCCATAGAGCAGCCTGCGAGCACGAGAATCTCCAGTATTAAATAGCTTTAAATATTTTTTATTTAATTTTTAAACAAGCAAAGGACAAACAAAATCTATACACAATTAAATTAGGCAGTAAAAGTAAAGTTTAACACAGTTAAAACACAAGGCTATGAGATTATCCGTGATGGCACTCCCTGTTCCACTCCGGGCTGTAATGATTTATTTTTATGGCTCAGGTATCCCCACATGCTCCAATTCTTTTGACTGCTTGAATTTCACAATGTAATTCTACTTGGAAAAAAAAAACGAATGCTAGGGATTGAAAGTTTTACACAAGCATAATTTTTCCTTTTATAATTTCTCAAGAAATCACCACTAAAGTTTATAATAAAATCCTTATAGGCACGAAAATAAGTAAAAAAAAAAAAAAAACGGCTATGTCAGAAATAGGAAGAAGGATTGACAGATCTGCAACAAATTTGTGGAATCGTGCTCTTTAAAATTCGATGCTGTCAGAGCCAGAAGCACCCGGGGATGTGGCTCCTCCACCCGCCGCCCCTGCTGCTCTGTGTTGGGGTTTCCCTCTAGTCACCCCATCACCTCCTTGTTCTTGCACCACACCCTTCTCTTCCCTGTCTCGTGCTTGGTTGTAAACCATAAAGAGGTGGAGGGCTTATTCTGTGGAAAGTCTAGTGGAAGGCAGTGGAGTTTTGAGGCAGGTGAGGGTGACATGAAAGTGGATAGAGGAGAACTAATAAAATCACGCACTAAGATAAGTGTCACAAGCATTTGGCTGACCCATTCCTGTCCCATCACTAGCTCCTGCTGGGTGGTGGCACCTGACTCCTAGTTACACCAGGTGGTGAAATAAACCAGCAACTAAACTTCTTTTATATGCCTGACTTCATCTGTCTGTCTGTCTCTTTGCACAGACACACTCCCTCTGTGAACAAAGGCAGTCAAATTATCCACATTCAATCACACAGGACATTAGGTTTTTCTTTCTCTTTTTGTTACTAGTTTTATCTTATTCAGTTCCTTTGTACTCCAAAGCTGTGCATGACTGGCGAGTACCCTCCTTGACTGCTTTGAGTGGAAGTGAGGCAGGCTAGATGGTTTTCTGGATGATGGAAAGCTGATCTCTCCAAGAAGCTCATCTCGTGTTACCCTCAGGTGACAACCTTACTGACATCACACCCATCCTGTAGGAGCATGCCTGAACACATGTTCCCTTTCTCTGCTCCACGGTCCACGGTTATTGTCCCTTATGTCCCACAGTTGTACTGAGCTGGAGGAGTGCAGATCACCTCTGGAGCCCTCAGAGCCCGGGATGAGCTGGCTCCACAGGAACCGTCTCCATGGGATGGATTGGTAAAAGTCTTGTCAATCTCTCTCATTCTAATTCTCATGCTGTCGCCCTGGTGTTTCACTGCTCTGCCTGGTCACTCTGTCAGTCACACTCCAAAGGTCTGATTTCTCCCTTCCAGTCTTAAAAACAAAATATGTAAGTCTTTAATATTCCACTTTAAATGGATTTTGATGTTACTATTTTGATGTTACTAGCCCATGGCATTTGGTGTGACACTATTCTTGTGAACCCCCTCTCCCTGTTTTTCCTATCTTCTTGGTATTGCTGGGCCGTAAATCAATAGCACTCTTTGCCTTTGAGCAATTTGAGTTTAAGTGTTTCCTTATCATTAAAATGAATAGATTTGATATATGATTCCACAGATTCCTGATATATGAGAAGTCTCTAACTCAAAATGGGATAGACCTTTGCACATGAATATGAATGAGATAGACCTCTGCAAACGACGAGTGCAGAGGAGAGCACAATGAAAAGTTAAGTATACATTTCAAAAATAAATATAATTAATATAGACCTCAATTATGGAAATATGGATGATATTTATAGTCATCCATTGTATGAGTATTTTCTCTTTGTTATAAATATGTAGAATCACACAAATTGTTCACCAAACATGATTTTACCAGAAGGATACAAAAGTTAGATAATTTGTTTTGTTTTTAAACAAATCTACATATTTTACTTCAAATATTTGTGATATTTTATTTTATTTGAAAAGTAATGTCATGTATATTAGCTCTGTGTTGGCTGATATATATCATATATTTTAGAGAGTGCTTCATTGGGGCTTTTAAGACAATGAATACATGTTAGACCTTATGGGAGTTTTGATGTGATGATTTTTATTATCAGCAAGATTATGATTTCTATCTTATTGCAATGATAGTCCAAATCATCTGTCAGTGGCAGATAATAAAACTAAACATATTAAAACAACTAAGATGCACAATGTTTGGAGGTAGAATTCCAGCTGCACCCATGCTGATGGGTGCTGTCTGCAGAGCCTCAGACCCGGACACCTGCACGGGAAGCGTTCCACAGTACACAAGAGCGGTAGACTGTGGGATGCTCTTAAGGATTCCATTTTCAGAAACGAGAGGCAGTGCTGCGGCAGAAACTAACAGCTTCATGCAATTTGAGTGCATTTCCCCTGAAACACGAAGATCTGAAATCTTCCAGGGGTGCTGATCTTCCATTTCAACCCAGTCTCCAAAGGGAATGTGACAGAGGCCAACAGAGAGGGGAGGCAGGCGAAGCCGCCTGTTTGGTTCTGTGAGCCGAGGCTGTTGCCACAAACGCGGCCACCTCGGGGCTGCAGGAACGTATTAAAATATATAGATTTTCTGCTTGGCAGATTCCTGCGAGAACTGTCACAGAGCAGGTGCCGACTGAGAGTGACCCGACGAGAGGTAGCAAACACAAAAGCTACAACACTGAAATTATATTTTCCAATTGGCTTGTCTTGTTCTCTCTGCGGTGATTCTTGCTTGGGTTTGACAGCTCATCGCGGTGGGCCTCCGTGGCTCCTGAGTCTTCATCTTGCAGAAATGAGGCTTAGAGGGAAATTGACAGTGATTGCATTTTAAGTATCTATCAGCTCAAGAATTCACAAACATCCAAATGGTTTTCAC
Organism: Marmota flaviventris; assembly: GCF_047511675.1. Classification (NCBI taxonomy): domain Eukaryota; kingdom Metazoa; phylum Chordata; class Mammalia; order Rodentia; family Sciuridae; genus Marmota; species Marmota flaviventris. The sequence goes on from NC_092500.1 coordinate 175,216,102, forward strand.
AGAGATATTGACCATATGAAGCCAGAGTACTTTGTAGTCTAAGTGCCTCCATTAACTCAGATTCATCTGGCTCTCTGATGGGAGCCAGAACCCATTTCCCCAGTGCTACCGAGGAGATGCAGATATTCTGCTTTATTGGCAGTCATCGAATAGTTAAAATAAATTACTCCTGCAACTACAAACAAAGCATAATGTGGGGTACAGTTAAAGCTGAGAACACAGAATGCAAACTCCCTCAGATGAGCGACCCATCTTTCCTCACTGGAAATGACAGAATGTGACTTATTAGGAAGGTGGCATCAGACTTGGATATGGAAATGCCTCACTTGGGCATTGCCTGCTGAAGAGACCAAGATAACGATGTTCATAAAAACATGTACAGAGGTAGCATACATAGGTGATTGTTTAAAGTACCCTTGATGTTAAACGCAAATGAAGACCAGGCAAACAAAGGCCCTCACGTCACTCTGGTCCTTAGAGCTAGTGATCTCTTAAAAAAAAAAAAAAAAGTCAACAAATTTTGGAGCTAATTTTAAATTATGTAAGAATTGTAATGATAATATGGAAGGCCATGTGTGTCTTTGGTTTCAGTTCAATTATTAATATTATATGCTTGACATTGGAAACCTGGGTGGCCTAAGACGGCTGAACTACAGGTTCTCCTCCCCACCATGTTCTTGCAAGTCGTGTCCCTGTTAGGCTTAAGGCTTCTTTTTAAACTATCTATCTATCTATCTATCTATCTATCTAAGTTAAATACAAGTGTGGACTATTTCTTGCTCTAATTCACCCCCGTACCTCTCCTTCTCCTCTCTTCCCCCCACCCCTGCTTCCTTCCCTGTCTAAGTGGGCTTATAGATAAGCAGATCCTACGCCCTTCCTGCTCAGCCCAGAGGGTGGGTTCGGCTCCCTGCCCCCGTGGAGTTGCTCACACAAGCCGAGCACAGCCTCCTGTGGGAGCCGGGGTCTCCTCGTTCCCTTCACCCTAAAAGCCGACTTCTGGCCCTGCTGCTTCACGTCCTGAGGCAGTCCTCCAACTCAGCATGGCCTGTTATGGGTTCCTGTTTGTTTAATGTGGTGTTGGGGATCAACCCAGGGCCTAGTACGAGCTGGGAAAGTGCTGTACCCCTGAGCACAGCCCTGTCCTTCAGTGTCCCTACACAAACGTGTTCCACTAGTAAGGAATATTCAGCCCCAGAGCCAACACCCAAATGTCAGTGTTCACTAAATTCCATACTTCCCTTAGGTTTTAGCTAATGTCCATTGTTTTGCTTTGCTCTGGGCCACCACATACACCTAGCCACCCGGTGTCTTAGTTTCCGCTCAGTGTGGCAGTTTCTACCATGTTCCTTGTTTTTGAGGACCTTTGCAGTTTTGAGGACTACTCAGTTTCATCTCTCCTGAGGTTTGCTTGGTGCTTTCTCCTGATGTGCCAGAGGTCATGTGTAGTAAGGAAGGTCACAGGGGTAGGAGCCTCTTCATCATCTCAGAAAGTCCAGGTACACACCTTAGCACGGCTGTTGCTGTTGGTGGTGCCACTGATCCCCCGCCAGGGCAGAGTTGTGAGGGCTGCCCTTGCAGAGGCATGACCAGGGCTGCTGTACTGTCCTCTATGGGTTCATGTCAGTATGAAGTCGGGGATAGTTACTGTGTACATTGGTCATGATCCAGGACAACCCCATTCACTCTGTCGCCCAGATTGCTCCAGCCTAAGCCACGGGAGCTCTGTCACTTAGCCTCTGAGTCCCTTAGACATACCTATGCCACTGTGTGTGGGTTTGGGGGTCTTTGGTTGGGTTGTTTGCTTGTTGGACCTTACTTTCTGCCACCGCGGGATGTTCTAGTTCACCTTCTATTTTCTACCTCCATCCTGGCGCCAGCCATTTCTCCGAGGAGAATGCCCCCTTTCATTTGAGAGAGGTGCATCTGTGCTGTAGGTGTGCTCCTTGCTGCTGGGCCGTCTCTTTGCTTCTAGGCACCCTCAGTGGACAGCAGGGAGAGCATGTCCGTGTGCTCACCTGTGCACATGCACACTCCTAGGTGCACCTCTCAGGTAAACATCAGTGTCTGTTAGCTGGGCATGAACTTGTGGCCAACTGCTCAATTCCACCACAGTACAGTGGGGTCAGAAATGCAGCTGACATCCTGTGGGAACCAGAAATGCTACTCAAACGAGCCCCGGCCCTGGATGCCTGGGAGTGGAAGGAGTGCCAGCTGGGTCTGTGGCTGGGTCAGACCCGCGGGGCCGTGGCATCCAGTGCTCTGTCCAGCTCCGCGGGCCTTTAGTCCCACAGACTCCACTCATTTCCAAGGCTGCTTGGGCGGCAGCTCTTGTCTTCTGTCCCTCTCAGTTCGGTTGCTCACATTTTGTAAGACAAACTGTGGTTTCCACATTCTGCCTTCTATCTTGGGACAAATACTAATCATGTTTTGAAATGTGCAGTTGAATGAACAGTCTCCGTCTCGTTTTCACAACTGTGGTATTTAGAGAGATTTTTCTTACTTTAATGAAACACATCTCTCTGTTGTTTAAAGCCGTCGTGTCCTCTAGCATTACATGATGTTTTTTCCTCTTACACATAGTAATTTCAAGTATTCTTTGAAAGCAGCTCTTCTGTATTCCTAAATCCTCTCTAAGGGAGAGAAACAAATTCATTTTTGTCTACTGCTCCTAGTAGGATCTGATTCCCAGTGTTGAAAGTGTTCCCTTTTGTCAATATAACACGCCTCCAATTGGGCTGAGGCTCCATGACTGTCCCCAATGGCCTTATCCTATCAAGTCCTTCCCTTGGTATCAACCAGATAGCCTCTGAATGGTTTTAGTTGTAGCTACCATTATTACTGCGGGGTATTGCTCTGGGTTTAGACACAGGTTCTTCCATAGTCTTCTCAAGCTATGTAATACTTGTTAACTCTGTTTATTTTTTTCTATGAGTAAATCAATTTCTTATACATCAAATCTAGTATTTTATTGGCAAATATTATTAATGTTTTTTTTTTTCCTTTCATTTCCCCTCAGCATTTGAAATGTTGGGAGAAGATTCTTTTTAGACTTAATTCAGCCTAGCTGAAGAACAGATGAAATACCTTGAACAGAAGATGGTTGGTACAGAAAGGTTGCTTTTGAGAGTCGTCTGACACCTGTTCTGCAGGAGAATGAGCTCCTTCCTTCAACACATGTTTACTGAGCATGCCTAAAGTGCCAGACACTGTTGCAGGTACTGGGGTGAAAGCAGTTAGCCTCCCAGGCAGAAGAGACAAATTCCCTTCTCTCATAAAACTTACATTCTAATAAGGGGATACGGCTGGCATGTAGACTATAAAAATAAAAACACATAATATATCTGGTGGGAACAGATTTTATTAAGAGAATTAATCATCATAAGTAGAATCTGATGTAAATGGGCGTTTTCCTTTGTGTGGGGTGGCCACAGAAAGTCTCTCTAACAAACCAACATTTCAACACGGACCGAAAATTCAATGTACGCAAGTATAAGGAATAAGGACATTTCATTTTAGGGAAATGGCATGCACAGAGTTTCTCAGGTAGAAGAAGAAAGCAAGAAACCATGTGGTCAGAGTAAAAGTGCAAAAGGGAAGCAGCCTCCAACACTCCAGCGGGATAGACCATGGCAGTGTCCGGTAGGCCTGGGGCAGGGCGAGACGCCTGTGTGGGCACCTGCTGTGTGATGAGGTCTCAGGCAAGGCCAGGCCACAGGAAGGATGGTGGTCCCACAAGGGTCTGATGGAGCTGGAGATTGCTATGGCTTAGGTGAAAAGCACAATGCAGTACCCCTGTGCTCATGCTAATGCTGGTGTACACACACACACCGACTGAGAGTTGTAGAACAGTGTAGCACGTGCAATTATACATACACTTGACAATACGTAACTGTGTTCCTGGTCCAAGCATTTATCATACTGTACAATTTCATTATTTTGGAATGCATACCTTCTTCCTACAAAGTATTACTGTGAAGTACCACCTGAGGTTATGCTGGCAGCAGACTCATTCATCTTGTGTTAACAGTCCCTTGGTTCCATTGTCTTCTCTTATGCTTGACTTGATCTCACATCGTTTTGTTCATCATGGCCCTAGGAACCACCATGTCGCTGCACCATGTGGTGGCTGCACCATCTTGGTTTGTGTGGGCACATCCTGTGGTGTTCACTCAGCATCAGAATTGCCCAGGGACAGACTGCTCACCACCTATTCCTGTTGCATGACACATGACTACTTCTTTCTGAGCCTTTGGGAGATTTTAAACAGACTGTGGATAGTGCTTAACTTAGTTTTTAAAAATAATATTGGTGACTACTTGATGCAGAGAATACTGAAGAGACAGGGTTGAAGGGAGGGTCTGGTTGGATTCTACTGAAATACTCCAAGAAGAAGGAACGAGAGAATGGAGTCAATGGGAATGGTGGGAGTGATGATGAGTGGTGTAGAGAAGGTTTACACAAAAAAAAGCCAACAGAACTTTTGGGTAAAACACAATTAGGATCTGGTGAATGCAGAAATTGAGAATCACTCCCAGGGCTGGGGCATGAGCAACTGGGGATATGGAGACTCCACTGTGGTCAAGAAAGGCATGGAAGGAGTGGATTTGTGCAGTGGAGCAAGCACTGAACATGAAGAGTGTGGTTTTACATAGGTCGTGGACATTGCCCATTAGATTTTCAGGTGGAAATATTGAGGAGCAACCCTATGCATCAGTCAGGAGTTGGGGGGATGTTGGTAGTTGAATCTTCCGACTGTCGTGTATTAGCTTCAGGTGAACATGGAGGTGATGGAGTAGAGACAGAAATGAGCCAAGACAGGTGAGAAGATAAACAAGCCTCTCAGAGGGCTGAGCTCTGTTAGTCAGCTTTTCATAACTGGGACCAAAATAACTGACAATAGCAAATTCATGACTGTGACCAAAATAACTGACAATAGCAACTTAGAGGAGGAAAATCTTTGAGGGTTTGTGATTTCAGAGGTCTCAGTCCAAAGACAGCTGATTCCATTACTCCCAGAAGAGAGGAATTTTTAAAATTGGTTTTATATTTTAAATACATGACAGTGGAATGCATCACAACTCTTAGTACACATATAGAACAATTTTTCATACCTCTGTTTGTATATAAAGTATGTTCACACCAATTCATGTCTTCATACATGTACTTTGGATAATGATGTCCACCACATTCCACCATCCTTGCTAATCCCCTGCCCCCTCTCTTTCCCTCCCACCCCTCTGCCCTATCTAGAATTCATCTATTCCTCCCATGCTCCCCCTCCCTACCCCATTATGAGTCAGCCTTCTTATATCAGAGAAAACATTCAGCATCTGTTGTTGTGGGATTGGCTAACTTCACTTAGCATTATCTTCTCCAACTCCATCCATTTACCTGCAAATGCCATGACTTTATTCTCTTTTATTACTGAGTAAAATTTCATTGTGTTTATATGCCACATTTTTTTTTATCCGAAGGGTATCTAGGTTGGCTCCACAGTTTAGTTATTGTGAATTGTGCTGCTATAAACAGTGATGTGGCTGTGTCCCTGTAGTATGCTGTTTTTAAGTCCTTTAGGTATAGTCCAAGGAGAGGGACAGCTGGGTCAAAAGGTGATTCCATTCCCAGTTTTCCAAGGAATCTCCATACTGCTTCCCATATTGGCTGCACCAATTTGCAGTCCCACCAGCAATGTATGAGTGTGCCTTTTCCCCACATCCTTTCTAACACTTATTGTTGTTTGTATTCTTAATAGCTGACATTCTGACTGGAGTGAGATGATATCTTAGAGTAGTTTTGATTTGCATTTTTTTCTGATTGCTACACATGATGAACATTTTTCATATATTTGTTGATTGATTGTATATCTTCATCTGAGAAGTATCTGTTCAGTTCCTTGATCCATTTATTCATTGGGTTATTTGGATTTTTTGGTGTTTAGCTGTTTGAGTTCTTTATATACCCTAGAGATTAGTGCTCTATCTGATGTGTGAGGGGTAAAAATTTGCTCCTAGGATGTGGGCTCTCTATTCTCCTCACAGTTTGTTTCTTTTGCTGCAAAGAAACTTTTTAGTTTGATTCCATCCCACTTATTGATGCTTAGTTTTAATTCTTGTGCTATAGGAATCTTATTAAGGAAGTTGGGGCCTAATCCTACATGATGAAGATTAGGGCCTACTTTTTCTTCTATTAAATGAAGGGTCTCAGGTTTAATTCCTAGGTCCTTTATAATTTTGAGTTGAGTTTTGTGCATGGTGAAAGATAGGAGTTTAATTTCATTTTGTTGCATATGGATTTCCAGTTTTCCCAGCGCCGTTTGTTGAAGAGGCTATCTTTTCTCCAAAGCATGTTTTTGGAGCCTTTGTCTAATATAAGATAATTGAATTCTGTGGGTTAGTCTCTCTGTCTTCTGTTCTGTACCATTGGTTTACCCCTGTTTGGTGCCAATACCATGCTGTGTTTTTGTTACTATTGCTCTGTAGTATACTTTAAGTTCTGGTATAGTGCTACCACCTGCTTCACTCTTCCTGCTTAGAATTGCTTTGGCTATTCTGGGTGTTTTATTTTTCCAGATGAATTTCATGATTACTTTTTCTGTTTCTATGAGGAATGCCATTGGGAGTTTGATCAGAATTGCATTAAATCTGTGTAGTGCTTTTGGTAGTATGGTCATTTTGATAATATTAATTCTGCCTATCCAAGAGCAAGGGAGATGTTTCCATATTCTAAGGTCTTCTTTGATTTCTCTCTTTAGGATTCTGTAGTTTTCATTTTATGGATCTTTCATCTCTCTCATTAAGTTGATTCCCAAGTATTTTATTTTTTTGAGGCTATTGTAAATGGAGTAGTTTTCCTCATTTCCTTATCAGAGGATTTGTCACTGATACACAGAAATGCCTTTGATTTATGGGTGTTGATATTATAACCTGCTACTTTGCTATATTCATTTACTAGTTCTAGAAGTTTTCTGGTGGAGCTTTTTGGATATTCTAGGTATAGAATTATATCATCAGCAAATAGTACTAATTTAAGTTCTTCTTTTCTTATACATATCCCTTTAATTTCTTTCGTCTGTCTAATTGCTCTGGCCAGTGTTTCAAGAACTATGTTGAATAAAAGTGGTGAAAGAGGGTATCCCTGTCTTGTTCCAGTTTTTAGAGGGAATGCCTTCAATTTTTCTCTATTTAGAATGGTTTAGCATAGATAGCCTTTACGATGTGGAGATATATTCTTGTCATCCCTAGTTTTTCTAATCTTTTGAACATGAAGGGGTGCTGTATTTTTTCAAATGCTTTTTCTGCATCTATTGAGATGATCATATGATTTTTTATCTTTAAGTCTATTGATGTGATGAATTACATTTATGATTTCCAAATGTTGAACCAACCTTGCATCCATGGTATGGATCCCACTTGATCATGGTGCATAATCTTTTTGATATATTTTTGTATTTGACTGGCCAGAATTTTATTGAGAATTTTTGCATCTATGTTCATTAGAGATATTGGTCTGAAGTTTTCTTTCTTTGATGTGTCTTTGCCTTGTTTTGGAATCAAAGTGATATTGGCCACATACAATGCGTTTGGAAGTGCTGCCTCTTTTTCTATTTCCTGAAATAAATAGAGGAGTATTGGTATTAGTTCTTCTTTAAAGGTCTTGTAGAACTCAGCTCTGTAACCGTCTGGTCCTGGGTTGGTAGGCTTCTGATGGCGTATTCTATTTCATCACTTGATATTGGTCTGTTTAAATTGTATATATCTTCCTAGTTCAATCTGGGCAAGTTGTATGACTTAAGAAATTCGTCGATGCCTTCAGTGTTTTCTATTTTATTGGAGTATAAGTTTTCAAAATAATTTCTAATTATCCTCTGTATTTCTGTAGTGTCTGTTGTGATATTACCTTTTTCATCACGTATGCTGGTAAATTTGAGTTCTCTCTTTCCTTCTCTTCATTAATGTAGCTAAGGGTCTGTCAATTTTATTTATTTTTTCAAAGAACCAACTTTTTGTTTTGTCAATTTTTTCAATGGTTTCTTTTGTTTTGATTTCATTGACTTCGGCTCTAATTTTCATTATTTCTTGCCTTCTACTGCTTTTGCTGTTATTTGTAATTCTTTTTCTAGGGCTTTAAGATACAGTGTGAGGTCATTTATCTGTTGACTTTTTATTCTTTTAAGGAATGAACTCCATGCAATGAATTTTCCTATTAGAACTGCTTTGTAGCTTTCACGGTTTGTGTTGAAAAATCTGCTATTATCCTCATTGGTTTTCCCCATGTGTAATCTGATTCCTTTCTCTTGTGGCTTTTAAAATTCTCTCCTCATTCTGTACGTGGGGCATTTTCATTATAACGTGTCTTAGTGTGGATCTGTTGTAATTTTGTACACTCGGTGTCCTGTGTGCTTCTTGAATTTGTATTTCCAATTTATTCTTCATGTTTGGAAAGTTTTCTGGTATTATTTCATTGAATAGATTGTTCATTCTTTTGGTTTGGACCTCTATTCCTTCCTCTATCCCAGTAACTCTTTAATTTGTTCTTTTCATGTTATCCCATATTTCTTGACTGTTCTGCTCATGGTTTCTTACCATTATCATTGTGTGGTCTATATTCTTTTTATGATCACATATTTTGTCTTCATTGTCTGATGTCCTATCTTCTAAGTGGTCTACTCTGTTGGTAATGCTTTCATTTGAGCTTTTAATTTGCTATATTATTTCTTTCATTTCAAGGATTTCTGTTGTTGTTGTTTTTTTAGCACCTCTATCTCCCTGTTGAGGTGATCCTTTGCTTCCTGTATTTGTTTATGTAGCTCCTTGTGGAAGTGATCCTTTACTGTCTATATTTGCTCTCTTATGTCTTCCTTGAGTTCACAGAACATTTAACCACGTACATCCTAAACTCCTTCTCTGTCTTTCCTCCTGCTGTAGCTGCCAATGATTCTAATGATGTGGTGTCTTGATTTGTTTGGGGCACTTTCTTCCCTTGTCTTTTCATGTTGCTTGTGTGTCTTCCTTTCCAGTTCTGTGGGTCCAGGGTGGTATTGTTTTTACCCTCTAGGGTTGTAGTGATCTTGTAGGGCCCCAAGACCTCTCCTTTTTGGGGAAGGACAATGTTAACAGATCCCAATATCAACAATATACCACCTATGAACAACTTGTTGTTGTTAAGACGTTTACAGTTTAGTCTTGATATAGAGAAATGTTGGGTTCAATTATTATCTAAAATATAATGAGTGGTTTTGTAAGAAGGTTTACAGTTTCTGACAGTGGACTTGGGGTGGGGCTTAGGATGATACACTGAGGAGGTGGGACATGAGGATATAGAGTTAATATTTCTTAGGAAGTATGAAGAACAAATCTAGTGAAGAGGGTTAGTAGCAAGAAAATAGACAGGAAGTAATTTAGGGTTGGCAAGTATGTCTGATGACAACATGAAACAAACACACATATGTATTTAGAAAAATACATATGTTACAACAGTAAAATGTGGAGGGGGAAAGAAAAATGAAAGAAGAAAAAGGAGAAGAAAAACAAAGGGCATAATCAACGCCTCTATATTATATTATTCAGATGACTCAGTCCTCAAAATCTTATTTCATGCAAAGTTATTGTTTTCACATATGTTGGGGATGTGAGGGCCTGAGAATGGAGGGGTAGAAGCGGAAAAACCAACCAACCAACCAACCAACCAACCAAAAACTCAAAGGAGGAAGCCAGGGTTGTATGTAGCTAGCTTTGGAGATCTGTATCTTTCCTGCTCCTCTTCTCATCCAGTAGGGGGCGTCATCTGTTGTAAGCTGGTGTCTGCCCTCAGGATGGTGGAGGTAACCAGGGTGGGAAGAGACTGGTCCTGGTGCAGGGTGCCTGGATGTGGGGAGTAGCACCCACCAGTCCCTGCAGAAAGACTACACCTCACGGGTCTCTTTTTGGTACTGCTGGTATGATGTGAGCACCCAGTACTATCTCCCTCTCTTGTCTGGAGATGTCCCAGTTCCTGGTCTCTCCCTCTGCCCTAGCAGTTCCAAATTGAGGAAACTCTCATCCTGGGGCTCCCGCGGGTGACACCTGTGTTGGGCAGATACTGTGTTGGGTTACCGCTGATGGGGAGGGGGGAAGGTTGGAAATCTGGTACCTGGCTGCTGGAGATCTGATCTGGGAACTGTCCTTAGTTAAATGGCGAGAATGTTGAGTCATGATGGCGGAGTCTGCTTCCAATGTTGGGATGTCTGGTGAGGTGGGGGGAGCCAGGCGATGGCGTTGTGCTGTGGGTAGGTGGCAGCTGATTGACTTGCGTGGGAGCAGAGCGAAGTCTTGGCGATCTGTAGATGTGTTGACAAGGTGATTTTGCTAAGGTGCTCACCGAGTATTGTGTGGCCTAGAACTTTGGGCTTTGGGTCCTGATCCAACACTGGGTGTCCTACTCGAATGCTGAGGCCCAGAGCCCGGTGTGTGGTCACAGAGCTGGTGATTTCTGTGGAGAGCAGCTGGATGGGGTCCTCTAACACTCTCAGAGATGGAGTATTCCGACTAGGCGAGGTCTGCAGGTCTGGGGGCTCGGGCACGGGGCGGCTCACTGCCTTCCCATGGCCATGTTTTCCCGAGTCCTGATTATTGGAATTTTATATATATATATATATATTTAGTATCCATACATTTTGTGAAATGACTACCACAATCATGATCATTAACACACCTATCTCCTCAACTATTACCTTTTTTACTTTGCTGTGTTTTGTTTTGTGATAAGAATCTTTTAGATTCTTAAAGTGAATCTTTTAGTGTCTTAAAGTAGCTGCTGATGAGGAGAAAGAGAGGCAGTGCTGGGAGGAGCCAGTGTTCGTGACGGACAGCAGCACCGAGGTTTGGAGACAGGTATGTCTCTGTCTCTTACCTCATCCGTTGAATGATGCAGTCACATCACTATAAAATGCTCTTCTGAGCTGAAATCCAGCATCCAACCACAGACAGCATGTCCTGGCCTCTAAACATTGTCTATGCACTGGGAGGTTGAGGTCTGCCAGTCCTTCCTAGGGAAACCCACGGGCCATCCTCAGTGTTCAGTGAGTGCTGTGGCAGCCTGACCTCTCTTAAAGCCAAGGAAGCAGAATGTTCTCATGGTAGGAGGCATCGTAGTGGCCGCAGGCCCTCCTTGGTCACTCGGCCAACCTAAGTGATCAGCCCCCTTTGTTGGCAGTCCTTGTGCTCTAGCACCCACAGCCCTTCCTCCATCTACCTTGTGATGATGAAGGTTGGGGCACCAGGGCCCTCCCTGTGTGGCAGACAAAAGGACAACCACCCCTGGGAGGCGGTTGGTCATCCGGGGGTGGCCGTCCAGGACCGGTCACAGCTCTGGCACTTCAGAAATGGAAGCTGGACTGAGGACCAACGGTTAGCAAGGGTGTCCCCGGAACTGCCCTCACACCTGGTGTCTTCATGTCTTCCTTCATTCCTCCGCGTTTCCTGCTGGGTGGTTGGTTTCCCTTACCATCTTGTCTGTCCTTCAGTCTCCTCTGGACACCTGCCTGCATTGTTTATCTTGGATTCTGAGCTCTCTGAAAGGCAGGTGTCTTGGCTGCCCAAAGGCTGAGCTCCCCCCAGTGTCTGGCAGATGGTTGGTGCAAGTCACTTATAAGAGAGAGTGGGAAGGAAAAGGGTCAGGGGGAAAGGAGAAAGGAAGGAGAAAGAACTAAAGGGAAAAGGAAGGAAGGAAGGAAGGAAGGAAGGAAAGAAGGAAGGAAGGAAGGAGTTCTTGTTCAAGTAAAAATGTGAGGACCATTCACAGGATGGCCCCAAAGGTCTCAGCTTCCCTTCAGAATCAGAACCACCTGTATTGAATTCGTGCAGATATAGAAATTAGGAGTAGGAATAAACACTAACCACTCAAAAATCTCCATAGATAATTGCAAAAAAAGTATTTCTCAATATGTGTGGCTGGGATATTTTTAATTTCGAAATTCTGACATCAGTTTTCAGGGAACTTTGCATGGTGAAGTTGATTGCTGTAATATTGGGCTAAGGGGGAAGCTCGAGGACTGTTTGGTGGCTGTAGTAGTTGTGGCCCTTCTGGGAATCCACAGTGTATTGCCTCTGACTCTAGGGAGGCAGCACTTGAAGGTTTTAGGTTGGCATCTGTTTGCCACTTGTGGGGTCAGACCAATGAGGCATGGGGGTGCACATCTGTGGAGATACATTTCAGGTGGGGAATTTAATAAGCTGTAGGTTCAATGCTGTTTGGTGGAGGGGATGTGTGAATATGTAAATGCTAATGATGAAGTAGTACTTAATATGCAAAACTTTGCAAAGTTTTCCTGTAATAAACAACAGCCCCAAAATTAGATTAACTGTTCAATGAGTTATTAGGTGCTCAAGGGAAATCTTCATGCCATAGGATAACATTCCATTTTTACAATAGTAATGAAAAAATGGGACAGAAGGTGGGTTTATTTTGAATACTATAGCACCTCAGGGCCCCACATGAATGGGTAATGTGTTTCATGAATCAGGTATAGATGCTTAGTTGAAATTTTATTTTTATGTAAGTTCAGAAGATATCTTATAACAGTGCCACGATTCCTGTTGATAACTCCCAAATTAGCTAAATTTGGTAACTAATTAACTCTGTGTTAGCAGTTTGAAAAATGGGCCGCTAACCAATTCCATAGGCATGAGGTAGAAGGTTTGTCAAAAGTTGCTAATTAAAATTTCCCTAAGAACATTTCATGAATGAGAATTCTTGGAAAAGAAAAGGATTTGAATGACCAGAAAACGCTATGAAGGGATTACTGCCTATGAGCTCTTCAGCTGATCCCCAGGGTCCACAGACAATAGGAAGCTAAGGAACACAGGAAGGGGAAAGGTCACCTTCTGAGTGGCATAATGCTTAGTCTCAAAACATCAGGAACACCATGTGATGGTCACGCAGGCTCTGGGAGGAGCCGAGCACAGGGTGCCTGCCTGTGGTTGAGTAAGCCTTCCTGCCCGAGTAGTGATATCTGTAATGGACACACTCTTGCCCCTCAGCTAGATCAAAGGTCTTCTAGGCAGAATAAATGTCACCATGGATGCACAACCCTTGAGAAAACTATAGGACCTTCCACTTAGAAGAGACTGCATGCTTAATAAATAAAAACCAGTTGTATCAGCACATTGTAAGCTAAGAGAAATGTTTGCTTTTGTTATTTAAAAAGAAGTGAAGAAGAGAGAGATGAGGGAGAGAGAGAGGGAGGGAGAGAGGGAGGTAAGAAATGAGGGAAAGGAAGCCCTGGGAGAGGGTCTGTCATCCACTGAGATCCAGGAAGGGGAGGAGTTCAGTGGGCTTGCCTTTCTGGACTCGACCTGGTGAAGCCTGCTGTAGAGGATCTGCGTAGGACAGTGGCCCCTTTCACAAGCTCTGATGATCTCGGAGGATGGTGTGTCAAAGCCCGCCAGGGCAGCCTGTGCTGCAGGAAGCACTGAAGCAAGTGAGCTTCTGTCACATCTTGCCTCCTCCAGGCGCACCTGCCTCTGGTGGGAAGCATGACATGGATCATGCTGCAGCTGAAAGGCAGGCGGGCAGCAAGGGCAGGGTTCCAGCAGGTACTCACTCAGGTTTTGACCTTCACAGATGAGCTTGGAGGAAGAGCCTTGAAACTCCCTGGAGAGCTGATCCAGGCTTTGCACATGTATAGACATGCACACCGTGTGTGTGTGTGTGTGTGTGTGTGTTTGCGAATGTGCCCATCACTGTTATCACAAACACATCTGTGTCAAGGAGGAAGATGCACACAGAAGCTTCCTTCTCCCCAAACTGCAAGGCCAGCTTCTTCTCTTTTCTGAACACATGCAGACCTCTAGAGATGTGGACCCATTTGAGATTGAGGAGCACAGTTGGAATTCTGATGCCAACCACAGAGCATTCACCTAATTGCAGTTGGATGTGGTGGCCAGGACATTAAGCTGAGCCCAGGAGTCCTTGGATCTCCTTTGTCACAAATCCATTGGGTGAATCTGCCAAGCACCATCCTTGCCTGCACACCTGGGGACACACGTTCAAGGGGCTTGGAGACTTGGACACAGCAGTGATGTTGGCGCTCTGAAACCCCCTAGTGCTGTACACCCTCCACACTTGTAAGTCAACCTCACAGACAATCTTCACATCTGGGAGATGACACACCCTGGCTGTTGCTTCTGCCCACTCCTGCCGCAGTCTGGCTGGGCACAAAATCACAAGCCACTCAAACAGGAACAAACTTTATTTTGAAACTCCCGCCAATGCCCTTTATGCTCCTGGGAAATCTGCCGACCCACACACGTGGAGTTCTCCCGGACACACACCAACAGGAAGTCCCTCCTCCGGAATTCCCTCCTACCGCACTTCCCCAACCAATGGGAACTCTCCAGGAGTCCCGTAGCAGGCCGAGGTGGACAGCAGGGGTCTAATATCCATTTGAATGCAGATCTTAACATAATCATATCATCTCAATGGCTTGCTGGCGTCACCTTTCAACCAAAAATGCCAAGCATCATTACTACTTGGCTATGGCTCTTAGCACACTCCAGAGGTAAGACAAGCACAGAGCAGACCTTACTCCTCTCCTCTGAGGGCTATGATGAAAAGTGCCCTACTGTTTTTACTTGTATTAAACAAATTTATTCTAATCTGAAGACTTTTTGAAAGTGGAAGGAAAAGTCTCATACCCTCCTATTTAAGCACCTGTGTTTACAATGATTATAGGTGATAAGGGGCCTGGACTTGTGGGGGTATGAAGGCTCCATACCCCATGACCTAGCAAACAAACTGCGATCTTAGCTCATCCAATTTCCTGACTCTCGGTTTTGTTAGCAATAAAGTTAAGAAGTAGGAATGAACGCACTCTAATATCATCCCAGCTCTGAAATTACGTGATGATAGTAATTTTAAGAAATGTACCAAAATAGATTACTAATGCCTACCTCAGAAAAAAAATCCTTGAACTATTCTTAACTGGAGATTTTAGAAATTCTTGGGGGTTTTCCTAATAGGTTCATGAGTAACTTTAAAAAAATAAAAAGAAAAATTAAAATATATTTGCTATGAAAGTTTTCCAAAGAACATTCTTTACTTTCTTCTCTTTTTATTTTGTGCTTCCAGAATCAGAACTAATATAAATTACACATGATAATTGGCATCAAAAGTGAAGGAGTTCATCTGTTAATATTGGTAGAATTTCTAAGGACAATTAGATGTGCTTAACATTTGTGGCTTTAAGAGAGAGCCCAGGACCCTGCTGACTTGCTAATGATGAGCTTGGAGGGGCTTTAATTGGTGTCATGGGCTTTCCTTTGTGTTTCTGCCATCAGCTTCATTACCCTGGGCAACGCACAAAAAACACTTTGCACTTAGTTTGCACCTAAAACTCTTTTGCAAGGATCCATTCTTAAAATGTCCCTGTGAAATAGGCCAGTCTTTGTGGCTCTGTCACTGGAAGAGGTCCAGGAGTCTTCAGAAACGGTGCAGAGGCACCTCCACTCAGGACCAATAGATGTTAGGTGTACATGATGGAAAAGAATTTCAGCAACCTACAGTCGGACACCAATTTACTTAGGAAGCACTCACATGTCAAGGGAGAATCTGGACTACCCCAAGAGAGATGCATTTGGGGGTTCTTCTTCAAATTAATTCGGTGACAAAAATAAAATATCTTAGTAAAAATATTTTACTAGGTAAAATATATGAAATATATAATATAAAAATGTATATTTTTCATATTATCTATTTTATGTAGTAAAAAGTATTTTACTAGGTAAAATATGTAAAAAATATACAGTTAACACTTATAAAAGATATATTAAACACTTGTAAAATGTTTAAAAATAAGACCATTAATTATTATGATTTGCCCTGTGGTATCCATAGGGTCTTTTTCTGAATTCTATAAGAAAAAGAGTAAGTTTGTGCTATAAATGCATTTTTACCTTGAAACAAAAGTAAGTTTTCAGACACCTACCTGATTCCTTATCAAAAGCATCAACAAAGTACATTCATCTGAGTTAGTGCTTTAGAGTTATCTCACAAGGTGATTTAGAAGTCAGCTGGCACTTCATTATCTTTAAATGTTCTCATTTAACTTATTTGGCACATAAGAGTTGTGGTGCACTTGGCATAAACCTGATAGTAAAGAAGTAAGAACATTTAATTTGCCAATAATTCAGATTTAAACTGATTTTTAAAAGAATTGAAGATTTAATAGTGATTCTAAATTAAATTAGGCTTAAATACATTTGCTACTTTCAGAGAAGGAAAGAGAAAAATGAAAAGCAAAGTTAGCATGGAAAATACTATAAATTGTATCTTCATTCTTGTGATATCTGCTGATTTATAGCTTAAATGCCTATTTGATAACTATCTAACTTAGTGCTCATAAAATGAGTGTAACAGAGAGAAGTTGATTTCACGTACAAGAAGAATTTTGCTGCAGAGAGGCCTCAAAGCAACAGCACAGAAAGGTGAGTATGTGTCAGAAGCCAGGAGCCAGGCGGTTGTTCCCGAAGTCACTGCTCGGGTCTGCACAGAATGTATCCTCAGAAGTAAGAGACAGCAAAGGCCTGCGCAGGAGCCCCTCTGCTGGGAGCCATTAGCCAAGTAGGTATGACAATTTCCTTGCCAGCATACCCCATGTTGCAGTGACATTGAATGTAGGTGACCTTGCTCAAGGACCAAGGCGGATTAGGGCGTTCCCGGTTTAGGTTCCAGGTTTAAGGTTTAAGATTATTCCTGCTGGGAATAGGGCGTATCCTGCTGCCTGAGTTCCCCTTGAGTTCTCACGGGATTCAGACAGTATTTTTGGGAGACAGAAGCCCAGTGGAGTGGATTTGGGCAGAGAACATGGATTTCCCCAGAACGTGTTTGTAGACGGCTGGTGTGAGTTCGGGAATAAAGAGTTGCTGTTTGAATCTACAAGCTGTGTGGTGGCTCATGATTGTGTGCCCAGCCAGACTGTGGCACCCCTCTTAGTGTTCAAGGAGCCACCAGGGAAGGTTAAGTGCACAGGCAAGGCCTGGGGTGCAGGGAGGTGCCCAGGATGCGTGGAAACTGTAATGCAGGACGGTTTGGTGCAGGACTTGGCCCTCGGAGAGGAGGCTGTCCACACATCCTGATATCTGTGCCTCTCCTGCGCCCATGGTGTGGAGCGCAGCCATCGGAGAAAGCCTCGCATGTGGGATTCCAACTGTGCGGCCTTCTGAACAGAGGAGGAGACAAAGGTAAAGCAGCTGAGGCAGCCGGCGAGAGGCAGGCAGGAGGGCTCCTGGGGCACAGGGAGCCCTGGGCACGGTACCGCCTGCGGACAGACCTTCCCAAGGGCGGTCCAGCCTCACAGACCCTACCTGAAGCCCTGGGCTGCAGACGGTAAAGAATGCACCCATCTGGCCCAGATGTTGAGTGAGGAAGCCTGGAGGGGTCAGGGGCTCCCCGAAAGTCTCCAGAAGGTCTCTTCAACTTTGCTGCGCAAGTGTGCGGCGCGGGTGTGAAGAGTTTAAAGTGCAGTCATCCAGGTTTTATCACCATTTACGTCATCTCATTGCACACGTTAGTTAGTCCTTACTCGGCTTGTTCCATCTTCAGAGCAGCATCCCAGGGGCAGTTTAGCATGTTTAGTAGACGGCCTGCTCAATGAGAAAATAATTTGAAAGTTTCTACTAAAATACAAAAGAGGCGGTGAGTTTAATGCTTGAAAAAAGCATCTACTGTTTTAAAAGACTGCTTCAGTGGTTCAGAATCCATTCATTCATTATGTTTCGTAGGTAAATTTACAATGTGCCCAGCATTGTTTTAGCACAAATGATCTTTAAATGACCTAATAGAATAAAACTCTTGGTTTCCCTCACCATTCATTTAGGCTGGGGTATTAGATAAGGTGCAAAATAATAAAACATGTACTAAGCGAGATTGCAATAAATGCCCTGGAGGGAAATAAAAAACAGTAAAGAAGATAGGGAGTGCTCTGGCAAGAAGATGCAAGTGTAAATAATGTGGGCCCAGAAGGCCCCATGGAGGAAATGATATTTAGGGGAAAACAGGAGGGAGCATGTGGAGCCAGCAGCTTGCCTCTGCGGAAAGATGCACAGCAGAAATGAGTAACCCCACATGGGTGGAGGTTGCAGGGCACGTCTCTTCAGTGCCTTTGTATTCAACTTATTTGTGTCTGGATGCAAACACCATCTCTTTCAGGAGCTACTAGTAAGATCTTGATTTTTAAATGGCTCCACAGCATTTTGATTGGAGTGTTTACTTCATTTTTTTTTTCCTGGAAAATTTTTAATTTGTTCTAATTAGTTATACATGACAGTAGATTGCACTTTGATACATGATATATAATGGAGTATAATTTCTCATTCTTCTGGTTGTACGTGATGTAGAACCATGCTGGTTGTTTAGTTATATATGTGCATAGGGTAACCAATGTCTGATTCATTCTACTATCCTTCCCACTCCGATGCACCTCCCCTTCCTTCACTCCCCTCTACCTAATCTAAAGTACCTCTATTCTTCCCTAGCTCCCCCCAACCTTATTTTGAATTAGTAGCTTCATATCAGAGAAGAACATTTGGCCTTTGGTTTTTGGGGATTGGCTTATTTCTCTTAGCATGATTTTCTTCAGCTTCATCCATTTACCTGCAAATGCCATAATTTCATTCTTCTGTAAGGCTCAGTAATATTCCACTGTGTATATATACCACATTTTCTTTATCCATTCACCTGTTGAGAGGCACCTATGT
The DNA here is from genome assembly GCF_047511675.1 of Marmota flaviventris. Classification (NCBI taxonomy): domain Eukaryota; kingdom Metazoa; phylum Chordata; class Mammalia; order Rodentia; family Sciuridae; genus Marmota; species Marmota flaviventris. The sequence continues at coordinate 175,234,836 of NC_092500.1, forward strand.
TGGTTCTATTGTTTAGCTTTGTGAGCTGCTATAAACATTGACATGGCTGTGTTACTCTAATAACATCAGTAACTGATGTGCTTGGAATTATATTGGCAACTTTTCTATTTGTACTCTATGTTCTTTCAATTCTTCCTTTCTTGCCTTCTAATGTGTTACACAGATACTTTTTAGTGTTACTTTATATCCTTGGTTGCTCCTTTTAGCAACTTATTTTTGCTTTTGTAGCTGCTCTTGGGATTACAATATGAATTTATGAAATATCAAAATGTGTCACATGCCAATGTTATCAAGATGTCAGCTCTTCTTTACTCAAAATCCCAATGAATTATTTTGTGGATAGTGATAAGCAAGCTGATTCAAAACTTAAATGAAGAGGTAAAAGATACCCCTCCCCCACCCAGAGCCAACACTGCCGGAGCCCAGCTGGCTGGGCAAAATAGGGGGGGGGGGGGGGACAAGCAACTTGTGTAGATTGATACAGCAGGAGTAGGAGCCGTTTATTGTAGGACAGGAGCAGTATTTATACATTTCACACAGCTTATCTTAATTAGCATAAACTAGATACAGCAGTCAAACAATAAGGAATCTCCACACTTAATGGCTCGCTGGCGTTACTTCACCAACCACTCCCTCTGGCAATATGCCAGGCACCATCCTGACTTGTTTACAGACTCTAACACAACACATTAGTGAAGGAGAACCAAGTTGGAGCACTGATGCCACCCAACCTGACTTACCGTAAAGATACAGTGACCAAGAGTGTGTGGCTTTGGTGAAATAATAGGCAAATGGATCAGTGGGCAGAACAGGGAGCACAGACAGACCCACATACATGCTGTCAAGTGGTCTTGGATAAAGCATTACTATGGAGCAAGGAAAGTCTTTTCAATGAATGACCTTGGAGCAACTGGACACCCCCGTGCAAAAAATAAGTCTCAAAACAGACCTTATATTCTTCACTATTAGCTCAAAATGGTCATAGACCCACCTGTAAAATGCAAAACCATAAAACTTTTAGAAGTCCTCAGAAATAACCTAGATAACCTGAGGTGTGGCAAGGCCTTCTCAGACACAACAAGGCCTTTCCATTATGAAAACTGATAGCTGGACTGTATTGAAATGAACAACTTTTGCCTCATGAAAGATAATAAATACCCTGAGAATGGAAAGACAAGTCACCATCTGGGGGAAATGGTTTTAAAGACACAGTTGACAAATAACTTTTGTCTAACTATACAGAACTCTTCAAATTCAACAAGAAACTAAAATGACAATTAAAAATTGGGCCACTGATCTTAACAGACACGTCATTAAAGAAGATGTATGGATAGCAGAGAAGCATGCAAAAGGATGTTCAACCATATACATTCTTAATACATTGCAAATTAACACAACAACAATGTATCACTACACACTTACTAGAAAGTCTACTGTCTGAGTGGCAAGAGTGTCAATAAGCCATGCTGGGGAGGGTGTGCAGCAACAGGGACTCTCATCCATTGCTACTGGGAATGCAAAATGCTGGTCTCCACTGGGAGAGAGTTGGGAAGTTTCTTACAAGAGTGAGAGTCCTCCTTTCACAGACTCCTGGGTACTTTGTCCAGATGGTCTGGAAACTTGTCCAGGCAAAACATGCACTTGGCTGTTTACAGCAGCTTGTTAGAGCAGCAGAGATTTCAGTTGCTTTTCTAGGGCAGGGATGCTGGCAATACACTCAGTATTTGTTTGCCTGGGCATTTCTTTGATTCATCATTTTTCTGAAGAATAATTTCGCTGGATTTAGACTGTCAAATGTTTTTACTTCTTTATGCACTTTGCCTAGGTGATGGCAATGCCCTGTGGCCTCATTGTTTCCGATGAAAAGTCCACTGTTGATCTCACGTTTGTTTCTCATCAGGTCACCATCATTTTTTCCTCCTTTCTCTTTTCAATATTTTATCTTTGTTTTAATCTTTCAGCAGTTTGATGAAGACACATCTGAATGTGATTCTCTTCCTATTAGTCTTATTTGGGTTTCAGTGATTGTTCGAGTGGATCTATATTTTATTTTCATAAAATCTGTGAAGTTATCAGTCATTATCATCATCTTATAGTTTCTATTTCTCCACAGCCAAGTTCACTGACCCCTTCCTCCGCCAGGACCACCGTGCTCTTGAATCCCTGTAGGAATCGGTCGATTCATAGTGTTTTCTCAGCTCTAGGATCTTCAATGGATTCTTTTGAACTGTTTGCATTTCTCTATCTAGAGTATTTATTGAGTCATTGTCATCACAGTTATCTTTACTTTAAAAAACTGAGTAGCAGTATTAGTAGCAGTATTCATGATTTTAGCCCCTTTGACTGGTTTTCTCATGGAATTCAGTATCTGGATCCATTCAGCAACGATTCTATTGAAACTGAATAATTTTTATTTTTATAATATTTTAACATTGGGGGCTGTTTAGTGTATCTTTTTCTGTTGTTTAAAAATGAACATTTTACATAATATTGTATATTATGTAAATATACATCTCTGCATACTATGTAATTTCCTGAGGGATTTTGCTTGTTTGTTGTAACTTATGTGGATTCAAACTGGTAAGTTATTATGTCTTTATATGTAGCCAATAGTTTTGATTCACATATTTTTGTTTTGATATTTATATAAGATACATGAAAATACGATAGTTTAGTGAAAAGTACTTTATAAGGTTATAGTATTAGGATTTATATTCTTATATTTCTTTTAAAATGTGTGTAAGAGATTCCAAGCGTCTACAGAGAGCTTGAAGTCCATTGTTTGGCAGAGGTTGTGATCAAACACCTCACCTTTTAACTCTTGGCCCAATCCATCCACATCCTGGATAGGACACTCAGATTTCCAAATCGTCCTCAGCTTTGTGTTTTCAGGGCTCCCAAGAACATGAGTTTATTTGCCATGTCAGGTTTGGAATGTCTGGAGAATCTGTTCTTCTCTCACATCCAGAATGTGTTAATTAAACTTTTGGTTTCTTCTTTACTGATCCAAACCTAGCAATCACAACGTCCTGTACATTTTCTTGCTTTTCCCTGCCCGAGTTTATGAATTTTAGCTTGGTAAGCCATGGGTTACGTTTCCAATTATGTATAGCTTATCACGTCCAGCAACAAATCTCATTATTACAAATATACATCCTGCCATTTTTACCCCTAAATTTTCTAAAACAAATTTAATGCTTCCAAATTCGAGTCTTCATGACAATGATATAATAAAAAGTGCTAAGGATATAAATTAGAATATTGTGTCTATGTTGGAAGATACAAGTAAAAATACTGGTTTATCTTAGCCTTTAAAAAATCAGAGATATGTATGCAATGTCCAGTGATATCAAAAATAAAAAGCTGGTACTACAAGTTAAATGTAACATGATGTAAATGATTAGTTAATAAGAAATAAAAGAAAAACAGCAAAAGTAGTTTGGGTGGAGAATAAACATCAAATGCTAATACCAACAATAAAAAATGTGCGCACCATTCAAATATCAGATAAAATACCTTTTAAATACACTTTAAAAAAGAATTACTGAAAAAAATGAAGTGTCCATGTCCAGCTCCATTTCAGTTTTTAAGTTAATTCTTTTAGAAAATATAAAACAATCCACATCACTTTGCCCATGATGCTAAAATTCTAAATATATAAAAGCAATTTTCAAAAATGAAAATGTACAAAGTTTATTAGAAGTATTGCAGAAGAATAGTAACCAAATTTTTGTGGAGATATCAAGAACAGAACTTAGAGGAAAACTTATATGTCTGAACCTAAATACTACAATAGGAAGGAAGCTGAGAGTCTCTCTGTTCTGAGATTCAGAATTCTCAGAAAGAAGAGCAAATTGAACCTAGAGGAAGCAGAAAGGAAGAGAATAAAAAAGAAAATAGTTTAATAAAACCAAAAAATAATATGCAATATGAGAATCATTGAAGTATGAAGGTGATTCTTTGAAAATGTTAATAAAAATTGATAAACCCTACCTAGTAAGACTGATAAAGAGAAGCAGCACAAATTAATATGTAGAATTTCCTACCATTTGTGAAAACATTAAAAATAAGAAGATATATCATGCAAGTAATTTTAAATTCTTGCATAAAATGAACAAATTTATAGAAAAATCTCCAGACACATTGACTGACACAAGGAGAAATGTAAGAATCTGAACAATTCTGTATCTATTAAAGACACTGAAATCATAACTAGAAATCTTCCATGATGAAATCTCCAGGCCAGACGGCTTCACTAGTGAATTCTTCCAAATATTTCAGAAGGAAATTACAGCAGTCTTTCTCATACTCTTGCAGATGTTTTTCTAAAAGAAGAGGAAGAAGAGGAGAAACAGCCAACATTTTTTAATGGAACAACATGACTGAACATCACACTAGAACAAGAACATGACTAGATCAGAAAACTGGGAACTACAAGCCGGTGTCCCCATGAAAACAGATACAAATTAAAAAATAACTAGCAAATTAAATTTTGGAAGTAAATGAAGGGTCATCAATCATAGTTATGTAACTTTATTCCTGGAAGCATTTCTACTTACCATCAATGGTGTAATGCTTTTCATTAAATAAATAATGGGCAAAAGTCATAAGGAGGTCATATTGGTAGATGAAAAAAAAAGAATAAATAAAGTATATGATGGTAGTCAACATCTCCCAGTTATCAGCACATTACCAAACTCTGGGGAGTTTTTGAACAATAAGAGAAACACTGTAGAATATATCATACTTAATGAAGAATTATTGGAAATGTTCCTGTTGGGGTCTGGATTGAATTGAGGATGCACTCTCACCCCTGCTGTCCAGCAGGGCACGGAAGGGCTACCATGCTGGTCTAAACATGAGAGGCAATTCCAACAATAGACCCGAAGCCTGTTTGCCTGTTCATTTGGGTGATTTTTATTTACTGACATTGTCACATTTAATCTAAAATTAATATGGAAATTCAAAGGGTTCAGAATTAGAAAACATAATCTTGAAAAAAGAACAAAACTGGGGGATTTGTGGTACTAAATAACCAGGTTAATCATATTGGAAAATCATTTAGTGTATTGTTGGCATTGATGGATAAATGGAACCGAATATTAAGCCCACAGACTCCTGAATGTTTTCTCACATGATCTATGACAGTGGCCACGCTGCAGGGCAATGCAGAAAGGAGGTTTTTATAATAAATGTCACTGGACCAACTGGGTATTCATCAAAAAGTCTTGACACACCAAATTGTATATAAAAATCTATTGCAGATCCATACAGTCTATGAAATTAGAGGTGAAACAGATTCCTTAAACAAGATAAACATAACAAGGATTAATCTAAAGGGGACTTATAAATTGCACTAATCTGATTCTTTTTACCAAAAAAGATTCTATTGAGTGAAAATTCAATACACAAACTGGGAGACAATATTAGTAATTCTTATCTCTGACAAAAGTCAGGAACAAGTTATAAAAAATTCCTATAAACACTTATAAACAGAACACCTAAAATAAGATTTACAAATAGGTAGTGCACTCATAGAAATACTGACCTCTTTAGCTGATAGAGTAAGGCAAGTGAAAACCCACCCAAGTGGATTAGACTTGAACACTGAGCCCACCGTGTGTGCCTGAGGGTGGGAAGCTCTTCATGGAAGATGGACATGGACGACTTTCTCAGTCTCTGAAGCTCTGTGCCCTCTGGTGAGACAGAACATCCCTGCTCAGGCCTCTCCCCGTCTCCTCTTCATACAAAGCCTCAGTGCCATCAGCTTTGGGCCCCACATTTATGGTCTCATTTAACTTTTATCAGGTCCCACAAGTCCCCCCTCCAAATGCCATATTTAGCCTAATCATTACTTTTAAGAACACAGGGAGGACACGTCTGTTCTGGAAAGCTTTTAATATTTTATTTCATCTGGGTGATGGTAATACAAGGTAGCTGACCTGCCAAGATCCATCAAGTCAAATTAGATCACATTTAATATAAAGTTTACTTGAAGACAGTTCATGATGTCTATGAGTTGCCAAGGAGGGGGTCAGAGTAGATGAGTGGGATTCCAGCAATGTAGCAGGAAGGGAAGACGGTTTGGACTGGATTGTGTGATGGTGGTCCTGGGGCCTCTCCAGGGCCTCCACCTTTGATGACAGGTAGAGAATGAGACTCAGGGTGATGGGCCTGAGAAACCTGCTGGATGGAATTGCCTTGGATTGAGAAGGGGAAAGCTGAAGGAGGGGCAGGTGTTGAGAGGAAGGTCAGTCAGATTCAAGATGTGCTGTTTAGGACAATGTACGGACCACCCCTGTGCAGATGTGGAGTGCGCAGATGGGTGTGCGAGTAAGACTGGACTGACTTGGACGACAGACACATTCCTACTGTTTCTTCTGTTTTAAGTGGTAGAGGGGAATACCAGATTGGCAAAATGTTAACAGAGAACAGAGGAGACACTTGGGGAAGTGCAGGAGCCTTACTGCCAAGGAGAGCAGTCAGGGATGAACGGTCAAGCTTTTAGGTTTTTATTTTTTAAGATGGGAGAATCAGAGCACACCATTGCTCTGGGCCTTCTCTGTGGACAGAGTTGCCTGTGTGAAGAAGCCATTTGTCTGTGTTTTGTATCATCTTCTGGCTCTCTGTGTACTTCTGCAATGAGCCTGCCTAGGAGGACACTCTCACTAGACTCAAGCCCAGTACCACAGGCTTCCTCCCAGTATCTGCCCTCTCCTTCCTGGCCGCTTCCTTCTCCAGCAGAACACGCCCAGTTCTTACTAGCTGCTCTATGTCTGTAGGTTGAATTTTAGTGTAAACATAAAGTCTCAAAATTGCTTACCAAATCCCTGGGGGAACCAGTTGCTGAATTGATTATGTCATTAAACCACAACGGCTTTTGTCTGCAGCCTAACCGTGTGTGGAGTGTCCAGTTAAGATGTGGCTGCCGTAGTTATTCACCACTTTCAGCCCATCAGTGCTACCTCAAGACAAATTCATTTGTTGGTGCTTGTCTTTCATTTGTGATTCGCTTTGCATGCTGGTTGTCTTTGATCATTCATTTATTTTTAAATCTATGAAAGATATATGGAACTATCCTCTGACTCAGTTATAGCTACAAAAAAAAAAAAAAGCCATTTTCAGAGAAGTGCCCTTCCTCCTCATCTCCACTACTCCTCCCTACTCAGATCTTCCTCTTAGTCCTTCTTTCTATACCAGAGGCAGCTCATCGCTCTATTTTCTAATTTATCCTTCCTGCATTTCTTCGGCACAAACAAATACCTGTGTATTTTTATGTCTCCATTTTTATATGAAGAATAGCATACTGTAAATACCTTTTGAGCTTTGCCTGCTCCACTAATAATATGCCCCAGTGAAATCACCTCACCTCAGTTTTAATGATACCTATTTTTAAGGAGCTGATTACAACTCCATTGTATAGCAGCACTGTAGTTAATTCATTCCGTTTATTACTTATTTGAATATACTCCAACAAATGGGACTTGGGATTGTTCCCAATATTCTGCAATTGAAAACCATGCTGTGAAGGACACGGTGGGCATTTCTATTTCTGTGTCATTGGTGCTGTGTCTTCAGGGTCAATTCTTAGAAGCAGTATTGATGAGTCAGAGGCTAAGTGCATATGGAGTTTGGGGTTTTATTGAGAGTGTGGTTAGATTCCTTTAGCTTTTGGAAAATCTCCCTCCATATGGGTTGAAACAATTTGCACTCACATCAGAAATGTTTGAAAGTGCCTGTTTCCTGACAGCCTGCCAAGCAGAATGTGTTGTCATTTAATTTTTAAAAATTTGTACCAGTCTGATATGTGAGAAATGCTATCTCAGTTTTGTTCTAATTTTCATTCCTCTAAAAGTGAGTGTCTTGAATATTTGTTCATGTCTGTAGGGCATTTTTATGTTTTTGTGAATTATCTGTTCATCCACTTTTCCATTCTTCTATTATGTTCTTGGGTCCTTGTCCCATAATATTTAAGATTTACAACTGAGAGGTGTTGGCCTGTTGCCTACAGTGTGTGTTCAGAACATTTCTCCCTAGAAAAAGATTGTCTTATTTTACTTACCCATCTTTCTTGACTGAGATGCAAGGCCATGATTAGCAACTACTTATCTCCCTCTCTCCTCCGACCCTTGGCGACCACATTCCAACTCTTGTATTCTGTGCATTGGATTATTTTAAATGCCTTCTATGAATACGATCATGTGGTGTTCGTCTTTCTGTGATTGGTCGACTTTATTACATGACACCCTTGAAGCTTATCCTCATTGTCATGGAAAGAAGAGTTTCCAAAAGGTCCCATGGATGAGTGGATAAAGATAATGTGGTACATGAACATGATAGAGTACTTGTCATGCATTTTTGAAAATTGAGATTTTATGAACTTAACCTACCTATGTTTTAATTCATCAGCAGTAAATTTGTAGGTATGATTAGAAAGCTACTCTGTAACCTTGTTAAATTTAATGAATCTTTGTTGTACTTTAGTTTTTCAGTGGCATCTATTTTTACATTTATATCCCTAATGCATGTGAAATTTCTTTTTTATTTATGACCTTTTACAAACAGCCACTCGCTTACCTCAACACTGTGCACAAAGGATGCATCTTCACCTTCATGACCCAAACTGCTGCTGTGATCATGTTCTGTTCTTCCATGTATATCCAGGTCTGTCCTGAGCTTTCTCTCCAACTCTACTGATATTTGTTCATTCATGCAGCTTACTATATGTTTCAACATCCGAGAGGCAAGCTCCTGCCCCCAGCTTAACTTTTTGCCATTCATGTTCATTTTTCCATATGAATTATTGTAGCAGATGATCTCACACTACACAATTGCTTATAGAAATGTGTATTGCAATTGCTGGAAAATGTTGAGTTTTTTTTTCTAGAATAGAAGGGGTCTTTCCATTTCCTCAAACTACTATTATCTTTCAAGAATTCTCTTGACAGAGCTTATCTGAAACTCTGTAAGACACGTGCCTCTTTGTTCCTGCATTGTCTTCTCTGTTTGTGCAGAAACTAGTCTTTTCAAGCTCCCTAACGTTCCCATAGCCTAGGAAACCACTTGTTCCATCTATCAAATATCACATTAGTCTGCATAGAAGTCATCAAGATAGCATGATGATATTTAAAAACTTCTTCATGCTCAGTAGTTATTTCTTCCCTGTCATTTCTTACTTTGCGTATTTGGATTTTTCCCTTTTTTCCTTGATGAATTAGCTGATGGTTTATCTACTTTGCTCTTTTTCTCAGGAGCAGTGCTTAAGTATATTGATTAGATCTGTTTTTGATTATCTTCCTCATTCATGTGCATAGTTAGGATGTCATTTCTTATGCTTATTTGGATTAATGTGTCATTTTTTTTTCTTAATTTTATGAGTTTATGATCTAATCTGACTTTTAGTCTTTTGTTTTTATTGATAATGGGTATACTAACATATTTTCCTCTAATCACCACTTTGAATCTTGTAGATTTTAATAAGTGACATATTCATAGACATACCTTTTTAAACAATTCTATAATTTTAGTTGTTATTCATTTTTAGGGGCATAGTTCTATGGGTGTGCAAAATGTATAGTCATATAGCCATCATAATAACTGGGATAAAATGTTTCAATTGTACTGAAATTTATTCTTCTACTTCTCTGGGAAAAAAAAAATTACTTCCAACCACCAGAAGTCTCTGGCAACCATTGATCTCAGTTCTTTCCCTATAATTTGTCATGGTTTGAAATGCCATGTAAATAAAATCACATAGTACACAGCCTCTTAATTGTCTTCTTTCAGTTGGCTTCATGTCTGTGAGATTCACTCATGTGGTTACAAGTCAGTTATCAGCTCCTTGTCACCCCTGAATTTCACTCCCTACATGACGGCCACCAGGCAGCATCCAGTTACAAACAGTAGCAAATAATTGCAGATTTAGCTGCCGTAACCATTCATGCACAGGTCCTTTGTGGACAGGATTGTTCATTTTTTCCTAGGTACATATGTGAGACTAGGAATGCTGAGTTGTATGACAAATGTGTTTTTAACTTTTTATGAAACTCCCACATTATTTTCCAAAATGGCTGTACCATTGTTCACTGGCGCCAACACTGTATAGGGTACTTGCTGTGCCCTGTCTTTCCGACTCTCTGTACTCGTTGGACTTTGACTGGAGTGTAGTGTAGGTTGTCTGGTTTTGATTTGCATTTCCCTGACCATGTTGAGCATCTTTAATGTGCTTGTAATTCCTTCTTTGATGATCATATCAATGTAAATATTTGCCTATTTTTAACTGAGATGTTTGCCTTTTTACTGTTGTGAAAGAGCTTTCTGTAGCCATCACGCTTGTCCTTTATCAGTTATATGTTTTTTAATTCTTTTCTCCACGTGGGGCTTGTCTTCATTTTTCAATAGCTTTTGAAAACTTAAAGGTTTAATTTTGGTAAAGTCAATTACATCTATGTTTCTTGTAAACCTTGTGTATATTTTGTACTACAGAAGAAAAGTTTGCCTAACCCAAGTTCTCATAAATGCTCTATATGATTTCTTCTAGAAGTTGTGTAGATTTATATTTTGATTTATGACTGATCTGAACCAAGTTCATCATAGATTTGAGTGATGGGCCAAGTTCTGTTGACATATAGCTGCCCAGTCTTTTCTCCCCCTCTGTGGTAGATACCCAGTCTCTGTTGGCTATCATGCCTGACATCTTTATCTAAAATCACTGGACTGTATGTTTGTGGAGTATTTCTGTTTGGAGTCTGCTCTGTTCCACTGACTGATATGAACATTCTTTCTCCAATATCACACTGCCTTGATTGTTGTAGCCTGCGGTGATACTTGAAGTCAGATAGGGTAAGTGTGCTGACTGTGTTCCCTTTTTCAAGTTTATCTTGACTAAACTTGGTTCCTGTATTTTAAATGTGCATTTTAGAATCTACTCTGATGCAAATGATTAAGGGACTCTCTTGTTTCAATTTTATTTCTATTTATTTCATTGCTAAGATAAAGAAATATAATTGACTTTATATATATATTGATTGTGTCCTGTGCCCTTGCATGGCTCACTATCAACTATGGTCCTTTTTGCAGGCTGTTTTGAAATTTCTACACAAGCATTCTCATGTGAGCTGCAAATAACTACAAGCTTATATATATATATATATATATATATATATATATATATATATATATATTTTTTTTTTTTTTTTTTTCTTCCCAGTCTGTATATCTTTTATCACCTTTTCGTCCTTCATTGTTTTATTTTTACCAGTTCCACTGGTTAGTACTGTGTCTTGTCCCTGATCCCAGGACCTAGACATTCAGTCACTTCTTCATTACTTATAGTATAAAATTATTATTTGCTCATTTCTTTGTAGATGCTCCTTTACAGTTTGAAGAAATTTTGAGTTTGGTGACAGTTGGGAGTTTTTAACCAAGAAAGGTATTGAATTTTGTCAAAAGCTCTTTCTGAAGCCACACACACACACACACACATATTGATATATTCTCAAGTTTGCTGCATTGTTAAATTGTAGTGACTGATGTTAAAACTTTGAGCCACCTAGCTACAAAGAGACATTTCTTGTGGCCTGAGAGGAACAAGGTTCCTTGTCTTGTCCCCAGAATCCTGTGTGCTTTCTTCTTACAACAGAAGGTCTAGGAATCAAAGTTCCATCCCTGCTCCCTGGATTGACAGCTGACCCTCCATTCCCAATGGCTCTGTTCCCAGGAGACTGTGGCCCTCAGCCTGGTGACCTCTTCTTGTGACCACCAGTGGAGGCCCATGGACACAAGCTTGTTTGTGATTAACAGGTTACTGTTCTAAATGGTGTCCCATTCTTTGAAGCATTTCCAGAGAACAAGACTGTCTCTCTGAAAGACCGTTTGAATTTGAATTGATAAAACTTAGAAGTAATATTGGATTGATTTTATTTTTAGAAAAATTGCTTTTAAGATCTGCAGCATTTTTATAGCAATTTCAGTTACAAAAAGCACCTTTAGTTTCCTCTTAATAGTTTAATATCTGCCTCTTATCACTACTACTCTCCTGACTTCTAAGCAGCTTCTTATATATTTAAGCAGCTTCTCCAACTCTTTTACTTTGTAAATGCTTTCTTTGATAAGATGATTGAGTATTTCTAAAAGACAATCCTATACAGTGTATGTTGAATGCTTGGGATGAGCACCCTTCTCTATAGACCTTGTGTGTGTTTAATATTCTGTGTCCTATGGTGCTGGGCTTCTGTCCTTGAATGAGTACTCCTTTGGGCAGAGATTAGATCTCTCGTTGGGTTACTGAGGTTTCTCTTTGCTGATCATTCTTTCTCTCTGTTTCTCTTCATTGCTTTATTGACATATTCTTGACATAAAATTGTATATATTCAAGACATCTTGATATTTTTATGTATATATTGGCAAAAGACAAAATTATAATAAGTTTAATTTAAAGAGCTACTGTCTTTATTTGTGATTTTAGAGTCAGGCCGACTTCATTCTATAAAACAGAATGCGTGTTTCAGTGACTTGAGCAGAGGAAGCTGGATTTACAGCCAGAAAAGGGCTGAAGAAGCAGAAATAAAGGATGGAAAGTGGATTGGCCATTTCAGAGTTACTTTCCTTACAGGATTAAAACAGAGGAGCTTTCTTGAATGCTGACTCCAATAAACTGGGTGGGGCTTCTTCTGATTTGTTGCTGTGAATCTCCTTTTTTTTTTTTTTTTAATAAGCTGGCCTCAGCTTGATTTTGTGACACTTAGCACAAGCTACTCCATTCTATTTGGGCCTCATCTGTCCAGGACTGGCATAGGAGCTGCGTCCCAGGGGAGGAAATGACATCGTCCCACAATCTTTCATTTCACATTGGGAAATGATCGACACATCCCAGTTAATCACTCTATCTGACACCTCTGGTTATTTGGTGGGGGTGGGGGGCTTGAGAAGATGTAGTTGGAACCTCTGCTCTTAGCCAACCTTGAGCATTCACACAGAGCTGCCAACCACACACTCCACACCTTAAGCGGCAGTGCCAGGATGCCTGCACCCTCTCTGCACAACTGAACTTCATACTCTCCTCCCAGTCCCTGTGATGGCCGTCCTAATCTGCTTCTGAGTTCATCATTTTAGACATAACACGTGAATCAGATCATATGGCATCTGTCCCTCCGCAATGGCTTATTTTCTCAGCCCAGTGTCTTATGGACTCCTCTAGGTTGTCATCCTTGGCAGGATCTCCTCTGGTTTGAAGGAAACACATCCCATTGCATTTTCTTCACGCCTTCATTTGCTGACAGACATTGGGTTGTTTCCGTATCTTGATGAGTGGGAATGAAGGTGGAATCAGGAGTGGAGTACAGGTACCTCTCATGGCCCTGTTTCCAGTACTCCTGGGTGCATAGCCAGGTGTGGAGCTGCTGAACCACTGGGTAGGACTATTTTTAAACTTTAAGGATAAAGTCCCTGCTGTGTTCCTAGTGGCTGAACTGATTTACATTCCAACAGCATCATGCTGGTCTCCTTTCTCCACAGCCCCATCAACTCTTATCACCTTTATATTTTTGGTAGGAATTACTCTAAAAAGGATGGTGATTTCTCATTGTGATTTTGATTAGTGCTTCCTTAGTGATTAGAGGTATTAAAAACAATTCACATGTCTGTTGGCCACTTGAATTTCTCCTTTTAGAAAGTGTCTATTTATGTATTTTTTTCTGTTTTTTTTTAAAAAAGTTATTCATATTTTTGTTACTGAGTAGAATGAGTTCCTTATATATTTTGAATATGAATACCTTATCAAATATTTTCTCCCATTCCATAGATGGTCTTTTCTCTTTGATTGTTTCCTTTGCTGTTCAGAAGCTTTTAAAATTTGATATAACTCTTCATTTGCTTTAGCTTCTTGTGCTTTTTGTATCATAGTCAGAAAATTATTGCAAAGTCCAATGTCAAGATGATTCTCCCTACGGTTTCTTCTAGGATTTTAAGGATTAAAATATTATGCTTAAGTCTCTTTTGCATTTTTAGATGGTTTTTTGTATGGTAAGATTTCATTCCTTTGCAGGTGGATCTCTGATTTTCTCAACCCTGTACGTCTCCCCAGTGTGTGTTGTTGGGACTTTTGTCGAAGACTGGTTGAATATGAATGTGTAAGTTCACTTCTGACTCCCTGGTTTGGTCCATTGGCTAATTTATCTGTTCTTAGGCCAGTGCCAGGTTGTTCTGAATACTGCACAGTTGAAGTCAGGAAGCCAGACACCTCCAGCTTTGTTCTCGCTGCTCAGATTGCTGTGTCCACTTGGGGTCTTCTGTGGTTCTGCATGAATTTTAGGCAGTTGAGACCTACAGAGGTGGGTGAAGACTGTGGGGTTCTCAAGACAGAAGCTGTGGAGTGGTGGGGGGCGGATGTGGTCCTCTGGAGACCAGGCCACTGGGAGCCAGGCTGGGGGACTGGCTCCCCCACGTGGCTCCCAGCAGCTCTATCTGAAGAGGGCTTGGGTGTCTAATCCCCCCACAGCCCCAGTGGGAAGAAACCCAAGCAAGTCCTTCAGGAAAGTGGGGAGCCTGCTGCTCATGCTGCATCCTTTGCCCTCTTTCGGAGTCCTGCTGGAGCGAGGTAGACCTTAGGAAGCTGTTTGCCTGCCCTTTCTGTGCCAGGTGGTTCTGTTCTGTGTCACTACTTTGCTGCAGCATCTCAAGCACATACCTGAGCGCTCAGAGCTATTTCCATTTGTGAGTCTGGGAGCTCCTCACCTACACTTCTGAAGGTTTCTCATTTTACTTCTTAAAGATGATTTTGATTCTCATTCTTCTTCTTTTGACTGTGATATTTTGTTAGTTTTAACATATGTTCAGTTGAAAATGATCTTTATTTTTTTAATGAGTGAGGATAAATAGATATTCTAAAATTTCTTAAGTTTGTTTTCACTTGATATATGCCTGTCATGACTCAGCCATTATTTTTAGAGGTTTTCCATTTAAGTTCAAATGTGGCTTCCTGGTGCTGAACATTTTCTTAATTTTAGCTTTACATTTTAGTTTATTTTAGTTAATGTATTTTCTTAAGGTTACACTGGCATATTAATTGTTACAAATGTGAGCTCTAGTTTGGCTATCCTGTAGACATTAGTATTGATGTAGAAGTTCTATGATTTGACATAACACATCACTGTGCTTGTTGGTCATGACTTTTAGCTACAGTGATAGCACTTCATTTTATTTATAGAGGCAAAGTATCTTTTCAGGGGGGGGGAGAAATATGTTCTTGACTATATTTCTAAAATATAAGATCTGTGTTGTATCTTTAATGCATATCACTATGAGTGGTACTTCCTATGTGTCCTTTGGCAATAATAGATAAATTATCTGTCTACAGAACTTTATTGTTATTTTTATCTCAGATTCATGTAGAAAGGTGACTGAAGAAAGAAACATAAGCATTTAAGAAGCTGGGATCTAAAACAGAAAATGTTTCACAAGAATTATAGAATTATAAAATCTCTTCATATAGAAACAATGGGGTAATCTTGTTTTGTTTTTGGTACCAGGGATTGAACCCAGGGGTGCTTAAAAACTAAGCTACATTAACAGTCCTTTTTAAAAATATTTTATTTAGAGTCAGGGTCTCTAAGGGTTTAGGGCTTAGGGCCTCACTAAGTTGCTGAGACTGGCTTTGAACTGATAATCCTCCTGCCTCAGCCTCCTGAGCAGCTGGGATTACAGGTGTGTGCCACCGTGCCCAACAACAGGGTTTTAATGTATAGATTTCATTTCTTTTTCTTTTTTTTAATGTGAGTTAAGTTTTATTAAGGGACAAAATGAAGTGGGAGGTCTGATGATGTAGGCATGTTCTTCAACAGACCTGCAACCAAAAATCAGCTTAAAAAGGCAAACAGAAAATATATACTTCAAAAGGGAAAAAATACTGTGAAACAGCTCAGGTTTAACCACCTAACCTTGCTAAAAATGGTTAGTATTGTACATTTTATTATTTGAACCACTGCCAACTGAGACATTAAATCAGATCTACTCTTTGTGTGAAGACAGAATGCACACGTATGCAAGCATAGACACTGTCTTCTGTGCCCTGCAAAAATGACTTTCTCTAAACTTAGCTGGAAATAGCAATCTTCCTACCAGAGACAAATGGAGCAAATTCTACTGAGCAAATGGCGATGCATGTCTTGGTCTTCCCACTGGAATGTGGTAATGCTCCGTGGTGTCTCACTGAATGTTTGTGCCAAACCATGAGCTCTGTGCCACTGTGTAGAGGCACAGGCTGACTTTCTGTTCCAGCCCAGCACCTGAGGTGAACAGACTTGAAGGAGAAGAGATCTATTTGGCCCAGAGTTTTGGAGGGTTTAGTTCATAGTAGGCCACCTTATTCTTTGGGGGCACAAGGAGAAGCAGTGTGTCATGGCCACAGTGCACTGTGGAGGAAACTGCTCACCTCACTTCATGCAGGAAGCAAAAAGAGAGGAAGGGACCCACAATCCGTGTCAAGGATGCACCCCAGTGACTTAAGGCCTCCCTCTAGGCTCCACCTCTTAAAGGCCCACCATCTTCTAACAGTACGAGGCTGAGGGCCAAGCCTTTACCAGTGGACCTGTGGGGGACAGTCCAGATGCAGTCTATCACCATGGGAGACTGGATATAAATCCATTGTCCTTTCCACAGGTTAGTTGACACATGCAATTTTCACAGATCTATTATGTACAGAGAAATGTGATTTCTATCCATGAATTTATTGGTATCATTGCATATATTATCAGTAGAACCAAAGCTCTTTTGTGATTACAAATGTATTTTGGAAATTTACAAATACTCCTCTGTATAATGAGATTAAGTCGGCCATTTTCACTATGGGGGAAATTTAAAGAATAGCCATTTCCACAGGAAACGCATTTCTAAATCATTTACGGTCACAGTTTTATTTCTTTCCATTTTCTCTCTATGCATACACATATAAATATTTATCCATTTATATCAGAAGACACATGCACCTCTTCTTCTTGGATCAGCACATTTTTTGCACACAGTCAGTGTTTGAAACCCTGTGGTGGGATGGAAGCGGCTGGGTGTGGCTGCTGGCCTGGGTGTGCAGAAGGTGGGTCTAAGGAGCTGAATGGATTGCAGCTGGGGCCTGAACTTGAGGTGACACAGGAGCATCCTCATGTAATCAGACCCAAGGCTTGACATGGAACTAGGGCAATGAGAAGCCCGGGCCAACATTTCAGACCCTGAGGTGCATTCACATGTGTCTAGGACGGACACTGAGACTGCTGTTGGCCACCTTGGCGTGAAGGTGGGAGAACCAGAAGAAGACATAAAGCAATGGCGTGTTGACTTTTCTGGCTAAAACAGATAAGCAAGTGGAGACAAAGTCCAATTTCTGCTGTAGAAAGCTGGCATTGTCTGTCATGTCTTCCTACTCCCAAGGAGCTCTCTGGTGAGGCGTGATACTCCATCATCTTAAAGAGTTGACTCGTACACTAGGCACACACACCATGTTTTTGTTTACCCTATAGTTTTTATTTGTCTTATTTTTACCTGCACTTAAAATATGCTAAAAAATAAGTTGTATACTCTGTTGAGAAGAGCATATCAAAGATACACTGAATATATGTTTATGCTTCACAATAGATAATCAGATGGGGATTTGAAAGTATGCAAAGGAGTAGCAAAGATTTGTATTTCTTTAGGGAGACACATGCATAAATGAGGATTGTCAAAATAATGTCACACACACAAAAGGAAAGATGTTTATTAAAGTCAACAACTTTAGTAATAAAATCAAAATGAAAATGTTTGGAAAAGAAAACAATTACAATTACTGAGAACACAAAGATCCTCTGAGTGAACAAAGAAAAGGAGAACACGGAATGATCACAAGGTGTGATGCTCTCTGTGTGTGTGCATGTGTGTGCACGTTTGTGTGCGTGTGTGTCCCCGTATGTATGCATATGAGTGCATGTGTGTGCATATGTGTGTGTGTGTTCCACTTTCTTCCCTAGATACAAGCTTCTTTCTGACAGCCTTTCCTATGGTGTACTATAAATTGCTAGATTTACACTAACAAAGCTCACTATGTTTAACCATTTAACACAATGGTGTTAATGAGTCTCATATATGTATAGGTGAACAACTCTAAAATATTTATTTGATAATAAAAAAACCAAAGCCAAAGTATACCAATTATAATTGTATTCTTAATGATTCAAGAAGCTCTTTGTAATTGAAGGGATAAAACTTTAATCATTTATCACATATGTTATACTTTTAATTAATGGTGCATACCATTTATAGAAATTTAAAATTATATGAGTATTATTCAATATGTTTATATAAATATAAAAGTATATAAAAATAAAATATAAAGTGGATGTGGGCATTTATATGTGAGCACATGGATTGGGTACTGGGATTAAACCCTGGGGTGCTCTTACCACTGAGCCACATCTCCAGCTCTTTTTATTTTTTATTTTGAGACAGGGTCTTTCTAGGTTGCTGAGTCAGGCCATCCTCCTGTCTCAGCCACCCAAGTGGCTGGGATTACAGGCGTGCACCACCACACTTTGCACTTAAATATGCTTTAAAATAGTTGTTGAGTGTTTTGGGTTACCAGTCTTTAACAGCTGAGTTTTGCATTTGACCTGAAATGCACTATGATGGTAGCCAAGTTTGCAATCTTGAGGCTGTCTCTTAAGGGTCATCCTTGGTCTACTTAACTTTTTCTCTGGTGGTGGACAGCCTGTATAATTGCCTCAGTGTCCCTTGCTCCCTTGTATTTGTGTCCCTGTTTCACCTTCTCCTGTGGACCGTGGGCTAGATGCACGCTGGGCTTCAGTGACAGACCTCCAGGGTGACGGTGACGGGCTTCCCCGCCCAGGCTTGTAGCAGGTACAACAACTCCCAGCTGGCCAGCCACCCTCCCCTGCTCTGTGACGGAGCCAGCTGCTGCATGGAGGGGCACAGTGACAGTGAATGCAGGCTGGCCTTCCTCTTAAAGCCCCCTGGAATTCTGCTGAAATCCTCAGTTCCACACCCAAGAGGAGATGAATTCCTGTACCCACTTCCTCAGTGAGCCTGGAAGTAGATCCTTTCCCCAGTAAACCTCAGCGTGGTGGATCCATAACTGTAGCCTCATGGGAGCCTGGTATATGTGTGTGTGTGTGTGTGTGTGTGTGTGTGTGTGGTGTGTGACCTGCAGTGGGCAGAGATATTTTTTGTAAAAGTAGAAGTTTGTTATTGTTTCAGATATTTTCAATAAAAAGCACCCTGGGAAATTTCCCTGCAGATCCATGAGGACCATGAATAATTAAAGCTAGATTTCCCTGCATGAGGATCTGAGATGAGGCTTTCTGATTAAGAGAAATTATTTTTAAAGAAAAAAAGTGAAATAAACCTTGATGGGAACCAGGCAAGTTGATTCCGTCATCCTGAGAGTGAATTAAGCATGAACAGTATGGCGTGGCGTTCTCACGGCTCAGAGTGACAGGAATCGTGTCTGCTTGTTCGTCTTGCTGAACGTAGATGACCCAAAATAACGTTGTGTTGTCTTTACATCTTAAAACATGCATCTTTTCAAACATGCCTCTATCTTATCCCATGGAAAGGTGCCATCCAAGAACTCTAATTGCCAGTCACCATGGAGAAGTGTGATGATGGGTGTGGAGGCCACAGTGGGACCTGCATCTCCAGGGCTGAGCACACAAGGCCACACTGTGAATTGGACAGACGCTGTCTGGTGGACCCCTGGAGGGAGTCACAACACTCCTCTGTCCTGTTACAATCCAATCAGGGCAGCTACAAGTTGAAACTTGCTGCCCAAGAGAACAGTTTTATCTATTCTGCTGGGTTCTCACCTTTTCCTTCACGTAGCACGTTCTCAATCTGCAATGGCATTTCTTTGTCTTGTCTGTCAGACAGCTGTGGGACCTTCATCATCTTACTAACAACCATTCCAGGAACTGAAGAGTAAATCATAATTTATTCCAATCATCCCTCAGTAATGATCTGGTTCATATTAGCAGATTATTCTCTGTTTTCCTAACACTGGATCCACAGTGATGGGTTTTCTTCTTTTTTCTTTAAAACTAAAACTCAGTACAATACAAAAACTACAGGTTAAGTGACTTCTAAGGAAGGAGAAACATGAACAAGATAGGCCATTTTAAGAGTGTGACTAGAATTTTATTGCATCTTAAAGGTCTATAATTCTTGAAAAGTGAGAGAAGAAATTAATGGGCAGTTGCAATCAAAACCAAATTGTTTTGATTCCTGTCTTGCTATATTTCATGTGGCTGTGCAGTCCTGAGTAAATGCTTGCCAAAGGATAGGGCACTGGGTGTGGTCATTGAGAGATGGCTGACACAAAGGAGAGGTCCCAGGCAGGTCCCATTGGGAGTGCCAGTGCCCATGCCCCCAAAGGGCTCCTGACCCATGGGCAGCACACCAGAAGCAGCCTTGACAGCCCATAAGGACTCTTAGATGCAAAGTGGCACAGACTTTCACAAATGACCAGCAATGACCAAAAATCCAGACCAGGAGGAAGGCAGACAGGTACATGTGCTCCCCATGCATGGACTGCTAGACAAAGGTCCTAGATCTCAACACAAAAAGAAATTTCTTTCTTCAAAGAACACTAAGAAATTCTGATAGGGGTATACACACACACACACACACACACACACACCAGTTCAACTCACAGGTGGGTGTGTGAGGGAAGAAGGAACATCACACAATGAAAGCTTAATTAAAGTTTCAAATGCTAAATGTGGAGCGGTAGGAACAATGAATATAAATGAATTAGATTTGCCAAATAGCAGAAAATTTTAGTTTGGTTTTAAAATCCAGCTACATGTTATTTACAAGTGACACAACTGATAACATAAATGTTATAAATGGAAAATTTGATCCAGGGATATGCAAAGGGATATCAAATGTCCATATACCCTGAAGAGGAATTTAAGGTTTAAAACTATTAATATAGATTAAGAATATATTTCTGACTATTGACAGAAAAGATACACCAATATCACCTAGTAATTTGAAACTGTAGGCTATACATACAGTAGAGGACAAACTTACCTGCTTTACACATTAAATGGGTGCAGAATCTATGAAACACCACCACACTCTCCAGTGTAGTCTTCAGCAAGCAATTTCAAGTGGGTTCTGGGGGCAAGGTTTATCTACATATCAGTCATGGTCCTGGGGAGTTAATGACTTAGTGCGTTCTTTCAGTCAGCTTTCTCCCTGCTTTGACCAAAAGAACTGTCAAAACAATTAGAGGAACGACGTTTATTTAGGGGCTCAGGGTTTTAGAGGTCTCAGTCCACAAACAGCACAGCTCTGGGCCGCAGGTGAGGAAGAGCATCATGGTGGAGGGGCGTGGCAGAGGAAAGCAGCTCAGGACATGAGGGCCAGGAGGGAGAGAGGGAGGGAGGGAGGGAGGGAGGGAGAGAGAGAGAGAGAGAGAGGGTCTGCCCTCATCATGGACAAATATGAACCCCAAAGGCATGCTCCCAGGGACCCACCTCCTGCAGCCCTACCCCACCTGCCTACAGTTTCCACCCAGTTAATCCCTATCAGGGGATCAATTCACTGATTAGATTAAGGCTCTCATAACCCAACCATTTCACCTCTAAACTTTCCTGCATTGTCTCACACATGAGCTTTTAGGGGAAACTTCCTATCTGCCATAGCATCCATTGTTGGGGAAATGGATGAACTGAAAGTGATAGAACTTCCAGGCAGTAGTTAGAATAAACACATTGGGTATACACACTGCAATATAATCAGTGCTGAAATTGTAAAGCTGAAAAAAAAAAAGAATAGAATGAAAACC
Source organism: Marmota flaviventris (assembly GCF_047511675.1). NCBI lineage: Eukaryota > Metazoa > Chordata > Mammalia > Rodentia > Sciuridae > Marmota > Marmota flaviventris. The sequence continues at coordinate 175,256,665 of NC_092500.1, forward strand.
ATAACATCATGCCATTTATGTGAAAAACGTGTGAACTCCAAGTAACCATGCCATCTGACAGATCCCGCAGTCCATGTGCAGCCCATATGTGGACACACCTTGGCGTGCTGGCATTTGGGAAACCTAGGAATGGGGAATGGGCACCAGCAGAGGGTGTGGATTAACCCACTCATCAATCTGCAGAGAAGGTGAATTTGCAATTGGATGATGCATGCTGGGCTCAATACATTGACCTAAGGACAAAGTAATGTCCAGTGCAGGACAGTCTGAGCTGCACTTGTGGTATTGTCAGGTGGCAGTCACCAGGAATGGGTGAGCAGAGACAGGACCCTGAAGGAAGACTGAAGACCACAGGGAGCCCCTGGGAGATGGGGGCTGTTTGTCAACCTCCGCAGCTATAGCTAATTATGTCCCTTTAAGAAAAACCATGGCTTCAGGATCAGGTCCCACCCTACCAGGTGGCCTGAGCCCTCCCTCACCAACAGTATCACAGCTCCTCATCTCCCCAGCTCCAAAACATCAAGACCCTCACAAAGCAAGCTGGCTTCAGGCTATCCAAAGGGTAATGAACTGAGATAAAAATAGGGAGGCTCAGTTACCTTAAAGTTCCATCATCTCTCCGAGGTGGTCCATGCGGTTCCTGTGCTGTCAGTCAAAGGTGGGTCTCATGGAGACTCTCTGGAAACATCCCTGGGAGCCTCAACAAAACTGGAGGGCAGGCGGGGTACTAATCCTTCTCCTCTCCAAGAGGCCCCACCTTCTCCCTTGAGAGTGTCCCTCTTTTCCTTTTCCTATCTCTTCTAATAAACTCATGCCAGCTACTCTGAGCGACACCCCTGAAATCTTCCTGGCATGAAGAGGAGAGCCAGTAAGACAGGATTGCCCGGCTGGCTCAGCTCCGCCTGGCAGGACTGTGCCCTTGACAGCACAAGAGCAAGCTCTGAGCAACGCAGTCGGTTTTCAGGGGAAATCTACACAGGGCAGCAGCAAGGAAACAGACAAAGGATGAGGAACGAAGGAAGGAAAGAAAGAAATAAAGAGGAAAAAAGAAAACAAAAGTCTCTCAAAGGCACTGAGAAGTGAGCAAGAGCAAGGTGTGATTGCTGGTGGGGAGTCATCCTAATGTAAAGGAATCGAACTCCAAGGCGTGGATTTTCCATTTTTTTTTCTGTGTTTTCTTCTATAACACTATTCACAGTCAGAATTGCCAGGAAACTGAAAATACTAACGGTGGGAAGCAGGAGGAGGGCTGGGGACACATTTATGATACAGCAAATAGCTCACAAAAGGTCATATATAAATTACTGTTAAACACATAAAAAATGTGGAAATGGCGAAATATCCTTCAGTAGCTAACAGGAAGACTGAAAGTAAGAAATCGGACAATTCCACATATTAATAAAGATGGAATAAATCACATATTTTTGTGAAAAAAATGTCACTTCTGTATTTGTAAAACTTTCAGTCATAGTAGTTAAGACCTCAAATAGCCAGTATCTCAAAGGTCCATCAACATATGTATCAATGAACAAAAGAGGATATATCCATTTAATACAAAGGAATCATTCATTCATTCAAAAATATGTAATCTCAGTTTTGCTGTTCACAATTAAATAAATCCAATTAAAATGTGCATGTTCTATGATTCTATTTATGTATATTTCTAGAAAATGAGAACTAGTCCATAGTGACAACAGTAAGTCATCTGCTTTTGGAGGGTCCAGAAGGTGGGATGGACTTCAATGTGGAATAAACAATCTTTAGAGGATTATGGAAATGTTCTGAGTTTTCATTATAGAAGTGGTTTCATGTGCATATACATCTGTCAAAGCTCAATGGTTTGGACACTTTGAATAGATTCCGTTATTGTACATGAAGATGGCTTTTAAAAGCAATCTGAATATGGGTAAGGCAGACTTCCTGAACATATGAGATCTGAGAAATTCACAGCAAAATCTGAGGAACTGCCTCTCCAAGGTGAGGGAGGTGTCAAAAGCGAAATGTGTCTAGACTTATGAAAGACCTGACTTACTAATCTGACAAGATGTGATTGTTTCTATAGATACTTATATCTGAAATATACTAGGTACCAAAGAAGTCCAATTAAATCATAATCAAGAAGACGTAAATCTGTTTCCTAACACAAAGTAATACAATTAGAAATTAATTATTTAAAACAGCACAAACCACATGTCACTCTTGAAATTTGAAAGCTATAATTAAATAATTAAGGAGGAAACATTATTGAAATAGCATATTTTTTTTAGAACTGAATAATAATGAAGAGTCTCAGTGTCAAAACTAAGTGGAATTCAGTTAAAGTCTCATATAAAAAGGAATGAACAGATCGACATAAAGAAGGCGAGGAAAGGAAGAAGGAGAGAGGAATATTCAGGTCGGCTGGGCGAACAGGTTAGAAAAGTGACATCTGGCCCAGTGCAAGAGGAAGAAGGGAAGAAACACAAAAGCACCAGACGGAAACAGAGAAACAATAACAGCGACCAAGAGTAACAGAAATTATTTGTTCAAATAGCAAGAAAGTAGGTGGATGGAAATATCTAAAAATATTGAAGAAGAAAGTAGAAGTCTGAATGCTATGGAGATTAAATTCTAGGAGAGTATAGATAAAAGAAAAAAACAACAATATATGTCAACAAAATTTTCAGTGTAAATTTTAATAAAAATGAATGGATAATTTTGCACAAAACTGCCACATCTGGCTCAAATAGAATTAGTTTAAACTGATTTCTAATAAAGATATGAAATGGTAATTATGTCAACTCTCTTTACTCCTCCATTAGCAGCTATAAAAATGTGGCCAAATACAAATGGTTTTACATAAATATTTTACTAAAACTTCCAAAAACCAACAAACTTTATTTATTACAAATTGTTTATGTGATTCCAAAATACTGTACTTTGTGTGTAAATATTGTATGCATAGAAAATAATTCATCATGAGAAGTATGGTTTCTTTTAAGCAATTTAAAATTTAAAATGTAATTCAAAGTTAGCATTTTCAAGGTAAAATTGTATTAGTTTTTCTAATAAATATGTAAAATACATTTGGTAATATTTATCAGGAATTTATACGTACATAATTTGTTGCTATTCTAACACATTTATCTATAAAAACACAGGAAACTTAACATTTAATAGTGGATTTCTGGAATATTTCCATTAAAGACTAAATAATTCAAGGCACATTATGTCACTATCCCAAATCAACACTGTATGAGAGCAACTAGCCAAAGTAGTAACACACATGTCTATATAATACCCGAAATGACATTTTAAAAACCTGTCTATTCTCAATTAGATTCTCTACATATTAAATTGAACACTAATCTTAAAAACAGAGCTTATATCAGCCCTGGCATGATATTTAAATAAAAAGCAAGAAAATCAAATATGACAACTTTTCTACATATCATAATTTATCAAATTAGTAAAAGAAATAGAACTAAAGATTTTCATTTATGGTACTCTTTAACAATGATAAGTTGTATTATTAATTCTAAGAAAACTGTATAGACTTTATGGAGGAAAAAAATAATAAAGAAGATACTCTCAGACTTGAAGGAGATTCCTAAGACCATCATGAAGTGTCCAACCCCCAAGACAATCTTCTAACTTCAATGCATTTTGAGATAAATTGCCATGAAAAACATTTGGAATTTGGAAACACTTATTCCAAAATTTATATGAAGAATAATCACCCACAGAACCCAAATCAACCTGAAGGAGTCCTGAGGGGGTCCTATGGCGCAGCATACCATGGGCACACGCATCTGCTGAATGTAAAGGGCATACAGCGATGGCATCCACATGCCACCCTGGAGGAACACAGAGGTTCTGCAAGCAGAAAAATACACTTGGCATAGGTACGTTGCGCAGGGTGCCATGTCAGTGCCACTATGTATGGAAAAATAAAGACAAAGTTTGCTTGGATCATTTAACCATGTAAAATATTTCAGAGATTAAATTGTGAAGGTTAATTTTGGAAAGAAATATGTATATGAAAAAGCACTTTAAGCTTTAAACTTACAAAAGCCACACTTTAGTGACTTTTCTTGAACCCCTCACTGAACTGAGACCACATCACAAACCACTCACCCCAAGCCAAGAGTGGCACCTGCCCCCACAGCTGCTGGACCAACTGGGCTCCAGTGGCCACTTTCTAGGGCAGACACAGTGTGTGTCACCTAACACAGTAGTAAGGTCGAAAATCTGACAAATGACCAATGGTGAGAGGGTCATGTGAGGTAGCAGGATGCAGTGGAGGCCTGTTGACCTTAGAACAGGGCGGGGCTGACCTCTTGCAGGCCTTCCTCCCTGAGCTGGCCAGGCGGTCCTAGGGAAGATCAGAGAACACAGAGAAAGCTGAGCCTCGTGCTGGTGGGCAGAGAAGGGGAATAGTGAGAAAGAGGCCAGTGTGTCTGGAGGGCAGTGGAAGTGCTTGTGAACTGACCTCTGCCCCCCAAAAATAAACCTGTGCCCATAGCACTGCCAAAGTTGAAGCCTGATGAGAGTCAGAGAATACCCAGCCCCCACACACCTTCCCTGCCAGAGCAAGACATGCTGGATGATAATGACCATGGGATGTAGCTGGGAGAGCTGAAAGACACATATTCTGTCAGAGGTCAGCCCCAAAGAAGACCCAAAGCACAGATCAAAAAAAAAGGAAATAGTAGACAAGTGAATGACTATTAAATGTCATAAATCCAAATCCAGCTCATCTCCCAACTGGAATAAAACCAACCCAATATTACATATCTAGCAGAAATACAAGTGCACTTGGTTCCAGCATGAAATTATTCACCTCAATATCTACCCTCCTAAACAGTGTGTCTGAATTTCAAGAAATCATTGCAAATAAAGGAAAGGCAAGAAAAAACCTTCCTCCGAAGAGACAAGGCAACCATCAGAACCAGGCTCAGCCATGATATTACATCAGGAATACCTCAGGAATACCTTACAGGAAATTTAAATAACTTTGTCTATTAGTTATTAATAGTTTAATGGATCTAATAGGCAAAATGGGCAGCATGCATGATGAGACGGGCAACAGCAAGAATGGAAATGTTGGGAATCCAGACCACAGAGAGAGAAATGAGCAAGTCATCTGTCAATCTCATCAGTAGCCTTGACAGGCTGGAGAGAAAATTGATCACCTTGAGAATATGTCAATAGAAACTATCCAAACTGCTTTACACAAAGACAAAAGGCATGTGCACACATAGAACTGAGACAATAATTACAGTAAGTGCCAGAAAATAGACAAGCCGGAGACAACGGAATGCCATCTTTAAAGTGTTGGGGAGGAAATCCATCAACCCTGAATTCTATAACCAGAAAAGTTACCCTGAAAATAAATGGACAGATATTTTGTCTCTTTGGATCGGGAAACTGGGTTTCGTTACAGCATCAGTTTCCAACTGAGAGTCATTGTGAACCCAATGAAAATTTCAGTAGGAACCTTTTTAGATAGAACATGCTAGTTCTCTAACTGATATGGGTATGGAAAGGACCAGTAAGAAACACAAAGAAATGCAGCAAGACCCATAAAGTGGAAAACTTAAGCCATTTGATTTTAATCCAAAGATGTGGCAAAGAAGAGAGTCCGACCAGAAATGAGCATGTGGTCAAAGCAGAGTCAGCTCCAAGATGCAAAAGTCACTGAATGGGGCAAGGGGGCTATTTCATCAGATTTTGGGGAATGACTGGGTGGGCTGACAGCCGCTGGGAACCTTCCCTTTAATTTCACCTAAACAAGAATATAAACTTGAATGAATATGTGTGTGCACATGTATGCATATGCACACCCACATGTTCATATGTCTGTATATACACACACACACACACACATACAGATACACAATACACACACACTAGCATATATCATTGATCAGAACAACACATATTAACCAAAACTACGTTACTTGCAAGAAGCATAGGAGAGAAAGATTTTTTTGTGACCTTGGGTTAGGACAAAACAAAACAAAACCAAAAACACCAAAAACGCCAAAGGAACTATTCCTCAATTACCACCTTTATTTTAAACAGATAATTTCAGTGTACTATTTTTAATTTCCCTGCCATTCCTTTTTACTGTAGTTTGAATTATTTTTGTAGTGGTTGCCTTGGGAATTACAATCATCACCTTAACTTAAAGCCACCTAATTTTGAGAGATGGAACTTCCTCTTAGGAGTATATTGAAAAGGGCACGTGGAAAGCTGGCCCTGGTCTGGCTCATGCTCTCCTTTCTCCTTTGCGTCAGTATCGCCAAGATTGCATCCGTGGGTGTTATTAGCCCACAAACACAGTTTACAATTATTGCTTCACGCAATTGCCATTTACAAGGAGAAAGGTGCTGCAGAAATACGTAGACGCCCTGTTTGTTTTTCCCTGTGCAGTTCCATTATCGGTGTTCCTGCTTCCTCCTGCGTATTTCTGTCTCCTTGGGCTTACTCCTTGCTTTGTGTGGCTATACTTCAGGCTGTCAGAGAGGGAGGCAGCGTTCTATTTGCTTCATTCCTTTTCTTTGTGTCCCCCTGATTGGATCATTTGAATGTGCCTATCTTCAAGGCCACTGATTGTTTTGCTAGATAAAACTACTGTTGATTTGTAATTTTGGTTATTGTGTTACTCAATTGCGAAATTTCCAGTTGTTTTTAAAATAATTTCTCTCTTCCTTTTTGGCAATTCCCATGGGGTGAGATGTTATCCTCTTACTTTCTTTTATTCCTTCAACAGGATTCCTTTAGTTAGTTTAGTTAGTTTTCCTTTTAGTTTAGTTTAGAATGGCTGATTTACAATTTTGTCTGTTAAGTCCAAAGTCTACTCCTCTCCAGGGCAATTACTATTAATTACTTTCCCCTGTAAGCATGCACTTTCCCCTCTCTGTGTGTCACGATTCTTGTTGAATGACATTTCAGATAACATAGGGTGGCAACGTGAGTGTTGTTGGATGATGACTTTCTGCTGTTTGTTAGTCCAGTGACCTTTGTGGATGACCTATGAATATTCGGTGTTCCTGGAGGGCATAACAATTAAAGTTTTGGCTCAAATAACTTCAGTGGTCAGCTAACATTAGTCTGAAATTTCTTTAAATAACTTGAACCAGTGCATCCATCATCCTCTGCAGAGGGACGCTGTGTGTGCATTTGATCTTCTGTGCCGGGTGCTTTGCCACAGAGTCTCGGCCCTCTGTTCCTGGTGCCAGGCTTGGAGGAAAGCAGAGGTGGTGATCTGCACATGCTCACAGCTCTGCATGACTGTTCCTGCAGCTGCTCAGAATCTTGACTGCTCCCGGGGGTGTCCACTTCCCAGAGCTGCACAGTTAAAAAGTTGCTGCTGGTTGTTTTTGACACATGCTCTGAGGACCCGGCTTTCACTAGAGTAACACCACACCAGGGCAGATAATGATAGCGCTTGCAACCTGGGTTTTCCAGAGTTCCAGGCTGGATTGTGTCCTTCAAAGTCCCTATGTCAAGCTCCTAACCTCCAATGCCTTAGAATGTGACTTCATTTGGAGAAAGGACCTTTAATGTATTGAGTTAAAATAAAACCCTTTGTATAGGCCCTGATCCATCATATTGGTGTCCTCATAATAACAGGAAACTGAGACCCCCAAAGAGACCCTGGAACTGCACACATAAGAGGCAAGGGCATGTGAGGACCTGCTGGGAAGCTGGCTGTCTGCAGGCCAGGCGAGGGGCCCCAGGAATGACCCCTATCAAACTCCACGCCTCAGAAGCTATGGGGTGAGTCAGCTGGGACAACTCTCCAGGGGCAGGCTTTCTGGGAGCTCCACCTCCTCTTCTCCACCTGTGGGGATACAGGGAAGGCGGTTCACAGCCTCTGGCCCCAGGGCTGGCGCTGCTCCAGTGGGGGGATGCGTGACAGGGACCCTCTAAGCACCTCCGTACTTAAGACGTCTAAGAAGGTGACCCGTGCCACCTTCAGACTTTCAGAAATAGTCCAGTTATGGGAAGAATATAAATATATTCAGCTTAAATCAAGACCTGAGGGGCCCACCTCTCCGTTCCCAGAAGCTGTGGTCTGTGCAGCCCTACGCTGGGATACACTGACCAAGCCCAGAACTGCCGCTGACTTGAACTGGCCAACCGTCCTCACATGCCCTCCCAACAGAGCCGGTGTTCTCACTTATATGAAGAAACAGAGTCACTGTTGTAACGTTCTCTTAGAAAACTACGTATCTCATCAGAAAGAGAAGTGAAAACTGGTAAGAAATAACCCCTTATCTGGTTTGATTTCCCCAACACCCTCATGTTGGATTTTAACGGCCACTATGACACCACGGGAGGTGGGACATTGAAGAGGTGCTTAGGTGGCAGGGCTCTGTCTTCATGGGTGATTTAATGCTGTTTACTCAGGAGTGGGTTAGTGTTCATGAGAGTGGCTCTGTGATAAAAACCAGCTCTGTCACCATGTGATGCCGACTGCCCTGTGGTGACACAGCAAGAGACCAAATGCCACCCTTTGAGCTTGGACTTCCCAGCCTCTGATAGCCTGAGCCAAATATACTTCCTTTGTTTATAATTTACCCAGTCTGCAGCACTGTGTTATAGCAGCAGAAAACAGGCTGAGACCTTCCACTCATCCTATTCCTCTCCAGGTGCAAGTGGCCATTCTGGCCAGCTCCTTCCCATTCACAGCCTCTCCACTTTCAGGAAGGAGACGGTGGCCTCTAAAGAAACATCTGATGCCACCAACACCAAGGACAGAGCAGAGCGACCCCAAGGAAGCTGAGAGGCTCAGGTCATCTCAGACAGCCAGGGCACAGTGTCTCCACCACAAATCTGGAGCTCTGCCAGTAAATTAGCTGTTCTCTGAGTCATTTGTGTCTGAAATGTTTCTGATTTGTTTCCAAGATGTTTTATCTGAATAGGTTTTTATGAAGACTCTTACAAAGCTATACCAAATAATTTTCACATGAAAAAATCACCTGTACTTCATGTAAAAATAACCTGAAGTTACGTAATTCAAAACAGAGGCTATGCCCGTGGGATGTGGGCAGGAAGAGCCTGACTTGCGCCTGGACCCGGTCCTGTGGGTGGATTCACGGACCTGCATGCACACTTTGCAGTTTACACATGACTTTTCCATACATAAGCTATGCTGGAAAAAGAGAAAAGAGTTCAAGCAATACTGCTATTTCTTTTTAGGTGTAGCTCCTTTTAGCTACAGAAAATAAAACAATGCTATAAATAACAACCTGGCTGTGTGCATGCCTGCTGAAGATCAGTCTAGGTAGGAGATAAACAGCAGAAGGCTGCCTCTAACACTGAGCAAGGTGGAGTCTCCTTCTCCCTCAAAAACCTGTGGAGAACAGCACTCAACTGCCACCCTTCATTCTGCTCTTCCTTTTCCTTCTCCACAGAGATGGGCTGGTACCACCAGCTGCCAATAACCTGTTGTGCCATGGGAACAGAGTCTTCACTTCCTGTCCCCAGCATGGGTCTAGTCCAGCTGCAGCAGTCACTCAGGGTATTAGGAAAGAGGTGGGAAGAAGAAGAGAGGAGTCCAGGAGGGGAAGCAGGGGGCGTGCACAGGTGGAGGGGCTGTGCCTACAGGTGGGTGGAAGGAAACACAGACACTGCTGGGAGCCTCAGGAAATATTTCCCACTACTGTGATCATTTACTGATTCCTGATCATAAAGCAGTAAGATATCTCCTAGCCTTGTGCTTTGCAACCTGATCCAGAAAAGATGCATTTAGTTGAACTTTAGGAATTTGCTGTCATTCAGCCTACTTTGTTCTGCAAAATGCCACTTTAATATGATTTCGCCAAATGCAAAATGAATCTCTTTGTATTGGTTACTTTCAACCCCTGTCCTAAGTGTCTCAAAGCCATCTTTTCTCTGCATATGTTCAAGAAGACTTCCTTTGGTCACCTCTGTGCCCTCCTGGGCCCCAGTTAAGCCTTCCTGTCCATGTAGGCAACCTAGGCCCTCCTACCCACCTTCCACCTCCGTTCCTCCCATATCAATGTCCTCGGATTCTGCATCTGGCTTCCCAACTTGCTCACCAGGAATTGTAATGGAGACCTTTTGCCTCAAGTCACTCCTCAGCTAAAGCAAACACATGTCCATCCTGAGGAAGGAAAATCTAGTAGCAGCAAAAGCTTGCTTTTGTCTTTCCTCCATTCTCTGGGTTTCTGTGAACCTCAATTTATACTCTGCTCTTTGCCACGTTGCCTCAACTTCACGAGCATTTCCCCCTTCAGACCTGGTCTGCTAACTGTTCTTCATTATGAATAAACAGCATGGCTCCCTTCCGTAGCTTGTGGGCAAGCCTCTTCATGCCAAGACTCGCACAGAGTATTCCTCTCACCCAGGAACAAGAGCATCATCGCTCCCGTGGCTGTGTCTCTCTCTTTGGGTTGTTGCTTTCATCTGGTGAAGTGGGGATTAATTGTGAAGTGCTCATTGATTCTTCTGTGTCAATCATCTTGCTGGGCAGAAGGAGTTTCTGCTCATGCAACTACACAACAATGTGCATTTAACAGATGGAATTTCTCTGTGCAGAGGCAACACTAAAAATCTCAAGGAAAGATGATAAACATAATACTCAAATCTGTCTTCTGCCAGAACCCCGGTCTCCTCATCTGTTGTATCATAGCAAAAGATATCTTTCCTGCCTGAACTTGAAAGTGACTGTGAAGGTCGTGTTAAAGAATGCAGGTGACAGCATTTCAAAAGCCACAAACAGTGTATTATTATAGTCCAGTGGTTACTTTTGTGTTCAAAATATATAATTGACTTATAAGCTGTAATCTTATGTCCAGTTGTACTTTTCAGCTTAAAAATGAGGAGATTAGGCCTTGCCAAAGTTATGATAATTACATTCACAAATGAAATACTTTTCCCTGATATTCAATTTGTCCTACTGGGACCATTTACCCATCACTCATACTAAACCTCTTTTAGATTTTAGGATCATTTTTAAAAGCCGTAAAAAGCTCTTGTACAAATCATGTAAAACTGTTGTTCTGACAACATAAATGTTCCGTGCATCAAAAACCACATTAAACTTATCCAAGCGTCTATGAAAATGCATCCAAGAGAGGAGGCTTTATTTTCTGATAAGGACCCCCACCGCAGGGAAGAGCCTGGTGCCAGCTCGCCATCCAGAGGTGAGCAAGCCCCAGCACTTCCCTGCTAATGGAGGTTGGGAGGTTTGAGTCATGACCTAAAGCAGGAAGCCTCAGGTCCAGGCCTGGCTGGGCCAGTGGAGAGAGTGTTCCGACCTCTTCCACTGTGTCTGTACAATTGCCTATCGATTTTAACTTTAAGAAGGAAATCACCTTTTAGATGACACCTCTACTGTGTCTACACATTCCCCTCTATTCTCAATTTCAAATCAAAGCACTTTACTACTGGATGAGTGTAATTATTCTAGGCTTGTTCCTTCCAAAAGGAAGTCACTGCAACAGGAAAGGGTGTTGTTATGAACCTCTTGGTTTGTTTTGCAGACCTCATTTGCACCCACGCTTGGTTCTATCACAAGCACTGATGTTGTCCATCTATAAGTCTGCTCATGTAGCTAAATGAGCAAGTATTTTATTTCAGCACAATAACCAGATCTGGGAAAATGTGGTATCAGCATCACTTTCTACTGTTCTTACCTTTAGGTTTTGATCCTGAAAAAACTTGTGTCAGTTGAAAATTGGAAACAGTAAATTAAAAATTTTAAGAGAAATAAAATAGCACACTTAGTTCTTGAATAATTTAAGGGACCTCACACTTTCAGGATGTAACATATTTTCACTGCATAGCAATGTGCACAAACATATTAGCCACAGAAAATAGTGAAAATGTTTCTGTACAAGTTGAATTAACTTGCTGTTAAAATTCTGCTTGCTCCCTTGAGCCCTAAGCCTCTCTTGCATAACATTTGCTATGCGGTACTCAAATTGTTCAAGCATAGTAAACCATATTGCACCCACAACATGTATGGTGAAATTAATTAACGCACAAGAACTCTAGAGTATTGGACATGAATCAAGTTCTTAATTGTGTAATAGGCTTACTGACAAGCCACACCCTGTGTGAAGGTGTTCTATCTATCTTCCAAGCCTCTCTAGTTTATGGATGGTCCAATTCTTGTATGACCTACACATCACTGCAAATGAGGGCTTAGGTGATGGATGCCAGAGAACAGGGAGCTGAATAGGGAGGAAAATAACCCAAATAGAGCACATTACACACTGTACAAGAGAAAAATAATTGTTATTTATGGTTTATTTATTTTATATTACATCAAATCTTCCAAGAGTTGACTTAACATGGAGCAGAAAAACACAATAAAAACCTAGTGTCATTGAACTTTGGGGAGATGATTTAGAGTGGTTTCCAACCCTGACTTCATACTAGAAATGTCAAAGTACCAGTGCTAGGATGCTGTACCAGAATTCAAAACAAATCTCTGGATGAATTCTGTTTGGGAGTTTTTGAAATGTTTCTCATTTTATTCTAATATAATTATCTAGTTGCAAACTACTGAATATTACAAACACATGTCTTCTGATGATAGTTTAGCAATAGCGATGCATTTGCTTGCTTCAGATAAATGGGATGAATTTGGGGCAAGTTTATCATTCAGTCTATGTTCGTTTTTAATAGGATTGTGCTGCAGTGGGGGTGGTACACACATATATGGTGAAGGGAAGGAAGGGTTATGTTTTCCTACTGCACTTTCCTAAGAGAGACAACAGTTCTCTGTAGCTTAGTGTTACTATACTTTTTAAAAAATATGAGCTGGAAATAAGCTAAAATCCATTTTTAAAAATTGTTTTATCAAGTTTTTTTTTTTTTTTTTTTTTTTTTTTGCAAGCTTGGATCCAGACAATTTAAATTTATCTTCTCTATCTGGATCTGTGATGATAATAAGTACTTACTTTGGCAGAGCACTCATCAATTTGCAAAGTACTTTATTTAAATGATAGCATTTTATCCTCGTACCAACCCCTCTGCATAAGGACTACGGAGCAAATGTTTAATATTCTGATTCTGCAGGAAAGGAGCTCAGTGCGATGTTGTGACATGAGTAGCCGGTTTGTATTTACAATTCAAATCTGCAGAGGCAAATGCGGCTTCCTTCACCACTAAAAGCTGCTGCCAGCACCCTCTTGATATATTTTTGTGGTGGTGTTTAAAAGGCTCCTTATCAGATGCAGTCAGCTTCTCTTGACAAAACTCCCTCTTTCCTCAACTACCTGGGTGAATCACCGTGGCTGGGGGAGGTGGGTGGGTACAGGTCCACTGCCGGCAGTCCGAGGAGTGGCAAGGGGTGTGCAGGGGATCCTGACTCTTGCCTATCTCGTGCAGCTCCAGTTTCTCTTGGGGGTCTCCTGTGTCTCCTTCCCTCTGCTCCTCTACCTCCAGAGCCAGGAGGCTGCAGGGCTCCTGGGGACCTCATCTTCCCTTTTTCTCACTGTGCCAATGAGTCTTTTAAAACTACTCACTGGTCCCTGGTATTTTCACATGCAAGTAAAAAAAACATTGAATTCCAAAATATAATTGGAGGCTAACCAGCTGGGGCTTTAGGCCATGAAATATAGGGTTTGGTTGGTGTGTTTGCTTCAGTGATAAACATGAGTCACTCCATTTGTAGCCATAGAAGCTCCTGATTAAAAATGGAAAAGCTAAAAACTTCATGCCCTACTTCAAAATGTCATGACTTCCAGTATTTCAGAAGATAGCTGCCTGGGAATGGAAAAGTGTAAGAATATTCTGTGCATCTGTGACTTCCGACGTTTTCTCTTACGTCACACACCTTGTTTTCTTTTAGATATTCTGTCCCTGTACTAGAAAGCATCACAGGTGATCACAAATTCTTTCTAAATCAGGTCTGAGTGTGCTCACCACCCCCAAAATGGAAGTAGAGAGTTTAAGAGCATCCCTTCCAAAATGATAACACTTTGTCCTTTATTTTTCTTTTAACTGTGGGAAACCAAAAATAAATTGTAATCACTGTGTGTCAGGTTGATCTGCTGTGGATAAGAACTCTATTTTTTATAATCTGTCTTTAAGTATTCCCAAAGAATGTCTCTAATTAATTAGTAACACCTGAAGAATCCATCTGGCAGTATCTCTGGGTTATGAGTTCGATTATTTGAGTCACCTGATTCTGATGCAGAATCATGCACAGATTGCCTCTACTGAATATGCAATGTCATGGGCACCTATACATCAACATCACATGCCAGGTGTTTTCTGATACAAAATTTTTGTCAGTGGCCAGTTTAGCCATTATCCAAATTGACTTTCAGGCAAAGCAAACCACATTTAAGAATATCTCTTGGACGAAGAAAACTTACTGTGATTTAGCATCATTTTATTTATTTATTTATTTGCTTATTTGTTTGTTTGTTTTGGTATGAATAAAGGTAAAGAATACATATCTTGGGGGAAGATATGTATTTAAAAAAATGGCATTTCCCTAAGTACAGTTGTACATTGCCATCAGGTGATAGCATGGATGCTCCTAGACTCCACTCAGGGAGAGGAACACAGCATTGGTTTGTCTGTTTGTGGAGATTGAATTGTGCTCTGCAGGAGAAGTATCTGATGAATTCATGCTAATTATGCATTCAGTAGCTAAAAACAGATTGATTGCTTTTCCTAACAGTCATTGCAGGTTGTTCCACACATTTCTGGTACCGTGTCCAGGAGGATATTTGGTCTGCAGTGGTTTAGATTGATGGGGAGCCTTGGAAACTTAAAGAGTATATTAATTTAGACTATGTTACTATTCATTATACCTTTCAGACATATTTCTGAAATGTTAAATGTACTGGATTATATATAAGAAACAAAGACCCATGGATAAAATAAAAATGTGGATTTTACTTTTATTTTAATTTTAATTTTGCACACAATGTTCAACATTTCTATGAGTGAATGATCTTCATCTCCTCTTAACTCCCATCCACAAAACTCCTTTTCTGAAAGCTACTCATTAATAACATTCTAATGTATTCTTTGAGAGATATCTTATGCATGTATTAAAAAGTCAACTCTCAAAAAAAAGTCAACTCTCTATACATGTGAATACATGCATATGTTGTATACACATGTATGAACTCATAAATTTACATATTTTAGTAATAAATATATATGTGCTTACGGATTATGCATGATAGTACATATTTGCAAAATTATATACATGTGTTAGGGAAAATTGTATATGTATGTATACACACAAATATACATACATATAAATGTACATATATGCACACACACACACACATACATACACACACATAATATTGCCTATTTACAAAAATGATAACATACTGTAACACCCATATGGATCTTGCTGGGTCTTAAAATAAATTTTTTTTACTGACAAAAATTGTGTGTACTTGTGGGGTTCCCTGGAATATTTTGATACACACATACATTATATAATGTTCAAATCAGGGTAAATGTATCTACTCGAATATATGTCACATTTTTGTGCAAAACATATTCAAAATTCCTTTTTTCCTGCCTTTTTGAAAGACATGGCCTATAGCTACTATGTCTAGTCACCCTCCTGTGCCATAGCACAGCAGAGCTTAATTCTCTTCTATAACTATCACTAAGTGCCTGTTGATTGAATTTTTTCCTTTCAATCTTGCTGTTTTTAATGAGTCATCTTGGAAATCATGCTTTTCCCAAAAGTCCTCTCCATTCTGTTCCACAGGAGCAGAACATCTCTGGGTACCCTTGCAATAGAGTCCCGTGCAGAGGAAAGTGTTGGTTTCCAACCTTCTGCTATTATAAATTATGCTGCAAAAATAACCATATGTGCACAAACACATTTTCGATAACTGTTTTAGAACTGGACTCTTTCTTACCCCCTCAGTGATTTTCACTTTGCTAGCATACAAAAATCAGGATAAAATATATGATTATATGTTCGCTGTGAACCTAAAATATAATGTGACATGTCTAGAGAAGTTTAGGGCTAGAAAGTCCATAATAAGCAATCATTGTTGTCACAATCATTATATATTATAAAGGGTATTTTAACAAATTTGCTTTTATTCTTTAGCATGAAAGCAAATCTAGGAATGTCCCAATAGAATAAGTCAATTGCAGCAGAGTTTGAGACTTCAGAGCATGCGTCTGTCCTGCAGGCATGTGTGTTTGCTGAGTTCCCCCACAGTCCGGCATGGGGAGGTGGGCAGGCAGCCACAGGTCCATGTTCAGCTGGTGACTCTTGGTGTTACCAAGTCCATCTTTCCTGTGTGTCTTTTCTGGTGTCATGGACCCTCAAGTTAGCTTCATTCCTGATGTTTTCTCCTCTGGAATCAATTAAAGACTTCTCAACCTCACCTAAGATGCTTATTGTTTTTGAAATTAATGTTCCTGAAGTTATAAAGTGAGCTCTTGATTTTCTGATAAAAGCATGTATTTTTATTATTTTTTATTTATATATGACAGTGGAATGCATTACAATTCTTACTACACAAATAGAGCACAATTTTTCATATCTCTGGTTGTATACAAAGTGTATTCACACCAATTCGTGTCTTCATACATGTACTTTGGACAATAATGTCCTTCACATTCCACCATCATTTCTAACCCCAAGTCCTCTCCCTTACCTTCCCACCCCTCTGCCCTATCTAGAGTTTGTCAACTCCTTCCATGCTCCCCCTCCCTACCCCACTATGAATCAACCTCCTTATGTCAGAAAAAACTTTCAGCCTTTGGTTTTTTGGGATTGACTTACTTCACTTTGCATGATATTCTCCAACTCCAACTATTTACATACAAATGACATAATTTTATTCTCTCATATTGCTGAGCAATATTCCATTGTGGATATATACCACAGTTTCTTTATCCATTCATGTATTGAAGGGCATCTAGGTTGACTCCACAGTTTAGCTATTGTGAATTGTGCTGCTATAAACATTGATGTGGCTGTGTCCCTGTAGTATGCTGTTTTTTAAGTCCTTTGGGTACAGACCAAGGAGAGGGATAGCTGGGTCCATTCCCAATGTTCCGAGAACTCTCCATACTGCTTTCCATATTGGGTACATCAATTTGCAGTCCCACCAGCAATGAATGAGTGTGCCTTTCCCCCACATCCTCACCAACACTTATTGTTGTTTGTCTTCATAATAGCTTGCCGCACTCCGGCTCCAGCAAAATAACCAGGGGGGTGACGAGGAACTTGTGTAGATTGATACAGCAGGAATGGAAGCCGTTTATTGTAGGACAGGAGGGGTATATATACATTCCACACAGCTTATCTAATTAACATAATCTAGATACAGCAGTCAACCAATAAGTAATCTCCACACTTAATGGCTCGCTGGCTGTTACTTCACAAACCACTCCCTCTGCAAAATGCCAGGCGCCATCTTGACTTGTTTACAGACCCTAACATTTCCCCCTTTTGTTTAATTTAAATAATGACCATAGTGGTTTTTACACAAACACCACAAACAATCTGCTACAAGCAGAAGGGGAGGATACAAAATGCCACAATACCAAGCCACTTGATGGCTCCATGCAATAAGCCTTTGGAAAAATTATACCAGCAATGACACCGTTAGCAAACATACCGAGTTACAATTTGTTGTAGATTACAGTTTGTTGTCTCAGTCCAGGTAAAGCAGTGTCTCAATAGATTAACTCACAGTCCAGGTAAGTTCTGCAGGCAGCTAGCTTAAATCACAGTCCAGGTAAGTTCTGCAGGCAGCTAGCTTGATCCAAAGTCTCCTCTAGTTCTCAGCAATACTGGAAATTCTTCCACCTTCGTCTTCACTGCACTGGGACAAAGGCAGGAACTCCGGATGGCTAAAGAAAATCCTGTAGTATTCCAGCAGGCACTAAGAAAACAACCTTCTGAACAATTTAGTACATTATCTCAAGGTTTTTTACATTTGAATTAAGCCTTAATAGTGCTCATTACTCATTAGCTTCTAGGTGTGGGAGAACCATTGTAGTTACTGGCCTTGAAAATGATCAAACATCAGGGATGCGGCTGTCTTCCCCTGCAGCATCCTGGGCAGCCCCAGATGGCCCTGGGAGAGTCCGGGGAGTGTCCCGGACTCAAACTGCCACTGGGCACAGGGAGCAAGAGCCTGTGAGACCATGCCTCCAGGTCAGGTCTGGATTTGGGCTCTCGCAGTGGTGTCCTGCTCCCCGGGTGGGGGGGAAGAGCCGGCTGCCGCCGCTTGGATTCACGCACCCTCCGGTAATGAAAAGTATTCAGTAATAGCCTTTTGCTGCAACTTTTTTCTTGATAATCCTTCTTCTTCTGAACTTTCTTCTTTCTGACTAGAGTTCCTGGGCTTCCATCAACACATGCCCTAACTATTCTTGGTTCCACTGGGGTGCCTCTTTCCCTTATCAACTTACCTAACACCCCTTCCATATTTTCATCACAAAGACAATACAATACACTGAGACAAAACAAGACACAAACATACTGTATCAATCTTCTCCATTTTCTCGAAATG
This sequence comes from Marmota flaviventris, assembly GCF_047511675.1. Taxonomy (NCBI): domain Eukaryota; kingdom Metazoa; phylum Chordata; class Mammalia; order Rodentia; family Sciuridae; genus Marmota; species Marmota flaviventris. The sequence continues at coordinate 175,275,159 of NC_092500.1, forward strand.
GTCATTTTTCCTCTCACCCTATCTGCCTAGGGACGAGCAGATTTGCTCCCGTCCTACCGCAGCTTTTTTTTTTTTTTTTCCGTCACTTACCTCCGAGTGTCCCGGGGCTCCTGGTACGGGGCCACCATCTGCCGCAGTCTGGACTGCAGCAAACTAACCGGAGGGGGGGGGGGGTTGACGAACAACTTGTGTACATTGATACAGCAGGAGTGGGAGCCCTTTATTGTAGGAAAGGAGGGACAGGAGGGGTATATATACATTCCACACAGCTTATCTTCATTAGCATAAACTAGATACATCAGTCAACCAATAAGGAATCTCCACACTTAATGGCTCGCTGGCTGTTACTTCACAAACCACTCCCTCTGCAAAATGCCAGGAGCCATCCAGACTTGTTTACAGATTCTAACATTTGCCAGGCACCATCCTGACTTGTTTACAGACCCTAACAATAGCTGCCATTCTGACTGGAGTGAGATGAAATCTTAGAGTAGTTTTGATTTGCATTTCTCTAATTGCTAGAGATGATGAATATTTTTTTTTTTCATTGATTGTAGATCCTCTTCTGAGAAGTGTCTGTTTAGGTCCTTGGCCCATTTATTGATTGGGTTATTTGTTTTTTTGGTGTTTACTTTTTGAGTTCTTTATATACCATAGTGATTAGTGCTCTATCTGATGTGTGAGGGGTAGAAATTTGCTCCCAGGATGTAGGCTCTCTATTCACCTGATAGATTGTTTCTTTTGCTGAGAAGAAACTTTTTAGTTTGAGTCCATCCCAGTTATTGATTCTTGATTTTAATTCTTGTGCTATAGGAGTCTTATTAAGGAAGTCGGGGCCTAATCCGACATGATGGAGATTAGGGCCTACTTTTTCTTCTATTAGATGCAGGGTCTCTGGTTTAATTCCTAGGTCCTTGTCCACTTTGAGTTGAGTTTTGTGCATGGTGAAAGATAGGGATTTAATTTCATTTTGTTGCATATGGATTTCCAGTTTTTCTAGCACCATTTGTTGAGGAGACTGTCTTTTCTCCAGTGCATATTTTTGGTGTCTTTGTCTAATATAACATAATTGCCATTTTGTTGGTTATTCTCTGTGTCCTCCATTCTGTACCATTGGTTTACAGTCTGTTTTGGTTCCAATACCATGCTGTGTTTGTTACTATTGCTCTGTAGTATAGTTCAAGGTCTGGTATAGTGATGCCACCTGCTTCATTCTTTCTGCTAAGGATTGCTTTAGCTATTCTGAGTTTCTTATTTTTCCAAATGAATTTCATGACTGCTTTTTCTATTTCTCTGAGGAATGTCACTGGGATTTTGATTAGAACTGCATTAAATTTGTATGGTGCTTTTTGTAGTATGGTCATTTTGATAATAATAATTCTGCCTATCCAAGAACAAGGTAGATCTTTTTATCTTCTAAAATCTTCTTTGACTTCTCTCTTTAGGGTTCTGTAATTTTCATTATATAGATCTTTCACCTCTTTTGTTGAGTTGATTCCCAAGTATTTTTTTTTTTTTTTGAGGCTATTGTAATTGGGGTAGTTTTCCTCATTTCCATTTCAGAGGATTTGTCATTGATATACAGAAATGCATTTGATTTATGGGTGTTGATTTTATATCCTGCTTCTTTGCAAAACTTATTTACTTGTTCTAGGAGTTTTCTGGTGGAACTTTTAGGTACAGAATCATGTCATCAGCAAATAGTGCCAATTTGAGTTCTTGTTTTCCTATGTGTGTACCTTTAATTTCTTTTCTCTGTGTAATTGCTCTGGCCAGTGTTTCAAGTACTATGTTAAATAGAAGTGATGAAAGAGGGCATCCCTGTCTTGTTCCAGTTTTTAGAGTGAATGCTTTCAATTTTTCTCCATTTAGAATGATATTGGCCTGAGTCTTAGCATAGATAGCCTTTATAATGTTGAGATATGTTCCTGTTATCCCTAATTTTTCTAGTGTTTCAAACATGAAGGGGTGCTGTATTTTGACAAATGCTTTTTCTGCATCTATTGAGATTATCATATGATTCTTATCTTTGAGTCTATTGATGTGATGAATTACACTTTTTGATTTCTGTATGTTGAACCAAACTTGCATCCCTAGGATGAATCCCACTTGATTGTGGTGCATGATATTTTTGATATGATTTTGAATTCAATTTGCCAGAATTTTGTTGAGAATTTTTGCATCTATGTTCATTAGAGATATTGGTCTGAAGTTTTCTTTCTTTGATGTGTCTTTGCTGGTTTTGGAATCAAATTGATTTTGGCCTCATAGAATGAGTTTGGAAGTGCTATCTCTTTTTCTATTTCCTGAAATAAATTGAAGAATATTGGTATTAGTTCTTCCTTAAAGGCCTTGTAGAACCTGGCTGTGTATCCATCCGGTCCTGTGTTTTTCTTGGTTGGTGATCTTTGGATGGCTTCTTCTATTTCGTCACTTGAAATTGATCTATTTAAATTGTCTATATCATCCTGATTCAATTTGGAAAAAATATATGACTCTAGAAATTTGTTGATGCCTTTGATACTTTATACTTTATTGGAGTTCAAGTTTTCAAAATAATTTCTAATTATCTTCTGTATTTCTGTAGTGTCTGTTGTGATATTTCCTTTTTCACCACATATGTTAGTAATTTGAGTTTTCTCTCCTTCTCTTTGCTTGCATGGCTAAGGATATGTCAATTTTATTAATTTTTTCCAAAAGCCAACTTTTTGTTTTGTCAATTTTTTAAATTGTTGCTTTTGTTTCAATTCCATTGATTTCAGCGCTTATTTAATTATTTCCTGTCTTCTACTGCTTTTGGTGTTGATTTGTTCTTCTCTTTCTAGGGCTTTATTAAGTCAATTATTTGTTGATTTTTTCCTCTTTTAAGGAATGAATTCCATGGAATTAACTTTCCTATTAGAACTGCTTTCATAGTGTTCCAGAGAATTCATTGTGTTGTATATGTGATTTCATTCACCTCTAAGAATTTTTAAATCTCCTCCTTGATGTCTTCTGCAACCCATTGTTCATTCAGTAGCATATTATTTAGTTTCAGGTATTGAAGTTGCTTTTATTTCTATTTATCATTTATTTCTAATTTCATTCCATTATGATCTCATAGAATGAAAGATAGTATCTCTACATTTTTTTATAAAGGCTATCTATGCTAAGACTCAGGCCAATATCATTCTAAATGGAGAAAAATTGAAAGCATTCACTCTAAAAACTGGAACAAGACAGGGTGCCCTCTTTCATCACTTCTATTTAACATAGTACTTGAAGGATTCATGTGCTGCTGAGAAGAAAGTGTATTCTCTCACTGAAGGATAAAATATTCTATATATGTCAGTTAAGTCTAAGTTATTGATTGTATTATTGAGTTCCATAGTTTCTTTGTTCAGCTTTTGTTTGAAATATTTATCTAGTGATGAAATAGGTATGTGAAAGTCACCCCAAATTATTGTGTTGTGGTCTATTTGACTCTTGAACTGAGAAGAGTTTATTTGATGAATAAAGATGCTCCATTGTTTGGGGCATATATATTTATAATTGTTAAGTCTTGTTGGTATATGGTTCCCTTGAGTGAGCATTATATAGTGTCCTTCTTTATCCTTTTGATTGATTTTAGATTGAAGTCTACTTTATTTGATCTGAGGATAGAAACCCCTGCTTGTTTCCACATCCATATGAACGGTATGATTTCCCTTAACCCTTTACCTTCAGTCTGTGGATGTCTTTTCCTATGAGATGAGTCTCTTGGAGGCAGCATATTGTTGATCTTTTTTTTTTTTTTTTTTTTTTTGTCCAATCTGCTTGTGTATGACTTTTGATTAGTGAGTTTAAGCCATTAACATTCAGGGTTATTATTGAGTAATGATTTGTATTTCCTGACATTTTTGGTATTTAACATGACTTGGTTTCTCCTCTGAATAGATTTTCCTTTAGTGTAATTCTTCTCTCTGCTGATTTACATCATTGTTTTTTATTTCCTCTTGGAATATTTTGCCGAGGATGTTTTGTAGTGCAGGCTTTTTAGTTGTAAATTCTTTTAACTTTTGCTTTTCATGGAAGGTTTTTATTTCATCATCAAATCTAAAGCTTAGTTTTGCTGGATATAAGATTCTTTTTTGCCATCCATTTTCTTTCAGACTTGGTATATGTTGTTCCACAATCTCCTGGCTTTGAGGGTCTGGGTTGAAAAATCTACTGAGATACGAATTGGTCTCCCCCTATATGTGATCAGATTCCTCTCTTTTGTGGCCTTTAATATTTTATCCTTATTCTGTTGCTAGGCATTTTCATTATAATGTGCCTTGGTGTAGATCTGTTGTAATTTTGTTGTACATTTGGTGTCCTGTAAGCCTCTTTTTTGGTTTTCCAATTCATTCTTCATGCTTGGGAAATTTTCTGATATTATCTCATTGAAGAGATTGTACATTCCTTTAGTTTGAAACTCTGTGCCTTCCTCTATCAGAATATCTCTTAGATTTGGTATTTTGGTGCTGTTTTATGATTCTTGGATGTTCTGTTCATGGTTTCTTACCATCTTAACTGTGTGATCAACTTTATTTTCCAGATTATATACTTTATCTTCATTATCTGATGTTCTTTATTCCAGGTGACCTAGTCTGTTGGTTTAGCTTTCTGTAGTTTTTTTTTTTTATTTGGTTTATTGTATCCTTCATTTCAAGAGTTTCTGACTTTTTTCTCAGGGTCTCTATCTGTCTCTTGAAGTAATCTTTTGCTACCTGTATTTGCTCTCTTATCTCTTTGTTGGAGTGATCGATTTTTGCCTGTATTTGCTCACTTAGGTCATTCTTTAATTCCCAGATCATTTTAATTATGAACCTTCTGAACTCCTTCTCTGACATTTCATCAACTGTGCTGTCCCTGGGTTCTGTTATTGTAATATCCTGGTTGGTTTGGGGCACTTTCCTCCCTGTTTTTTCATGTTGTCTCTGTGTCTTCCTTTCTTGCAGTGTGGATCTGAGATATTCCAGTTTCTTCCCTATATTCTTGTAGTACCTATGCAAAATATCTGAATCTCACCTTGATGTTGGGCTCCCAGACCCTGCTGGTGTCCCTCAATGTTTGCTACTGCATCTAAAGTTGGTGGCAGCAATAGCTGGGGTACTTCAAGATAATAGTTAAGGTGCCCCAAGATGAAAACAGTGTTATAGAGATGGGGTTGAAAGGGTGGCCCTCACACTCTGCAGCTGCTTGTAGACCTTGTCTACTGTCAAAAAAGTTAGGGGCTACTGTGCGGGGAAGGCTATGGCGATACTGCAGTATCCAAGGATGGAAGTGCGTCAGGTTTAGGCTCCCAGGTGGGGGGTGGTGAACTCAGACCTACCCTGGACCTGCACAATTCAGTGTGGGTGGCTCTACGCCAGGCCTGGGCTCTCAGAAAAGGTGGTCCTGGGCCAGAGGCTGGGCTCTCACATGTGTCTGCCCCACCAGTAAAGGCAAGTGCTGCCCGTCCTTCCAGCCGGAGCACAGGCCTGCTGGGTGAGGGTGTGGCTGTCTGGCTGTCCACGTGGAAGGGCGAGGCCTCTTCTGTCTTTCTCATCTCTTATTGAACTACCTGTGCAGCACATCAGGTTCTGACTCAATGCTTATTAATAATGCATTTCCCCTTCTTTGTGAGGAGTTTCTAGGGTGGTAGGAGATTTTGATTTTTAATTACATCTCCCTAAAATTAGTAATTAGATTATTAAAAATTAGCAGAAGAGATTTTCAATAACCATTATGTCTGAAAGTTTGGATTTTTAAAGTTGTAAATGAGAAGTCTTCACGTTCATGCCTGTATCAGTCTCTCTCTCTGTCTCTCTCTCTCTCTCTCTCTCTCTCTCTCTGTCTCTCTCTCTCTCTCTCTCTCTCTCACTGTCTTTCTCTCTGCTTAATGTGAGGAAACAAACTTAATTCCCAAATCATTGGGAAACACTCTAAAATCATTCCTTTTATTATGAGTTGAAATTTAAAGTCACTCATTGTTTCATAGTGTTTGATAGACTCTTAAGAATCAATGAATAAAGGTAGTTCTATTTTATGCATAAAATTACATAACTTTCCTCAAAATAAATTAAAAGCATTAGATATGGAAGGTTACTGCAGATCACATTGTAAAGGCTGTTTTGCTGAGTAATATTCTAATCACTCACCAAAACTTCACACCAATTTAAAGTCCAATACTGTGTATCAGGGTTTCTCTTTCCTACATTTTCACCACAACTGTGTGTTAATTTTTACAAGTTCTCATTTTTTTATTGAGTACTGTATTGCCTGTGAAGTAACCCTTTTAACATTTGGATTTGCATATCCAATCTAAAAATCCCAAATAAAACTAGGGGCATTCTGAAGTAAAAGACAAAGGATTCACTCTGGCCAGGGCCGAGGGGACAGAAGCAGACAGTTGTGCCACCACGACCAAGTTGAGCTCTAAGAACCAAAACCACAAAGGCACGGGCGGGTGAGGCAAGTGCAGTCCTAAGTCATAAAGTGGAAGAACCAACTCACAGGACATTCTCAGGACCCACACTTGTTGTATCTGCTCAGAAGAGCTCCACAGTTTAAAGGTCTTGCAGTCTAGGTGCCAGAACGTGAGGGTGGGGTGTCAGCTTCTGTGTGAGTGGGCTCTTTCAGAAAAGGGGTCAGTTCCACCCAGGGTCTGAGCAAAATGGAGACAGCTTGCCTTCACTTTTCATATCAGCCCACAATGCTTTGATACATCACGTCATTTTGAGTTGCCAATATTTTGTTTAGAAATTTTGCATCTGTGTTCAAAATAGATTGGCCTATTTTTTTTACAACATCCTTCTGCAGCTCTGGTATTAATGTTAAGCTGTCCCGATAACAGGTCTACTTTTATGATTTCTGCAAGCATAGTCATAAAATCAGTACTATTTCTTCCCTAAATGCTTGGCAGGGTTCACCCTGTGCCTAGACTCGGCTAGTGGTTTAGTATAGTCGCTGGTTAGTCCTTCCCACTGCCCCTCCTTCGTCTTCTTAATCATTTCTAAGGAAATTGCCAGTACCAGCCTGTATGTCATCACACAGAGCTCCACTTTTCCTGGGTAAAACATGTGTACCAACAAGGGGACCAGTCCTACCTGTGAATTGGTAAATATCACGTCAGTACCTCAGGGTACGGTACTTTCCCTGGGGATCTCAAATTCCCCTTGGGTTTGCCTGTCTTTTTTCCTTTAATGCCAAGAGAGATCATTTTCCTTCCTTGAAAGGACTTCAGGGGACTGTCTTGGGTGGGGCTGGGACCCCAAGAGGTGGCATCCTCTCTTCCCTTTTCCACCCCCTCCCCATGCCCTGTCCCCCACCTCACAGCTACCCCTGCAGCCTTAAACTCAGGACATACACATGGCCTGGGTACCCGCTGCCTGCTCAAGCAAGGCGAGATGACCCCACAGTGGCTCTCGGCTCCTGTCCCCAGGTCATCACCCCAGGGACAGCTTGGGCTCTTTCTTTCTCTCCTGCCTGCTCGGGCCTGACTCGCTATGGCATTGTGTCTGTTCTGTCCTCTGTCTGTAAAGGGCTCCCTGCCTGTCCTTCAAGCAGTAAGCAATTCCAAGTAGGGTTTTCTTTGGTCTGTTGTGAAATTGTTGTCATGGTAAGAGTGCATCCGTCCTATCAGTCCAGACCCAAAGTCACACTGTCATTACTATAAAGATTTAAATGTAAAAATGAAAATGAACTATAGGTTAATATAGGCTGTTTTTAAAAATAATCTCCCAGTGGCAAGGCCTTTTCAAGTATTAATCAGAACCCAGATGATGCGTCAAACATCTGTAATTTCACAGTATTGCGGGGGGGGGGGGAATATCTAGGACTTACAAGAACAGGATAGACAAAGTCAAAAACAGAACAAAATGGGAAAACATATGTACCACGTCATACACCCTGTCAATGTCTATTAAGGCCTTTTAGATGTAAAAATTAAAATGGGAAAATATCATAGAAAAATGGGCAATGGACATGAACAGAGATTTCACAGAAAAAAATATATCCAATGTAAGAAAATTTGTTCATATCATCAAGACAAACTTTGATTTGAACCCACTACAGTGGGTTCCCATTTTCTAATGATCTGATTAATAAAGATCCAAAATTTGGCAAAGTTCACTTAATAGGTGTGTGGGGAGTGAGCACTCTTCTGTGTGGTGGAGGCCAAACTGTGCTTCCTGTGTGAAGAGACTCATCAAGACCAATACAAACAGAGATGCCTTTGCCCTTTGGCATGATGCTCCTTCCTCTAGGAGTTTATTCTACATCTTACAAAGTGACAGCTAAATCAGTCTGGTTCTTGCCACACTTTGTTGTCAAAAATTTAAGTATTGAAAATACTGCAATTGTGATATACTTGTAATTCACACAAAGAAACACAATTCATAAAATATAATACAGATTTATATCAAGCCTGTTGCTGCTTCATTTGAGTTTCTATAATTTCACTGGTTTTCTGGCAACCTTATCTATTGAGAACTCAAGAGAGCTGTGTTTAAACCTCTTGATAAATTAGCAGTTTACAATTTTAGGGATGGGAATGCAGGAGAATTTTAAAATAATTCAACAACTTCACTAAATTATCACATTAGCCTAATAACCTGTGGAATATCTCCAGACTTGTACGTAGTGACCTTAAAGGCTGTGTTCCCTGTTCCTTGCAGATTTTTCTAACTGTCATGGGCTTAGGCTTCTGTCATGGATACATTTTTGTGTCCCCGTGGCCAGGCAACGTGCCCAGATGTTGCTGAGAAAGGGATTTTTATGGGGATTAACACAGTTTAAGTAAAGCAGAGTCCCCTCCATAGTGTGGAGAAGGCCTAGGTTGTGGCCTTTAGGGCAGAGACAGAGGTTTCTGCAAACAGCGTGGATTCTGTCTCCAGTCTGCAAAATGGAAACCACCTGAGCTCCAGATTTTTTCAAGCCCAAACCCACCTTTGCCCTTACCGGGATTTCCAGCCTGCTGGCTCCCCCAGGGTTTAATATTCACAATGACAGAGCTAGTAAGTTAACCAGTGTCTTTCTGTCTCTGTGTGTCTCTCTCTCCCTCTCTCCCTCTTTCTCTCTCTCCTAGTTTTGCCTCATTCCCATTTTAAATGAACAGCTCAATTTTTTTTTTAATTACCTTTGGTCGTATTCCTGGGGTGTCTTGCCTTGTTCAGTCATATTGTTTCAGTACCACCTCTGGGTGGTGAAATACATGTGTTTTCTCAGCTTAACTTTCCACCAGGGACCTACTGAGATACTGGCAGACCTCCACAGGCAGGTTATTTACACTTTGCTTTCTCCGGCCATCCAGGCTGCCCTTCCTATAATTTTACATGAGGTTAAGACAATTTTTCTGGTTTAAACCAAATGACTCTGGACAACCATGGATGGATTAAATTGAGTGATGGAGGTATACCCTTAAGTTTCCTTTAAGCTAAATACACAATACAAAGGAAAATCACCTGAAGCAGTAATTCCCTGCTTTCTGATACTGCTGAAACTATTACTGGATACATTTTTTTAAATACTTTGTTCTGAACTTTGTTTAAAGAAAATGTGAGAACATTATAGAAATATCATTTACCATCTCGCTATTTATTATGTCTATCCAAACATGAACTTAAATGTTTATTTTGCACATAGTATACTCCTAACATATAAAGGCCCACTGAATATATTAAAATGCTACTTAATTTTATTTACAAATGTTAATTAATGCTTTATTTGTCACTCATAATGATAAATGATGTATAATTAAGGTGACCTACTTGGAAGTTTATAAAAATGCTTTTTCTAAAATTTAGCATTTCCCACTTATAATGAAGTTGACTTATCCTTTAATTACTCTTATTCTAAATAGTTTGACCCTATGATCCTCTGGTACTTTGTATTCTACTGAAATCACCAGAATGTCTAGTTACTTATCTTGAGAAAAATGTCCTAAAAACAATTTTTTGGAAATAACAGTGGGGAAAATCTTCCTCAAGTTTAAAGGTGCTTTTGCACATACACGTGTACACCACAGGCCTACCCGGATGCTCTGAATGGTCTGCTATTTGACCTATGGCATCACACCTCCTCCTGACCAGGATCATCACCAGGACATCTCGTGTCCAGTGAGTATCGCGCACGGAGCACTCTCCTTCATTGTATGATGACCTTGAAGTTTCAAAATAGTTCTGTAGATTAGACAGGTATTACTCCACTACTTAAAAGAATCAACTGAGGCCCAGAGATAGGCAATTTGTTCAACATCCAAAAAATGGTAGGAGATAAGGAAGAATTAAGCCCAGAATTCCCTGGTACCATAGACCCCAGCTCCCACAGTGCACTGCACATGTGCCCAGCACCCTGTTGAGGGCCCCAAAACCTCACCAAGGGTTTCTGCCCACCCGTAGGGAGCATCAGCATGTTTGCTGGCGTTCTTGTAAATAGCTCTCTCTCTCATTTCACCTTTATTCTTCTCTTTCCCAGAAACCAGAAAGGAGTAACCTGAAAAACCGTCAATAATATGTACAGTGGGTAAGTTGAGATTGCAGGACGAAATCTCAAATCTCAAGGGAGCCTGGTCTTTGGAGAAGAGTCCATCAGAGTGCGTGCCACCTGCAAGGCTGGTTTCCTGTGACCGTGGACAGACACTGTGATAAGCTTGCCCTCACCAATGCCCTTCACAGCCTCAGAGTCCCAAGATCACCGTTAGTTTCTCCAGTCTCATTGCTGTGTCCTTGGACTAGATTTTGTGTTTCTTGTGTAGTATACATTTCCTGAATTCAAATACTTCATTATAGAGTGCCAATGGCAAAAAATAGGGACAGGTGACCCAAGATCACCCCAGAAGCAGGTTTTATAGACCTGTTTCTAGACTGCACTGGAGGACCAGGAGGGCACTGGGCATGCTTTGAGGAAGTTGAAGCTGAGTGTGTTAGGACAGGCAATGAGCTTAACCCTAGGATTCCATCACATTCTACCTGCTTCATTTCACCTTGACCACTTAAGTCTCCTTATCCTACATTTTAAGTTCTAATGTTTCCCAACTCTTTTATTCCAGCATTTAAATAAGGTGAACTATTCTCCATCCTAAAATCAGTACAATCAGCAAATTTAACTCTGCAAGCAATCCCAACTTCACTGTGGCTGTCTAAGCGCATTGCAGCAGACCTGTGCGATGGCCACCTGCCCTTTCACCATTGTGGGTCAGCTCCCTCTCATGTCTGGGTCCCGATAGCCCAGTCTCCCCCAGGACTATACTGCCCCCCCACTGAATCACAGTGGTACCAGTGTGATGAGGAATGTGTCAGCAATCACATGGCTTAACCTTAAATTACATGTTGCTCTTGTGTCCGTCCCAAGGACAGCTCTTCTTCGCAACGCGTCCTCTGGTCCCACTCTCCATCTGGACCCCCGGCCATCCTCCTGCTCGTATGTCACCACCCCACTCTCCTGTCTTCATGGATGTAGCACTGATTCCCTTGGTAGTCTCCTTTTAACGTGCCCAGAGCATCCCTTCAAAGCATGAATGTGAATATGTATTCTCATAAATAAAACATTCCACTGAAAAGTCTGGATCAAAAATAGGAGGAGCATTTTTTTCTGCATATTCTATTAAGTATCTTAATTAAGTTATTCTTGAATATCTTTAAGAACTCAAGACATTCTTCTTATATCATGTGGCTCTGCAGATCTCTTAAATGCAAGGTGAAAAATTCAGGTCAGATTAATAGCTTTGAAGTCTGGTTTTTCAAATTAAATAAGCTTGGGAATGGACTTCAATTTTAATATTTCAGAAAATCAGACTTATATTGCATATATTTTCCCAAGTAATTTGTTCAAAGTATATTGCATATATGGATTTTGGTACTTTTTGTGTGCTAAATATAATCATCTAATACATTAATAATATTATATGTGTTAAATATAATGTCTGATTAAAACTTGCAAGCATATGATGAATACAAGTTTTAAAATATTATAATTTCCTATCATTTTTCCATGTGCTGCTCTGGCAGACATATTATTTTAAGGACAAACACTCAGTGGAAGGAAAAAACGTTAAAAGGTATGTGATGGCAAAAAGCGAAAAATAAAATAAAATTAGATCTTTCTTGTGTCTTTATAGATATAAATACCATAGCTTCATTAACTTCCAAATGAGTTCACATCCTGTGGGGAATCACAGTTTAAGAGAATTACTAGGAACTTCCATGCCAAACCAAGGCATTCTCCCATTTTCTACAGTTCCCAAGTGGCTGTGGTTAACAAAAAGGGCACTGCCACAGAAGCTAAAGCAGAGGCTTATTTCAGTAATACGCTGAAAGTCTGATAAAACTGAGAAAATTAAGAATCATCTTTTTCTTTATAGTGTGAACTTTGGCTGGCTGTTGATCCCGGTTCTTGGGAGGGAGATTCTGTACCCTTAGCACGTCAAGGACAGGATGAACTGTTATTCACTGGGACCCGAGAGTCCATGAGGAAGTGGGGTAGACGATGATCACCTGGCAGTTTATGCCAGTGGTGTGACTTGTGGGAGGGCTGTGTGCATCCACAGTCCTGGGATGGGTGTGGCCAGACCAGGAAGACCATCCATGTGATCAGTGTTAAGATTTGGGTCCCTGTGACTTGAGATCAGCCAAGGAGGGGAGAGTCCTAGAGTTTGAGTTCAAACACCCGCACAGGGATTCAGTGAATCATGTCTATATCAGACCCAGATATAAACTCTGGACGCTGAGGCTCACGTGAGTTTGCAGAGTTGGAGCTTCTCCATGTGCGTACTGTGAGCAACAGCAGCAGGGAGGCAGAAGCTCTGTTGGACCCCTCCTGTGAGCATGGTGTAGTGCTACCCTCTGGGGCTCTGTTAACCAATCTAGAGATCCACCGATAGTGAGGGGGTCCAGGGAACCTCTGTGCTTGTAACCAGTTGGCCAGAGGTGATGTTTCTGGGACCCCTGAACCGGTGGGTGTGTTGGGGTCTTAGGCAGAGTGGGAGTTTGGAGGACTGTGCCTTTAACTTCACATTTGGTTAAATTCCTGCAGTCTCCTCCATCCAATACTGAGCTGTGGTATCCTCATGCTCTCCTGTGAGCTCAAATGACAGCTGATGGAATTCAATGCAGTGAAACTCGCTTTTCTCAGAATTAATATGACTGCAATTTTCAAGAACATTCTGATTAGCAGAACCCTGAACAGATGATCTGGAGTCAACTTTCACAATCTTTTCTTCCATTGAAAAAAAGAAAAATAAATGTGAAAGTCATACACTAGTGTCAATAATGATGACAAATGCATTTGATAATAATCCAACCACTATTCAGAACAAAGAGAAGAATTATCAAAAGCTAGGAAGAAAGGAATTTTCCTCCGCCTGACAGATCCATCAACTAAATACCTACAAATAGTATTGAACATTCTTCTCCCAAACAAAGCACATCACATGCATGTCCACTTTAAATACTCGTATTAAATGTTGAACTCATATTACATCTGGCATAATAGGGAAGGAAAAGTAAAAGGAATAAGAATGAGGAAAGAGAAACTGTGTAAGACAGGAGAGGTGGTTTTAAAATCCACAGAAACGTATGAACCTCTGGAATCAGTTACAGAAATGAACAAAGCTCAGAGATGCAATACCCCCGTACAGAACCCATTCAAATTTCTATACTGTAACAAAAAACAATCATAAAACACCTTTGAAAATTGATCAGAATAAGAAATACTTCAGAATAAATATGACAGACTGCAATACAATCTATACTCTGAAAATTAAATCATTTCCAAGAACTTTTTAAAAATTATAGAATGTATTGCCATATTCACAGATGACAAGATCCAGTACTGTGCAGAGAGTATTTATCTACAGATAGATCTGTGTAGTTTATGGAAACAACAACAACAAATTCCAAAAGACCTTTCCTTGAAATTACAGAGATTATTCTGTACTTTTTAATGAAAAGGCAAAAGACATACTAGTTAATAAACATTTAAGGAAGAACAAGTGTGAAGATTCATGTCACTGATTTCTATAATTAAAGTAGTGGTAGGCAGGGCGATGCTCTCCTGGTGTGTCAAACAGCATCACCTTTCATAAAAACACCAGCATGCAAATAAAAAGGCAAATCAAACTATTCTCAATCTCTGCATCTAAACAACAACATACACAAAAACCCTACGAACCAATAATAAGAATAAGAGGCTCACGTGAGTTTGCAGAATTGGAGCAATTCTGAAACATGAGAAAGCTAGGACTGGACATACAAAATATACTGTACACCATCATTCGTCAAGGAAACGAAAATTGAAATGAAAATGAGATGTCATTATTCATCAACTGAAATAGCCCAAGTGAAAAACGCTGGCTTAGCTAAGCGCTGTGAGTATTAAAACAGTGAGGATCTACCCTTAATTGCTGGTGCAAGTGTTAACTCGCAGAAGAGCTTAGGAAAAACTCTGGAAGATTTGAATTTTCCTATAATCCAACAATTCTGTTCTTAAATATTTACTCAAGAAAAAGAAGATGGTAAATCAGCCAAGAGTTTTGTGAACTGGCATTCATAAGAGCTTATGTTGTGTTCTAAAACAGAAAACAGCCTGAAGTCCATCAGCAGGGAATGGATTACCATGCTGCTCCATATTCACGTTTAACAGAAGAAGGGACACCTCACCTGTGAAAGCAACACTTTACTAATACCTGAGAACACACACGTAAATCACAGATAGCTTTATTCCAGACACAGGAAGATTACCTATATTCATAAAAATCAAATCATGTTTCTCCTGGACTTGGGAAGAGATTGAGATGCCCCATGTCTGACAGGGACATTATACTCACATGGGTGAATATGTCCCCTTAATAATAGGGACATATTAATGCCACAATGAGATATTTTACAAACAAAAATTTCAAAACTATGTTCACAAATTATTTAAATATGTGGGTAATCATTTCTGCTAGTCAGGGTTTCATTGCTGTGACCAAAATGCCTGAGAGGAACAACGTAGAAGAGAAAAAGTTTATTTGGGGCTCATGGCTTCAGAGTTTCAGTCCATGGTTGGCCAACTCCATTGCTCTGGACTAGAGGTCAGGGAAGCATCAGGAAGAAAGACGTGGTGGAGGAAGGCTGCCTGCCTCATGGCGTCCAGGAAGGGGGGAGAGAGAGAGAGAGAGAGAGAGAGGGAGAGAGGGAGGGAGAGAGAGAGGGGGAGGGAGGGAGGGGTCAGGGGACAAGATACAATCCTCAAGGTGCACCCTTAG
Organism: Marmota flaviventris; assembly: GCF_047511675.1. Taxonomy (NCBI): domain Eukaryota; kingdom Metazoa; phylum Chordata; class Mammalia; order Rodentia; family Sciuridae; genus Marmota; species Marmota flaviventris. The sequence goes on from NC_092500.1 coordinate 175,290,388, forward strand.
TGATGTACTTCCTCTATCCATGCCTAACTTGCCTATAGCCACCATCCAATATAGTTGTTCTTTCAAATCATTAACCCAGCAGATAGATTCATCCAGTATCAGGTCACAGCCCTCATTATCTGATCATTCAACCTCTGAATATTCTTGAATTAACACAAGAGCTTGGGGAGAGGCACTTCTTATCCAAGCCATAGCCCCACCTGAGTTAAAAAAAAAATGCAATATTTACTGACTTGAAAAAAACCTGTTTGCCTTGTTTTACATATTTCCATTTTCAGGTTGATGCTTTTAGTGTGAATATTTCCCAGTTAACTATGTTATTGATTGCCGCTGCCCGGCTGGCTGGGCAAAATAACCGGGGGGTGACGAATAACTTGTGGTATGTTGATACAGCAGGAGTAGGAGCCGTTTATTGCAGGACAGGAGCACTATTTATACATTCCACACAGCTTATCTAATTAACATAAACTAGATACAGCAGTCAACCAATCAGGAATCTCCACACTTAATGGCTCGCTTTTATTACTTCTCAAACCACTCCCTCTGGCATTTTGCCAGGCACCATCCAGACTTGTTTATGAACTCTAACATTCCCCTGGCAAAATGCCAGGTGTTATTTTGACTTGTTTACAGACTCTAACAATTGATTAGTACTAATAATTCCAAGTATCCAAGTGTAAATGCACAGAGTAATGAGATGGAAAAAAACAAGGAAACATATTTTTATTAAAATCTTTAACATACAGCTATCTTTCAGTTGTAAACTGAAAAAGACTTTAGTTTGTGATTATCCTTTTGCTAAAACCAACCAACCACTCGTGGATTGAACCAAGTGAGTGCATGGCCTAATGGATGTGTGCTCTTCCTGCCCAACGACAGAAACTAACTCTAAACAGCCGTAAATGGTAGCCACTGACGACAGCTAGCTAATGATACTGAATGCTGTCAGAGTAATAGGGGCAGCTCTGCCTTTTCAGAACACGCTGGTGCTTGCTCATTGAACTTCTGAAGCTGCTTATCAGTTCACACATATCGTCCTCTCTGGATAGAAAGAGAAAATTAAATTGATCCACGTAGGACTCCTCCAGATACAGTTGAAGGGCAGGGGTCCCCTGAAGGTAAGGCCAGATACGGGGTAATGGAAAGTCGGCCTGTCTCAGAGCCCTCCCCACCCACTCCAGGAGCCATCCAGCTCCCTTGTGCCCCTCTGTTCAGCACCTGCCAAGGAAGACCGTCTGGAGCTCAGTAACTGGGAACAAATAAGGCAGACGCTACCACTGAAGCAAGTGCAGCACAAACACGGCCTAGAGAAGAGAGCAGGAGGGTGGTGTCCGGGGGTCTGTGGGGGTCTCACGCAGCGCTGTCCTTGACTGGAGAGGCTCAGACATTCCGGACAGGGTGCCCTGATGCTGACTCTGTATGGCTCAGCCCACAGAAGCTCGGCCACGTACTGAGGAATCAAAAATGGCTATTTGTCCATGTGGCCACGGCGTGGAGCAGAGCAGGCCAGGGCTTGCTGTGGGAGATGAGGCTCAGAGGGGTCTGTGCCCTTGACGGGATTCCCAAGGAAGACGTGGGTGTCTGTGTCATTTCATTGGTGCTGTGCACAGTACCTCAGTGCCTGGCCGCGCTCTCCACCCTGAACTTGATCTCATCTATGGAGAGCCGTCTGTGGTTGGTGCTGCCTTCCTTCAGACTGGCCACTGTCCAACCAGGAGCCACGCTGTCTGCCTTCCTCAGGGGTCTTTCCCCCAGCCATGCAGCCAGGCACAACACCTCTCCTGGCCCCAGCCCCCGGAGCCTGTCCATTCCCAGCCTGGCAGAAGGTAGAGCTGCCGTATCCCCTCGCTTGATTTCTATCCGCCCCCCTCACAACTTTTGTGTATTCTCTGAATAAAACTCTGTTCTGAAAACTAATCATGAAATAAATTTAATTACTGAACATTAGAGATTTTCAAAAACTAATTTGTCCTACTCATATAGCAGTCTACCCCCTGCCCCCAGGATTCCAGAGCACTGTAGTCACCAGCACTTTGCCTAGTGAGTTGTCTACACTGGAGGCTTCCCTGGTCTCTTCATAGGAGTCTGTTTAATGTCTCTCCTCAGATCATAATTCAGTGCTCATCACCCAGGCAGCGTCTTCTCTACAAGTGGCTGGTTGTCCCAGCTGCTTATCAGGGAAGGTCACTACTAGTCCTGTTACAATCTGGAATTATATTTAGACATGCCATCTATTTTTGGCCTAGAGGTAGATTTCAATAAAATTAATCTTTCATATGAAACTTGGAATGTGCTCTGTGCTATCTATTATTACAGTCAGGCAGGCCAGACAGTGTGAATATGTTGATTAACGACCGTGGTGGTACCCAGGTCCCCGGCTTTGATACCTACTCCATGTAGCAGGAGCACATCATTCATCAGCAGTGACCACACCGTCTGCCGTATTTTATTTCTTAATTACTTTTCTGCTTTTGCAAACTTAGATTGTAAGTCAAGAGAAATTTGAAATTAGAACTTTCAGAGCATATGAAAACCACTTTGATTTGTGCACAGAATCCATCTGACCATTCTCTGAAGCAATAAAACACACTTTAAAACTTCAGGGTCTCCAGTTTATATCTCGAGACTTTCCTGTGCACTAAAAATATTAACACTTCCAATGTGAAAATGTTTTTCCTTATAATTAGGTCCCTAATTTTTCTATGCTTGGATACTGGAGTCAATTAATTTGAATAATAACCTTAATAAAAACCAGCATTAAACTCAAGGCATTGTATAGCAAGTCACGGTTATTAACCTCTGAACTAACTCTCTTTGCACTGCTATTGAAGTTCGTACATTCCTTCAAATGTTAATTTTGGCTAACTGTTTAAGCAACTGCTGCCTTTGGGACTGAATCTAACTTTGAACGTGTAGAGTTCAGTTACTCTAATTAAAAATATTCGATTAATTCAAACCCAGTTGACTGTGAGTCCAGACAACATTAAATTTCTGATTAATAATTACTAAGTAAGTAAATATTAAATGGAGAATGATTGATTTTCCTCCTGGAAACCTGAAGTCAAATATAATTACTCTTTATGTTTTCTTTTCAACTAATTAGTCACTTAAGAAAATACAGAATTTGTAAAAGGAGATTCATTTTATAATTAAAAGAGGAACTCAGAGGCACCAGGAGAGATGCAGATTCTGCTTTCAGATTGTGCTTAAACTAGAAAGGCCTGTTTTCCTCTTAAAATGCATCTATGTTCTATTTCTAGAAGATTAAAACACAAGCACTTGTGTACACATCAAAGAAATAATTGCTAATGAAAGTAAAGCACGATAATGGATGTGAGGAAATCCTGCTTTCTGCATGCACTTCTGTTGCTTCGCAAATGACTGATCCTAGGAGAAGCTTGAAGGATGCCGAGTGGACGGGCCACGGTGATGGTGAAGCCGCTCAGTAACGAGAACACTTTTGATAACTGGCAGACGTTGCTGAATTTTGCAGCATGTTTATGTCTTTCAACTTTCGAATCACAGGACACTTTCCCATAACTGAGAAATCCAAGACTTCTCAGTAGCATGCCTTGAATCGTGTATGAGCCAACTTTCTGCTGCTGAGATTCTGGGTCTTCTAAGGACCCTGAGCAGAGTTTCTCATGATTGATGTGTGACTTCTGTACTCCTGAGACATTGTTACAGTTCTGGAAAATTAAGTCTGATTTAAAGGAATTTGCAGAAATACATAACCTTTGTGGATACTAAGTGCTGGAAGAAATAATGGGATCTTCAAAGGGGATGGTGGAGGTGTGGCTTGAGGAAGATACCAGGATTTAACTTAATTTTTTTTGGGGGGGCTGGGTATCAGGGATTGAACTTAGGGGCACTCTACCATTGAGCCACATCCCAGCCCTATTTTGTACTTTATTTAGAGACAGGATTTCACTGAGTTGCTTAGCACCTCCCTCTTACTGAGGCTGGCTTTGAACTCACGATCCTCTTGCCTCAGCCTCCTGAGCTGCTGATATTATAGGCATGAGCCATGTGCCCAACTTAACTTAAATTTTAATTGAATGATTTGAGGTTAAAAGGGCAGCTTTAAAATACTTGAAAAAACAGAATGGTGATTTGCTTTGCAAATCTTTCCTTCATTCATTCATACATTTATCATTAAATGTTTAGAAATTCTTCCCTCATTTGTAGCAACCAAAAAAGCCTCCAGGCTTGGTGGAAAGCCCTTTGGGGTGTGTGTGTGTGTGTGTGTGTGTGTGTGTGTGTGAGAGAGAGAGAGAGAGAGAGAGAGAGAGAGAGAGAGAGAAAGAGAGAGAGAAAGAGTGCACGCTTGGAATCACAGCTTCGGGGGCTGTGTGTGCTCACATGGTTGAACTAGATTTCTGTGGCAATTACTTATAACGCATAAGTTTGCAATTAGCTTCAGCAACTCCTGTTGAACACTTATTGTAGTTCCTGAGCATTTGTTTTGATTAAACTTTAGGCCTCTAAATGTGAAGACATTTCTTTTGAACTAAAAGCGTATTAATTGAAAGAAGTTAAATTTCTGGTCTCTTGATATGTTGTGGCAAAGAATTAGTGCGGGCATCTTTTCTGTACTGCTTTTATTCCAGATGTAACATCTCCTGTAAAGCAAAGCTACATTTTCCAAATTCTTTTTGGTAGACTATAGATCTTCAAAATATGAAAAGTGCATGATACAAGCGATTTGTCTTTACAGTGACCCTGGGATTTCTCTTTTACTTCTAGGTACTTTTGCTAGATTAACTCAAATGGAACTTGTAGAACAACTTTTGAATTCAAAAATTTAACATTAACTCACCATTTGATAATAGGATTAGTATATTGTAATCATGTAGACCATCAAATATAATTTTTAAAAGTGATGCTCAGGGGAATTTCTACTTAGCTTTCCAAGTATGTCAGAAGGCCTGTGCTTTGTGCATATGGGAGAAAAGGGGTAGAATCAATCTCTTACCGTGAATAACAAGAAGACTGCATGAAATTCCGGGAGCAGCTAATTCAGATGCTGGATGACGTGCACAGGGAGGCTGTGAGCCCCGGAGTGGGGAAGAACGTAAGGCGGTGTGCAGCTCACACAAGCCTTCCCCCAGCAGGCAGGTTCTGGAACATCACAAGAACAAGGACTCCAAGGAGAAAACAGGAGCCTTGCTGAGTGCGGCTGGGCTCCAGGGAATCTGGGGGATTTGATTCAGCACTCGTGTCTAGAGAAGGCAGCCTCTTGGAGGGGAAAACAGGCTCCAGAAGTCTGCACGGGTAGCTGGGTAGTTGCCTTGGGTTCAGATGAGCATCTCATGGGAGGCAAAATAAGTTTACATCGTCAAAAAAACTGAAAATACACCAAAGAATGAAGATTTCATACACATGTGATATTGGCCAATTTTTAGATTTCTTTTGGAAATAACTATTTATAGAACAAGTGATAACTGTGTTTGTGGCCCCCCTCCCACACAGAAGCAAGACTCTGCCAATGACGGCACGAAGCTGAGAGTGGAAGAGTGGCATGCTCCAGGTGCACCTGGTCATGCAAAAGGGGCGCGATGTCATGGGAGGGTGGGCTGTGGAGAGGTGAGAATGCATGCTAGAACCCCAGGCACCACTGAAAGACCGAACAAAGACGCACGCTTAGTGAACCAAGTAGAATGGAGACAGAACCATAAAATAATACTGAGTTCAAAGGAAGCGAAAAAAACAGCAGAATGCAGTTCAGACAGCAGAGACTGAAACGGTAACAGGACCCACTTAAGCCCAGCCACGTGGATAACACAAGCAAACAGCGGAGACACTCCTAGTACAAGGTGGGCTGAGAAAAGACACCCAACTGCACACTTGACAAAAGAAACCTGCCTGAATTTAAAATACAGGTACATGAGTCATTAGAGGGTGGCAGAAATGAAGACCTTGTAAGCAGTATGGGAGAACACTCGGCACCTGTTTAGCACCAGGCGGAATAGACTTCAGAGGTGGGAAGATACACTCTTTGCAAATACGACCCCTAATGATGAAGCAGCCAGTTCCTAAGAAAGGCATAGCAACTGAACACATCCCAAAAGGAATGAGGATAATCATTCCAACTGAGATAAACCACACAAATAGGTGTGCACTGTGCAATTTCATTCACATAGAAACAGAAAATGCAGAGCAATCCCTGGTGATGGTAAAGGGATCATCACAGTTGACACAGGGTGGTTGTGAAAATATGGGGTGGGGGAGTTCCACTGGGCCAGGGAAATTTGAGGTGTGATGGAAACATTTGTCGTTTCAGTTGTGATGGTGGTTTTCCAAGGACATGCAGCTATCAAAATTCATAATGCCATGTAAGTGTATTAATCAAGATTCTCTAGAGGAGCAGAGTCAACAGGATGGATGGATGGATGGATGGATGGATAGATAGATAGATAGATAGATAGATAGATAGGATTATAAAAGGGTATTTATCAGATTGGCTTAGACAACCAGAAGCTGGATAGTCCATGATGGCCGTCCACAACTGGAGAGCTGGAGGAACCAGTAGCTGCTAATTCGGAGAGCCGGAGGATCAGAGCACGAGGGATCAACAATGTGCACAGAGCAGGACTGAAGACCTGGAGAGTGAAGGATCTGGGGTCTGATGACCTCAAGTGAGTGCAGCATAATCCAGATACTGCCCAAGAAGGATCAAGCTCCCTCTGATGCTACTTCTTTGTTCTCCCAACCTCATGGGCAATGCTGCCCACATTGAGGGTGGGTCTCCGCCTCGGCTTGCTGTCCCATATGCCCATCAATCCTAGAAACACCCAGAAGCCTCTTAATCCAATGAAGTTGAGATTCAGATTAACCGTACCAAGTCCACCCTTTGTCAACCTGACACCAAATATGACTCCTTACATCAGGTCTCATCTCCGAATAAACAACCACAAGGTCATAATTCCACCCAACATGATGTAACTGTCCATACAAGAAAAAACATACTAGTTCCTTCTCCAGAATAGGAGGGGAAAATCATGTCTTTGAGTGATGCTTTCTCTTCTGACATTCTGCAACTCAAATACTCTAATGTAGATTTAACATCACTTTAAACATCAATGATATGTCAGTCAACATTGTACTGTATGATGAGTACCTAACAGGACGATAATAAACATGTCCCCTCGGTGCATGTGTAAACATGTACAAACTTATTCTTAACAGAATAGAGAAGAAATACAATAGAAACTACAGCCCCCTTTTCTGTAACTGGCCACGTGGCTGTAGCTGGTATTTATAACCACCTTCTTCTACTACCCAGTAGTCCCTCTGCCTTCTGCAAGCACCTCAGCAGTCTTGACTCTTTACCTGGAGGGGTGATCCACACCTGCATTCCTGAAGGATCTGAGACGTTTGTCCTTCTGCCTGGACTGGGTTGCCGTAGTTTCCCATTGATCTTAAAAACAGAACATGATAACTACAAGGGACACCCTAAGGGACCTCCTGCAGTCCAAGAGTATGCTTCCGACATCAACTGTGGAGTAACCGCCTGATCTCCTCTTGGTGATCTGCACCAATCACCCCACCAGCACCATATCTCCCTTATTAGCCTGTCACCTCAGATACGAGGAGCCCAAAGTGGCTGGAGAAAGTCTCAACTTCCAGCTTAAAGAAATAATTGTTATACCGCCTGGCAGAAGCATTTCTCCCTCTGGAACTAAGAGTTCTAGTCCCTAGAGCACAAGGCTGCAAGGCCGGGAGCAAGCACTTCACCAGAGGGTCACTAGGGCCAATGGTGAGTGGTGCCATTCCCGCTAACTTATAAGAAAGGCCCGGCTAAGACCGTCTTCTAGTCCCTTCTCCCCTGCAGAGAGGTGACCTATGTCGTGGTACAGGTGTTCCTGTCCCCCCGACTTTCCCTGAGGAACGTCCCACATTCATGTCCGGTATATTTGCATCTCATCTTGGGGCTGCCCCTTCACTGACGTGGCCTAACACAGATCATATCTCCAGAGAGATAAACACACATATTCATAAATAGACGTGTGTATGAATGGCTCTAGCCTTTTATTTATAAAAACCAAATTGGAATCAACCACAAGACCCTGGCAGGGGTGTGAATAAACCCGGTGTGCCAGGTTGATACAATGCAATGCTATTCACCAATGAGAATGGATGAAGATGAATTCTTGGTGAATGTAGTGAATGGATATAAAGATATCATGCTGAGTACAAGGGACAGGCACAGAGGAGTCCCTAAAATGTGAATGTGTCGGTATGCAACCTGAACAAACAGATCTCACCCGGACTCACCAGAGGAGACTGGTGTGGAGAGAGTCCTCCATCTAATGGAATTTTGTGTATGGACTATTTTATACACAGACTAAATCAACTTTAGCTATGATGTTGAGAAGGATTTTCTTTGATGGGTTCCCCCGCCCACAAGCATCTAACCCTTAATGAAGATTTGACTTGGTGAGTCTACTTCCACTATTTCCACTTCTTCCCATGACACTCTTGGTTTGCAGGCATCCTTTCTCCATCTGCAGAAATGCTGCACCCCGACCCCTGAAATGCAAGCTACAGTTTCCTGTGGGTCTCTAATCCAGAGCCTCCTCATACTCTTTGTGGTCACCAGGGACCCGAAGGCCAGTCTTTCACATTTTCTTGCAATTGGCTGAAGTAAAATTTGGATATAAGGACAGCACTTTCATTCTGACAGACAGCCACGGCTGTTGATGTGGCCTCAAACTGAGAGTGCTCTAAAAGGAACACCCTTGTGGGTCTCAGAAGATAAATCCACAAGTAGAGAAACAAAGGAGGTGTTTGTGCAAAGCCTAGAGTTCTGGTGACTGCAGTCAGGGTCACGGGTAGTGACCCCATTCCCAGTCCTGTGCCAATTGCTCTGCTGCATCGATTCACCTGCGGAAAGGAGACACCTCCTCTTACAGATGGTGGATGCGTACGCGTACCTTGCTCATGGTTACCAAGGTGGGGAATGGCAGAAGGCCATTCTCTAGCCTAATTTGACATCCGTGAACTTCTCCATGGCAGAAGCTTGGGCTCATTTATCTCTGTCCCCATTTCACCTAGTGTCTGATAAATGATGACTATTAGAAGAAACTGGGATAAATGAATAGTTTCTCAACAAAGGAATGGATGGTAGCAGGGCAGCTCAGACATCCCCGATTCTTTCCTGGCAAGTCATTACTGTGGGATCCAAGGTTGGACAGGACAGCAGGCTCAGGTTAGAAGGAGCAGTGAGACAGTCTGTGGGAGGGAGGGAAGAGCGGCTGCGGAGGCCACAGCACCCCACCAAATTAGAGTGCCACCTGGATCTCTTCTCCTCTATCACATTTCCTTAAAATCCCTGACACTCTGGGCCATTTAGTCATCGAGGCATAATGGTCCCCACAGCTCTTCCTCTCTTTCTTCCTCAGTCTGATAAGAATAGTGCAAACTCAAAAAGTGAGTGGGCTGGAGCCACCTGCAGCTGACTAGAGGTAAAACCAGCCTCATGAGCCAGGGATGCTCTTTCCCGCTTCTTGGCATAATTGCCTCTGGAGAAATCCTGCCTCTGGGCACCTCATCTGTGGTCACCTCAGTTGTGTCCTGAGTGGAGATGGAAGAGGTTTACTGTTGCTCTGCTGGGAGCAGGGTCAGAGGCTGGAGGTGGGGTCCTCCAGAGATGGCCAACACCTAGGAATCCCTACAAGCCAGATCCACTCCACAGAAACAGCCTCTACTCCACAAAGTTAAAGAAAGTTCTCCTTTTTGGAAAAAGTAAGCTTATATTAATGGTAACTTTACTGCTTTAGGAAGAAGATTCCTTATTGTGTCCATTGGAAACATTCACAAATCTCAAAAAGGCTCCTTGTGCTCCATTGTGAAATGTTATGAATTCCCTGGGTCCGGTCACCTTCTTTCCTACTGTCCCCAGCTGTTCTGACAGGGATTACACTAGTTACACGTTTTCCAAACCCTCAAATACACTCCTACCTTAGTGCTGATCATCTGCACAGAAAGCCCTTCCCCGGGTCCTGTCCCCTGGTCACGGTGACTTACCTGTTCAAGCAACTTGTCCTAAAAGTGGGCCTCAGGGTCATTATACTTAGTTTGATTGCATTTATGACATTTGTACTCCCAGTCAGGGGGCCTTCCCTTGCTTCATTTTTATCAGCTTCCTTCATATTTATCAATAACATTGCTGCATGGCGTAAGTTATTTTCAGACAATAACGCATGCTGTGAAGAGTGCCTTGTCAGCCCCACGGCGCAGTGTGGAAAGACGAGGGTGTTTGCATTCCCCTCAGGACATGAACGCCCAGTGACTAGGAGCTTTGTTTGGTTCTCTGCTGTATTTTTAGTTCCTGAAAAGATATTATGATATAAAACGTGTTTTTTCAAGTAGCATAGAGAATGCCTCACTTAATACACATTTTGGGCATAGTTTTCCCTGTATTTCCCAAACTCTTCTCATTATTAATCCTCCAAGTTGGAGTTTCTGTTCACATAGAAAAAAGTGATGCTTATCCTAAAACCAAGATTCATTGTGGAGTTTTTTTTTCCTATATCATCATTGATTAAAATAGTTATGTTAATTATCATTTGGATTGTTACTAAACTCTAATGATCACCTAGAATAAATTCTACACTGGACTACAAAGATCACTGTTTTCTTACTGTCGTTTTTTAAATGTTAGTGTTCCCCAAGTGTCTCGACTTGTCACTCATCTTTTTTTGTAGAAACTTATCTTTTTTTTCTTTCATGACTTTAACCTCTATACACCTAAATCTCCCTTGCTCACTCGCCTGGAATTCTCTCAAAGGATTCCAGATTCCAGTACGAATGGCCTCCTCTTACAAAACAGCTCCTCTGGATCCACATTCGGGCATCATGGTTTCCATATTCCTTGCTACATCCAGGGCACCATTGTCTATGTAGTTCTCAAGTCGAGCTCAGAAGGAGCCTTAACATGCTCAGTTCTTTCTGGTTAGGTCCTCAGAATCCCAGTCTCAGTATATCCATTTTTCTTCTTCCTAGATGTGGCCATAAACCCACTTCACCCTCACTGTCACTTCCACATGTTGACGGTGGACTTGGCTGCCTCCAGGCACCCCGCTTCACCCCCACTGACCAACGTCCTCCTTGCCACTCCTGGGCCTTCCCACAGGTTGGCCATGGCACACAGATCTGTGAGACCTTGGTCCCATTCTCTAGTCTAATTTGGCATCCATGAGCTTCTCCATGGCAGAAGCTGGGGCTCATTTATCTCGGTCCCCATTTCACCTAGTGTCTGATAAATGATGACTATTAGAAGAACCTGGGATAAATGAATAGTACGTAAACAAAGGAATGGACGGTAGCAGGGCAGCTCGGACATCCCCGATTCTTTCCTGGCAAGTTGTTACAGGAAGCTTCCTGGGGAAGAAGCAGCAGCCATAGGCTAACAAGCGATAAGCCTCCCCTGAACCACCTTTTAATAACAACTTACTGTATAAATAGATTATCATAGGTGACTCTGCAACAATATAGTCTAATAAAATTAGTACATTTACTGTAATAGAAAAATGTTCTCAAGAGGTTATGAATCTGAGAAAGTGTATGAATTTAACAGTTCAGCCATGTCATAAATCCCTCTACTCAAGGTCACCTTCGAATATAGACTTCTGAATGCCCCTTGATTAACATCAGGGCTTTCATGCCCCAGAGGGGATGAAAGTAAAAATTCCTTTCCTTGTTCTCTGCCTTTGCTCTCCTGAAATCTACTTGATTGGAGAATCAGAGGCCTGTAATATGTTCAACTTTCTGTGCCAACACAGATATGAATTCCATCCCTTAGTTCATCAAATTTAGTGAGTGCTTAAGAGATATTGAGGAATGATGGGATCTGGGGATTTAGGGCTGGGTAAGAAACAATGGTCTTGTTAAACACTCAGCCTCCCAGAAAGATCAGAGCCTTGCTGAATCCTGCTGACACAAGGTGGCCCTGGTCAAGGGCGGACAAGGGTGGGACAGGAACATTGTGTGCAACAGGGTCTTTAGAAGGTCACCGCTCTAACTGGACATTGAAGTTCCAAGAAGATGTAATGTTAAGAGACCAGTTCGTCTTATTGTAATCCACTCCTTTTAATATTTATTTACTGATAGAAGCTTTTCTGCAAATTTCAGAAACTCATTATATCTTAAAGAGCGAGTGCTCTACAATAGCCACAGGATGCCACTCCTTTAATGACAAGATTGCACACTTCAAGTCACTCCCTAAGAATAATAAAACTTTATGGATTTGTTGGTGGGAAGTAAGAATTGTGCTGTATCAAAAGTAACTTATTCCATCTCTGACCAAGCTGGGATATACAGTTTTCCACAAATAAGGTCAGTATTTTAAAAAAAAATCCTAAAAAGATCAATATGTGACTATGTATTTTATCAGAACTGAGCAAGAATCCTACCCTTTTTCTTCTGAGTGGTTCTTTGATCAGCTTCCCCCTCTTAGACTTATTTTAGATTCTAATGGAGCTGGCGCTGGGTTAGCAGGGAGCCTGCGTAAGGGATGTGGCACAGAGAGGGCCGAGGATGTCTTTGGCCCCGAAGCCAGACCCCTGATGTCCGTACCGCCTTCTGAATATCATTAACAGCAGAATGATAACTGGTGTTTCTTTTATGTTCTGAGTGTGTGCTTTCCATAGCTTATCTTCTTTTTTTCTGTTAATTTGGAAAAGAAGCAATTGTGTGAATATCATCGATCTACATTTTCAAAGGCAGGGTACTCATGAGATAAGTAGGTCACACTAACTTCTGTAACATCGAATGCTGATTTCCAGAAGAATGTTTTCTTTTCAGTTGTTTAGAAATTTCTGAAAAATTACCCAGTTTCAAGTTAGAAAATCTGTCCTTGGCTTCAATATATTCCTTTTAAAAAAGCAATTTAAGATGTTTATAACAGGGGCTGGGGATGTGGCTCAAGCGGTAGCACACTTGCCTGGCATGCGTGCGGCCCGGGTTCGATCCTCAGCACCACATACAAAGATGTTGTGTCCGCCAAATACTAAAAAATAAATATTAAAATTCTCTCTCTCTCTCACTCTCTCTTAAAAAAAAAGATGTTTATACATGTCCAATTCAAAGCCAATAGAAAGTTTCAACTTTCAATCCTTGGAAGATATCATCCACATTTCATTATGTACTATGAAAATCGTGTTTGATTGATTGATTGATTGATGGATTGATTTTTTCTTTTTTATTTATATATGACAGCAGAATGCATTATAATGCTTATTACATATATAGAGCACAATTTTTCATATCTCTGGTTGTATACATAGTATATCCACACAAATTCATGTCTTCATACATGTACTTTGGATAATAATGATCATCACATTCCACCATCATTAGTAACCCATACCCTCTCCCTTCCCCCAAAAAGCCTCTGCTCTATCTAGGGTTCATATATTCCTCCCATGCTCCCTCTCCCTATTCCACTATGAATCAGTCTCCATATATCAAAGAAAACATTCTGCATTAGTTTTTTGAGATTGGCTAACTTAGCATTATCTTCTCTAACTCCATCCACTTACCTGCAAATGCCATGATTTTATTCTCTTTAATTGCTGAGTAATATTCCATTGTGCATATATGCCACATTTTTTATCCATTCATCTATTGAATGACATCTAGGTTAGTTCCACAGTTTTGCTACTGTGAATCATGCTGCTATAAACATTGATGTTAGTGTGTCCCTGTAGTATGCTGTTTTTAAGTTCTTTGGGTAAAGACCAAGGACAGGGATAGCTGGGTCAAATGGTGGTTTCATTACCAATTTTCCAAGAAATCTCCATACTGCTTTCCATATTGGCTGCACCAATTTGCAGTCCTACCAACAGTGTATGAGTGTACCTTTTCCCCCACATCCTCGCCAACACTTATTGTTGTTTGTATGCATAAGACCTGCCATTCTGACTGGAGTGAGATGAAATCTTAAAGCATTTCTCTAATTGCTAGAGATGATGAGCATTTTTCACATATTTGTTGATTGATTGTACATCATCTTCTGAGAAGTGTCTCTTCAGGTCCTTGGCCTATTTATTGATTGGATTATTTGCTTTTTTTGGTGTTTAACTTTTTGAGTTCTTTATATACCCTAGATATTAGTGCTCTATCTGATGTGTGAGGGGTAAAGATTTGCTGCCAAGATGTAGGCTCTCTATTCACCTCACAGATTGTTTCTTTTTCTGAGAAGAAACTTTTTAGTTTGAGTCCATCCCATTTATTGATTCTTAATTTTAGTTCTTGTGCCACAGGAGTTGAATATTGTGTTTTATTCAGATAAATTAATGCTCAACAGCATATACGACCTTTAAAAAGAGATATGATATCCTCATCTAATGATCTAATGTAGGCATATCCACTTTTTATGGACTCCCTTTGTCGTTAAAAACATCTTTGAGATATTTTTCCCCTAACCTGTTGTGTAAATTTGAACTAAATTGTAGTTCAGGATACCTAAATATGATCATTTCATTTTTCCTATTTTTTTTTTGAATTTTACATAAAACATTATTTTAAAAAATTTCTCCAGTCACGCTTATTACAATAACTGATAGTCTTGTAATGCTAACAAGTTTTTCTCTATTTTGTATTGAATGAAAAACTAAATAGTTCTTTAAAAAAGAAAATTTGGAAAATACAGAGATTAGAAAACACAACCCCACGAGCCTCTCCCATTACGTATAACACAACCCACGCTCCTGGCCACTCTGCTGTTTGGAAACTTCTGTGCAATGACCAGTGTGGAGCTGCGGTCTGAATATGGTTTGCTGCCTCTGAAGCTCCTGTTGGAGCTTGGTGCCCTCATGGCAGTGCAGGGCTGGGGCTAGGAGGAGTCAGGTCTCTAGGAGGGACAGGGTCAGTGACCCTGAGAGCAGCGTGGGGTGCTGCTGGGAGCCATTAGCCAAGTAGGTATGACAATTTCCTTGCCAGCGTACCCCATGTTGCAGTGACATTGAATGTAGGTGACCTTGCTCAAGGACCAAGTCGGATTAGGGCGTTCCCGGTTTAGGTTCCAGGTTTAAGGTTTAAGATTATTCCTGCTGGGAATAGGGCGTATCCTGCTGCCTGAGTTCCCCTTGAGTTCTCACGGGATTCAGACAATATATTTTGGAGATAGAAGCCCAGTGGAGGTGGATTTGGGCAGCAGGATATGCCCTATTCCCAGCAGGAATAATCTTAAACCTTAAACCTGGAACCTAAACCGGGAACGCCCTAATCCGACTTGGTCCTTGAGCAAGGTCACCTACATTCAATGTCACTGCAACATGGGGTACGCTGGCAAGGAAATTGTCATACCTACTTGGCTAATGGCTCCCAGCAGGGTGCAGGGAGGCTGCGCCTTGGTTTGTCTCTTTTCCAGGCCTGGCTTGCTCTTCGCTCTCCATCCTGAGCTGAAGTTGCAGGAAGCTCACCAGAAGCTCAGCCGATGCTGGTCCCCATCTCTGCTATGTAACAGAAAATGGAGTCAGACAGTATATAAGCGCCAGATAACATTTATAAAAAAGACAGATGATGCTGTTTTCTGCTAACCTAGGGTGTGCGGCGCTCTCTCGGCGGAGGGTGTCATTCCTTGGCACTGCATGCCACTGGATGGAGGAAGGCACCAGTGGGTCTCCACGTCTCCTTTGTCTTAGCTTTTGTTTCTTCCTCTCCCCTTTCTCCTTTCTCTCTCACTCTCACCTCCCTGTCTTAGTCATTCCAATGATGAACAAAAGAGGCTTCATAGCAGAAAGAATTCAGAACATGGAAATCCAACATAGCCTGGTAACCCTGGGTAACCCTGGAGTAAAACGTGTGCTGAATCTGTGGGCCAGCCTTCCCTTCAAGGTGCATCCACGATGTTCACGCAGACTCCTCTCCCCATCAGCCCCCGAGGACACACTGTCCATGTGGCGTATATTCAGAGACAAAGAACAAATCTGACGCCCAGGGTGAGAGAGGCCTGAGGGTTTAGACCTAGAGGGGCCTGTACGGCCACCCATTGGTGGCCTCCCTCCCCATAGCTGCCTTTCTCAACTCTCCAAATAGCAGAAAAATAGTGGATAAAATCGAAGTTTCCCCAAGAAAATGAACAGCTTTTAAGTCAAGGTGATATTTTACTTCAAGCATTAAAAGCTTAAAAAAAAAGTCCTGGAATCTGTAGAGGGGATTTGCTGTGTCTTTGATCTTCCTCCGTCTGAATGTTTCTCTATAGATGATAGATATATGGATCATATGCATATTGCATATAAACATGTGTGTTTTCATTTAGTGGTAGGACTTTACTGGGTCAGTATCTCCATCTTTCAGAGGCCCAGCGGTTTCTATTCAGAATGAAATGGACCACAGTAACAGACAAAGGCCTGTTGGCAGGCTGAACAAGGCACTACAGCTTTCAGTGAAAACAAAGGGTCCAAGCGCTGAGAGACGTCGCTGGCTCTGGGTTTCCACGTGCGAATTCACTGGGCTTGCAGGAAGGCTTTCTGTGGTATCTGTTTCTTGAAGCAGGCTGCTTCCTGTCTTGTTTGAAGCCACGGTTATGAGTGGTGCCACTTTGCAGGAGTGGCTGGCCTGGTGCGCTCAGAGTGTATTCATTTATTTATTTTTTGGTACCTGGGATTGAACTCAGGGCCACATCCCCAGCCCTAAAGTGTTTGCATTTTATTCAGAGACAGGGTCTCACTGAGTTGCTTAGTGTCTCACTTTTGCTGAGGCTGGCTTTGAACGCATGATCCTCCTGCCTCAGCCTCCCAAGCCACTGGGATTCCAGGTGTGCGCCACCACACCTGGCATATTCATTCCATTTTTTTTTTTAAATTGAAACTTTCTTTTCTAAAACTCCTGCTAATTCCTGAAGCATTTTGCTTTTCTGACAGCCTTCGAAAAATCATCAGGAAGATTTTCAAGGGAAACATCACCTTTGAAATGTCAGTCTTTGAGTTTCAACATGGCTGCGCGGGTTCCTCTCCCGCCGTGCCGAGCACTCCCTCCACTTTATCACGGGCGATTCTGTTATCATCATGGACATCAAGGAACTGTTGGCAGAAACTCAGGTCCTACTGAGGCACTTAGGGCCTTCTGCCTGTGCATTAAGTGATTCCAGACCCCAGGGTTCCCCCGCTTTGTTGGGTAATTTACCTGTCTTCTCCTTCCAGCTGGTTGGTTACTGCTTGCTGTTATCTCAGCCTCCTGGCTGCTAATCTGCTTGGAGCTGGGAAATGAAGTCAGCAAGATATTTCCATTGCATAAAATAAGAATAAATAGGTATAAAGTGAGAGAACGTGGGTCTCACCATAAGTAGTATTCATGGAATATATTACATAGTGTGATATCAAGAAAGCCATGTGGTGCAATCATAGTGTAACTTTGGTGCTAAAACTTTAAATGTTTTTTTTTTTTTTTTTCAGATTCCATGATGCAAACTGATAGTACCTTTGAGAAGAACTTTGACCCACTTTCGGAGCAGTCTGAAGTTTATTTAAGAATTCAAAACTGCAAAAACATTTGGTTTGGGCATGGGTAAATCACATATTAAAATATAAAATTATGAATGTGGAGAAACACAGCACCCACCTGACCATGGCCATCCCTAGACAGGAAAAGGGGTATCTTACCATTTATCTGTATGAATTTGCTCCATAAAAGCAAAACAAATAATAGTAAAAATGAAATATAATAATAATACAAGGAAGCATCAGCAACAACAAATAAAAAGTATCTAAAAAAATAAGGACTTCCCAATTCTGAAAGGTACTATATATTTTTTTAGGAAGTTCTTACATTCATTTTTTGTTCCTTAAGTGTTTATTTTCCATCAAACATATACACATACGTATGTAGTTGTAAGAGGCAAATGCTTACAAGATCATATGATATGCCTGTTATGTATATATTTGTACATATATATATATAAATTTGATATATATATATCTATATACATATATTCATGTATATATCTCTTCCAGTCCTTCCCACTCCTAATTTCTTTTTTTAATAATTTTTTTTTAGTTGTAGATGAACACAATACCTTTATTTAATTTGTTTTTATTTTTATGTGGTGCCAGGGATTGAACTCAGTGTCTCATGCATGCTAGGCCTGTGCTCTCCCACTGAGCCACAACCCCAGGGCCCCCACTCCTAATTTCAAAGGCACTTCCTTTCAACTGGTAGTTGATACCATCATGCATATATATTATCTCTATCTGTGTTCCTAGAACATGTCTAGATTGCATGTGTTGATTTTTCAGTTTTGCATATCAATTGACTTCCTGCAGCAGAGGAGCTGAGGTCTGCTCCCTAAGCCTTCTGAAAGAGCATGCCATTCCTGTAAACAAGCTCACAGTTTGTTTCCATTTAATCCCATTCTTTTAATATTTATCATAAATTTTCTTTGAAAGCAGTTCAGGGTTTTTCCGCTTACTTACAACTGTACTGTGACATGCTGCGACTTTTTCCATTTATTTCACAGATTCTTTGCTTGAATCATGCATAAGTCTTCCCTTACTCACAGGCATTTCTGTTTATCTTGAGCTTAACTACAGAAGTGGTCTTGCTGGACCATAGGCAGCTGATGCAATATCAGCCTGTGCTTCAGGGAGACTGTACTGTGTCACCTCCGTGGCCGTGGGTGAGATTGGTGAAGTCACCACATGTTTGTCAACCCTTGGGGTTATCTGCTTTTGACTCTCGCCATACTGGTGCAAACCCAGGGCTGCCTCTCTGTGGTATGCAGATGTGCATTTCCTGATGGCTAGTTTGGCGTGCGTCTTTTCATGTGCTTATTGGCAACTTGCACAGCTTTTAAAGTAATGTCTATTAGCAGAACACAACAGACACTAGTATGGCAATATGTAAATCAATGGATGTGTAACTGATGTGATTCTGCAATCTGTATATGGGGTAAAAATGGGAGTTCATAACCCACTTGAATCAAAGTGTGAAATATGATATATTAAGAAATATGTAATGTTTTGAACAACCAACAATAAAAAAATAAAAAATAAATAAATAAAAATAAAGTAATGTCTATTGAGATATTTTGCTCATTTTTAAATGGCTTATTTGTCTTTTTATTACTGAGGTACATGTTTTCTTTATATATTCTAGGTGTGAGTTCTTTTTATATTTATACAATACACTGCAGATGTCTCCTCCTCTTCTGAAGGTGTCAGTTCCCCTCTTCCATGAGTACTTGAAAGCACAATGATGTTTAGTTTTGATGATGTTCAATGGATTCTTTTTTCCTTTTGCTGCTGGACCTGTTTGGTGTCCTACCCCAGAATCTGAAGAGTTTAATCTAAACATCCACAATGGTTTCTGTGAAATGACTTAAACAATTTAGTGTATATTAACTTTTAAAATTTATATACTATTCTTCAAGGTCTATCTTGTCAGGATTCACAATTCTCTGTGAAATAATAATACTTAATGGATATGTGGTAGTGTTTAAGTGAAGAAATCCTTTGTAATAGAAGTCCCCAGGATTAACTATGAGATTTGCTCAGATGGGACAGGTAGATCTGGCACAGCATAATTATCTTCAAAGCATATTTAACATGACAATTTTGTATTCATGTATATGCTATTTAGGCAATATTTTTCAATATTCAGGAGTTGCAAAATGTTTATTTTATTTCCCATTTGGAGCAAAACATTTGTTCTTTCAACATATGTCTTCTATGTTTTTAAAACACTTCATTATCTTCCTATGGTTAATAAATATTAAAAGCAGATAAATCTCTGCACTTATATTCCATTTTCAAGGTATTTCTGCCTGCATTTCATTTTCCCTGGGCTCGCCCGTGGCCACCTGTCCTTATTTATTACCCATCAGGTGATCTTTATCTTGGTCTCTGGTGACGTTATTACTGAGCTTGGCCTGAGAGCCATTATTCAATCATGTTGCAATAAATGAAGTTGAACGTGCCATTGAAGGACAGATGCTGAAATCAGAAGCCAGAAGAGAAAGGGTGGTGAGACCCAGGGTGCAGCTCTTACAGAACACAGGTAGGAAAAACCATGGTTTGGGGGTTTTCAACGGAAGAGGAGAAAAGCTGAGCCACGGTGGAGAGCTGGCCTTCCCACCCAGGCAGACTGTGACGTCAGCATCAAAGGTGGAAAAACAGGAAGGTGCAGAGGAGAGCTCAGCCCAGGCTGGAGGAACACAAGGCCAGGAGAGGCGGAGGGAGGAGAGTCCTGGGGTGGTCACCAGGGTGTTACCGGAAAGGAAGTCACACAAAGTTACACATTTGCTCACTGAGTTTGTTTTCTCAGCACGGTGGTGCAATTCTGTCGTCCCTACAGAAAGGAAAAAGACACAGCACAAATAAGAAGTAAGAAAGGATCCCAAGGAAAAACTGCATTGTTAACCCAGAGGAAAGACAAGAGTATGCTGGGAAAATCAGTCTGAAGAACGGACAAAATGTGCAGGGTCCTGAAAGAAGGCCTGGATTCGCACCCAGCATCAGAAGTCACACCTCATTAATGCTGATTTCACAGTATAGATAGGGCCTATGGCTGTGTGACATGTGGCCATTAGGAGAAGCCAGGTGAAGGTTTTTATAAATTAATGTATTTACCTCAAAATAGCATGACTTCAAGATTTAAATATGATAATGCACAATACTTAGAATCCGGAATCTCCCAATGTAATTTGGTTGATTTGGACAAAAAAAGCTTTTGTAGACATTACTCTAGAATATAGGTATTTGTTTTCCACATTAGCTACTAGCGTTGATTTTACTTATTTACCTACTTATTTGCAGTGCTGGGAATGGAACCCAAGACCTCACCCAGCAAGTGCTTTACCACTGAGCTACATTCTCAGCATCATCGATATATACTTTTTAACCATTCTTTTCTTTTTGGAATTCAGTATCTTAGAGATTCTCATATGTACAGTTCAAAACGTTCTCACATAAGATACTAGGCATTTTATTTTTATTTCATGCTTATTATGAATTCGTTTCAAAAATATTTTTATTGAAGTTCAAAAATACATTTTATGAAGTAGATATTTTATTCATGAAATCAATGTGCTTTCAGAATCCTTTTCTTACATTGCTAGATAGCAAATGAATTCATTAATGATTAATAAAATCACTCATTAATGATTAATAAAATGATTAATGATTAACAAAAGAAAAAATCTCCTCCCCCAATCCAAAATGGAACAGAAACTCTACATTAATTTTTCACAACAATTATAGAAATACTTGCTGTTTAAACTGCCCACCTCAGTCCCAGGTAATGACTGCTGCGTTTTCTGTCTTTCTATCTAGATTGGCACTTTCAGGGCATCTTCTGTATATGAGCATATGATATGTAGACCCTCATGCCTGGATTTTTGCGCTTAGCCTAAGGCCTTTGTGGTTCCTGGTGATGTGCACGCTTGGTGCTTTGTTCCTCTCTTTATGAAGAGTGGTCCACAGCACGACTGTTCCAGTTCATTGATCCATTCTCCAAGTAAGCCTTGAGTTCCTCTTGTTGGTGGTTGTGAATGGGGCCGCCATGTGTCTCTGTGCAGATAGACACTATTCTCTTCCTGAGTAAGAACATTCCACTAATCTTTCTTACTTTAGCAAATACCTGCATGTAGATTTTGCATTTTTGTAGTTCCTTTCCTGTTTATTATTTTTGAATACTTGGCTTATATTTCCCAATCTAAATTTGGCCATCAACTTCAAAACCATTGGCATTTCAAGACCAGTATTAAGAAAATATCTTTCCTGAATTAAATCACATACTAATATTTAAGATTTTCATGTCTTCCAATTGATTTTTAATGAGAATTTCTACTTTTAGTAAAAAAAAAATTCTGAGAAACAAGCAACATTGTCAGAAAGATTACAGTAAATAATCCCAGGTATAAAGTTTTAAAATAGTTTAATTATCTGAAAGTAGTTATAAATAGAGTTGTTTTCTAAAACACTAGAGGTGGTTTGTCTGCTTTATTTTTAATGATATAGAAACAAAACCATCATCTTCTATTTATAAGTTATTACAAAATTGTATTCTTTAAAAATAAATAATCAGAGATAGAGTGTGTGCGTATCAACTGAGTTGTAGGATCACATACTGAAAAGTTCATGGGATAATTCCCCCGTGGTGTTTACAAGGTAAGCACCATATTTTCATGTATGTTATTTGTATTTGCCAAGTATGGTGGTTTCAAAACCTTAATCACAGAATCTGCTTTCTCTTCAGAGTCAGATCTGCCATGCCACTTGGCTAGTAATGCTAATAATTGTGAAAACACCTATTGTGATGTATCAAAACCACAATAAATGGTTGTCCTGATGAACACTTAGCAAGTGGCTCCTCTTTCTTACTCTGTATCATTATTTTCTTGCTTGTCTGCCTCAGTGCCGTCATGCCTAGGTTCTTCCCAGATCCAGGAACACCTTGCCCTCCACTGGTCCTGTTTTGTGAAGTTCTTCTGCTATTTTTAGATGTTCTGTATTTTAAATTCTTTTTCACCAAAGGTAGAAAGAAGACTAATTTCACTAATCACCCTCCGTGTCTTTGGAATATCACAACAATGCTGCAAGTCAGATACAGATGTTTTGCTCTGTTGGGCTGCCATAAAAATTACCCCAGACAGGGATGCTCATACATATACACAGCAAGCTTTACTTGTGTGGAGGCTGGAAGCCCACCAGGCAGGAGCCTGCAGATTTGCTGCAGGGAGGCCACTTCCTGGTTCCCAGGTGATGTCCCCTAGCTGCTGAACTCACTCATAAGGACCTCATCGTGGTTCTTCAGCATCTCAGGAAGGCTCCACCTCCAAACAACATCTCCCTGGGGTTGCGTTTCAACATATGGATTTGGAGGAACATAAGCATTCAGTCTGCAACAACATGCAAATAAGAAAATCCTGGTTCAAAAAAATGAAATTAAACACTGAAGGACACATAGGTATAGGAAGGGCAGAAGTGTACACTTCTCTCTAACTCATGGTTAGGCTGTGTTCATATAGTCACTTGTACTAAATTAAAAAAAAATGGCATTTTTGAAATTAGAACTCATATGGTTTATATATTTTAAAAAATAGAAGAAAACAAAATTTCATTTTATGTGAAAATATGACATTTATAGCTATATAAGGTATTCACTTAAATATAGAAAAAAAATCCTAGAATATATTTCAATTATAATTATTTTACAGTCTAGATTTCAAGAAGTTAGATGTATTCACAACAATTAGCCTAGAAAACATCATAGGCTATGGTTATTTTTCTTAAGTGTTACTTTCATTCAATGCTTATTTTATATTAGGTTTGATAGGTGTGTATACATAGAAAGAAATTTCCAGTGTTGATGTGTTTTACACAGCAAGTAAGATCTTGTTTAGGAGAAACCTGGCCCCAGCATTATTTGTGTGACCTAAGGCACGGTATTTGATAAACTCTTCAGTTTCCTATTATGCAAGGGATAGGGTGACCGTCTTTGTCTGATAGGTCTTAAAGAGAATCAGCTACAAGAAATGACTCCAAGTCTCCAGGTCTCCACTGCAGGAAGCTGAAAACTTCTCTTCTACTTTCATCATCTCCGCTGGCTTTTGACTTTTTTCCACTACAGAAGCAAAATTTCATCTGTTTTATGCGCGCACGTGTGTGTGTGTGTGTGTGTGTGTGTGTGTGTATGTCGTTGTTTTTGTTGCTGCTGCTGCTGTTCTTCTTATTATTTTTGTTTATTCACAAGTCCCAGAACATTTTTCTAGCCATATTTTCTTTAATTTCCAAAGAAATTATTTCATCCCCCAAACATACCTAACTTAAATGATTATAGTAATACATTAATCTTCTCATTAGACTGAAAAATGGCTTCAGTTGTGTTAGAGAATGGGTGAGAGCTCCTTGGCTATTACAGACAGCATGTTAGTGACCAGGGAGACTACCATTACTGTCTTCCTCTTCACAGCCACCGTCGTCCTGACCTTTCAACATATAACACATCAGAGTTCTGTGCTTGTCACCGCACCACCATCTGATCTGCCAACAACTCTGGAGTTGAGCAAGGGAGCTGTCATTGTCCTTATTTCAGGGATTGATGGCTGCAGAGCCCTTAGTCTCCCTTATAGCTACTGTATGGAGTATACATACATCATCCTGTAGGTAATGGAAATTTAGTATGCCCGGGTTTTAACTTCAAACCTATGACTCGGTTTCAATCAAAAACAGTTTCTAGGGGTGAGATGGAGTAACAACCTCTAGATTTACAAACAAAACATGAACACAAAATATGAAATTGCTCTTTTCAACCACCAGATGTCAAACCATATGGGACAGTGGTCACCAAAAGACCAGAAAAGAAAAGATAAGCCCTACAACTTCCTCAGTTGGCTTGTCTGTCTGCACCTGCAGTGCAGGGAGGGAGCAGGGCGAGTCTGGCACAGGCTCTGAGTTGGGCAGCTGTGGCTGAGGGTGCAGGAAGTGAAGGTGGGTAGAATCAACAAGGAGAGAGTCACAAAGGGAGAGTGACAGAGGCACAAGTTCCAGATGTGACAGAAGGTCCCCTGGTGCACTCATCAGAGCATGGCCCAGGCTTCAGGTGTGGAAACCACCCCAAGAAGCAGGAGACCCACCAAATCACTGTCTCCCCTTCTTTTCAGCATAGTATTAGAAACCTAACCAGAATAATAAGGCAAGAAAGAATATAAAGTCATCCATGTAGGGAAGGGAGAAATGAATACCTCTGCTTATTACACTGCCTTATATGTTAATTATATGTGTATATATAAATTCACTGCAAAATACTGTTAAGCTAAAACAGTAAAGTTTTAAGTTATGAAATCAACATGCAAAAATCATAGTGTTATTAGACACTAAAAACAACCTGCGATGAAATAAATTTTTAAAAATCCCATTTACAATTGCATAAGAAGTAAAATGAAATGAAATACTTAGGAGTGGATTTAACCAAGGAGGTGAAAAATCTCTACACTGAAAACTACAAAACAAGAATGAAAAAAACTGAAGAAGAGATACATAAATGGAAATATATCCCATGTGCATGAATTGAAAAATTAAGATTTTTAGAATGTCCGTACAAATAAGGTAATCTGCAAATCCAGTGCAATTCTCGTGCAAAGTTTCAATGTTCTTTTACACAGAAATAGAATAAACAATCCTAAAATTTGTATGAACCCAGAAAAGACACTGAATGGACAAAATAAACTTGAGAAAAATAAACAAAACTGGGGGTATCTTACTCCATGATTCCAAAATATATTAATTATATTATGAAGCAAGTATAACCAAAACAGCACAGTACTGGCATAATGACACAATCAATAGAAAGTCCTGAAAAAATCCAAGTAATTATGGTCAATGGGGTGTTGACATGGGTGTCAGGAGTGCAGGGGGCAAAAGGGCAGAGGCAGGAGGCCTGAGGAACTGTGCACATACCTTGCACCACATGAAAACTAAACTCCAAATGGATAGAACACTTAAACCAAGACCTCAAACAGTGTCACTGTGGAGCAGAACAGAGGAGAAGCTCTGTGACATGGGACTTGGCGGTGATTTCTCAGACAGGACCCCAAAAGCACAGGCCAGAAAAGCAAAAGTATGGGATGGCTTCAAAGTAAGAGCTTCTGCAGAGCAGAGGAGAAAACTCAGAAACTGAAGAGAGAGTATTGGCAAATCATAGCTCTGCTTTGTGACTAAAACCCAGAATATCTAAGAACCTAGACATTTTAAGAGCTGGAAGACAAATACCCTATTAAACAATGGTAAAGGATGTGAACAGGAAGATATAGGCAGCGGATGTATAACAATACCCTCAGCTCTAGCCACCAGGCAAATGTAAGGTAAGACCACAGGGAGGTGTCACTGCCCCTGGGTGGAAATGCTACTATAAAACAGATGAAGGAAGCAAGTGCTGAGGAAGATGGGAGGAAAGGGAGCCCAGGACAGGCTGAGGGGAGTGTTACTTAGTAACATAAATATTAACATGTTACTTAGTAATATAAATATGTTATTTAGTAACATAATAGTAACATAAATAGTAAGGCGGTCTTCAAAGCCCCAGAAATAGAACCATGTGATTCAGCATTCCAACCTGTTGTTATAGGCAAAAGAGTTGAAATTAGTGTACCAAAGATATATGAGCACTCCCATGTTTCCTGAGCATTATTCATAATAGCCTAAAGGGTTGGATAAACAAGGAAAATGTGTCATATGTACACAGTCCAATACTATACAGCCTTTAAAAAGAGAGACATTCTGTTACTCACAACAACAGAGAGATCTGGAGGATGTCTTGTCAATTGAAATAAGCCAGGCACAGAAATAAAAACATTGCATCATCTTATTTATATGTGGAACTTCAGAAAGTTAATTAGTCTCATAAGGTATTACCAAATGCAGAGGGATAGGGAAAGAGCAGGGGCTCATCAGAGGGTACGAGGCTTCAGCCAGACTGGAGGAATAAGTCTCAGTGATACACCGCACTGCATGGTGCTCGGTGTTGTTAATAATATATTGTATAATTCAAATTTGTTAGGATAGAGTTTTAAAGTTCTCACTGCAGAGGAATGATAACTTGAAGAGCTGATGCGTATGTTCATGAGCTTGCCTGATGGTCCACAATGTGTATAGACATCACATTTCACCATATATATATATATATATATATATATATATATATATATATATATATCACTTGACAATTAAAATTAAATAAAAAAAATATAAAAAGATGATTATCATCACTAGCCAATATAAAAAAAAATGCAATTAAAGCCAAATGAATTATCATCACAGATCTTTTAGAACAGCTAACAATACATAAAACAGGCAAAGCAGCCAGTGGCAAGGATGAGGAGGGACTGGTTCACCCGAATTTCACTGGCAGGAATGTGAGTGATACGAGGACTTTGGAAATGAGGCTGGCAGAGGTAAATGTGCCTACCCTGAGATCCAGCCAGTGCTTCCTAGTTATTTCAGAGAAAAAGTAAACATATTTCCATGTAAGATCCATGTATGCATGCATTAATATTTACAGCAGGCTTATTTTAAGGACCCCAACTGACATAGTCCAAGTGTCCACCAGCAAGTGATACATAAACAAATTATGGTATGTGGACATGACACATGGGACTACTCAGCAATGTGTGGGGTGAATAAGCGCACGCTGTCTGGAGTTTCACAATATTGGATAAAAATCAAGGAAGGGAGCAATCGAAGAGGAAGAAGGCACATAGTACATTTGTTAAAATGACATGATTTTGTAATGTGTTTGAAAGCTGCATCATGCATGCCACTTAGGAAGGACCATTTCAGTTGAATGAGACAGTCAACATTTACCTGATCCTGTGAATTTTGCCAGCCTTCTCAATCGGGTCCAGCTATTGCTCATTAATAAGATGTTGGAAATGAAATCAGACTTACTTCCATCCTGGATTCTGCCGTAACAAGACCCAAGTGTCTAGGCTCAGGTTCTGCAATGTAAGGGTTCGAACTTGGGGCACTATTTTAAGAACACTGCACAACAATGTGTTTCAGTGAGGGTGTGAGAAATGCTTTATTTTTATATGTGAATAAAATCTTTAAAAATTATCTCTGGTTTAGTATTCCCTTACGAAGCTTTGGAAATAGGCAGAAGTCATGGAAATGTACAACAATAACAAGGTTTGTTATTCACATTCTGTTGTTGTCTAGAAATGAATCTTGGGTTCTTTTCCAAAACATTTTTTCTTAAGGACTTTTCAATCAGTGTAGTAATTTTCCCAGCAATGCCAAGAGACCACTTTTTAAAATATATCTTATGATTTTCCAAAGTTGAATAATATTGTGATGTAACTATCCAGTTACTCTTCTCCGGGGATATTCTACTAGGTTAAATCACTCGAACTCTCATGATGCATGAAAATCAGAGGAAACTAGTCATAGAGAATACAAAGTTATTTGCTGAGATTATTTTGACATTTCTCAAAAAGCAAATTATTCAGACTATTTTTTTTAACATTATGTACTATACAAATACACTTGGTGGGAATTGCCAGTTTTGTATTGGACAAGCAAGAGTTATGGAAAGTAGATTTTTTGCAAGATCATAGTGTAGCAATCTCTGTCCCATGATGTGTCCTAAATTGCACACTTAAAACTATGACCAGCATATGTTGAGGCCTCCAGACATATTTGGTGATGGAAATCCTTTGATGTGACCTTGGTTGTTAGGGTTGAATGGTTATTCTCCTAGGCAATATACTTCCAACACAGAGGCCATATCACGATTTGCTGTTTACATCTATATATTGTATTACATATATTATATATCGATTA
Organism: Marmota flaviventris; assembly: GCF_047511675.1. Lineage (NCBI taxonomy): Eukaryota > Metazoa > Chordata > Mammalia > Rodentia > Sciuridae > Marmota > Marmota flaviventris. Next base: position 175,318,671 of record NC_092500.1, read on the forward strand.
CCACCAAGTTGACATTTATAAAGACATGCTTTCAATTACAAAATTAAATCAACCACACTGGGGGCATAAAGAGCAATGAAACAGAAAATGCCAGGAGAGGGCCCATATCTAGGGAAGCAGACAAGTTTCAGAATCCCGGAGACTCCCAGCCAGGGAGGATCGATAGGCTTGACAGGACTTCAAACACCAAAGTCTTGTTTTTCTAACATTTTGCTTCTCTTTTTCTTCCAATTACCTAATTCTAAATTTCCTAAAATTAAAATCATGTCTCCTACCATCACATCCAAGTGAACATTAAGTCCACAATATTTTCACAAGTGTACACACTCCATATAGAACATTTTCAAGGCCCTTCAAATTTGTTTTCTAAAATTTTAAATAAAACTCTATAATTTATAATGCAACAAAATTTCATGCATTGTCATGGAAGTTTGATATTCTGCTAAGATACCTCCAGGTACCAGAAATATTCCCAGCCAAGGGCCCTGAGAACTGCTTAGATGGACAAGGACACCCCTCAGAGAACTGCATACAGGTCTCCACTTCAGGGACAGTTCCCTGGGCACAGCCTGGACCCATCTCCCATGGGATTTGTGGCTCTGAGGTGTAGTACTATTTTCAGTTTCTTCACCCTTCCTCCTGATCTTTCTGGTCAGTTGACGAAATGTCTGCCTGTGGATTTGACCTCAGGAGTAGGTTCCACTGAACATCCCAGCCAAGTGCTTGCATATTTGAACCTGAACCCTTCCTTCTGCCAGGAGGTGCCCAACACCACGCTGCCCCAGGCCTGGGGAGGCCACACTCATCAGCCCACTACTTCAGGTCTTTCCTCTTCAAGTGTGTGCTATGTCCTGAAGGTCTGTCCCACCAAAACCTACCTGGAAGCCTACCTTCAGGGGACTGTATTAGGACATGGGGCCTCTGTGGAATTAGTTAAGGTGCAATTAGGTCAGGAGATGAGTCTGATGGGACCAGATTATTGTCCTGGTAACTGGCTCCTTCTGTATTGTGTGACCACCCATAATCCAGGGAGAGAGTCTCCCCAGAGCTCATCACTCTGCTCCTTAGATCCTGGATGTACAGCCTCTCGAGGAACAGGCAATCAAGTCCTGCCATTTGAGCCACCCAGGCCGTATCAATTGCTACATGAGCAACAGTACTTTGGAAATGGGCAGACTCACTAGTTCCCAGCAATGGCTCCCCCAGTGATATTACTATACAACCATGATCCCTGCCTACAGTAGATTCTACATTGGGAGTTCAAAAGCATTGTCTTTTCTGGTGCACAGGTTTCTCCAGGTAGAGACTCTTGTTCTTCTGTGTGTTCGAACTTCTCTTTGCTCTCTGCCATGATTATTCTCTCTCTCTCCACCTTTGTTTTCCCTCTCTCAATATTACTGGGTCCTTATTGGTCCATTTGCTCGTGCAATTTGTGATTCCCTTAAACAAAATCCTGCTGCTGCCTCAGGTGGCATGGCATGGCCCACTCCTCTGGTTTTGAGTATTTAGACCGGAATGAGTCCTTTTATAAGGAAACAGTGCCTCATTCCATGGTGCTGTTTTAGTTTAATAATAAGACTCTAGTGTTCTTAGTCTTTTTAGTGGCTATACTAGAATTTAGATTTTTTTCTTTTCTTTTTTCTTTCTTTCTTTTTCTTTTGGTACCAGCAGTTGAAACCAAGGGCACTCAACTCCATCACAGAATTCTCTTTCATGTAAAACACTTCACAAATCCCCTGATTTTCTGTACCAGGTAAGTTTACCTAAGTTTGAAAATATACTGATGAAGAAATGTGGAAAAGTCTTAGTTTTTAAATTCAAACTATTTAGTACTTAGAGGCCATTAAGATTTCCCATTACTTCCTTCATATGGCTTAGGAACTTCCACGGTTTCCAAGAAAAAAATACTTTTATCCAACTGTTCACATGCACTTGTGTTTCAGCTGTAATATCCAATTATCCTTTCCTGTTTACAGTATGTAAAGTCATGTATCACTTTCATTGATTTTTCTTTTTCCTGAAATTTTGCTTTATTCTCCATCAGTCTTTCCAGGATCTTGCAGATTTTCTCTGTTTTGTCAAAGAGCGGTGCTCTTCACGGTACTGTATATTGTTTTTATCTCTTTAGTGTCTGTTCTAATTTTCTTTATATTTTGTCTTAATTTTCTGCTATCTTCCTAAGATTTTCAAATAAATATTTAGAAAGAAAATGCTGAAAAATCAGTGATTGTTGTGTTGTGTGCACGTACAAATACGTAACCATAAATGCTACCATTAAGTACAACTTTAATGCACCAATTTAAAAAACAAAAAAGAAAAGAAAAATCAGCAATTAAATGATTGTGCCAGTCTTTCCATGACCAGCTAAGCACAATGCTGTCTGTGCCACAAAATGGCCTTGCTGTGTTTATATTTAAAATTTTATTTGGATTATTCATTTATATTAAAGTTAAATAAATATTTGCTTATTTTAAAGGTTCTCTAATTCATCTTCTGATTTCTAATTGACTCAGGCCTGTTTTACAACTATATCACTTAATTTCAAAACTGCAGCTCCCTAATACATTTTCACTCCTGAGTTCTGGCTCAATACGTTGTATTCAAAACACTTATTAGACATTTTTTCAAACTTACTAAATTCATTAAGACTTGCTTGTTAAGCATATACTAAATTCTAGCAAATGTTCATTGTGTTTGAAAAAATGTGTGCCCTGTACTTTCCTGAATGTAGCAAGACATCTAAGTCCTTCAGGTGAAGTCTTTCTTGTGTTTAAATCTGCCTGACAATGTTGGCATCCGTTTAATCGTTCATTATTGATTGGGGTGCATTGTAATTCTCTGACAGTGAATTTGTCTATCTCTCCCTTAAATCTGTCAATTTTTACTTTATATATTTGGAAGTGAGGTCATTAGTACATACCTGATTGAAATTGTGTTTCTTCATATTGAATTTTCCTGTTGATGTAAAATGTTCTTCCTCTTTGTGTCTGATAGGCATTCTTTCCTGAAGTCCTCTTTAGGTTTGAATAGAGTTTCCTTTTACATCTTCTTATCTGCAAGATCTTTGCGTCCTTATATTTAATTTGTGTGTCTGTATCTTATATTTAATATGATACATGTTAAATATAAACACAAGAAAAATTTCACCTGCTTTTTAAATCTATTCTGCCCACCTTGGTATTTAATTTGGATATTGTGCTTATTTACATTGAGTGTGCTTTGTAAACATGAGTGAGTTTGCCACTATTCATTTTCTTAAGTGTTCTATTTGTGGCTTGTTTATGTTTTTGTTTCATTTTAAATGCACTTAAGCAGGTCTACTTTAATTGATTGATTGAATGGTTGGTACTGGCGATTGAACCCAGAGGCGCTTTACAACTGGTCTACAACCCCAATCCTTTTTCGTTTCCCATTTTGAGATAGGATTCTGTTAAATTGCCAAGGCTGGCTTCAGAGTAGTGATTATACTGCCTCAGCCTCCCAAGTTGCTGAGATTACAGGCCTGGGTGACCAGGTTTGGCCAAAAATTTACCATTATTCAATTTTTTCTAGGTAGTAGTTTGAAAGCTGGTATTATTATATAGCCAGCTTTATTATATAGAAAAGTCTTAGTGGCTAGTACTGTTTGATAGGTGCATTACCGATATCATTTTATATATTACAAATAAATGTTATAAATCTATATGTGTCATTAATTATTACATATTATTGAATGTTTATATGTTTTGATTACTAATATTATTAGCTTGCTTTATTACATAGATACATTTTAAAGGTTAAATACTTTTTTAGCTGTGTTTTGTACATACCTATATACCATTTTCACATATTAAAGATCATCATGCATGTGTTATCAGTCACTACATATCCTTACATGTCTGTACCAGGTTCTGACAGCTGACATCATCCAGCGGGCTCACATTGTAAAGGCAGATCTCACCACCTTGGCAGTGACTCCCCCTACACTGTCTTCACGTATTTCTGAAGCTAATGCTTCATCATCTTGCTTTAGAAATTGTGCTGAGCACCGCAGACATGGTTCTATTGTTGCCTTTCCCGCAGTTGGTTCTGCTGTTCTCAGATCTGCCCTGTCTGGCATTGGCCCTTCCCATTTAGATCCCCACGACAGGCGCATCTTAAATGCCCTCCTTGTCTCATCTACTTTTGCTTCTGATAAGTTCCCTGCTTGGTTTTTCTTGCTTGCTTTTCCCTGACATTGTCTTCACCTGGCACTAATTTTCCAAGCGTTTTCCCCGTGTACAGAGCTCGATGACGGCAGTGTTTTCCTCTTCTTTCCAAACATCTTCTGGTTTTCACTGATTCTGCTGCAAAGCCAGCTGCCTTGGTGCGCAGAGCCTCTTCTTTCCATGCGCCATCTTTATTTCAGAAGAAACATGATGGAGTTATAAAATGCATGTCAGGGGAGCGCGAAAGCAGTGGGGAAAGAATGCAAAAGAAGAAATCTCAGAAGGGATAAGGCTTCAAGTTTGAAAAGACAGATCCAAGAAGTCCTGCAGGGACACAGGGGATTCGGGGAAAGGCAGTCCGTGTGGAATCACGTGTGTGGTGCCTGTCAGACTCCCCCAGACAGCAGTGCTCCATGCCGTCCTTGAGTTCTCCCCACCTGACTGTTCAGCTCCTGGACCTCACGAGGGTGATCTCCTGATACTCCTGGTCCTAAAGCTCCAGCACCACACACTATGGCCATTCTCTCAAACAACAGCCTAGGATCCCGAAACCCTGCTGCTTTTATTACTCAACATCTAAAATTGGTTTTCATAAGAATTGCCAATAACTTTGTCCATCATCTCCTTCTTAATATAAATGCTTTCCATTCTGTTCCTCATTGTAGCTGAGGCAACCTTATTAAATATAAATGAGATCGTTTAGGGCAGCATTGACTAGGTTGGTTTTTCACCCCAGTGACAAGAGGTAGACACTGAAATGCTTTAATTATCCATGATGCTTTGGTTATGGGTGTCTCTGATGCCCTAATTAAAACAGAAGTTTAATGAAGGTAGAGCGCTTCCGCCTGCCTGTCAGCCACATTCTTGATGCATAGCAATTTATCCTGGGAAGAGAAATGCTCAATAATATTTCATGGCTGGATAAATGAGTGAACCATAGATAGAGGCTATCATTAAGAATCTTCCAGTACAGCTTTGTAATATTTTCCTTTTTTCTTTCTTGTTGATTTTCAGTTTTCAGGAGAAAACTGGCTTATGAAAACTGTATTTTGTGCTGTTCTCAGCATTATATTGACACCTGCTGTGATCAGCACAAGACACCTTTTCTTCTAGCCACGGAACTACCTGGGGGCAAGATATACCTCTCTCCCAGCTCACCCCAAGCAGCACATTACACACACACACCCTGCACACTTTTATGATGCTTTATTTTCACAAAAGTTTTATGACTTCAAATGATTGTTTATTGTAGGACTGTTGGTGTCACAATGGGACCAATTACTCCTTTGCAAATATTCACCAGTGAAACAACTATTTTAAGTCACTTCCTTAATTTGAAATGTATTCTAGAGGTAAGTTCTTACTCCTCTAAACTTGAAGTCACTTTTGGCAAACTTAGATTCAGGTGTTTGGGGGATGCCACCCCTTTTCATGTAGGGCTGGTCATTGATGATGAGCTTGTTGAATTCAGAAATTTAAGGAAGATATTTTGCCCTGTGAACTGGATTTGGTTTTCTCAACTTAAGTGTTTATAATCAATTCTGAAATTATTTAAATTTAAAATTGCCTGACAAACTACATCAACTTAGAACCGCCATCTAGCATCATGGAAGTCAGATCATGTTACCATTAATGTCTTTTCCAACACCAAAGCTCTGTGAATCTAAATTATGAATCTCATGGTGACTACAAGTTCTTCCCATGAATAAAAATGCTGGGTCCTATATACGTGGCCCTCAAAATTTTTGTCACATATCAACTGTTACAAATCTGTCAGAGGCTGTGTATGAACTAGATATTTGGAGGTTTTTGACTTCTGAAAAAATGAAATTCAGTATTAACAATGCTAGGTAATGCTTTATAATCTTAATACAGTAAGAAAAATTATTGTAACTTCTACCGAATGCCAAATTTTGGCAAATTAGCTAGAAATATTCTTGGGTGTAGATTCTTTAAAGATTTTGTAAAGACAAATTATTTGAGGAGAGATTACACTACAAAAAGTATTATCTTAACAAATTACATATTTATTTAAGGAATATGCTAATTTATCCTTGGGTAATTATTATTTTAGAAGGCAAGTTGAAAATGTGAGTTATGTGGAATCGCATTAATCGGAACGTAAGGAAAATTGTGAGTTACATACAATAGTATTAATCTAAGACAAAGCAACAATATTGCTTAGTTTAAAATTAATTAATTCACTTTAAAATTGTTCAGATTTTCTTTATGTCTCATGAACACACTGTGCAACTGTGCATGAAGTCTCAGATAGGAATTCTCTTCCTTCCTTTGTCCTCTCTGCAGCCTCTCTATTCCCCTGGGCTGGTTTAATCCACCGTGGAGGGTGATGGCCCTGAGTTCTTGGGCTTTCTGCCTGGCAACTGCTCTCCAGGGAGGAAGTAAACTCGGAAAGACACCCTGAAGGCCTGGGCTTGGTCTCTCAGAGCACTGACTGGTCAGATCAAGCCACGAGGCAGCTCCTGCACATCGGGGTGAAGGAGTCCCCTGAAGGTGGGGACAGGCACACTGCTGAAGTGAGGCGTGAGTTCTGGTTGTTGTTTTCAGAGACTACTGCAAGGTGAAAAATGGGGATGTGAAGATGAAAACATATAGATATTTACTGAGCAGGGAAAGGGATTTGTGGATAAAGACTATCTGGTAATAGAGTGCAATTTATTAAGCATGACTTATAATGCAATACTTAAACTCAAGTTTTTCAAGTGAGACATCCATGTGTGCTGAAGGACAGGCAAGGACACCCGGGTGCATGTGGCTCTGCTGGCAGAAAGCCTTTGGCAGTTAGTTCCCCGAGGAAAATGCCTCAGCTGGAGAGAGATGTCTCATGCTCCCCTCCAGGGGAGCCCGTGATGCAACGTGCGTCAGTGTGGGTGCAGGACTTGGCCTTTCCTCTAAAGGAGGACAGTGCTGAAGGGTTGTCTCTCTCAGACTTCCTCTTCTGGGCAGCAGGAGCCTGCCTATCCACCCCTCAGCTCCACTCCTCTGCCCAGTCCTGCTACCTCAGAGAGTGATCCTAAAAACAGCTCTGATCTTTTCTCTGTTCCTTCATTGTAGGCTCTGGGTTTGCTGCCTGGGGACCTCAGACGGCTACACTTAGTCCTAAAAATGGTAAAAGAAAGTGCTTACTTGATAAGATTTTGGCGCCAGCTTACATGCTGATCACCTCCTGCCTGGCTGGCAAGGAAGAGCCCATAGCCCAGGTAGGTGGGTACTGAGCGCTCACTAGGGGTTAATCAGGGTGGTTTCTCTGTGGACTGTGCTACCTGGTGTGCATCAAACTTTGGAAACTATAGAGGCCATACTAAAGGCAGCAACATAGTCAGCATTTGGCACAAATTCACGTTAGACATTTGGTTGTGCAGAAGCTTAAATGAAGGCTTTTGAAGCCAAGAGAGAAAATGTCCTAACTACAGCTAGATGGGAGGAACAAGTTCAAGAGATGTCCTGCTCAGCACAGTAACTATAGTTAATGATACAGTGTATTATTGAAAAAAGGCGGAAAGAGCTGATATTATGTGCTCCACCACAAAAGTTACAGCTTTGTGAGGTTTCATGTTATCTAGCTCCATGGAACCAGTTAGAAAGAGTTATCCCACAAGGTGCATATGCTTCATCATATTATGCAGTGCACAGTAAGTGAAGACCAGGTTATCTGTTAGTTTGAAAAGTGGAGTCACTTTCTGGAGGGAATGGAGATACTAGTGCCATCCTTAGAGACCTAGAGGGCTTGAGGCCCTCATCCCCATCCTATCTCCAGTTGTGAAGACAAAGTCTGTGTTTGGGGATAAGAGGAGACTGCTGAAAACGCAGCCACCTCCTGTTCCTGAAGCTGGCTTCTTGTGCAGTTTGGTCACTGGAGCAGATGACACAAACTGCTGGTCGAGAAACGCAGCCAGCTATCCGAACAAGAGCTCTTTTCCTCTCCTGAGAAATGAGCAGGTTAGAAGAATTTCTTAGAGGGCCCCTCCCCTAGTACAGAACATGGCTGCCTCTCTCCCGAGGCTGGGTGCAGTCCTCCCCAAGGCTGCTTCTGCCTTTGGCTCTTCTCTTGGCCCCATCTGCCCGCTCCCTCTTCAGCCCTGTCCAGGGAGCCCTGCTCTTCTCCTTAGGTTTCTGACTGTGCTTGCAGGGCTTTCTGAGGAACCCCACCTGCAGCAGAAGCAGGGAAGGGTGACGAGGTGCACGATGGGTGTGCATGTTTGTTCCTCTAGACTCGGATTCAGTACTTCAGTGATATTTCAATTTTTCTAACAGAATATCTGAAAATAGAACTATTGAATAAAAAGCATTATTTTTTAAGGCCAAGGATATAGCATGTCAAACTATGTGCATGAGGCCCTACCTGCATCTGGCCTCATCAGCACCATGAGTGTGCACACACCCACACACCCACACACATACGCACACACTCAACCAACTATTGTTAACTTAGTTTCCACCTGAATCTATTTGAAGTAGTTTATCCATCAGTTTGCAGAACTTTGACAGGTATTATTCATGTTTTCTAATTAAGAAAGAGCATAGCAATATTTACCAGAGTAAAAACTCATCAAAGTATAATTCTGCATCTAACTTTTAAAGCTCCATGTCCAACTTAATCCATTTACCTGCAAATGCCATGATTTTACTCTCTTTTATTGCTGAGTAATATTTTATTGTGTATAAATACCACATTTTCTTTATCCATTCATCTACTGAAGGGCATCTAGGTTGGTTCCACAGTTTAGTTATTGTGAATTGTGCTGCAATAAACATTGATGTGGCTGTGTCCTGTAGTCATACTGTTTTTAAGTCCTTTGGGTAAGGGAGAGGGATAGCTGGGTCAAAAGCTGGTTCCATTCCCAGTTTTCCAAAGAATCTCCATATTGGCTGCACCTATTTGCAGTCCCACCAGCAAAGTATGAGTGTACCTTTTTCCCCACATCCTCGCCAACATTTACTGTTGTTTGTATTCTTAATAATTGCCATCAAATATAATGCTAAGTGAAGTTGGCCAATCCCCCCAAAACAAATGCTGCATGTTTTCTCTGATATAAGGAGGCTGATTCATAGTGGGGTTGGGAGCGGGAGCATGGGAGGATTAGACAAACTCTAGATAGGGCAGAGGGGTGGGAGGGAAGGGAGGGGACATGGGGGTAGAAATGAGGGTGGAATGAGATGGACATCATTACCCTGAGTACATGTAAGAAGACACAATTGTGTGAATATACTTTATATACATCCAGAGATATGAAAAATTGTGCTCTATGTGTGTAATAAAAATTGTAATGCATTCCACTGTCATATATAACACATTAGAATAAAAAAAATTTAAAAAGCTCCATGTTGATTTGATGTGCTCTTTCCTGCATTTTCTTTAGGCAATAACCTCTCCCTAAATTTGCTGTTTGTGACACATATTTATCCTTTAGGGGTCAGACATCCTCCAAATGTTCCATTTAGTTCTTAGACCTGAAATGGCATAGCTTTCGTCCCTCCTCAGCGTTACCTTCTTATTGGCCCTAGACAAGGCACTTGTCGAAATGTATATGGTTCTTTACTGAAAAATAGGAAGTACAGAACAAGTGGCTTGCTCCAAACACCAGTGTCCACACAAATATTGTCTTACTTGTAAGGGAATTAAAAGCTGTAAGAGCAGTATCCTATTTCAGCTTTCAGATTCCAACACATTTCTATCCTCTCTGTATTGAGACCATGTTTTTTTTGCGTCAACTTACATACATGTTGGTCTGTGAGGTATCATGGCTGTGCAATAAATGAAATTGTTGAAATAAATCCATGTCCTTCATCCATCCCAGCAAAATGTTCTAGTCATGTGATATTTTGATTATTGATCTGGAGCAAAGCATGATTGTTATAACCATCCATGGGACAACTGCAGGATGTATGTCACTGGGAAGGGGTGCAAAGGAAGTCCCCTGAAAGGGAGGTGGACCTCAACTCAGGCTGTTAGGGTCCATGGCTGCAGAAAGGAATTTAAGGATGGACCAAAGTGAGGCATGGGTTGATTTTATTGAGAGCAAGGGCAACTCTGAGAGTCAGAGTAGAGGGTCGTGATTACAGAGAAACACCGGCGAGCTCTTAGCCAGGCGTATTTAAGTCTACAGTGCAGAGATGGGATCTAGGAGGGTGTTTTTAGTTTGGTTTTGTGTTGGTAACTGAGTATGATGACCATTAGCAGGACAGGGGACTGGGGTGATGTTCCTTACTTCTTTGTTTTTGATGTGTTGTGCTTTGTGAATTTAAATAGCCCGACACTGGCAGAGCCAAAGAGAAGGTCTGATGATGGATTTAATGGTGCTTTTTGTGACCTGGCAGTCTGGACTTTTCATCCGTGTGAAACTGGGCATGGATCTGGACTTGAAAGCACAGCCACTCTTGTTTGCTCTGCCAGACTCCTTTCTGCCCATCCTTATATCTTCTGTCCTATCTCAGATATAGACCTGCTTTGTTTCTTGGAATATGCATCCAAAAGCAGACAGACACATCCACATGGCCTGTTATTTTCCTTTATTAGAAACAAATGATCAAGCATGCCTCTGCAAGCAGGAAGCTGATGCACCTGCCTGATGAGCATGTTCGAGAGCTCATCCTTCTGTGAGCTGGTCGGGCTCCCAGATGTCAGCGTGAGCATCAGTGCTGAAACCTGGGCGTGGCTGCATTTGGGTGCTATCTGCATGCAGATGTAGTAAATAAAGTCATAAAATCAAGAGAGGACCTTCTGAGTCCTCCCATTGAGATGAGCATGGAGAGAGATCAGAATTTTATGAGATAAAAATAGAAGGAAGAAGAGCCCACAAGTGAGGCTGAAAATGAAATGAGATGGAAGAGGGAAAACAGAAGTGTAAGAGGTGCCAAAAGCAGAGGGTTGCCCAGCAAACCATCAGCACCAACATGGGTGGTAAGACGTCACTCACAGTGACGTGAGGACCAGAGAACGTTCTCCAGCTTTACAGCAGGGGAGTTGGTAGACTTCAGTTCTTTCAATTTTAGCAGGAATTAGTGGTATAATGAAAACTGGTCGGAGAGTCAACAGGGGATGAATTACAGAGAGCCACCATAGGACTTCAAGTGTGGCCAGGGGTAAGGCTTGGAGCTACTTAGGTAAGCACCTACTCAGAGCATTTCACGGAGGGCATGTGGAGACAGAACAGACCCTTTAGATGAGAGAAATTGGAGCATCTTCACATGTGATGTCAATGGGCAACAAAGGAAGATGCTGAAATTTAGTGGAGAGATGGGAAGATCATTCATGTGAAGTCCTGAAGGAGGGAAGGGCCACGGTGCAGCTTCTCCTGGGGATAGGTAGCTTTGGAGAGGAAGGGAAGCCCTGCTTTTCTCCTAGCAGACCAAAAGGAGTTCTTCAATAGGGGAAGCTTTGAGAGTGTCCATCGGGTAACTGTGTGTGTGTGTGTGTGTGTGTGTGTGTGTGCATAAGGGCAATAATGTCACCTGCTGAAGGTCAGAGGAATAGCCCTTCAGTTGGAAGGTGTGTGAAGAGGGAAACAGGGTTGGAATGACTATTCCAAAGGAGTGGGTCCAGAGGCCCAGGAGGAGATAATGCCCACATAAGGAACGTGTTCTTCATGAACTTTGCGTCTCTTCCCTATTAAAACCAAAGCCCGTCTGTCCTTTGGGAAACCACTCCATCCCTTGCTTTCAGGTTTTGTTTCCCTGTGAAGATGCTGCAGGACAAGAGTAGCTGGAAGTTTGACTGGATAGTCCAGGATTCTGCTGGACGTAGGAAGGCAGCTCTGATTAGGGAGTTGATCATGCACAGTGCCAGTTCGGGTCAAGGACACTTTCTGTCCACAGGCCTTCCCATGAAAGGCTCTCAGACGTTCAAAGATGAGGAAAGCAGCCCACGCACAGGAGCAGACATGTGGGCAGAGGTGGAGGGGTCCAGGGACCACACGCATTGTCCTCCAGCCACAGTCCATGGGACCTTACCCTTCATGGTCACCTGTTAGGGAAATAAAGCTTTTATACTGCTGACATATTTATCTTCATAGGACATAAATATGAAACTAGAAGTGTTTTTACTAAGCTTCCTTATAAATCATCATTGTCCATATAAAGCATCAGAGGAGACGCTTTAATAACTGATTATGAAACTCACTGGATCAACCAGTGTTCACGATTTCTTCCGTAATGTTGTGGATAAACAAGGCTAGACAGCAAGGAGGTAGCAGTAAGCAGGTATATTGGGAAAAAGCTTTCGCCTTTATCAATCAATTCCCCGGAACGCCAAGTTCAGGAAGTTTAGAACGTTATACCTAGTGTATAATGGGGAGGGCTCAGAGGTTTACAAGTGTGGCCAGGGGTAAGGCTACACTTGCAGAGGTTCACATAACAGAAGGTTTTTGTTTTTGCTTTGGGCAACCAATTCAGGTCAAGGACACTCTCTGTGAAAATCAGTGCCTGAGAAAGGGAGAGATTTTCCCCCTTCTCCCACCAGTTGGCTTCCAAGGACCTAACTCTGAAAAGCAGGCACCTCTGTGAAGGCCTTGGTTAGTTCTTCTTATCACACTCTGCTTCTGCAGGCATGTGTTTTTGCCTGGAAATTCTTTTGCAGAAAGTTTGCCGAGAGTCTAAGAACAATTATGGGGAGGGTCTCTGGAGAAGCTTAATGAAGATTTTCTGTGGAGGAGGGGGGTGCCACTACAGTAAAGCTTCAACGTGAGGCTCTAGCACCGCGATGCTCCTGCCCAGCACTCACCCTCTAATCCATCAGGTGAAACCAAGTATTCAAGAGGCATCTATTCTGAAGGCTCGTTTCAGTTTTCCCTGTTAATTGAAATTTGGTAATTTAAATAAGCATTGTTATCAATACTAGTGAAGTATCACTGCTAAGAGTTGTTTTCTCAGGTATCACGTTAAAATTTGAAGCCTAAACACATCAAAAGCACTGGGGTGTTTTTGCAAACACACACACGTACACACACACACACACACACACACACACACCAGCTCATTTGCGCAGTAGGAGGATCCAGCTTTAGAAACTCACTCCCAGTTGCATATGCCTGCCCGGTCCCCTGAACTGCCCTCCTGAAGTTCACTTATGGACAAGAGCTATTGGTGGTAAACATATCTGTCTATATCTATCTATTACTAGGTCAACTTCCCCCAAAGAACACGGCATTTAACCTGGGAGGAAGCACACTGTCTGGGCACTTGAGATTCTCGGAGATGGTTTGTATTTGGCTCAGGGACATCAAGTCACCCTTGACAAATCAATGCAATGCAACTCACCATTGACAAATCGCACATCTAGAGAACTGTTTGTCAGTCTGTAAAGGGAGACAAAAATTCAAGCTCCTCAAATTTTATTGTAATGAAATAAGTGTACAAAAATTGGTAGGAGTAGCGAAGTGTTCACTCGGCAATTTCATAAGTGAGTGGTAGAGGGAAGGGGAGGGATCTTGAAAAGACGAACTTTGTAATGGGTTTTGATCACAGGCTAGAAACAAATGGTCATTTTCCTTGTATCTTCTTTTGGGAAAGTTTGGCTTTAAAGATACTGGAAGGAGGAATAAGTAGATTCTCACTGAAGCAAATACTACAGAAAAGTAAAACTGCTTAAAAATTTAGAGGGGGAAATGGCCACTGACCTCTTTTCCCACAGAGTTTCTCATCTTGGTGACCAAGGGAAGCCAGGCTCTCCTGAATTTGTGTATCGCCAGACTGAGGAAGACCTTGGTTGGAAGACAATTCCATGCTTCCCCAGGGTCCATCACTGAGTGATAATGAGGTGTGAGCGTGTTCCTCAGAAAGCACAGATATGCCAAAAGGGCAATTCAGCACCCTTCAGAAGATAGATGAGGAATGGATCATTCATAATGAGCTCAAGCCAGACTCTGTGCTGCGCCTAGTTCAGCAAGTTGATTGGAGGGACCTGAAGCCTCGATTTCAGAATCCGGGTGTCTCCTCCCAGGCAAAGGGCACCATCTGTACTTAACATTTTGGTAGCAGGGGTGCTACAAGAGCACTGTCCTTCTCCCTCTCTCAATTTTATGATTACCGTATTTATTTATGTATTTATTTATTTTTGTTGTTGTTTGTTTATCCTGTGTGCATGTGTGTGTCACATGCCACACGGGGGTCTCATCTGGACATATACTACACTTGATTCCAAAAATTAGCAAACACTTGCTATGTGTCTTTAACTCTTTGGTCAGCCTCTTGCATGCCCCTGAGTTGTGACTTCTATACAAGAAGATGATGCTACTGAGCTGGGACCCAACTCCTCAGTCACACACATGTTCAGGGGTTCCAGGACTCACCCCCAGGTCCAGGGAAGAGTCACAGGGAGGGTCTGGGAGACTGCTGGTTATTGTGGTTTCCTTAGGAATGGGAAATACGTTCCTGTTTGAATCCACTGACTTGGAAAGAATTGGAAAGAATCATGACCCAGACCTAGCTGTTCTAAATCAGTGTTTGTCAAACAATTTTATGAAGCTCCAAGGGTCCTATGTGAATTTAAGTTGTTTCACAAATGAAGATCAGTTTTAGATAATTATGTGAGATTATTTATTTGCTTCATCTATAACTTTGTGAAAGATCACTATACGAGTTAAGTTCTATTCCCTTATCCCTCGAATCTTACTGAAGTCCTTTACTCAGGAGCATTTCCTCTGAGAAGTTCACAAGTAGGCTAGAATGTTCACTGAGACCTATCAACACCAGCAGGAGGAATAGTCGTGACATTTCTCCCACTGGGATCCGGCTTCTACAAAGCAAGGCATTCTGAAATATGCATTGAACAAAGCATCGTCTTTTATAACATCAAATCAAAGTAAATTCAAATGAAATTCCTCATTGCATATGCTGTTATTGTTTTAATGTTGTTATATGTTACCAAATGTAAGCTTAAAAAATGCTCAACAGTTACACCGTTGTTAGTGGATAGAAATAGGTATGGGAGCCAGGGGTCCTAAGGTGAGCTCCCGAGGCTTCTCAGGGGCTGCTGAGCCCTGGGCCATGGGCCACCTCTGCACCAGGATGTCTTTGTTTTCTTACTCTCCATGTCCTAATCAGCTTCCTCGCCGGAAATCATAATTCCATACGTAGCCCAAGTAATTTTCTTCCTTGAGATTAATCTATAAGCTTAAACTCTATTACTTCTTGTGTTTTTCATATATAGTACTGTTATATATATTATTGTTTGTGTACTTTTTATAGTCATATTAAAATAGCCATTTAAAAAAACTCCATCAATTTTAAGGAACACCATCATTTGCATAGTAGACTAGGGAGGAAAAATACAATTCTATCAATTAAGTATGCACACCCAATGGCAAGATTTCCAAAGGAGGATTCTTCAGTGGGACAAATAAGCATCTTCAAATTTAGGTTATAGAGATATTATATTAGATGTTTGGTCATTTTACTGACCTCCTCTTTAAAAAGAGTCGAGTGTGTAATAAATGTTCACTTATTTTCTTTTCAAATGTGTGGAGATACTAGTTACTCAATCAGCTCTTCTGGGCTTGTTTTGTTTGCCTGTGTTCTTTCATGGGGAACTCTGTAGTTGATTACTTTGCACTTGATTTTATTTAATAAGAAAGCAGATAAATACTTGTTTCTCAATAAAATATTCTTGGGTTTCAAAAGATTTGAACAAAGTGTCCCTATTGCTTTTTTATGAAATATTTTCAAAACTTTATTAAAAATCCATCACATATTCCACAGGACAGGGCCTCTGGCAGGTGTTTGGAGTAAAGCGAGGGGCAAGAGCACATCATGGAGTGTTGGCAGAAGCTCACAGTCAGGTACAATCACAGGGAAGGTGGGACGGGGGAAGCAACAAGAGATCAGGAAGGAAACAGGGGAAGAGGTCCACTGAGGCCACCCTGTCACTGATGCCCTTCCCTGAGCTGGTTTCTGTTGTTTAATTTTTATTTGCATAAAGACTTGGCTGGACTAGTGCATGCCAAGTTCTACCCCCCACACACTGAAGTCCTTCCTCAGAGATAGTACCTGGGCATGTGCCTCAAACTGAGGGGTTGCTGTGGCCTTCCTGGGGTTACTGCAATGTCTGTTTTAAACAATGCTCTCAACAGAAGGCATCCCCTGGTTATAACTAGAGAACACCAGGCCCCTTGCAGAAGTGGTCTTTGAGGTAGCCGGAGAACAGGAAGGCTCTGTTGAACGGGCCTGCCTCTTGTCCTCTGGGTTGAACTTGGAGGGGTCCACTCTTCCCCTTCTTGCCTCAAAGGAAGACGATACAGGCTTCCTCTGAATGACCACCCAGATTTACATTCACCCATGTTAACTTTGACCTCAGCTCTGTTTCCCAGTCAGCCCCTGGTGAGGATGAGCAGAGCTCTGTTCTCATGGACTCTCCCTCTGGGCAGCAGTGCTCTGAACCCTTCCCCGGGCTGGGTGGGGACATCAGCTCACTTCTCAGGGGGACGCTGTGTGGGAATGGAGCCCGTCTTCTCAGATCTCCTTGGTTAGCAAGGCGGCCCTGCTCTGTGAGTGACTGCAGGCAGAGGCACCAAAGGCCAGTGTCTTCGGCCTGCCATGCCTGGGGTGCAGCTGCCCCGACTGGGAACTGGACGGAGGATGGTTCACACACATCTTGGCCACACTGGCCTGGAATTCAGCATCTCAATGAGGACAGGAGTGGGTGAGAGTGCCCGTGGGCAGTGGTGCCTGGAGCCTTCCCTCTGTTACCAGGGCAGAGCTGCCATTGCACACCTAGGCCCACACAGTAGCCCAGGGCCAGAGCTTCATGCTGCTCACGCTGGGGTTAGTGGGTGTTCTCAGATAAACGCCACGTGCCTGAGGGCGATCCAGAGACACTGAACAGCTGAACATTTTTGAATGATTTTTACCGGGGAGGAGTGTTCTACTAGGAGCCGGTCTCCAGAGCCTCTCACACTACTATGTCAGAAGTGCATCCTCCCTTTTATTTTCTTCCTTCGTACTCTTTGGATCTGTAATTACCACCCCTTTCCATGCCCCATGAGAACTCACAGCATGTGCATTTCTGGTCATGGGTGAAACTCATGATTCAATAGTCTCCCTCGGTAGTATTGTGTAGTATGTAGTCTCCTCTGTAGAAAACATGTGTAAGCATGTTTTCAATTTTTATATGAATTCTGTTATTATGCACACGCTTACACATAAAAATGTACACTTTTAAGTCAACTATATGTGCTTAAAATTTCTTTATGTTTGTCTCTAAACTTCAGCTTACTGCTTCTAATAACTGGAAATATTCCACAGTACTAATAAAAATTTTACTATGTAAATGAAATTGAAGAATGCCTGGAACACAATAAACTATATTTTATTTATGAATTTTCTTAGTGATGAAAATCTAATGCGTGCAATTCTGCATAACCATGGACAGTAGCACAGTGGACGTTCCTGATAAACTGTGCCGGGGGATTCCCAAGGATCATATTTATGAATGATAGTTCTGGGTCCCTGGGAGCCTTTGGGTGTATGTTCTGCAGCATGCACTCAAGGGCCCGGGAAAGGAGCTGGTAGAATTCCTTCTCATCTAAAGGACACGGGATGAAAATGGGAGGCCAGAAAAGTCGAGGAAAGGAACCAGGGGACGGAGAAGGAGAAGGATGGGGATATCCTGGGAACATTGTTATTCCATGTGCTCATATGAACACAGAACAATGAATCCCACTATTACATGTGATTATAATGCACCAATAAAAACGTAGGGAAAATAAAGTACATGAGATTTGTTTTCAATACTTGCTGGCATATGGCAATGTCTAATTTTAGAATGTGGTAATATTTGAAGGACAAAAACATTGTTTTGGCTTTTAATTATCTCAGTAATAGAGTGATCATCAGTTTATGAAATTATTGATGGTGTATGCGAATATGAACCACCTATGTGTACTTTTGCTCATATTTTACAATTTTCACACCATTTCCAGTTAATGTATAGTCTGGAAATCTTTGTAACATGCTTTTTTTGAAATTATTAGATTTTTCTGAAATTTTCAAGTAATTAAATGATAGTTTTAATTTTATGTAGTCAGTTACTTGTCTTATGATCTATGCATATAAGATCTTATTTCAGACATTCTTCATCTGCCAAAGGGGGAAAATATTGTCCAATGTTTTGTTACTGTATCTATATCCAAATTTCACATGAAGATATTTCATACATGAGGAGCTTGTCTTTGCCTACTATGTATGTGAAGCATGCACTTGTACTTACAACTTAGACCCTTTATCCCTAGATCTTCAATGAAATATTTTAAATATGTGTACACATGCCGATATATGTCTGTGTTTGGAAATAGAGTCCTGTGCCCAATTTGTACACACATGCAGCCCTAACATTGCATAGTCTGTTCCATTTCCTCTCATGGACCCTTTCTCAGGTCATCACAATAGCGCTCATTGCTGTACCCATCAGGTGTGGCTTGCTCTCTGAGAGGACAAGTTTTTTCTCACTGTTCTTGGTTTTCAAGATGACTACAGCTACTTGTGAATAGTAAACCTTTCATATATTTGGGAAAACACTTAAATCCTCAAAAAGTAGTGTGGAAATCTGGATTGAAATGAGACTGAGGTAACAGAGAAGCATGGACAGGTCTGCAATCGGCGCATTCTGCTGTTGGGTTTCCCACCCATAGCTGCGTCTCTCTCCGTTTAAATAGTCCCCTTTTCCTGTAGCAGGGTTTAATTTTAACATAATAGTCTTCTATTTTTGCACCTCTCAGGTAGTTCCTAGTACTTTATTTTTGAAACTACCACTTTCCTTCAGTGTCTCTTCAATATAAGCAGAAACTCTTGGTTTTGCAAGCTGACCATGGAATCCTCAGGTTTGCTCAATCCTGCATTAGTTGTAGAGATCACTTCTTGATTCTTTTACATTTTTTCTGGAGATGATGCCATCATGCTCAAGTGGAACTGTTCTCCCTTTCACACCTCTTGCATTTATTATGTTTTGCTGCCAGGGCCTCCATTCCATATGGAAATACAGCAGTGACACTAAATACGCTTGATCTAACTTCCAAAAGATGAGCTGTTCTGTGTTTGTATGAGGTTTTGATCCTTAAAACTTGGTAGCTGACCTTTATATACTGAGTTTCCTTCCATTCATATTACCTGAGCTTTATTAATAAAATAAATTGGATTTTATCAGATGTTAGTTCTGTGACAATTGAGATGATCCTATGACTTATAAATTCATTGATATTTAAAATTTTATTGACAGATTTCCTAATATTAAATTACTCTTAGAGTCCCAAGTGGACTTCACCATCTATTTCACCTTGCACTGTGAGGTGAGCACATTCAAAATAGAATATCAGCAATTTAAATTAGAATTCAACACTGAAATGTGCTTATGGCTTTTGCCTTTATTCTTCTAAGACTGCTTTTGATACTAAGGTATAAATAAATAGGGAAAATATACAAATAATTGTTTCATTTTTGTAGTAATGTTATACTTGACAGGGTTAATTTTTCTTTGTGAAATTGAAAGCAATAAACTCTGTTTATTTTGTAAAATAAAAATATTTAGCATATGAATTGGTTGGGAATTTTTTCTGTTAAAATGTCCAAATATATTGATATATAACCAGTTTTTATATTTTTATTCTCTTAGTGGCCTTTTTTTTTTCTTGGCACCAGGGATTGAACCCAGGGGCACTTAACAACTGAGGCCCACTTCAGCCCTTGGCCTTGAGCCTGGGATCACCCTGATGGTCTCTCTCCTACTACCAGGCTTTGCCTTCCTTCCTTCCTATCTTTCTGCTTTGGCAGTGCTGGGATTGAACCTGGGCCTTGTGCTTGGCCAGGCCCACCCACACCCACACTGCTTTTTGAATACCTGGATTTGCATTGATCTTGTCACCATGTTGCCACTTGTGACCACCACGAGTCCCTTTTCTGTCGCCCCTTTCCCTCATTTTCAGTGTATCTTTGCTTCCTTCCCTGGGCTGGTCACTGGCTCCCCCCTGGTGTCACTGAGACGTGGTTGGCACGGTCACACCGGTCACACGTTCTGTTCTGTTTCAGATGACGGTCTGCAGTCCTGGGTTTCTTTTTCATGCTGCTCTCCTGCCACCTTCTGCATGTGCCTTTGTGCTCCCAGGTGCAGGTGTCCCACAGCTCCCCTGCCCTGTCCCTTAGCGAAACCCTCCAGCGGTTCATCAGTCTGTTGTCTAGAGATTTGGCTTCCCAGAGGCTCCTTTGTATCCTACCTGACCATGATTCTTTGGAATTAGAGAACTGTTTTTCCTGTCCAGTACATCATCCTACTCATCACTGTTTATATGCAGCCAAAAATAATAGTATTCTCTATTGAATTTAAAATCTCTCTGTGTATACACATACATACCCTCCTATGTATATGTATACGTAGGTACATATATTTACATACATATGTAGTATGTATATAAAATAAGTTATATTAATTTTATTACTTAAATCTTGTAAATTTTTTTAATGGTTTGGTTGATTAGTCAATTTCTTGGAGAGTATTTTTTAAATCTTCATGATCATTACCAATTTTTCTATGGTACCGTCTCCTGAAAACGTAGTGACTTTCCTGCTCAGTCCCCAGTCCCTCCTCCTGCCTGGTGGGATGGGGCCATGGCTGCCCTGTGGGCTCTGGGGTGCAGCTGTGAGGTGGCCACACTCACAGTCACTCACCTCACCTGCTGCTGGGAAACAGAACCTCTCCCACTGAGTTCTCCTGATTTTTTTCCAAAGACTTTTCCCGACCTTAATATTACTGCCAATCATTTTATACATAACTTTAATATTTTGATCTTTGGGTTTTATTTTTATGAAATTAAAGATTGATTGTTGATTTATATGAATAACATGAATATATTTTCTGAGTGCTTACCTAATGTTCCCATTGCCTTACACAACACCAACTTAAACACGTGCATACACACACTCACACTTGGCACCTTTTCCCACTTTCTTTCATCATATCCATGAAAATCTTCCTTAAGCCAGGTGTGGCGGTGCACACCTATAATCCTGGAGGTTCGGGAGGCTGAGGCAGGAAGATCGTGAGTTCAAAGCCAGCCTCAGCAAAAGTGAGGTGCTGAACAACTTAGGGAGACCCTGTCTCTAAATAAAATACAAAATAGGGCTGGGATGTGGCTCAGTGGTCAAGTGCCCCTGAGCACAATCTCTGGTACCATTCCCCATCCCCCAAAACAGTCTTCCTTAAGAACTTTCATTTATTTCTGATTTTTATTGTTACAGAAAAAGTTGACATCATCTGCTTTAGTGTTTTTGGGTAGCACCGGGGTTTAGACTTCATATTTCAAAGTTATTTCTATTTTGTTTTGTATCAAATGTTATTCCTGTATCTGATTTATTTGCTTATTTTCTTTTTACTCCTTTTGTGATTCCAACTTATCCCAAGACTGATTCTTCCTTCACAGTAACAAGGTGAAGCTTTGTCCCCAACTCAATGACAGTTTACTCCAGTGTGACATTCCTCAGTCAACAGCTTGCGGTGGCTTGATGTGTGTCCACCAGGACAGGTTAGTCTTCCTGTCAGCCCTCAGCCTCTGGCCTGCAGGCCTTGCTGGTTTGCTCTGGGAATTTCTGGTTCTTTCCTTTCCTGTCCTCATCTCCGTGGTCTGCTGTTGGATATCGAGGCTTTTCCTACTGCAGTGCTCTTGCACACATAGGAGAAGCTGCAGGGAATGTATCACACAGTTCAAAAACCAGCAGGTGTGCAAAGGGGTAGTGAACAAGGAGCTTCCGCCTGGTAGAGAGAAGAGGTCTTTGCAGTAGGGTGCACGTTCCCTAGAGGGAGGAGATGGCGGCTTCTCTTTCATGAGTTAAAGCACCTACTCCACTTCTCTCTTGGTTTCCGTACCAGGAGGAGATATTCCTTGGGAACTTTGCAAGAGTTTGTCCACGTTTGTGTATGCCATGTTGCTCTGTCATGAAGTACATGTGCGGCTAGTTGATATGTGGGAGGCACTGACATTTTCAACCCTATAAATATAAATTGAAATTATAAAGTCGTATGTACAATTTGAAGGAGAATCACACTCTGAAGTTCACATCTCCTTTGAAAACATGTGACTTAAGAAATTTATAGATGCCTTCACTGTCTTCTATTTTATTAGAGTATAAGGTTTCAAAAATAATTTCTAATTATCTTCTGTATTTCTGTAGTGTCTGTTGTGATATTTCCTTTTTCAACACATATGCTGGTAATTTGAGTTCTCTCTCTCCTTCTCTTCACTAGCATGACTAAGGCTCTGTCAATTTTATTTATTTTTTCAAAGAAACAACTTTTAGTTTTGTCAATTTTTCGATTGTTTCTTTTGTTTCGATTTCATTGATTTCAGGTCTGATTTTAATTATTTCTTGCCTTCTACTGCTTTTGCTGATGATTTGTTCTTCTTTTTCTAGGCTTTGAGGTATAGTGTGAGGTCATTTATTTGTTGACTTTTTCTTCTTTTAAGGAATGAACTCCATGCAATGAATTTTCCTCTTAGTTCTGCTTTCATTGTGTCCCACAGATTTCGATATGTTGTGTCTGTGTTCTCATTTACCTCTAAGAATTCTTTAATTTCCTCCTTGATGTCTTCTGTAACCCATTGTTCATTCAGTATCATATTGTTCAGTCTCCACGTGATGCAGAATTTTTTATTCTTTATTTTGTTGTTGATTTCCAATTTCATTCCATTATGACCTGATAAAATGTATGGTAGTAGCTCTACTCCTTTGTATTTGCTGAGTGTTGCCCTGTGGCATAGTATATGGTCTATTTTTGAGAAGGATCCATGTGCTGCTGAGAAGAATGTGTATCCGCTTGCAGGCTTTGAAGTTGGGATCCTCCTGCCTCAGCCTCCTGAACCGCTGGAATTATAGGCATGCACTACTGCACCCAGAGCAATGTACTTTTTAAAATCAAAACAATTGCTTTACTACTCCATTTAGTCACTGTTTGTGCAAACTGGGAGAGAACAATAATATCTCTGTGTTAACCTCTTCTGGACACATAATGAAATGACAAACATGAGACTTCATTTTCAGCCAGAGTAAGGAGAACATAGTCTGAGCCTTTACAGGTGCTCCTGACTACCTTGAATACTCCTGTGTACTGACCTTGGTGCTGAGATCGTAACGCCATTCTCTCATTGGATCTAATGGAAACAGGCAAAGATCACCTTAATGAAACAACTGAAGCTATTTATTCACATTTTGTATATAAGACGCTCAATCATTTTAAGGGCCTGTCAGGTCTGTCTTATTATCTCTATTTTAAATGTCAAAGAAACTGAGGCATAGAGAAATTAAACTTTCTTAACATGATAAGTCTAAATAAAAGATGTAAGAGCTGGAATTTGAAATAAATTTCAACTGACTCAAAAAAAAAAAAAAAAAAAAAAAAAAAAAAAAGAAAAAGAAAACATGTGAGTCCAGATAATTTAAGCAGAGCTGTATTTTCTCATGGAAGGCCGGCCACAAGTCAGGACCCATTTTTAGTGGCAGAAGCAGATTGGAGAGCAGCCTCCATGGCAGCATGGTGGAGAGGCTGGGAGGTGGAGCACGTCTGCTCCAACCGAGGAATCTATAGCGCTAGCCCAGGCCACCTCCTGAGACCTCCTGTCCATTACTAACTGCTAAGTACTGGTCCTGCAGGCCTGCTCCACTCCAGTCCTGATGGGAGGTCAATAGTGTCCTTGGAACTTCCCATCCTACCCCATGGGTCCTGTCTGGGTTTCTCCAGCTTCCCACTTCTCTGTCCTTAAAATGATGCTGTACTTTGAAGTATAGTTTGAAATTTTAAAAAAAGCAAAAAAGACATGATATTAAAGACTCAACCAAGGACCTATGCAAAAATGAAAGTCCCAGTGAAGGGGTGGCTTACCTGTGCAGGACACACCAGTTCTGAAGGCATCAGCCCATTCTACTGAGGATAGTTTTACCTCCAGAAGAGAGACAATGAGGCATTTTCATTGCAAGGGTGGAAGTGAGTCTCCCTCCAGAGCAATGCCTGCCTTATGAGGTAACGTCCTAACAGCAAGGAATGCTGTAGGGGGTCAACACTCTTCATTTAAGTATCAGAGGGCAGTGCTCTGGGACGAGGAAGAAAGTATTTGATGCCACAGTAAATTTTAGTAAATTTCTAAAAAAAAAAAAAAAAACAACAAAAAACCCAGGTTCCATCTCAGGGAACCACCTGAAGCTCCCCCAGGGAAACCCCAGAAAAATCTCACGAGGCTGGACGTGTCCTGGAATCCTGGGACTTACCCAAAACACACTGGAAAGCAACAAATGGACAGGGCCCTGAGGGAGAGCAGAGAGCCGCGGGGGCCCTAACATGGGGGAAGCACACACCCAGGCCCTAGTCAGTTTTTAAGTAAGAATCATTTTAGAATTTCCTGTTTGATTTTTAACTTAAGACTCCACAAAAGCTTTATTTAAAATCCAAATCTCTGCTGAGATGGGTTTTTGACAGATATGTACCTTTTTGAAAAGTTACAGCCGGATTCACTGCGGTTTTTCACTGTAGCTCCAATACACTGAGGACTCATTATTCTAAATAATTATGCAGCCAGAATAAATGAACGAACATAGTGTATGCTTTTAGTGAGAAAGCGATGGGTGGCAGGAAAGGAATTAAGAGGAATGTGGCAATTTTTTCATTTATTTTCTTTTACTTCAGATTTTGCCAGGAAAAAATGTCAATATTCTTTTGCTATTTGGGTTGTTTTTCCTTGTTTTTAAAATGGGACTGGCAAGACTGTAGATTGAAAATGTGAAGTTTACGGCTGCCAGGAAGAACAGGAATTAAGATCATTTTGTGTGTAAATACACTGAACACACACTCTGCCTGGAGTTCTGTGGGAAATCCAGGGTATCTTTGAGCCAATTCAGCATTACCACTCGACTTGGTGGTCCCTGTTTCTCTCCAGCACTCCCTGTGTCTCCAGATATCTATTTGATTCCCTCTTTCAGATCCATAAAAAATTAAAATGAGGTACCTGGGCTAAAGGGGCATTGAGCTGATGCTATCTAGTATTTCTCATTTCTTGGTTTTAAAGGAGAACAAGTGCTCAGGAGAGCGTGTGCATTTTAGAGCATGTTTTTCTAAGCTCACATACAACCAACCACATTGTGATTTAATGGGTGTTATGCTCATAAAATGTGAATAAAACAACAAATACCTTGAGAAGAGCTGCTGTTCTTCCTCCAGTGGAAGCCTGGACCGTGCAGTCCAACCCACGGCCATGAGCAATCTCACACAGGTTCAGCTCGAGGTCTTCACAAATGTTCCACAGGCAGAAGAGGAAAATGAGGTTGGGGATGGAAACCCTGGGAGCAATCAGGAGAGCTGCATTCTTAGAGCAGATGCATCTCTAGAGAGCTTAGTGGGGTCGGCAATGGGACCTGATATTCTCCCCTAGGAAACATGGGAATCAAATCAGATGCTTCTGAGCTCCCTTCTCACTCCATATTTCTGAACTTCTGTTTCATATTTGCTGACCCCGAGCTATTCAATACAGAGCATGGGTAGCTGCATACCAGAGACATTGAAGTTCTGCTCACAGCACAGAGTACAACACAAGATTAGTTTATGGACATAAAGGAGAGAGTAAGTGGGGTGGGGAGGCTGGCCTGCAGCCAAGGTTAGAATTAAAGTGCACCCAGGCTGTGCTCCAATAGATGTGTTAGTTTGACTTTTTATTTACTTTTCTACATCTGTAGGAAATGTTATTTGATATTAGCAACTGAATTTCAAATGGTATTAGTATTAGTTCAGCTGCATGTCATATTTTGTTACCATGAACTTTAAAGAGCTCAGTAGAGAAGAATGAGGAAAACTGTGGTTATCATTTCTAATAAGAGTGAAGGACCCAGAACGGTAGAAGCAGGTTACTCTAGACAAGAGAGTGAGTAAGTAGGACAGCCTCCCAAGGGTTATTGCAAAGCAATAACTTAGAGAAGACACTGATCTAAGTCTCAAAATATACAATACAGTCAGGATCTTACGTCAGCTAGTGAAGGTCTTGCAAGCCAAGGCTGGTGATAATGACTCCAAGTAGGAACTTGTTACAACAATCCATGACAGTGAGAGGATTGGAGGCAGAACCATGAGAGAGAGAGAGAGAGGAAAAAGAGGGCACTTACTGAGCCAGCTCGGCTAAGCACATTTGTATGTACTCTGCATGTGGTAGTTGATTCGTGTCTCTCAAATTGTGATTCACTTATTTAACCTCTGCTGCAAAATAAGGATTCCGAGTCTGACACCTGGCCCTACACCCTGACTATCATCTTATTCAGCCCTTCCACCTTCCGGGTCAGGAGGGGACACAGCGGATAAATGATCAGGAGCTGGAGGCGATAAGCATGCCTGGTGACATTTGGGGTCACGTTTTATGTCATGCAGAGGGAGATTGAACAAGATAGGGATCTCTGAACAACGTTCTGATGTGTGCTTACACACACGCACACACACACACACACACACACACACACACGCACACACGTGCTAATTGTACATCGTTGTACCTCATCAGTCTTGGTGTGACTTCATTAGCAACCCACTGGAACTTCAAACCTTCTCATTAGTTTTTCTATGGATGAGTTTCATCAGAACTCAAGTGCCTGGGACAGAAGGTCAACCACCCTAGAGTCAAGAGATTCAGATATTTGCTTTGCAGTCTCACGTCCACATTTTTTCCAGGGCATTATATTTTAAGAAAAAACAAATTAGAAAGACAAGGAATCTGCTGGCACTGGCTCTATTCACTCTCTATTTTGCTAATAACAATGCGTCAGTGACTTTTCTGGATTTTTTTTCTTAAGTTCCTAGTTCCCATCCATATGGATGCCAGTCTGACTTAGAATTTGATCTAATGACTCCATTGATTTTCATGAATTGGGCTATGGAACTTTGGACAGTGTACTTTGTTATGTGGCTATTGTGAAAATGGATCTGTACCTCCTGCAACTGAAAGTGGATAGTACTCTCCAGAGTTCTTCAGGCAAAATGGAATTCAGAGTTAAGGAGTTTGATTGATGCTCTTTGTTTGCTTCAGAAAGAATAGGATGGAACAGTCTCAATCAATCCATTAAACTTGAATAACTTGTTCAGGGTCCTGTCATATGGGTAGGTGGAAAAAATCCAAAAAAAAGTAAATAAAGAGATGGAATAAATGCATTAAAATTGTTTTATGTATGAGAAAGAACAATTTGAGTCAGTCATCATAGATAAGTATACTTTTAGCACTTATATTCAAAACCCATAGACTCACTAAATAATTTAAGCTGGATTTTTTTTATTCATACATTTTTCTTCTATGCAACAATCAAGTATTTCTTGGGATAATTAGTTAGAAATAAAAATTGAAGCTTAGCTTCTTCAGGACTTTGATTTTTCTCCATAAAAAATAAATAGTTCCTTGAGTCTCTTGGGGCCTCAGCTGAGTTCACTAGATCTGGGAATGGACAGGTGCATTCAAGTCTCAGGGGTGTTCAGAGCACAACGTGGTGTTACCCCTCATGGCCTCAAAGGGCAAATTTTGTTAGGACACATGCTTAGACCCAAGTAGGAGATGGTGGGGTCAGAACAATCAAGACTTATAGGCAATATTTTAGGTCATTTAGCATGATAGAAATATTCTACAGCTCTACATGATTTTCCTTAGCCAAATTATGGTAAATGAAGGTAGCTTTGACAGAAGACATCAGTGAAAACTTGAGTAGAGTAGCTGTCAGGAGAAAAGCCAAACTGGGGTAATGTAAGATCCACAGGACGCGCACAGAGGACTCCTTGCCTGGGAGTGGAAGGCAGTGTGCGCACCTGTGGTTGGTTGTCACTTCTGTAATTTTTCATTGGGACGTAGGTGTGTCCTTCACTAGAGCTTTGCTTGTGGTGGTGCATGTGAATTAGGAAGGCTAGTTTTGTGGCCATCTCTGCTAATATTTGCCAAGTCACATCACAGAATTGAAAAGGTCATTTCTGGTGTTCATATCCATACTTGCCTGACTCGCTGAAGTGGACACTGTGAATTGTAACATGGACGTGTGCTTCACGCCGACCACTCGCCTGGGTTCCTGGCCATCCTAGACCCTTCCTTTACGGGAGGTGAATAACAGATTCGAAATGTAGAGCTACAGCTCATCTCTCATTCTTCCCATGAGACTGCCATTGAGGGGCACCATGCAATGTCAAGAGAGCATTGAGTCCTCTCATGTTCCCCCAAGACTCTCACGCTTTATTTTACTCCATTGTTGATATGGGCAAATGAGAAGCAGAAAATATAGAGCTAGTATTTTGAATTGCATTTCTTAGGTTTCCAGCTCACTAATAATGTTAAAGCATTATTTTGATGGGAATTGGATTTTTACTATATATTTACAACATAGGATTTCTTTTTTGGAAAAAAAAAAATTCTTTAACATAGCCATGAGCAAATTCTCAGAAGAGGTTATCAACAAACTTTGGGTGAATAAATGAATGACTAATATATGGATAAACATTAGCTAACCCCTTTTTCAACATGTAATTGGCCAACATAGGAATAAGAATGTCATAGGCTTTTTTTTTTTTTCAGCAAGATATTTCCAAAACTACATGCATGAGAGTTAACTTGTGTATTTTGCAGTATTAATTTTGTCAGAAATCAGCATCCCAGTGTTCCTTATAAGACCTATCCCTTAGCTTCCTACCCTGCCCCATGGTGATGGCCCACTCTGATCTCCTGATTGATAGACAAGTTGGGGAATGGGAGGCAGGAGATTCTGAAATAGGAAAGATCACAGTGGTGAACTACAGTTCAGATGAATCTCTTGTCCAATTTCTCGCATGTCTCTCTTCTGTTTTGGTCTTTCTCCTGTAGCTTTCTCTCTTTTTTCAGGAATTCAGAGTCTGAAAGGTAGATTTCACCATAGCATGGGCAAGCAGAGTCTTATTTTCTCCTTTCTCTGAATTATCCTGCGGTCATTCTTACCAATGCCACACCTTTCTTCCTAATACCCCCAATTTTTTCACTAATCAATTCACATTGGAATTCAGAAAGACTAACATTATAGCATTCACCAAAATAAGATTTTAGGTTTACTTAAATAATAGTCAAATTATCAGATATTTCATAAAGCAGAATGAGCAGTGGCAGTTTCAGATGCTTAGTGTGTGCAGAATACCTTATCAAGGGCCATTCTTTTCATCAAAGAAAAAACATCCAAGTGCTTTGCAGGGACCCATCATGGTGGTAACCACCGTTTGGGCTACTGAGTGACCCAGCAGGCCTTCCAGAACTGAGAGGATAAACAAAGATGTCAAGACTGTCTGGCCAGCTTGTGCTGTGCCAGCTGCTGACATCTGGACTGTTCCTTGCCTGATGGATTGACATTTGAACGGTCTTGGGGAAAGTGCAGGTACATTCTTTGTCTAGCTTAGCACATAAACTGCTTCCTCCTGCGGTGGTGTGAGGGACCTGCCAGGCCCACTGTGACCAAGACGTGTTTTCTTCTGCGAGCGCTAGTAAACTGCAGTCTGTGAAGTGGATACCTGACACTTACTGGTCTCCAAAGAGCCCCAGGGACAGTCAGTGGATGACTGGACAGAGAAGATGGATGAAATCTTTCATTAGTAAACAGAGTATTGTATTGTGCAAGCTAAAGAGAAAATGGTTCAGGGAAAGAGGAGTATAGTCTGTGGGAGGGAACTCATGAGGTTACCAGGAAGGGGTGTGACATCCATTAGCTGTGGCCACGCGGGGACTAGAAGACCTGGACCAGGTGGTGAGGAAAGAAGGTCTACCAACAGTAAGTTCAAGAGAGGGTTGTGGGGGAGTGGAAATGAAAACTAGGGGCATTGACATGTTCTAGAATTTTCGATGTTTTGGAATGAAGAGCAGAGAAATGGCACAATGAATGAAGGGAGATGTGGAAAAGAAGGACAGCTCTTATGATTCAATTCTGGATTTGCAAGAGAGGGGACATGTTGGTCTGCTGATGGGAATGGCCTGCTAAAGAGGGGGCAATGGCAATGCAAGAGATAAGAAGAGAAAATTGCTGGAATAAATTACCCTCGTATGCAAGAAAGGATCTTATCCAGAATATAAATGGAAGTATTGACCTTAGCTATAACATACAGTGTGGTGTGCCTGAGCTGGGGACGGAGATGCTTAACCTCAGTGATTTCCTACAGGAGTGAGGGCCACCTCTGTTATCACAGTGATTACTTACAAGATCAGGCAGTCAAATCTTGCTTAAAGTGATCATGTCTCCTATCATCTATTTTATTTTTGTTCTTAAATGATTCAGGATCCCTAATATGAGTGTAATGTTCTGTGTATTATAGAAAAAGTAGACTGATAGGCTATTTTCTCTTCAGCTTATCTTCGCAATAATCTTAGCCCTTGTTTTATCCACACACTGTAGGAGATGCATTGATCAGGATCATTGGGAATAAAAGGTACAGAGTAATTTGAGCAGGCAAGGTTTAAGTAAAGAATTTCCCACTATTCACATACAGGGGATTAGATACTAAAAAAGAAATGGGACAGAACCCGAGAGAATGCTCTGGGACTGAAAGGAATATACTCAAGTACGAAAAAACTAGGAAGGGTGTCACCATGCTAGGATTTGCACCTCAGTGGGTGGGGGTGACAGTCTAGTGGGTGGCAGGACACTCTTTTGGGTACCCTAGGATGGTCCACACAGCCCTTATTGGTCTCCCCTTACTGGGCGTGAGCTGTCTGGCAGGGATGGGGAGTGGGATGCCTCCTCCAGAGTGCTGGTTAACTGGACAATGGGCTCGGCTGGACAACCAGGAATCCTCTATGGAGAACAGGCAGGACCAGACTGGCAACAAGACAGCCAAAGGCAAGAAACTCACATCACCAGAGGAAGTCTAAAGTGTGTGCAAGGAATGGCCACCAGAAGATGAGGGCCACTGTGTACCGTCCACAGCAGAAGCAGCAGGTGGCTTCTTCCACCTGCAGAGCCCCCTCCCCAGGGCCGTGCTGCTGACCACAGAAGAAAGGTGATTTCATCCACCTCCAGTTTCACATGCAGGTCACTGAAGTGTAGACACAGAGCCAAGAGATAGTCAGGGATGGTACCAGCAATGAAATGTGACCTTGAACACAGTTATCGTGTTCATTACAGACACCCAGGGGTCTGAAGGGCTCTCTCATCTTCTAGCTATTAACCAGTCTAGAGACATGGCTTCAAATTGAGAAGGAGAATCACTGCATTTGGCTACATATTTACCTTTTTTTTTTTTCAAGCATCAATGATTTCCTCAGCTTCCACAATCAACTAGGATGGAATTTGAAAATGTAGGTGACATGAGACTCGCTGTCATAAAACTGAGGTATCAGAAGACAAGAGAGCCATCTGTCAGATCATCATCATCATCACAACATCCACAGGAAAGTACAACCCCCACGGTGCTGACTGGCATGAAGGAGGGTACTTAAATGTATTTTAGGGTACGTGTGAGGGTGGTGCAGGGAGTGCTGACTGACAGCTTGGAGGCTTCTTTAGAGAGCTTACGGTTGTTAAGGTTTCTACTCAACCAGTTGTTGTGTGGCCTGCTCAGGTGCCTTTAGGGAGAGATTCAGGGTCAAGGCAGGGAGGTGGGGACAAGCTCAGGAGCACCTCGTGAGCAACGGCAGGAGTGCATTCAGAGATACAAGGGTAGGAGGCTGGGACTGCTACAGGAAAGAAGTGATGATGTTTGTGGCTGGGAAGAATCAAACATGTCAGTGTGAGACGTCACTAGACTCGGTGGGAGCTGTTGTGAGATATTCTAGTGGAAATATGAAGATGGCTGGTGGTATATGGGCCTGCAGGTAAGCAGAGGAATTTCAGATGTTAGGTGAGGGCTAGGACCACATTCCATTTGCTTTTCTGACATCTAGAACATTGTCTGTCGCACAGTAAGCACTCAGTGCATGATCCATGAATTAGTAAATGGACACTCCGGGAAGGTTTGGCATCTAGCTGATAATTGCAGCCAAGGGTACTGATGTATTTGCCAGGAGGGAGATTATAGACTGCAATTAGAAGTGGAGTTTGGATGGAGCCGTGAAGGGCCCCATTATTTAATGACTGATGGAAGAGGGTCGATTTCAGGAGTCAGAGGATTGGTTAGAGCACAGGCTGGTTCACAGTGGTGACGTCTACAGGGAGCCAGGCTGTGTCAAACCTGGACGTTGCCCCTAAGACAGCAAGCGCAGAACCAGGAGGAGGACAGGCAGAGGGGAGGTATGGGGGTGCACAGGATGTGCTGACTATTCTCCGTGAGAAGGGAGAGGATCGGCTGGGAGAGCAGGGGCAGGTAAGAGCCAGGTGGAGACCCTGAGCAGAGTCAAAAGCTCACAGGATGGAACCAAGACCAAGGGCAATATTTAAGGGGGAAAGAAAGGCGACTGATAGGGTCATATTCCAAACAAAGCAGGAGAGAACCCTTTATTGCTACTCAGCAACGTGTTATTAGGTACACTGTGAATATTCAGCAGGCTGAAGGCACGTTTCTGCATCTGCATTTGCTACGCGACTTTTGAATACCGTGTGAGGCCCTGTGTTTGTGAGAGGGAGTGTGCGGAGTATGCACATCCCCGCGGATGCCTTGAGACAGTGGGAGGATTCCACACTGGCAGAGGGACTCCAGCCTTGTTCCCTTTTTATTTTTATTTTTCCTGCTGTTTGCTTCCATATGTTCTTTTTTGCTTAAAATGCCTCGGGAAATACACATTGTCTTTCTAAACAGCATCAGCATCATTGATACATTAATGTTTCTTTATTTTTGGCTCTGACATACCTGTGTTAAGTGTGCCAAGCTCTGTGGTACTGTAAGCCCACAAGTTCTCTGCCTTTCCTGGGGCTTCTCAGGACTCTTCTGTAATCACTTCTGGACACCAAGGGACCAATAAATTCAAAGAAATAGCTGTTTATTCAAGGCATTGTTTGGGCTTTTTGACATTCTCTGTGATGATAAAAAATATTCTCCTTCCCTTTTGCAGAGAAAAATAGCCTGGCTGACACAAGAAGCTGGTCATAATGGTCTTCCTGAGAATTTGTGGAGTTCTACCACCTATGAATACAACTAAGTGGGAAGACGGGATGTGGTGCTGCCTGGGTTTCCATCCCCCTGTTAATCCCATACTCCACTAACCAGTGTGATGAACTGGATTAGGGGATGCAGTGTTTTACCCCCCACCCCCCATGGTGAAACAGATAGATAGATTTTTCTGGGTGAAAAAGAAGACACTAATAACTGAAGTGTGTGATGTTGTAAGTTAAAATTCCCATTTAATTGCAAAAGTGGGAAGGCGCGTACTGAGATCTACTGTAAGATGCAATTCATCTTACAGAAGAGTTTTGATGCTGATGCTTCTTTTGGAAATGAGATTTATTTCCAGGTGTGATGGTGTACTCCTGTCATTTCAGCAACTTGGAGGTTGAGGCAGGAGGATCGCACGTTCCAGCTTGCCTGAGCAATTAAGCTAGACCCCGTCTCAAGATAAAATAAAAGGGCTGGGATGCAGCTCAGTGGTAGCATGCCCTTGGGTTCAATTCCCTCAAATTAATTAAGGACTGCCAGAACAAAAATAATTTTTATGAAACAAAAAATAAAATGTTATTATTGGAATATCTTTCAAACAAGAACTGACCTGGTTTATTTAGAACTCACATTTATCATTAACTCTAATTTTAGCTTCTCTTTTCAAATAAGTTTAAACTGAGAGGAAATTATCGGAAATACAGCAGAGTTCACAGATACCCAGGCCTTGCTTGCACTGACAGGCTTCTGAAATAGCCACAGGACCCCACGGCAAACCACACAGGCGCACTGTTGACATTCCCACAGGTCTCTCCCACTTTTCCACTAACCCACTTTTTCAGTCCCGGGATCCACTTCGGGATCCCACTCTGTCCTTAAATGTCGCATGCCCTCCTCTGTCTTCATGGCCCACCTCCCTTCCTTCTTTCTTTTTCCCCTCATGGGTGTCCGGGCTTGGGAGATGGGTCTGTCCTGGTCCCTACCTTGTTACCAGTACTGGTGAGCTGTGCCTAGCATGCACAGAGCTTCACTGACCTTCTGTGTTTGCCAGTGGCTCTGTTGGGTGGTGACCAGACCCACGCAGCAGGCTTCCTGCTGTGAGATCTTCAGGTGCACGGTTTGAGCATGACTTGTGATTGGGAAGCAAAGTGGACCCTTGGTGATATGGTTCCTGGGTTTCTCTGCTGTGAAGTTATTGTTTTTTTTCTTTTACAACTGATACGTATCTTGGAGAAAGCACCTGGAGATCCTGCAAGCATGTTGCTATTTTCCTGACTTTTGCCTCCCCACGTCAGCAGCCACCAGTGGCTCTTTCTTGCAACAACTATCTGGGTGCTATTCCAGCAGTATTTTCTGTTTACTTAATTCTAAAGAATGCATTCTTTGAAATGACTAAATCACTTACCTGTATCCAGGATGTGTGGCTAACTTCATTTTGTGAACTTAGAATCGGTATTTTGGCATTTAATTTGTGGCTCACACTCTTCCGTTGTTGCTATTGGAAGCTGTATCCAGGAGTTTCCTTCATTCCTTCCACCCTGCTGGCACCACTTTAAGAGCAGTCCCGACTTTATCATGCCTCAAGGTATCCCAGATACCCCACACCCATCTTTTGCTGTGATTGACCCATCAGAAATTCAGGCTGGGTGTTTTCTGTGAGTAGACTCAATGTTTTTCTACAAATATTGTGAATACAGATTTTAATATAAATTGTGACATAACAGTTAAATTGCTTTTAAATGTTTTTCCTCTCTAAACTTTGTAGTAATTAGAGTATTGGAAACTCATTTTGTCTTGACAATAACTTTAAGACTGCTAATAAAGTTACTGCAGACTATAAATGGATGAGGCAGATAAACCAAGGGACGATGCTTCCTATGACACCCAATGAGGAGTAAACAAAAGGAAGTTCCTAACTTTCCCAGGTGCAGGGTATAAGAAAATGCCAGGCAGAGAAGTTCAAATCAACCTTCACCCATTCATTCACACTCCTGATTGACACTTTGAATAGAGGGCTCAGAAAAGCAGTTTCTGATTTTAGGAAGAGTCAAGTCTAAATGCAGAAACATATCAATTGAGCTTTCAGAAAACATAATTACCAACTCTAAGGGCTAGCAATTACAATCAGAAATGGAAATTCAAAAGCAGTATCACTTAGAATACCATTAAAAACTTATACTTTAAGATGAAGTATTAGGAGTTGATGGTGGTGGCCAGAGACTAGAAGAAGGGAGTGGGAGCTACATGTATTTATCGGCCCAGAGCCTCAGGGCCACAGAATGGAAGATCATTACATTTCACACCACAGAACTGTACCCTTAAAAGTAACCTGGTGGTCAATTTTATGTTGTGCATATTTTCCCCAAATAGTGAAAACTGGGAAAAGATATCATGAATCGAAGTATTTCGAAAGATATTTTTTTTTTTTCACTGAAAACCATAAAATAATGCTTGGGAAAATTCAGAAGACTGAATAAAATTACAAAATGAGTTTTTCCAAACCTGATCTAAATTAATGTAATTCCAAACAAAACTGTCAGTTAATGTGAAAATTGACTAACTGCTTCTAAAAATCCCATGGAGATGCTGAAGAGCTAGAGCAGTCAGAGAGCTTTGGAAAAGGACAAGGCAGAAGGTCTGACATGACCTGGTCTCAAGACCTACTCTGATGTTACCTTACATCCATGTGGTGGGCATGTGGACACAATGTGGGCCAGAGGAACAGGAGAGAAAGTCTAGAAAGAGAACAGAAAGTACAATTTGACAAGGTTACAAAGCAGGGTAGTGGATAAGTGATGCTGGTTTTCTACCACAAGAGCTGAACATCCATATAAAAATGAACTTCAGTGCTCTGTACCACATAAAAATCTTCATTCAAGTAGATTATTCCTGAAAATGTATAACTTAACACTGTAAATATCCCAGAGGAAAACATAGGAGAAAACAGTTGAAACTTTGACATTGGCCAGTTTGTCTTAGAGATGGCACCCAAAACAGGATCCTGTGCTCTTCCAACAACACTGTTAAGAGAATAAAAGGAAAAAAACCCAGGAAAAAACATCTACTTGTGATTCTTAACATTTCGTGGCAGACTTATACAGAATATGTAAAAGTCTCCAAAATCAATAATAAGAAAACAAATGGCTTGACTTAAAAAACAGACAAATAATTTTAAAAGACATTTCATCAAAGAGTTTTTGAGTGGCATAATGTTTTCAGGAAAAGAAAGGTATCAATTTCACCTTAAATTATACTTGAAAACATATTAAAATCCTTGTAGTTTCTGCTCTAGCAGGTCAAGGGCACGAGTCACAGGTGTATTCTCACAACAAGAAAAACGCCGAACGAACTCAACACGAACTCTTCTAGGATTCGTGAGAGAACTGGGGTCTGCCCACCTCCCTGAAGCTGGACAGACAGACACAGACCACAGAAGGAAAGCAGGGGAGCAGACTCCAAAGCTGTAGCCTGCAACTGGCAGGGGCACCTGTCCCAGAGCTGGGGCTGTGGGGCGACAGCTGAGATGGACACTCCCGCCACCCGCGGAGGGACCCAGAGTCTCCAGAGCTGCTCCAGGCCTGAGGAGCAGGAAACGGCCTCCGGCTTCTGGCAGGGGTGGGGGGCACTGAGCATATGCTGAATTGCTATTTCACAGAGCCCGCATGCCCTGGAGAAGGGAAATGCCCCACTTCACCCCACCTGCCCTGCCTGGTGCTCCTAAGGGGAGTAGGACAATTTGAAAGGTGTCACATAACAGAGAGTCACATAACTAGAAATCAGGAGTGGACACAGTGATTGGTCAGGAGAATACTTTCTTCAATAAAAGACAGACACTGAATCGTGTACATACAAGGTCAGAGAAGACAAAGGAAGGTCAATAGCAAAACCACATAAACAAAACACCTGCATATGTCGTTTTCAATGTCCAGGAAAGGTGTGGTCTTCAAAGCACCCAGGAAAAGAAGAAAATCTTGCAGAAGAAGAAGAGGAAGAGTTACAGAAGCCTTAGAAGCCATGCAGAAGAGAGGTGTGCCTGCATGCTGGTGCTTTGGTCATGAACGGATGAGACAGTGGTCCCATACATCCCATCACCTCAATGGTGGCCGGCCACCACCTAGTGTGTGCACCACGCACAATGTTCACACAGAGGCAAAGAGCCCCCGAGGACACATTTGTCAGAACATGGCCCTGTCATGAAGCAATGCATAATTGTTTTTAAACTTTTAAATTTTTAAACAAAAATTCTGTATCTTCAAAAGTGAGGAGAACTAAGGGCTTTTTAAAACCAAAGTTGAGGTCATTTACCACTTAGGAAGATTGCTAGAATAATTTTTTTCAGAGAAGGAAGATCACAACAGTTTAAGACTTGTATTTGTCTGCATAAGGAAATAAGAGCTTTAGAAAATGGAAACATTCAGGTGAAATATTATATGTACTTTTCTTGTCCTTAACTGATCTATCAAGTAACAGGCCCATTTCCCAAATTAATGTTAACTGTGCATGGTGAGTACAATGTGCGGCCCAGGGAGAGGAAGGAGAGCAATTTCACAGGGAATGAGAAGGAGTGATCCACTGGCTGTGTGATGTTAGGAGGGGCTGCACTCACAATGAAGCACTCTGGTGTTAGTTCTTTAGTTTTGTACATTTTTGGTCTTTAATAAGTGTTGTACTTTATAAAGTTAATAAAGTTTGTACTTTATTAAGTCTTGTACCTACAGAGGGGTAAAGAAAAACTGAGCAAGTGACACTAAATGAAGAACTTATCACTAAAGGCCAAAGGCCAAACTTGGGACTTAATTGAAAAAAAAAAATCAAAGTGGCAATCTTTAAAGGCAGATACTCCCATGTGTGTGTCAGGGGCCAAGGTTTTCCCAATCAGTGCCCTCACCTTAGCTTAACAGACTTGCCTTAGCTGGTCACTCCCCTGGCCTGATAGTAAATCAAAACCCAAACTGCATCTCGGAGATGGTGAGGATGATCTCAAGGACTCCAAGGATGCAAAGGTGGTCCCCACCACATCTCCTTGTAACTCATCAACCTGGTCCCTGCTGAAACCAGGTAGACCCTGAAGAACAGGCACAGACATCTGCCAGCTGAATCAGCAGCAGCTCTCACGGTGGCTGACATGTCTACGTGGCATCTTCTCAGGGAGGGTTCACGGCATTCGACCATTGACTTGGTGAAGGTGTACTTTTCCATCTTGATCACAAAAGATAAGGAGACAGATGCACTGGGTTCCACCTTAGGGCTGTAAGAAGTGGTTCTGTTCTCCTGGGAGACTTGAGTCTTCTGAACATCCTGTAGAGAGCCACATGGCTCTATCACATGGATGGCATCAGGCTGACCAGGCAGGATTAAGAGGAGGCAGAGAGCTCACTGGGACATTGGTACTTTGTTTTCACCCCATGATGACCCAGGGGCTTGCCATTTCAGTACAGTTTTTAGGAGTCTGGTGATCAGGATGTTCCAGGACATGCCCTCCTTCTGTATAAGGAAATAAGAGCTTTAGAAAACAGATACATTCAGGTGAAGTGTTATAGGTGACTTTTGTAAAATTAGATTGCCCTTTATTACACCCTCTTCCACAAAGAAGGAAGTGGAGCCTCCTAGGCCTCCTGGAGGTCCAGCAGGGACAAAGTCCATAAGGAGGGAAACTGCTGCAGTCCCATCCCCAGTGACCCAAGGGGCCAGCTCTGCAGTCTGCCTGCTTGATAATCAGAGCGTCACCCAGCTTTCTCTCACTTTGAAACCCAATGTTCAGGTGGTTAATTTTCAAGTCATTTTACAGTCCTTAGGACAGAATCATTAAAATACACAATGGAGTATTGTTCAAAATTCCTCGAGAGCAAAATAAAAATATACATTACTTAAAAAGTCACAGTCTACATTAAATACATTAAAATGCTGACAATTTTTAAATGAAATCATTTTAAACAATAAATACATGAAAATATTTCTCAGATACAGGTTACATATATTTATATTTGTAAAACTATCATCAACAAATGGTTTTGCAAATATACATCCTGCTTATAGAAGCATTTTACCTACTTTTACAAAATTATCGAAAGTTAACAAGTTCTAGATATGTTTCCATTTTCGCCCATTTTTAAAGCAACTCTAGCATAACATCATTCCTCTTTTAAAAAAGCTGAACTATAGCATAGCGCTCATTTTACTTGGCCTAAAAATGGAAATTTGGAAGACTTTCTAGGTGCTGGGAAAGACTGGGCAGCCGACTAAGTTCCAGCAGCCAAGGCTGCCATCCACCAGCACCGAGAGCTGTCTTTGCTCTCAGACGAGGAGACTCCTTCCTGGTCTACCCCTGGAAAGAGTCTATGCTTACTATTTCTCAATTTCCAGGAGATATTTGCTGAAAGAATTCTGATATTTAAATCCTGTGGCAATCAAAACTATTCCAAAGACCGACGCACTTTGTGTTTGGATAAATACAAAAAAGCAATGAGCCTGATTCCAAATGAAAAGAGTACAGAGCCCCCCACCTTTGTTCACTTTATTTTATAAGCCTGTTGAGGTAGAAGGCTTTTCTACTTTCTCTGAAAACCACACCACTCATACAAATGGGGCCTACACTGCAAAGGCTTCTAGTGCCTCTTCGGCATTCTCCCAGCTAAGAAAACGCTCTCTGTGCCCCTCAATTGTTTTCTGTCCTCCGTCATTCTAGGGCACTTTAGGTGTCCATCCTAATCCCTGAAATTGATCTGACTTCCAAGGGTATCTCATCATTGATAGGTCTATCATCAATATCATCAACCCAGTTTTCCATTTCAGTCTTTGAATTGATCTATTCGATCAGTTGTATTAGTTCTATGGCAAATTGGACAATGGACATTTCAAAATTGTTTCCAATGTTATAAATTTCATCTAGTTTTCCTTTTTTTTAAGAAATTTATTTAGTTTTTAAAAATTTATTTTAAATAAGAAACACATGACAATAGAATGCATTTTGACACATCATACATAAATGAAGTATAACTTCTCATTCTTCTGTTTGTACATGATGTCGAGTTACACGGGTTGTGTAATCATACATGCACATAGGGTAATAAAATCCAGTTAATTCTACTATTCTTCTTACCCCCCTCCTCTTCCTTTACTTCCCTCTGTCTAATCCAAAGTACCTCTATTCTTCCCTAGCCCTCCCTCTTATTTTGTATTAGCATAAACATATCAGAGAAAACATTTGACCTTCATTTCTTTGGAATTGGCTTATTTTGCTTAACATGATATTCTCCAGCTGCATCCATTTACTGGCAAATGTCATAATTTTATCCTTTTTTAAAGCTTAGTGATATTCCATTGTGTATATGTACAACATTTTCTTTATCCATTCAACTGTTGAAGGGCACCTAGGTTGGTAGTATAACATAACTATTATGAATTGAACTGCTATAAACATTGATGTGGTTTAGTCTTTGGGAATAAACCAAGGAGTGAGATAACAAGATCAAATAATGGTTCCATTCCAAGTCTTCTGAGGACTCTCCATACTGCTTTGCATGTTGGTTGTACCAATTTTCAGTCCCACCATCAATGTATGAGTGTACCTTTTTCCACCTATCCTCACCAACACTTATTATTGCTTGTATTTTTGAAAATTGCTATTCTGAATGGAGTGAGATAAATCTCAATGTTGTTTTTATTTGCATGTTGCTAATATCTAGAGATATTGAACTTTCTTTTATATATATTTTTTATCTATTGTATTTCTTCTTCTGTGAAGTGTCTGTTCAGTTCCTTAGCCCATTTATTGATTGGGTTATTTGTTTTTTCAGTGGTAAGATTTTGAGTTCTTTATATATCCTGAAGGTTAATGCTCTGTCTGAGGTGGTAAAGACTTTTTCCCATTCTATAGGCTCTCTCTTTATGTTATCGATTGTTTCTTTTGCTCTGAGGAAGCTTTTTAGTTTGATTCAATCTTATTTATTGGATTCTTGATTATACTTCTTGCATTTTAGGAGTTTGGTTAAGGAAGTCAGTTCCTAAGCCTACATGATGAAGATTTGGGCCTCCTTTTTCTTCTGTTAGGCACAGGGTCTCAGTTCTAGTGCCTGAGTCTTTGATCAACATTTAGTTGAATTTTGTGCAGGATGAGAGATAGGGATTTAATTTCATTTTGCTACATTTGGATTTTCAGTTTTCCTAGCATCACTTGTTAAAGAGGCTATCTTATCTCCACTGTATGTTTATGGCCCCTTTGTCTAGTGTGAGATAACTATAGTTATGTGAGTTTGTCTCTTTGTCTTCTATTCTGTACACTGGCCTGCATGTCTGTTTTGGTGCCAATACCGTGCCATTTTTGTTACTCTATAGTATAATTTAACATCTAGTATTATGATGTTTCCTGCTTCACTTTTCTTGTTAAGATTGCTTTTTATCTATTCTGTGGCTCTTATTTTTCCAAGTGAATTTCATGATTGCTTTTTCTAGTTCAATGAAGAATGTCAATGGAATTTTAATAGGAATTTGCATTAAATCTGTATAATGCTTTTGGTAGTATGGCCATTTTGACAATGTTAATTCTGCCCATTCAAGAGCATGAGAGAGCTTTTCATGTTCTAAGGTCTTCTTCTATTTCTTTCTTTAGTGTTTTGCAGTTTCTGTTGTAGAGGTCTATTACCTCTACAGATTGATTCCCAATATTTTATTTTTTCTTTTGAGGCTATTGTGAATTGGGTAGTTTTCCTAATTTCTCTTTCAGTGGATTCACCACTAATGTATGGGGATGCATTTGATTTGTGGGTGTTTATTTTATATCCTGCTACTTTGATGAATTAATTTAGTAGTTCTAGAACTTTCTGGTGAAATTTTTTGTATCTTCCAAATATAGAATCATGTCGTCAGCAAATAGTGATAGTCTGAATTCTTCTTTTCCTATTTGTATCCCTTCAACTTCTTTCTTCTGTCTAATTGCTCAGGTTAGAGTTTCAAGAACTATGTTAAATAAAAATGGTGAAATAGGGCATTTTTGTCTTGTTCCACTTTTTGGAGAGAAAGCTTTCACTTTTTTCCATTTATGATGTTAGCATTGGGTTTAATATATGTAGCTTCTACAATGTTAAGATATGTTCCTACTATTCCTAGTTTTTCTAGTGTTTTGAAGATGAAGGAGTGCTGTATTTTGTCAAATACTTTTTCTGCATCTATTGAGATAATAATAGGATTCTTGTCTATAAGTCTATTCATATGATGAATTAAGTTTACTGATTTCCATATATTGAAACCAAACTTGCATCCCTCGGATAAACCCCACTTGATCATGGTGCACTGTCTTTTTAATATGTTTTCTTATGCAATTTGCCAGAATTTTATTGAGAAATTTTGCATCTATGTTCATCAGGGATATTGGTCTGGAGTTTTATTTCCTTGATGTGTCTCTGGTGGTTTGATATCAGGGTGATGCTAGCTTCATAGAATGTAAAATGCTCAAAAAATATTTACGGATACGTTAAATATAAATTCAATTTCATCAATAATCATTATAAATATGAATAGTCTATATAATCCAACTAAAAGGCAGAGACTATCAGAGTGGATTAAATACAGAAGCAGTAGTTACAAGAATGAACTCCACACTGTCAACAACAAACCCACTTTATATGAAGACAAAGAGAATTAAAGAAGTGAAATATATATGTGTGTATATATATATATATATATATATATATATATATATATATATATATATGAATGAAACATTTATCAAAGAAAGTAGAGGTAGCAATATTGATGTCAGACAAAACAATCTTCAGAACAAAAGAATTTGTTAGGCATAAAGAGGAACATTACATAATAAAAAAGGTCAATATTTCCAGAATATGGAACAATTCAAGTGTATGTGCTCCAAAAGTAGAGCATCATAGTACACAAGCAAACCCAGATAAAGCCACCAGAAGAAACACACATCTAGAGCTATACTTGGAGACTTTGTACCCTGGAATTATAACAGAGATGCAAGCAGGGAATTAGCAAAGATGCAGTTGAACTCAGGGCTGTATCAGTCAACGGGATGGCATTGACATCCAACCATGGCACAGCGTGTGTTCTCCTGAAGCACATGGAACAGCCATGCAAAGAGAGCACATCATGGACCACGAAACACATTCTTCTATTGTGCAGGGGGATTAAACCATGAAGAAGTAACAGGAAGATAGCAGGAACATTGACGACTAAATTAGGGGACTAAATGTACACCAATCAACATCATCACTACATGGAATGTATTCTAGCTATGTATGCTGGTTCAACATTAATGTACAAGGGCTGCAGTCCATGTCAATAATCTAAAGAAGAAAAATGCAATGTCCTGGATCAGAAGCAGAAAAGGCATCTGACAAAATTCAATAGGGAAGTTTCTCCTCTAACCCTAATTTTCTGCAAACCTTTACTGTGAACATGCTTCTGGGATGGTGGACGATGTGAAAATGGAAGTCAGGAAAGAATACATACTGCCATTCCCATGAGAGTTGGAAGAGCAGACTGAGGAGGAGACTGCACAGAAGCACTTCTATGAAAATAATGCTTTGACCTGAGTAAAGACTCCCAATATGCACACAGAAAGCAAGTTCCTGCCCTCTTAGTACAGAAATGCATTAAAGACAAAAATATCCCTCAGTGGCATGCTCAGCAATGTTTTAGAACAATTTAGTATTACAGTTGCATTTTTGAGGAAAATCTATAGTGCTATTGTCAGATATTTTTCTAGCATTACTATAAAGAAGTTTATTCTATCTCTGAATATGAGGACTTTACACAGAATATGTAGTTTAGATGGTTGATAAGCTAATTATGGGCTGTGGATCCGACCACTGCTTCTGTACAAAAAAATTAATTAGAACACAATCACGTCCACCAGCCTAAGCACTGTCCACACCTGTCCAACCATCACATGGCACAGGTGAGTGGTGATGAAGAGCATCCAGTCCCTGGGGCCAGAACCTTTGTCACCTGGCTCTTTCCAGAGGCTTGCTGATATTCATCATGATGCATTCTTCAGGACCCAGCACAACCCAGAGTCCAGGGAGCATCCTGCAGGGAGAGGGACAGCAGATGGGTGGCCCCCAGGGTGCAGGGTAGGTGAAGGATCCATGGTGCAGGGTAGCATAGGGACTCCAGGGGACATGGAATTGTATCCTCGTGGTTATGGTGGTGACAAAATCTTACATATGTTGAGAATCTAGAGAGCTGTATGCAAAAATGTATCAATTTAACTATGATTTTAAAATTAAAATTAATAGAATAAAGGCATATTATTATTTTTATGTACTATTTGGAGAATGAAAGCCTCATTGAGAACATTAAGACCAATATTTGAGTGTGATCTACGTCCCAATTATCTCATAAATTGTTCATTTACCAGCTACATAGGAGCAATAAACATTAGCATACTATGAGATTGAGTCAAATTCTAATCACTGCAAATGCTGCTATCAATACAGGCAGATTATTTGAAAAACACTTTTAACAGTTTTTACTGCTGCTGCCATGAGCAGCTGTGGCTGAAGCAACACCTGTGTATTAGCTGCCCCTTCTACAGAGCAGAAGTCCTGGCGGTCTTGCTGAGAGCCACAGCCTAGTAGGGATGGCGCCAGAAGGAGTGGTTAAGAGGTGACACC
The DNA here is from genome assembly GCF_047511675.1 of Marmota flaviventris. Classification (NCBI taxonomy): domain Eukaryota; kingdom Metazoa; phylum Chordata; class Mammalia; order Rodentia; family Sciuridae; genus Marmota; species Marmota flaviventris. The sequence continues at coordinate 175,363,523 of NC_092500.1, forward strand.
AGCGAGCCATTAAGATGATGATAATTAAGTTATAATTGCTGTGACTAGATGATGCTGGATTGGGACAGGCTGTGTATTGAGTTGTATATAGACTCCTACTGTCCGGCAACAGGGTGGCTCCTGCGAATAGGGCAATAAAGTTTCCTGTTTGAACATACAAGTGCTTTGTGGCAGCTCGGTTATTTGTGCCCAGCTAGATTGCAGCACGGTCTAGCTGGGACCCATGCTGGGTCTGGCTGGGCTTCCACTGGGGCCTTGGTATACCCTGCGCATGGGCTCTGCAGGTGGACTCCACTTCTACATTCTTTCAGTTTCTGGACAGATTTCAGTCCCTTGAGGTTCTTGAATGAAGTCCTCTTTTCCTCAAGACCCTTGTATAAAATGGCATAATATTCACACATATCTAGCACATCTTTCTGTGTGTTTTGAGCCATCTCTAGATGACTATAACACCTAGCACAATTTAAGTGATGCATATCACAATTTAAATGATGCAGTTGTCAAACTGTCTTCTGGAGAACATGTGCAAGAAATAGAATCTACACTTGGTCAACACTTTTTCCCCAAATATGTTCCATTGATTGACTACACTGATGCAGAGGAAGACGGTAGTGGGCACCATTGAGAACTCACATGTTGCTGACTTCCGGTTTGTCCCTCAAAAGCTTATGTGATTAGAAAAGGAGGCCACCCAAATCTTCTCTCTTTTTTTATTCAATATTAAGGAAAACAATCACAGGAATAATAACAGGGCAAAGTCATGGGACCTGCTAGTCAGCTTTCATCACTGTGATGAGAACTCTTGACATTAACAACTCAGGGGAGCAAAATCTTATTTGGGGCTCATAGTTTCAAAGGTTTCAGTTGGTGGTTGGGTAATTCCATTGCTGTGGGCCTGAGGCAGAACACCACAGCTGAAGGGCCTGGTGCAGACAAGCAGCGCAGGACATGGCATCCGGAAACCAAGAGAAAGAGAGGGCAAGGAGCAGGGAGGAGAGGGAGTCTCCAAAGACACATCCCCAGGGGCCTACTTCCTCCAGCCATGCCCACTTGCCTACAGTTACAACTCATCAATCCACTCAAATTACTAATCCATCAAGTGGATCAATCCACTGATGAGGTTATAGCTATGATCACTGCCTAAAAGACCAACTGGGAACCTTGCTACATTGGAGATTGTGTTGTCAAAGCATGAGCTTTGGGGGAATAGTTCAGATCCAAGCCTTAGCAGGACCATCTTAACTTCTGGTCTACCACACTCATGCAAAGGAAGCTTGTGATTCTGTGACCATGGTGGATGGGGCTACTTCCTATGACACTGAAATACCAACGACTGCTAACACTAATGTGTAAATGAGCAGTGATGGCTACATGAGCTTGGAAGGACTTTTCTGATGCTTAACTGAACTTCTCTGATGCACATGTTGATTTAAAAAGCCATCCTCAGCACTCAGCTCTGGGGAGACATGTGAGCAGGGAGGAAGGGAGCATCCGGAGGGGCGTTGCTGGGCTTTTTGAGGCCTATTGCACTAGCATGTAGAAGGAGGGTGCTGGAGGAACCTTCCAGAGCACTGACAGAAATGACATGCATGATGTTTGTCACAGAGCATTGCAGATAGCACTGGCTGGCCCAGGATGGAGTTAAAGCTCAGGTAGAAGGCACAGCAAAGGTGCCTGTCAGAGGAGCATGTGCACAGGGACAGAGTCTGTGGTGAGGGAGGGCTAGGAACAAAGACCATGGAGCAGGTGGCTTAGAGACGACAGTGGTTGGCGCTGGGAGAATCAGTAGGGAAAGAAAACAGGAGAGAAAATAATAGTGCCGAGAATCTGAACACAGTGCCACCTCTGCATTTCTACACTTTGGCCAAATCCAGGGGTGACATATCTGTGCAATGTCTTTCACATGAGAGAGTAATTTTTTCTGGAGGAAAATATAGCAGAAACTCTAGGAAGATCTTAATGTAACATGCATGGTCTAGCCATGAAATAGAAGGCTCCTCTCTTGCTGTATGCAGTAACGCTACTCAACTGTTTCTCTTCAAGTCTGAGGATGTGATTGAATAGATGCGTTATATGACAAATCCAAATCCCATGTGGCTCTCTGGAGTAGTTGAGTGGGAACATTGCTCAGGGAGCTGACACTGAGGTACAGTAATAGGCTCCAGGAAGCAGCAGCAGAAATCAGCACAATGAGTGTAGTTAATTAATCCTACAAGCAATGCTTGAAACAAGTAGTACTGTAAAATGTTATACTTATGAAAGTAACAAGGAAAGAACAATGAAAATCCTTTTAAAAGATGTATTAAAGTTATCTATAGAAATGGAACCAATAGGATCTATATTGTGTAGGTGGCCTCTGTATCTGGGGATCCTATGCATGGATTCAACCAAAAGCAGATGCAGGGGCTGGGGGTTGTAGCTCAGCAGTAAAGCACTCACCTAGTGTCAATCCTCAGCAGCACCACATAAAAATAAATAAACAAAATTAAGTAATTGTGTCCAGCTATGTCTAATATATATATATATATATATATATATATATATATATATATATATATGGCAGATGGAAAGTATTTTTTAATTACATCTTTACTAAACACATAGAGACTTTTTAATGTCATTATTTACTAAACAAGACAGTTTTCAACTATTTACATAGGATTTGTATTTCATTTAGCATTGGAAGTAATTCAGGGGAGGATGTGCTTAGGCAATGTGGAAAGACTACACCACTGTACAGGGGGACTCTTGAGAATCCACAGATTTTAGTATTCATGAAGGGTTGAATCTGTCTATCTGACTATATATCTAAGTATCTATGTATCCATTTATCTATCAGCTATCTATCATGTATATGAGGAGAGAGAGAGATTTTCAAAGAATGAACCCATGCCTGGAGCTGCCAAGTCTGATATGCATGTTCAAGACAGCAGGGAAGAGTTACTGCAGTCTTGAGTTAGGCAGAATCTTTGTGGTGCTAATTGTGGAAGAATGTTTTCTTCCTGGGGAAACCTCAGCTGGTACTCTTAAGAATGTCAATTGAAGGGATGAGGGCTACCATATTCTGTAGGATAATCTGAATTACTCCAAATCAAGTGACTGAGGGTGCTAATCTGTGGTGAGCCGTTCTAATTAGACCGTGGTCGCCATTACAAGATGGCGCTGGCTCCGCTGTGGTCTGTAACAAACAACTCCTTATTTGGGAGAGTTGGCGCATGGTTTTTCACCACCCTATGAGAAAGCTCCACGTGGCAGCTTTGCATTGGGGCTTGAGATGCTTTATTAAGGCTGGGAGGGGCATCCGAGGGTTAGAAGAAGAAATATCAAGGACCTGAATAAACTGCTGAAAGAAGATTCCTGAGTTGCGTCTTCCTTGCGGGCAAGGGGTCGCGACAAGTGGTGCCGAGACCCGGGAACCAGAACTTTCAGCAGTCAGGGGTGGTGCACCGGTTAGTCCCAGGTAAGTGGGATCTGTGACCAAAGCGGGGTTAGTCCCAATAAGTGGGATCCGCGATCAAAGCGGGGTTAGTCCCAGGTAAGTGGGATCCGCGACCAAAGCGGGGCAGCTCCTCTGTAAAGAAAGAGAGAGCATTACATTTTATTGCAGCTGCACTGTGTACTTTCGCTTCTACTTTCGCTTTTGTTTTTTGTGCTTCCTTTGTTGTTGTGTCATGGGTGCCGCATCTTCAAGTCCGCTTCTCCTGGCCCTAGATGGCCTGTTACGTTCCAAGGGCCTGGAAGTGAAACATAGTACTTTACAGAGATTTTTACAGAAGATAGATATCGCTGCACCGTGGTTTGCATTTTCGGGCAGCCTTACTGTACCTAGTTGGGATAAATTAGGCAAAGATCTGGACTTTGCTTCTGAGCAGGGCATATTAGAGGGTGGGGTGATACCCCTTTGGAAAATGGTCCGTAGTTGCCTTACAGATGGTAAATGCCAAGAAGCTGTGAGTGAGGGTCAGGCCGTTCTTGAACAACTACATGAGGAAAAATCTGAAAGATCACATAATGAAGTGGCAGAGAGTATCAAAAGTAACAGTAGTGAGAAGGCAAAAGAGCCTGAAGATAAAAATAGGAGAAGGCTCTACCCAGACTTGACCAAATTCAGAATGCCTGAGAACACAAGCAACTCAGAGAGTTCTGAGGACCTTGATATGTTGTTACAACAACTACATAAGATAAGAATGAAAAAGAAGAAAAAGGAGACACAAGGCGCGCATGCCTAATGTAAGAAGGGGGAGGGATCTAATATTGGTCAACAGAATTCTGAGGAGGAGGAGGTTGAAAATTTAGAAGAAGATATGATGCCTGTTGCCCCACCCCCGTATGTGGGGGGGAGCCAAGGTTCCGGGAGATCTTTTCATGCACAAGTTTGGAGGACAGTTAATACAGATATGGGACTTGCGTACCCGGTGTTTCAGGACAATAATAGGGGAAGATATCATGAGCCTTTAGACTTTAAGATAGTTAAAACCTTGGCAGAATCCGTCCGCACTTATGGCATAGATGCCGCTTTCACTCTCACTCAAGTGGAGGGACTTACTAGATTTTGCATGACTCCTTCAGATTGGGCTAGTCTAGTCCGCGCTTGTGTTTCCCCAGGGAAATATTAGGAGCCAAAAGCTGGCTAGCTAATGTTTCTGGCACTGTTAGGGAGAGTGAACGAGGTAAGAGACTTACATCTGTTTCGTTCAACTCTCTGCTATATAATGCCACATTGCCCCCTGCAATGGTCTGCGTCCAATCCCCGTTCTTGCTCCTTTTGGCTAATGACACTTCGTCGGGGATGCTGGATTGTTCTAATGTTACCTGTCTCTTATCTGAGTGTTGGAATGGTTCTTGGACTGTAGCAGTGGTTATGAAAATTCCAACTTTTGTCCCAATCCCAGTCACTTCGGACCCAGATAAATTCCCCATTGTTGAGCTACTTAGAGTCCGCAGGGATTTTGGAATTACGGCAGCTATAGTGACAGCTGTGGCAGTGTCTGATGCTGCAGCGGTCACGGCCGGAGTGGCCATGGCCAGTCAAGTACAAACTGCTGCCACCATTAATCAAGTTGTTCAACAAACTTCCACCATACTTGAATCCCAAAATACAATTAATCAACATATTTTGTCAGGGATTTTAGCTGCCAACCAAAGAATAGATTTACTCCAAGCTCACGTAGAAGAATTGGCTGACTTGGTGCTTTTGGGTTGTGTTGACCAACGTGCACATTTATGCATAACCTCTGTCAGATTTAATGATTCCAGGAATGCCTCCCGCATCATTGGCGAATATTTGGCCGGAAATTGGTCCATGGCAGCGGAAGACATGATCCAGTCTCAACTAACCCAGATAGCTGTCTTAAACAGTACCCGTGTCGATCCCGTGACTTTGGGTCAATTCACCGATTGGATATCTTCTGCTTTTTCCTTCTTCAAAGAGTGGGTGGGGGTAGGCATTTTTGGTGCAATGTGTTGCTTCGGTATGTTCCTCTGTTTGTGGTTTCTCTGTCGCCTTAAGGCCCGCAGTGCTCACGATAAGGCTATGATCATACAAGCTCTTGCAGCTTTAGAAAATGGCAACTCACCTCAAGTCTGGCTTGCGCATCTTAAGCAGTAAACCTTTGTCATGGTCGTTGCACCCCAAGTTATTATAACATTGCACTGGGATCGACATGACTTTCCTTGTTATTCTCTTAGTGTTGGAAAGCCCTTGCACTCTGCCGGTTTTACTGCCATTGCACGCAGATGGGTTTCCACACTAGTGCTTTTCTATCGCCTTAAAGTCCGTGCCTTTCTTTCAGGGTGCTGTCAACTTGTTTGTTGTTATTAACAGCCACAGTTCGGCCTCAGCTATCCCCCTTCGTCCACCATCGTCACGATACAGGATGTGAGGCAAGGCACTGCACTTGAGTGATCCTTGACGTGGACCTCAAGGAGAGCATGTCCTATTGCATGTGGGTTAGACGCGTCCACGCCCCGCCCCACGAAAAAAGGCGTCGGCTGATATGGCCTCGGATCTGGGGAAGGGCCCTCCTTAGGACTGAGCCATACTATGCAGCCACTTCTGCACAGTGGGATAGGACCTCTACTCTCGCCTGTATTGTTTTAAGAAAACAGAAAGGGGGAACTGTGGTGAGCCGTTCTAATTAGACCGTGGTCACCATTACAAGATGGCGCTGGCTCCGCTGTGGTCTGTAACAAACAACTCCTTATTTGGGAGAGTTGGCGCATGGTTTTTCACCACCCTATGAGAAAGCTCCACGTGGCAGCTTTGCATTGGGGCTTGAGATGCTTTATTAAGGCTGGGAGGGGCATCCGAGGGTTAGAAGAAGAAATATCAAGGACCTGAATAAACTGCTGAAAGAAGATTCCTGAGTTGCGTCTTCCTTGCGGGCAAGGGGTCGCGACACTAATCCTATGAATAAATACCTTCACATCAAGGCATAATCTAACATGTGCTCCAACACCCTGGCTCCACAGGCTGCCCAAGTTGATGGATGAATCTAACCTCCCCAAATACAGTCTACATTGTAGAACTTATCGACTTTCCTAGCTAATCAGTTCTTGGTAAAGAGAAAACGGAACAAAATCAGGATGAGCAAGGCTGCCACAAATGTCACTTAATTGAGATCTTCCCTGATAACACACAAGCAGCAGCAAGGCCTGCTCATCCCAGAGAACTCACAGAGACTTCACAGCTCTAACAATGATAATAATATCAATACTATCAGAGTAACACTCATTTTAGAATTTTAACCCTTAAGAAATGTCTTATCCTGGAGACAGTTGCTCTTCCATCTGTGTTTGTGTGATGCTCTGTTATCATGTTTTTGTATGTATCAACATACAGCAGAATAAGGGATTCATTTGATTGGTGTAAGCTCCTATTTATTCAAAAATTTGGCAACCAATGAGAGAATAATTAAGTATGATTTATAAATTAATTGATGCTTTTTCAAATGACGTTTGATGTGTACTGTTATCAGTTCATCACCCACTATGGTGGGTGAGTGAGTGAAGGCTATGAAATTGACAAACCCCCAAGACAGTGTGTGACCTGGGAGGAGGGAGGGAGAGAGAAGCCAAAACTTTGATCCTTCCAATCAATCATCTCCCAGTGACAGAAAGAACAAGCCCTGGAAGGGAGATAACCATCAATCCCAGAGAGCAGTCCCTGGGAAGAGGGATCCTTTCCCAACTAAATTCTCTTCCAGTGACAATGAAATTACACATCAATCTTGTCCCCAGGTCAATACAATGACCCTAGTAGGTCAAATGAGCACTAGACTCTGAATCCTAAACCCTCCTTCCCTGCCCTGTAGAAACACTGCTTAATTAAAAACCATGCCCAAGGAAAACAAGCTCCAGATGTTCTTAACCTCTTGCCCAGGTCCTGTTAAAGTGTTCAAGAACTAAGACACTACCCCCCATGTAACTATATAAACTCGTACCTCCCCTGTAATCAGTGCCATTTCCTACCCAGAAAGTGCGCCCTCCAGTGCCTGACTCCACTACTGAATAGAAGGCAGAGCTGATCCATGAAGTCTGCTCCCATCCTGGTTATTTGTACTTTAATTATGGCGCTGAAACAGTTTTGGTTATTTTTGCTTACAGTGAGTATGTGTGTTTTGGGCACTTTAGATTTTTATTAGAATGGCTTCCCATTCATGATGGAGATTTGAGTTCTTTTATTATTTAAGGGGTAAGAGATGGAGTTGGGTATTAAACTTACTAGAGTTGCATGTAATCCAGGTGCTTAAACCCTTTTTATGATAACATTTTATACCATAATATAATATATATTTTATGTTTGACTCTTCAGGTAATAAATGATAATAACTTAATTAGGAAAAGAAACAATGTGCCTGTTGTAAAGTGTGGTCCAAATGTATGTAGACAAAGTATCCTTTTTATCCTTTCTTTGGTCTCATTAAGGTTCTTACCTTTTCACCTTGAAGGATAACCAGGCTTCTTCCAAATGCTGCTTGAGAATCTGTGGTCATGTTGTTAATGTCAAATTAGAAGGTGAGTTGTGTCCACCCCCAATGCAGAAGCAGGAGTCCTAATATCATGCACCTCAGAATGTGACTGTCGGTGAGGTAGGGCCTTTAAAGATGTGATTAAGTTAAAGCGATGCCATCAGGATGGGCCCTGGTTCAACCTGACCGGTGTCCTGTGGATGCAGGGGGAAGATGACACCGGCAAGCTGAAGGCAGCCTGGGAGGACCAACCCTGCCCGCACCTTGATCTCCTCTTCCACATCCCAGGACTATGGGGACATGATCTTTGTGTTATATTTTGCTGTTTTACTTATGGTACTGTGTTATGCAGTCCTAGAATATGAATGTAGTCTAATATCTGGAAGTGTCTGTAAATAAGCTTGGATTTATCTACGTAAGGATTTTGATTTTCTGGTGTTCAATGTGTCCACAATATGATTCTCCAACAGTTAGCAGTTACATTTCCAACCACATGTTGAAGATGGATAAACCAAGGCAAAGCCACCAAAGATGTGTTCCTCTCTTTGTTCAGAACACAGGGACTGAAGAGGCCATGAAATCCTGACTTCCTCAGAAGTGGAGAGGGAAGCCAGGCATGGCACCTCCTGCAGCATGGGCCCTTCTCCCACATGCAGACATCCAAGAGGTCCTCTGATGCAGGGAAAGGTGTTAAAACATGCTCAGGTTATATTGTCTGAGAAATAGCAATATTTTAGACTTTTGCAATGCTTCTTGGGAAGAACATTCTTTTAGGTAATAATAACTTGTACCATTTTAGAATTTTGGAACTACAACGACAACTAAGAAAATTTTTTCCAGACCCCTGAATCACATATACTGGCAAAAAGAGGTGAAGTCACCTCTGCCAGGACACAGCTAGTGGGTGATGCACACAGGCAGGGCCTGGCTCTCTGCAGGGAGCTGGCCCCCAGGGTGCTCCGGGGCTGTCTTGCTTCCAGGCTGGCAGGTCTCCTCCCCTTGCTAGATGCTCTCAAATATCGTCATATGCCAGAAGCACTGACCCATCCAATGACTTGGGGCTCTTTCCCCAGAGGGTCTCTTTAACTAGGTTGGAGCCTGACTAGTTGTGTATTTCACAAGTTCCCTGGTGCAGATGAGGCTGCTGATCCCAGGACACACTGGGAACCACCATCCTGTGCTATTGCATTTTTCCCTGTGCACCATTGTTTTTCTTCTCCGCCAAGTCCCTCCATCATCAAGATTCTTTCCTGCTGACCTATGGCCATTCCCATTTGTGACCATAAACAGACAGGCCTGGCTCTGAGGGAGCAGGAGAGTGCTCTCAGTAAGTGTCCACTGCTCTGGTTTCCACCAATTGTCCTTCCTGGTCTTCAGTCTGGTGAAGCGTGCTCAGCTCTTCCTTCATCTGTTGAACCACAAATTAGTCAATTCCTATCTCACCATCTGCTGGGAGGGACACAGATGCAAATAAACAACACAAGAAGACAATTGCCACAGGAAGATGTGGACTGTGTACTATAAGCAGGGAGGTCAAGGTCAAGACCTTGTGAGGTTCAAATGCCAGGCAGCATTTGTGATTAGCCTCAGAGGATGGAGAATGGATAGGTTCCCTGGGTTGACAGGTTGGGAAAAACATAAAATAAATGTCAAAATTAAACACAGGACCTCACTTCATTCACCATTTATATAAATAAATATTCATTCAACAGGTATCAATTAATCTTATGACCAAACAGTCCTTAGAGAAGAAACCATAAGTTGTTAGATGTGAAAATAAGTGAATGCATACTCTGCTCTCCATGAACGTGCGGTGTGTGGGCAGACAAAGAGGTAAACAGAGAACAAAACATTGTTTGTGCTTCCTTTGCTGGGTTTGACCAGATTTCTTGCAACACACTATAGAAGAGAGGCTGACTCATCCTGAGGAAGATGCACATTTTCCCACAAGATGAAAATCAGGTTGAGAAATTTAGTTTTCAAATTATTAGTTTTACTTAGAATCAGAGTATAGTAGCTAAGATATGTCAATAGTTTGCAAAAAACTGATGCATACTTTCATACGACTCAACTGCAAGCTTGTGCCCTTCTTGGTAGACAGTTATCTGTCAGAGTGACATGTGGATCCAGCCCTCTTCCCAGCATGGCTCTAACAATATTGGGGGCCTGCATACCACTGTGTCCAGTGGTTGAATGAGAAATGACAACATGTAGTGGTGTGGTAGGTTCATATGGGCTGTCTAGACCTCCTGCTCATATTACGCAGCATTCAGTCATGCCCTGCATGGAACTGTAAGAGGAAGGAATGCAGTGTGTCCAAGAAGGAGAAGAAATGGATTTTTCTAAACAGCTAGATGTTTCAGCCATGAGCAATTTAAAGGGCTTTAAAGTTGACCCATGGAGAGTGTTCTCTGAGCGGTGGGGAGGGAGGGACAAGGGCATTTGGTCTAGCAGTAGGTATGAATGCATGGACTTAGAAGGAGGAATCCAAAACAACAATTTTCTTAATTACAAAGCAGCAGTTCATTGGGCAAGCTGTGCAACAATTAAATCACCAAGAATTAGAGCTGCAGATAAGCAAGTGATTTGGATTGCATGTTTCAGATTAACTCAAGGAGTAAAGAATAATCAATCATAACACTGTAGGCTAATAAGTTATTGTTGGCCACACTGAAAATCTCATGAATGGAGTAGCATTTTATGACCAATTATTGGATACTTGTCATCATTTCACAAAGCAGAAACCCTGGCCCAGACCTTGCAGGTGTCAACTCTGTGTACTTCTGTGCATTTGAGGGCACACAAGGAACAAAACATGTCTCATGGCCTAGGAGTGGCAGACCTAAGGTTTACTGCAGATCCTTTGCACTCTCGTCTTTTTCCTTCTACCAGGTTAGACATTGTGGAAGAATAGAATTTACAGACCCCAAAAGACAAAAGCAGAGATGAGAAGCTGTGCCTTTCCCCACAAGAAATTGATATTTTGTTCCAGAGCTTTGTCAAGGATCACTGGTGTCTGATATTTGTAAGTTTTCTTAAATAAGAAAGCATAGACTTATTGAAATTCCTCCAGAAAAAAAAAAAACATTGAAAACCATATGTGAGGAAGAAACTGATGGAAAATAGTTTTCTCAATACAGTGGGATTCCACCTCCGACAATATCACTGGCAGCTGTATGCTGGCTCCTGCTCCTGTCCAGAGGTAGCTGACTACTTCCGTGAAATTTTGATTTCTTAGCCAACTACATAAAATTTTTTCATTCAATTGTTGTGCTAATATGTATAAAATGTTAAATGCATTAAATTGCTATATAAGCATACACAGAAATGATTGCACGTGTCAATTTCTGTACATATATGAGCAGTGTGTGAATTCATACTGACCCCAGAAACTTTCCCCTGACCTCTTGCATCATTAGACAATTCTCCCACTACATTCCTAAAACAAAACTCCCATCCCCATCGATTTACTTAATTGTTCAATGTCAGTGCTCCTATACAGACCATCTCTAACTTACCATGGTTGACATTGGGTTTTCTGACTTTATCAGTCTTGTGAATGTGATAACCATGCTGTGATTTTGAATTGTGATCTTTCTTCAGGCAGATATACAGCAGGATGTCTCTGGTCAGGCTGGACCGTGGCAGTGACGCAGACCCCGTCAACTTTGCAGTTGAAAGACTCCTGAAGACCCTGGCCGCGACCCTGGCCACTCAATCAGAAAGCACAGTGGTCGTCCAGTTTATTCAGCACAGGCTACAGCAGGGGCGAGGTGTCAGCAGCAGCAGCAGTGTGGTTTGGGGGGCTTATATCACACCCACGGAAAGTGTGTGTGGTTATGATTGGTGTGTCTATTGTCAGTTCCTAGTGGATGCCCCTGAACTGGTGATGCCCCTTTGGCGGGCCCCCTTCCTAGGCAGGAAGAAAAACCCAGAAGTCTAGAGCCTAAAGCCCTAGGGGTGGTCACCATTGTGGTGCGGTGGCCCAGCCCTGTTCTGGGTCTGTGCCTAACAGCAGTCACCTGGGAGACAGCAAGCACCCTACAGCGGGCTGTGATGCTCAGCTAGGATGCCCAGTGGGGTAGGTTATTCAACACAGTTTCTATTTACTACATTTTCAATTTGTGAAGAAAGTATGGGGGGCAATCCTTCTGTAAATCAAAGAAATTCTTGGAGTGTTTAGAACTTTCCTCCATGCCCCCACTGGAGAAAATGACTTTAAAATTTTTGAATATACTAAAGTCTATTCTTTATAGTGTACAGTTCTATGCACTTTGCATAGTGTTATTGCTTTGAGAGTATCACAGAGGGTAATGTCCTTGTTCTGAAAATTCCCCTGCTCATTTGGTCAGCCCTCACTCACACAGAATTGGCCACCATTGCCCCTTGGACTGTACCTGTAATATGGAAATAGGGATACCAGCTTTTTCAGCACCACTTATTGAACAGACTTTACTTTTTTTAGTGAATTGCCTTTGCACTTTTTTTCATAGATCAGTTGACTAGGTTTGTCTATTTTTGGATTACCTTTTGTGTTCCATTGATTGGTGTATCTATTCTTACACCAACACCATGCTGTCTGATTAATGCAGCTATAGAGTGAGTCTTGAAATCTAGTGGTCAGTCCTTCAACTTTGTTCTTCCTCAGTGTCCTGCTTGTTATTCCGGAGTTCTGCTTCTCTGTGAAAACTGTTAGTATCAGCAAAACAGCATGCAGGGATTTTGATGTTGGGATGGCCAGCTTTCCATTAATTTAGATATTGTTTGATTTCTTTCATTATTGTTTTGCATTGTTTATTTATCAAATGACAATCCTTAATAATCAGCAAAATTGTAAGTAGTTCTCACATGTTTTCCCAAAATAGATAAAGTGATATTCAGGTTACTTTTGAAATAATCACACTGATGGTACACTTACTGGTGGAGGCCTTAATTTTAAATCTTTGACTGTCATCCAAATAGTGGATTATTGCAAATTTTCTCTGTTAGTATTCCTGTGGAAAGCAGATGTGGAATCAGAGACAGCTACCAAATCATGGAGTAAGATCAAAAGGGGAAGCCCACTGAGGCAAAAGTACCCAGGTGAATTTGCTCCAGTTCTGGCCAAGGGCTGCTCAAACAAGCCTGGAGGAGTCTCAGCAAGTGCTAAGGACGCATGCTCAAGACCACAAGAAGGAGGGTCGGAGGCCTGTGCCTCAGAGGAGAAGGATGCCTTCCATCTGCTCAAGTTGCAGATTCTAGCATCAGGGGTATTGCTTGACGCGAGGTGGGTGACAGAGGAAATTCACTGAAATTCAGCACTGGACAGTAAAATAATCATAGAGACACAGAAATTCAAGAGCTTTGAAGAGGGAACAAGAAATACTACATCTGAGATGGGCCAGCTTTGCTGGCGGTGGTGGCCTCTCAACTCACTGCAGCGAGGAGCACAACAGGCAGAAGGGGAGAAGGGCACTGCGTTGGCACTGGAGGATGTAGAAGGGAGCAGGAGGCCGCTCTCAACCGACGCAGAGAAGGTGGGCAGAAAGTGAGTGCGGGGAATCTCTGCAGCCGGAGGAGGAGGACTGCTGGGAGCTATCTCTAAGTGGTCATGGGGCAGCGTCCTGCGTCCTGCTGCCAGAGCTCCAGTTTGTGAAAAGCCCTCCAGTCTGCACCAGCAGATACCTGCCCAGCAGGCCCAGCGCTGCTGACAGGGGCCCAGGGAGGCGTGTGCCCAGGAAGACCCAGGCTGGGAACAGAGCAAAGACCGGCTCACTGGCCCTTGGTTTATGGTATCTCACATGACCAGCTGGGGCGAGGTCAGGAAATGGTCAGGCACTCCAGTTCTGATCCTGGGGAGTCCAGGTCCATGGCAGGGGAGCATGTGAGAGTGGTGGGGGTAATCCCCCATCCTGGGGGTGGAAATTCAAAGGTCCTTCAGACCAGGACCTGCAGCAGAGCTGGGCATCTGCCAGCAACAGAGGGTCAGGATCGGGAGTAAATCCACCCGAGGAAGTCCCCAAGGATAGGACAGTTCCAGCCCTGCCGCTGGAACTTCCCACTTAGACCTTGCATTAGCCCCGCACAAGGAGCGCATGGGCCAGTCTGTCTAGGCAAAGCTGCATGGGTCAGCCCTCCCCAGTCCCTGTCCCCAGCACTGCCAGGAGGGAAGCCAAGAGCTGCCACACCCTGCTCAGGTCCAGGCCAGGCCGGGTGGCAGCGGAGGGAGAAAGAGTGAGGTCAGACACACAACCTGAGACTTGGTCTGAGGGGCCATAGCTCAAGGTGAAGCAGCACGGCTGGGGCAGCACTGGGGAGTCAGTCTCCAGCCCTGTGGGTGGCCTCGACCACCTCAGAGAAGACAAACCCTGCGCTGTTCATTAAGAAGTTTTCCTGATGTTTTATTTCCTTTTCCAGGGTGTGTGTGTGTGTGTGTGTGTGTGTGTGTGTGTTGTACCGGCCGACTGTTTCTTTCACTCGTTTTTCGTCTGACTTTGGAGGTTTGACTTTGTAGGATTTTTGTTTTATTTGTTTTTTGTTGAGAGCCACAGCCAACTCCGGATGGCGCCTGGCATTTTGCCAGAAGGAGTGGTTGGGAGGTGGCGCCAGGGAGCCATTGGGATGATGGTGATTAAGTTAAGCTGTGTATAATTATTGGGATGGTGACTGATTGCTATAACTGGATGACGCTGGATTGGGGCAAGCTGTGTATTCAGTTGTGTATGTGGACCTCTGCTGTCTGGCAGTGGGGTGGCTCCTGCTGCCTCGGGTGCCTGCTACTTTTGAGTTCTCGCGGAGTTCTCATTGAGTTCTTGCAGAGTTCCCGTTGGTTCTCGAGGAGTTTCTGAGGAGTTCTGGAGAGTTCCCGTTGGGTTTGGGCAATAAAGGAGTTCCTTTTTGAACCTACAAGTGGCTCGTGACCTCCCAGTTATTTTTGTGCCCAGCCAGACTGCGGCAGTTTTTACCTTCATTTTTGCTATTCTTATTCCTTCTTCTTCCCTGTCTTCCCTCAATAATAGCCAATTTTTCTTGTTTCCTTTTCTGCTTCCCCCTTAATTTGTTTTCTTAATTTTAAGTACTTTTTTTTACTCCTCCTCCTCTACAGCATCAACTTTTGCCCACCTACCTCACTTTCTTTCACTTGAGGAATTGTGATATTCCTACTTTTAGAAGTATGCAGTTTGTGTAATTCCTACCCCACATTCATGTTAAGGTTGTTAATATGGTGGACTGTGTGGTTGACACCTGCTGTGTAACCCTGATAGAGTCCATGTCTACTTGATGTTGAAGCTGGTGATAAATACTGAGTCTTCCATTACTTTTTGTGGAAATTAGTGTTATAGATGTTATAATGGTCATCAGACATATTTTAAGGCTTATTTTAAGACTTATTTTAAGATGCTTAACAGAAAGAATAAAGAAAGACTATTAGAAGACACAAGAGAAAACATCAGGTCACATTTAGATTTAAATCAATAAGGCTCACTTCTGACTTCTAAATTCAGACTTTGAAAGAAATGAAGGATTATAATGAGATATTGAAAGCTATGAAAGAAAACTGATAGTCAAGATTTCTATATCAAGCAAAGTTGCCTTTAAGAATTTAAACAGAAATATTTTTTTTCATTGTAAGAATAAATTAAAATAATTCATGACTACTAAGCCAGCATTACAAAAAAAAAAAAAAAAAAAAAAAAAAAAAACCTAAAAATTTACAGGACACTGAACAACTCAAAAACAAATAACAGAGCTGCTAAAGTGGATGAAGCAATCTAGAAGAACAATTAACAAAACAAAAGACCAAATTAAATATAGGAAACAAAACAAAATGGCAGAAAATATTAAATATCTATCAACAATGAATATAAGTGGTCTCACCTCTTTAATTAAAATAAATACATTGGCAAAATGGTTTAGAATGCAAGAACCAACCATATGCTGTTTGCAAGAGACTCATATCATTAGTAAAGACATCTACAGACAGAAAGTAAAAATATATATATTCTATGCAAATGGAGTCTGAAAACAAGCAGGAGTAGCTCCTCTCAAAACTGACAAAACAGATTTGAAACAAAAATTAATTTGAAGAATCCAAAAGGTTACTACATACTGGTAAATGATATAATTCAATAAGAAGTTATAATTATAATAAATATCATAGCATCTAATTGCACAAAACAAACACTTCTTGACATTAAATTTCAGAGAAGCCCAATACAACATTACTGGTTGATTTCCACACACCCCTTTCATAATAGATAGTCATGTAGGCATAAAACTAATAAAGATGTTTATCACTTAAAAAAACACAATAAACCAAATGGTTCTAACAGACATCTATAGAATATATCATCCAAAAGCTGATTAATTCACTTTCTTTTCAGCAGTTCATGGGACTTTTTCCAAAACAAGCCATCTTGTAGGCCCCAATTTAAGTCTTAGCAAATATTAAAAAAATCAATATAATCTACTGTATCTTATCAGATCAAAAAGGAATAAAAGTGGAAATAAATATTAAGGAAAATTATACCAACCATATAAAACAAAAAGATTGAATCATACTCTTCTCAATGAATCATAGAAGAAATGAGAGGAAAACTATTAAAATTCCTAGAAGCATAAAGGAAAAAATTATGCAACATATCAAAATCTCTGGGACACTATAAAGGCAGTACTAAGAGGAAAATTTATAGCATTAAATATAAAACAAGAACAAAGAAAACAGAAAGATCCCAATTAAATAATCTAATGATACATCTCAATGCCATAGAAAAGCAGAAACAAAGTAATTCCCAAACCACTAAAAGGCATGAAATAATTATTAATGAAATTAAAAATGAAAATAATACAATGAATCAATGCAACAAAGAGATGGTCCTTTGAAAAGATAATTAAGAATAATAAATTCTTAGCCAAACTAGCCAAAAGAAAGAGAAAAAAGATCAACAAAATTAGAGATGAAAAAGTAGATATCACAGACATCACTGAAATACAGATCATAAGGTAATATTTTAAAAATTTATAATCTAATAAATTGGAACATCTAGAAGATATGGACAAATTTATAGGAACTTATGAACTAACCAATTTAATGCAAGAAGATGTAGGAAACCTAAAGAGACCAATATCAAGCATTAAGATTAAAGTATTAATAAAAAGCCTCCCTATTTTGGTGTTGGGGACTGAATGTAGGGCCCCATACAGGCCAGGCAAGCACTCTGCAACTAATCCACATTTTCAGCCCAATAATCTTTTAACAAAGAAAAGCCCAGGACCGGATGGGTTTTAAACTGAGTTCTACTATATCTTTGAAGAAGAACTAATGCAACTCCTTTTTTAAATTATTTCATAAATTAGGAAGGGAGGGGACACTCCCATACTAATTCTATGAAGTCAGTACCATTCTGATACCAAAACCAGAAACAGACACATCAATGAAAGAAATTTACAGACCAATATCTTTGATGAACATAGATGCAAAAATCCTTAATAAATTATTAGTAAACTGCATCCAAAAACACATTAAGAAGATTATACTTCATAACCAAGTGATTTCATCCCAGTGACGTAAGGTTTGTCCAATATACAAAAATTAATAAATGTAATTCATCACATAAATAGAAGCAGGGACAAAAATCACATGAACATTTCAATTGATGCAGAAAAATCCTTCAACAAAATCTAGCATCCATCCATATTAAAAACTCTGAAAAAAAACTAGGTATAAAAAGAATATACTCCATATATTCATATGTAAAAAACACACACGAATAACTCATGGACAACCTCACACCAAATGGAGAAAAAGCAAAGGCATTTTCTCTAAAATCAGAAATCTAAAAGAATGACCACTTTTACAGCTCCTATTCAATACAGTTCTGGAAAATTTAACCAAAACAATATGGCAGGAAAAGGAAATTAAAGGTATAGAAGCTGGAACAGAAAAATTCAAAATGTTTATGCTTGCTGATGACATAATTATATTTTTAGAGAATCCCAGAAAGTCCTCCGGAATACTTGTAGATCTCATAAACAAATTCAGAGAGGTTTCAGGATACAAGATCAACACACAAATATTAATAGTTCTTCTATACTTCAATAATTAACCCAGTAAGAAAGTAATCACTAAAGTTATTCCTTCACAACAGCCCACATACATAAAATTCTTGGAAATACATCTAACCAAAAAGGTGAAAAACCTCTACAATGAAAAATATAAGATAGTCAAGAAAGAAATTGAAGAAGATCTTAGCAGATGGGAAGACCTACCATGTTTATGCATAGGTAAAAATAATATCAAAAGATCCCTATTACCAAAAGCAGCATACAGGTTCAATGCAATCTCCATCAAAATACCAATAACATTCTTCAAAGAACTAGGAAAAGGTGGTCCTAAAATTTATATGCAAGAAGAAAATACCTGGAATAGCTGAATCTATCCTGGACAACAAGGGCAAAGCTGGAGGCATCAGAGCACCTGATCTCAAATTACATTACAAAGCAATAGTCACCAAAAGCATCATGGTACGAAGACCAATGGAGTAAAGCAGAGGACACAGAGACAAATGCACAGACGGACAGTCATCTGACCCTTAACAAACTTGCCCAAAGCCTAAGTTGGAGAAAAGATACTCCTTTAACAAATGGTGCTGGGGAAATGGATATCCTTATAGAGACGAGTGAAAGTAGATCCCTACCTTTCAAATGCCCAAAATCCACTCTAAGTCAATTGCAGTGAAACTGCTTTAGCACAACACAGAGGACCACTCCAACATGTGGCTGTGAGCACTGACTTTCTTAACAAGATTCTAAATGTCAAGAAATAAAACTAATAGTAAATAAGCAAGATGACATTAAGTTAAAAAGCTCCTGAAGAGCAAAGGAAACAGTGTGAAGGAGGGTCCTATGGAAAGGGAAATGTCCTTGCTAAGTACTCTTCTAAGTGGGGATTGATAACTGAATATATTAAGGGACTCAAAAAGTTAACACTGAAAAAAATTAATGACCCACTCAATAAATGGGTAAAAGATTTAAAGAGACACTTCTCAAAAGAAGAAATACAATTGGCCAACAAATACATGAAAAAAGTTTTCAACACCCTTACTAAACAGAGATGTGTAAATCAAAACTACACTGAGATTTAATCTTGTCCCAGTTAGAATGTCAATCATTAAGAATACAAATAATGATGCCGGGTGCGGTGGCACACACCTGTAATCCCAGTGGCTTGGGAGGCTGAGACAGGAGGATTGTGAGTTCAAAGCTAGCCTCAGCAATGGTGAGGCACTAAGCAATTCAGTGAGACCCTGTCTCTAAATAAAATACAAAATAGACCTGGGGATGTGGCTCAGTGGTCAAGTGCCCCTGATTTCAATCTCTGGTACCCAAAATTTAAAAAAATACATATAATGATAATTACTGGGAAAGGTGTGGGAGAAAAGATCACTTATACATTATTGATGGGACTAAAAATCAGTAGAATGGATTTAGAAAGCAAAATAGAGATTTAACAAAAGACTCGGAATGGAACCGCCATAAGACCCACTTTCCCACTCCTTGGTATTTATCCAAAAACTAAAATCAGCACACTGCAGTGATACAAGCACACCAGTGTTATAGCAGTACAATTCACAATAGCTAAGTTCTGGAACCAGCCCAGAAACATGTCGACAAGCGAGTGAATACAGGAAATGTGGTACCTATACACACACACAGAACTTTGCTGAGCCATAAAGAATGACAGCTTGACATCTGCTGACAAGTGGGTGGAACTTGAGGACATCATGCTAAGTGAAATGAACCCCAGACTCAGGAGAGGGAAGGGTCCAGCGCTCTCCCCGATGGAAACTTGAGAGAGACTTAAGGGAACCACATGAAAATAGAAGATAAAGAGTAGAGTGGAATCAAGGGACCAGGGGTGACGAGGAGGGGAGGGAAAGAGGAAGAAGTGGTCTTAAGGTTCACGAAATCATTCCGCGTGTGCGACTGTGTCATAATGCACTCCAGTTTTATATAGAACTACAATGTACCAGTTAAAAACAAGAAATAAATACAAGAAAGACCAAGGTGGTGGAGGAGGGGAATTTGGGTAAAAGAAGAGGTAGTGCTGGGGGCTGAAATGGAGGAAGCCATGTGATATGCATGTAGGAGGAGGTCCAAATAAATCTCACTATTATGGGGAAAAAAACCCAGTCTGGGCATACCTGGGAGCCTGGCTCCACATCCCCTAAGGCCGGACACTAGAAGCCACTCCTGAGAAGACAGGGAACTGTGAAGGCCACTGGAAACCCTGTCCCACTCCCCAGTGATTTCCTCCCCTGTCCACAAGTGCCCCCTTTGTTCTCCACCCACAGAGTCAAGCCCCTGAGGCTGTGCCTTGAAATGCCTGTCCCCATGGCCACAGACAGTGGGCTCCTCATTATACTCCTTTCAAGCATGTGGTACATGATTTTTCTCACTTTTCCGCTATGTAGAAACATTCCTTTTAAAATTAGTGTTAGGTCAAATAAACAGAGAAGATCTGAATCTTATCAGAAGGTTAATAGTTAAAATGAAACTTTTAACTGCCACAGCCTATCCTTTCCAAAGTGGGCAGTGTGTTCTGAAGGTGCTGCAGTTTTTCCGCAGCATTGGAAGCAGCCGGCTGTGTGTCCCACTCAATAGACAATCTGAACTGCATCCTGGGGAGGAAGTGGAACTGCAGGATCAAGTGGAGGCAGGAAGGCCGCCAAGTGGTGAGGCTGGCGGAGGACCTGACTGTGGGCCACGACCTGGCCAGGCTGATGGGAAGCCACCACCTCTCCCATTTTTTCCCCCTTCCTTGATGTTTTTAAATTCTGAAACTTTCATTTTGTACGTGGACACTCAAGAGCCATTTTGTGTGGAATAGAACATAAGAAGAGAGAAATATGGGGAATTTAAATAATTCTGGTTGGTTCATGCTTGGTGAGCAGAATCAGGTTCTTGTGATTCTCGAAAGAGCATTGCCGTGGGCAGGTACCGTGCAGTTTTTGCAAGAAAGTCGTTCATATCAATTTAACTGAAAAGGACCGCGTTTCTATTGTCTCTCTAAAACTGCTGTTTTTGTGTCTACTCTTACTTTCCTGAATACATGAAATAGAGCTTACGCAACAATTCTGTACCATTTGTGCAATCCAGAAAATTAAATAATTAACAATAATTTTATCTTAAAAATAGAAAGTTATTTTATCATTTTCAAAGTATTACCAATTGAAGAAGTTTATTGTATTTTATGAAGTACACTGTGAATTCAGTTGGGAAATAATGTAATTGCATTATCCAGATGAAGAAGCTCATATTTAAAGATACTGAGAGAATAGCTGGGTAAGGGTAGTAATGAAACAAAAATCCTGATCTAAAGATACCAATTCCAAAATATGTTGGGATTTCTACATAATAAGAACATGACTTAAAATTACTGCTATTATTTTTCTTTGTTATTTAAATTAAATTAATTATGTAATTCACTTTTATATTTTTTCATTATGTAAAATAAATGGAAAGAAAAAATATTTTAATAATTTTTAAGGGTACAATATTATGGCATTGATTTTTACATTCAATCTGCTGCACAATCATCAACAATATCTAATTCTAAAAGGTTTCCAACACCCAAATAGAAATTCTACCTATTAAACAATAGCTCCTTGTTCTGGCCTGGCTACTGTGCTTGGTAATCTTAATTTTCTTTCTGATTGGCACTTCTGCCTCTTTTGTATATGCCATCTAAGTATGATCATACACTTTTCTCATGGTTTCTGGCTTATTTCACTCAGCATATTGTTTTACGAATCACCATATTGCATCATATATCATACCTTCCTTCTTTTTTTTTTTAATTGGTTCTTTTTAGTTATACATGACAGTAGAATCCATTTTGATATAATCATACAAGCATGGAATACATCTTATTCTGATTAGGACCCCATTCTTGTGGATGTGCACAATGATGAGATTCACTGTGATGTATTCATACATATACATAGGAAAATTACAGCTTCATCCTTTTCCACAACTAGATACTATTTCACTTTATGTACACAGTTTTGTCTCTAATCCTCTGTTGGTAGATCTACTTTGATTTGCTATCAGCTCAACTTCAATAGCATACAGAAATTCTGCACCTTATGAAACTTTCTCCCCATTGCTGTTATTGTCACAAGTGTCACACAAAGGTATTGCTTTAAACCTTTAAACCTTTACCAATATAATAATTCATATTTTTTTTACATATTTGTCCTTTTAATTTTGTTGGGAATAAAAATTTCACTCACACATTAAAAATATACAATGGTTTTGCATTTTCTACATAGCTTACTTTAAAACAGAGATCTAGGTTAATGGCTACTATTCTTTCATTTAAACTTGAAGGATTCACTTTAGCAATTATAGAGTTGGTTTAGTGGCAGCAAATTCCTTAGGTTTTTGTTTACCTAGGAGCATCTTAATTTCTCCCTCACTTTTGAAGGGTCATTTTGTTTGGTATACAATTAATGGTTTGCTTTTATTTTGATTTTTTTGTAACCTTCAGCATGACAACTCATTGCCCTTTGACCTTTAAGGATTCTTATGATAAATTATATTGATGATCTCTAATCTATGAGAAGTCATTTCTATCTTGTTGTTCTCATCATGTCTTTGGCTGCTAATAGTTCACTTACAATGTGTCTCAAGGTGGACCACTGTGAACTGATTCAACTTTGTGGGGCTTTTGTTTTGTTAGTTTCTTGAATGTTTAGACTCACGTACTTCATTGCATTTGAGGAGTTATTGAACATCACTATGAATTTGGGAGACTCTGTGCATTATTTCTTCTAATACTCATTCTCTCTCTCTCTCTCTCTCTCTCTCTCTCTCTCCCCCCAACCCCTGTGGGTCTCTAACACCCGTGACAGCCCACCTGATCATGCCCCTGTGTTTGCTTACACTTCACTAATTTTCTTTGATTCTTTTTTCCCCTAGTATTTATTCACCTCATATGATTTTGAATGCTTTATCTTCAAGTTCACTATTTATGTTTTCTGCCTCCTCAAATCTGCTTTTGATCTATTCTAGTGAATTTTTCATTTCAGTTATTGAAATTCTCAGTTCCATAATTGTTTGGTTTCTTCAATAATTTCCATCTCAATTTTGATAGTCTCCTTTTTTTCATATGCATTTTCCTGATTTTCTTTTAGTCCTTGGTATTTGTTATGGCACGGATATGAGGTGTCCCACAAAAGCTCTTGTTATCACAGGAATAGTCAGAGGTCAAATGATTAGGTCATTGTAGCTGGACCTAATCAGTCCCTCCCAGTTTGAATGGGCTGATGAGGTTGTCACTGTAGGCAGGTGGGGTTGGATGGGAGGAGATGGGTCACCTGTGGCATGCCCTGGAAGAGGCCCCTTCCTTCCCCTCTCTCTCTTTGCTTCCTGACCCTGAGATGAGTTGAGCAGCTTTCCTTTAGAATGCTCTCCCTCCATGATGTCCTGCCACATCTTGGGCCCAGGGCAATGAAGTCAGTTGTCTATGGACTGACACCTCTGGTGCCATGAGCCAAAATAAACTTTGGCTTCTAAGTTGTTCTTGTCACGTATCTTGGTCACAGAAATACAAAGCTGTCTAAAGCAATATCCTTTGGCTTTTTAAGTGTACTTAAGGTCACTGTTTTAAAGTCTCTGTCTAGTAAGTTCAATGTTGAATGCCCAGTAGTCTTTTTCAAATTTGGTGTGGATGAATCTAATTTTTTTCCTTTGCATCAGGCTTGCTCTCTTATTCCTTCAGAGGCCTTTTATGTATTTGGTGGATAATGAAACAGTTGGATATAATAACTTAGAACTCTGGAAACCAGATGACTCCCTTCCTCAGGGCTCACTTTTTAAAATTTTTTCTTAAAGCCTATATTTTGCTTGTCTATCGACTTTCCCAAAGATGTGTGGTCAGAGCGCTGTTTCTCACCGTGAGTCCACTCTGGTGCCATGAATTCCAGAAGACAAACAGTCTCACACAGTTTTGCAGATGGGCTCTGGACTGGGCTCTTCAGGAATGATGCTGAGCCCAGGGACACCAGTCTGATGGCAGCTGCTGGCTTTCCTTGGGGCACGCACCTTTCCCTGGGCATGAACGTGGCTTCTTCAATCCGCCCTCAGTACACCTTGCCTCTGAATTCCCTGATTTTTCAAAGGAGCTGCTCCAAGTTCTTCCTCCCAGGCCCTAGATGACCCCATGCATCTCGCCTGCCCCAATGTCTGTAGCTGGCTAGTGCTCTTGGCATCAGGTTCCATGGATGCCCCTGCTTTCCCCACCTGGGTGTTTAGAATTCAACAAAGCGGAATGAACACTTTGCATTGGACCTTTTGGTAGCTCCAGAAAGATGAGCGCAGCTCGCACTGTGACTCAAGGATTAGGCCCACTCCGCCCTCTCTGGAGATAGATAGGACCCTGGGCCCACAGGGAACACAAGCTGGGCCCCAGAGGGCAGGGCAAGGGTGAGGGACTGGCTTTCAGAGCCCGGTGTGTGCTGGCTGCTGGAATCTCTGACTGCTCTTCAGAGCTCTGACAACGTGAGTCCTGAGGGCTCCCTGGCTTCTCCAGGATGTTGTAAGGAGCTGGAGCCTTCTGTCCCGCCACTGGCTGGTATCACTCGTCACTTGAAATTCACATTCAGTTCTGTCCACTTTAGGGAGAAGTAAAAACTCTTACACAGTGAGAACAAAGGACTATTAAGAAGAAAATCTGGGCTGGGGATGTGGCTCAAGCAGTAGCAAGCTCACCTGGCATGTTTGTGGCCCGGGTTCGATCCTCAGCACCACATACAAACAAAGATGTTGTGTCCGCCGAAAACTAGAAAATAGATATTAAAAAATTCTCTCTCTCTCTCTCTCTGTAAAAAAAAAAAAAAAAAAAAAATCTGATTTTTCTCCAAAACTGAAATTAAACTTGAATGACTTAGAGCTGTGTGTTAGTGTGTGCACACTTCCACTGTTAGTTTTTGAGGTATTTTTACTAACTTCTCACAGGTAGCTTTGTGATATTTCAGATAAAAGTTTTAATTTATTATTGTAGAATCTTATTTTAAAATTTTAATTTTATAAATAGGTGTTTTAAAACAATTTTATTATTCATATTTTCTTAATATCAGTAAATTTCAAAGTGTTTTGGATGTAGCATTTTTAATCACCTTCATTGATCAAAAGCTCTTAAAAGATATGAGAATACCCAGCTTATGGAAATGTCCTTGACATGTAATTTAATGTTAAGAATGTGATAAGCTTCCTGGCAGGGAGGGGCTGCCTCTCACGCTCACCCCCCCCCCCAGACAGCTTAGTTCATTTGGTTATCACCAGATGCTGATGTTTGAATTAAACTTTCTAAACTATGAAAAAGTACAAAATGAACAGCGTGCTTCAGCATGAAGGAGTGAAAACAGAGAGCACTTTCCCTTCTCCTCCAAGGTCCCCAGGAGGCCTGAGAAGCCCTGGGTGGGACCACAGACCCAGTCCTGCCACAGAGGGAAGGCCAGGGAGGGGTCTCCTCCCCAGCATGGAGCGGGGAGGGCCAGGGTGGCCCAGAGCTCTCCTCAGACTCCGCCTGGCCTCCTTCTAGGAAATCTGCAGCTCAGGGAAGCTCAGCGAGTCCATGTTTGGAGGCCACCGGATGGAGAATTAAAGTCAGAGCCAAGACCTCACAATTATAACTGAGGATTATTCTCTAAAAACTACAAGACTGTTTCACATCTTACATTAGAAATCTACACAGTATCCCTTTTACAAACAAGGCAAAGATATTCTAGCAATGTGGCTTCATGTTGACGTTGAAAGAATTCACTGGGTGCCAAGGCAAAAGGAATGATTAACCTGTGAAGAGAGGGTGCTAGGTTGGCTTCACGTTTCTTGGCAGCAACCTTCAATGCTTGAGGATTAGTGAGGCTTACAATAAAACCAAGAGAGTGGCCCTCAGTAGTTGATAGCCAACCAAAGTGCCATTCACATATAAAGACCTACCCAAAACAATAAATGAATTACAGAAATGTAATGACAAGAAGCCCTATTACAGGGAATCCAAGGTGGAAAGTCTTGCTCACAAATAAACACTGTGGATATGATTTATTAGGGGGCCATTAAAATATTTAAATGTTCAGTTTATATTAATAGAAATAAGCATTCATAGTTACTGTATGGAATATAAATGTTAAAAATTCTGAAAACATTTAAAAGAATAGGTAACAAAAAATGAAGAATGAAAAAAAATTTATAATACAAATGTAGGGTTTTTCTTTTTTTCTTTTAAAGCAAATCACTGAAAAAGAAAAAAAAATCTAAGCAATCTAAGGAGGGCAGGGAGAAAGAAAATGAAATGTGAGCTTGCTCCCACTACTCATAAAAGTGAATAAACAGACCCTAGGCAAGAAAATGGTTAGTATAACGATGCAAAATCACCATTGTAGAAATAAATCCTGTAACAAAATAAATTCTCTGTAATTAGAACAATAGAACAGAAACAAAACTAATGTGAAGGCAGAACTAACAAATCCATAGAGCAGTGAAAACCCTTAAAATAAAAACAGAAAGGCAGACAAGTAGCCTAAAAGTAAAGCCAACTCTTTGTGTCCACTCGGGAGAATTACAGTAAATTTAAGTAAAAGCATCCATCCATTTGATAGAACATATACATCTGAAAATTGGTGTGTGAGTGGAGAAAATTGACAAGAAGAACACAGACCCGGGAAATAAAACAAAACCAGAGTCACACTCTTAACGCCACGGAAGGCTGAACCCAGGAGAAAAGGGACCAGAGAGGGCCAAGAGGACCTGCCATCCTATCTGAAGTTGAAACTTATCATTTTTTGATAGCTGTACCAAATCAGCTCAGAATTAATCTTCATAAAGCAATAGAGAGGAGCCCTAGGTAGGATATGGAGAGTGCTAGACTCTCCCAGGCGGACAAGCTGCTGGCCTATGCCCTGTGGCCGACATGTGCACTCTGCCAGTGGCCCTTCTATGGGGGTGAGGGCAGAGCGGAGCCCTTGCTCCAGGAGGCTGCAGAGCCCACAAAGCTACGATGCTCACCTTCTGCTCCTGGAGAGAAAAGCCTATCCCAGTCAGCCTGGAAGACAGTCCATCCAGGCGGTGCAGGAATTAAACCACGAAAAGTTGCTCAACACAAAGCTAAATAATGAAGTCCAGATTGTAAGTTCTCCTTCTACTGATTACATTTATACACATAAGCATACCAACACCAGAAGATGTACTGCCCTTCAGAGTTTGGATAAGCTTTTCACAAAAATTAACTGTATGTAAACCTACAAATTAAATGTATTCCAACGGGTAGGAAAAGACTTAGGAAAATTCTATGATCACAATTCAATAAACTGAAAATATTAGCATAATCATAAAAGAAAACAATGCTACTACCTGGGAATTTAAATTATTTTTTCTTAAACAGCATTTGGGTATAATGAAAAATGTAAATTGATGCCACTGCGTATCTAGAATCTAACAAAAATGGAAAAACTATGGATTAGAAATTGTGGAACATGGCTAGAGAATCACTGAGAGGGAAATATTTGTCTTATATACTTAGGGTCTAAGAGAGGAGGACTAAAAGTCACAGTATACAGGCTTAGTGTATAGAAATTAAAGGGTAAACAACATTGAGAATTAATAACTGGGCACAGCAGCATATATCCCAGCTACTGGGGAGACTGAAGCAGGAGGATCCCAAGACAAGGTCAGCCTCAGAAATTTAGTGAGGCCCTATCTCAATTAAAATAAAAAACACCAAGGATGTAGCTTAGTGGTAAATGAGTTCAAATTCCCAGTATCCACCCCCTAAAAAGAATGATATAAAATAGTCTTAGTCCTCTTTTTGAACATTTGTTCCTGGTTGATGATCTGGAGCATACTGGAATAAATGAAGAACATGCAGATAAGCTTTACATTTTCTATAAGGTTTGGTCATGAATTGTAGATATGATTACAAAAGCAACAAGTGAACTAGAAATATAGAGCCTTATAAAAATTTAAAACATCATGTTGAAAATATACTAACAAGAAAATTGAAAGAACGCAGAATGGGAGAAAATGTTTGCATATCCTGCATCTAATGAGGACTTCTACCTAGTACTCCTAAAACTTACATGAATAGCTCTTGTAGCTTAGGAGTAAAAAAAAGAATATAAACAACCCAATTAAAACTGGCCAAGTGGTATGAACAGATATTTCTCAAGAAAAGACAGAAGACCAAAAAAGTCACATGAAAAGATGCCTAGCCTCATTAGTCACTGCAGAATGAAGTCAAAGCTCAGTAGCAGACACCTCACATCCAGGATGTTTGGAATAAAGAAGTCAAACAATAAAAGGGGGACATCCTGGGGAGGATACAAAGGAACCAGGAGCCTCACACACTGCTGGTGGGAGTGTAAAAATGGGGCAGAAGTTTTGATCAGTCTTGTGTTCCCGAAGTTCAACATAGAATTGCCATGTCCAGGAATCCAACAGGTAAGTGGAAGAGAGCCACATGTTCACACAACATCTCACATTAAACAGTTCATTGCTAATTACTCCTAAGAAGGCAGAAACACACCAAATGTCCACTCTTTGTGTCCACTCTGGAGAATTACACTGAATTTAAGTAAAAGCATCCATCCATTTGATGGAACATATACAGATTGTGGTATGAAAACATAATTGATTATTATTTTTCCATAAAAATAAAGGAAGGGCTGGGACAGGCTCAGTATGGACAAATTGAAAGCCACATGTAAGCAAAGCAGCCAGACACCACAGCCACAGGTTGTAGGGTTCCATCTCTGTGAAACACCCAGGGGAGGCCACTCTGCAAAAGCTGCAAGGGCATAGGTGGCTGCCCAGGGCTGAGGGCAGCAGGGATTGCGGGCAGGACTGGGGAGCCTGGTTTCTCTGTGGGAGAGGGTGGAGGAGAGTGTGGCAGTCCTGACTGTGGGGCTGAAGGCACAGCTCTGTGACTAGACTAAACAACATTGATTGGTACACTTCAAATGGGTGAACACTATGATAAGTGAGTTCTACTTCAAGAAAGGTATTACCAAGAAAGGTCTGGATTAGTACTGCAGAATGTGGACATGTCTACAGGAGATGATATCTAAAATGTGCTTCAAGGCATTCCAGAAAAATCAACTAGGGCTTTGTTATGCTATGTACTCTAATTGGACGCATATTGAAGGATTTCATAATATGAGTTACAAAAACATAAGAAGAGGATGCTAGCAGTCAACTTCAGAAAATTTTGTGTTATTTGTTAAAAATAACAATTCCCCCAAAGTCCTCTCAACCTTTCGCTGTTTTTCTATCCACTTCAGCAGTGCTTCTGCAGCACCCGGTAGGAGCTCACTTTTAAATGAGGGAAGCAGCCCAGTTGGGTAGGCTCTTGTCCAGTTCATCTGGTGGACGGGCCTGTCCATGGCCTGTGGCTCCCATGTTGCTCAGCCTTCCTCCCTGTCCGTGGGGACCCATTCAAGCCCAGCCTCTGCTCCTCTGTGCCTGCAGATCTGGGTGATGGTGACGCCAAGTCCTCTGCTCAGTTCCACTGATGCCAGCTTTGGTCACACACAGAGGGCTTTTTTTATATCTAGTGCAGCACTCCGCTATGCAAAAGTGTCGCCTTCTTGAATGCATCTTGGTTAAGCAGGGGGTATGGGTGAGCTTTCTTGTGGGTAAGCAGTTGGCTATGGCTGAACAGAGGGGTGTGCTATATAATATAATACTCTACCCCTGACACCAGAGAGTTAGAAAGGAAAAAGTAGAGGAGGGGATTCTGAACAAACTGAGTATCCAGAAAATAAACTAAAGGAACCTAAAAATGACTAAATTGGCCATGAACTGGCAAGATGGCTTTCTGCTACCAAGAAGAGATTATGATCCAAAATTCAAACTAACTAAAATAACTCAGTTATGGAGAAAAAACATGGGAGATATTTTTGTATACTCAAATCTGACTTAAAATTTATTTCTTCTCTATGAATCTGACATATTTAAAACGTCTGCTTTGTGCCAAGTTCTATTTTAAAATGATATAGGTAGTAAAGGAAATTGAAAATAAGTTTTACAACTCAGAAATATGGTGTGAAGAATAGAGGTCTTAAATCAGATCCTAATCTGTTTTCTGGAGAAACAGTTATAAAATACCAATTTCCCTCCTACCAGTGCTACTTTCACTAGACTGTCCCCCTCCACACTGTTATGGTTTGGATGTGATGCGTCCCCCCAAAGTGCATGTGTGAGACAAGGCAAGAAAGTTTAGAAGTGAAATGACGGGGTTTGGAGAGCCTTCACCCAATCAGAGAATTAGTCCCTGGAGAGGGATTAACCCAGCGGTGACTGAAGGCAGGTGGGGTGTGGCTGGAGGAGGTGGGTCCTGGAGGCAGGAGTTTGGGGTGTATAGTTTATCCCTGGAAAGTGGAGGTTCTCCCTCTGCTTCCTGCTGCCATGTTCCCAGCTGTTTTCCTACACCAGACTCTTCCACCGTGATGTTCTGACTTATGGTCCAGAGATATAGAGTCTGCTGTCTCTGGACTAAGACCTCTGGAACTGTGAGCCCCCAAATCAGCCTTTCTGCTTCTAAAATTGTTCTTCTGAGGTCTTTTTGTCTCACCTGAGTAAAAAGTGACTAAAACACACACCACTGTCCTCACGGCCTCCAACACTGGCCCTGCCTCCTGCTTCCGCCTCCCCCATTTATCTGCCATAATGGTTACATTTGTTCAGTCTCTGATTCTACCACCCATTTGGTTGACAGCACTTTTTCTTAGACACATGGACTCTGCCCTGGATGTGGTCACTCCTGCCCTTACTGTCCATCACCAGCACATTTCAGGGACAATGACATGGTCAAATACTGTTCTGCAGTTCTCTACTTAACAGCTGAGGACCCGAGTTCCTTCTGTCTCTCTCTCTCTCCCCCTCACCTCTCTGACACACACACACACACACACACACACACACACACACACGGGCGCGATGCTGAAAAACCAACCTCATAGGGGATTAAGTCCCAGAAGTTCTATTAAATTAAGAAAATGAGTTGTCAATGAGCAAAGAGACTAGGCCTGAATCTAGGCCTTTTCTGTTGCTTTATTTTATTTGGGTTTTGATTCTGTTAATCTCAGTGCAAGTTGATCTGTATTCAGTGTCCTCTGGATTTCTCATCCATAATTGGCCTTGTTTCCCTGATAATGAGGACACATGAGTCAGCAGCCTATGACAAATGCAGGCTCAGGATGGATATTCCCAGGGAAACTTATCACCACCGCTCACAAAATCATTGTCATTGCAGAAATAAGCATGAAATCCTAAATTAGCAGAGGTGTCTCTGCTGGCAGGCTACTGCTTTTTGAATACACAATAATTCATCCAAGTGCCTTACGTTTAGTATCTGAAATATTGATTTGTGCTGTGAGCGAAACGCTCTGTATTTGCAGGTAAAGAATAGCTCTGCCCGATTTTCTGAAAAGAGAAGAAATGGTTCATGTGAGTCTCAACGCTGGTGGCTGCAGGTTCCTGGGCACTGGACCGTGTCATTGGCACTGCCCTCAGCTGGACAGCCGGGAGAGCTATGGCTCGTGGGTCATGGATTCGTCCTGGCCACTCTCCTGACCCTCTTCCACAGGTCGCTGCGCTTGTTCTGGGAACCCATTCGGATGGCGCCAGCCTGCTTCTTGCTGAGGACCACTGCGCCTGGGCGGCCGCGCGCTTGGCTGCGCCCATTCCAACCCCTCTCCCTGCGCTGCAGCAGCTCCGTGGCCCTCGCCCAGCCAGGTCCTTCCCAGAACCACGCGTTGCTCCCTCCGCCCGAGCATCCCATCCTCCACTCCTCCCAGATGGCTCCCTCCACCCCGCCATTTGGACCAGGCGTCTTTTCCTCACTGAATCGCTTTACTCAAGACACAGAGCGAATGTCACCTCTCGGGTGCGTCCCATCGGTCGTCCAGAGCACGGGACTCTTGCTGTGTAGACTGGCTTGCTTTGTGCACATCTGAGTTAACTGGATTAATGAATGGACTCACCAGACTGCAAATGTTCTGGAGGCAAGACCGGTGTTTTCATTTGCCAAATTTGTCCCCCAAAATTTTATGGAATAAAGTAGGAGTTCAGTGGCATTTTGAATCCATGAGTGAAACATTTTAAAGCTACTTGGGGCAGAATATGTCTCTGTGGGTTCTTTGATTTGAAGAGGAAAATGTCTACCATCTTGAGACAGTTGACATCCTTCTGCTAAAGGTGAAAACTAAGGATCCCTCCATCAGGCTCTGCTTTCTCTGGTCGCATCTCCTGGTGTTCGTGCTTCTGTCAACCCTGAACCAGACACAGAGACGGCTGTCTGACACAGTTTGATCAGGAATGCCCTGGGTCGCCATCTGGGAAAACAGTTGTGGCCGAACTGGGTGTGTCCAGGGAGGCAAAGGAAGTGAAGGGTTGTGTTTGTTTGTTTGTTTGTTTTAGGAATATTGGAGATGGTTTGTACATTGTTTTGAAATAATGATTCTTGGCCACAGGATTGATAACAGAGAAGGACTCAGTTTAAGGCTGATCACTTGGTTACCAGGCAGACTTCTTCACAGAGGTGGCTCTTGCTGGGTGCTGTGGTTTTTACTCAGGCTGCATAAATTCAGGCACTTGTCCTGGACAGGGGCTCTGGACAAAGGACAAGTGAGGAAGGCACTTCCTCTGATTTTGGGAACCGGACTTAAAGTAGAAAATGTTCTGATTTTAATGGTGACCACATCGGATGGCTATTTGACCAGGAGTGTATAAAGCAACTTCTGTGTTGCAATTTATTTATCTGGAAATGTGAAGGCAATGAAATTTGTATGCATTTTTAAGATGTAAAACTGTATAAATTGCATTCACATCCTGAGTATATGAACTTAATTCATATTTGGTGAGCACTGTGGCTCCATGGGTCCTCTGGTTTGAAGAACTGTGTCAATAGTAGATTATTTACCCACAGAAGATTGGTCAAACTATTCAGACTCTGTATTATGTATTAATTTTATGTACTATGCTTTGGAATAAAACCTTACTTGCATTGTGTGTGTGTGTACAAATTTTACCTGTAAGGAGCACAACTTTGTTTTTGAAAAAATATAGTAGATTGTCATATATTATGTGCATAAAGTAAAATATTACATTAGAATTGCAAATCACTTGCTACCAAAATGTAATGAATAAATCTAAAAATGGCCCAGACAACCATGAATGGTTCTTACACAAGAACACCATATTGCTTGATGGGTGAAGAAAATTTTGCCAGTGGAAGGTATGAACAACTGAGAACTCTGGCTTACACACAGGAAAGAAACAGATTCTGCTGGAAGTAATTATCAATGTGAAAGTGAACTGTTCACAAGTACAGAGTCTCCCAAGACAAAGCAGAGACATCAGTCACACCACCAATGGTGCCTCAGTCATGTGTGAAGAAGAAAATAAACAAGTTCCTAACATTTCTAAGAAGCTTCAAGAAATTAACTGTTCAGTTCTCCTTCTGCCTATTAAAAGCACAAACCCACATATTCTGTGGGTCATACTGCACCCACATAATAAACAGAGTGATTTAGCATGGTCTCAGGCATCTGCCGGAAGCATCGGGGTAGGTGCTCTTTCCCTAGGGTACAGGTGGAGGCAAGGAACTGAACTGGCAGGGGTGGTTACCGTCTCCTCCAAACAAGTAGAAATGCTTTTGATAAAATAGAAAACACCTGAGTTTCAAAGGAAAGAAAAATTTTTCCAGCGTATTTCTCAAGTGTATTCAAAGATTAAAAAAAATAATAATAAGCATTTGCTGAAGGAGGTTCAGGACTCAGGCAGGAATGAAGAGAAGTGACATTCGCACCTACGTGGGAGCCGCAGATGACACCGCAGTTGTGTGGAGCAGGGAGTTGAGGATGGTGTGATGGCGACAGTATGGAACCTCTTAGACTGCTGTCCAGGAAGCTGGGGAAGCGGAAGGTGACGATGGTCCTAAGCAAGGGGCAAGGGCGACAGCCAGCAAGAGCCTCAGCTAGAACTGGAGTCAGGGTGAGAAATCAGAACTCAGGGGAAGGGTTGGGATTCACAGCATTCAAGTGTCCTAACCGCCTTTTAGGAGAAGCATCAGAATGAGTCTGTGACTGGCCAATCCCTACGGTTAACAGAAGCAACTGAGAAATACATCTATGGAGTGTTTCCACAGTGAGAGTCCATAGGAAGAAAGCTCTGCTAATGATGAGGCAAGAGAGAGAGAGAGAGAGAGGAGAGAGAGAGAGAGAGAGAGAGAGAGAGAGAGAGAGAGAGACACGGGGGTGGGGGGTGGGTCGGGGGGGAGGAGTTATGGTTCAGGAAAAACAGAGTCACTACAGGAAAAATAGGAATTTTAGAATGAGATCACACAGGTTGTTCATTTTGCAGACTTTAGAGACTAAAATCTCAGATGGAAAGAATATACTGAACTATGGAAGGGAGAAATAAAAACAAATTCATGTCTAAAACTAGGAAACAAACTGAAACCTTAAAGTCAAAGAGACAATTTAGCAGTCAGCAGGAAGAGAGGGCGTTCTGCTCTCGCTGCCTCTCTCCCCCTCCCTGCTCCAGGAGGCTGACCCTCTCTCTGGGTTGGCTCTTTGTGTTTGTTGCTCCTGGGTGTCTGGTGGTGTCCAGGAAATCCTTCAGAAACCCAGTCAGCCTGCCCTGTTACCAAGACTAAGGCCGATTTCAGCAGGTTACACAAAAAGAGGAGAATATTAGACTCTGTCTCATTAGAGATAAGAAACCCCAAAATTAATGGACTCTGGGGAAAAGATCTCAAATTAGAACTTTCTAGCTGAAATATTGTTCATGAGTAAGCAAAAGTAAAGACAACTTACTAAAAAATCCACAAAGATTTTACCAACTGTTCTCAATAATTTTAATAGACTAATAAATGATGCACTTCTGTTAAAAGGAAAGATAGTAAAATCCAAGACGCAAAAATAAACAAAAAGCTAGAAAACATGTAATCTTCATACTTCTTGACATAAGTCCATAGTACTAGATATAGTAAAAAAACAAATCTTCATTCAAAAGTTGCACATCAATAATGTGAGAGATCAGAGTCCAGTGTAAGTTTCTTGCTCTACTGATAGAGATTGTGAAACCAAGTAAATGCATTAACATTTTACACAATACCCTTGGGTATTAAAGCAGAATTAATACATTCCAAACCAATAAAAGGGTCTGGAGAATAATACTTTTTTAAGCCCAGAAAGGATGCAGAATAAAACATTTAAGAAATACTGCAAATACAAATAGGAAAAGAAGAACTCAGACTATCATTATTTGCTGACAACATGATTCTATACTTAGAGGACCAAAAAAGCTCCACCAGGAAACTTCTAGAATTAATAAATGAATTCAGCAAAGTAGCAGGATATAAATTTGATACCCCTAAATCAAATGATTTTCTATATATCAGTGATGAATCCCATGAAAGAAAAATTAGAAAAAACTACCCCATTCATGATAGCCTCAAAAAAAAAAAAAAAAAAGACCTTGGGAATCAGCTTAACAAAAGAGGTAAAAGACCTCTACAACAAAAATTTCAGGACACTAAAGAAAGAAATTGAAGAAGACCTTAAAAGATGGAAAGATCTTCCATGCTCTTGGATAGGCAGAATTAATATTGTCAAAATGGCCATACTATCCAAAGCATTATATAGATTCAATGCAATTCCAATTGGAATCATAATGCCATTCCTTATAGAAATAGAGACAGCGATCATGAAATTCACTTGGAAAAATAAGAGCCCCAGAATAGATAAAGCAATACTTAGCAAGAAGAGTAAACAGGAGGCATCTCAATACCAGACCTTAAACTATACTACAAAGCCAATGTAACAAAAATGACATGGCATTAGCACCAAAGTAGACTTGTAGATCAATGGTACAGATTAGAAGACACAGACACAAACCTACAAAAATAGATTTATCTCATACTAGACAAAGGAGCTAAAAACACACTTTGGAGAACAGATAGCCCCTTTAAAAAATGGTGCTGGAAATTCATATGCAGCCAAATGAAAATAAACCCCTAACTCTCACCATGCACAAAATTCAACTCAAAGCATATCAAGGACCTAGGAATTAGTCCAGAGACCTTGCACCTACTAGAAGAAAAATTAGGCCCAAATCGTTATCATGTCAAATTGGGCCTCGACTTCCTTAGCAAGGCTCCTAAAGCACAAGAAATAAAATTAAGAATTAATAAATGGGATGGATTCAAACTAAAGAGCTTCTTCTCAGCAAAAGAAATAATCAATGAGGTGAATACAGAGCCAACATTTGGAGAGCAAATTTTTGCCACACACTCGGCAGATAGAGCACAAATCTCCAGGGTATATAAGGAACTCAAGAGAGGAGGCAAGGGATTAGCAAGGATGGTGGAATGTTATGGACATCATTATCCAAAGTACATGTATGAAGACACAAATTGGGTGTTAACCTACTTTATATACAAACAGAGATATGAAAAATTGTGGTATATATGTAATAAGAATTGAAATACAAAAAAAGTACTTAGACATGAATTGACGTGAACATACTTTATACAAAGATATGAAAAATTGTGCTCTATATGTGTAATAAAGATTGTAATGCATTCCGCTCTTGTGTATTTAAAAAAAAAATCAGTTAAAAAAAAAAACCAAAAAACAAAGGAACTCAAAAAACTTAACACCAAAAAACAAACAGGAGCTGAACAGACACTTCTCAGAAGATAATTTATAATCAACCAACAAATATATGAAAAAATGTCCAACATCTCTAGTAATTAGAGAAATGCAAATCAAAACTAAGGTTTCATCTCATGCCAGTCAGAATGGCAGTTATCAAGAATAAAAACAACAATAAGTGTTGGCGAGCAAGAATGTGGGGGAAAAGGCACACTCATACATTGCTGGTGGGACTGCAAATTGATGCAAACACTCTAGAAAGCAGTATGGAGATTCCTTAGAAAACTGGGAATGGAACCACCATTTGACTCAGATATCCCACTCCTCAGTCTATACCCAAAGGACTTAAACAGCATACAACAATGACGCAGCCACATCAGTGTTTACAGCAGCTCAATCCATAATAGCTAAACTGTGGAACCAACCTAGATGCCCTTCAGTAGATGAAAGGATAAAGAAACTGTGGTATATACACACCATAGAATATTACTCAGCATTAAAAGATAATAAAAGTATGGCATTTGCAGATAAATGGATGGAGTTGGGGAATAGCATGCTAAGCGAAGCAAGCTAATCCCAAGAAACCAAAGGCTGAATGTTCTCCCTGATAAGTTCATGCTGTGCCATAATGTGGGGGGAGAGAGACATGGGCAAAGGCAGAGCGAGGAGGGGAAGGCAAATGGGGGCTGCAGAGATGGTGGAATGAGATGGACATCATTACCCTAGGTACATGTATGATGGTATGACTGCACATATGGTGTGACGCTACATCATGTACCATCAGAGAAGTGAAAAGTTGTGCTGCAATTGTGTATAAGGAATCAAAATGCGATCTGCTATCATATATATCTAATTAAAATAAATAAATAAATTTAAAAAAAGAAGTACTGCAATAAAAATTTACACAAGCACAGTATTCATCCCCAAGTAATAAGAACCAGAAAGATTTTTAGTATTGCTTTTATTTTTTTTTTTTGTCTCATTTTCCCACTGATTTATCCTCTTCTTTCATCTTGCTGATTCTGCCCTCATCTAACCCTATCTGTCCTCAGTTTTCTCAGAAGCTTACCACTGAGGACAGGCAAATACTGGTGCACAGATGTGGGGTGGAAAAGTCAGCAGGAGGTGAGAAATAAGCCCTGGTCTCAGCCTCCATTTAAGATAATCTCAGTGTTATTGCATGATATTGACAATATTTAGGGTAGAACAGTTGGCACATAAAGAAATTTAAAAAAAACAATGGTGTATGGGCTCTAGATCTTGTGATATAAATGGAACATAATCAGTGTCCAGGAACATATGGGAAACTTTAAGAACAGTTCATTTTTTTTATATAATTGTTTTAAGTCCTGGTACTTATACTGAAAATCTACAAAGTCTTTATAATTTCCACTTTCTAAATTTTGTGTTTGCCATTTGTATACACACCATTGAAAAGCACTTGGCTTTCCCATGTTATACAAACCTATTACATTACCCTAAAGAGAAAAATGTTAGATAAATAAGCAAGACTGACTGTCTAATTTGCATCTCTAAGAAAATGTGATCAACTGATTTCTTACTTTGCAAAAACATCAAGAATTCATTTTCTCATTCAAGCTTTCTTTACAAAATGTTCTCCCTCGAGAACCTTTGAGATTATTCTTTCTTATTCTGTGATAACAAATTTTGACCTTAAAACATTGCTTCTTCCATGTTAGATATGAGGGTTGTTGAGAATAAACTTTTGA
The DNA here is from genome assembly GCF_047511675.1 of Marmota flaviventris. Classification (NCBI taxonomy): domain Eukaryota; kingdom Metazoa; phylum Chordata; class Mammalia; order Rodentia; family Sciuridae; genus Marmota; species Marmota flaviventris. The sequence goes on from NC_092500.1 coordinate 175,401,920, forward strand.
GAAACATATTTGAATTATGGAACAAACTTATAAAACTAATCTTTTCCTAGTTGTTAGACATGATGCATTCATTCAACTGAGCTTTCAACTGAGACTTTTTTCAAAGTATGCTGACTTCGACTTCCATTTGGCCCAGGATCCTGATACGGGTAACTGCTCTACCAGAGCATGCTCTAAAAGAGACTTCAAATGCCTGGATGGCAACATGATTCTGTGCAGTTTTGTACAGTTCAGGGTTGGAACTGCTTTATGCAGCTGAAGAATGCTCTCACTTTCTACTGGATTCAGATCCCATCCCATAGCTGCTAATATGGACATTTTGTATTTGTAATTTTGAAATAATAATAATAATAATAAAAATCTTTTAAATTTGTTGATGTTGGGCTGGGGTTGTGGCTCAGCAGTAGAGCACTTGCCTAGCATGTGCAAGACCCTGGGTTCAATCCTCAGCACCACATAAAAATAAATAAATAAAAAAATAAAAAAATAAATAAATAAATAAATATTTTTTAATGTATTCCTCCATTACTATCCAGAACCTGAACATGTCCAGTTATGGAGTCATGACCAAAAAGCTTTTAAACCACTGAGTGTTTTTCAGATTCCTCTATTTTACAGACATCCTTCAGGTAGGCCTTATAGGAACCTTGAAAGCACCAATGTAAAAATATAGAATCCTTGCTTATGTCAATATTTTTAATAAACATTTTAGTTTTTAATGAATGCTTTTGGTTTTTAACTTATTCTTATATTTTTAAATGTAATTTGTGGTTTCATTGATTCATTACCTAATGGATCTTCAAAATAACAGGATAATTTTAGCATATATTATCAATTACATTCACAAACACTGAGCTTACTAAATGTCACTGATTATAAATCTGAGTAAACTAGAACATAGATTTCTACAGATGCACTTCTATAACGCAATTTGATTTATGACTGTTATTCATTTAGAAAACAAGTGTCTTGACTTGACAAACCTCCAGTGAAGCTTGATACACTATCTGTATATTAGAATTGAAAAAGAAGAATCATTTTATTTACTGTGATTCAATAATGATAGTTAGATATAAATTGAACAGAACTGTGCAATTAAATTTGAAAATGATAGTAAAAACAAGTTAGAGGATAAATAAATAGTTACTCCCGTATTTTATATCTCCTTAGATTTTAATGAATGAATTCACCTTAAAATAGTTCATATTTTCATCCAATATAATTGAACATGACTGGTACCCAGCTATTGCTGTGTGACTCACCAATGGGCTTTGATGACTTCTGAATCCATATATATATTGAGCCATGAGACAGGTTTATGGTTTTAAATGATGCAGTGATTTCAAGTTGCTGTAAAATATTTGAGTACCCTTCTGAGTGTCTGTCCTTACTTCTTGGTGGGCCACCTAATGTACAGTTCCTGGACCAGAAACAGTTTTCAGACCACAATTCAGCAGCGGTCACCAGGTTCAAGTGGGGCAGTGCCAGGAAACACTCCAGGGGAGGAAGGAGCCTGGGAGAGGAACTGCCCTGGGCAGTAACTCAAAGAGATCTGCCTCAGCAGGGAGTGGAATCTCCTTAAGGAAGTGGATGGAATCATCAGCCTTACCAAGACCTGGAGGACTAATGTATTTCAGGTGGTGTGAATAATGAAGGACAAGTGGCAAGGAAATGTAACCAATGCACAGATTGAGCTAGGGTACTGATCTAGAATCTGGGGAGGAACAGGAAACCTGAGGTAGCAGAGATAAAAAGGGAAATCAAGTTTAAGACAGTCTTAACTCAGATGTTTCTATCACCACTTTTGAAATTTCTGATAATATATCATACTTATCAGGTCTTAAGTTTGTGCTTCAATGTTTAAAAATTCATTCTATAAAGTATTCAAAATTAAACATAGTGATATCTATCTCTTCCAGAAAATTAAAGAGTATGCAGGCAAAAGTTGTTAAAAAAAATTAACATTTCAAGAACTTTAAAAATTGACCAAGGTCAGAAAGAATCCTGAGCACATTCATTAAAATGCTGCCCACCCACCCTCTAACTTTCTGTCTCCATAAAAAACATGTTCTGTAAGAACCGTGCGCTCTGTGCCACTTGAATTGCCCTGTGCTCTTCTTTCCTGCCTTCCCCAGCATAGTAGTAGGATTCAAGCCAACAGCTTCAACCACATGAGGCAAGTCAGAGCTGCAGCAGCCCCAGGATTGGGAACCAGCTCTACAGCTTTTCCAAAGCCCTATGTACAGAGAATTGTCATTATTTGACATTTTGGTAGCATCCTGGAAATCCTCCATCTGCAGAAATTTTATTTATTGAAACGGACTCTGCTCTTACCCAGTGCAAACATCTTTTCCCTACTAACATTTGCTAAAAACTATATCTGTAATTATTGTTTAGTATTATAGTTTTCTGAGATTAAACAAACAAAAAGCTGAACATAAAAAGAAAAGCTAGAATGAGGTGAGAAGGTATATGCACAAAGAGGGCTTTGAAGAATCTCTGACATATCTCAGGAAACTCAGAAGTTCATACTCATGTGAACGTCTGTGTAATGTAGAGGATAGACCCCAGCAGGCCTCTCGCCTTGGCTTGAACTTGAAGCTCTGTGCAAACAGGAAGTGAAGGTTTAAAATAGAGTACAAACTCTCCGACTGAAAGAGTTGCAAAGCGTTGTATTCCAGAATGTACTCAGAGTTGATAAGCAATCCTTATAAGATTGCTACTTTTACAGATTTAAAGAATCATGAGCTGATGACCAAGCTAACTCAACAGAGAGTCTTAAGGACCACACATGACAAAGAATACACACTTCAAGGAATTAGACCCCATCCCCACCCCCCAAAATAAAGCAAACAAACAGCAAAAACAATGAAACTAAGAGGCTGGAGGATCTGATTTCCAGAGTTTCCATTTTATGTAATTTAAAAATGAAGTTTTCAACAAAAATTAGGAGATTAAGAAATGTAAATAAAGCCAAATATTGGTCCATAAAAAGGAACAGGATCAATAGAAACTGTCTCTGAGGAAGATCAGATGTTGGATTTATTTGACAAAAGACTTCACATACTCATATTCTTTAAAAAACAAAAAGTGAAAATGCAAAAAAAAAAAAAAAAAAACTCAAAAGAAAATATATTGACATCTAATCAAATAGAGACTATCAGCATAGAGGTGGAAATTTTTACAAAAAGAATCTTGTTAATTATGAAGTTTAAAAGTACAATAACTAAAATGAAACATTTCCTAGTATAGTTCAGGAGAAAATTGGAGCTGGTGAAGAATCAGCGGATTTAAAGATAAATCCATTGAAATTTACCTTTAGGAGTAAACATCATCAACAACAAAATAATGAAAAAGAGAGAAAGTATGCCTGAGACATTTGTAGCTTGATAAATGAAGCAACATACACATAGTGGGAGTTTCAGAAGAAGAGGAGAGAGAAGAATGGGCAGAAAGAATACTTACAAGGCTGAGGATGTAGCTTCATGGTAGAAAACTTTCCCAGCATGCACAAGGCCCTGACATTGATCCCAGCTCCCCACAGTCCAAATTTTATGAAAGATATGAATATACATATTAATTAAGAACAAATGCAGACATTATGAGACATGTCATATTCAAACTATCAAATGGCAAAAATGAAGAATATTGAAGCAACTCATAACTTTGAGGTATCCTCAGTAAGATTAACAGCTGCTTTCAGAAAACAGGAGGTACCATTGCCAGAATGTTGAAGGAAAAAAAAAACTCAAGTTTTTTTTTTTTTTTTTTTTTTCTCTAACTTAGTTCAAAAATGTGTTTGGTGTCAGGATTTGCTGCAGGTGTTCTACACAGACCGAAACGTACAGAATGCTATGCTCCTATGTTGTAGCATTTTGAAGCATGTTGTAGTCTCTTAAGGAAAACATGCCAGTCCCTTCAAGTTGTTTTTACTTTCATTGTACACACTTTGCTTTATAACAATAGTTCTTATCTCTATGTATGTGTAATTTATATTGCTCTGTTTTGTACATTGCATCCAGAAAAAACATACACACACACAAAAAAAAAAAAAAAAAAAAAAAAAAAAAAAAAAAAAAAAAAAAAAAAAACAGGAGTACTTGAAGGTTAGATCCTATTTAGGTGAAAAGACAAGTTACAACAAGTCAAAACTTGAAATTATAGTATGTATCTTCTCTGATCACAATGGAATAAAACCAGAAATCAACAAGAAGAACTTCAGAATTCTACAAATACTTGTAAGTTGAATAACATGTTCTTAAATAATTAATAGGGCTTTTGATAGGTCAATGAAGCAATAAAAGAAAATTATAAGTTTTTTTTGAAACAAATGATAATAGAAATAGAGCATATCAAAATCTTTGACCTAGGGTAAAAGCAGTAGCAAGGCATTTTACAGCAAGAGGCACCAATGTTAAAAACAAATAAAGAAACAAAAATTCAAATAAAAAATATGAAAAGGAAATTTGAAGAACTAGAAAAGTAAGAAGAAGTCAAATCAAATTCAAAATTTTTAAAGTGAAAAAATGACAAATATCAGAACAAAAATAAAGTTAATGGAAACAAATTTAAAAGATCAACAAAATCAAATCTTAATTTTTTAAAAAAAGATACGCAAAATTAATGAACCGTTAGTTTGCTAATGTGTTTAGTTTTTAGGCTAACCAAGATAAAAAAGAGAAGATACAACAAGTGAAATCATAGAGGAAACAATACAGGGACCCCCAGAAACCCAAAGGGTCCTCATTGGAGACCTTCATGAGTCCTCGCCTGTCAGTGATGTGGGAACCTGAGGAGGCAGACACATTTCTGAGCACATATGACTTGCCAAAATGGAACCAGGCAGTCACAGACCAACAATGAGTAATGAAATTGAATCAGTAATTTAAATATTTAGAAAAACTTTGAAAAACTTCAAGTCATAAATAAAGTAATAGATATCACATTAAAAATTTATCAAAAGCTAAAAAATAAGAGCTTATACTATAAAACAGAAAAAAATGATAGGCATAAATTTATATGACCTTGAGTTTGACAATGATTTGAAGGTACAAGCAATAAAATAAAATATATATATTGGATTTCATCAAATTATAAAACTTTTTGCTTTGAAGAACATTCTTAAAAATTGAAAAAACAACACAGAGAATGAAGAAAATATTTCAAATAATATCTCAGAGAAGGAGCTAATGTATGCACAATCCTTACCATTCAATAATTAAGGACAAACAACAGAGAACAGATTTGAGAGACATTTCTATGAAGAAGACATTCAAGCCAGGTGTGGTGGCTCATGCCTGTAATCCCAGCAGCTTGGGAGGCTGAGGCAGGAGGATCTGAAGTTCAATATCAGCATCATATTGAGGCCCTAAGCAACTCAGTGAGACTCTGTCTATACATAAAATATATAAAACAGAGGCTCAGTGGCTAAGTGCCCCTGGGTGCAATCCCCACTACCAAAACTAAACAAAACAAAAGAGTTAAGCAACCAAAGGGTCCATGAAAAGGTGCTGCAGCCACACTCCAGAAGGGCTGAGATTATGATGGCCTCTCTCTGCCACACCCAGAAACACATCTGCAGGGACAAAGGGGACTGTGGTAGCTTCCCAGGCCCTGGCAGGTTTGTCAGTGGGGAGAACAGGGACTGCTAGTGGAAGCAGGTTCCTTTTAGGGTGATAGAAATATTCTGGAATGAGACAGTGGTGTTGCTTGAACAATTCTGCGAATGCAGATTTGGTTGAACACTTAGTGAGAATGGACTGTATAAATTGTATCTTAAATAAATAGAGGGGCACAGTAAGTACATATGTATGGCAGATGTAGTGTCCCCTTTGGAAGAAGATAACACAAAACTCCAAATATCTGAGCAATAAAAATTCAATATTTTTATTTTATTTAGGAAACCCCTTATTATATGTGAATATTTCTTTCTTTATTTTTTAATAATTTTATTTATAAATCAAATTACAGAAATAGATGATGACCCTTGTTAAAAAAAAACATACTGTTTTTCAAGTAATGTTTTTCTGATTAAGTCCATTGGTCATCATATAATATTGGAATGCTTTGCTTTTGAGTGGACATTTAAATATATATGCATATACATAAACATGAGCACATCGCCAGTCTTTTCAATACTAATGTAAACACTGAGAAAAATAGAGTCAGAATATTTCACAAGTAAGGCAATATTAAAAATACCAACATTTTAAAATTATGAAATAATATTCCTTCTTTATTTGGAATTAAATTTGTTCTACCATAACTTTATTTGAAATTAAATTTGTTCTATCATCATTCAAGGTTAATGATCCTAATAGATATTAATATAGCCTCAAATAATTAGCATAATTCTCAAAAGTTTACTTTATGTTTTAGCATATTCTTGCAATTAACCTTTAACTTCCTTAATAAAGCCACAAGATTCATTTTCATTTACAACAAGGCATGATCTGCATGTCACTGTGTGTGGCATAATTAAACAAAACCAACAACTAGAGTCTAAAGAACTCTAGATTTTTACCCTGGCAGACTCAGCCCTGACATCTTGGAAGAGCCTGTCCATATTTAAAGGCAGAAGTAGAGCATTTAAAGTCTCTTGACTCTGTTGCAAGCTCAATGTAAACAAAGAAGAAAAACAGGCCAAATGTAAACACCAGGACCAACAGACCAGGACACACTGGAGGGAGAAGCCACTTCTGTGAAAAGCCAATACAACACATGATTTTGCTAACTGAATTGAAGACACCAACCCTATCACGCCAACACTCTGGGCACAACCTTCTGAAGATGTTTGTTAGTGAAAACCTCCATGGAAACTGAATGAAAATATCATTAAAGGACTCAGTGAGTGAAGTGACCCAGGGGAGGCAGGGGGTGGAGCACCAGGTAACTCTGGGGAGATGATGGGCCAAGTTTGTGGAGACCAAAGGAAGAGCCTCAAGCCAAGAGCATCAATGATCATTTCACAGCTGAGCGAAGCCGGAGATCCCTAGTCAGGAGACACCAACTCACCAGCATCTGACCTCCGTGGAGAATGGTGATTATTACCCGACTTCCAGAGTTCAGCTCTATGATCTACTGAATAGCAGCCCATTTCAGAGTCAGAGCTCAGCCATTTTCCATCATCTGTCTTTCCCGTTTTTTTCCCCATAAACTTGAGGTTGACAACCTTCTCTGAGTGAACCAGGCATTTTTAAAGTTCAGACTTATCCGAAGCAGACATTTCTCTCGGTCCGAGGTGAGCAGCTCACAATGGAGTGAACAGGTGATAGGCGTCCTTTGCAATCTGTTGATTGACCAATGAGGCCTCTGATCAGTGTGTTGCCCTCAATTTCCAAAGTAGTTGCTCTAGGTTACCTGCAAGCATTCTGTTTTGGATACATTCATACACTCTATGGATGCTTACAACATGTCCACTTATGTTCATATGATTCCTTAAAGAAGACTGAAATAAAATTGTGTTGCTAGGAAGAGGTAAACAGTCCTTTGTATCTGTGTCTAAATGACTAAGAACTTCAGTACCTCGTTACTGGAGAGAGTGTTTTCACTCACACAGGAGAGCATAGTGCCTGCCTTTCAGCCTTGCAAGAGACTGGATTGGAAGTAAATGCTTTTCTTAATATATGAGCAATTAATCTCTGCTTCCAATTCAAAAGACAATTTTCTCTAGAGAACATTAAAAGTCAGAATGACCTATGGTGATGTGGAAATGGGAAAATGAATAGCAAATTCTCTCCGATAAAAACAAACACTAATACTGGGGAAACACACTTTTATGCTTTAAATTATAACCATGCCTGTGCAGTTGGCTTTAGAGAAGACAGGTGGATATAGAGTTGCTAGATAAATGGATGTATAGATAGATGAATAGACTGATGGGTAGACTAGAGACAGAAAGATACAAGACAGACAGATGATAGATGTAGATGATAGATGTGGGTAGACACGTAGATAGATAGAGATGATAGATAAACGGATGTATAAAGAGATGGATAGACTAATAGGTAGATTAGAGAGAGGTTAGCAGATGATAGGCATAGATGTGGATATGTAGATATATGTAGATGTAGATAGATAATAGGAAAGTAAATAGACTGATAGATGATAGATAGATGAAAAAGATTGATACATGGATATATTATATAGATTATGGATAATAGGTAGATAAATGAACAACATAGATGATAGGTTGATTGATTGATTGATTGATTGATTGACAGACAATGATTTAAAGCCATAGATGGAGGGGAGATTGGTTGATTTGTATTTTTTTTCAATGTACTAGCAAGGTTGGAAAAAAAATTTAAAAAGACCTTAACCCTTATTACAACAATTGTCATCTTAATTGTAAAATATTTGGAAAATATAAGCATTGAATGGAAAATATTAAATAAGATCACCATGAATTTAAGCACTCTGAGATGTTCACTTTAGCTTTTGAGTATTTTTCATATCTTTATTTCTTTTTATATTCATTTCAAAATTATTATATAACTGTAAGTCATAAGAGAAAATTACAGACTAATACAACCAGTTATTCCTCTGGCCAGACAGTAAAATTGACCTCCTTCTTCTGTATTTGTTTTAAATAATGTTTGACCAAATGCATTTTAAAATACAAACTAAAATGCCTCTTGCCCTCTGCTCACCTACACCAGGGCTCTCCCCCATGAGAATGAGTGTCTTTCCCTGCCTGCCTTTCTTCTCTGACTACACCTGTGCTTTTAAACAATGTGTGGATTATTGCTCTCTGCGATTTCGCGATCCACAATAAATGACAACACTTTAGGGCTATCTTCTCTGACAGTTTGATTTTCGCTGAATTAACATATAGTAAGCATATCATTGCTACAGTTAGCTCTAATTAGTTATCTATTGCTTCTCTGTTCATTCATGCATTTCATATGTCTTCTAATTTGTTTAGTTGTGTCAAAAGCATTCTCAGTTTCAATGTATATAATTTATCTATGTTTTACATAATTCTTCGTATTTTTTCTGTTTTAAGCCATTTGCCATATTCTGAGTTTGTTTGTATACTGTGCCATATTGCTTCCTATTATTTTTAGCTATTTTTTGTTTGAAGATAGTTTATTAAGACCAAAGCTTTCTATTGTCCTCCCCTGTCCAAATAAATAAATAAATAAGAATCTGTATCTTCAGGACTATTTTAACAACATAGTTGCATAAATCTGAGTTTATAGTTTGTCAATTCTACATGATTATAGATTTAGATAAAGTCTATCATTATTCAATACAAAAAAAAATTAGCCTTAAAGATACTAAGAATTTCCATATTGATCTGTAAAACCACAGTGAAAATTTCTATTTAAATTGCACCTTTTTAATTTTTTTAAACTAATCTGTCAATCATGGGGCTATAGAGTTTCCTTCTTCGTTCTGAATTTTAATACATCCACTTGAAAATGTATTATTTTAAAAAGCTTTCAATTAATCTCTATTTCTTTCCACCAGGAATGCATTCACTGAGTGGTGTTATAAAAGTATCTTTTACATGGCAGGACAACTAACCCCGTCTAAGCAGTCAGTCCGTCCCCATTGATTGGTCTCCACCTTCTCTGTTCTACAAGCTCCATCTTGAAAGGGTCTGTTGGGCTCTCCAGTCTGACCACAGCTCTGCAATAGCTTTGATGTCTGATGAAGAGCTTCTCCTTCTTTATTCTTCTAGATGAATTTAGGCTGCTTGGAAGGACTCTGAGGGGAGGGACGGGAGCGGGGCAGGATGCTTCAGCCCAGGCAGCAGGTGTCAGCAGCCCTGTGCTCACGCAGAGTGGAGACAAGAATCCAATTATAACTAGCAGGTGTGCAAGTGCCCTGTAGGACAGACTGCAATGCTTGGAGTCACAGGCTGCGGCCGTTCGACTTTATAATCACAGCTTGTCAAAAGCAGGCCTGGATGAGGCCAAATTTCATTACAGGGAAAGGAGTTTTTCTAGGCCATAAGTTACTGGTGTGTGGAACAACGTTCCTTTCTCTTGAGCCATGAAGCAGCTAATTTCTGGTGATGTGCAGAGTGCTGACAAGGTGTTCGGCCAGGCTTTGAAGAGCCAGTGTCAAATCAATGGGCTCGAATGCCCCTGGCCACTGAGTTCAGTGGGTGGTTACGGGGGCTAATCTCGACCCCTTGTAGCATGTGCTCAGCATTTAGGACAGTGGGTCTCAACATCCAATGTCTGTCACAATCACTTGAGGAGCCTCTAAAAATATCAATAGCCAGGCTGCCCCTGTCTAATTAACTCAGAACTTCCCAGGGTTGAATCTGGGCATCAGCTGTATTTTAAAATGCCCGGTGGTTCCTAGGTACAGACGACCTTGGAAACTGTCCAGTGTCAGCAAGACCATGCAGGCACAGGCTACTTTGCATATTTAATTCTGTAGGAAGAAACCATTCCAAGCCATTCAGAAGCCTGAGCACACCATGGCCGTCACCACTCAGCATGGGACTGGGGACAGCAGGCCACCAGATAGTGGCACAGCATGTTTTTAGGCATAGCAGGGAACTTGGGCAAGATGAGCGGGGCTGAGCCGGCAGCTGTGGAACCTCAGGAAAGATGGCTTGTTTTGCTGCTCCGTACCTGAGCTCAGCACACTGGGCACACAGGGTAGCTCCAGGCTGTCGGTGCTGAGACGCTGCCCACTTCTACGGTGTGTTCTGCTGGTGTTGAGATACTGTGTGACCTGAGATACCCCCTCCTCTAGACTCTGGCCAGCAAGGAGCAGGGAGGGGAGGCCAATGTCTTCCTTGAATATGACAAACTGCACCTTCTGCTCCTGTCCTGCCAGAGAGCAACCAGCCTCCGGTTCCCACCCACTTACAAGAGAGTCCAAGAAGCATTCAGGATGGCCATGGTGAAGCTAATAGCAAAAGTCCAGAAAGGTATCAGGAATCATCCATCAGCCTCTTGCCACAAGGACCCAGGAAAATGGAAATTGATAGATTTCAAACACACATTTGAATGAGGCTTGATACGAGGGCTGCAAGTTTCTAACATAGCACCAAGGGAACAACATCTCACATGCCACTCTGATAAGAAACTGTGTTATTAAGTTGACCTTTCCCTTGGACATTGTCAATACATAAACCCAAATGTGCATTTCACTGGGTAATATTTCTCATATAAGTTTCTCCTTAGAGAAATGGCTTATTGAAAGACCAAAGCAGGAAATACATAAGGATAGCCCAGAACATCTTGTAGTTCCCAAAGAGAAGTGCTAAAACACATGTACACACACACACACACACTTTATTGAAATATTGATGCAGGGGACACCCAAAGGCAGCTGATCTGGCAGTTTCAGAAGTGAGTGCTAAAACACATACAGACACACATGGACACACAGATGATGGGCGCACCCAACACTGAGGGTGTCTAGGGCAGTGACACCTTTCTGTGATACTGTAAGGGTGAATCCTTGCCACTTTGCAGCCATCCAAACACAAAACATACAACACCAAGAGTGAGACTAAAGCAAACCGTGGACACTGGGTGGTGCTCAGGTGTGTGGTGGCTGACATATGGCCACCATGGGAGGCTGTGCATGGGAGCTGGCTAAAAGTTGGCTGATGGTTGAAGCTGAGACAATTAGAGCAATAAAATAGATAAAGCAGTGATAAACAGCAGCCCAGAGAAGAAATAAATATTGTGGATTTCATATTGATATAACTAAGTGAATAAATATTGAATGAGGAAGAAAAGACAAATCTCATATATAGGAGAGTTCAAAATAATTAATGTAGGTGTGTTGTCATAAGAGGGGTGGACTGTGGTTCTCGACTCTTTAACTTCAGGGTGCACACAGGATGGAAAAGCAGTGTGGCTTCCTGGTGGAAAAACCCAACAGCACTCTCTAGCCAGTGGTCAGACTAGCCATGGAGCACAAATTAAACAGGTAGTGACACAGCGAGTGACCCTTGAGTTGGCATGGTTCCCATTAGACAATTCAACTACAGGAATTCTAAGTGAGCTCTATCAGATTGACATCTTGATACATTGTGATAAAAACAGCATTTAATCTCTGGGTCATCTTCCCCTAAACCCAAAATGGGAAAAAGAACAAACAAAACAAACAAAAAACAGACCCACCCCAGTCAGACAAAAAAGTCCAGCATGCTCTACAGTTCTCAACCACAAATGACCAATTCTCCTAAAAACTGCCATCGTCAATTAAACTAGAAGAAACTGTCAGCAGGTGTGAGGAGGCCAAGGGACCATGATAACTGCCAGAGATGTATGCAGCTGAGAAGGACATTAGCTGGAAATTAGGGAAATCTGAACACAGTATTTTCATAATAAAATTAATAAAAAATCTACTAGAAAGATCCATGATCCTAAGCTAATAGGAATAAAACTAAAAAGAAAGAAAAGAAATTTTGAGTTTTTTGGAGTTATAACTACTTAGCAAGAATAAGACAAATTGTCCTCTCATTTTAGCACTTTTTAATCTTCCAACATTTCATATACAAGATTATATACTCATTGGAATTATGAAAATGGAATTTAAATATCTTAGAAATCTTTATCTTGCAAAGGAGAAGTACATATTTTTGGAAATTTGTATCATCCCTTATCAGCAACTTTTCTCTCTCTTGTCTTCTTTTTTAAAACTCTACGGGTGTTTCTACAAAAGTAAGCTTGCTTTTCGTGTTTGAAGAATATCAATGGAGATCATCAAGCCCAGGAGGATAGAGGCTGTTTCCAAAGGAAAGTCTCCCGTGCCTAGGGTCCCTCTGCCTTCCCCAGAAGGAGCAGGGGCAGCTGGCTCTGCTTCTCCAAGGAGACCAAGGAGCACTTCCTCTTCCACAGCTGACTTAATGAAGGCATTGATCAAAATGTTAATTTATGTTGATTTATCGAGACACGATGATTGTAGTGATAAGCCTTCATGATTGGTACTTCCAAAGTAAATGTACTGAAATGATAAATGTGTGTTTCCCTCGCCACAGAAATGGATCTTGCTCTGCAGTTAATGTTTCATACAACGCAACTTCATTAGGCAGAACTCAGCTAACGACATCGTGAATTTGTTTCATTTTATCAAATTGCATTAATTAGGGAAATGTGCTAAATGTTGATTGTGAAGAAACATGCTCTTTTTCCTTGGAATAACGGAAGAAAAAACAAGGTAATTGGATTAATTTGCCCTTTTTTTTTAACCTTCATTAACTAGGAATGTGAAGATCCTTTCTCAACATGAAAGCATAAGCAAGTTTGTGTTAACATAATTCTTATTAACCAATTTGCTTGCAGGAACTTTAAGTGAGAGTGCTCCTGGACTAGGGCCAGACTCTGCAACCACACTAAATACTGCGTCTCCAGGGTCTGACACAGTGAATGATAAACCTTGGATATTTCCTGCAGTGGTTTAAAAGGAAAAAAACAAAAACAAAACAAAACCCACAAAAAGCAAGTTCTTTCTCAGGTTGTGTATACTATTTATGTTTGGTGTGTTTATCACCCCACTTCCAGAACTCTGAATAACATTATTTGTGACCTAGAAGTTTTGTTTGTGATAATGGTGTACAACAGGGTGCCCGTGATTCTTGGTCATCAGCATGAGTTGTTTAAAATATTGTTGTTCTGCCCTTAATTATAGGAATAGGTGAGCCCAACATTTGGAAGCCACATCATTTGCATGTAATTATGGGTGCTCTCTAAACAGGAGGGCAATAGGTAACTTTCCTTAACGAGGAAGCGTGGACTTTTTTCCCCTTTCTCCCCAAAGAGTTGCCTTCCTGTTCATGCTGGAAAACAACAGTTGCTCTGCCCTCACTCCCTGTGGCCTGAAGCAAATCACACCCTGGAAGGCAGTCCCTGCTAGGACCAGAGCTGAGGTCTCTCCACATTTAAACTCCTGGGAAACAAGATGGAGATTTCATTCAAAATTTGGGACTGGTAATTGCTTCATGCACAAATGCCAAATTTGAACTAAGATATGCCTATAAATAAGTGTTGTTATACAAAACTATTCAGAAGTGTCTATACGCATGATGAAGAGTCAAAGAAGGATGGCTCATTAGTCTTTTTCTTCTTTTTTCTTTTTTCTTTTTTTTTGCAATTTGTAGAATAGAGTTTAAGAGGCCTATTATGGAATGTATCTTAAAGAAAAATTAATTTTCTTTAAGATATGCCTAATTTTCAATTTAAATTCTGATATTGTATTAGATGTCTAAAAATTTCTGGAGCTGACTTGATGAATTCACAGTCTCCTCTCCTTCTGGGCCTCAGTCTGCTCATCTCTGAACTAGCTCCTTCCCACCTTGATATCTACACCTTAAAACAATGACATCACTGCCCACCCTTTAGGTCATCTTGGGTCAGCTGTACAACCATGTTCTACTATGTTTTTGTAAGTCAATACACTATGAGTGCTTTCTTAATTTCTGTAAGGACAAGTTGAAATAACTACTGTGACAGTGCTGTACAAGTACTAGCTGAATGGGTCCCAGAGATGAGCGGGGTCAAGGACACGCGGCTCAAGCAGGCAGAGGAAGCCCTCCTGGGCGCGCGGCTCCTGTTCTTACCAAAGTCCTTCCCTGTGCTTTCGTTGTACCTGCATGTTCTGTCTCACCGGTGTGTCCCCTTAAGCAGGGAGCTAGGTTTGTGTGTCCTGGAATGATAAAGGGGAACAGGGTCACCCGTGTGCCGGTCTGTCTTCACAACCACGGTGGGAGGCTCATATTCACTCTGGGAGGCACCAAACAACATGATGGAGCACACACGAGGTTAATTTGAGTCATTTCCCAAATGCTCCTTTTGCACACCTTTGTCATGTAAACAGTTTCTTATTATGCTATTATGGTTTTCCTTTGAGCCAGATTGCAGTACAGTAGGTGGAATTATAGTTTCCTACCATGTGCCTTCAAATAGCTGGAAGCAGTTGGTAAGGCAGGTACCTTCTGTGTCCACCGCTACAGAGAGGTTATGCAACTGGTAGAGAAAGGCCTGCCAGGGTCACCGTGCTCCTGCAAATAGCTACCCTGAGATACCGCTGAGGCTGAGATCTGCTCCCTGGTCAGTCTCCCACGTAAAGGCTCAAACAGGAAGCATCTGCATCTCCATAAATGTCTACCATTTAGGAAAAAACGCAGCTTTCGCTTTTTCAGGAGTCATCCACTGTGCGAATGTATTTTAAAACTAAACACGCAGACAGTGCCCCAATTTAAGATGACTCAACCTAGGATTTCTCAGGTTTATGATGCTGTGAAAGTGATACATGTGCATGAAAAACAGTTCAATTTTTAAAATTTTGGGCTCTTTCTGGGCTAGAGATATGCACTCTGATGCTCTCTCTCTCAGGATGCTGGGCAGCAGGGTGGGGCCTCAGCTCCTGTGGACGGCCATCCCAGGGGAAGACAGCAGCACTCGTTATGTAGCTAATGTGTGATGTTCTCCAAGTGTGAAAGGAGATAGTGCCTAAATAGAGGAAGGGAATCTGCTTTGGTCTTAGGAAATAGATAAGAATGCAGCCAAAGTTGAAGATACAGATAGGAAGGGAGGGAGAGAGGAAAACAGTTCTGATGAGATGAGCAAAGACCTTTGGCTTCAATACTTTAATTTATAGTAGCAGACAAGGCCATCCATTGGGAATGACCAGAGAAGTTACCCAAGGTTTCTGAAGAGAGAACATGTAGTTTGCAATAATGGAAGGGGAAGCAGATGATGAGAAACCCAGTGACTCCCTAGACCTGGGTGCCTGTGGGAGTCCAGCACGTATTTTTTGCTGAGCTTCACTGAGGTGGAGGCTTCACTGTTAGACAAAATGCTCACAATTCCTTTCTCTTCCTGTAGGACAACAGCGTTTAGTGGAACGATCTCTAAAATCCTTTGCATTTCTAAAATTATTTTCCAGATTTTCTCTTAACTAAAGGAAATACAAGCCTCAGAGTGATTCTCCCGATTCATCAAATAAAATCCATTTTCACTCCATTTCAGCATTGAAGACATTCCCCAGGCAGTCCACATCCGATGGAGTTAGAGGACTCGCCTGAGGGCTAGTGCGTCCTCTCCCACACTGTCCTCAGCTCATGCTGGCCCATGTGTTGGGCAGGAGCTGCAGCAGTCCATGGTGAGGAGACCCTGTGGACATGTGAGGGCTACGGGCAGGCTGGAGTTAGCTCACGCTTGCTGTCTCCACCTGCCCAGAGCACTGGAAGCCAAATATAAAACTTCAACATATGTCCACGTACCCAGAACGTCAACTCTAGACCCTGAGTGGAGATGAGTGGACGTTCACACAACTTGTGTTTGGCTGTGCACACTTGCTAGCCACTAGCTTCTTGTTTTCATTCTGCATATTTTCTCTACCTGCTGCTGACTGGTTGTCTGTGCTCCCTTCTCCCTTGTCCTTGAAATCTGTTTTACAATAATCTACTCATTTTTAATTTAGAGGGTTATTGGAAGACAGGCTTGTGCCCCTCAGCCCTCTGTTTAGAGGTGAACTAGTTAGTATAAATAACTCTCCACAACTGTTCACTAGTGACAACCAACCGTGTCATACCACCATGAATAGCTGATGCAGTGAGGGGCTGGCAGTCCTCAGTCTTAAGTCACTGCCCTGAGGGGCGGTATTTAACCCAATGCATCTTCACCAAATGATGAGGGGACTGTTGACTCTGTGGGAAGGTACTTAGTCAATGGGGAAGTATGTCCTGTTTCAGAACAATTTATAATCTCCCTTAAAAATGCCTCTCCTTATGAGGCACTATCACTAAAACTTGTATACTGGTCATGCATAAACTTCAAGATGGACATCTGCTCCAGCCCAGGAGAGAGGAGTCCAGTTCTCTTCAACTGTCCATAGACCTGGGAATTTGTGGGCATCTCAGTCCATCTATTTGAGACATCAAAGTGCTACTCAAAATAGCCTGGCCCAGAAGGGAGCATTCTGTGATGGGAGACACCCTGTGAGCACCTCACTAATCCCAAAGAAGCACATAGTTTTTCTGGAATATAAAGACCAAAATGCAGTGACCATGTTTCCCATCTCTAAATCTCAGGCCAATCTTTGCAGCAATTTAGCTCCTAAACTGGAAGATGTGCTGCTGCTTTTGTAGCTTTCAGCCATTGTAAGTCCCAATAGTAAAAATGCTGGGCTAATCAGTGCTTACCACGCAAGCCACACCACAGCCTTCACACCAGGCCTGCTGCCAGCCCACCACAGGTCTTGGAACCGGCAGTGCCTAGGCGTGTATTCTCTGCCGCCTGGTCCATCCCCCCAGCAAGCGGCCAGCTGTCAGCCTCACCGTCAGCTGCTCTGGTCAGTGTGCAGACCTCCGTGAAACAGCATTGTCCATGGCACAGGGGTGTGACTCCTGTAGGCTGGAAGTCAGATTCAAGGTTACCAAAGGAGAGGTCTGGTCCTGTCTTTTCAGTGATGAAGAACCTTGGCCCAGTGTTTGGGAATCCCTCCCAGCCTTTTGGAGTCTTGTGAATTTAATACTTACCATTCTGTGAAGCTTGGGTAAGACTCATTTTCTTTTTCTGTGGAGAAAATAATATACAAAGGTAAAATGAATCACACTAACTCCTAATGTGTGGGAATAAATCAGTTTCAGTAGTAGGATGGATTGCTAGCAGCCGTGATGAATGACCGTACAATGGGCTGCAAGTTCTGGCTTCATGGCAGCCAGCAGACCTCATCAAAGGCTCGGCAAGACTTCCTCAGAACTTGGTCCCTGAAGAACTTTAGCCAAGACTCAGGCATAGCTGACAGAGTTTACAGATATTAAGATAATTATCAATGTTGGTATCAAAATATATTTTGATTGGGGAATCAAGGCACAGGGATTGCACTGGAGATGCTGGTATTGATGCGCTGCATGAGTTTGGCAAATGCGTTTTCATTTTACAGAAACTAAATGAGATGCCCCCTAAAATAAGAGCAGGGCCTCCCAGGTGCAGTGGCGCACTCCTGTAATCCCAGCGGCTGGGAGGCCGAGGAAAGAGGATCAAGAGTTCAAAGCCAGCCTCAGCAATTTAGTGAGCGCTAAGCAACTCACTGAGATCCTGTCTCTAATAGAATACAAATAGGGCTAGGGATGTGGCTCAGTGGTCGAGTGCCCCTGAGTACCCAAACAAACAAACAAACGAAGGAGCAGGGCATTCACTGGAGGGGTGGCCCTTTTGTATGTATTTTCTCTAACTACAGCTTATCAATCTAAAACACATGATTCCACATTTTTCAAAAAATAGGTTAACCTACATTTTCTTGTGAGAATATTTGGATGGATTAAGCTACATGAATTTGAAAGATGGAGTGAGCTAAACTTGCAACTTTATTAAGTCACTGGGTTAGTTTTTTTCATTGTTGTGACAAAACACCCAGGAAAATAAACTCAGAGGACGAAAGACTGATTTTGTCTCAACATTGCATAGGTTTCAGTTCACGGTCAGCTGGCTCCACTGTTTCCAGGCCCATAATGAGGTAGGGCATGATGGGGGGAGCACATGGGAGAGAAAAGTTGCTCGACTCCTAGTGGGCAGAGAGCGAAAAAGAGAAAGGAAGGGGCCCAGGATGATATATTCCCCCAGGACACCTGTCCAAGGACCAGTTCCCGTCCAGGGGGTCCCATCCCCTCGTTTCCCGCACTCCCCAGTAAATGCCAAAAAATTGTGAATCCATTAACGATTAATCCACTGATGAAGTTAGAGACCTCATGATCCCTTTGGGTCACTTCCCAAGGCTTCACTTCTGAATGTCACTGCATTGGGGACCAAGCCTTCAACACAGGTGCCTTTGGGGAAAATCCCAGGTCCAAACCATAACAGACCCAACCCTAAAGCTTCATGTGTGGTGACAGTCTGTCTGTTTCCATGAGTGTGACACTTTTTCTCATATAGAAGTTCAAAATATATTTACTAAGGAACCACATTAATATTAATAAAAAGAAATATGTTTTATAGTCTTAAATAAGATGAGTGTTTTTATAGGTCTTATACCAACTTAATATTTAAGGTAACTGTATAATATAGATCTATTACTATATCTATGGTACTTCGTCAAGAGTACTAGGACCTAGAAAAAAAATACATGTTTACACATCTTATAAAGCTAATAAGTAAATTAAAAACAAATCTGAAGATTCACTTTCTTTCTTTCAGATTTCTTTAGTGATACCTAGAGTCTATATCTTTTAGAATCTTGGTAGAACTACATAAATGGGCAAGATGGAAACCTATATTTTATAAAACAGAATACATTGTGCATATATGAAAATGTGATGTGAGTTTAATGACTTTATAAATTCACAGCTTAGGGGGAAAAAACACCCTGAATTTTAGTTTGAGTAACAGGAGCACCTTTAAAGTCCATGTTATACACTGCATAAAATCAAGTACAAAGTGACGATTTTCATAGGAGACACTGAATCCAGCTATAAGACAGGCAAATGGACTTTGCAAGATCTTTCCAGATGGAAACGGAAATGAATTGAGACCTGAAGAAGTCTTGGCTGGGGCAGCGTGTCCTAGTGGTGGGGCAGAGAGACACAACAGTAAGAGACATCACAGAGGAGGCCCAGCAGCAATGGGTCAATGGGTGTGTTGGGCAGGGAAATGGGGACTAGCCGGGCTCTTGGAGTGAACAGCAGAGAGCGGAGGTTGGAGCCGGGGGGGGGGGGGGGGGGGGGGGGGGGCGGTGTTGGGAGGGGTTCTGGGGGTGGGGGGAATAGGAAGCAGCCGCGGAGCTCTCCCAAGTGCTATTAGTGACACCCTCGGGAAGGGCCAGCAGAGCAGGTGCATCCCGGGGTAAGGTTCCTGGTGCTCTCTTAATGCTTAAGTTCTACTCAAATGCCTCCACAGTGCTTGCTCTAAGATGCACCAATAGTAAAAACACCTCTCCCTAAACAACAAGTTGATCCTAAAGTTTGCTGTTCCTTTGTTACTATTCCAGTGGCTTTTTAGGTCCTCTTAAATAGATGCATCCGTTTTTTAAAAGTACAAATAATTTGATCTACAGAACTCCCCTGTTTAGTATATCCACATAGGGTTCAGAGAGGCCCAATGGGAAAAGGATGTGAATCCTGGGAAAGAGTTCTAGCCAACTGTGTAATTACAAAATGTATAAATCAGTATAATTTCTTCAAGGTTTGCTTTAACAAGAGTATCTTACATGCTTGCATTTCAAAGTGGCATCTATATATACAAGCAAGTCCTGGAAAGCAAAGGAGTTTCAAAAAGAGCATAGATTTAACCAGAGTCCAGAGCTCCCCTTACCATTGACTGAGCATGGCTCTGGTGGAAGCATTGCATTTTATGGTAATTATTTTAAATTCAAATTTTTACAGAAACAAAGTTAGCATAATAGGGTTGTTGCAAAAGCTCAATATTTGAATGATAAAAATGAAGGTGTAGCATCCAGTTGCTATTCTGAAAAACTTGGTAACATTTTGTCTTCTCCTGTGTCAATCCATTGTTTGCAGAGTTGCCTAGGTTGACATTTTTTTTTTTAATAGAGAAAAAATGGTTTATTCAGCTCTCAGTTTCTCAGGATCAAGATCTGGGCAGCCCTATTGGTTTAGGCCTTTGTGGGGGGGATGCTGGATCACAATGACAGCAGTGCAGGCTGGAATGGGTAATCCCATCGCAAGCCAAGAAGAAGGAGTAGAAAGAGAGAGAAAGGTAGGGGGAGGGATGGGTGGGGTCCCCTATGGTTTTTTTTTTGTGTGTGTGTTCTAATTAATTATATAAGACAGTAGAATGTTCTTTGAGATCATATTTTGAGAATTAATATGATAGACAACTACTGCAAATGGAATTTCATTGTCAAAGTAATATTTGCTGGTAGATGATAAAACTCTGAAAAAATTAATCATACTTGAAAGGAATGGTGTAATTTTCCCATAAGGTAACTTTGAGGGTCCTGGTCTTGATTAGAGAATTGAAATGATGATTCTTTAAATTCTTGCGGACTTTATTTAAATGTGAATGCCAGTAAGAAGGTGTCATCCCACAAATACGGGATGCCTGCTTTATTTACTGAGAAGGTTCCAGCCCTGCTCCAGTGCTTAAGGAGCAATGTCTTATTGAGACTGCAGGTAGCTGTCACACTTTGTGCAAACTGGAACCAAGTCCTTGAGTTCCATGACAGCTTATGCATGAAATGAGCAACAGATGATGGAGTGTGAGCAGGTGAAAGACGTGAGCATCTTGAGGATTTCTTTATACTTGATACTTTTTATTTGCTAAGTCACTTTCCACTTAGTTCACTGTTAGTATATTTAATAAATCTATTTGTTTCTTAAGATGGGCATGACCAGAAATAATAATTTTCAAAAAAGAAAAATTGATTTTTCTGAATACACATTTGACATTCAGTAAGTTAGTGTGGTCTCTCCTTTCAAACAAAGTATTACTGATAAATTATTTCTTTACTTCAGGAAATGCCAGAGACCTATAAAATGTATAATATTCTGTGATTCATCATTAATGGCTCGATTTCACTCTTGGAAACTCTGTTCACTTATTATGTATGAACTGGGGCAAATGATGTGATTTTTCTGATCTTTATGTTTAAGTAAATAATAATATTACCTAAGTATAGCATAATTATAATAAAACTCTGTATAAATGGGTAATATACAAAACGTGTCCAACAAATCATAAAGCAACAAAATAGAACACATTTCAGCATTCTTTATGTGTTTATACCCTCCAGTATTTTTTATCACATTCAAGGTGAACTGCATGCTATTATAGGGATGTAAGACAACAAACATAAAGTCACTTTTTTTTTTGCTAAAGCATGTATTTGTGCAAAATTGTAAATATTGTTCTAAGCTGCAATAGAAAAGTGTGTGTCATGAGCATTTGTTGGAGGAACAATCACAGTGGAGCTCTGGGATCCAGGAGGAGCTCTTTAATCAGCCCCAGGAGGGTGGTAGGTCATTGAAATGCATGCAGGATTCTACCTCAGGAAAAATAATGACACAAACTAAGATAGCTGGAGGAGTTGTTTGGGCAGAATGGCTGGAGAATGGGGTGCAGTAGACAGGCAGAAGAAAAGGCTGAGTGTTGGGCTGAGAAGGCTCCTCTACCTCCTGAGTGTGGGTGGTACAGTTAGAAGTCCAGCAGGTGCCCAGCCTGTTCCACGGATCAAGCCACACAGACACAGAGGAAAAATGCCTGTCCTAAGAATTTGTAACCATGACTAACCAACCCCCAGGTTGCAGAGAGTGAATATATATATATATATATATATATATATATATATATATATATAGCAGTCAAATACTAAGAATGAAAAGTGAATGTAGCTAAATTAATATCATAACATTCAGGAAAGAACTCGTGACAGTTAAAGACAGTAAAATACCCTGGAAATATTCAATTGCCAGAAGTATAACACGATTATAGAACTTCATGAACCTCTTAATGTAGCCCCAAATTTCACAAAGAAAATTGACAGAACTATGAAGCAAAATTGACAAACCCAACTTTTAATTAAAAATTTTTGAAATACTTCTCCCATAATGGTTATATTAAGCACAGGGAAAATCAATAAGGATGTATAATGCAGAAAAATAATTGAGGGATTTGAATTAATGGATGTGAGGTAAACAGTGCATCCAATATTTGAAGGAAACATATCTTTTCTGAACACATAATAACAATTTGCAAGACCTGTGTTCACAGTTAAAATCTCAAAATTGTTTCAGCGTACTTGTTAATGATCTTATTTTCTTACAATAATATAGATATACTGGGGATTGAACCCAGCAGTGCTTAATTACTGAGCTGCTGAGTTGCTGCAGCTGGCTTTGAACTCCTGATCCTCCTGCCTCAGCCTCCAGAGCCACTCGGATTACAGGCATGCACCAACGAGCCAGGCTAAAAATATATTTTAAAATCATAAAAAAGAGCATTTGTTTGCTAATTTAGCGACAAGTGTCTAATTAATAAACGTGTCAGAAAAGATTTCACTTTTCTTCACCTATAACCACCAGCAAGAAAGTCTTTTTTCAAAGGACCCTAAGTGCCACATGTATGTACCATATGTATGACGGACAGCCAATGCGGTTCTGAGTCATGTAAACACCGCCAGAACTTTAAGAAAAAATTGAAAACGGTTGACACTCGCTCCTGAAGATGTCATCCAGAAGAAATGGAGGTGACATGCGTCAAACACGTGACAGGGTATGGTGCGGTTGGGGTCTGGGTTGAGTTGAGAGCATCAAACTCACTTCCTCGGGAAATGGGGCTCGTCCCTGTCTGGAACCAGGGCTCCTGTGGACGGAATGGAGAAGGAGGGTCGTTCTGGATGGGGCCGTCTCCAGGTCGAATCCCAGGGGCCTTGAGCACAGACGTGGAGAAGGACCCACCGGGAGGAAGGTGTGCAGACAGGCTGCACCGGGCGCCTTGTCCTGCAGAGCCCGGTGGATCTCTGAGGACTTGGGCCTCCCCCTGTGGGGCTCTTGGTACAGCAGCCGGGAAGCTAACGTGGCCGACGGCGCCTCCTCATCCCGTCCGTCCTAGGGCCGGTAACCTCCACTTCATCCCCACAGCGTCCTGGCTCTGGGACCTCCCACACTGATTCTGAAATGTTCCTGGTGCTCAACCCAGAGGGTGAGTGAGACCCTGCTGCGGAGACTCGCCTTACCACAAGTGGTACATAGTTTCTTTTCTTTTCTTTTCTTCTTTTCTTTTCCGTGTGGTTTTGGAAGGGTATGCACTTGCCTGTAATCTCAGTGGCTCCGGAGGCTGAGGCAGGAGGATTGTGAGTTCAAAGACAGCCTCAGCAAAAGTGAGGCACTAAACAATTCAGTGAGAGCCTGTCTCTAAATAAAATATAAAATAGGGCCTGGGGATGGGGCTCGTGGTTAAGTGCTCCTTCAAAAAAAAATGTGGATTTAATACAGGAACAAAAAACCAGACCAAAGAAGCATATAGGTAGCTAATTACAGATATTCTCACATGACATTGTGGATAGACAAGGGTGTGTTTTTCCCAGCACTGAAGAAAGAAGGGGCCATCAAAGGCCATCCCATGACAGGTAGTGACCCACCTGGAGCCATTGACCCAGGAGGCAGAAACAATCTCAAACCACAACATGTGGTCTCCACTGTGGGGTGAGTTGCAGGGTGCAGGTAAAAGGCCACACTGTAAAACCCTAAGATGTAAGGTGAAATGTCTTTACAATCTCATGATAGTAAGATTTATGTTTTATCGAGATATGTACATTCTAAACCCTAGGTTAAGAACAAAGAGTGGCAACTTCAAGGATGTTAAAATTAAGAACTTCTTTTCATGAAAATCTTAGAGAAAGCTCATAGTGAAGACTCAGACTGAGAAATTATTAATCAAACATACAATGTAGGGCTGAATTCAGAGCCAGGATACACACACACATACACGCGCACGCACACGCACACACACACACACACACACACACAAATCCTATAAAGTAAGTAGTTAACCAAACCATAGAAACAAAGGACCAGAAGGGTTGAAGGCCAAGCACCAGAAGAGAATGGCAAGCGACTGCGCAAGAGGGTCCCTAGGTGGGCGGTGGAGGTGTCATGGCGATGCTGCGCTGCAGAAGGGGAGACGCGCTGGGGGCAAGAGCACGGAGGGATCTGCAGCCTATCAATCCACTGAAAAAAGTTGGGCTTTAGAACACGTCCAGTCTGAACTCGCTCATGACATAGTAAGATATAAGTAGCTAAGCCCTGGAGATGTCAACCTGCTCACTAGGAGGAGGAAGGAGCAGCGCCTCCCTCCCAAACAAGCAGGTGTGCAGGTGTGCCCAGTGTCCTAGCAGAGGGGTTTCCCTGCGCACTTGGTCTCTTCCCAGAAAACAGAGAGCGCTTTCCAACCGGACTGCAGACGGTAGACTTGTGAAGGAACTATTTAATTAGTTCAGGCAGAGAGACAGCAGAGGACACCATGCTGGTGCCACCTACAGTCGCCAAGCTCTTGCTGAAGAGCCAGGACTGGGAACAGAGCAGATGCGGGATCTGGAAGGAGAGAGACCCAGAGAGGGCTAGTTAGGTCCAGGGAGGCGCGTCGGAGGGAGGAATCCAGGAGAGTGAGCAAGGCGCACTGCATTTCTTCCCCTCTAACCTTTCCGTGGAACCCAGCTTTCCTAGGGCAGAAAGTGGACGAGGGTAGAGACGCCTGGTGCAGTTTTAAGTATCCTTTCGCACAAGTGCAGAGTGCAATATACCTTCTAAAGTGACTTCACGGTGTACAGGAGTGGAGAAGAGAGGTTGGGTGAGCGCCAGGGACTGAGGAGGTGAGCCAGGCCGGATCAGAGCTTGGAGAGAGGACCGCAAGCAGGGTGTTATCTGAAGAGGTGTTTGCGGTCATGGGCTCCACCTTGCCGTGGGTTCTCACTGTTTAGGAACTCAAATTTTTTCCTAATTTTCATTTCCAACCATTTTCCTGAACAGATTTAGTTGTTCTGAAAAATGTGACTCCTAGATTTTGGCTTGTCATTTTGGCTCATGTTGTTTTATGCAGAACTTCAGAAACTAGATTAATAGTATGCTTCTACAAAGCAGCAGTTCATGGTAATTACTCTGAACCATCTTGAGTGAAGCATTTTTATGGGGGTCTCCCAGGTCTTCTAGAGTCATTCTCTGATGTGCTAGGAGGTATCCGTGAAGCTGGAAGGATCACACGTAGAATGCACACTTCAGGGTTTACAGTTCCGCCTGCATTAAAATGTTGTTTCTTATTTGATGAGAAGAGGACAAAGAAATATTTTTCTTCATTTCGTCAAATAGACTTTTTTTTTTGGGGGGGGGGTGTACCAGGGGTTGAACCTACAGTCCTTTACCACTAAACCACATTCCCAGCCCTTTTTATTTATTTTTTATTTTGAAACAGGTTTTTGCAAAGTTGCTGCAGCTGGCTTTGAACATGTGATCCACCTGCCTCTGCCTCCTGAGTTGCTAGGATTACATATGGCCACCTCTGTGCCTAGCAAGTCCTCAAATAGACTATTTTGAGAATAGTTTTTGCTTCATTGCAAAATTTAAAATGAAAGTACAGAGACTGGCCATATACCACAGGCCCCACCTGGTTTCTTCCATTACCAGTGTTCCCTAACAGAGGGTGAGCTTGTAAGGACCCAGGAACCTACTGTGGTACCACATCTCCACCCAGTAGGGCTGGGATCCACCCAGTTCCTTTCTCTTTCCCCTGTGACCCTAGAAACCTCCTTTCATTTTACTCTGTCTAGTTTGGCTGTTTCTGGGATGTCATACAGTTTAGACCTTATAGCAGGTAGACTTTTTAGACTGGTTTATTTCACTTAGGAATCTGCATTCAACATTTTTTCATATGTTCTTATGACTTGAAATTTAATTTCTTCTTAGCCCTGCGTGATATTCCACTTCCCCCATTGTTTATCCATTGACCTTAGGAAGGGCACCTTGGTTGCTTCCAGGCTTTAGTAATTATGAACTAAACTTCTATGAACATGTATGTGCAGATTTTTGTGTGACACAAAGTTTCGACTGTTTGTTCATGCCAGTGAGCCTGGTTGCTGGATCACATGTTAAGAATGCATTTAGTTTTGTGAGAAGCCACCAGATCAATTTGCACAGTAGCTGCAGCACCTTGCACTCCCACTGGCAGCAACCAAGAGCCCTTGCTGCTCCACAGCCTCATCAGCATTGGGTGCTGTCAGCATTCTGGAATATGGTGAGTCTGATAGGCAAGGAGCAGTATTTCACTGCTATTTTAATTTTCATTTACCCGAGGATGCATTAGCATAGAGCCTTTTAACATGCTTATATACCACCTGCACATGTTCTTGGGTGATGTGCCTATTAAGATTTTTGTATCATTTTTTATTTGCTGGTTTGTTTATTTATTGCTGAATTTTAAGAGTTCCTTATAAATTTTGGATAACAGTCCTCTTTCAGTTGTATTTTGAAGATATTTTCTCTCAGTATGTGGCTTGCTTTCTCATTTCTTGACACTGTTTACAGTGAAAGAGTGTTTGTTTTTAATGAAGTCCAACATTTCAATTATTCTTCCATGAACTGTGGCTTAGTATTGATTCTTAAAATGTCATGGTCATGAAAAGGATCATTTAGGTTTATCCTATGTTATACTGTAGGTATTTTACAGTTCCTATTTTGCATTTAGTTCTGTTAAAAATAAAGAAAAATTCCAGTGAGTTATTTTATATATATCAGTAAAGTCATTCTAAAGTTTATATGTATCAGCAAAAGACCCAAAATAGCCACCATGATATGGCAGCAATGTTGGAGACTAGCACTACTCCACTTCAATTTATTATAAAGTTACAATAACCAAAACCGTGTAATATTTACTGACCCTGAATAGAAAACTAGATCTGAAAGAATACATAAACAGATCAATGGAATCAAATCATGATACCAGATATAGACACATATAGACTCATATAAGTATAGTCAATTGATCTTTGAAAAATGAGCAAATATAATCTTATCAAAAACAGGATAGCAGAAAATAAAAATACATAAAAACTAGTCTTACAAAAGTGGGATCCAGGGCTGAGGTTGTGGCTCAGTGATGGAACACATTGCAACAAGGCACTGGGTTCATCCTTAGCACCACATAAAAATAAATAAACAAAATAAAGATATGTGTCCAACTATAACTAAAAAATATTTTTAACAAACGTGGGATTCAGACAAATTCTACAGCTCTTGTTCAATGTTAATTACACATTTATTTTAGTTCAAGAATCATTTTTAAGCAACAGCGTTACTGAGATTGTCCTAGCTACTGAATATTTACAAAAAGTGTACAAGTTCCTGTAGTTGTAGAAACTGCAGTAAAGACTGCAAGAATCCTAATTAAAATTGATATTTTACCAGGAAGAAAATAGGAGAGAAATATAGAAATGCAGATACTGATAAAGAAAATTGATGTTAATTAATAGTCAAGCAATTATTTATTTTCACCTTGATATTCATATCTTTTGAAAGAGGCTACTTAGAATTATTTATCATATAGTTTTAGTTTTGTTTTATTTTTTAATTGACACATACCAATTGAACAAACTGATGTGTAAAATGCGATGCTTCATTGCAGGTACATGTTGTGCAATGATCGGTATAAACTCCACCCCAGCACCTCAAATTTGCACCAGTTCTTGGTAGTAAGACATTCAAAGTCCTCCTTCTAGCTATTTTGAAATAGGCAATATGTTACTGCAAGCCGTGCTCACCCACTGCGCAGTAGAACCTCAGGATTACTTCTCCTATCTAGTTGTAACTCTGCTCTTCAACCAAATGGTCAGCCTCTCTTCACCTCACTCTGCCCACCTGGGGCACCCATCCCTCTACTCTCCACCTCTGTGAGCTCCTTTAGGTTCCACATACTGAGAGACCAGGTGGCATTTTTCCTTCTGTGCTGGCGAACATCCCTCCATATGACACCCTCTAAGTCCACTCACGTCTTTCAGATGATAGGAGTCCATCCTCCTTCATGGCTGATGAGGACTCAGCTCACACATTTCCTGTATCCTTTCACCTGTCACGGACCCTCAGGTGGAGTCCCAATTCTGGTTGCTGTGAACAGTAAACATGGGGTGCCCACACCTCCTAACATACTGGATTCATAGATCTCTACTGTGGCTCTCCCCTGTGCGTTATCAAAGGAGAACACAGGTGATGCCTACAGGAACCACTAACACTTTCGCACATTTAAAGTCCCATTCTTTTAACTGAAGAACATTATTCTTCAATTCGGTATCCTTCACTTCCTTATTTTTCTTTATTCTATCCCCATCCTTTGATGTGTTGGGTTCAGTTGAAGTGAAGTGGAAGTTCTTGAATATTCTGCATTGTTGACTACAGATTTCCTCACCAGCAGTTGATGCTTCAAAATGGATCTTCACCATTTTTCCAGATATTTCAGTGGACAGTATCTAGGGATCCAGAATTTACATCTCTTCCTAAAATGTGTTTTAAAATACTTTCAACAAATTAAATGTAGCAGAAATAATTTGAGAGAGAGTGAGTGGTGCATCAGGCGGCACTTGGAAGCCACAGAGGCTCAGAGAGCTCAACCCAGGCCAGCAGCATGTACAGCCGGTGGGTAGTCACACCCATCAGGAGCTTGCTTGGTAGCTGGACTTCACCTTGTTAGTGCAGGAGCTGAGGAAGCACTTGTGGGAGATGGACACTGTCTTCCCAGTTGGCACCTGTGGTGGGCTGAGCATGGCATTTTGATTGGCTGGGTTCAGCTATTTGTTACAACAATACGCTCAGGTTAGGTTACAACTAGTTTTCATACTATATTAGGTAGCAGTTTTCTATGTAGGGATTCAAAGCACAGAAGTAGCTTTGGGCCACATTTAATTGAATTTAACAAACAATGACCAAACCGTTGACTGCAGCATGTAGTTTTCTAGTATAATAGAGGAATAGCCGCAGTTGCTCTCATGCATGATTGACACCTGAGACATTACTGCTGTCTGCTGACGATGCTAATAAGATGCCACATGAACTCCAGAGACCACAATAAAGAAAAAAGTATATTTTTAAATATATTTTTATACACATTATTTAGTGTGGTAATCAACAAAACTAGTCTAATCGTGAGAATTGCTAGTCAAATGAGACTGATTTTCTCTCAATAATGCAATCTGACCTAAAAAATAATTATTGGCCACATGCATCAGCTTGATAGAGCAGAATGGTAAATGCCTATCTAGGGTGACCACGTGGCCTTACAATGTACAACTGTTGTCCTATACCTGGCCAGGTTTAGAGTGTCACTAGGACTTCTCAATTTTTAATAAAGAATGTTATCAATAGCTGTGGAAGAGTAAATTGGAGTGGCTTTAAGGAGAATCCAGTTTGTGTCCCCAGCTTTATGGGCAGGTAATTATTTCAGGAGACAGGGCCCAAAGATAAGAGTCTACCACCCAGGCAGTTGCGGAGGTGTATTCACACTGCACTACAGAAAGCATGGCGCTTCATTTAGATTAAAAGATCATTCTTCTAAATTAATGTCATGGGGAAGCTCTCCTTTCTTGTGCATATACAAAAGCAGCATCAGTGCCACCACTGCTACCATGTCTCCATTAGCAGAAGAATTTCCCAAACCGCTAAATGACGTTAGTTGTGTATTAGTTAATTCCAATATTTTTCCTATTTTTCATCCAGTTTACTGAACAAAATGATACTTTTGAATTTTATTCTGTTAAATATAAAAAGTTCTAAGTGCTATCATAATTAAAGTAAAAAGTTTAGCAATGAAAATGAAATTGTTTATTTTTTCTGTGATGATAAAAATGCAAAATGGAGAGGAGCACAGTCTCAGGGTATGAAGTGCATTTTTCCTAGAATAAGATACTTATGGAATACTAATGTGTTTGAATTGGCTGTGAGACATACAATTTAAACTTATTTATATTTGCCTTCAAATAACATAAATATGTTCACTCAAATATTGAAAGCCTTTGGACTAAACATAAAAACAGCAACTACAGAGGAGTAAAAACAGCGTTGTACTAAGATGGCTCTGACTCATAGTAGCCATGTGATATCTGTGAATGATCCAGTCTGTGACTGTGTGATTGGTGTCTGAACTTGAGCCTTTAGAGCCTACATGGAATAAACTGCTTTCCACCTATGTATATTATATAAGTTTATGTTATATTTTTATATTTCATAATTTTATATATATATATATATATTTACACATTTACCTGAAGTTTTCTTAATGGGCTGTTCTTCAAAATAATGATTTCTGAAAGTTCTCATTTACTGGTTTCCATATGTATTTTTCCATCCCAGGCAATCAACCATAATAAGTTTCCAGATTGGTGAGAACATATTTATCTTTCGAAAAGTGGGGAAAAGAAAATGCAAAGGAGAGGATGAGAGAGAGAAGTGGTGAATCGCAGGCATACCAGACAGATAATGTTAAGAAAGAGATGGATGGGAATGGAGGGCCTGGATGGGTTCCCTGAACCTCCCATCCCCGCTTCCCAGGGGCATTTGTGTGGCCTGAGTGTAGGACTGTGTGTGATGACGGAGTTCTGAGACGAAGCCAAGTGGAACCCATGAGGGCACAGCATGGTACTGCAGCAGAGGCCTCAGGTGGAATCATTAATACAGCATCTGTCAGCTAAGACTTTTCCAAGGAGCCACCATCAGCTTGTAGGTTTGGGCATTTACTGATTTGTCATCTGGTCGTCTAGTTATGGATTTTGATGTGGTATAACCAAAAGGCAGGTATAGTGGTAATATGCAAAAGTTGTTACTTAATGGATAACAACAATAAGTATGAAGTAAATAGCTTCTATGCACAGATGGAATCTCTCATGAGAGAAGATTAGTATATCATCCAAATTATAGTCAAGTTTTGTTGTTGAGGACAAACCCCTAAGAAGGAGAACTACTGGGACATCCTGTTAGGCAAAGTCATTAAATCATGATGCAAGAATGTGACTCTCTTGACACTGGGATGAGACTATGAATGGCACACAGTGGCTTTGCCCCTGGACACTGTCAGGAACGTGCCTGCCAAGCTTATACCTGACTTTGGTATCATATTCTTTCTAACATAAAATTTTTGAATACAGATTATATGGCAACTGTATATGAATTTTAATATTGCTTTGCAGCTTCATGGAGATGTATAGCATCCTCTAAATAAAAGAGCAGGGTCCAGAGTAAACTGTGCCCAGTGAATGTAAGGGGACAGAAAATTTCACAGGACTTGTGTGGCCTATGTCTGTAGAAGATTCAAAACTTTAGCATGAAAAATGGATGCAGAGTTATCTTTATAGTCCATAAGAAAGTGTACTTGGGAGCCTGGGAACCCAGGAGTTTGGGACCTATTTCAAAACCACAAGAGAAAAACCTTTAGAGATAGACTGAAAATAATATCTGACTGAATTCTTCCATGTCTTTAATTTGTCCTCAATCAGAATGCACCTCAATTCTTCCCCTAGTTAAAGTATATTACATTTAAAATAATGAACTATTTATTTTTGCTATTTTTAAACATATACTTTATATGACATATTTTCATAGAGAATAACTTTATTTAAGAAAATCCATTCAATACACACATGCTGAATTTATATACTAGATAATTCAAAAATTTTCCCAGAATGACAAAACTTTAAAAATCAATAGATTTACAAAGTGAAGGACAGAAAACAGACTTTGTAAAATAGATGCTGTTGGGGTGAGTGAAATATTCTAAAATCAGAGGGAGGGGAGGCTAGCACAGTTTTAGAATCAATGAAGAAGTCATTGAAATGTGTACTCTATCATACATAGATCATACCTAACTGAGCTGTTAAGGGTCTCCCCACCCTGCACACACAGGAAATGACGGCAAAACTCAGAATTTGTTCAGTGCTCAGGATGAGTTGGAGTAACCGGCAGCTGTGCGGTTCCAGGGAGCACCTTTTAAGCAGAAGCAGTGGTACCAGAGACGCGCCCTGTGAAGTGCCCTTTCATGGAAGTTGAGCCAACTAGAGGGAGGGGCTGAGGCTCAGAAAGTTGAACTTCAACTTTGTCTTGCTTTTAATAAATTTGAAAAATGATTAATTTCTGAAGAGTTAGGAGTTACTGGTGAGAATCAATACTGAAAAACAAATACATTATGCCACCGTAATTAATCTTAGACATAGTATAAATCTGAAAATATCACTCAGTATTTCCTAAGGAGAACAGAAATCCCCATTTTTCTTTTGCCCTCTCCTTCTGCTCTTGATGCCCGAGAGCCTCTTCTGTTTTCCTGCACAGAGGAGGTCTGAGTGCAGGACACTGACCCATCCAGCTGTGTGCACTTGAGGGGCAGGACCTGCTCAGGTAAGAGGAGCTGGCTCTCAATGGGTGACACACCAAGCAAGCCACTCTGTGACATTTCTTGTCATGTAGCAGCAAGGTATTTGAAAAAGTAAGTAGTTGTGGTTAAAATTAAAAGTAAACAAAAGCTCCAAGCTCTTTGCTGGCCCTTCCTTGATGTCATGGAATATGGGCACTAGGGCTCCACCTTCGCCATGTTGTGTGTGCATCCGCTGAGGATGGAGAGGTGGTTTGCTGCTGAATAGTGAGGGACAGCCACAGAGAGCAAGGTTCATTTCTGCTGAGAGAGTGCAAAGCAGAGATTGGCTTCAATTCCAGCAGAGAGGATTTAGATTAGACATTAAAAAGAACATTCTTTTATCCAGAGACTGAGCCACCAGACTGTGCTGCCAAGAGAGCTAATGAAAGTGCATGGTTCATGCGGAAGCAGGGTCAGGAAGTGAATGGTTTCTGAGCCTCCTAGTGCTTGAGATTTGAAGATCTGATCTTTTCACATATGCATGCATGATTTCAATGGGGGCTTTCTTCTTATCTTCCACTTGCCATCCTTACTGTATTCTCATAGCTTTGAGTGCCCTAATTTACCAGTCATTTCTGATTATGTGGATTGCATTCTGAATGTAGTTAAGTGCAATTTATTTCTAGTAAACCACTCATTAGCATTAGCAAGATCAGCGTTTACAACTTAATTACCTTTACTGGAGGCATAAACTACAGCTCTATTTGGGATTTCAGTACTTAAACCCTGTTAGAGAAAAAAAAAATTATATGTGCTTGGCATGGTCCCAGACACACACACACACACACACACACACACACACACACACACCTATCTATATTCTTTCCTTTTTTTTTTTTTTTGTAAACCACAATTGAAATATCAAAAAGCCTCACCTAGCATTTAGTCATAATAATACTGCTGCAATGTTTTATGAAGCAATAATACACCTCCCCTCTGAATTAGCTAAGGGTTTGATGGGTGATTTCCACCACTAGGGTGCCAGATTATTGTCCCATAAAACAGAGCTACAGGACTGTTATTGGCAGTATACAGTGTCCTTGGAATCCATTTTAACTCCAGTGTTTGAAAGTAAGTTACAAGTGAGAGTGATTACATGTTTGAAAAGAGAATGTGGGAAAATATTAAGTCGACTATATCCTGAAGTAGAAGACACCTTTTAAGAAGATAGAGGTGGATATTTGCAAGTTCAAACTCTCCTGATTACTAATATCAAACCACACTGAGCATAGAGTTGGACTCCTCAGGAGTAGAGAGATCATGCCACAGATCATGCTACCAGTAATGTCCATACCTTGTGTAACCATCTCCGGTTTCCTTTGCCCCCTGCCCTGATGTCATGATTCACTAAGTGCCTTGGTGTGATCGGGCAGAGTCCTACTCAGGCGGGAGCTATGGCCCCAGGCCCCTCCTCTGTCTGCCACATCCATGTCGAACAGCATTGAGTCAGCAGAGTAGGTGTCTGCAGAGGACCTTCAGCAGGGACATGGAGAAATTCCTCCAGAGAGAAGAACTGAGGGATGCTAGGCCTCCATGGGATTGTGGCCAGCACTGACTGAGCTTGTGTCCTGGTGGCCACTGTGCGAGGGTCTTGACCTGAACTGCCTTGCTTCACACTCATGGCCACCCTGCTACTGCAGGGCCTTCTTGGTCTTCTATCCCTCTGAACAGAAAGCAAAGGTGAGGAGCAAAGGGGGAAAGGGCTTGCTCCCAGTCCTACCCCTGGTCAGCGCTTTGGCCTGGACTTGGGAAGCTTGAATACCTCCTCCTACGGGAGGTGTCTTTGTTCCCCGGCACTGAGTCCCATGGCTGAGAAAGTACTGCCGCTCCTGCAGAAAACGAGGTCACTACTGGGATGAAACCTGTGTTCAGCAGTGAGGTGCTCACCCCTCTACCAAGGCAGAGCTTTGAAACTTGAGGCTGGAGAGTCCGCAGCTGGAAAGCCTCCTGGAGACTCTGCCTTCAGCATTTCAGGTAAAGAAGAGAATGCCTGTCCTCTGGGAGGCGCCTTGTCTGCCTGGGAAACTGAGCTGCCCTTGGCTGCTGGGCTTCATTACTCACTGCTGCTCCAGGAAATGATGGTCCTGACTCAGCCATTTTTCATAGCTATCCCATCATACATTTTAAATTCATAATTGTGTTGTTTTAAACATCTTAACTCTGTTTAATATGAACGGCATTTTAGTATTTTGGAAATAATTGTTATGAGTTAGATTTTATCCAGTGGATACTATGTGTCAGGCCCTGAGCCAAAGCAGGAGCTTTCTTTGGGGTAAAGGCGTGTCTTTTAAGAGCCTCACCTCTGGGTACATGGAAGGAGGATGGGCAGAGATGTTTCCAGATACATCACCCTGTGAGTCCCTATAATCATTGTTCACAGCCCCAAAGATCTAAGTCCATAAATCTCCTCTTGGCTGACATGTCTGCTTCCGCCTCCAAACACCGCTGCCAGTGTCACCACACCCTAGGGATAGCTGCTGAGAAATGAAAATACAGAGCGCATTTTGCTTTCACCATTTAGCCCAGAAATTTAGTGTAAATCCTCCAAGATAGGGATCCAGATTCAAAGACCGACCAAGACGCCTCCTCCTTTAACTAAGCAGAAATCTGGGCCAGCCAGGTCTGAGACACACACGCAGAGAGAGCGGGGTGGCAGGTTTAGGCAAGCATTCATAAACCGCTCCAGTAGCAGAAGCTTTACAGCAGAAGTATCCACATACCTCCAGTGATGAATTTAGAAGACCTGGGCTGAGCAAGTAGTGGAAAACAATTCTGTACTGCACGAGGAAGTAAGCGCAGGATCGCTAATGAGCACCAGGGGGGTGGTTGCAAGGTGTTCTCCAGACACCAATCTGCAGGTGCGAGGCGATTACAACCGAGATGCCTAATGTGGCACAGCTTTGTACAGGTACCCATTTTGCCCTGGATATTATATTGCTGCTCTCCTGCTGTCCCCGAGGACGTTTTTAGTCCAGTTACCAGGATTGTATATTCTAAAATACTGACTTCATTAGAAAATGGACAGCTTGGTTACGGGATCCAGAAGACCCAAACTCTCAACACCGTGTACATAAATATGGATATATGTTGAGTATCCTGACATCATATAGGTTGAAAACTTTCCCTTGAAATATGTATTTGATTACATTGCAAAGTCTGGATTTTTTTTCTAGTAAGATTCTAAATTGAAACAAAAAGAAAAAATAATGGAAAGAATAGTTGACACCATATGTCAGACATGGTTCTGAGTCCTTTACACATGATCCGTACAACCTACCTTTGTGGTTAGTGAGATGTCACACATACTCTACAATTGATAAAAAACTGTGCAGTTGTCCAAGCTGCCCCAGCTAGCCAGGGTTGAGCAGAGTTTCAGATGCATGCAGTCTCATGATGATGGAAGTAGACCTTCAGTGAAGGAAGTGAACCGTCCCAATAATTCTCTTGAGGAGTGTTATCAAAGAGGGTGAGAAGCCAAGCCTGGCTGCAACCCAAGGCTGCCTCAGCTGGATCCTAGGGAGCTACGGAGTGTGAGTTAGACCTCAGAGTTGTTCTAACCCAACCCACAACCGAGAAACTGGGAATTCACACACCATCCGAAACACTGGAAACATTTTTATCCATTAAAAAAGTTGCCTTGCATTTCCCCGATTGCTCACGATACTAATGTTTTGTCATGTATTTGTTGGCCGTTTGTGTTTTTTCTTTTGTTAAATGCTTGTTTCGTTCATCTGCTGATCAGTTTATGTGTTTGTCTGGTGCTTTTTGAGTTTGTTGAGTTCTTATATTAATCCCTTATTGGAAGAGTAGATAGCAAAGGTTTTCTCCCATTCCGTAAGCCCATTTCCCACTGGGGTTTCCTTTGCAGGGCAGAAGCTGTGTAAACGAAGCCGGCACACTTATCAACCCTTGGGCTTTGGGAGTCTTATGGAAGCCAGTGACTGTGCCAAGATCCTGGAGTGCTGACCTCGTTTTCTTCTAGCAGTTGCAGATTTCCTGGTCTACTTCCTAGGTCTTCAATCCACTTTGAGTTGGCTTTGTGCAGGGTGAGAGAGAAGAGCCTAGTTTTCTTCTTCTCATCTGGATATCCAGAATTTCTGGTATCATTTGTTTAAAACACTATCTTTTCTCTAAGATGTCTTGGTGCCTTTGTCAAGGGTCAGATGGTGACATCTGTGTGGGTTTGTCTGTGCCTTTTACTCTGATCCATTGGTCTTCCTGTCTGTTTTTATGCCAGAAAGAACCATGCTGTTTTGTCTGTATCTCTATAGTATGACGTGAAATCAGGTGTTGTGAAGCCTCCAGCATTACTCTTATTGCTCAGTAATACTTTGGCTTTTCTGAGACTTTTTGTTTCCCACATGAATTTTAGGACTATTTTTCCTAGTTCTGTGAAGAATGCCATTGGTGTTTTGATGGGAATTGGACTGAATCTGTATAACCCTTTTGGAAGTAGGGTCATTTTGACAATATTGATTCTGCCTATCCAAGAACATGGGAAATCTGTCCATCTTCTAAGGTCTTCTTTAATTTCTTCCTTCAGTGTTCTATAGTTTTAATTTTTAGTTCTTTCATTTCCTTGGTTAGATTTACACCAAAGTTTAAATATACCAAGTGTGTTTGTTTATTTATTTGTTTGAGACCATTGTGAATGAAATAATCTTTCTGATTTCTTCCTCAGTATATTCATTGTTGGAGTGCAGGAGAACTATTGATTTTTGTACATTGATCTCCTATCCTGCTACTGTGTGGAATTTGTTTATCAGCTTTAGAAGCCTCTTGTAAGTATAGAATCATGCTGTCAGCAAACAGAGATCAGTTGAGCTCTTCTTTTCCTATTTGTGTCCTTGTAATTTCCACTTCTTGCCTGATTGGTCTGACTAGAGTTTCAGCTGAGATATCATCTCACTCCAGTTAGGATGGCAGTCTCAAATAACAAAAATTGCAATACATGATGGTGACGATCTGGGGGAAAGGTACACTCACACATTGTTGGTAGGATGGCAAATTAGTACAACTGCTTTAGAAAGCAGTGTGGAGATTCCTCCAAGGACTAGGAGTGGAACCACCATATGACTCAGCTACCCCACACCTTGGTATTTGCCCCAAAGATATAAAGTCTCCATGTTGCACTGATATATGCATGCCAATGTTTAGAGTGGTGCAATTCATAACAAGTTATGGAACCAGACTAGGTTTCCAGCAACAGAAGAATGGATAAAGAAAATGAGGTATATATACACAATTGATTTTTACTCAACCATAAAGAAAAATGAAATTGTGCTATTTTCTGGCAAATGGATGGAAGAGAAGAAAATCATGCTAAGTGAAATAAGTCAGATTCTGAAAGTAAAGGGTCAAATGATCTCTCTCATATGTGAAACTTGGAGAAAAATAAGTTAGAGGAAAAATAATTGAAAGGAGAAAAGTAGAGGAGAGGGCAGAGGGGAAGGAAGGGAGGGAAGGGGTGTATCTGTGGAATGAAACTGGCCAATCTGTGTTATGTGCATTTGTGAATAGATCCCAGTGAATTTCACTATGAGGCACAACTACATTGTACTAGTTTACAAAAACAATAATTAAGTGGAAGTCCAGTAACATAGAAGAAAGGAATCAGGCAAAGGGATGAGGAGAGGGAAGGGGAGGCCCTGAGCAGTGTGGCCAATATGGAAATGGACTCACATGTTATATGCACAGTGAGCATGTTAAAATAGTTATGTATAACTATAGCACACTAAGAACATTTTAAAACTGTCTTGGAATGCTCTATTTCTGCATTAGCATTGCCATCGATAGACGTTGCACTTAGCTTTCTGGGAACCCAACTATCCACAGCTTAAATAACTCACTTTATTTGCACAGTGCTGTGATATATCTGGAGGACACTGTCCACCTCTGAGGGGGACACTGGTTCCAGGGGCCATGCTTCTGTGCTGCGCTGTGATGCTCAGTGCATTCCTTCATCCTCATGGTGATCTGTTGACTATTCTGCCTCCAGCTCCCAGTGTACATTTTGGGCAGGCAAAGGAGTGATCCTCAAAGAGAAGGCACAGTCACTGCATTAGGAGAGCTCAGCTTCCCTCCAGTATTCAACAGCTGACCTCCTGCATCATTGGCCAGGACCAGGTCTAGCTAAAGACAGCTGTAAGTGTGGTTTTTCAGTCCAGCACATTCCAACCCTTACCTCCCCAAAAATTAATGAATAAAAAACACAGTTATTGGGAAGATATGATAGCTTCAAGCCCCCAGATGCAAACCTGAAGCATAATTCTAGTGAAAATGATTGATTAGGAAGAATTCCCAGGGAAGGGGTAAGAAGAAAATGAAGTGAGCCAAGGAGTGCATGGCAGACCAATGAGGGTACCATATCACATGAAGACCCCAGAGTGTAACCTTGACCTAATTCTGACAAGGAACTCTGGTGACAATTCAGGGTGCACCTCACCATTGTTCCAATAGGCAGAAAATACACATAGAATATTTATAGCACCTGTCAATCATTGCAAAAACTCCCAGGCAGCCCCAAATCTCCTTGCACCTTAGGAAACAGCAAAGTGGCTTGCAGAAGGCTGAGCTTGGTGTCCAGCAAAGACTCAGTGCAGGGACCATGTATGAGCACTGGCCTTCCATTGCACAGGGAAAAGGACGTGTCCTGTATGTGTACACCCTCCAAGCTCTCAAGTCCATAGGGCAGCCAAGGCACCTATACTTAGGTCCAGGAAATCAATACAGAAAAGTCCAACAACACATTTGCTATTATTTATTTTTAGTTTACTAACTTTGAATATATATCTTATCTCCCCAATTAGAGTTGGCCTTTTTGCAGGCTAGTGGTAATGTATGAATCTCAGTGTGCCCTGGGACCATGTGCCTTATCTAGCTTAATAGAACCTAAGTCATAGCTACTCAGATACTCCAGTGGTTTAAGCAATAAATTCAGCAGTCTGGGCAGCAAAGGTCATGCAAGCCCTCTCTAATTGCCACATGATTTATTTTGTTATTGTTCTAGTGTGTTTTGAATTCTGTACTATGTCTAACTTTTTTGCAATCAAATGGCTCTAGTCTCATTTTTAGTGTGAGCATATCCAGTTGAATCTTCAGCAACATTCTTTACTGTCAAATGCATTTCTTATGTTAACACTATTAAAATAGTAATGTCCACAAAATGCCAAGCCAAATCCATGGGTTCTCTCCATTCATGCATATCTGAAAGGAAGCAATGTATGTCTTTATCATAACCTCTCTATTTGTTTGCCCTCAATCTCTGTGCTGTTTTTTTTCCAACAAAAATTTCTAAGTTGCAATAAGATAAATCGGTGTTCTAAATTACCTTTTCAACTGTTCTAATACTTGTACCACCATTACACAGTTTAACTTTGCTTTTCTGACGCTTTTATTCCTAGCAGTAAATATGAAAAACTTCTGTGGTTGCAAGAAAATTTCAAGTCATCTAAAACTAACCTTTGGTTTTTCAAATAGAAAATTAAGAATAGGTAGTATCTGGACCCATGTAGGAATGCATCATTTGGATGAATAATAAATTTTAAAAAGAATTAACTGTAACATAGGAAAGACAGCAATATTTTATTGTCTTAGTCAGTTTTCAACTAATAGAATGCATGACGAGTGTTCAGTAGCGGCTTCCTTACTGGGTTTGATACAATATCTACTCTATGTACTTTTACTGTGCTTCAAAGCATTCCACAGTCCCATGCAAAGCCACGGCGTGCAAAGAACACAACTAATTGTAGGTGTGGGGACGAGGCTCAGAGGCAACAAGGTGCACTCCTTGGAGTCCTTAACCTTGAACTCAAGGTGAAAGCTGATGTGTGGCATTGGGATTTCCAGCTCCTGGATATCTGCTCTAAAGAGAGAATGCAAGAGCGTGCATCACCAGACAGCCTGCAGCAAATGGGAAAGGAGAGGGCGAGACAGAGTGAAAGACGGTGTTTCTAAGAAATGAAACAGAGCAAGAGAAAGCAGTGGAAACGGTGCAGAGAGCACTGTGGTGACAGCAGGAGGACATGGGAGCTGTGGGGAAACCAGGCCCCCCAGGGAATGTCAGAGCTCAGCCACGCAGGCCTGCAGGGAAGTGAGAGGACGAGAGGACAATGGGCTCAGTTAGCTTCAGGTGAAACACAAGTGCTTTTCTGGGTGTCGGGGTATCCCAGGTATCTCATGGTGTCTACATACACAAATTTTTAAAATCTGACATTTGAATTTATCCCATGGTGGGTCAGGAAACAGTAAACTGAAAGACATTATATCTCAGTTATTTTCTAGCTTCTAAGTCAAACTAGCCCTGCAGTTCAGAGACATTTCTATAGATAACTTTCCTGTAATGAGTAGAATTCACCTTGGAGGTGGATAAAATGATCTTGTCTCCACATCCTGGATTTGGAGACCCAAGGACAAGCGCTCTTCTCCAGCTCCCTTCTGGAGAGGAGTGGAATCTCCTGTTGACAATTTTCTTGTGATTCCTCTGAACTGTGCCTACAGTGTCCCCCACCAAAAAAAAAAAAAAAAAAAAGATAATAATAATAGCAATAACATCCCTGACAGTCTGGTTCCCAATTGCAAGTGTCAGGACAGCTGCTTACAGTACATAAGCACTGAAACCCTTGTCTCTGCAGACAAGGGTTTCCCCCAAGTCACTGGATGCTGAGTGCAGATCCCCTTGAGCAGGTCACAGGGACGGGATGGAGGGAGTCCCTGGTTTCACTTAGGAGCCCTTTCCTTCCCAAAGACCAGACTGTTAATTGTTGACCGAGGTCTGTAGCTTTCAGGTCTAAAGGTTCCTACAGTTTGTTCATGACCTCACTCTGTGGAATCCAGAAGAGCTGGCCTCAGAAATGGTGAGAGGGAGAGGTGGCTGCGAGAGCCTGGGGAGGGCAGGGGTCAGGGAAGAGGTCAACCGTTGAGCAGTGATGGGAGCTGGACATTCTGGAGCACTGTTGCCCCAGGGGGTGGCCGTCGATAGCAGTAATGCCTTGTGTGTTTCCAAAGGGGAGATGGAGGATTTTGAAAATTTTTACCATCAAGAAGTGATCTTTGAGAAGATATACATGTTTAACCTGATTTAAACATTTCATAATGTGTGCATGTATTCAAGTATCCCTGGGACCCCAAAATATGTTTGAATTTTATCTTTTGCGTAATAGTTAAGTAGTTACAGATTTTAAAATGATTTAAACGCACTGTCTGCTTTTCACATGTTATGCCACAGGTTGTTGAGAAGACAGCCACCGCGTCTGTACAGGCGGCCTCCTCAGACCCCATGAGCTCGCCTAGGGCCTGAGGGAACGTCATGGCTGACACACTGTTCTTCCCTCCCCGCCCAGTTGAGCTTGGGGGCGGGGGGGGGGCATTTCCCTGCCCTAGTGCTGTGTGCCTTGTCCTTGAACTGTTTGGGTCTGTGTCCTGGGCGCTGAGGGAGCCAGTTCCTATTCTGAGCTGAGGCTTTCCGAGTTGCTCTTACCTGAGGGCACCCCTGCCATTCGCCGTCAGAGGCACCAACCCTGGTGCCCACTGTCCTGTAGCACATGTCTCAGAAGAAGAGTCACTCAAGTGCCACCGTGCCTAGTTGCAGCACACACTGGGACCCCCGCTTTTGGGGGGATTCTAGGGTTGTGTGTAATGCAGCATTATCAACGCAAAATCCTATGGCATGGGTTCATCCTCTCAAGTCATGACCCGGGAGTGGAACAGCATAAACTAGCTCAAGAACCATGTGTGGTTCTCTGTCTGCCTCTGGATATGCCCAATTAGAAAAGGTAATTTTGGATGAGACTCTCAATTGGCAACTTCCAAATACTAGTTCCAAGAACTAGTCAGTATTAACTTGAAAATGGAAATCAATTTGTAGTACTTCTAAATTATTGTTCTTACATTTCTCCTGAAATGCAAGTCACAATAATGCATTGTCTATCAGCAATTCTTATGTATACACACACATTTTATAGTATGCTGATGTATAAAATTTGCATATGTCTTAAAATTCACAGTAAGGTTTAACAGAAACCCTTACATATAATAATGAAACATGAACATAAGGAATAACTTTGAAACAGGGAATATTACTCCTTTAAAAGGCAGAAAAATAATTATTCACACAGAAGTCAACACTCCCAATCTTTCTGATTGCCAATTTCTTATTGTTTTACATCTGAATGGAAATATGCTAAAGCAAACATGAGGTTTGATAAGTCATTGTTTGAAAAATTTTGTTTGCAAACCACGGAAACCTACTTGAGTGAAATTTCCTTAGATTATTCTGGCAGTATTGATTTATATTTGCCTTTTCAATGTTTTAAGAGAACCAACTCCACCTTCCTATCAGATTTGGTAATAGATTGCTTTGTATTATTATTTATGAATACCCCAGTCCTCATAATTCCATGGCAGGGGAACTGTCAAATCATATATTCCTGACAAATGAACAGCAATGTATTTCTGTTTCTCTTTGTGTTGGAGATATGTGAACGTGATTTCCACGGAGCAGTCAATTATTTCTCGCAAAGCCTGGCTGTGCCTGCAAGCAGGAGAGCCAGCAAGAACCGGCTCCCTTTAGTCATTTCTTAAAGCACGGCCCGGCCAAGGGCGGTCATTGGTTGATCCAGTAATGAGTGCCTGCGATGTCGACTGTACCCCTCACCTGCACGGTCATCCTAACTGTCCACAGTGCAATCCCGCATCATCTTCTGATGCTGTAGATTTTTTAGTGTGATTTTGGTTTGGGGAGTTCTAAACGCTCCTCTCTCAAACATCACTTTCCATTCTATCAGCATCGTGTTGGTGAGAATCTCCACATTTTTTGTGTATACATACCACAATTTTTCCCCAGGGAGAGGAGGGGAAGTCTGGTTTATCGCTATTACTGAAATTGCCATGACTGCCCATGGAAACACGCTGGAGGTGGGGACTTACCTTCCTCCCAGGTAGTCCTTACGTGCAAGCACCAGCACCACACCTGGATTCGTACAGAGCAAAGAGGCACTGTGAACATTTCCGCCATAGTTTCACCAGTCTGCACACCAGCATTGTGTAAGTGTCCCTGTTGCTTCACACAGTTGAGCATGGTTATTTTTACAATTTCACAGTTCTTGTGAATGATATTGATATGTAATTTTGATGTTAATTTCATATCCCAGATGACTAATAACTCTGTTTTTCAAAACATTTTTTTACATTCTTTTTTTTTAGTTATACATGACAGTACAGTGTATTTGACATATTTTTTACAGACATGGAGTACATCTTATTCTAATTAGGATCCCAGGCTTGTGATTGCACATGATGTGGAGATTCACTGTGGTATATTCATATATGGACATAGGAAAGTTAAATCAGATTCATTCCACTCTCTTTGCTATTCCTGTCCCCCATCCCTTCCTTTCATTCCCCTTTGTCTAATTACTGAACTTTTATTTTTTCCCCTTCCCACCTTGTT
Source organism: Marmota flaviventris (assembly GCF_047511675.1). Classification (NCBI taxonomy): domain Eukaryota; kingdom Metazoa; phylum Chordata; class Mammalia; order Rodentia; family Sciuridae; genus Marmota; species Marmota flaviventris. Next base: position 175,446,185 of record NC_092500.1, read on the forward strand.
GTATTTAGCATCCACATATTAGAGAGAACATTTGACCTTTGGTATTTTGGGATTGGCTTATTTCACTTAGCATGTTAGTCTCCAGATCCATTTATTTACTGGCAAATGCCATAATTTCATTTTTCTTTATGACTGAGTAATATTCCATTGTGTGTATACCACATTTTTTAATCCATTCATCTGTTGAAGGGCCCCTAGGTTGCTTCCAAAACTTAGCTATTGTGAATTGAGCTGCTTTAAACATTGATGTGGCTGCATCACTGCAGTATGGTGATTTTAACTCCTTTGGAGACATACCAAGGAGTGGGATAATCTTTGGATATATACCAAGGAGTAGGATAACCTTTGGATATATACCAAGGAGTGGGATAACTGGGTCAAATGGTGGTTCCATCCCAACTTTTCTGAGGAATCTCCATACTGCTTCACAGAGTGGTTTCACTAATCTGCAGTCCTACCAGCACTGTATGAATATGAGTATACCATTTTTCCCTGTTTACATGTTTTAATGACCACCTGAACATCATGTGTGTGCACGCACATGCACCAGCTCACGTGCACTTGACAATGTGGTCATCAGCCCATTTTTCTTCTTGGCAGTCTGACAGTACTGTTATCAGTGTCACTGTTGACATCACTATTGTCTTACAGGAGCACAGTCTCTACCCCACAGACTGCGAGTTGCTTCTATAGGTACTGAAGATATCCTTGATTTTCAGCCGCCTTGGCATCTTCTCAGTAGTGTCCTGTGTGTCTTGCACCTACGTAGCACTTACATTTCCCCCTTTACATGTTGCCGAAAGTGTCTGCTAGTATTTTCCTTGTGCCTTTACTCTGTGTTCCTGAGGAATGTTTATTGTTTTCATTTGTGTACTAGAGTGTCAGGTTTTGGTATCAGGACTGGGACGCTCCCATAACACAGGCTGAGAATCCTTCCCCGTTTTTCTGTGTTCTGGAACGTTGGTGGGGAAGTGGATTTGCAGCCTCCTTAAATGCCTGGGAGAGGTCATGGCTGAAGTCAGGGAGCTGCGGAAGAGTTAAAATGCTTCTGGTGTAGTTCACAGATGGTGGACTCCTCGGTTTTCTTCTTATATCTCTTATCTTGATTTGATTTTCTTCTGTTCATATGTCTATAACTGCCTTGGAAAGCCTTTTTTTCTTCTGAATATCGGTCTGTTATGTAACCCATTTTTTCTTCTATTTTTGTGTATTTTCTTACATTGTTTTAATCCTTGTATATTTAGTTCTTCTAATTATATTTGGCTTTTTACCCTTTATTGCATTTTTTGTCTAGTCAGCTAATTTATTTTTATATTTCTTTTTACCTCATTTTACTGAATTTGAACTTAAGTTACTATATTTTTCAAATGCTGGAATGACTATTAATTAATGATCTAAAATACCATTTACAGCTATGAATTTCTACTAAGCACAGATTTAACCATGTACCTGTAGCATTTGCATGTAATGTAAAATATCCTCTTTCGTCTAGTTCAGTTCTTCACAAACTATTGCATTATTTGGAAGCATTTGACTTACACTCAACATTTGATGATTTACTAGCTATGTTTTTGTTACTGATTATATTTGTGCTTCTGATTATTTATTTCTAGCATATTTTTGTTACTGATTTCTAGTTTATTTTCACTGTTGTCAAAGAACATAATGTATTTTCCCCACTCTCTTGAAATTTTCTATGACATGATTTAGTTAGCATATGTTCAGTTTGAAAAATGGTTCATAATCCTTTCAAAATGAGTTGCATTAGACTTCTGTTGCATGCACTGGTGTCTACCAGTCAATAACATCAGCTGTGCAATTTATTCAGATTTTCTATATCTCTACTAATTTACATTTTTTTTCTTGTGGATTACACAGAGAATGATATCAACTCCACCCTCATTATGGTACTGTGTATTTCTAGTGTTGTGGTCTTTATTTATTTTCTCAAATTTGCTTTGTATGTTGTCACACTATATTACTATATAAGGTAGGAATATTTTGTTATCTGATGTAGTTCACATTTCTTGTTATAAAATAGTCTTTTTAACTTATGATCTAATTTTCATAATAATGTTACTACAAGAGCTTTATTTTGATCAAAGTTTGCAGTGAATGTCTTTTTTGCACTTTTAATTTCACTATTTCTATATTCTTATATTTAAGAGTTATTACTTGTAAGAAGCATAAAATGGAATGTTTTTTACTAAACCTACACTATATTCTTTGTTATTTAATTGGCATATTGGGTTCCTTTCCTTTATTGTAGCTATTGATATATTTAGGCTTCAACATACCATCCAAATATTTTGTATTGATTTACTTGCCTTTATTTTTTTTTTTTCATTATTCGTCCTCTTATATCTACTAAGTATTTTCTCCCTATTAGCTGTTCAGTGTGAGCTATTTTATGGCACCTTTTGAAATTGCTTTCAAGATTAACATGAATCCTTGACCTCTCATATCCAGCCTAAGTTAATACTTTTTCATTTTCTGATCTTGAGACTTAGTTTTCTAAGCCATGGAAATGACATAGTAACCAAGGAAATAGGTTATCATTTACCCAAAGATTCATCTTCACACAACCAAGCTTCCCATAAAATTTGACAGGAGGATTATGTGTATTTTGGAGTAGAATTAAGGCATGAAAATTAAAGATATGCAAACACAAGGCAGAAAGAAATACATAAAGCAAAGCAAATTTCTATCCTAATTTCAGGCTCTTAAAACACTTTGTCAAACTGGAAAATAATTAAATATAAGCCCCATTAAAGAATAATCCTGAGGAAGTGGTTGATCTGTAATGACATATGCTAAACTGCTCTACCAAACTCTCCAAACTTTCAAAAGTGGCACGTCTTATATGAGTGGCTTTCTTCTTTGTAGATCCAAAATGCTTTTCAGCAATTCATTTTTTTTTGTTTCACTCATAAATCTTGTGTTTAAGATCAATTGAGGATTCTTTTGAGGTTTTTAATCTGTTAGCACAAAATGCTCAATTTCACAGTTTTCTTCTGCTCTTTCAATTATTTACTATTATTTCCACTGTGCAGAATGGGTGTTGTGTCTGCCTTTTGGATTTATAAACATTTCTGAAAATTCTCTTCAGTAATCATTTTGCACGCCTGATCAGTTGTATGGATTTCCTCATTGTGAACAGATTTTTCTGTGGGCAACACGTGTGTGAGATCCGGTTTAATTGCTTATCACTGATCTTTTCAAAAGCACTGGGCCATGTGATGCTGAACTATGGCATTTATAAATATTTTCTCTGCTCTTTATTTTTTTATTTAATCCAGCTTGGTGGCAATTTTATGACAAAATATTTTAAAAAGAAATTTTATGAAAACTTAAGGAAGTAAAATAAATATGCATTCATATAGAAGTGAATGACTTTCAGTGAGGTTTAAAGTGAGTTCTTAGGTAAGAGAAACTGTTTTGCCTAAACCCAGAGAGCCTGGGGATAGATTAAACTTCACAAAAATATTTTATGGGAAATACTTAGAATCAAGCATCCGATATTATCTACTGACCCAAGCATCTTTTGAACTCTGTTAAGTATCTGAAAAAGAAAGTCTCAGCCACCGAAGGTCTCACTGTATCTCTAGGAAGACAAGTTATACTAGTAATTATGTGACAAAACTCTCCAACACACACCTCTGTCCACGAGCTGAAGACAAGACATCTTCTTGCCTGGCCCCTGGCCGGTGAGTAGGACCTGAGGCCCCAGGACTGCTTGGTTTCAGTAGTTGACAGCTACTGTCTCACTATATCTCAGTCCTGCTAAAACCTTCCCCTTAAGATGAATCTTGCTCATTACAACATTTCTACCCAGATGCTGGGTTAAGACCTCTGAGTAGTCAGGGTGGTTTGTCATCATGAATTGAGCTGTAGTTTTTGCCTTGCGCCTCCTTCTCCTGGTGTGTGCTGCATACAGTCACTCAGGCTCCTTATAATCTGCTGGACATAGGAATTAGTGCTAATGTGCATGCTTTACCATGAGTCATTGTGCTTGTTTGATAACTCCTTCTCACATCTCCTCAGGTACTTGGTCAGTCTTCCTCAAAGCTCCATTCACCACAGGTTAGCCCATTAAACCAGCCGGTGACCTCTAAGGCTCCATTCCAGATCGAGAATAACTCCAAGATTCACGGCAGAGCTACAAGCTAAGGTGTGCTACTCTAGAACATTAATAAAATACATGTGCATGTGTTATCTGACACTTTTTTGTATTAAAAATGTTTTTTTCTCAGTCACTTAAGCTTCTTCAGAGTAAAGTCATTTATTGTGTTCCTGTATGGCCTAAGAACTAAGATCTGTTTTTTAAAATTATTTATTTATTTATATGTGGTGCTGCAGATCAAACTCAGTGCCTCCCACATGCTAGGCATGTGCTCTGCCACTGAACCCTAGCCCCAGCCCGAGAACTAAGATCTTAAGATGACTTATCAGTGTTTTCAAGTAAGAAAATCCAAGCAAGCAAAGACTCAGTGTTAGTGCCAGGAACCGTGCAGGGTCTGTATTTGTTGTTTTCACAAGATAACATCTAAGTTTCATATGCTCCTGATTCAGAAAAAAAGCACCCTTAGAGAATGAGCATTTGCTGAGGCTCCCAACCACAGTGGACACAAAGCACTTGAAGAACACCTGTTCTATGCCCGGATCCTCAAGGCCTCGTGCAGTGTCAGTTCTGAGTGCCCTGTGTCTCCCCAGCAGTACCAATGAAGGCCTTTATTCCCTATGACTTGAGTACCACACCACCTGATTTCTCTGAGTAAGCCCTGCTTTTATTCTATGTATTCCTAGGAGCAAACGTTCTCAAGTATAGGTATAAGATGACTTTCTTATTTAAATTTAAAAATGATGTAATACCTGTCGGTGGAGAAATGGGCCTGCATTGCTCTCTGTGGTCAGACTGCTCATGGATCCCTGGGGGTTCTCTGTCCCTAAGCCACACAGGCCAGTTGCTGCCAGCTGCACTGGGTGGTCTGCCTGTTTACACAATCCCACCACCTCCCCACAAGCTGGTCAGCTAGACTGTTCCTGCAGCCTACTGACCCCTCTCCCCACCCCACCCTGTTTCCATAGAGACCACCCTAACTCTATTCCTGCTCTCTAATTATTCAGAGTTTTAGTTGGATTCATCGCATTCCTAAAACCTCCATTTTTACTGAGGTACGTTTGGACTCCTCACATGGGCATCAGAGGCCTCCTGTAACCTGTCTCATGAGTCTCCCCGAGTCATCCAGGAGTTGTCTCACTCTCCTGCCACAGACTGGTGCTTGTTCATCTCTGCTTCACATCTGCTCTCTCAAATCCTCTGCCCAGGTAGGACACACCACTGGTGGCCTGGACAGGTGGGTTCCAGACCCAGGTGTGCTGCTAGGCTCACCCTGGGGCTGCCTGTTCATGGACCCAATTCACTATTGGGTTGGTGGTTTCTACTGGGTACTTGGTAAACATTCAAGGTGCTTTGTGCTTTCTTACCTGTTCTGGTCATGGAAGTAACACAGTTTGTTTTTATGAAACTTCAAATTAGGACTTGAGTTTAAAATTGCTCCAGCTTGAATTTTCTAACAATGCTGTGTCATTCTTGAAGTTCATGCTTGCCTTCATGGTTGTGCCATCTAGAACTGGATGTTAATATGTCTGTTTCCCTATTTGAATTGCCTATATTTTGATATATTTAAGAGTGATAAGATATTTAAGCATTTACACACTACACTCAATAAATATGTTGTTCAAATATTCTTCAGTTGGAAATACAGTAATTTGAGAATAAAGTACTCATTAATTAGCTCCAAAATGAAATATTATTTATGCCATTAATACCCATGTTTCTATAATTTCCTTCCCTATAAATGAAGAAAAATTTAAAAAATTGATATATTTATTTAATGCTAATAGATTTATTGAAATTTTATGATGATCTGAGGCCTGTGTGTGATGGATTTAAAAGTCTTTCAATTCCCAATTAATAATGAATGGCTGGGGATGAATTCTACTGGATGGAAATCTTCCTGGTTATTTACTCTGCAGGATGAGATCCCACAGAATACACAGACTGTGGCTCTTCTCCTGAAATAATGACTTTGAATATTCAGGGCATTATGTCCAAGCTACAGAAAATGACCAAGAAGGGTCATTGTCAAAGGGTCCTTGATGCAGCCAGCCTCCTCTTAAAGCCTTGGTTTATGGCTACTGCACAAGTTAACCCTCTCCATGAGGACATGCCGAAACGGGCCTCATGAACACACACCTATGGACTGAATTCCTTAAAATGTAATGACATTTCACATAGCGGTAGAGTATGTTTTTTTTTTTTTTTTTTTGTAATGTATTAGTAGAGTTGTTTTCAAATATATATGTTGAATTGAAAATAAATGCAAATAAATAATGCATTGCTAGCTAATCTAGCTATTTATAATTATAGTAATTTCTCCCAAAAGAAAAAATGTCAGAATTTTACTTTTATTACAAATAACTACAACACTGTGAAAATTAAATCAGCATGCTTTCTTTGGAGACAGAATATTAAGATCATTTTTCATCTGTGTTTAAGGTGAGTTTTTAAGTTAAAAGTAAGTAAAATTAAATCTCAGTACTTTTGTAAAATGATTTTTTTAGTTATAGGTGGACACAATGCCTTTATTTTTATTTATTTACCTTATATGATGTTGAGAATCAAACCCAGTGCCTCACCCACACTAGGCCAGCACTCTACCACTGAGCCACAACCCCAGCCCCTCAGTACATATTTTAAATAGGGTATTTTCATATAAAATTAAATATCCTATATAGGAACAATATAAGAAATATAATTCTCCAAAATATCACAAGTCGACTTTTATGAAATGAAGAATCTTTTTTATTAAAGCTTAATTCTGAGGAAATATTTAAGTATTAGTATCTATAGTAGTAACCTCTAAATCTAAAGTCTGGAGTTATGTGGTATCACTAACACCATCGGCCTCATACCGACACTGTGTTTGGTCTTCTGTGATGGAGCTTTTCTGTGTGCCACAGGAGGTAGAAACAGGCTCTGATGCTCTCATCCCATGAGCAACTTAAAGCAAAAGGAAAGCATTCACATGTAATGCAATTCAAATTGGTTGTGCAAATGTATGTCTTTTCTTCTTCTGGATGTTTAACAAAAGACACATTTAAATGCTCATCCTTCTACACTGTCACCAGATCATGTGATTCTTAAGGTGAAAGGTTCTCCATATTTGCCTTTGTGTCACCAGTGTGCATAGGGCGGGTAGACTTGGGGGCTAGTCAAGGAAAAAGCTGTGACAGGAGGTGGCAGTGGCATGCACAAACTTTACTGTGGAGTATCTGGAAGCTTTGCACACAGGGAAGTAGTTCCTCACAGCATGAGAGTGTCCACGGTGTGAGGCTACTTGGGACACCAGGAAAAAGTACAGGAGAACAGGGACCTCCTGGAGGAGAAGGGACTGCACAAGGCAGCCACGTCTGGGTGGCACTGCTCAGCACCATGACCAGGGCATCCTGGACGAAGAGCTTTGCAGGTCAGCAGTGGCTAAGGGCTTTTAATGCCTCAGAATTCACCTTCTTTGTGCCTAGCAGAGGACAGGGGCAATTTTGCAAAGTATGTAACATAGATAGGTTCTAAATGGCTAAATATCAGCTTATATAGGCTCTGTTCAAATCAATTGAATGTGTAAAAATTTAAATTTGATAATAACAGGATTTTGAGCTAGTAAGCCTTAGCCTACTATGAAGAAATGAAAAATCAAAAAGCCAAAATCAAAGATTATCTGTGACCTCATATAGAAGACGGTACCTAGCACAATGTTGCAAAGAGGGGGCAGATACAGATCTGCTAAGAAGATGAAGTGGAATCATTTTGCATAAGGAAATAATTAAGTTTCTAATGACCAACCACTTTCATTACATGTATTCTGGGATAAGGAAGCAACCTGAGCCTCAGGGTCCATCTTCTCAATGAATGTATAATCACATTAGAGAAAAATTCAAAAGAACCTGAACTTTATAAAAAAGTATCACTTAATTGTAAAAGATAAATGCCAGAAAAAAAAAATATATATATATATATATACACACACATATGTATGGCAGAAAGACGCAGAAGTGTTTAATTTATACAAAGTGATAATTTTTCTTAGCAAAGTCTACTACAAAAATGTTGACAATGTTCAATAGTTCATATAGAAATTTATGAATCTACACCAGTTTGGAGGTCAAATCCCATCTCAAATACTTAAGATTTCTATGTGAGCATAACCTCATGACTTAAAATGTAAAGATTATTAGCCTGAAAAACAGAACTCATCTACTCACAACATTACTTTCTCTATCCACATTACTGTCTCTATCTATCTCTTGGGTTAATCAACCACTCATTGCTGTGATCAAAATAACTGAGAAGAACAACTTAGAGGAGAGAAAGTTTATTTTGGCTCATGGTTGCAGAAGTTCAATTCAACTCAGTCAACTCCCATCAGTCAACTCCAGTGTTCAGGGCCAAAGATGAGGCAGAGCATCATGGTGGAAGGGCGTGGCAGAAGGTCACTGCTCCATTCACAGTGGTCAGGAAGCAGAGAGAGAGGGAACGAGGCTGCAGAGAAGATGAACCCTTTCAGGGAGTGACCCCAGAAATCTAAATCCCCTAGCGCCACCTCTTCTGGCTACAGAGACCACCCACTCAGTCCATTAAAGCCAGGACTGGATGACTAGGTGATAGCTCTCATCATGTAATTACTTCACCTCTGGATTTCCCTGCATTAACACAGGAAGTTTGGGGAGATACTTTATATCCAAACTGTTAACGTTCAACTCCTGATCCCCTAATGTTCATGCCTGTCTCACAATGAAAAATGCATATAATTTATTTCCAAGAGTGTTCATAGGCTCAACAGTTTCAGCATTGCCCAAAAGTCAAAGTTCAAAGTTTCATTTGAGACTCAGAGCAAACCCTTGGCGGTTAGCCCCTGTAAAACCAAAAGCACCTTAAACCACATACAATGGCACAGAGAAAGTGTTATCATTCCAAAGGGGAAGAAATGGGGGCATAAAAAGAGGGGATGAGACCAAAATTAGACGGAAAAACCAACTGGACGAATGAGTTCTGTTGTTTCACATCTGCCATCTGGGGCGCATGGCACTGAGATGTTATCTCCAAAGAGCTCACAGAGCCCTGCTCCTTTGGCCTTGCCAGTTGCACTGCATGTGGTCTTTAATCTTTTAGACTGAATCTCTCTGCTGGATCTCTAAAATCACTAGCTTTCCTCAGCACTCAGTCCAAGGTAATGGCACCCCTTAATTACAGGGACCTCCATTCCAGCTTGGGCTTCACTTTTATAGCCTCATACATTACTGTTTCTGGGTCACATCAGGGACTCGGACCCTGGCACACTTTGCCTAATCTCATAGGCCTGCCTTTGAAATCTTGTGGGAAGCCTCTGTTTTGCCCCTCCTCCAGCATCATGCATTTCTGAAGAACCAGCACCATGTGGATGATACCAAGGTCTGCAGCCAGCTCAGACAGTATAGACTGCTCAGTCTCCTGGTATCCTGGCTGCAGCAGCCTCTGAGTGCCTGGGTGAATGAGCATGACAAAAGGACTTCCTAGGCCCCCCTAGGTGTCCCCAAGGTGTCTTCTTTAAGTAATTTTTTACTTTTACACCCTTGATCTTGCAATGGGTGTGGTCTTGTCAATTCTGTTGATACTTTCAAGCCTTCTCTTCTATTATCTCTATTGAAAGTACTTAGCATCTCTTTAGTGGGTTTAATCTCTTTAACAACCACCATTTTTTTTTTTTTTTGGCTCCCATTTTACACACACTTTTCTGGGCCAAGATTCAAGTTTTTAAAATTCCTCTGCTCTGCCTTTTGCTCTGATTCTCACAGTAAATCTGGCTAAAAGCTGATAGCAACGTCCATGCCACTGCCTGAATGCTGTGCTATCTTGAAATTTCCTTTGCCTGGTCGATTAGTCCATCACCTTTAAATTCAGCTTCATACAACGTTTTAGGACATGAAAAAAATGCAGATAAGTTTCTGTAGTTGAATTCCCAAAAGAATCCTGTTCCTCTTTGAAGTCTTACAAGCACAGACTTTACTGTCCATATTGTTTTTGGCATTCGGGTCTTCTGAGGTCCCACTGGAAGCTCCCATTAAACTCTGCTTACAGTATTCTAAGACTAATCCAGCTTCCATACCAAAACTTTACCAATTTTTCCAGCAAATCAGTTTTAAAGTCTGCTAAACCATATGGTCAGGTTAGTGACAACCACACTTCTTGGTGCTGATTTTCTGCACCTTTCTGTGCCTTTCATTGAGGTGACCAAAATATCTGAGAAGAATAACTGAGAGGAGGAAATGTTTCCATTGGTTTATGGTTTCAGAGGTTCAGTCTGTGGATTCTATTGATCTGGGGTCAAGCTGAGGCCCAGCTTCAGAGTGGAGGGCAGAGCAGAGGAGCACTGCTCCACTCACGGCAGCCAGGAAGCAGAGTGAGACGGGAAGGACCTCAGGGAAGACGCACCTTTCCAGAGCACACTCCACTGACACACCTCCCCCAGGCATTCCCCTCCAGCCTACAGCTACGACCAAGTCAGGTTGCCCAAAGTAGGATGGACTAATTAGGCTAGCACTCATAATCTCATCAGGTCAGCTCTCATAATCTAATCACTCACCTCTGAATACTCCTGCATTAACATAGAAGCTTTGGGGGATACTTTGTATCCAACCATAACACTCCTTAAATACAAATGTCCTCCTCACATGGACCCTATAGACCCTCTAATGGAGCAGGATTGTGCACAGAAAATAAACGCCTTTCATATTGCTCTTTAGAAATCACACATTGATTTCTCTTTTTTCAAACTAGACTAAAATTTTCATATATGTGCAATTTGTTTCCTCTATATTTTATCAAAACAGATTAAATTTATATAGGCATTTTCACTTACATATTTGTATCACATATATTATTTGTTCAATTTATTCTCACAACCATCAAAATAAATTGCATCTCACTAGCCATTACTGTTGTGTCTTGATATTGACTAGATATCTGGCAGAGTGATCACCAAAGCAATCAGAAAGAGAAGGAAATCAGAATTTGAATGGCACATTGAAACTGAAAATTAAGCCACAGCAAAACATTTGCTAATATCATCAACTACAGCAAACTCTGAGGAAGCCTCCTGGCCTTTTAAGCATTTGGTTTTAGAAAGCAAATTAGAAAAATTCAAATATAGATATACATATTGATATATGGGCTGCTCTTCAATGATCTCAGCAAGGTAGGAAAAACAATGAAATTAGGCAAACATTAGAAAGTTGCAGACCTTAGCATGGGAAACTTTTTAACTGAGCTAAATCCTTTGTATCTCTACCTACAATGTAAAATGTTGAAGTGATCAACAATGTGGGCTACCCAGGATTAGAAATCCACCAACTTCTGTACATCAGACAGCAGGAGGTAATTTTTCAAGCAGAGTTCTCTCCTATGGCATTACACTAGTGTCCTAAATCAGGTAATGGGGTTCACTCAGAGCATAGAAGGACGCTCCATTGTGCCTTCCATGGCTGCTCTGTGCTTTCTTGGCTGGACTCTGTCTCCTGAGACTCTTACCTTTGCAGAAAGCTTTGTCCTGGTCTCTCAGACCTCTGCTTTCATTTGACCAGTGGAGAGGGGACTCTAGACCACTGGGCTGGAGAATAGAGGTCCAAATGTTGAGGCTATCTCAGCTGCTTCTCCTCCTGGGCAATGCCCCTCCTACAATACAGTGCCCACCTGTTCAGAGAGAGGTCATGGGCGGAGTGCTACAGGAAATAGTCTCTGTCCCTGTTCTCTTCATTTTCCCTCCTATCCCTGATACTGTCTTTGTGTTGTTTGAATAATTTAAAAAATTTCAATTTTATTTTACATGTTGTCTTTTTAATTGCAATCATACTTTTCTGTAGGGATCTGCATTGGCTATCTCTATGAATCAATATCCATTCTTAACTTTCCACATGCTAATTATCCTTAATATTTGACCATCACTTGAAAAGTAAGAGGATCTTCAGCAGCCTAAGTTTCCCTGCCCTCTAGCCAGTCCTCTAAACTACAGTTATTATTTGTATAATGCATCTACCACAGTCCTCATGCTGCCATGCAGTGAGAGACTGTGTGCATTAAAGATTCACCTGTACATTAAAGGATCAAAGGACCTAGGGGGGACCTTCCTTGTAATCTGCCTCCTCTGAACACTCTCCCTGGCTCTTCACTTCTGTGTAGCTCACAGTTCATCTTCTTCTCCCCAGCAGAAGGCCACCTTCAGGCTTCCTCATGTGGAGGGGCTGCTGGCTCATGAGTTCTCTTGGTTTGCATTGCTGACATGTTTCATCTCGCCTTCCTTCTGCTTGCTGTTTCCTGTGGAAAGGAGCCTGTGTTGGCGGGTTGCACCTTGTGTTCCCTTCAGGACTTTGCAGTCACTGCTCTCTGGTTGCTGATGAGAAGTCCCGGTCCCTCGTGCTGCCTCCTCTGGGTGATGTGCTGTCTCCCAGCCTCACGGTTTCCTGTTCATGTTTGGTTCCTGCAGTTGGACTGTGATTCACCTGAAGTTTTTTTTTTTTTTTTTCTTTTTTATCCTGTGGCTTATTCATTTTCTTGAGCCTGCAAATTCATACTGCTGTCAGATTGGGCAGTATTTAGATATCATCTTATCAGTACTTTAACCTTTCCTTTCATATCTGTCTCCTTCAGGGTTCCTGATGGTTGTGTTCGAACTTTAGATGTGGTCATGAAGGTCCCCGAGCTCAGTTCATACTTTAACATCATTTTTCTCTATCATCAGTGATCTTTTTATTAAATGTTACCAAGTACATATGTTCTCTCATCTCCAACTGGAAATTAAGGGCATACCATATTGTTTTTTATCTCAAATTACTTTTTATCCTACCTTTTCAATTGTATTGCTCCGTATACCTTCTATTCACTTCTGAAAACTCCTATTGTATCATTGTGAGCACATTTTCCTTTACCTTCTTGGGTAATAACAGTGGTACCATCTGATGTGGGAGACCTGGCTCATGCTGGTATGAGTGTTTGAAGCACCAGGAACGTGGCGGTGGGTCTGATGCTTCACCTTTTCCCATTCTTAGGTTTCTTTGGCATCCTCTACTAAGCCCTGAATCACAGATTCAGGGGGTGGGACTGGTTCATACAAATGGTCTGGCTTGGGATTCTCTTGCCCTTTGAAGCTCATTTGACTCTTTACCCACTCAGGAGCAGAGAGGGTGGTTGACCTGGTGGAAAGACAGTTTGGGAGAATTCTTCTTTTCTCTCTTCCCCATGTGATTACCTTCCTTCTGAGCACTTCTCCCCAGAATGCCAACCGAATTTGGCCCCAGCACAACGCTCAGTGGACTTGACCCTTCCCATAGGGTTTGGCAGTGCCTTCCCATCAGCACAGCCAAGAGTCATGACAGTCCATCATGATCCTTGCCACTCGATCCACCTTTGAAAGTAATCACCTAATAAAACTCTCTCTTATAACTTAATGTGTATCTACAGTGGCTATAGCTACAGACATGGATAGACAGACAATGTGTATGCATAGAAAGATATATGCCACACATATGTGTGTGTGAATAAAACAACAGAAGAGAATTGAGCACACAAAAACCTTCTACTAGTGTTCTGTAAATGCATTTGGAACAGTCCAGAGCAATGAAGATGGCTACAGAGCAGGCTGTAGAGAGAAGCTCTTTTAATACCAGTTGGGCATGGCCATTAACTTATCAGTATTTAGTTCTCCATATTTTCTTGAATTTTCTAATATTAAAACTTTCCTCTAGATGGCAGAAAAATTGTCACAGATGCATATTTTTAAAGGTCTAGAAATATGAAGATGAAAAAATCATTGTAGATATTTCAAGGGAGACAACCTGCCCTGCTTGCTCAGATAAGAACAGCGCCCTCTTCCTGCAGCAGTGTGTATGCCATCCACTCTTCCCTGGGACTCCTGAGTTCTAGAACCACTGGGACCAACCTGGTGCCACCCAAACAGACTCTTTACCTCTCTGGCGGCACGTGTGTGGAATGGGGACAAGCCACCAGAGCTAGCTTAGGTAGGTCATTCAGAGCACCAAGACATGCCCTTCAGCTCACATGACAGCTGGAGCCACCTTCTGTGTGTTTATAATTGGCTGCCTGCCTATAAATGAGCAATAAGCCAAGGAGAACAGAAAAGGAGGATTTTTAGATAAAAGGAATTTTTTCTTCTCCTAGTCATTACGGATATCTCTGACACTCATTCTCCTATTTTTAATCCGTTTCAATTGTGAGTCAGGTAGTATTGACTTGAGCATCTCGCTTAATCTCCTGTTGCTACAGTTCTATTCTTGGTAACTTTAGAGTTGAGCAGTGTGGTAATTAAAAGACAGTTCATAAGGGGATTTATCTTCCTTACTTTATTCATTCTTTGGAGAAGTGATTCCCACCTTTAAGGGTTTCTGTATTAAGTGAGTTGACAAATAGGAGAAGACTAGAGAGGTAGTAGATACAAAAATATGCTGGTTTACATTCCCAAAGCTAATGAATGAATAAAGACAAAATACACTGAGCTGAGTCCAGGACTTGAAAAAAAGAATTTAAATACACATATATATGAAGCAAAATAATTTGCCCAAATCACAATATTAGTAAAAAGTATAGCCAGAATCTAAACCAAGATATAATTATCAACCATTATACAGAATTGGACCTCACAAGAAGCAGTAATCAGTCTCTGAAAACCAAAATCCCTTACACAAAATGGAGCAAGAGGAAACAAAAATGCATTTTGCATATACAGGCAGTCATTAATAATTGGAAATGTTGGTCACAGGGTTGGATGGCAACATGCTGAGGAATTCAGGGTTCGTGTCTGTCTTGCAGAATATGCTGATTAAGTTTCTGCATGTTACATGGAATGCAATTCCCAGAAGCACCGAGGTTTATGTAATGGTAAATTAGTGGTACCAGGTAAGAAAGAGCCTCAGCCTAAACCTGAGAATCCAAGAAACCAAGTACAGCTTAAATAACAGAACAAGGAACCTCCACAGATTTTGCCACAGTTCCTTTTAATTCTTAGGAAAATCTACTAACATAGTTCAACTCCCATTTGGGAAATCAAAATGTTAAGGCAAGCTCTTCTCTAACTTCATGTTTAAATTCAGGTACTCACTGAGCTAAGGAGTGAGGACCTTGCCTGTTGCTGACATTGAACATGAAAATAGATGCAGCATTTTAAAATACATATTTTATGGGAAACACAGTGATAGACCATTTATAGATTATTTTGTGATTTAAATAGCTCCAAATCCTTCAATGTGAATATTATCTTCATTTTGCAGATGAGAGAACTGAAATTCAGGAAGTTACCCAATGTCACACTGCTGGACATGAATATTATGACATGTTGTAAAACTTTCTGTGACAAATTGGTCATTATTTCTGAAACCAAGAAAGAAAGACTTTAATTACATTTTTGAAATGTGTTAGATAATTCTCAATTTTTTGTACCTGGGAGAGAGAATGATCCAATTATGAACAGACTCAGACTTATGAATAGACATGTCTGTAGATGAATATGTATTACAAATTGAAAGCCAAATAGAAAGCCCAGAGTTCCTGCTCATCCCTTCAGTTTTGTTCCACAAACACATTGAATGTCTAGTAATTGATGTCATTTATTCACTTATTATTCTATTAATAAAATGTAGTATGCACCTGCAGTATGCAATTATGTATCATGCAATATTGGAGGTTAACCGATGGATAACATTTTCATTACCTAAAACTGGACAGGTATTCATACACATACAAAGTCATACATGTGAACTTATCTGCAAATGAATAGGATAATAGTGCAACAAAAAGAAAAGGCAGAAAAAGCTCATAGAAGTTAATGCACTTTGCATGAATGTGTGTGTGTGTGTGTGTGTGTGTGTACATATGTGCAATGCTAGGGATCAAACCTAGGGCATTATGTATGCTAGAGAATTGCTCTATCTCTGCATTACATCTCCAGCTCATAGAAATTGAAATCCAAAAAAAACAAAAGCATAATGAAACTCAAAAGCATTTGCTATCAGATGAAAGCACAACGTAATAACACAAGTGGTGTACTACACTCCACCACCTGGCAGAACCCAGAAAGGTAGATGATGCAAGTGTGGTCAATGATGGGGGAAAGGCAAGACCTTGCTTATGACTTCTGCCAGCACACTGGGGAGAGTCTAGATGCACCTGTGCAGTGACTCAGTTCTTTCTCTAATCTCAAAGACCTTCCCACAGAGGTCCTAAGAAAACACTTCCAGAGTGCCCATGGAAAGTCACAGATGACCAGGAGGGGGAAGTCACTCTCCCCAGCAGGGTGGGGAATAAAGTGCAAACACAACCCCCAAGAACAGAGCAGTCTACAGTGAGAGAGAGAAAGAAGAATCATAATAGAGAAGGAGGACAAAAGAAATAAAAGAACACCATTAGGGACATACCCAGCATGGATAAAAGATAATGCACTATGAATTACGGAGTATGACTAACTGAGTACTTAGCAGAAGAGGTCATAATGGAAAATCAAAGTCAGCAACATTCTTTATCTCGGTGAAGCCAATTAAAACCAATTTTAAAATAATTTCACTTGCAATATTGACCAAGACTCTCAAGTATATATATATTAAAAAAAAAACACAGGCACACATAATCATTCTATCATCAGCAAGCTTCTGTATGTGTGTTCTTAGGTCTTTGTCACAGATTTCAGCTCCAGCTCCAGAAACCAAGCAAGTCTCTGAAGACCTGGGGTGTGGGCAGGGCCCTGAGAATTCAGGTTTCAGGGCTTCCTGAACACCAGGTCAGTCCCATGGCCCCAGGTCTCAGGTCAGTCCCCTCTGGCCCAGGACTTGGGCTTCTCTCCACACAGTCACATGATCACACTTGATTCAGTATCTAGGCCTGCCTCAGTAGGCCCACACACTTATCCCATCCATGTAGATCCAACACTACACTGTCCATGTGAAGCCAGTCTCCAGGCCAGCAACTGACGACCCGGCATCAGACTCCATGAGCAGGCTTCTCCGTGGACTCCCTCCATGAGCTCGTTGGGAATCTCTGAACAGGTTGACAAGAAAGAGCGTTCCCTACCAAATCCAGTCTGAAAACTGGAAGATAGATACCCACTTTCAGTACCAGGTCAGTAGATCATGAATAATCACCATGGAAGAAAATGAAACACTGGAAACAACCTAAGCAAATGGAGATATATGAACTACTTTACAAAAACCACAACTACTTCATTTTAAAGAAGATGTATGAATTACAAAAGATCAGAAGTGGACAACTAAATTAAATCAGGAAAACAAAATGTGAACAAAAACAGAAGCTCAACAAAGTAATAGAAACTACAAAAACCATGACCAAGAAATTCTGGACTTGAAGAGCACATTGAATACATTGAAAAATTCAGTGAAGCTCTTCAACAGAAGTCTTGATCAAGCAGAAGAAAAAAAATTATCACTTGAAATTGAAATTATCCAGGTGGCATCACCATCATCAATAATAATAATGGGATAATAATAATGTAGTGATGCAGAGGCAGAGGAAGAGGAAGAGAGGAGGAGTGGAGGAACAGAGAAGGAGGAGGGGGTGTGTATGGAATGTATGGGACACCATCAGTTTAACTCATATATAAATTATGTTACTTCCAGAAGGAGTGGAGAAAAAGTAGGAGAAGAAATGTTACTTAAACAAAGATAGAAAACTTCCTAAATCTGGAGAAGGATATGAAGATCCAAGTTCAGAGAGTTGAAAAAATTCCACATATATTCAGCCTAAAAGGGTATTCATCAAAACACAGTGTAATCAAATTCTCAATAGTGGAAGCATCAAGAGAAAAGGGACTCGTAACATCCAGAAAATCATCATATAACTAAAAGGATATTTTTCATCAGAAAAATCTGGAGATCAGGAAACCGTGCGATCATGTATTCAAAGTGCTCAAATAAAAAACAAACAAAATTGTCTAACAGAATTACTATACCAGCCAGTCCGTCCTTAGGAACGAAGAAGCAGTAAAGAGTCCCCTAGACCAGTGCTGAGGCAGTTTAGCAGCACCACAGCTGCCTAACACAAAAACTTCCAGTAGTACTGAAAGAATATTAATATAATATAAATATTATAACATTTATTATAACTCACTGTAAGAGTAAAAACGTGGTCAGATTCAGAATACTCCAGTACTGAGATGGTGGTGAGTAAATCAATTAACTACAGGAAAAGTTTAATAAAAGCAATTTTGCTTTTGTTTCTTGGGCTTATACAGTCTTGTCAAAAATTCCTTGCCTATTCCAAAGTCCCCTGTTTTCTTCTAGCAGATTAATTGTTTCAGGTCTTATATTTAAGTCTTTGATCTCTTCTTAGCTAAATGTTTTACAGGCAAGAGATCAGGTCTAGTATCACTCCAATTTTGACAGAACCATTTTTTTTTTTAATTTATTGTACTTTCTCCCATATGTAACTTAGAACCTAAGTTGAAGATCTTTTGTCTGTAAATGCTTGTGTTTACTCTTAAGTTCTTTGTCTTTTCCATTTGTTTGTGGTTTGTTTTTACGCCGACGCCATGCTGGTTTGATTACAAGAGCTTTGCAGTGTATTTTGAAGACAGGTAATGTCATTGTCTCATGTGTTCCTCTTGGCTCAAGATGGTTTTGTTTCTTTGGGAATTTTTAGAATTTCATACAGATTTTAGCACTGGGTTTTCTAGATTTGTCAAGAATATCCCTATTCTAACAGCAATTGCACTCAATGTGTAGATCACATGGCTATTATAAACATTTTAATGATACAATCTCTTTTAATTCATGATTATTGGATGTTATTCCTTTTTTATTAATTCTCTTCAATTTATTTCATTAATATTTTATAGTATTCATGTACAGGTCTTTCACCTCTTTAATTTATTCCTAGTTATTTTATTTTATTTTTGTTGCTATTGTAATTGAAATTGCATTCTTGGCTGTTGTTTTGGATGATTACACATTGGCTATTGATGTTTTTATGCTGATTATGCATTCTGAAACTTCGCAGAATTCATTTATTATAACAGCAGTTTTGGTGGAGTCGTTGAAGTTTCCTATATATAAAATCATATCATCTGCGAACAGTAGCAATCTAACTTCCTCTTTTTTATTTGAATTATTTTAATTTCTTTCTCTTGATTGATTGCTCTGGATAGGAGATCCAGTACTGTTTTGAATGAAAGTGTGATGAAAATGGACATCCTTGTCTTATTCCAGTTCTTTCAGAGAAAGCTGTAAGGTTCCCCATTCAGTGTGACATTAGATGTAGGCTTAGTGTGTATGCCTTCTATTATGTTGAGGTACAATACTGTTACCCAACTTGTTCAGAGTTTTTATCATGACAGAATGTTGAATTTTATCAAATAAGCTTTAAGCACCTATGATGTGGATATGGTTTTGTCCACTCTGTTGGTGTGTTGATCCATACAATTGATTGACATGAGTTGAAACACCCTTGAGTTCCAGAGCCATGGTGAATGCTATTTTTAAGGTCCTATTGAATTCAGTTTGATAGTATTTTGTTGAGGATTTTTTATCTATGTTCATTAAGGATATGAGCCTATATTTTCTTCCCTTTTAGTTATATCTTTGTCAGTTTTTTATCGTCGTTGTTGTTGTATCAAGATAACACTATCCTTAGACAATGAGTTCAGAAGAATTAAGTCCTCTTCAAGGAAGATAGCAATATATAGGAAGAGTGGTAGAAAGGTTCTGAAAAACAGGAAAAAAGAAAGTTTTAAAAATAGAAATTGTCTGATCCTACTATCAATGATTAATTTAAGCAAAACTGAATTAAATTGTCCTATCAAATTTTAAATGATGGAGTGTATAAAATCAAGATCCACAAGAATCTCACTCCAGTTTTAAGAACACACATAGGCTGGAAATAAAGGGGTGAAAGAAATATTCTGTGAAAATGATACTAAATAGATGAAAAAGAATACAGCTCTCTATGCTTATACTAGAGAAAATAAAAATTAAATCAAAAGCTGTCACCTAAGACAAAGAAGGGGTGAATTCATCAAGAATAAGTAACACTTGTAAATATTCATGCACTCGAGATTAGAGCACCCAAATATATAAAGCAAATACTAACTGAAAGAGAAAAGTACAATAGTAGAATAATAGAACTCATCAAAACCCCACTTTGATAAATGCATAGATCATCCGGACAGAAGATCAACATGGAAACGCTGGATTTCACAAAAGTATAGACCAAACAGACATAACAAACTGCCTTAGTTAGCACTGCATCACTGTAACGAAATATCTAAGTCAATTAATTTAGGAACAAACAAAGCTTATTTTGGTTCATGGTTGTGGGGTTTCCATTTCAACATTGAAAGACTTCAATCTATTTTGGCCTTTGTCGAGGGCAGCAAATCACAACAGGAGTGTTTAACAGAGCGAAGGGCTTGTCACATGCATGAGGAAGCCAAGAGTGAGTAGAGTCAGACCCCGTCATCCCCTCGGATGGCACATGCCTGGTGACCTAAGGACTTCCCGTAAGCTGCCATGTTCCAAAGGTCCAACCACCTCCCAAGTTCATCACTTGGGGACTGAGCCTTTAACCCACAGGCCTTTGGGGGTTGCTCTTCCAAACCATAGCAGAGACACAACCACAACATGCTGTTCAATAGCAAAGGAATTCATTTGCACTAGATTTCCAAGCACACATGGAACATTCTCCAGGATACAGTAGGACAGACTAAAGCCTAAAAAATTTAAAAGATTGAAATCATATCAACAATCTTTTCTGTGCACAGTGACATGAAAGTAGAAATCAGTAATAGGAGAAATCTTGGGAAATACACAAATATGTAGAAATTAAGCAATGCTCTCCAAAACAACCAGTAGCTTAAAGAAGAAATCAAATTGCTAATCTTTAATTATTAAATAATTAAATAAATTTATTATATATTATTATAAATTAAATAAATTT
Source organism: Marmota flaviventris (assembly GCF_047511675.1). NCBI lineage: Eukaryota > Metazoa > Chordata > Mammalia > Rodentia > Sciuridae > Marmota > Marmota flaviventris. The sequence goes on from NC_092500.1 coordinate 175,467,228, forward strand.
ATTAAATAAAACTGGAAATAACTTATCAAAATTTATGAGATGTATGAAAGAAGTTCTCAAAGGAAAAATTATAGTGGTAAGCACTTACAGTATAAGAAAAATTCAAAACAAACATCCTATTTTCAGATCTTAAATAATTATAAAAGGAAATGCAAACTAAAGTCAAACATAGCAAAGGGAAGGGAATAACAAAAATCAGAGTAGAAATAAATGAAACATTCTAGAGCAACAAAAGACAATATAGACAAAATTAAGAGCTGATTTTTAAAAGCTAAATAAATTTGACAAATCCTTCTGTAGACTAAAAATGACAAAAACAACAAGTAATATTCAAATAAATATGACTATAAAGTAAAGAGGAGACATTATAACTGAATATTTCTTTATATTCTAAGAGAATAATATAAGCAAATATCTGCCAAAGATATGAATAACCTAGAAAAATAGCTAAGATCCTGTAAGCATAAAGTCTACCAAGTTTTAATTATGAAGAAATAGAAATCTGAACAGATCATTATCAAAGATTATCAGTGAGAGAGAGAGAGACACAGAGACACAGACACAGACACAGACAGAAATTAAATCAGTAACAGAATCTTCCTCCCAAAAAAACAGTCCAGGATCTAATGATTTTATTGGTGAATTATACCAAACATTTAAAGAATTATCATCAATTTTTCTCACATCTTCCATATGATTGAAGAATTTGTAATATTCCCAATCTCATTTTATAAGCCCCATAATACTCTGATACTAAATCCATATAATGGCACTACAAGAAAAAAAAAATAGGCTACAATCATTGATAGAAAGGATGAAAACTTCTCTATAAAATACTAGAAAATAAAATTCAGCAGCACACTTATAGAACTTTACATTATGGCCAAGTGGGATGTGTCCCTAAAATGCAAGGATGCTTAATACATAAAATCAATAAATGTGATACTTCACATTAGCAGAATGAAAAACAAACATGATCATTTTGAAAGATTCAGAAAAGCATTTGACAAAATTGAATATCCTTTCATAATTAAAATGCTGAACAATTTAGCAATAGAAGTAATATTTCTCAACCCCATGAGGGGGCCATGGGTGACAAGCCCACAACTAATATACTCAATAGGGAAAAGCTGAAATATTTTCCTCCAGAAACAATAGCAAAATAAGGTTGTAAAATACTTGCCAAAGCAATTAGATACGAAAAAGAAATAAACAGCCATCAAACAGAAAGGAAGAATTTTAAAAAGTACTATTGCTTACAAATGAAATGATCTTAAGCATAGAAAACCCTAAAAATTCCACCAAAAAAAGACACAAATTCGGTGAAGTAGAAAGACATAAAATAATATGCAACAATCAGTTGTTTTTTTATAAACTAATAAAGAACTTCCCTAAAGAAATAAAAATCCAACCTTATTTATAATAGTATAAAAAATAAATGAAATAAAATACTTGGAAAAATTTTAACCAGAATGAAAGTATTATCCACCAAACAGCATAAAATTCCAGTGAAACGATTGAAAGTAATACAAATAAATGGAAAAATGTTTCATGTTCATGGATTGGAGAATTTAATGCTTTTTTAAAAAAAATTCCATGCAATTCATACATTCTATGTGACTTCTATCAAAACTCCATAATATTTTTCACAGAGAGAAAAAAAAAATCCTAAGGCTAATATAGAACTACAGAAAGACTTGATACATAATGCACTCTTCAGAAAATAGAATAAATCTGGAGGCATCAATCTCTGTGATTTCAAATTATACTGCAAAGCTATAGTAATTGAAATTATATGGTAACAACATAAAGAATAGGCTAGAACAAACAGCCCACAAATAAAGCCACACATGTATGGGTAACTAATATTTGCCAAACATGCCAAGAACACATAAATGGGAAAAGGTTGTTCTTTAATAAAACACACTAGGAAAACTGGATATATACATGCTGAAGAATGAATCTGTATCCTTATCTCATACCATGTGCAAAAATCAAGTCAAAATGGACGTGAAATTGTAGAGTTAAACAGAGGAAAATTCTTTATACTAGTGGGGATATAACCCCAAAAGCACAGGCAATGAAATAAACATAGGCAATTGGATGAAAATGAAGTTAAGGACAAATGTTGAAAGCACACAAGGAATTTGAACAAATGAAAAGCAGGAAAACAACCCAATAAAAAGATGAACAAAGAACCAAAACAGACCTCCCAAGAGGACATGCAAATACCCCAGATACTGAATCATTAGGAAATTTCAAATTGAAGCCATGGCGAGGTACCATGGCGAGGTATCATCACACAGGTGAGGATGGCTATTATGAAATTGATGACAGATAATTAGTATTGGTGAGAATGTGAAAGAAGGAGGACATAGGAGCACATTGGTGGGAATGTAAATTAGCATGGGATTATGTAAAACCCTATGGAGGTTCTAAAAGAAAAGAGAGCCACCATAAGATCTACACATCCCTCCTCAAGGCATAGAGTGTGTCCAAAGTCTAGAGGATCAGGATCTCAAAGGACAGCTGCACTTCCTGTTCAATGCAACATCATGTGCGACTGGTGAGACAGGGGATCAAGCAGAGGTGAATCAGTGGAGGGATGAAGAGCTTATAAGAAATGCCACACACTCAGACCTCAAGTCACTCCTGCCTAGCGTGAAGGCCTGCTCTCAGGTGTTTCAGACACTGAATGATTGCCAAGTGAGTGGTATAATTTACTACATAGTGTATGAAATCATAAGCTTAAAATTTTAGTTGGCTCTGGTAAAAAATGGTATCACTAGCCTGTAACTCTGTTGGAAATTTAACTCATTGCTGTTATTTTTAAATCCTATGTTCTAAATGAAGTTATGTTATTTTCAATTTTAATATAATTTGCAAATGACTAATTCAAATTTACTCATTACTTCTACTAAGTCTGGAACAATGAAATGAACTTAGAATGTATTATTCTGATCAATGACTTTTACAGTACATTTATTTCTGTCTGATAATCTCTTTCTCTTATTTTTTCATCCCTTTATTGACTTATTTCTTCCTCTCCTAAGTATTTCTTTGTTTCTCCCACATCTTTGAAATTTAAGAGTTTAGTCTAAGAAAAATGTAATCTCTTTTTTATCTAGATAATATTTATTCTGCCTTTTGCTTTTGTTGTAGGGGGCTGAACCCAGGAGTACTCCACTAAGCTATATCCTAAGCCTGTTTTATTTTTATTTTTTTTATTTTGAGACAAGGTCACACTAACTTGCCCAGGCTGGTCTTGAACTCAGAGTCCTCCTGCCTCAACCTCCAAAGTCACTGGGTTCATAGGTGTGACACCTCCTCTGACAGGTGATAAAGTTCTGATGTGGATGATGGTATTTCTAATAGTCTGCATTCATTCATTAGCCTCCTGCCTCTCTGTGTTGTTTTTTTTTAATTTTTAAAATATTTATTATTTATTTTTTTCAGTGCACACAACATCTTTATTTTATTTTATTTTTTATGTGGTGCTGATGATCGAACCCAGTGCCCCGCGCATGCCAGGCGAGCGCACTACCACTTGAGCCACATCCCCAGCCCTCTATTTTTTAATGTACCATCTGTTTATTTTCCCCTTTACTTGTTGGAAGTTCTGAGTTTGGTCATTCTACTATTTGTTATAACATCATAGCTTGCTCTCCCTCTCTCTCTCTCCCTTCCTCCCTCTCTCTCTATTTTTCTTTAAATTTATGCAACTGATGTTGTGCTGCAGTTTTCCAACCTGATAATTTATGTTTTCCATCAACCCCAAATATCTCAGTTTTAGTCTACTGCTTTATTCTATTTTGTCATGTTTTAGATTTTCTCATTCTTTCCTCTGCATTCAGCAATAACTAATTTTATAACTTTCCACCTTACTTTCTGTGTGCTTCACCCAGAATAAATTCTGGATAAACATCCCTAGTAAACCCCTTTTCTCTTTAGCTATATCAAATCCTCTGTTAACACATTCTGATTTTTTTTTATTTCAATGAATAAAATATTAGACCAGATAAAATGGGAAAATGAATTCAAGAAAAGAACAAGATGCTGTCAACATTTGACCAAGGTTATTTTTATGGAAATGTCTCATTAAAACTTTTAGAATTGAGGAAAACAAAGTGATTTTGTGTTTACATTCTGACTTCCATAATAGCAACACCTGAGGTTTTATGGACTTCTAGCTATGGTTTCTTTTTTCTGTCATATCTCCCTTAAATTAACTGGTTAAATGGTGTGTTTTGTAAGTTGGAATCCTGCGCTCATTTTGGGCAGGGTGGTGTTGGTGAAGATCTACAGGCCAAGTTCCCTGCACAGGAAAGGAAACCAGACAGAACTGTGTCTGCCCCCTGAACCGGTGGTCAGTGGTCTGGATCATAAGCCTGGGAGGTGATCCCGAGAGCAAGAGATTGTGGACCACACTATAGCACTCAGTGGGCTTAAAGCCACATGAATGCAGGACACCTGTCATTCGTCCATCTACTCCCCTGCTTGCTGCAAGGGAGCTGGGCAGCCTAGGTTTCTCAGGTCCACATGCCCGTGGAGCCATTCTGCCTGGCCACAGCATGCAGCCCTCCAGCCTGGGTTTCCTGGGGTTCACTGCCCACTGCACAGCAGCCCTGAGCAGGTGTCCAGTCTGGGCCACCCTGGGCACTGTCCAGCCTGGAATCCTGCTCCCGCCGTCCAGCTTCAGCTCCAAGCCTCCTATGTGCTGCCTTAACATCTAATCCCATGGGAAGTTTACAACACTTCCAGCATGAACAACGCTTACCTGAAAGCACATTTGTTGGTTTGACTCAGATTTCTCTTCCAAGAGTTCAACTTGGTCCTGCGAGGTTTATGTTGCTGAGAACAAGCAGCCAGGCAGCTCTTTACAGTAATAGGGTGACAGTGTAAGGGTCCCGCGAAACGTTGGAGAAAGAGACCACCAAGTGACCACTCATGCAATTGGCAGAAGGGGGATTTATTGGACCAGCATGCTGGGGCTCCGTGCCCACTCAAGAAGGGAAAGCAGCCCAGAGCCCTGAGCAGGGGCTGAGCACTGCTTAAGTACACTTTTTGGGGAGGGCGGAGGGCTTTGTATACATCAGAACAAATCATCATTAGGCGCGGAAAAATTGAATAACAACTCCTAAACATGATTGGTTCATTCATTGGTGGGAACAGGTCAGGCTGGAGTGATAGGTCATTCCTAAGGAGGGGGTTACATTTAAACTGATTGGTCCAGGCCCTGCAATGCCTACGTGCGACCACACAGAGCCCTTATTAAACAACCAATAGTCAGGGGAAATATTTACTGGGCAGTTCCAAGCATTGTCTCAACAGCTACAGAAATTTCAAGTTTTGCAGGTAGCATAGAAACCTAACAATACCTAATCCTTTACATTTTAACTCAGACCTTGCAGCTTAGAAACTTTACAACACCTGGTCTTTTACCCTTTAACTTTTATGCTTTAACTTCAATTTCTTTTACCCTTACAACAGTTTTGAAACTTCCCTGTCCACCAGCTACTATACTTTCTGACCACATTAGCCACTTGTAAATTGTTAAGATTCGGAAATGCCCCTACGTTCTGCTTTCCGGTCACTCCCTACAAGACCTGTAGTACCCAGTCCCAGTGGCAGGATTCTGTTGGGACCACCATCTCTTTGGGGAACAGTCACAGAACTGACACCAGCCACCACCCAGGGCAAAGCTCCTTCCCTTTTACTGACACACAGGAGGGTCTTCGGTTTTAACTACAACTTGGAGGAAATAGCACTTTTTTGTTATCTTGCAGTTTCAGAACCAGCTTTGAGGAACAGGAGGTAGTGCCTCAAGCACGCAGCCTTCAAATCACAAACACTCCATTATTCTAAAATTATTTTGTTAGCAAGTATTATCATGGTCTCTTTTATTATTAATTTTACTCTTGAATGGCAGCCGGAAAATATAAGACTTGGTTGTGTTTTGTTTGCTACTTTATATTACTGCATAGTTTGGTATGATTTGATCAAATTTTAATTTCTCAAAAGACCTAATCGGATAATGTAATTAGTGATGGGTAATTACACTAAAGAGGAAATACTGTATTTTGCTTTATTTCATTCAGTAAAGATTCAAAGGACACAAAGTTATTTTTGAAGCCTAATCTACTCTGTAAAGTATGATTTTCCTCACATGAGCAGCTCAACTAGATAAAAACTGACATTCTCCAATAAATACATTTATAACTATTTTTAGTCTTGGTACAATTTTACGTTTTCCATGTCTTGCCAGTCATGAGTATCCATTTTTAAATACATTTTTTTCTGTAACCATCTCTGCTTGATTAAAACTGACATTTATTAAGTAAGCCACAATATATTTGCTATTTTTAGACTTTGCCCAATTTTCTATTTTCATTTCTAACAGGTCTCTTTATATAAATCCATCAGCTTTAGAATACTGTCCTGAATTGGGGAATACTCAAATTACTAAGTTAATACATGCAGTACTTGAGATTAAAACCAAGTGTGTAGAAGATAATTCCAATAGGGGAATGTATGTGGATCAACCCATATGTCCCTTGGTAGCGGTGCTCATTGGGCTGAGTCTAATGGACTTATCAGAAGCATTGCTGAGGTTTTAAATAAGCAAATGCATGACTCTTCACACCCACGAATACAGACGCTGTTATCTGCACTTACCACTGTTGGGATGGGTCATTTTTTAAGAGTATTTAAAAGCCACCATGGTCTGCCAAAGTCCCTTCTGTGACACACCCATTAATGGGCAGTACTGCTAACCTCCCTTGTCCTTGACCTTCCTGCAAAGATGTTAGTGCTGCCCTCAATGGTCGCAGGGAAGCCTGAGTGAGTCTGGAGTTACTGTGGTCACACTGAGAGAAGTAAGTTCTGATGACCCCTAGGGACTCAGGAGTGAAGGGGCGAGAGGTGACGTTCTTAGGGAACATACCTGGGCCTGTAGAGCTCAGGGGAGAAGGCACAGTGGCTCCTCTGTCTCCAGGGTCTTCTCCCCTAACTCTGGCTCTCTGCACCTGCTTCAGGTGGTACCTCCAAAGCCCTCCAAAGCTCACCTGGTTTCTTTTTCCTTCTTATAATGCATTGTGTTACATGATGTTATTTATTATTAATTCATTTTTATCTCTTCCAAGAAATGAATGGACTTAAAACTCCCCTCCACATGTGTCAACATCGGCTGCTTATGGGAAACATAACCCTGAAACCTGAGGGCTCACAAATCAGAACTGACCTTGTGCTATCCAGCAGGTGTCGAGGAAGCCCACCTCAGCTTCAAGCTCTGCTTTGGATTGAAACCAGTTAGGTCTTTACGATTTCAACACCAGGACCTGAAGCTTCCCACAGAAGGGGAAGAGTTGTGGAGGGGTCCAGGCCTAATGTAAATGTCCTGACCCCATGTGTCTACCACAGCCTACTGTCCAGGCATGGCCTCACAGCACTGTCCACCTGCCAGCGGTAGAGTCCTGTAATCCCCCGAGGCTATCCCCTGGACAGGAGGGTCAGCTTGGGTGAGGGTAGATTGTCTAGCACTATGAGGAGCATCTGGATCTTTGCTTTGGCTGGTATTGCATTTTGACTAAAAGAACCACAGTAGACCCTTCACTTCTGTTTCTGTTGTTTCAAGGTGGCACAAACTGTACCAACCAGAAAACCAGGCAGCTACCCTCTTCAGTGTATGAAAAATGGAGATGAGCACTGGCTGCTCTTAGGGAAACTCTTTCCATCCCTTCAGAGGGTGGGTCTTCTCTGAGCAGGACCAAAGGAAGGCACGGACCACGGCTTGGATACAACTCTGGAAGCTGAGGATGGACTTAGTGTCTATAAACTCATGATGTGTGATGCTTGTCGGGGACCTGCCTTTCCACCTTTCCCAAGTCCCCCGAAAGACCAGCCTCTGAGATTCTGGGTAGGAATCCCACCTAGGAGGCACTATCAGCATGAAGATCCTTGTCATTGAAGTCATTTTCAAGGGTAAAAAAAAATGTGATTTCAACAGCAACAGAAAATAAGCAGAATGCTAAGTGACATAACAAAACACAACATATATGTGTACATGTATCTTCTGTAAGCAACTTGGATACAGTGCTGAGCCTCACTGCTGGCTGCTGGTATTATGTTTAGAGCATCCTCTCTATCCTGAGCTCAGTGTAGTATTGAGGGTTGAAGGCAAAATGGTATGTAGAAGACATGCCCCCAAGAGATGATAGTGCACTGCTTCATGGATGAAATTATCACTCTGCATCCCAACCTCAGAGACACAGGCATGTAGGAGAGGAGAAAGGACACCCCACCCACAGAGTTATGCTGGAAAGACAGGGAATAGAGCAGTGTACTCCCCAACTTCCTGTGGCAGCTAAATAATGAAATAAAGAAGTAACAAAGGGTTTCATAATGCTTAAGGAATGTTTTGGTTTATTTCTAAAAAGTGAACTCTCTGTGCACTTGTCCCAGGAAAGCCGGGAGCTGAAACTCCAAACCTTGGTTCTTGTGTTCCAACGAAAGAAGACTTGAAGTCAGACACCAAAACCCAGGCAGGAGAACTTTATTGCAAGTGAAAGTGGGGAGAAAGTAAAGTAAAGCACAGTGAGGCTTAAGCAGGGAGCACTCTCAAGAGAGAGAGTGGGCCATCTCCATACAGAGAACAATAAGGAGACAACGCTGTCCCCAGGTTTATTACTGCCAGGGCAGCTGGGGCCACCTTCTGTGCTCTTTCCAATCAGGTGTTCAACTGCTCCTTCACGCTGGGCGGTGGAGTTTTTGACCTTGGTTCGTCCCCTCTGGCACTGTCATGGTGGCCATCCTGTTAGGGAGCTTCATCTACAAGTCAGTCCTGTGTTAATGTGGGCCCTGGGGTCAGCAGCCAGGCAGAAGCTCTTATCTTAGTTATCTCAGTGCTACTAAAGGACTCCTCCTTCCCAGACAGATGGAGACACCTGTAGCCATAAGTCCCAGCTTCACACCAGCCTCAGGGGACCCTGTCAAGAGTTAGTCCCATTAATCCTTCTCTTTTGACGCATTTTCCCATTAGGTCCTTTGCTTCCATTTATTTTCTACAAATTAACGACCACCCTTTGCTTTCTCGTCTACTTTGAGGTAGTTTAAAGAACACCCTAAAATAATTGAAAGAACACTTGTGATCTTGCCTACATTTCACCGCTCATTGCTAGCTGCTACCTAACACACTGCTCATAAAACTATGATAAAACACACTCATGTGGAGACCAACAGAAGGCCGTGCATAAAGCCAATGGCAAGGCCAGCAACCCATGGGTCAGGGCCTCCTGGACACAGACCCTAACCCAGCCATGTGGGTGTGTCTCAAGAGATAATTCATTTGTCAGTAGGAAGAATCCAGAAAATTTAAAACTTTTTTTCAAAAGTTTAAGGGGAAAAATATTCTCCAATTCTATATTTATGAAAAAAGCCACCAACATATCTCAATTAAAGCATTGCACTTATACTTCCTATTCACAGTGCCTTCGTGTATTTGATACATTTATATATGAATTCCAGGTATTATTAGGTCAAACTCAGAACTTTTATTTCTACCCAAAGAAGGAAGAGAACTGATCAGGATATAGTCCAATGATTTTAGTGCAAGTAATCCCACCTCACAGTCCACAGCATGCCACGCCTTTCCCAGCTTTGTGTTCAGTGGTGACGGTCCAGTCACAGGGCCAGCAGGCTTACACTCACGGTCTTCATAGTTTGGTCACTGGATCTAATAACATCTCCTTGTGGGAGGTGGCTTTGCCAGAATTCAATCACACCAACCAGGAGAGGGTCTTGCTACTTGGCCTCAGAAGGAGTCACACCCAGTCGGGTATTACTCTCACACGTCTCTTCTCTCTGTACACAGATGGTTACCTTCCATTCCCTTTAGAACAAAAATTGAACATTTTATATTTTATTGTTTTACTACCTACAATCTCACTTCTTCTTAAGATACATGCTTCAAAATAGTTTTCCTTAGCCGGGCCTGTTGCCACATGCCTGTAATCTCAGTTCCCCGGGAGGCTGAGGTAGGGCATCACAAGTTCCATCCCAGCCTGGGCAGCTCAGCCAGACCTGGTCTAAAAATTAAAAGCGGCTGGGGAATGTAGCTCAGTGGCAAAGCCCCTGGGTTTCTTCCCAATACGAAAAACAAACAAAAAACAAAAGCATTTCCCACAAACTCATCAATTCTTTCAATTTTCATAGGAAACAAGTATATTTTAACAGCTAGATGATAAATCATTTGTAATAATTTTTATCTTTTAAAAATGATAATTTCTAAACTGTTATCTGCAGATAATCTCTAATGCAAAACCATCTCATGTCATTAGTCATGTTCCCATTTGAAACTTTGTTTTCAACAATTAGTTCTGGGTTTTATTTTCTTTCCATATTTGAGATAATTCTTTCTAATGTATTAACATCTCTTATTTTCTTCAAAGGAAAGTCAAGGAAAATTATCAAAAATCTTTGACTGGTATTAAATACTTATTCACAGTCTTTATATAAATAAGACAATTATATTATTCCTATTTCCTATTTACTTATAGCTTAAAAACCAATTTTACTATTTAATAGAGATACTAATTGACATCACAAAGTGAAATCCCCAATCTAATTAATAACTGTGGGTTGAAGGGTACTTTAATTTTCCAAAATATTTTGAAGAGTTTCACAAAGAATTAGTTAGGGACTCCAACAACTTATTCATTTTAAAATAGATATATCCTATTACATCAAAAATCTCTTGAAGGATGCCTAAAAACTAATTAGGAAAATTATATCTAGAAACCAAAATAAGTCACATTTCTCCAAAGAATTGGAGTAGCTTAACAGTCTAGAAATAGCAGGACGAACTCGTAAAATAGCATTTCTGGTCAGCATGAAGATTCCTCATGCCATTGTGGCTTTTAGACTTGTCTTCACAGTTTCACAGCTATTAATAGCACACTCATTTGCAAATAAGGAAACAGGGCTTTATTTTCCATAATAAATCTCATGGAGTTGAACTCCAACTGCAATTCTATTCCAATTCAACATTCTTGAGTGTAAATCTGTTTAGTCTACCCAGTATGTAAATGCTTAGCTTTCTATAGGTAGGTATACAAAAGACTGTCCATTCACACAACTGTTCTTACATGTTTATTCTACTTATTGATTGTCAGCAATTGTAGAAAGCTTGTATCCTAGATGATGTATCCTAGATGATTCTTGAAATGTTGAAATTAAAAAATGTATGAAGCTAACTAAAAGAAAAACAAATACTGGATGAGAAAGTTGTTTTATTGAAGGTCAATAAAAAATCCTCAGGATTTTTCTATTTTTGAAGCCTATTTTAGAGTGTAAACCGTTTAATTGAGACTGTTCTATGTCTTGCAACTTTGGTTTATTTTGAGTGGTACTCATATTTTTCAGGGACACAAACCTCCCTGACATCTTAACTCTAAGAGATGAGTTATGTTATTGGTAGGGATTTTTGAAATATTTTTATTGTTTTTTGTTTGCAACTCTGTCTGGCAAGGTTTCACTGGCAAATCTGATATTGTGGTGCTAATTGAAGCTCAGGGTAAAAGAGGGCTCTGTCAAAAGGCTCAGTTTAGTAATAGTGGCCCATTTCTAGGCTTGTCCCCTTACCAGGTCATCTAGGACAGTTCTCACTATTGGGGAGTCCTGTGTCTCCCCCTTTCTAATTTTTGCTGATTTGTTAATTAAACTTATTCTACATTACTTAAATAATTCTACTGGATCTAACACAAATATTGGATTGTTTCAAAGCATCTCACTTTTACTCAAACTGAAAGATATATAAGAATTTCTAGTCATTCTGACCAAAAAAAAAAAATAAAAAAAAAAGACCTTGGGCAGAGGTAGCATGTCTCCCTAAGGAAGCCTCTCACACATGTGGGTTTTATTTTCTGCAGTCTTGAGACTTTCATCACTTCTTCATTTTAAATATTTCTCAGTGTGGAAAATTGTTTCCCAATCTGCACAAGTTTTGCAGAATGAGAATACATGGGAGGAATCATGGCAGATCTTACATCCAGAATAGTAAAAGCAGCATCTTTGGTGGGTGAGGTCTGGCCCAGGAAGGTGAGAGGCACAGGGCAGAAAGAACAGGGGATTGGCAGGAGAGAACCTGATCCTTTTTTATATTAAATTGTTAAATTTGTAGATACAGTTGTTCACCATTAGATAGACTAGATTATATTTAATACTATCCTTCTAAACTTTTATACCTAGGATAATAGATTATACTTAATGATATTTTTCTAGATTTTCATTCCTAAGATAATAGATTGGATCTATTTTTATTCTTTAATTCTTACCATCTTTCTCAGACTTTTGTAGTAAAATCATTCTTAATCAACTTAAATGTAGAAACAAGTGGGATCGTTTTCTTTTTAAATTAAGATTTATAACAACATCAAGAGCATGAAAACTCCAGTTAGGAGGGGGAATCCAGTAATAAGTAGTCCAGGTTTCCTGGTCTCTTGAAGGCTTGAAGACTCTATTCCCGAGACGGAAGGTTCCGTCTTAGGTCTGACTTCCAGTTTGTGACAGAGCTCCAAGGTGAGCATATGGATTTTACTCTCCTCCTTTAAAAGAAAACAAAACATGATTTATTGTATTTAACAAATAAAGAAGAAGAAGAAAAGGAGGAGGAGGAAGAAGAAGAGAAGAAAAGGAGGATTTGGAGAAGGAGGACCAGGAGGGACAGAAGATAATAATTTTATCTTACTCACAGTTCAGTTCTGCCTGGTTGGCTTCTAGCTGAGGAATTTCCATGTCCCTTTGCCCATCAGCCTGCCTCCTGGAATACTCTACATGTCCCTTGTCCATGGAGAGACAGGTTACATCAAAATGTCTCCAACTTTATTTTTATTTTTAGTATACACTGTTTGAAGTACTTGTGTCTTTGATTGACTGTCTCTTGGTGTTGCCAAGGAATTAGAAACTCATAAGACCATATTTAAATGATGGTCTTAAAAGCATTTGTAGACCATTCTGACTGCACTGAATTTTCAGTTACAGAATTTCATTTAAAGAACAAATTGAAATTCTTTGGTGAAATGTTCCATCTCTTCAAGTATCTATTGAACAAATTGATCATATTGTGTTAGCCACTGTCTGTTAAGTCCAGTACCTGGATGATGCATATGTCTGTTTCCATGCTGCACTTCAGTCTTTCAGTCAGGCTATCCTGCATTTTCGTATATAATAATTATAATTGGATATCAGACATTACTTATAAAGACAGGTGTTTGACAGTGCTGCTGTTGGCTTATTTGCTTGTTTTAGGCAGCTGGATAGGGTGCAGGTTAGGTGCCTTGCTCCAGGTGATGCCCATCTGCTCCAGGAGACCCAGCACTTTGGAGTATCCCTCTCAATTCTTTCACCTGACACTATGGCCTAGTCCCCAGGTCAGCTCTTCTCTGGAGAACCACCTCCAGGCCTCCTGGAAATCCATCTCTAGGATGGGTCTCCCTAGGACCATGGGGTTGATAAAATTTCCTTTTGGTTTCTGAGACTCAATTTACTCCTTGGTTACCCATAATCTGTGTAACTCACACATAATTTTTTTTTTTTTTAGAGAGAGAGAGAAAAAGAGAGAGGGAGAATTTTTAAATATTTTTATTTTAGTTTTCGGTGGACACAACATCTTTATTTTACTTTTTATGTGATGCTGAGGATCAAACCCAGCGCCCTGAGCATGCCAGGCGAGCGTGCTACCGCTTGAGCCACATCCCCAGCCCCACACATAAATTTTGAAGAGCAAGTAGTCTGTATGGAGAATAGCAGTCTCAACCCTTTTCCTAGCCATCAGCTCTCAGGGCTGGATGGTCTCCATGTCCATGAAATCCCGTGTTTTCTATTTCCCACCCTGTGAAAATGTTACAAGGTCAAATAGACAGACTTCAGAGAATACCTCTAACCCTAACCCTAACCTTCCTTTCCTGCGAGAACTGGGCTGCTCTGCCCTTGGGTTATGCTGCTGTCAATTTGGTTTATTTTTCTTCATTTGGGGGTTTTGGTACTCATTTTCATAGGTGGAATTATTCTAATATCAATTGTATTTCTCAATATTCAGGGTTATTTTTTGTGTAAATGTTGGATATTTTTCTCTAGTCTTTCTATTGAAGATAGGTGAAAATAAATGGAATAAAATAATTGAAAATTTTCTATCTGTTCCTTGTTCTTTATCAGATCTTTTGCTCTCATGCTATTAAGCCTTCTTGATCTATTCTGTAATTCCCTTATCTTGCTACGCTATTTTTCTTCAGCTGCTCAAGTCTAAGTGCTTTGTGATTTATACTGCCACAGAAAATATGGAAGTGGCAGATTTCACGGGCATCGCTGTACACCACTGCTTGGACATCTACCAATCAGCAGTTTTTGTAAATTTTCTAAGCAATGTGAGAGAAAGATCACTTTATGTGGTTTAAAAAAAAAAAAAGTGTGTGTGTGTGTGTGTGTGTGTGTGTGTGTGTATTTGAGTATCTAATGCCAACTTTAATAATGATTTTACTCAAAACTTCTACATTATTGGCTCAACATGGTTATATATGAATGTATACTAAAACCTCCTATTTGCATTAGCAAACAAAAATTTCTCCTTTCAATTATCATCATTATTTATTATTTTAGTTTTTAATTCTGTTACTTGGTATTCAATAAATTATAGCACCAGTATATCTGTTTAACAGAGAAAATATTAATCTTTCAATTGTGACCACTCTTATATAATTAATTTTTAAATGAAAGCCTGTTTTTTTTTTTGTTTTTGGTGGGGGTACCAGAATTGAAGTCAGGGGCACTCAAACACTGAGCCACATACCCAGTCCTATTTTTGTATTTTATTTAGAGACAGGGTCTCGCTGAGTTGCTTAGCACCTTGATTTTTCTGAGGCTGGCTTTGAACTCGCCATCCTCTTGCCTCAGCCTCTCCAGTTGCTGGGATCACAGGTGTTTGTCACCACACCCAGCAAAGCCTGGTTTCTTAATTCCCTCAGATTAGTCCTTCTGTCCTTGCTCCATTTTGTTAGCATATGATTGGTAATCCTCTGTCCAAGACTAGAGTAGAAGGAAAGCATCTTAGTTTTCCTACATATGAATAGGGACCCGTGAGGGTTTGAGTCTGATGATTTCTCTTTTGCCCAATTGACTTGAAAAATTCCAGTGAAATTTAAAGATATGAGAATCCAGTAGGACTTAACTATATACAGAAAAAAAAAGCTTTCATAGTTCATTGTGTCAATTGTTTATCGCCAATATGCGATTGCAGTTGATAACTCAGTGATATTGGTGTCATGTACCTGTACTTGGAAATGGAGGCTATTTGTACGGCTCTGGGGGGCTGTTACAATATCAGAAAATATAAAAACTAAGGGAATGACAGTGTTTCTGAGAATAGACATGGTCCATGCCTTCTTGTGGCACCTGTGGCACTCAGGTGCAGGTGTATGGGACTCTCCCCCAGAGTCCCAAGACCTCCCCTTTGCCTTCATACTCCTGCTAACTGCTTGTTCTGAACCCTTTCTTTAAAACACCTGGAAAACAAAACAAACAAACAAAAAAACATTAAATGTCTGTGTTTTGAAGTTCACTTTGAGTTAAGGGAGCTATTGGTAAGCTTAGAGGACAAGGTGGTGCTATTAGAGAGTAGAAATCAGCTTGCTTTTTTTCTCTAGCAGATAGATGGCTTCTTTCACTTGGTGGTTTGAAGAGGATGTTTATTTTCCAGTTTGAGAAGTCTTCTAGAGTATCTCTTCAAACTCAAAAGTGTTACTTCTGCCATATATTTGAACATTAAAAAAATTCTACTATATTTATTATTTCCTGGAGGAAAAAAAAAATCTTCCCCCTACCTTTACTGTCTCTCACAGTTTCCTCCTTCCTCTTCTTGTTCTGACTCTGAGCAATGGGGCTGAACCTTCTCCCTCCCTCGGAGGCCGCCTTCTGCTTCAGTTTTCTGCCTGTCCTCTTTGACCACTCTAGGTGCTGGTTGGCTCTTGTCCCTAAAGTTTTGCACGCTCCCTCAGGAATGGGGGAGACTGTCTCGTTCACTTGCAGCGCCACTCATTTCAGTGTGTAAAATGTCCTTCACAGGACCCCAGCGCTCTTGGCTGCAAGCTGGGGTACGAGCATCAGCCTTTTCTGTTTTGCTTTTTGATGACATGGTTCTTTCAGCCAGCCGACTTTATTGATCTTGTTCCAAGGCACCAGAAGTGTATTAAAATACTGAGGTCTGAGTTTTTTCCAGTACCTTCCCTCCCTGTGTGTTTCAGTCATGCAGATAAGAAGATCCAGGCCACTTTGAAGTAGGCCTACAGCGTGGAGATTATCAGAGGGAATCTGGCAGGGCTGATTCGTGCCTTTTTTCGTTTTTCTTGCAGTCTTACAGCCAAGTTGTCAGATGTGCAGAACAGCAACAAATGAAGGGAAGACCCCCACTCCCTGCATGGGCCCGAGCCATGATCTGTGTAACTCACACATCAACTCTGAAGAGCAAGTGGTCTGCACGGAGAATAGCAGTCTCCACCCTTTTCCTGGACGTCAGCTCTCGGGGCTTGATGGTCTCAATGCCCACGAAATCCTTAAATGGGTGCTGCTGAGCCCTAAATGGGTGCTGCTGATGGTGTGTTCCGGACTGTTCTCCACTGATTTCCTTTGCAAATGCATTGCTTCCCAAGAAAGGAGCTGGGTGTGCACTTCCACACAATCAGCTAGCTGTCTCTAGCTTTTGTCCAAGTGCATGCTGCGCTGTGGAGGCCATTTCTAAATTTCAGAGATTACATATTTTTTTTTAACTTTTGACTCTTTTGTCATTTTTGCCGAATGTTTCTTAAAAATTACATTCCTCCTTCTTAATGAGAAGTATTGCCACATTCCTGGGCTGCTTAGAACCTAGGACTAAAAATACAGTATTTCTCTGTTTAGGGTGAAAGGCCCTAAGTAATTTCAATCACTGTTCCTTATACTAACAGCTTTCTCTTTCATTTAATAAACTTTATTTTTAGAATAGTATTCGAGTTATAGAAAGCCTGTCAAGATGGTAGAGTTTCTGCACACGACATACCCAGCTTGCACGATTACTATGTCAGCATGGGATAGTCATTACATCAAGGCCAATGTTCATGCCCTATTATTAATTAAGATGTGTCTGCACATTCCCTTAGTTTCTATACCATGTCTTTTTTCTGTTACAAGGTCCACATTTCATTTCTCCATCATGATTCCTTGAGCTGCCCTTGCTGGGACAGTTTCTTATCACTGTGAGTGCTGCCCTCCCTCATCTGAGGAGGTGCTGGTCATATGTCTATACTGCATTCCCCTTTGCTCTTCCTAATGTCCTCTTTGGAGGAAGACAATGTTTTCAGACTACACTTACAGGCTGAGGAATTATACTCCGTCTTGTCAACAGTGGAGGATCTGCAGAAATGATTTGGAATAATCCTGCATTGATTTGTTCCTTATCTTACTTTATTTATTTATTAAGTAATTTGTTTTTATTTGGTATGGAGTCATGGACTATTTTTTTACTGTGGGCTCTGAATCTGTACTACTTTATTTTATTTTATTGCTCAAATTATTCCGGTTTTGTGCCTTGGGGCTTTTAAAGTTGGATTCTGTGTCCTTTGATGTACCCACATCACTGCTAAAATGAAGAGATGCCCTGTCAGGACACCTTACTCTAGAGAAAAAGATGGAGGTGGGGCTGGACAATATTTTGGCAATTCCTCAAAAAGATCCAAACCTAAGAGCATTTGATCACCCTGAAGTCCTTCCGAGTAGACTCCTCAGTATCTTCACCAAGAGTCACCATAAGAGGTGGCTATGTAGAAAACTCTGAGGAACAAAGTCTAACAGAGTGAATCTCCATGAGATCCACAGGAGACCCCCGAAGCTGTAAGGATTGGATATCCCCAAGACACTGCCAGGTGACCTGGAAAGGGAAGAGGGAGGACAAAGGAGCTATGGCAGTACAAAACTCCCCAGGCGGGAGTTGGCTGCTGAATCTCCTCAGCCTCCAACATGTGGTGTGTGTCCTGGAAATGGAGGCGTGGCCCTGAAGTGACACCAGGCACTGAGGGTGGCGTGGGAACTCCGAAGCTGGAGCTGTGAGCAACACAGAATGATCCTTGCTGGATGTCAAAGTCCACAGGCCAGCGATTCCTTTGTGTCTTCCAGTTTCTCCTCTTTTGTCTGTAAGTGCTGTACGGCACCAGGCCCCCCATTTTATTTGGGAGCAGCAAACAGTTTCTAGATGAAGTCCACAATAGTCAGAGACTGTGCCCCACGGCCCTATCCACAGAGGCTTCGCCATATCTGACTTTGATAAGGGAGATGAAGTGCTTAAGGTCCTGGATTTGATGAATCACAGATTAGATGCTGGGCCTTGTGATGATGGTACAAATAGTTAAGTCTTCGAGACCTTGGGATGGTGTGAATGTGTGTTTTTCATGTGAGACAAATGTGAATTGGTGGGATCAGAAAACAGATTGGATCAGAACAGTGTCCATCCAGGTGTTTCCATAGCTAATGCTGAGGATTGCAAGCCAGCTACTATCCATCCGTGGCCAGATGGGCCTGTGGCAATGGGGTTAAGGTGGCATCTCTGACAAGGGGAGATGCTGGGGGTGACTTAAGTTGCTGATGTAATCACAGGAGTCCTTACAAATGGAAGAAGGAGGAGAAGAGGTCTGACTGCCCAGAGAAGGTGTAGGGAAGTGCTTTGATGAAGAAGCGGGGGGGGGGGGGGCACTGGCCTAGGGACAAGGGATGGGCTTCCAGAGGAAAGGAAGAGGATTTCCATGGAGCTTCAAGAGGGAGTGCCAACACCTGGATTTTAATTCATGTTGAACTGTGTTGCTGAACTGTTCAGATTATAAATCGTGTCATTTTAAACCCCTATGATTGTGGTAATCTACTATAATGGCAATAAACAAAGCTAATAGATTAATAAAATTTGATTAATGCCTGCCATATTGTGTCTTTCTATTTGTTATATTTGTTGAGTTACTTCTTTATTTTCATGTCTGCTGAGGTTTTAGTAGACCATATTAGGTGACTCTCTTTCATCTCCTTTTAATACACCTAGCTTACTTCCTTTAAAAGAAATTCAATGATTTCCTTTAATTTTTTTCCCTTTGAGGTTGCATTCTGAGATCACACTGCAGTGATCCATGAAGGAGCAGGTGCCCCGAGGCCCCCCAGTCCCGGTCCCCTCCTTGACCTCAGCCTGGTCCTCCTGGTCTTCATCCTCTGTCATGCATCTCCCTCCCTCCGCTGTGCCCACCCCATGCCTGGTTTCCACTATAATTCTGACTTAGTGTTGGCCTTTGAGACCCGTCAGCAAAGCACACCATTATTCCTTCTCCACCAAGTCCTCCCTTCTTGTAGAGCTGGTTCCTAGTCTGCATCATTTACATTCTCCTGGACAAACGTGTCAACGGTTCTTTCAGGGAAAGCATGTTGGTCACAAATTCTCTTGATTTTCATTCATCTCAGTCTACTTTTGAAGGTTGATCTGTGATTTCTCCCCTGATGGACACGGCCCTCCCAGGTGCACACAGAGCAGGCCTTGCAGAGGCCAGGAGCAGGCCTTCAGAGCCTGGACATTTCCACACTCCATGGTCTGTGAACTCCTCCTCTCCTGCACCCCAGGCCAAAGGATTTGGCCTGCTGCATCTGACCACCCCTGCAACACCCAAGGGCAGGAGCAGGCTCAGCTCGAAAGCCTGGAAGCTGGGTTTCCCATGTAACACTGTCTGAAGAACAGCCCCTCTGTCCCACACCATCTCAGGTGGTATTTCACTCTGGCTCACTCTTGCTGGAAATTTCTTGACTAAGACAGAGTCCCTTTCAGAGAATGTGATTGATGTGGAAGGTAAATACTCTACAGTTTACGGCACATCCTTTAAAAACTTATACAAGGATGCTAACCCATGATGTTATAAATGATATTCATTCCTTTAAGGAAGAGGATAGAAGTTGTAAAAATAATATCAAATAACACATTGAATACAGAACAGTAATCTCAAGTTCACCAACATTAGAAATATACATTTTTAATATTAAATTCTTATACTTTTGAAGTTTAGAAATTATTGAATTTCCCTAAGTTCGTATTTCTAATTATAGCTAAAATCTTATATGTTGGAAGAATTCCCCATATTTTAAAATATCTAATTGTTACATTTTATTTATATGGTATTCCATTATGTATGCGGTAAGGCATTTTACGTTTTTGATCTCTACACTTCTTTCAAATATTTACCAAATTACATATATCATTATTGCAACAAGTATCACTTACTAGTTTAAAGTTTTATTAAATAGAATGTCTTTGTTCCTATTTCAAATATTTTGATACCACTAAAACAACATTTAAGTACAAAGTTTTATTTTTAATGCATATGCAATTAATGCAAATGAATTAGCATTTTATTAATCTATGATATTTGTGTCTTATAATAAAACCATTTTGTTCTTTTTCATTAGTCTTAAAGGAATTCTGGACTAAAAGTTTATCTAAACTCTTTCTTAGGTTGAAGTAGCATGAAACAAAGTTGAGTGACAGAATACATTCAAGTTAACAAAGCTACAAAGAGGCAGAGTAGATAACAATCTACTTTTAAATAAATGTATTTGGAATAAAGCAAGCAAGTGAAACTAAGGAATTCCAGTTTTAAAACCTTTGTAATGCCAAGAATACATAAAAAATAGGAAAATGCTTTTAACAAATACTTCTAAATGTTGCAATTTAAAGTAACAACATCTCCAATCTGAGGCTAATGGGGAAAGCAGATAAATTAAGGGAAGGTATGGACGCAATTTACAACTAGGATGGAATTTTTTAGAGAAAAGATCGATACAGTGCATTTTGCAGCAATGAAGCTTTTCTAAAGGTATTTAAATATGCAGTAAAATAAAAATGCTTTCCAAATGAAATTTATGAACAAGATATTAAGAAAGTTTCCATTGTTCCAATGTCAAATTCTTTTTAAAAGCTACACATTAGAAATATTGATTCAAAGTCGTATTCTCAGTGGTTAAGATATTTTAAGTGAGTTAAGCAGGAAATATCTATATATCCACATTCTTTCCAGTTATTTATCTTTTTATCTTTCATAATATTCCATGTTTCCATTTGATATCAGTTTAATCTCCTTTACCATATGTTAATAAACTTTTCATCCTTAAAGTATAAGTTTTAATTTAAATCTGAAATACTTTCAGCTCTAAATATCTTCAGAATTTCAGATTAAAATTTAAGCTTGCATGTTTTCTCTTCTGAAAAAGAGACATGTGTTCTTCGGCTTCCTCGTCTTCAGACTCCTTCAGCAGACTGAGATCCAACAGGAGCTGCCCATGGGGTCTTGGTCTGTGTTTCCATGGAGTAGGGTCCATCACAGGGGGAAGCTGCAGCACCAGGTGGTGGTGTTGGGAGAGAAGGGATAGCGACTGCTGCAGAAGCATGAACCAAAGAGGCAGAACCAAGCCAGGGATGGAGCCAGTGTTGGAAAGGAAGGGCTTCCAGTGGAAGCTTGCAGCATCAGGGTTGCTTCTCTGTCAGAGATTTGGAGGAAGGAAACAGCAGGTTCTAAGCCCCTGAGACCATGTGGCCTCCAGGAGTTGAAATAAGACTTCTCTGTATCCATGACCCAGGAAAGTCAGCCTTATCTACGGGGCAGAAGTGGTGTTGGACAGGCAGCTCAGGCATGCAGTGTGGAGGGATTTGCAAGCCATGCTAAGAATCATAGATTTTGTCTTTCGTTGCGGCACAACAAAATCAGATCCTGCATGTGTGCGGGGCGAGTTGTTGGAGTGAGAAAGAATCTATTGGATTCAGGTGCACAAAAGATAGGAATTGTTGTCCTGGTCACCCTTACCATTTTAAAACCAGCAGTGAAGTCCTACAGTTGATAGTATTGACTCAGAACAAAACCAGAATGTTTGAACTTCCACCTTCCTTCCTTAACTTCTATGCAGTGTCCATCTGGTATTTTAAGTACAAATATTAAAAATAAAACATTATATACACATGCAGGTGTATATAATGCCTGTGCAGACAAATGCCTTTGATGGATTTTCATTAACTTAAGGTATTCATGTAGTTAAAAACCCAGATCTGGCAATAGCCATTTTCATGGCCCCAAAGCCTTTGCTTCTGCCCCAGGTCCACAGTCCTTTATGGGTGACCACTACAGGGTTCTTTCTAGAAGGACTGAACTAAGTTTTGTAGAGTATATAAGTAGAATTATACAGTATGCTCTCTCTTTTGTGGTTTTTGTTGTTGTTGTTGTTTGTTTGTTTGTTTGTTTGGTACCAGGGATTGAACTCAGGGGCACTCAACCACTGAGCCATATCCGCAGCCTTTTTTTTTTTGTATTTTATTTAGAGACAAGGTCTCTCACTGAGTTGGTTAGCCCCTTGCTGTTGCTGAGGCTGGCTTTGAACTTGCATTGCTCCTGCCTCAGCCTTGGGAGCTGCTGCAATCACAAGCATGCGCCACAGCATCCGGCTTCTCTTTTGTCTTTTTAACTCCGTGTTTTATTTGTGACATTCATTTATATTGTTGTTTGAGTTTGCAGTTCATTAAATTTGACTGCTATGTATACATCATTATGATAATGCACCACAATTAATTCATCTCATCTACTGTTAATGGACATTAATTGTTTCAGTTTGGGGTTATTTAAATGGTGCTGCTAAGAACTTTCTAGTGCCTGCCTTTCATTACACTTCTGCAACCAGAATCGTGGAATTCATACCTAGTAATGAGGAACAAAGAGTGAAGTCATAAGAAGGAAGACAGACTGAGAGCCGAGACCCCAGAAGCCAGCGTGAGAGCCAGCCGTGGCATGCAGTGCTTAGGCGGAGAAGTCTCGTGGCCTTTCCTTAGCTGGATTTCAAAACTGCTTTGGATCAGCAACTCCTTCTAGCCCCCAACCCATTCTCTGGGGGCAGGATGTCTTCATCTGTGGTTCTGTGGCTGTCCTGTCCCTGTCTTGGCAGGATTGGAAGCAGGCTTCTGGGGCTTGTAGAGGATTCCATGCCATGAGTTTCATGTGCACCTCAGTCTGATGATGCTGTAAGGGGATAAGACTTTTGAGGCTCTTAGGATGATGTTTTTTTTTTTTTTTTTCTTTTAATGATGTGAAACTTCACTGGTAAAGTCTAGTCTTGTAGGAAAAACTTTAAAGATTTCTCCCTCCAATGTTCTTACACATTGGTTATTCAATAAAACATTAATCTGGTTCAAGCTATAAAGAAAATTTCAAAAGTAATCATATTCAAGTCTGTTGACTTTAATGTATGGGAATTAATGGTGTGTTCTCATCTAGCTAAATGAGCACTTTTAAAAAGAGAGAGAGATAATGTTCCCCACCGGTTGCAGAAGTCTGAGCAATGAGCTGCTTACCTAGAGGAAAGAAGCAGACAGCCAGCTCAGCAGCCCATGCAGAGAGGCTCCTCAGGAAGTTAAGAGTGGCCAGAGGAAGGCCACGCCACAGTGCTTCCACTACACTCTGACAAGACCCTGGCCTCAGGTGAACAGCACCGGGCCCTGCCAACTCCCTGAGAAAGCCATGCAGAGCCTTTGGCTAAGGTTTCCCTCTGCTCCTGGTGCACACAGACTGGATAGTAATCAACCTACTTTGGTTTCAGCTGATGTGTCTTTGACAGTAGTCAAGACAGCAGAAAATCAATGCACAGGACCATCACCCATCAATCTCTGTCCTGAACATGGTATGGAAGCTGCCCCCCCCCCCAAAAAAAAACACATAGCAAATTAATACGACAATTCAATAAAGAAAATACATCATCTTCAAGTGTGGTAAATACTAAGAAAGTAAGGTTACTGTCACATTTAAACATCAATTAAAATAATTTATCACTCCAATGGAAAAAGTCAAATAATTTAAATCGTAATAAAGAAAAAGAATTTAAGAAATTTTAACCTCAATTTGTTAAACACATGAAACACATGCATAAAAAACTAGTGATAGAAATGAACATATTTATTTGATAAAGGGCACCAGAGAAACATATAAATGAATGAACAAGCAAAATAAAGACTTAAAGAAAATTTTATTTTAATGGGATATTATAAAAAGCAATACCAATTTAAAGTAACCATAATTTGCTTATTGTATTTAATTTCATTTAGCAATGTTTTGCCATTTCTAGAATAGTGGTCTTTTATCTCCTTGGTTAAACTGACTTCCAAATGTTTGAATCTTTTTAACATTGTTATGAATAGAATCGCTTTCTTTTTTTCTTCTTAGATTTTTCATTATTAAGGATAGTGGAGAAACTGGTGTTTTCTTTTTCATTTTTAATCTTGAGGGCTTTCTTCATGAAGGTCATGTCACTTGTCATTAGAGACAATTTAACACTGTCCTTTCCAATCTGGATGCCTTTTACTTCTCTTCTCATCCAGTCTCTGAGTAGATTGTGCAGCACCACACTGAGTGGAAAAGATGATCCTGGGCAGCTCCACCTTGCTTCTGGTCCAGATGGAAAGCTGTCAGCATCGCCATGGAACAGGATGCCCACTGTGGGCTCTTCTTGTGTGGACTCTACCAGGTTGAGGCAGTTTCCTCCTGTGCCCAGCTTGCTGAGTGCAGAATTTATTCCACTGCTCTTGTTGCAACAGCTGAGAAGGATCAGGTGTCAGCCTGCATCCTGTAAAGGAGGTATTATATCCATTGCTTTTCCCTTGTTGAACCATCTTTGCATTCCAGAGGTCGCAATATTCCATTGTGGTCATAGTGTGTGATCTTTTAATATGCTGTTGAATTCAGTTTGCTAGTACTTGTTGGAGAACTCAGTTTTTGAAATTCGTAAGGAGGGTAGTATGGTTCTTCTTCAAGGATGGGTGGAATTCCCCAGCAGTAGTGGAATTCCCTGGGATTAAGTTTGTTGGAGGATTTCCAGGCTGACTCAGTGTCCTTGCTAATTATAGGTCAGAAACAAATGGAGAGGCGTGCCACATTCAGGAACTAAAACCCAAGGTTGTGAAAATGCCCAAAGCAACATGCAGACTCCACAAACACTTTGGAAGGCCAGGCTTGGTTCTGGACTGTGGGCGGAGAGGCTAAAGATGCTGCTAAACACCAAGTCACCTTCTGCACTCACCCAGGTCTGTGTGCTAAGAGAGCTGGGAGTGCATGCCTGCGATCCCCGTGACTCAGGAGGCTGAGGCAGGAGGATCACAGGTTCCAGGCCAGGTCATATCTATACCTTTGTCTGCACCTATAGTCAGTGTCAAGACCCATAACTAAATCCACCAGCCTATTCTATTTAATGGATGACTGATTGCTCTTGAATAGGTTTAAAGACCGACTTTGAAGGCATGGATTACCTTCATGCCCAAAACTGTGCTCATTCTGACATTTTCAGAAATGGGTTTGCCATTCTTCAGCTGTGCTAGTTTGAGAAAGTGCATCTTTCTCTATCTTCCTTCGGTGACCTCATCAGTAAAGTGAGGACAACAGTATCTCCTGGCCAACTCACAGGATCTAATGACCTTTGGAAACACACCCATGCACAGATCCAATGAGCCAGCCTACTGGAGTCAGCTTTGAAGAGCTCGGTATGCAAATGCAGCATTGTTATTGACTAAGAAACAATAAATGAGATTACCCATCAGCCCTCACAGTGCCGGGAATCCAGGAGTGGCTTTGCCTCAAGGCATTTTCATCTTTCTTTAATGGGTATTCTTCCTCCAGGGAACAAGAGTTTGAAACTGAGAACTGACAATTATTATTTGATGAGATCTAAAATAAATGTATGTTCAAGGACTTTAGGTTAATGCAGTATCCAGTGGCAAAGACTCCTATTTTTTCCCCTTTAATCACTCTCTGTGAGTTTAACGAGAGAGTCATCATGCTGGACATAATTTACATGCTAATATTAAATATGGGTCCTATGATTTTATTAAAAATCCCTCTGCACATGCTGTTTGTGCTCATTTTCATGCTAACTGCATCATATTTCATCCAATCGTACCCAAATAAATTATAGTGGAGACAGAAGTTCCCTCTCACTATCATTTAGAGCGATTTAAACAGGAGAGAGGATTTTAAGTGTCTACAATATAGGATACTTTATGAAAGTGTCGAAAATATGCACATTTAACACTGAAAGATGCAACTCATAACATTTTCCCAACTCTGTGTATCATCGCTAATTAAATTGTCTTTTCTAGCTCACACTTCAGTGCACAGCAGGAAATGAATTCACTAAATGGGGCTGGTGGTGTTTCCATGACACGTATGGAGCCCTGAGCACAACATGAGAATCACAATCAATATTTTATACCTGTAAACAACCATCTGATTTGGGCTAAAAGTTAAAAAAGAACATTTTTAAACTTGAGTTTTAGGACATCCAGAATTATCATGAAATCTAGAAATATCATGAAGCCAACTTGTTGTTATAATCACCCCTTTGTTCATTTACTTAACTTTCTAATTAGAATAAATTCAGAGGCAAAAATCTTGTAAACATAACACTAAAACTTCCTGTAAAACCTCAGTCAGATTTTTCCTATCTTATATTGGTACACTCCCTTTATCCTCTTGTTATTATTATTCCTCCTGTTACCCTCTGTCTCCTCCCCACCTTGCTATATAATCCCATCGGTCCACCTAGCAGTCATCTATCTGGTTCATACACACAGGTCTTTTCCAAAATTTTTGAAAGTCACAGATAAGAGGTTCCTTTATCTTTAAATATCCCAGTATCATTATGCAGAGACATTCTCTTACACAACGACAGAATGATTATTAAGGTCCAAATATTATCAGAGACACAATGCCAAGACTTGATTCCCTGGCTAATGTCCTTGATCTGGTCCAGAATCTAACCAGGGCCCCAGGTTGCACACAGTCTCTCACAACTTAGGTCTTCTCCCACCTGGAACAGCTCCTCCGCTTCTCTTTGTCTTTTCCACAAAGTGTGTGAGTAAGCAAGCCTCCTGTGTCATTGCAAGCCCCAGCTACAGCGATACTGTGTCTGCCTGACTCTGTGGTCTCAGAACCAAACATGGACATGCGTTGCCTGCCTATGCTCCCATGTGGATGAACCTTGAGAACAGGCATTATTCATTTGCTTAACTTTCTAATTAGAATAAATTCAGATGGAAAAATCTTATAAACATAATACTAAAAATACTATTTCCTTATGACCAAGGAAATAAGCCCGTCACAAGGAAGGCACTGCGTGGGTCTGAGTTCACAAGGAATCCTCAGCAGTCAAACTTAGAGAAGCACAAGTGGAATGGTAGCTGCCCAGGGTGGCCAGGAAAGGGGTAAATGGGGAGTTGCCTCTCAATGGGTATGAGCATGAGAGTGAGTCACGCCTGCTGGAAGTGTTCTCAGTGTGACTCTGGAAGGATGTGCACAGTGCTAACAATTCTGCTGTGTACCTTGAAGGATAAGTTAGAGGTATGCACAGAAAATGAAGTTCAGTTTGAATTTCCACTTAGCTAGGATATAGCAGAGTTTACAATAGATGAAATTTTATTTAAAGCAATGAAAGATATGTGACTTGCACCCTATTGTTCAGAATTGAACCTTCAAACTTAAAGCAAGCATTATTCTAAGCCAATTTTCAATTCAATGGCTTGTTGATTTGGAAAATTTCCCTTCTAATGAAGTATTATATGCTTCCCAGAGTTAAGTTAGATGTAGATGACTGAAATAAAAAATAAACTCACAAAGAGCATGCACATGAGTCTCTATGCACATACCTACACACACAGGCTCACACAGCCTCTAGAAACTTCGATGACGATGCGAATCGACCACCATTCTCCCATGGATCTGTCACCTGTGCTGGCTGTGCTCTCTCCCATGGCTGTTCAAGCCTGGGTTGTTGTCATTCACTGGTCACATCACGTGGGCTCAGTGACCCAGCTCTTTGGTCATTTGGTCCCCCCTCTATGTCTCATTTTCCTTTTTCACTGTCCATCTGCACATCCATCCCCACTCGTTTATGTCCTCTGATTTCAAGTTTGACTTGTAAACCGCTACTTCAGTGTTAAGCCTTGGTCCTTCTAATATCTAATACTCCACTGATTTTAATTCTTTCATATTCCAAAAGGGATATTTTTCAACTTTACAACATTCCTATTTTCAGTTTGACCCTCTCTCATGACAGTAGCCTCAAGACACTTTCATTAAATATCTTTTTGATTATCATTGATAAAACACTGATATGAAGAAAAACTGTACTGGGCATAGTGATGCATGCCTATAATCCCAGCAGCTCTGGAGGCTGGGGCAGGAGGATCTTGAGTTGAAAGCCAGCCTCAGCAACTTGATGAGGCCCTAAGCCATTTAGAGAGGCCCTGTCCCTAAATTAAAAAAAGAAATACATAAAAGCAGACTGAGGATGTGGCTCAGTGGTTGAGCACCTCTGGGTTCAATCCCTGGTTAAAAAAAAAAAAATATCTGCTGTTTCCCAATATGCCCAATTTTGGAGTGTTAAAAGTTTAGGATTTATTTTTATTTCAATAAACTGGTAATACTCGTTCTTTTAATTACATTCTGGGTTAGTGTATACTTGATCCATGTGGGTCACCCTAAATATGTAGTCTCAATGAGGAAACTGGCAAAAGAGATGGTTTTGTTTTTCCCTCTCTTTCCCCATTGGGTGTCTGAAAGTTCTGACTGAGAGGCAGAGGAATGAGCTCAGGGGGCAGGCAGAACTTGTCACTCAGGAGAAGTCCTCGCTCGCCCCAGCAGGGCCAGGACTATGTCCCCAAGGGTTACAGCTCTGACTTCTGGTCATCACCTCCTGCACCTGCACTGGGTGCCAGGGAGGCTCACAGAAGTAGTGTTGCTCTCTGGAGAGATTGGGGGAGCATGGCCCAGACAGGTGTAGAGAGGGCCACAGGTTCCCGGTGTGTGGCATCAGGTAGCCCAACTCCCGGCCACCTGAAACTCTGTGACTTCCTGTCAATATTTCTTAGTGGTTCTGGGAGGTGGCTAACACCTCTAAGTAGCCAGTGGCCACAACCACGTTCTTTCCTGCACTCATCTTGTACAGTCAGTGGACAATTTGGAGGAAGAAATCAAATCCAGGCTAATGTCATCTTGATCTAGGAAGCTTTTCTGTGTTTTATATTGTTGCTTAATGGGAAGATCACTTTAATTACTTCAGACTTCATATTAATTATGCCATTAATTACATTCAAGGTTACAAAAATCTGAACTAAATGTACAGAAATGTGTCCCAGGCTTCCTTTTAGGAGAAGCAATTATCTATCTGTATGCTTCCTCCCACTTCATTCCTTGCCTTCCAAATGTAACCTTGTCTCCATAATCAATTCTAGCTCTTTTTCAACTTTAGGTGAAGTTTCTAAGAGCTTCTCAGGCCTGTCCTCTCTCTCTAACTAGAGTGTGACTTACTGACATCACACTCCTTTCCTTACTCTTACGTTTCTATCCTTACTCTCTTCTCAGTCTTGTCCCTTTCTTGGGTTTATTTTTCTTATGTCATTGGATCAATTATACAAATGTTTCCATGTTTGAGAGTATGTAGCAGCTTCTTACTTAAACACATTTCTATAATGAATGGGTTAAATCAACGTTCCCTGTCTGCCTCACAGATCCTCTGTGTGCTGCTTTTGTGATTCCCCAAAGTCAATGCTGGACGTTGTCGAGGCTTGTGTACCTACCCTTCCACCATGGGTCAGAGGGCTTCATTTCTGTTTCCCTGTCTTCTGCCTTCCCATTCTTCTTCTGGTCTAACCTGCAGTCAGGGATGTCCTCCACCGATGGTCCCCCCCCCCCCCCCGCCTCTGGCAGGATTCAAATTCCTCCAAGATGGGGGTGCTTTTCTAACTGTCTGAACTCTTTGCCAAGGAGGCTTCAGCTCAGGAAGGCTGCTTACCTCTGGGGCACACACCTTTCAAGAACAAACGATCCCTCTGCCCAGAGCTCATTATTCTTCTTCTAAAGTAGGGCAGGTTAGCAAATCTGCCAGCAAGCGCTGCATTGGTTCCCTGTGCTCTCCTCAGAAGAAAGAACTCAGTGTAAGTATTTTCTCATACTCATTAATTTGAATTATATTTAGAATAATCTTCTCAAAATTTCAGACATATGTGTAACTTTTAAAGTTTAGACAAGGGTACAATTTATTCTCATTTTGTTTCTATGTGTTGCTGGAGTTGAGAAGATATAATCTCAAGTCCTTTTTGTAATATAAAGACAAATCATTTACTCTCTGGAAAAACTAAGAAGGCTTGTATAACTTGAAGCAGTTTGAATACTAGGGAGTGCTAGTGGCTTGGAGGTTGTAAACCTGAACTTTTGCTTTCCAGATTCGTCTCTACTTGTGTTCATCAGTGGTCTTCATATCAACAGAGTCAATAGGAGAAAGAGTTGAAGGAATTTGGTTGTGTGGAGTCAGCAAGTCTAGGCTTCACAGGGCAAGCTGACCACTGCAATCCCAGCTGATGGACACTCAAAGGTAACTTGGGGCAGAAATCCTTCTTCTTTAGGAAACCTCAACCTTTCCCCTGTCATCTGTCTGTCAATAGGGTGAGGCTTCACTATACCATGGACGGTCAGCTGCTTTCCTCCAAGTCTACCAAAGAGCATGTAATCTCATCTTTAAAAATTGCCTGCATGGAAACATCTATACAGACACCTGGGCACCATAGCCTAATCAAGGGGGCAGAAAATTGTAACCATGACATCACTGGATTATGAAGCCAGTAACAAAAATACATACATAATTTCATTCTTGAAATTCTTAACATTATTTTAAGCCTCTCAAGATACTCTGGACCTGTCTAGATAGAGACACCCCCTAAATGTATTTTATTTGTCTTGTTATTAACTGAAATAGGAACAGAGAAAAATGCACCTGTGCATCTGGTTGGTCCGGGGGTAGGGATATTGCAATTTTCCAACCATGTCCCATAGCACTGTCCAGAGAAGCACCCTGAGATCATGAGACGATCAATCAGAAACCCAAATGGCTCAAAGTCAAAGGGAAATTGAGTGGAGACTCATAAAGACTTGTGAGTCCCTAGCAATTAGAAGTTCCTGTAACATTGTACAAGGTTGGACTCACTTTACTAAGACTTAATTTGGTTCTATGTAAGCAGTTGCTCTGATTTTAGTGGTTTTGATTTCCTAAATAAGTTCTGATTATCCACATTGAAAGAGGAAAGTTCAGTAGAATGCTTGCTCTATGCATGTGTGTGAGAAAGTCATAAACACCTCTTTCCCCAATAGTGCCATTGCTCATCCATGTCTCAGTAGGCACTCACAAGGCCCAGGAATCAGACATTCACACACGCCCCCACCCCATGACTCAGAGAGGGTAAACAACTCTCATATGCATGTGCAGTTAATTTTCAAAAGGAAGTTTTTACCAGTGGAACAGGTGCTACCAAATGAGTTAATACTATCTATAGTCTTGTATTTTATGAACATAAACATCAATGGGTTAAGAAAAACATCAGTTAACTGCTGATGTGATATAAATAATAAAGTGTTTTAAAAGGATTTTTGGAAATATAAAGTGCTTTCACACTTTAGTGGTTGGTGCTCCTCAGAACAGTGCATATATAACTCTGATGTCTACTTAGAGATCAGAGTTCTATAAATATCGTGACATGTTGCATATTTTACAGGACCCATTAGTGATTTTCCAATGGCAAAGGCTCCAGCTCTCCAAGGCATCCTCCTCTTTATTTCTACGAGTTTTATTTCTTGGAATCACATAAATACAAACAAGGTACGTCTCCTAGCTTCTGTGACGGAGAGGAGGTACAGATGGCCTCTGAGGGGATGTGCACAGTCACATGGCACCTACGTGTTCGTATGTGCAAATCCACCTCCAAGCAAACACCACATGTGCACCAGGAGCTGGCACTGAACTAAGGCAGGTTTGACTCATCAATACAAGCAGGAGATAAAGAAAAAAATTTTTTAAAAACCACACACACACACAAAGGAAACAATATTTTTTGTAGAGTTTCTGAGAAGATTCTTTAAAAGCTAAAGCACTGCACTTTGCCTTTTAGGTTCTAGGGTTAGGTCTGGGTGCCGCCATTTGACCTTGGGGGGACTTGGACAGGTTGCAAGGAGTCAGCACCCCATCTGTACCTTGGGGTGATGATATCTTCCTCACAGGGATAACATGAATATTAAATAAGGCATAGTTTCTGAAGATAGTGACATGTGAAAGTCCATTAAGAATTGCTAGCTTCATTCCCTTTTAACATTAATAACCCCATTTTCTCAAAGGTTATATGAGGGTTTGAAAGTATCTAAAAATCTACTCTGAAAAATATACAGATGCATAGTTAAATGCATCCAAAACCCAAGAACATGAGGAAAGGGCATTTTATGTTTTGTCCACAGTAGCAGAAGATATCAGTAAATACTCCACAATGACAAAAGCAAAATAATTCACCCTTTTAAGTTCTTTCTAATTTTTCCCTTTTGTGAACACATTTGTGATATTTCATTTTTGCTATTTTCAAAAAATAGGGTATCATATTTTTTCACAATAAACCCCATGACCTTGTTAATAGCACTGGATCCTCATTTAAGTTGCTGTGTGGCAACTGAGTTCTGGGGAATTCCAGGGCTGGTAGTTACCTCTTTAG
The DNA here is from genome assembly GCF_047511675.1 of Marmota flaviventris. NCBI lineage: Eukaryota > Metazoa > Chordata > Mammalia > Rodentia > Sciuridae > Marmota > Marmota flaviventris. Next base: position 175,499,872 of record NC_092500.1, read on the forward strand.
GGCATAGGAATTGATTTTTATCATCTTTCATCTTGTCACATAAAGATCTGCAGAGTGCTCTTTGGGCCCCAATCTAAGACCCTCCCATAAAATTGGCAAAACTGAGTAAGATTATAGGTTCCATGCTGAGAGTACTGGGAGTAAGAAAGCACTGATCTTTGGAAGTTTATAAGTGGCAGGTATAACCTGCCTCCTCTAATTGGAATACAAATACTGAGCCACATTTGTTTTTCAAATCAAATTAGCTCCTTAGATCTCTGTGTGTAAAATACATGCTCACTCTGTTAACTAATATGTCAACCTAACATTCTATTATAATATGTTTATTCTTCTAAATATAGCAGTAAAGTTATTAAGGAAATGTGAAAAATGCTTCCGCTCTATCAGTGTGATCATGTAGCACTGTCTTAGGGTAAGCTCAGTGTGTGATGTTTATGCTGTGTGTGTACTGATTGACAGGTTATGAGTACATAGGTATGGATCTCTGTTTCCATGAGCACCAAACTTATAGTTTATCAGAGTTCCTCCCAGAGCACATTTTGTCTTATGAAATTTACACCAAATTGCCTCCCAGAATATGAGAGAGTTTTAGGAAAATTTAACTTCAGAAAAACATTGTGTTTTGCTAAATAAATAATGTACACAGCAAGGTTGAGCTTGTACAGAACTCTCTTGTGGATTGCAGATGTCATGGTTGGGCATCCTTAGCCCAGCAGCCCATCTGAAATCTGGTATCTTAAAGAGCAAATGCACAACTTTACACTGTATTGTAACATTGTTTTAGGCTCTGAACACCACATTGTCCATTAAAATGATTTGTGGAGTCAGCATAGCCCCACATCCTCCCTTTGTGCAGTCTCCAAGCTGACCCAATCAATGTGGCTTCAGACTGCCCGAAATCCAAGCACACACCTTAAAAAGAGCTCCAGGTTCTTCTATTCATTCTACTGTTCACAATATTTGTAGTATTTATTGAGTAGCTAAAATGGGCTGAAATCTCAAAGACAGTGAACTTCATAAACAGAGTTTGGGTTCTAATGCTTTGTTGACTATTCATTCACTTTCAATTTGTGTTGCAAAATGTCTTATATGGATGTATAAACTCTAAAGTACATGAAGTTTTAAGATATTCAATATGCTTGCATTTTATGAAATCAAATACAGTAATTTCATGTTCTTAGGAATACATTCGTGATATTCATACATAAAATGACAAAATCTTCAGTGAATTAAGCAATTTTTTCTAATCAAGGAATTCTGAGATGCTGATTTTTTGGAAAGGTAACACAACTTATGTAAGGAGCTCTTAATTTTTACATGTGCATTTCAAAAATGATCAACAAATGCTTTTATATGCATTGGTAGCTGCTTCTCTACCAGACAGCAGAATCTGAAATTATGGTTGACTAGATTTTATCTGCCTGAAAGTTTCACCACGGAGGGAAACAGCGGGGCACTGTGTGGCTGTGAAGATGTAGAAAGTGGCCTCCCTCAGATTAGGATGATGCTTGCCCACAGTATCACACACTCATGTGGCACAAGAAATGCTTAAATTATCAGAGAATACATATTCAGACTACTGATTACAAAGAAAAATCCACTGATGTAAAATCCAACATCCGTTATGCATCACTGTAAAAATAACATTTTTAAATTCTTGGATTCTTCTAATGGCTAAAAAAGTCTCTATATAAAGCTCCACCTTGAAGAAATTGATCTATCTGAATACATATTCTGGTAACTAATAACTGAACATCTTAACATATTTTGATCAATAAAGCTTTCTGTTTGTTTGCTTGTTGTTTGTTTTGTAGTGCTGGGGAAGGAACCTAGGGCCTCATACAGGCTAGGAAAGTGCTTTACCACTGAACTACACATCCAGCCAAGGTTTGGGAGTTTGTTCGGTTATTTGTTTTTTTCAATCAGGAAACTGAAATTATAAGGGCAAATATTTAAGTCTATAGTTGAGTGGGTTGATATTGAAAAGCTATTGCAAAACTAAGTATTTTCAGATAAGAAGTAATTGATTTAATTAATTGATAAAATTCATTTGAAGAGAGCACAATTTCTGGATGCAAGTTCTTATTTAAAATCATCTATTTTAAACCAACTTCCTTTAGTTTAGGTCCACAGGAAAAAGAGGTTTAAGTTTATTTTGCTGTTCATTAAACAATAGCATTCACAACAAGAAGCCCTTAGTATTTGTGTAAAACTTAAAAATACAGTTTTACGATTCAAACTCACAAAGTCATAACTATTCAATTTACTTAAAAGCAAAGAAAAACAAAAATGGATAACAAGAGTGTGATTTTTTCCCCTAAAAAGTGAGAAAGCTGACCCATAAGGAATCACATGTGACGTCTCAGAGCCCGGTGCAGAGGACTCCTCCACCCAGCAATCCCCATGTGGTGCTTGGGCCTATCCTTCTGTGCTACCTTGTTTTTTGCTCCTATTACTATTTATATATAAGCAAATTAAGTGTGATCTCTTCACTCGTGTCTGCCTCTAAATCATTTTACCATTTACTGATTTATGTAAACAACGGAAGCATTGATAACGTCAGACTTCCATGTTAAATTCATCTTCTACACGTGGACAATACAGCATAATCCGGTTTGTTGTGGTTGTTGCTATTGCTCATTCATTTTTTGGAAAAAATTATGTGATATGCATAGAATATAACTTTTAATGTAGATTTTCATGTGGAAAAACAATGGAGGAGAGGAAGGGGATGTGGAGATAGGAAAGACAGTAGAATGAAACAGACTTTATTACTGTAGGTATATGTGTGACTGCATGACCAATATGATTCTGCAACATGTACACTCAGAAAAATGAGAAGTTATATCCCATCTATGTTTGGTATATCAAAGTGCCTAAATGCATTCTACTGTCATGTATAACTAATTTAAACAAATTTAAAAATTTAAGAAAAATGAACAAATTGAGTCAATTCTCTGATATGAATTGTTACTTTTATAAATTTAACACTCAGAACAAATGAGCAATTGTTTTTTTTCATTCACATACAGATTCTTTCACTGTAGAAATTCATAGTGAAAAACTGAATTGAGTTCATGATGTTAAGTCACTGGAAAACATTTTCAATCGTCAAACCTAGAAATCTATGCAAGAGTAATCTTTAAAATCACAGAAAATCCAGAAGTTAATTCACAGGATTCCCTTCTATAAATTCAGTAGGCTGACCAGTCAAAGATGATATAGAAACTCAAGTTATACTAACATTATTACAGAGCACCCAACATTGTCTCTGATAGCCATGCCAGGAATTGTACAGGTCACAGAACGACCTAGGTATTGAGGTGGATTTACCATCATCTCCCCAAAAGATGAATGACCCCAGCATGAGAATTCTTTCTCCCTTGCCCCAAACCACACTCCCCACACCCTGACACACACGCCTTCACCTGTCCCGACCCTTGCTCTATCAACTCTTCCTGCCTGTGCACCCTCAGCATCTCCACGTCCTCTGGCCCAGGGTCCATGCCCAGCTGCTCAGGGCTGTGGTGACTGAGTTGCCACACTGGATCCAGGTCACCCACACCAACGTCACACCTTCACTTTGCTGCCTCAGCCAACATTGGCATGGGGCTGAGATGGGTGCAGGCTCCTTCTGCCAAAGGTGGGAGTGCTCCAGTGGAAAACTCGGACTCCTGGCCTCAGTGGCTGCTCCTGCTCCTGCGCCTCCTTCCCCGGTCTCCACAGTGTTCAGACCTGCACCGCCGTCGGCAGGCTGTCTCACCTCCTCAGCTTTCTCCGTCATCCAAGCTGCTTTCCTTTCTCTTTTCTTTGTCTTATCCTCCTTCCTTCACTGTTCCGGCTCATGAGATTCACGTGTGTGTGTGTGTGTGTGTGTGTGTGTGTGTGTGTGTGTGGTGCTGGGGGTCGAACCCAGGGCCTTATGCACGTGAGGCAAGCACTCTACCAACTGAGCTATAGCCCCAGCCCTTGAGATTCACTTTTTCCACACTTAAGTACTTAAGCTGCCTCTAGATCCTCTCTGATTTTAAAATATTTTTCTCTTCAATATTTATAACTCTATATTAGCTTAACTTGATTTTCTGCCGGACTTTTCTTTCTCAATTTTGCTAATAATTCCTTTGTATCTTAAACAGTCCTTTCCTTTTGGATTCCATGGTGGGGACTTTCTTTGGCTCACTCTGCATTGCCCATAAAATGATCTCATCTTCCTATTGGCCATCCGGTTTGCATACATATCCAAATCTGGACACCCCTTCTGAGTAGATATGGTACCTCCAAAGGCTCCCTGGACACCTAATGGGAACCAAATGTTCCACGCAGACGAAACGAAACTCCTCATCCCAGCACAAGCCGTCCCAGCCCTCGTCTGCTTTTCTCACCTGAATCAGATCTCTCACTTTGCCATGCAGCAGGGACCGAGATTGGCAGCCTCTCTCCCTGACTGCTCATAGATCTATCTGCTGCACATACTCTCTGGCGCTACTTAAATGAAGGCAATCATCCTTTTATGCTTGATTTACTGTAACAGCTTCCTAAATAGTCTACTTACCTGCAATTTTAAAGTTATTGGACTGATTCCCCACATCCAATTTGGAATGATCATTCTACAGTTCAAATCTGATCCTGTCACTTTTTTGGTTAAAGCCCTTAATTGGCTCATCTAGGTCAAAAGCATCTGTGATAGCAAGAGTGACCCTGTATCTCAGGCTGAGTTGTCTAGAAGCACACACTGAGATGGCCGTCTATGACATAAATCTTATTAGGTACTGCTATGACATTTCAGAGGGTCATTCTCAGAACATTGCCTGCACAAGGCAGAGATAGAAGGACTGGTCCAAGGACTTCTGTGATGTAGTAAAAGGGCCTCAGTTAATCCCAGAGGGAGCTTTGGGTCCGGGATGGGCCTCTTTAGTTATCCCAAATTAAGACAAGGGGGCGGAGTCTCTGTATGGCCATCATGGTCCAATCACTGGTACTGGCTGGGAGGAGAGAGCACCCTGAGGAACTTAGTGTCTATGGCTAAGAAAGGACACAGGTTTGGGCCAATGTTCGTCATTTCCTTCACCAGCTGGGGGATGAGTGTCTTCCTGCGAAGAGAGAGCTTAAAGCAGTGAGAACAGCACCCATGTCCCTGGATATCCAATTTGACGGGACTATTATAGTTTGGATGTGAGGTGTCCTCAAAAGCTCCCTTGTGAGACAATGTAAGAAGGTTCAGAGAAGACAAGATTGGGTGAATTAACCACCTGATGGGATTAACAGAGTGGTAACTGGAGGCAGGTGGGTTGTGGCTGGAGGAGGTGGGTATTGGGCATATGCCTTTGGGGTACATATTTGGTATCTGGAGAGTGGAGTCTCTCTGCTTCCTGATCTTCCCGTGAACTGCTTTCCTCTGACACACTGTTCCACCATGATGTCCTGTCTCACCTTGATCCCCAAGGAATGGAGTCGGCCTCTTATGGACTGAGACCTCTGAAAGAGTGAGCCCCTAAATAAACTCTTGCTCCTCTATAGTTGTTTTGTTGGGTCTGTTAGTTAGTCAGCAGTAAAATAGCTGACTAACACAGGGACAGACCCAGGCAGGCCTCTTGATGCTGTGCAGTTATGCATCATTTCCTCTGGATTTAACCTCAGATAGATGGTGCCTGTAGGAGCTTGCTGGGGCCACCACCACGAAATGTCCAGAGGATTAGTTTAAATAACAGAGATTCATCTCTTACCCTGTGGGTGGATTTTCACCCAAGACTAGGATCAGGTTCTCCTGAGGCCTCTCTCCTTGGCTCGTAGATTTGTTTTCTCCTGTGTCTCCTTGTGCTCTTCCCTGTGTCCCCCGATTTCCTCTTTATAAGAATTGCACTAATTAGATGAGATGGGGGCTCACCAATGTTACCTCAAGCCCCCCTGTACAAGCCCTGCCTCCAGACACAGCCCCACTCTGAGGCCTTGGGCTTCAGCACGTGAATTCTGAGGGGACGTTCCGGGCTGCAGCTGGTACCTTAGATTTCGGCTACCTTCTCGTATCTCTCTGCCCTGTTGGCCTTTCTAGTTTTATCTCAACTTTTTGTTGTTGTTGTTGTTTATGATACTGGGGATTGAACCCAGGAGCACTTAACCACTGAGTCCCACCCCCAGCCCTTTTTATAACTTATTTTGAGACAGGGTCTCACTAAGTTACTGAAGCTGGCTTTGAACGCCACCTGCCTCAGCCTCTGAGACACTGGGATTACAAATGTGCGCCCCGGCTTGACCTTGTCTACGGGCATCTCTAGGTATTCTTTTCCACACGACAGAGATCCTTTCCCTTTGCTGATCACAAGGCCCAGGTGCTGTTCAGCTGTGTCTTCCTCTGGGGATGCCGACCTTCTCCCTTGCAGCAGGCTGGTCTCCTCTGCTGCGCTCTCCTGCAGCAGCAGACACCTTCCTGTTACTGCCTGTTCCTGTGCACTTAGCTGCTCTCTTATCCAGAGCTCCCACCAGTCTGAAGTCCATGAAAACAAAGACCTTGATGTTCCCTCAGAGGATGCATGGTCCCCGAGTTATGATGGTTCAACTTAAAATCTCTGGACTTTTCAATGGATGAAAGTAATCTGCATCCAATGGAAGCTGTACAGAGTTCTGAACCCTGCTCTTTCCTGGCCTGTGATAAGTGGTAAGCTACACTCTGAGGATGCCTCCCCTGCAGGCTCATGGACGTGTTCTGAGTGCATTTAAGGTGGAGGAGGGCAAGCTGTGGTGCTCAGCAGGGCAGATTCCTGATGCATTCTCAACCTCACATTTTCAGCTTACAAGGGTTTCTCCGTGCATTGCCCCATCATCAGTTGAAGAGCATCTATTTGTGTATCTCCATGTGTATCTCAGAACTTTGCTCAGGTATAGGCTAAATACAGCTATTATCTGTTAAGTAAATCACAATTTTAAAAGTGTACATGCATTTAAAGGAATCTGGAACAGACTAAGACCGGATACTTGGGGATGATGGTGGCTAAGGGTCTCAGTGTTCCCCACTTCAGCTCCTAGTCCAGCCCATCTACATTGCCTGAGCCCAGAAACTCAGCTTGGGGTCATGTGGGCATTGGCCAGGTGGTTGTCACCAAGAGGCCACCTGTGCATTTCACTCATTACCCAGCAGTTGTACAGAGCCCCAAGGACTTGTCCAAGAAGCAAACAGTAGGAAAAATAGTTAACAACTATCACTGTCAAGAGCAATGATTAAGGCCTTCAGAGCCTGTTCCTTATGAAATGGAGCTCCTAGGGAAGAGAGAGGAAACGGGCACAATGAGTTTGCAAAAATGAAATTAAGGACATTCAAAACCATGGAGAAGGCTCCCTGGAACTGACAAAGCTGGCCAGCAGAGGGAAGGGCAGTCAGTGCTGAGAACTGGACTGGAGCTGAAATCAGCAAGTGGAAGAACTGAAGCCAAAACCAGGCACCTCAGTGCACACAGACGGTGCCCGGACACAAGACTTGCAGTTCCCGGAAAACCACCCAGCAATATCAGCCCCGGCATGTCGGCATTCAAGGGGAAAGAAACAATTGACAGGTGATTGTTTTAATGACAATACTAAAAAAATACTAGAAAAAAACCTTGGAATAAAAAAGTCTGAAGTCGAGATAGTTCAAGGGAGTATGGTAATAACAGTGGTTTGACTACCATTAGACAATTTATCTTTTCCCTGCAAATAGAAGACCCTGAAAAAGAGCTATAGGAGTAGAATAAGAAGACACTTTCAGAATCCTCCCAGCCCAGTGACTGAGCCAGAGCCTGCAGCAAGATCTGAGTTTAACACAGGAGGCAACACTCAGTCATGACAATCCAGAGCATGTCGACTAAGTCGTCCATACCTGGGTTTCCTCACCTGTAAATCACACATAACAGCACTTACACAACTAACAGCATCCACCCAGATGACAACACGTTTCATATCTGTACTGTTCTTGGAATACCCGCTGGGCAGTATCACTCACTATATTTTGTTTATCAAATAAATAAATAATGAATGCATGAAACATAAGGGGACTGGAGATGAGTGTCCAGAATTACAAATTATTAGCCAGGCAAGGGATGCTCAGAATCACTTGATCAAGGTGAAACTATTTCAAGATGGTGCATCATGGAGAAACAGGTGGTAAAAGCAATAGGTTTCTGGTGTTGAAGTTGGAAAGGGCGACTGTGAAGAGGCAGGGCTTTTCATTGTCCTAAAGGCTTCACTTTTCAGGGCTGCGTGAAGGAGAGTAAGGCACAGCATCAATGGGAGCACGGCTGCTATTGAGTTTTCACATAATGGAGAGGTTGTAAGTGGATCACTACGTGGGAAGACAGCTACTAAGGGAATGGGAAGTTCAGTAGACTTTTCAAGGTAACAAAGAGAAAGAAAGTCAATGGCCAGAACTATGATAAAACTAGCAAAGTTAAAATATCAGAATAAAGGAAACAAAATAAATGATTACCATTGTGTAAAACATAAGCAATAAAACCAAAACAGTAATCATTATGCAATAATTCAACTAGATTCTCCTTTGAAACATAGACTCTCAAATTAAGTTAGAATAAGCAACACTTTTACACTGGTTTTTAAAAAAGTCAATTAATACATAGTATATTACAAAAAAAAGTAAGTTTTGTTTTGTTTGTTTTTTAATGTTAGAAATAAAGGGTGCAGAAATCAATGCCAGACAGGAGAAAGCAGAAGGAAAAGTGGAAAGGAAGGTTAAAAGCACAAATGGTGAATGTTACACAATGAGGAGCACCCGACAGAACAATAGTAAAACTTGCAAAACAGACTCAAGTTTCAAAAAGACACCAAAGGACAGAGTTCCTAAATCTCTGCAGTGCTACACCTTTCGGAATCACAGAAGCTGTGAAAGTGTGTCTTGGATCATCTGGGGTAAGATGTTAGTTATCACGCCCACACACAATTACGAACTGATCATTTGCAAATGTAGCAAAAATAAATTTTTAGAAAATTTAATTTTTTATGCAATAGAAATAAAATTGCTCTGTCAAATTGCCATGGAAAATTTTAAAATCTATTTCTATGTTTCTGTGCTTTCTTCATGATGGACAAGTAGCAAAGAGGCCACAGTCCAGCCTTCATCTCAGATAAAGAACCTCTGCTCAGAGAACTACCGGAGCAGGGGACAAAATGGCCAAGAGCCCTGGAAGCCCACACTGGCCAGACAGACAGGATTCATGAACCACAGGGGACCCCTCACTCCCCCCACAGAAGAAGTACATGTTGGCTCTTCATGGAGCATTCTGTCCTGCTGCAAAGAATATCTAAGATGCAGATATGGGAGGCTTATGGGTACCATCTCCAGACTTAATCTGAGGTGCTCTGAAATAAATCTAAACTACTTGGGGTATGGGGGGATGCTCTCAAAGAAATTTCTTCAAAAATTTAAAACCAAAACTAGTATTTCAGAAAAGAAAATATATGAATTCATAATCTATGTGGTATGGCAAAAAAATGTACTCAGGTGAAAATTAATTAAAGATTATAAATGTCTATATTAATGCAAGGGAAAATCAATAAATAATAAAAACCTTATAAATTTCTTTTAAGATTTAGAAATGTACTAAAGTAAATCAAGAACACTGAAGAAAGAATAGAGATGAAATCTGAAAATCATGTAATAGAAAATATTAAATAAATCAAATAAGAATTTTTTTGAAGTTACATGTAAGTTAAACAAAGTTCTTATGAGCCTATTATGCAAATAAAAGAAAACAAACAGATATATCCAAGAATAATAAGAAGATACTGGAGAGATTCAATTTAAAAAATATATCTGTATAAAATAGGTGATATCCTAGCAAAATAAAAATTTACATACTAACACAATAATAATTGCAAAAATTAAATAGAATATATCATAAAAATTTGGAACAGTACAATCACCATTTTAAAAAATCCTGGGTGATCCCTCTCTTAGTGTTAAACTCTCTCAGATCCTGGAGAAAACGGCAGAGTTCCACAATTAATTTTATGAGAGCAGCACTAATAAGTCAAAAATAAGATCTCTCTTTTTTTCCCTCAAAAAAGAAAAGAGATTCATAGTAGTTTGATCTATCAGTAAAGGTAAAATCTATAAATAAGGCATTACCAAGTGCAACATCAGCTTTAGCATGGAAGTGATACCCAGGTCTTCCGTGCGCAGCTAGGTGTGTGGGTTGTGAACACCTGAGCGTGGCTAAGAGCCGCAGGTTCGCAGGGGGCAACGCTCCATCTGGAGGATGCTGCACTCACAACTGCACGCTCACAACCGCAACGTGTGTGCAGGGAGAGAACCTCACCCCTAATTACACAGCCGGGCATCGTGGGCAGCAGGGGATGCTGAGGTGAGGGACACCTCCAAGGGCCCAGCGGATGACATGGTCAGTCCTACTAAATGGTCACGATGCCTCTCTGCCAGCAGTATTTACACCTACGACAAGCAAGGGATGTCTTCTCAGAGATCCTCTGTCAGACGGAAACCTTCTCAATGTGCTCTGGATTCCAGGCTGCATGGAACTTGGGAACTCAAACTTCTTTTAAACAACAAAAAGAAGCTTAAACGGTGAAGAAGCAGCCTCCCAGCACCCACCACCACCTCGCAGGAAGCCTGACACCACGGACCGCGGAGGAAGAGGCAGGCAGCACAGGGGCCTTGTGGACTGGGCACGTGGGTGTCCCGTGTCCTGAGTGTCTTCTCCCCGGCAAGTCCCCCTGAGAAAGCCCAGCCCTCACCCGCACCCTCCGCTGCTTCTCAGGGCCGCGGTGGGAACCCTGGAAAGGGGGACTAGAATGGGCTGTCCTACCTCTCATTGGTTACTCAGATCCTAAGAGAACTCTAATAAAACTGGGGAGAGTGAAAGGAGCTAAATGGACCTAAGTTTTCTCCGCTTTCTTTGAGGTCAAATGGCTTCTGTACACTGTGGCGAGTTGTCTGTTACCCTGTAATACCTGCTACACCCTAAGAAAGTAATAAAAAGCCATATACTCAAAAGCACAGTAAATAAGCCAAGGTGAAATCTTGAAAGCTTTCAAATAACCCAGAGAATGTTAAATGAAAAAAGAAAGTGGAATATTCAGCGAACAGAAAATAAATAATTAATATTGATAACAACAGAATGGCAGACTTAAACTAACAAGTAAAGAATTACCTTAAGTGTATGTGGCCTAAACACACTCTACAAATGACAGAAGTTGGTCGTAAAAATTTTTAAAAAGATACTTTGTATTGTTTATTTAAAAAATGGCTTCCAATATAGGTAGTTTGAACAAAAAAGGATCAGAAATATATATATATATATATATATATATATATATATATATATATATATATATATATATATATTGCAAATCTTAATCAAGAAATGTTAATGTTAGATAAAGGCGATTTCAGAGAAAAAGATTACTAGACACAAGGATGACAGGAAAGATTATTTTCCAGAAGGAGAATGTAAAGATCCTATACCCATAAGTGCCAAATAAAAGAGTTTCAAATAAAAAGATGCAGACGCTGATGGAGTTCATGGGGGAAATACAAGAAAACTCCTCCAGGAGACAAAATAGAACACTCCCTCTTAGAGCTCCATGCACGACTAGCAGGGGTGCAGGTTTCTCAACTATCTCACCAATATTCTGTGAGCTTGGCAAGATCACTTTGGAGTCAAATGGACAGAGGCTACACAGGATCTCTCTGCATTATTTCTTATAACTGCATATGAATCTGCAACCATTTTAAAACCGAAAGTTTCATACAAAAAAGAGAGAGAGAGAGAGAGAGAAAATGAAGCTCCGAGAAATTCTGAGATTTGCTCAAAGCAAACTTAAACAAATGTCAACATGTGATAGAAGAGGCATGCCCACAATTAAGAATCACTTAGGAAACTATTTACAGACAATGTGATATAAATGTTAAATGAAGATGAACAGGCAGCAAGTGAGAACTTAGATTCCTATATTGCCTGTGGTCCAAGTTGATTCTTAAACCAATACTGATCTCTTAAGCAAAATAGATGAGTGAAAGATTCAATGACAGATGTTAGTGAAAGAGAGCAAAAGCCACACTAGAACCCTAGCCCCACCCCTGAGACCTTCGTCTCTTCTCTGGCGTATTAAAATCACAATCATCTCATTTCAGAAATGAGTGCTGACCTTCTTCTTCAACCCTTGTGCTAATCCACTGGCATTAAAAGCAATACAGAGGCAGAGAGTCCCCATTTGAGCTCTCTTCTCTATGAACAAATTATAATTATGAAATATTGATAACTGCTCCTTGCAGGAGTGGCCACTTGGCCCTCGGAAGGGTGCATTACAACTTGTGACGGATGCTCAGAACGAGGGAATGGGCTTGGTAAGAGGAAATCAATATGAAAGAGCTTGGCATGAACCCACTGGTACTAAATAATGTATAAACTCAAAAGCAAGAGCTGGCAGAACAGCGGAACAGAGTCCATCCCTCTGGGTGTTCTCAGGTGGCGGGCAGCGGGGAGTCAGGGTTTGGTTTGCAGCTCCACCTGGATGGCATGTTCACAGTCCATTTTATTCTGCAGCAGACATGGAGTAGAGCACTTGCCCTCCTCACTCAGGTTATTGTGAAGACAGAGTCAAAAGCCTATTGCTGATGTGCGGCAGCTCAAAATTGATGTGACTGTAATGACCCTGTGTTTTCCTTAGGACTCTGAGTTTCCATGTGCCTCTTCTTCCACATTCCTGGACACCTTTACAACTATTTAAATAATCACTTGTCATTTGAGTTCAGGGATAAAATTACAGAAAGAAAGGAGTCAAAATAGCTAACATTTGCTGGGTCTATTTTGTGAGGTTACATTGTTCCTTGCGTATTTTTTGGATGGGTTGCTTCTGTTTTACCTGGGTATATTGCTCCCCCCAACCTTCATGATTCAGTAAATTATCCAGAGCTAATAAATAGACTCATAAAGTTAAAGGGGTCTCGAAGAGATTGAGAATCCCTCCCTGCTCAATGGTTTCTGGCCTGACAATAAGTTCCCGTCATGTCACACAGCAATTTGAAGGGCCTTAGATCTTAAACAAGGTGCTTTGATAACTGTGTTGCTCTTTGGGAGCCTGCATACAACACTGTCTTAAATTACTCACTCTTGATGTTATTTTAAAATATTTATGAATGATACTTTTCATTTAATATGTTATATTTGTAGTGTTAGTATTCCTGGTTGGTGACATTCATATGCAATTAATTCTTAATAAAATTAATCTCTGTTTCAAAGATGAAGAAACAGAATTTGGAAGATTAGTTGAATACCATCAGGCTATTTCTTTAAGAAATAATAAAGGAGTGACTCAAATATTGGTGACATGGCATTGAAGTCAATGTGTTCTGCCCTCTCTGGCCTCCTGGACATGTTTAAATCATACACATGGTGCCATTTCACTACGGTCCGTCGGAAAAGCTAATCCTAAGGAAGCAGTCTGAGTTCAGGCACACTGCTGATCAGAGGAGAAGACAAAGGACAGCGACGGGGTGGTCAGTTTCCACAGGTGGTAGATGGGGTCCTTTTGAGGTGCATTACACAGTCTGTAAAGCAGACAGACATCACAACCGATCCTCTCTCTTCTTAGACCCACAGATGGACATTTAATTATTCCTCAATAGTGAACATTTGCTTGTACATTAATTTCAAGTAACAAGCATTGTATAGTACTTATTTTTATCTGAATCAGATTAAATTCTGATGTACTTTTCATCTAATTTAATATATTATGTAAACGCTTTATATATTATATATTATATATATAACATGTTAAATGAACTTATGTTTATCAACTGAAATATCTAAGTTTCTTTGTTAAGAAAACAATCCAGACATTTAAAAAATAAAAAAAAGAAGTGATCTTATTTAGAAATTCTTCAGAACAATGTTTTTCAAGATAAATCATATTCACCATTTGAGAAAGGAGGCAAATAAACACAAAGTCTCTAATTTAGACTATGTAGATGTTTTCTGAGCACAACAGCTGAGTAAGCATGGCAGGATGAATTCTGACCCTCTGCCTGGCACCACCGTATCCACGCCACGTAGTAGACAGGGTCAGAAGGTCAGACAGTCAGCAAGGTGTGGAAGCAAACATTGGTGAATCAACAAAGCAAGAAACAATTGTTTCCTATATATTATTAAAAGCAGATCATCTAATGGAAATAAGGAGAAACAACTCCCAGGATTTGAGTTTGGAATGTTTAATATGCAAGCATAGGAGGCAAGACATCTTAAATAATTTATTAGCTTACTATCAGCAAAATTCAGCTTGCTTAGACAGTTGACCCTTTGTACTGGGTGGGTGGAGGGGATTGTATTATGGACTCAAAGAAATGAGAATCAAAACGATTGTGAAAAACACTGCCTCTGGGTGAACATGGACAGACAATTTTATTGTCATTATTCATGAACAGTGTGGTATAATAACTATTGACAGAAACTTTACACAATACTAGGTAGTATAAGTACAGAAGATGGAACATACATGAAGGGGTCTGAGAAGGTCATGTGTAGGCATCATGCCATTTTATATGAAGGCTCTGAGCCTCTTTAGCCTTCCCTAGGAGTCCAGGAAGCATGCCCCATGGACAGTAAGGGATGCCTATAATTTATTTTCCTTTCCATTTTGGATTATTTTTCCCATTGTATTGTTATCATATTTTGATCTGAAATCCACCATTTTCACATTGCCACAATGAGCTGATCCAGACTTGGAGGTGCACAGATACCTTTACGAGCAGTCAAAGCCTCTTAAGATCCACAAAATAAGCCAGCACCAGCCAGAAGATCTCTGTGATTAATCTCAGCCTTTAAAACTCCAGGGGATGTCACAAAGCCCCTAAAATACTTGGTAATGAACTATAATTTTGTCAACTTCGGTTTTTATTGTAATGCAAGGGTTCTGTTATTCAGTGTGCTACACCAGAAAGCCATTGGTGGAAACGTAAATGTTTTCAGAATGTAGGCAGAAAAATGATCCCCAAATTGTTAAAATATATGTACATGTATCTTTGTAATGAAGTATTGTTGCTGCTTTGAAATATAGTTTTAAAATTAAAAAAAATGGTTTAATGTTTTGTAATTTAAAACAAGGGAGATTATTTTTCATAGTCTCATAGTTTTACAGTTTAAGATTCTGAGAATAAATGAATTGTTCAGTTTTATAATCTCAAAGTAACAAATCTCAGAGTTCAACCAATGCCTAACTGTCACTGGTAAAAACCCATGTTGTCACAGAATGCTTTATTTCTCAGTTAAACCATGATAATCTCCCAGGACTCATTTCAAAACTCTAGAAGTCTTGAAACTAAAATTTTACTATATTACTTTTAAGCATCAAAATTTGTTTTTCTTGTCAAAATCAGTGATTTGGTGTTTAAATTAAAAATGGTCCTTCTTACACTGGAGTTATGGGAATATTTTGGTGTATAATGTCAAAGGTTGATGAGATAAGTTTGGCAGTGTGCAATATTTTATTTCATCCAACTTCAGCATTATTTTTTATCTGATGAAAAATTATTGTTAGGGCTTTTTTTTTTTGTCAATTATCTAGGTTTAGTGCTGTTTTGGTTTCACTCACTAATAGATCAAATAAGGAAGGAGCAGCAGGTGACCACCTCCTCCCAGGACAGCCCAGACCCCTGCAGATGGACCTGCTGGGTCACAGGAGCAGCAGGGAGGGGCCACCTCACATGTCCAAACAGCAGCATGTCTGCGTAGCATGACGGGGCTTTCCTGAGGGCCTCCTGTAACAACATCCGATCATACTTGAAACCCATTCTTTCTAATATTAGGGGGAGAATGAGGCCAGAGGTACAGAGATCACTGTGCCTGGGTTGGGGGTGGGTAGGTAGGGTGGGGGTTGTTCTGCTCTGTCGTCTTAGAGGTGTTGAGCTTCAAAATAACATGGAAGCATTGTCCATGGGGTCACAGGCCTCAGAGCCCTGCCTGGAAAGTGCCAAGCACCCAGCAGATGGAGTGGTGGTGAGCATCCCCTGTCACTAGGGGGATGCTGTCTGGGAGTCAGACTTGTCTTTCAGAATCAGTGGAAGACAGTGGTTCTTAAATCACTCAGGGATGGATATCGCAGGAGGTATGTGATCTCCCTGGCCAGGAAGACCAAGCTACTGGGACACAGACTCTAATGTAAGCAAATTGATAGTAATTGTTAAACAATTTTGTTTGATTAATTTAAAATATATTGACTACTTTTAAAAATACAGGTATATGAAAGAGAAAAGTCCTACTTATGAGGACACGTTGTTCATTTGAATTCCCACCAGGCTTTGATACCATCGCCAGAGGAGTGTTGTCTGAACCATTGGAATGGAGAACTAAAGCCACTGTGTTTCCTGGGGAAATGGATGATCAGAATCAGACTGAGACTGAAAACACTCTACATTTAACATTCTCTTTATCTCTAGGGGGAAATCCATCAACCAAGAAGCCTCATTGGATTGACCTTGACCTTGACACGGACTGCAGGGACCAGGTGGGGAGAAGAACTGAGGACTCTTCTGAACTGGCTGAGTCATGTGAACACTGCTTTGGAACAGACGAGATAGAGATGACAGGGCCGTGACAAGAGAGGACAGCAGGAAGACAGAGCACAGACATGGAAACAGACTCGTTGGGGTATTTGTCCTGCCCATGGACCCTCCCCCAGTCCATGCCTGCCTTTTCTCTTATTCCCACTTACTCACTAATCTTGTCAGGTCTACTGGTGGGGCAAGTGCCATGCTAGGCCCAGTGGGCAAAATACAATGACAGAGGAAAAAGCGTCCATGAAGTCACATGGACCATGTGTTCAGAGACCTCCATTACTGTGCTCTTTAGCCTGGGAGAAGTTAATGAACTTCCCTCGGCCTCAGGTGACTTTCAACAGGTGGAAAGGGAATTCCTGCTTCTCAGGAGTAAGGAGAACATTGAGGTCTTGCCACAGCAACATTCCGAGAACAACCAAGCATGCATACATCAGTGGTCCCATGAGAGTCCATCGCCCGGTGACGCCACCCATCTCAGTTTGTGCAGCCACACCCTAAGTTGTTCAAAAACGCTGCAGCTGCCTGATGACTGTAGTTTAATTCCTTAGGTTGAACATCTGGCTCTTAGTCATTACAGAAATGTTTTATATGATTATTAATATTTATTGTTCACTCATTTATAAATTTACTCAAAAATAACAAATTAAAAACTTATATATCCCCCCCCCCCTTTCTCGCTCACATGTGCACACATGCCCTCTGTCTGCTCTTATTCAATGAAGGTCAGCGTAGTAGAGAATTCTGTAAATAAAGATAGGGTGTGGCATCTCCAGGGTGTGGTCAGCTCTCCTAGAGACTTTCCCAGTCCCGTCTCTGTCATCATCCCTCCTAGGAACATTAGGGGACATTGCTAAACACTTGCTTGGCAGCCTCCCTGGAGTCTGGAAGAGTTATCAGTGAAAAATCTAATGGAAGACTTCCTTAGAAAGTGCTTTTCACTGGAAATGCCCCTTTCCAGTTCCCAGGCACATAAATACGCAGTGACAAGGACAGCAGCCATAGAGCAGGAGACTACTCAAACTATTCATGAAGAGAAAGGGCGTCGTCATTGAGTAAGCCAGTGGGCCAGTGGTCTGTTAGGACCTTGGTCTTTCTGCTGTTTACGTTTTCCCCATATTTCCCACTTGGGCATTGTAACTGACATGGTGATGGCATTGTCACACAGTCATGCGTGCACACAGCATGACAATATGGTTTGGTCAACATCACTGCCCAGCATCCCCCTTTCCCTTCTCTCCTCCTTCCCCCAGTCCCTTTCCATCAGATCCCCACTACACCTTTCTTTTCCTTTTTCCTCTCTAGCTTCCACATATGAGAGAAAACCTGTGACCCTTGACCTTCTGTGTTTGGCTTATGTCATTCAACATAATCCTTTCAAGTTCCATCCACTTTTCTGCAAATGACCTGATTTCATTTTCCTTTAGGGGCTGCATGAAACCCTAGTGTGTATACACACCCCACATTGTCTTCATCAGATTCCCTGTTGATGGACAACTCAGCTAGTTCCATGGTTTCTGCCACTAATTTTTGAGGGTTTTTCAGAACCACTCCTTTTCATCTCTGCCTTGGTACAAACATACCCATACTAGAGTTTTGTTACAATCTCCATAGGCCCCTACACTGCTATTTTTCCCATTTTATTTTCTGTTGATTATGTTGAGTAATTTCCATTTTTCCATCTCCAGGTACTTTGGCTCTTTTCATGGTTGCCTCCACTTTGCTGTTGAGCCCATTCATCTTTCAAAATTCATTTATATTTTCAAAATAAAAAAATTCCATTTTGTTGAATTTTTTATTTTTTACTCCTTGCTGAGATTTTCTGTTTCTTTACCAAAAACTTAGTTTTTTATTTGTTTGTTTGATTGAAGAAAAATTCTTAAAAGCCACAAGAAAGAAATAACAATTCAAATGATGGTGAATTTCTATCAGACACCTGGGAGGCTGGAGGGAAGTAGTACAATGTTTTTCAAGCATTTTTTAAAGAAAAGAATAATCGGAATCCTATGTTCACAAAAAAAATAACTTTCAGAAAAGAAGTGGAACTCAAGACTGTCAGATGAAGAAAAACTAAGAGATTCATCACCAGAAGACTTAACAAAGAGAATAACCAGTGGGCCTTTTAAAGAGAGAGGAAATGTTTGCAGAAGGAGCCGTGGAGTGCAGGGAGGGAGAGCATAGTGACCGTGACTGTGGGTAAACTTTAGAGTCGTTTTCTCCTTTGAGTTTTGAAAACTGTGTTTGATGTTGAAACCAAAATCATAACACTTCCTATAGAGATAGGAAATAACATTATAAATGTGGAAGGATCTCCCCCATTCAGGACCTAAGAAGAGGAGCACTTGCTACCCTTTGCTCAAAGTGGAAAAATAACAAAAACAGACTGTGAAAAGTCATACATTTATAGCATAATATGTAATGCAACCACCGAGAAGCCATCCAGAGACAGATATGTATAAGCACATTTCAATTAAATCAGGGTAGAATTCTAAAAATCTATTAGAGGAACAAGAAGTCAGGAAACTTAAAATAGGTGAGAGAGAGAGAGAGAGAGAGAGAGAGAGAGAGAGAGAGAGAACAGAAAGCAAAAACGAAATGCTCGATATATGCCATATTATAATGATGATTACATTAAATGTAAAGGGTCTGAATATATCAATTAAAAATAAAAATGGTGGAGTGGATTAGAAACCTAGGCCATGCTCTCCAGAAGTAACTTACCTGAAACATAACAGAATTGTCACTTGAAAGTGAAAGGACCAAATAATACATACATATCATGCAAACATTAAAAAATTAAAAAAAGAAAGAAGCCAGGGCGACCATGTTGATATCAAACAGTAGACTTCAAAGCACAGGAACGTCATACGCCAAGACACAGGCCGTATCATGACAGCAGGGTCAATCCAGGAAGAAGAAAAGGGATCCTCGAGGTGAAGGCACCAAATCACAGAGCAGCAGGGTTCATGGAACAGCAACTGATGGATCAGGAGGAGAGAATCAGCAGCCCACCATCACGGCTGGAGAATGACGGAAGGAGTCAGACAGAAAATCAGCAAGGACAGACGGAATCCACAGAACTTTACAGAGATGCTCCTGAGAACACAGAGCACAGTCTTTTAGAGGCCATGGAATGAGGTCAGGATGTACCCTACTCTAGGTCATGCATGTAATGAAAATGCAGAACCCTGAAATCAGACTGCGTGCATGGTCAGCCTGCAGTGGAATAAACCAAATCAACAACAGAGGATAACGGAAACCCCCAGACACCTAGGAACTATGCAACACACTTCAAAGTAATCCAAAGAATGGAGAAAACCTAAGAGAAATAAAAATACTTTAAAAATGAATGAGGATGTATCAAAAGTTGTGCCAAGAGAGGGCAGAGGAATTATATTTTAGTACTAAATGCAAACATTAGAAAAGAGGACAAGTTTCAAATCAATGATCTGAGTTCCCTTCTCAAGAACAAATAAGAAAAAGGCAAACCAAATGAAGTGCAAAGAAATAAGGACACCAGCAGAAAGTGATGAATTTAAAAAAAAAAAACTATACAGAAAATTAATGAAAGACGTGTTTCTTTAAAAAGTTAATGAAATTGGCAAGTGTTTACCCATACCAAAAACGTCCATGTGAGCACAGATCTTGAAGGCATCAAAGTGATAAGTAAAAGACAATCTATGTAGTGGGAGAAAATATCTCCAGGGCACCTATCTGATGAAGAACTGCTCTTAACTCTTAGATGTCAATAGTAAAATAAATAAATAAATAAATTTGTGTGTGTGTGTGTGTGTGTGTACTTGGTTCATCTTATCACACACACACACACAAAAACACACACACATACACACGCAAAATGGGTAAAAGAAACAAATACATAATTCATCAAAAGAGGAAATAGAGATGGAAAGTAGGCTCAGGAAAAATGAAAGTTCCATGCCACTTAGCCATTAGGGTGATATGATCAACACCGCGATGTGATATTACAGCACCCCTTTCAGAATGCACAAAATAAAGGGACAAAATAGCACAAAATGCAGGTGAGAAATGCATGATAAATGCAGAGAGACTAGATCCCTCCTGGACTGCTCCTATGAATGAGAAATTATACAAACATAGGGGAAAACAGCAGGGTGGATTGTATAAAATACTAAAAACACAATTAGCACACAAAAAGCAACTTTCCTTAGTTATTTGTCCAGAGAAACAAATGCTTAGATTCACACAAAAACTGTACATGAACACTCACAGCCAGGCCCTCTGTGGTGGCCAAATTTGAAAGCAGTCCCCCTGTCTGTGAGTAGGTGAACAGCTGAGCAAGGTGGCCCTGAGCAGGGTGAACTGTGACAGGGACAAGGACCTGGTGCATCCCACACTCAGGTCAAATGAACAGCACCAGTCACCAAAGATTGCCATTGCATCCTGTCTTTACCAAAGACTGAATGACAGTTATCAACATGGAGCCAGCTTAGTCGTCCCCATAGGGATGGGCTGGGGCTGGAAGAGATGGGCATGAGTTCGGTAAGGGTCACCTGCGGGGCCTGACAAGGGGCAGGTTCTGCGTCTGCACTCTGCTTACTCCATGTCCTGGTTTGCCACTGGGCTCTGGCTTACAAGACTCTACCTTTAGAGGAGCCAGTGAAGGACAGAGAGCATCTCTGTGATATTTTCTATAAAAGCAGTTGAATCTCTAGTTGTCTAAAAACAAATTTTAATTAAAACATGCACATGTACATCCATCATAGTAAATAAGGCATCATGTACAGTATGTGAAGGGAATAGACCTTGAAGCATAGGATTTATTGAACAACTATTTATTGAACCATGCAACCCGTTGTTCTGAGGAAATATGGAAACTAGACAGAAGAGAAAGTAGATGATGCTCTTGCTAAATCATATGCAGTCTAACCTGAAGCTACACTTGCCTGAAAGGCCTGACCTGGATTCTGAACCAAGTACCTTCATCTCATGTTTACCTTGAGTGAGTCTCAGATGGCACTCATGGCCTTCATATCCGCCTGCCTAGTAAGTGCAGGACACCGAGGAGCCCAGACTCCAGGTGTGGGGCTGCACCCTGTGTTGGAAGACCCTCCCTGGGGCCTGCACTCTGGGACTGAGGAGGACAGTAAGTCCAAGTGTCCCTGGACATGTCCCATCTACACATTTTCAAAACTATTGCCCCTTTTTTACCGCCTTCTTTAGGAGCCTCACCGCTGAAAGACCTGACCCACATGGCCACGCAGAACCATTGCCTGGGTTAGAGTCCTCCAAAGAAAGAATGGTACATCTTCGCATTGTATCGTCTTTCACTCTAAAAATTTAAAATCTGAAATGCTCCAGAACCCACATGTTTTTGAGCATTGAGAGGATAGTACAAGTTGAAAATTCCATATCATGCAACATTGTTTTATGCACAAAATCATTAAAAATATTTTTAGATTATTTTCGGGCTATATGGAGAAAGCAAATATAAGACATAAAGAAATTCCATCTTTAGACTAGTCTCCTCTCATTACACATGTGAAAATATTCCAAAATCCCCAAAAAAATCACATCTCCAAAACGACTCTGGTTCCAAGCGTTTTGCACCAGGGATGCTCGACCTGTGTCTGCAGCACAGTTGCCGTGTCTGCCCCAGGGCTCCTGTGCAAACTCCCACAACTGGGCAGCTTCAGAGCACACAGATGTGCACTTCCACTTTTCTAGAGGCTCAAAGGCTGAGTCAGCCAGCAGAACAGCCCACCAGCCCTGAAGTCTCAGGGAGAGCCCTGCCTCTTTCAGCCACTGGTGGCTCCCCATGTTCCTCGCAGCCTAAGTCTAAACTCCACCTCAGTCTTCACATGGCCGCCGCCCTGTGTCTCTGTGTCTGACTACAGTCCACTCACTTAGGTGTGCTGTGGGTTTGTTGTCAGTGTTTCAAGTTATTTCCTAACTTCTCTTGGAGTTTTGTCTTGACCCATTAGTGTTGAAGACTGTGTCCCTTGATTTCCACGTCCTGAATTTCTCAGTCTTCCTTCTGCTGTGGAGTTTTAGTCACATGTCATTATGTCTGGTAGAGAAGTGTTGTATGATTTCATCCTTTTTAATGTACCAAGGCGGTTCCGCGGCATCATCCATGTGGGTCCTGGGAACCGTTCTCTGTGCATCTCAGGGCGTGCTGTCTGGCCTGAGGAGGGAAGGTTCTATGCTCCTTGGTGAGTGGGCTTGGGTGAGGTGGGCCTCACCTCCTCCATTTCTTTGCTTAGCTTCTGCCGGGTTGTTCTGTGCATCTCCTAACGTGGGGTAAGTGAAGTCCTGAACCATTGCTGTAGAACTCTCTCTGCCCGTCTGCTGAGTTTAAATGTTTGTCTTTGTCAGATCTTCTTTTCTTATTGAAGACTTATCAACGAAGTCCTTGGAGCCCTGTTTCATTTAAAGTCCACTTTATCTTCATGAGCTTTAATGCCTTCACAAGCCTGGCTGCCACTGCCCCCTGTAATCCCAGTTCCCAAGGGAGGCAGCAGCGCCTGGCACCCTGAGTTCTGTGGGCCCCAGGTAGGTCCGAAAGATTTGCAGATGATGTCTGCATGGTGCCTTCTGATGGAGGGAAGGACCTAGGACCTTGCTCTCCTTTAAGAGCAAGACCACACCCTGCTGGAGACAAGTCGTCTGGGGTGAGTAGAAACACCACAGATCTTTCTGCTATTTTACAATCATTCCTCTGCCGGGTCACTGTCACCTTGGGCTGCATCCAGAGCTCCTGCACAAGTTCTGCTTTGTCTGTATCTGAACAGCCACGAGCTTGGAGGCCTCAGCTGCCATTCTCTGACAGCACTGCGAAAACCTCTTCTTTGAGAAAAACCTTAAGAAGACTCTGGAAAAGGCAAAGGGAAGCCAAACTTTGCAAGTCACGCTCTGTCCCACAGAGAGCTGTATTATCTGACCACATTTAGGGAAAATATTCTCTCGTGCTGTCCCAGAAAGAGACTGAAAAAGACGAAAAGAAAATTACAGAAAGTCAAGAGTGAGGGAAAAAAATGTGGCCTACACTTCCCCAGGACAAGTGTCATGCAGGACGATCATAGCAGCACCGAGCATGGGCTGGAAGCTTTTAATTCAGTGCTGTCATCTCTTCTATATTTAAGACTTAAAGGGAGAGGCAGAAATAAGCAATATCAATCTTCTTTTCCTTCACATATGGTGATGGGGTTAGAACGGTTTACTTTATTTTTTCACATTTGGTTTAATTTTAATCCAAAGCAAATGCAAACCTTTGTAAGAGACTAAATGCCTGAGTCTCTCACTCCCTTGTGCATCACGAGCTGAGGCTTCTAGAGCATCTTGTCAGGTTTTTGTGAGAGGGAGGTGATGGAGTAGGAGGCGGAAAGGAGTCCTCCATTGAAACGTGGCTTCCTGGCAACACTGGATGTTGGCATGGGAGGGGGATGGGCGTTAGCTGTTCACCACGTGGGAGCCAACTCAGGCAGCACACCAGCCAAACGGCAGAGGCCTGGAGAGCTTCAGTGCTGGCCCCCCAGCACCCCACAGCCTAGTGTTAAGATAGAAGAGTCGGAGGGGCAGCACTTGTGACACACGAGCTGTGCGTGATCCCCCACGTGTGTTTGTGCATTTGTGTGCATAGTGGCAGACACTGTAAATGAGACCCGGAGATTCACCATGCACAGGCCTACAGGAAAAGGGGCAAAGAGGAGAGAGAACTGGGAAATCAAGCTTTGGACCCCAGCTGTTCCTCGCCCCAAGGACTGACTGTTCCTTAACACTTCCTAGTCAGGAACAATAAGGAAAGGACCTTCCTCTCACCCCACCCTGTGCTGATAAAGGCTTAGAAATCACTTTTTCTCCAGATTTGCTGAAGAAGACAAAATAGAGTTAATTGCCACCTCCTGAATCCTATCATCCTGACCATCAAGTGCAGGGACAGTCAAGCCCACAAGACCCCTGGGCCGCAGACACGCATGGGCACCCTCTCTTGGCACCCCCCTCCTCAGGAGCTCTGCTCTCTTTCTGAACTTTAATAAATTCTGTTACTTTGTTCTCACTCTTATCACCACTGAATTTAATTCTTCAAATCCGCAAGACAAAGAACCCACCTGACATCCATGCTTCTTGTCACAGAGGAGCTCAACAATAGGAGGTTGTAAAACTCGTACTACATTATATACAACCAAACGCTAGTTAACTTATTCAGTGGTGGCAGGGATTTATACTTGACCTGTGAGTACACTAACAAAATTCAACGAGAAGGTTTCATGGAAGTAAGAATCCACTGAACAACATTTCTTCATTTGTTCTCACCTCCATGAAGTAAGAGACGGTGGATGAAAAGCAAGCAAATGGTGGCTGCCCAGAAAGAACCCCTCTCCCCTTCTACTATTACCTGTCTCCTAGAGTTCTGTTGACTTTCATTTTAATTATAAAGTATTCAATGTCAGAAAAGTCTTGTTGGAATGCACAGACTTGGATTGCTAGAATGGGTGACACACAAACAGGAAAAGGTCCCGGAGGAAGGCCTGGGGTGTGACGTGACAGGGAAGAGCAAGGAAGCCGGGAGGCAGAGTAGATGAGGCAGATGAGAAGGAGCTCCTCCAGCGAGCTCAAGGCAGGAGCGAGAGCAGAGCAGGCCAGGCTGGGCTTGCAGGGGACTCCTGAATTGAGATTGGTCAAGACCTTTCCAGCCCTGAGAGGTATGAGCCAGGACAGGCTAGCTGTGAGCCAGAGGAAAGTTGGGGAGACGTGAAGGGGAGGCACCTGTTAAACACTTACCCGATGCTGATAACATAGTAGGCCCTGCCCCAAACACTTACCAAGTACTCATTCTTTTAGTTTTTAAGCTAAACATTAAAAAATATTCTGTTATTTCCTAACACAAAAAGCAGAGATTAAGGAACTTATTCCAGACTGAGTGTCAGAGCTGGGACTCGGACCCAAGCAGACAGCCCCGGGGCATGTTCTCAGCTGAGGCCACACAGCTGACCCCAGCACACAGCCACCCCACTGCAGCCCTGCAGGACTGGCTTGCAGGCAGCAGAGTGGCTCAGGCAGGTGCTGCAGGACAGCGAGCGCCAGCAGGTGTGGGTGAAGCATCTCAATGACGGGCACTCTCCCAACCTGACCATCTCTATAACCTGACCATGCACATTTCTACAAGAAAAAGAAAATAAAACCATTTACAGAATGTACAACATTAAGGTGCAATATCTTCTGTGCTGGCAAATGGATTTACAGATTAACTTTTAGTTGCTTTCTTTTTACTCTCTTGTATTTCCAATAAAAATCCACTCTGGATATGATCAAGGTCACTGGCCTCTAATGTAGAACACAAATTCTACAAATCTCTCTACAAGGCCTATTATCAGACTTTCTAAACAAAAAAAAACCCAACTAAGATATGGAGGAAACTGAATATTTTTTTAAAGAACACTTAGGAAGAAAAAAATTCAAGCTTGTGACCATCCATGGAAAATAGCTCTGAAAGATTGAATTTGAGTTTCTAAAATTGCACTTTCCCCCTATGAAAGTGTGACCAAGAAATTGTACAGTGTCTCCCTGATTCCTGACACTGGGTGGGCATGACTTGCTTTTCCCTTTCCTTGAGTGTGGGCAAGATCTCCAAATATAGATCATGTGAATATTGCCCCCCCTTGATTCTGTTTCTTCTTATGTCAAATGATGATGAATGTACATGATACAGGCAGCAGCCTGGCAAGAGGACGGGAAGTCCGCCTGGTGTGCTCCAGCAGCCTGGGCTAAAGAAAAGACTCTTGACTTTCACAGCTTATGGGGGTCACCAGAAACGTCAATGGCTGTCCCCCAAGTGTTGAGAGTGATCTCCCGCAGACAGCTGGGGAGTAGATGGGGCCTCATCCCTACCACAATGATTGGATATTTAAATAACAATTTTTCAAATTATTTCAGCAAACATTTATTAGTGCACTGGTGATTCAGAGGGGGAAACATTGCCCAGCCTTCAAGATGGTCACCACTGAGGACAACAGCTATAGTGAGCTAAGTGTCACGCCACCTGTCGACACAGTGCCCTGGGAGTAGAAGGACATCAGCTTGGAGTCCTGGAAGCCAGGGCAGCTCCTCTGTGCGGTCTCCTGGGAGGCTGTGTTTCCAGGACTTCCTGGTCTTCCTGGCACACCCCTAGTCCATCCATGAGCCTTGGTGACCTCTGAGCTCCACAGACTGATGCAGGTTAGGAAACAAGAGGAAGGCCCTGCTCTGTGGAGCCTCTGACTGGGCCTGGGAGAGGAGGTTGGGATGCATGGGGGACACCACTCTTGCAGAAAGGGAGGCTGGCAGAGGACACAGGAGGGAGGCTGGAGTTTGCCTCCAGACGGGAGGCAGAGCTTTGCAAGGGGGTGGGTGTGTAAGTAAGGGATGGGCTGGTTAGGGGCATGCCAGGCACAGGCAGAGGGAAGCTGTGGGCACCAAGGCCCACGATCTCAATGGGTCCATTCCTTCCGTCATGTCTAAGATGCCTTTTCCATGGACACATTTTAATATATATAAAATATTTGTTTTTTTCATTATTCCTGGAAGTGTTTGTTTCTTGAGTAGAATGCAGTAGAATTTTGCTGTTTACTTGACAATATTGAACAAGATTGAATTCTGGACATGTGGTCAGGGTGGCCGATGGGAAAAGATAGATGTCCAAAGACGTACTGAAACCTGCATCCTCTTGTGAGTGTGTAAGAAGCCTTGTGAGTGGTGTTTGATATATTGGGATGCTATGGTAAGGAATATTTTGTCTTTGGGGAGCCAATTCCCCATCTCAGAGGTGACTCATCTTCCTGTGTCAGCCTGTCGTGGAGGAGAAGGTATTGGGGACACGCGGACCCTCCTCCTCCTCCAGATGCTGCCGTTGGGTTTGTTTCCTTGTTCTGATTTTTGAGGACCTCTGTGTCCAGTGGATTACACAGAGAAATATTTTACTTCCTCAAGCTTCTGTTATGGGATTCAGGGACCCACGGAGGGGCCTTCATTCATATGTCATACTGTTATCTTTGACAAAATTCATTGTGAAGAAGAAATAGCAGAACAAACCAGGTTAGAATTTTCATTCTTTCTTTTTATCCAAGAAGAGTGACTGTGTTCTTATTCTGTGAGTTTCAGAAGCCAGTGGGAGGTGAGGCCTCGTGTCACACAGGGGATAGTGACGTCACCATCACCTTGCTCATCCACCCAGGCATTTTTCTTCCTATGGTGACCAGCAGAGATGCATGCCAATGGGAATCACAGGTTTTGCAGCAAGAATTGCTTATAGATGATCAAAAGAGAGCAGTTGTGGGCATGTGAAAATGCCATGCGCCAGGCCCACGTGTGTTGGTAGGCTGATTGGCTCTGGCGAGAGCGGGGACCTTTGGTCTGAGCTCTTCCATGATCAGAAACACAGGAAAGAAGGTGCTACGTGTGGTAGAAGAGACACTCTCTTGGCATAGCTAATGGTTCTTAACTAAACACGGCACACTCCCGTAATCCCAGAGACTCTGAAGGCTAAGGCGGGAGGATGGTAAGTTCAAAGCCAGCCTCAGAAATGACGAGGTGCTAAGCAACTTAGCAAGACCCTGTCTCTCTATAAAATATAAAAAGAGCTAGGGATGTGGCTCAGTGGTTAAGCATCCCTGGGATCAATTCCCAGTACCAAAAAATAAATTAATTAATTATCGCCTCTACTGAGGCAAAGTTTTATGCTGAAAATAAATATTTTGGATATACACTTATGCATAAGGTTAGTTCAGACCAGAATGAGGCATTTTGAGTAGCAGATTTCTTCCCTCCTTACTAAGGATCAAATTATTCTGACCCACCCATAAGCAGGATGATGCAAGGTATCTGGTGGGGTATAATACATGTGTCACCAGAGATGATCACAAGCCAGAGGAAATATGCCACTTTTATTAACTCCTACGGTGGAATTCTGGAGAAGACCTCAAGTCTTCCCAGCCTCTGTGGAAGAAGTGGAAGACTGACCACACTGTGAAATTGTGGTTTCTCTGTCCATCCACTCTTTTACTTTCACTGGATATTTTCAGTAGTTCATTTTCTCAGGCTGGAGAGTAGGTGGGGAATCCTACTCTCTGGATTCCCTGGAGACGTCTGGAACTTGAAGTTGTAACACATGGTCACAAACCAAAGCACGAGTACATTTGAAATAAACCTGTGAAGTTAGGCACAGTTTCAAAATGAAAATAACTTATTAGTTCTACAATTCATTTAACTCTTTTATACTTGCAGAATCATATTTTTGGCTGTTGTTGTATGAGAATGATTTTTAAATGTCATCTTTAAATAGGAATATGTAATTTAAAGTGCTATCTCTAAAATGAAGAACACTTCTTAAATTAAGAGTAGGGTGTTTTTTTCTCTAAAAGATTCATAGATGCTAACTCAGTCCATTAATCTATGTTGGCAATGACTGATAGTATATAAGTGGGCATGATCAGATATCTGACACAAATTTTGGCACACTTGTGAAATTCTGTCTGAAATGAGTGCATTGCATGGCAAATAATTGTTATGAAAGTTGATGAACACATTTTAAAAAATTGTTACCTTATTTTAACCAGCTGCCAATCACATTTTGAATGATCCTTGACATAAGAGTGATTCTCAAGTCAACATATAGATCTAGGCTATCCACAATTCCCCAAACGTAAATGGCTTGGTTACTGCTATTAAAAAATGCCTGCCATTCTCTTTACCTAACTTACGAACATACTCCATTTTACATTTATCATTGGAAAAATGGATATTTAAAATCACAACAAGGAAATCACCCCACCTGATTCTTTCTGTTTCAGTACACTGTGTACAATTGGATGGAGTTTTCACTTCAAGATCACAGACAGTATTTCTAGTAATTATCTTGTGGAAACTGGGAAAGTGCTCTGACCCATTTATAAGAGCATGCTTTTCCTCAGACGCAAGAGATTGCAGGGGCCCTGGATGATCCACTCAGACTCCGAGAGGCAAGCTGTCTGTTCAGGAATTTCAGCAGAAACACTTTGGCCACTGCCTGGTCCCTACCCCTTGTCCAAGCACTGACAGCTCAACTCCAGGACGAGACCCTGGATTCTGTGCCTAGCCTGACGCTGACCATGGCTGGTCATTTCATTTCATTGATGGACGTCTACAAGTTGCTCTCACGGGAGGCCTTAAGAAGTCAGTTTAAACTGACAGCCCTGGAAGAAAGGCTCTGGGTTTCTGCTGCTGACCTCCTGGCAGACTCTTCCTAAGGATTCACTGGACACCTGTTTCGTTGATTCCGTGAGAAACCTGAATAAATATATCCACAGAGTCCTCACTGTCCATAAAACAGTGATTTCCCATTCCTTGGAAACAGTTGTTCTTACCAGGGCAGTGGTTCCTGAGATTGGGGAGCCCTGTGCACTTAATAACTGGGGCAGTGAGACACCAGGCACAGAGGGAGCGGGGCTCCAGCATCCACGTGACTCCCAGCACCGCCCAGAGTCACAGCGTCTTTCTTTAGGCTGTTCAAATTTAAAGCATTACAATGATTTTTATAATAAACAAGAGACATCGGTTAGTGGCAAAGCAATGTCGGAGCGAGTGTGCCAATTACGTGGCCTCTGTGTTTCTCTGCAAAACTGTGAACTAGTCACTGCAGTACACGGAACCTGTCAAATAAGGGAACACAGCTCACCTGATGCTCATGTTTCATGTTATTTCTAACCTGAATTTTGCAATAAGCACTTTTTTTTCATTTTTAATTTTGCATGTCTAAAATCTCAACAGGTGGGGAATATATGTGCCTGTGCCCATGTTGTCACCCCTCGCCTCCCATTCTGGCTTCTTGTATTTTTTAGACCAGTACCTGTTTGTATTGATTTTCTCCAGACTTTCAGAATCAGGTATGCTCTTTCTCCACACATGGGGGAGTTGTTTTACAGGAGCAGTTTCCACGTATTCATATAAAAATGTTGCTGCAATGTGAAATCAAAATGAGGTAGAAATAGGTAACCTGGCAGTTGCTTCTCCTTCTTAAAGTTATGTCATTCCAAGTTGGTTGGCAAACACGGTATTTCCTCTCTCTGCTTTTCCCCCATATGACTTGCCAAACAGGAAGGCCGATTCAGATCAGTGTTTGGGTGGCCCTTGGTGCTAGTGTAAGTCCCCATAGAGGGAGCTGCCAGTCACAGGGCCACTCCTACCATTACCCAAGGAAGACAGCTGGGTTGAGGGGAAGTCTTCTTCTTAAATGTAACAATGAAATTTTCCGAGATTTAAAGTATGGGCTTTGCCTGGACAAAGTCCGACTTTCTGAACATCTAAGAATAAGGCTTCTTATTCTGCAATCACCTCAAACTTTGATAAGTAAAAAGATGTGTTAACATAAAAGAAACAAAGGATGTATATGTTTGGGAAATTACTGGAAAAGTTTTACAGTGGATAAAAAGCAATAGTGAAAGCATTACTTTAATAAACTAGTAAGCATGAAGGCATTCTTCTTTAGTGTGAAAAATGTTTAATTTTTTAAAAATAAACTTTATTTGTAAGATGATCTTGGAAAACATATCTTTTAGTATAATACAGGAAGGACTAAAGTATTTGTTGAAGAGTCCAGTGCAGTTGTGCCTAGTTTGAACTTTACTTTTGAGTAATCTTTTCAGATATCTTCAATATCTTCTGTCCATGAATTTCATCGAATTGCCAATTCCCAGGTGATTGGTTGATTTCTTGTGGGGGATTCACAGCAATCTTATCAGAATAATCTAAATCTGAGCTTCTTTTCCTTTTTCAAGTAATCCACTTTATTTTCTTTATTTAATTATTTTTCATATCTTTGTTTATAACGTAAAGAATGTTGACACCCAATTCCAGTTTTAATACATGTACTTTGGATAATGATGTCCATCATATTCCACCATTCTTGCCAATCCCTTGTCCCGTCCCTCTCCCTCCCACCCCTCTGCCCTATCTAGAATTCATCTAATCCTCCTATGCTCCCGCTCCCTACCCCACTATGAATCAGTCTCCATATATCAGAGAAAACATTCAGCATTTGTTTTTGGGGGATTGATTAACTTCACTTAGCATTATCTTCTCCAGAGCTGTTCATTTACTTGCAAACACCATGATTTATTCTCTCTTATTGCTGAGTAAAATTCCATTGTGTATACATGCCACATTTTTTTTTATCCATTCATCCACTGAAGGGCATCTAGGTTGACTCCACAGTTTAGCTATTGTGAATTGTGCTACTATAAACATTGATGTGGCTGTGTCCCTGTAGTATGTTGTTTTTAAGTCCTTTGGATATAGTTCAAGGAGAGGGATAGCTGGGTGAAATGGTGGTTCCATTCCCAGACTTCAAAGGAATCTCCATACTTCTTTCCATATTGGCTGCACCAATTTGCAGTCCCATCAGTAATGTATGAGTGTACCTTTTCCCCCCACATCCTTGCCAACACTTATTGTTGTTTGTCTTCATAATAGCTGTCATTCTGACTGGAGTGAGATGGTATCTTAGAGTAAGTTTTGATTTGCATTTCTCTGATTGCTAGAGATGATGAACATTTTTCATATATTTGTTGATTGATTGTATATCATCTTCTGAGAAGTATCTGTTCAGGTCCTTGGCCTATTTGTTGATTGGGTTATTTTTTTTTCGGGGATTAGCTTTTTGAGTTCCTTATATACCCTAGAGATTAGTGCTCTATCTGATGGGGGCTGGGGTTGTAGCTCAGTGTTAGAGTGCTTGCCTAGCACATGTAAGGCACTGGGTTCGATCCTCAGCACCACATAAAAATAAAATAAAGATATTGTGCTCATCTAGTTATTTATTTTTGAGACAGATCTTCTCTGTTGCCTAGGCCAGCCTCAAACTCTTGGGCTAGTCTCAAACTCCTGGGCTCAAGCAACCATCCTGCTTAAGCCTCCCAAGTAGCTGGAGACTATAGGCACATGCCACTGGGCCTGGTGAAGTTTGCCTTTAAATTGACCCTAAATCCAGGAAGCAGTTAAAGAAGTTGGCTCTGTTGAAAGCAGGATCATTCTAGTTAATTCTTAGGAAGCAAGTTTTGCTTCATGGAGTGAGAGAGAAAGTAGAAATAACGTCAGGTGTAGTAGGATGTGTTTGTCTCTGCATTTTGGATTAAGCAAAGTCTATGGGAGACAGCGCTAGGGCGAGTGCTGGGAGTTCCCAAGGGCCCAGGGGGGTAAGCCATGCATTCAGAGGGCCAAGGCCTTTGATGTGTCCTGAATGCAGATGCAGCTATGTCCTTGGCACCCACGGTCATGCAAATTGGCCACATGATGCTTGCCTACAAGTGCAATGGAAAGCACACCCTCTGTGCACGCGCAGCAGTGAGCAGTCTCAGGTCACCTTTGCCACAGTCCCCCTAAGCTTCCAGTGCACAGTCACTGCCATGAACAGAAGCACCTGCATCTCCATAGGCCTGCTCTCCATGTGCCCAGCAGTGGAGATGGCCTGGTGCCAGGGTCACATCCCAGGACACTCACTGGTGAAGGGCCTGGCTCAGTGGACTCATCATACCTGAGCCCTGCTATCTCCACTGAAATGAACGACCATGTAAAACATTGTTTCCATATATACTTCACAGAAAATTAACAGGGCAAACGTGGGTTAAAGGAAAGGAAAAATGCTCATGCACCATCTTGGTCAGAGGTCTTCGTTTGACCAAGATGATGTGTTAGCGTCACTGTGACAAATACCTGAGACTAAAACTCATTGGACCTAAAAGTCTGCTTGGGCTCACAGTTTCAGAAGTTTCTGTTCACGCAGCTGGTTCCACTGCGTGGGGCCCGCGGGGCCCACACTGGAAGGAAGCACGTGGTGGAGCATAGCTGCTCACCCTGTGGCCACTGGGAAGCAAGGACAGAGAAGAGTCTAGGGCCCCAGCGTCCCCTTCAATGGCAGGTCCAGTGGCCTGCTTCCTTACATCAGGCCTCCTACAGCCTGGCCACCTCTCACAGCAGCAATGGTGGTGCCCAGGTAGCCCAGGGCCTTGGGAGACATCTCAGATCCAAACCACAGCATATCAAGTTTATCTTTTGCATTTATCTTAGTATCTGCCCCTTACATTTTGAGGTCACAACTATCCAATTGTAGATGGGTCATTATCAGAGCACAGTGACACTGGCTACCATTAACTTAGGAATAAGAAGACTCGGGAAGTCTGAACGTTCTAGCTCCCCAGTCAAGCTGAACCGTAACAACCAAAGTTCAGTGTCCCCAGAGTCATTTTGAACCTGGGCTTCTCTGGGGAGGAGAGTGGGGACATCAAGGCAGGACTCTAAGTGTCACGGGGAGCTGGTGGCTATGTGGGAAACCACAGGTGTTCGATCCCAGGGAAACACTGGTGCTCCTGGCCTGTGCCACCTGCCGCTGCCCACCCAGGGGAGATGCCATAACCCCCTGGTGTGTCCAGTGCTTCAATCTCAGCTTGAAGAGGAAAGGAAGTCTGTGCTTCCTGTCACTGAGTTGTGGACATCGAGGCTTATATCTGAGAGTCATTCTGGGCAGGCAGGTGAAATCGTGTCACCCACCTACAGGGGTGGCTTTGGTGATGGTGCAAACCACAGGCAATCTTCAGAAAGCTTGAAGAGTCAGAACCGGTGAAGTCAAAGGGTTGATGATTTTAATACTTAATTGCTTTTCAAGGTTACAGCAACTCCTACGAGGGAAAGAGGCCCAACCAGGAGAGGTGTCACCTGTAAAGCCAGTTTCGCGTTGGAGCGAGGGGCTGAAGAGAGCCGTGTTGATGGATTCCTGTAATTACCGAGTCTGGAGAGCAGGCGCAACCACCCAGTCACTCTGAGCTTGTTTACTTCCCGTGCTAACTAAAAACGGAGACATAAATACGGCAATTAAAGGCGGATTTTTTTTTTTTTTGGTCTTTCATAGTCAAGGATGTTATTACTCAAGAGCAGCCTGATTTGTATTTTTCTTTTACCCTTCAATCACTTTTTTATTATTATTATTTATTTATTCTAATTTGTTATACATGATGGCAGAATGCAGTTCATTTCATATCACACATATAGAGCACAATTTCTCAAGTCACTGGTTGTATAAGAAGTATTTTCACACCATTTGTGTCTTCACAGACGTACTTAGGGTAATGATGTCTAACTCATTCCACCGTCATTCCTACCCCCTTGCCCCCCCACCTTTCCCCTCCCTCCCCTTTGCCCTATCTAAAGTTCCTCCTTTCCTCCCATGCTCCATCGCCATTATGAGTCAGTATCTTCATATCAAAGAAAACATTTGGCCTTTGTTTTTTTGGGGATTGGCTAACTTCACTTAGCATTATAGTCTCCAACTTTATCCATTTACCTGCAAATGCAGTGATTTTATTCTCTTTCAATTCTGAATAATGTTCCATTGTGTATATACACCAAAATTTCCCTATTCATTCATCTACTGAGGGGCATCTAAAGACTTTTACAATGAAAACTACCAGAGTGCTAAGGAAAGAAACTAAAGAAGACCTTAGAAGATGGAAAGATCTACCTTCTTCTTGAATAGGCAGAATTAATATTGACAAAATGGCCATACTACCAAAAGCACTACACAGATTCAATGCAATCTCAAGCAAATCCCAATGACATTCCTCATAGAAATAGAAAAAGCAATCAGGAAATTCATCTGGAAGAATAAGAGACCCAGAATAGTTAAAGCAATCTTTAGCAAGAAGAGTGAAGTGGATGGCATTACTATTCCAGAACTTAAAATATACTACAGAGCAATAGTAACAAAAACAGCATGGTATTGGCACCAAAATAGACCTATAGACCAATAGTATAGAATAGAGAACACAGAGACAAACACACATAACTAGTTATCCTATATTAGACTAAGGCACCAAAAATTGTACACTGGAGAAAAGATAGCCTCTTCAACAACTGGTGCTAGGAAAACTAGAAATCCATATGCAACAAATGAAATTAAACCTCTATCTTTCACCATGCACAAAACTCAACTCAAAATGGATCAAGGACCTAGGAATAAAACAAGAGACCTTGCACCTAATGGAAGTAGGCCCAAATTGCCATCATGTCAGATTAGGCCCCAACTTCCTTAATAAGACTCCTATAGCACAAGAATTACAACCAAGAATCAATAAATTGGATGGATTAAAACTAAAACGATTCTTCTCAGCAAAAGAAACAGTCAGTAAAGGGAAGAGAGAGCCTACAGTATGGGAACATTTTTTTACCACAAGCACATCAGATAGAGCATTAATCTCTAGGATATACAAACACTCAAAAACCTTAACACCAAAAAAACCAAATAACCCAATCAATAAATGTGCCAGGGAACTGAACAGACACTTATCAGAAGAGGATATACAATCAATCAACAAACATGAAAAAATGCCCATCATCTCTAGCAATCAGAGAAATGTAAATCAAAACCACTCTAAGATTTCATCTCACTGTAGTCAGAATGGCAGCTATCATGGGAGGAATGTAGGAACTTTAGATGGGGCAAAAGGCAGGGAGGGGCAAGAAGGGGTCAAGGGGGTAGGAATGATGGTGGAATTACCCTAAGTACATCTAGGAAGAAAGGAATGGTGTGAAAATACTTTGTGTGCAATCAGTGACTTGAGAAATTGTGCTCTATATGTGTAATATGAAATGAACTGCACTCTGCCATCATGTATAACAAATCAGAATAAATAAATAATTTAATGCAAAAAAAAATGAATACAAACAATAATATATGTTGGTGAGGATGTGGGGGGAAAGGTACAATTATACACTGCTGGTGGGACTGCAAATTGGTGCAGCCAATCTGGAAAGCAGTATGGAGATTCCTTGGAAATCTGGGAATGGAACCACCATTTGACCAACTATCCCTCTTCTCGGTTTATACCCAAAGGACTTAAAAACAGCATACTACAGGGGCACAGCCACATCAATGTTTATAGCAGCATGATTCACAATAGCTAAATTGTGAAACCAACCCTGATTTGTATTTGATCTAAGTACAGAAATCTTTGATTTTCTGCTATAGTAGAGGTAATCATGGGTGTGGGAGACAGACCACTGTGTGTAATTAACACCATGGGGGACAGGTATTCCACAGACCCAGTACATGCACCATGGCCTAAGTACTGGAGTTCTCTTTCATTCTCTTAGCTCTATTCAATAGACCTTTATAGCCCAAAGTCAAATGTTGGTAGTTACGTACCACACAGTGTATTAGGAATAGACTCACATATGGGCCTAGACTAGTCTCCACTGCGTGTATCCTTAATAATATTTGTGTTTGTTATTTCCTCTCCTTATATTTGATGTCCCTTTCAAAAATATGAATAATATACATTTTTAAAAAAATATTTTAAAATAAACTTCTAATTTTAGTCTTCTCAAGTGTCCTACTTCAATCAGGGGAATTGAAACAAAAGATTATTTTTTTCACAGTTCATATGTCTCTATTTAATTTACCAAAATGAGTATTAAAAAAGACTTGACAAACATGGAACCGTAATGTGAAGCTAAGAGCAATGACAGACAATAAACTGAAAAAAAAAGTTTAAAATAAAATTTAAAAAAATAATATTTACCCAAACTCTTGCATTTTGTATTCTGTTGTGATACAGATAGCTGCTTTGACACTTAAAACTAAAAAAATAAATCAATAAAAATAAAAGATGGATAATTTGCAAAATCACACCTTTTCTTGAGCCTGTCTGCAAGCTGCGGTGGTAAAGCAGGCCTCCCCAGGGTCAGAAGGAAGAGGGAGAAGTCAGGAGGCAGGAGGTACCTCCACCCCACCCAGGCCCGGGAGAGGAGAAAGCCCCACTGGTTCACAGCATGGCACCCACAGGATCCCCTTCTTTTCTCTACTGGAACAAAAGCTTTAAAATACTTTGAGGGGACAGCAAATTCTGTTACCTTTAGGGCAGGGGGGAACCCAACAAGCCTGAGCAGAAGCCGACTAAAAATCAAGCAGACAGCCCTCTACCTCTGGAGCGAGACCTCGGTCCCCAGGGTCAGATTGTTGTGCTGCAAGTAAAGGGCAGGATCACTGCTGAGATCCCCCTCTGAGACCCAGAGTCACATCTTCCCCCCCAATCTGAGGCTGAGCAGGACAATAGAAAGAAATCCACTCCTCCCATGGCCCAGAAGCCACAAGAGCCCAGCACTCCTGATGCAGAGAGATGGGGGAGAGGGACATGTGCCTGCAGGCAGATGCACTGGAAGGTTCCGCAACCAAGGAGTTAAAGCTGTGGCAGAAGCAACAACAAAGGCTGCAGGTGCACCGCAGGATAAACACAGCAGCCCAGGAAAACTGCAACCCAGTTCAGCTTCTTGCCATGTCCACTCAGCACCTCAAACTGGAGGTCCAGCCAAAGTCGGGGTGTCTGGTTTCCAGACCTCCATCGAACTTGTCTTTTCAGAAGAGTTGGCTCCCGGTCAATTGTGCAAAGGAGAAGGAGAAAAGAAGGACTCAGGAGGTCAAGTGAGCAGTAAAACTATGCAGAAAGAGGACCCAGACACTTATGGTCCTGCTGGAGTTTAAAATAACAATGATGAAGACACAGGCGGCTCAGGTGGGGAACCAGGCCGGGACTCAGCAGAGATGGAATGAGAGGATCACCTGGACATGGGCAGAGCGTGGTGGCAGAGAACAAAAGTGTCTTTGGAAATCTCATTACTGGACTTAAAAGGACTGTGAACTTGAAGATAGGTTAATACAAATTAGCCAAGGGAAAGCGCACAGATAAAGGATGGAAATGGATTTATTAAAATATCACCCCGTAATAAGCAATTAAGATATATGAATAATTAAATTTTAAATAATGGTTATTGTAAGTTTGTAGAATTTATACTTCAGAAGTTAGAAACATTAGGAATTAGGCAAATTTTTTTTTTGTAACATACACAAGCACATACTCGTGGAGAGACACACGGCTGCTGTGTGGAGTCTTCATAAGTTCCCAGGGGCATGGTGAATTTATTTGCTAGTAGCTAGTTCATGTTTTTCATCTTTCCTCCGCAGTTTATTCATATGAGAGCATATTCGATATTCTTGTGGGGTGCAGATACAGTCCTATGTTAGCTTGGTTTTTCTTCTTGTTAAATGATTCTGGTCCTTTTATTTCTGTATTACCTATTCTTAAATATTTTGATAAAACATACCTTTGAAAAAAAAAATAATTTTAGCCTAATATGTCCTTTCCCTGAGGGATACTTACATTATTTAAAGAGGTTCTCATTTCTACTCCTTTAAAAACCAATATTCGGTGACTTAAATTTTTCTATGAAAATGTCTGTTTCCTCAAAGTTTTCAAATGTATTAGCTTAAGGTTTTTCTTATTATTATTATCATTATCATTATTATTATTTCGTCACTATTATCACCTTTCCATCTCAGCTAGTAGTTTGAGCATTAGGAGTTATACGCATATTCTTAGATTTTTGTGTGATTCACCTGTATACGTGGCATGCATACTTATGTAATCATTTCAGCGCCTCTGCAGATAAGTCCAACCAGATCCTGTTCTGGGGACCCAGGGATCCTCTCCTGCTGAGACAGTGACACCACGGATCCAGCACACAGGTGAGTGGAGGCAGCACCCAGCGCAGGTTGGAGAGCTCGTCCCCACCTGAGTGTAGGTGCAGGGCTTCGCTGCGCTTCCTTTCTAGGAGGGTTGGGCCTACACAGCTCCTGTTTCCAGAGGCGACTTTGGGTTCACTTCAACCTTGTGCCAAGCAGACCGTGTGCCTGTCACGCTCCCTCTCACACCTGGACATGCACGCCCACATTGTTACTTCTTTCACGGTTTTTGTGTGCATGGAATGACATGTTGTGCAGCCCATGAACCCTTTGTATTGTCTTAACCATAGAAAGTGGTCTTAGGTGTAGTGGTTTACAGTACAACAGAATATAAATTCCAAAAGGAAACATTGACCATTGTTTTCTTCATTGGTTTACTCCCAATACCTAGAAAAGTCTCCAGAATATGGCAAGCGTACATGCAAACAGATAAATAAACAGCATTATCACTTCCATGTCTATCCTGGGTAGAGGCTAGGGAGTGGTGGTAGTGTTTAAGAAATGATTCACAGAACTAAATAAATCAGTAGAAGAATGTTGACTAAGTAAAATCATCCTAGAGCTAAACATTTTCTATGTTAGTTGTTGAGAGCCACAACCAAGTCAAGATGGCGCCTGGCATTTTGCCAGAAGGAGTGGCTGAGAAGTAACGCCAGCGAGCCATTAAGATGATGGTGATTAAGTTAAGCTGTGTATGGTTATTGGGATGGTGACTGATTGCTGTAACTGAATGATGCTGGATTGAGGCAAGCTGTGTATTCAGTTGTGTATATGGACCTCTGCTGTCTGGCAGTGGGGCGGCTCCGCTGCCTCGGGTGCCCGCTACTTTTGAGTTCTCGCGGAGTTCCCATGGAGTTCCCGTTGGTTCTCGCAGAGTTTCTGTGGAGTTCTGGAGAGTTCCGTTGGGTTCGGGCAATAAAGTAGTTCCTGTTTGAACCTACAAGTGGCTCGTGACCTCCCGGTTATTTTTGTGCCCAGCCAGACTGGGGCAGTTAGGGACAATATCTCATTTAATTCTATCAGACTTCATTCTGAAGCTAACCTGACCTCCTCTTGGGCCTCTTCTATGTGTGCAAATTCAGGTACTACACGGAGAGCATGCATAGTTGTTTCTAATTTAATATTCATGTTGTCTTGTGAGGTACTACATGTACACGTGACATGCACACATCCATACATAGCATACATATGGTATCCCCAGTCTCCTTTATCCCAACTTTACAAACAATTGGCTTGTTAACACCAGCAATGTCAGAGTTGCCCTGGACAGCCCTCCAGCGCTCACCAACCACACGTTCTAAACTTCTTTGCACCTTCTATTTGGCTCGTTTCAATGTTTATCTTTGCTCACACTTATCTCTCTCCCAGATTTAATGAGAGTCGTTTAACCTTATGAGTTTTAGAGCCCGAGACAATACATTTGACTGTCTGAAGCATCCTTGGTCTGTGCGGGGTTCAGGACTGGTCCTCCTGTGGTGACCCAGGGAGCAATAGCTGGGTGCTGAGCCTGCTGAGGTGTAGGGAGAGCAGGCACTGCACCTGGGGGCCTTGGAGGTGAGATCTGCCTCCCCGGGTGAGACTCCCAAAATACAACCTGTTCAAAACAACACTCTGTCTAATTTGAACATTGGAAAAATCATGCAGATGTTGGATCAAGGATGTTACTCATTGCTTGTAAAAGAAATAAAGGAAAACTGACGCAGCTAAGATTTTTCTGACATATAAAAGAACAAGAGCTAACTCTTAAGATGAATCTCATAAAGGGCCACTGACTTGGAGTTGAATGGAATGTGTTTTGGAGGTACTTCACCTCCCGCAGTAAGGTTCTGAGGTGTGGGTGTCAAAATCTAAGCCTGAAATGCCTCTCATTTCCGGAACTACGGCACCCATTCTGAGAAGCATCAACATTGACTAATGGGGCTGTGCCCAGGATGGAATCATTTCCCAGCGTAGGCAGAGCAGGGACGCAGAGGACTCGGCACTACATTGAATTTTGGGTCAGGTGAAAATTCTGGGTGATACTATTAAGCTTTTCTTAGGGCCTTAAAATATGTTATTTGATTTTTAAGTATTTCCACATCCTCAGTGATCATTGCTTCTAAAAATAACCTCATTTTTACATATTCAGATGAAAATCTTAACAGTATTGCATTTCTTTTCAACTTATGGCAAGATAGACTGTTTCCAGGGAGTAGCTCCTGAGTAACTGAAAAAGGTTCAATTCTCAGAGCTTTAGCATACCATGTCAGAAATCTCATCATTACTGTACCTGAGGACCCAGCAATATTTTTAAATCAAACAAGTGTAAGTGCCTGTACATATTATTAGTAGGAGCCATTCTCTGTATTCCTGTGTACACTTCTTCCAAAATGTAACTACTGTTTTCTTCCATAATAGCTGATATTAATTTGTAG
The DNA here is from genome assembly GCF_047511675.1 of Marmota flaviventris. Classification (NCBI taxonomy): domain Eukaryota; kingdom Metazoa; phylum Chordata; class Mammalia; order Rodentia; family Sciuridae; genus Marmota; species Marmota flaviventris. Next base: position 175,541,390 of record NC_092500.1, read on the forward strand.
TGACAGTCTCTCTCACAACTATATATAGGCATGATTCAAAATATAGATGCCTTTGACCTTTAAGCTCTGAGGTCACTTAGCATTCTGATTTTATTACAAAAAAAACCAAAGGTCATTTTATTTCCAGGTGAAGATTTTAGCTTACTTTAACTTTTGCTGTAGAATGAAAATAATGTAAATTTAACACAGGGAGACTAAAAGAAGAACTATATGGCCTCATAGAAAGATATTTGTTCTGTACAGAAAATATTAGAAATGCTACTAGTTATGAAATTTTACAGAAATGTGAATACTAAGAAATACCCACTCAATATTTTGGTATAGTCCCTCCCAGTATTTTACTACATATACAGACAGTGAACATACAGTGGCCCACTTCCTTCCCTTCACCCCTGTGTGCCATCAACTCAGTGTAATGTAGCACTCATCAGACTAAAAGCTTCAGCTCTGCACACACACACACACACACACACACAGACTAAGGGAAATTGGGATGGAAGGGACGTCACTCAACAACGGTGTCTATAAGATAGCTATCCAGTAAGACTGTTGGCTCTGTTTTATTATGTTAAATGGACTTATATGATTATAAGATACATAAATATTTAATGATAAATTTAGCATTTTACTTTTAAAAATACCTAAATTTATTTACAAAAGAAGAATCTGCTACAGGACTGTTATTCCAAACATAAAAAGAACACTTAAATCCCAATCATAAGGAAGGCTGGGACCTACCTCGGTGGCAAAGCACGGGCCTTATCTGCATGGAGCCTCAGTACTGAAAAAGAGAAGACTTCACAAAGAAGGAAAGCAAACAGTAGAACACAGGCGCTAACGGGTGCCTTATGAAGAAGACATGCGCCAGATGAAACAGCCTCTGGGAAGGGGCTCGCAGCTCATCTTCAGGGAAATGAACATGAAACAGCAGGACGGACAGCATCAGCACCTGACAGCACCTGGTGCAGGTGAGGGTGCAGAGCTTCGTTCATCCCTGGCGGAAGCACAAAAAGGTACAGCGGCTGTGGGAGGCAGCATGATGGTTTCTTATAAAACTGCACTTATGCTTACCCCGCAATCCAGTTAGTGTGCTGACCTCTACCCAAAAGAGCCAAGATGCTACCTACGTCCACACAGACACCTACACACAGATGTTCATAACAGCTTCTGCATAATTCCCCAAACCTGGAAGCAACCAAGGTGTCACCCAGTAGGCTTATCATCCGTAATGGGTGTCATCCTGTGCTAAAACAAGATGAACTGTCAAGCCATAAAAAGCACGAGGAAAGACACCAACCTGAGAACAGCTGCATCACTCCAACTGAGACTTGCTGGAAAAGCACCTCGGTGGAGATTCCTGAAGACCACTGCTCACGGGGGTTTAAGGGAGAGAGGAGAATAAGCAGAGCACAGAAGGTTTAGGACAGTGAGACTACTCTGCATGAAGTCACAGAGGCGCATACATGGCCACATACATTTGTTCAAACCACAGAAAGTGCACCACCAACCCTGGACCCTAACGGATGCTACGGGCTCTGGGCAATAACGTGTCAGTCCACGTGGAGCTTCATTAGCTGACAAACACACCACTCAGATGGTAGACGATGAGAATGATAGATGGTTTGCGTGTGTGCGAGATTTGTGGGGCAGAGGGTATGTGGCCTATCTCTGAACCTTCTGCTCAATCTTCCAATGAAGATTCTGTGGAAAAAAAAACTGTAAAAAACTAAGATCTATTTTAAAAAGAGATCTAAGCTTTGCACAAAGAAGACTTTTCCTTTGTGGTGATTGAACCAGGGCCTTATGCATGCTAGGCAAGTGCTCTACCCCTGAGCTACATCCCCAGTCACGTAGACAGTTATTGTGCAGTGGTAGAAGAAGGGTTATCTGAGGACAGAAGTTGTGACAGTCTTGTGACTACCTGTTGCTCATAATACCAGTGGGAAGACGAGGTGCAGGCAGATGTTTGAGCCTGGGTGTGGGTGCTGCCTGTTTCTGGGCAGCTCTGCTTTGCTGTGACACTCAGAGCCCCGAGGAGGAGCAATGGCACTAGGAGAACTCACAGCCAACAGGTCTGCAAAGTAGCCTCCCTGCCAGAGAGGGGCCACCTTTTGGCAGGAGTGTCACATGCAGAATAGCCTCTCCATCAGAAATGGAGTCCATTACTCTGTGCAGGGACCAGTGGAGAGTGGGTGCCCACCTGGATGACAGCGGCAGGTGTCACTAGGGTCTTCAGGGTAGCAGTGGCTCTGTGTGACGGCAGCTGTTGAAATGCTTGGTCAGTGCAGCTCGTCTCTGCAGTTTATGGACCTGAAGGTTCTCTATGTGAGCCCCTCAATGGCTGGACCATGGGCAATGGCCTTCTTACAGTGGACATACAGACATAGGACACGGCATGTCAAGGGGAACACTAGCCAGAGCTGTGACCTTGTCGTGAGCTCTGCCCGTGGAGTGACCAGGTCCATTTGTGGTTCCATTTGTATGCAGCTGCTGCTGAGGTTGGACAGGATTGCAGGACAGCAGCCCATTTTCAGTCTGGTAGAACCACGAGTTACCTATGCTCAGGCAGGAAGAGAAAGCTGTCAAACACGGCTGCAGCAGAATGCGTGGGCTTGCTCTAGGCAAGCACCGGATCCTGTCCAGCAGCAATTACCAAAGATAAACCAAGCTGGATACTAGTTAGAGTGGTTAACAGATCAGCCCAACCATAATCACACCCTACCACAGCACAGTCTAGTGAACTGATGTGATTGTGGCTGGTACAATAGGGACCAGGCACTTTAAAGGAGGAAGGAGGGGTATTTATAAAAAGCAGAAGGGATCTGGTTAATGTGGATCCCTCCCTCGGGGCTTGCTATCTGGACTGGCTGATGTTGGGTCCACCCTCCAGCAGGACTGGGCGCAGGAGTTGCTGCCTTAAGATGTCAGGTGGAGGGCTCTCAGTCCTGGTTGGCTCTGGGTGTAGAATATCTCGATATCAAAGGGTTGGGTCACTGCCAGCTACTGAATGTAACTGCTTTAAAAGAGTGTCCAGTTCCCTGTTTCTCCACCACCTGGTTTTGGCTGGAACAAACAGTAAATCTTCTGGAACTTTGAGCTTTGCCAGACAGGAACTTCAGGGACTGGGGTTTTCAAAGCAAAGCGGCCTTGAGCTACTGGTCACTGATGTAGTGTTTGCACTCTCTCAGAAAGTGGCCTCACTGTGCTGAGGGGCTGCAGTTTGCCACAGTCAGAAAAGGGCTCAAGAAGAAAGTCGGCCACCTTCCTCCTGCTGAGGAAGGTCACTGGGTTCTGCCCACATTGGCAGTCCTGAGTCCAGGTGACTGCCCAGAAGTGGGCCAGTCAGCCGCAAGGCCAACCTGGGTCAGGTGGTGGTTGAGCAGAATTGCATTAGTACCATTAGTAAGATAACAGCTGCTTTTCACACAGGGTGTGTGTGGTCGTCGTGTTGGTGTCAAGAACAAACCCCTGGAGAACTTTGCTAAGTGGAGGTGCCCCCCTTCGCCAGGTGCTCCATTTGGCAAACGGATCACCTGACAAACTTACGGCTGAAAGGGTTGAAGGTGCTGAAGGCAGGGGCACACCCCTACGGTTGTGAAGAAAAGTAGCTGAGGGCATGTGACAGAGCAATGTGAGGCCTCAACACGCCTCCTATGACACGCAGAGGCAGAAGGACCTGAAGTTCAGTGAACTGGCTCACCCAGGTCCCACCCAAAGTCAAGGCCAATTTCCTTCCCTTCCCTGTTGAGAATCCGACTCAAACCTGCTGAGGTGAATCCAGGGATCCCCTCTCTCCACAGAGTCCGGTAAATTAGTGACAAGGTGATTTGGGCTCTTGTGTCCACGGGAGCCATAAAAGTTGGAGCCCCTTCAATCCCTGAAGTTTGAGATCCTGGCCTTGCCCTTGATCATCTTTTACCTTAAGGCAGCTGAGGTCAGAGACAGGAAGAAAGGAGGGATGGGGTCACAGACGTTGACTGGCTTCTGAGTGACAGGCTCCTGACTGCAACTGGACCCATGCTTCGGCCCACTCTACACGGGACAATACCGTCATCATTACCGTCACCATCCCTGTCCACCCGAGGCACTTGACGACCCAGCAATCCCAGCCATGTCACCCTTATCTGGGTCAGTAGCCGATGTGGGATGAAGTCACACAGTGGCACCAGGTCTACGAGTCCATGTCAGTGCCCATTACCCTGGAATGTCTATCCTGATTTCAGCAAATGGAGCACGCGTGTCTTCCGGGGATGCAGACATAACTGAAATCATTGCTCTTGAGGCCTTATTTTGAGGTTCCTGTTCTTTACCTGGGATGGGAGCCCAGCATGAAGTAATAAGGGACCTGATACTTATCTCAACCTCTTCCAGAGAAATCTCCCCAAATCCTCCCTTGTCGCAGCCAGGACCCACTGAAAACCTCCCAGCACCTCAAGGATGTGCCATAGACTGCAGAAGGCAGTGTGCCCCACAGCCTCACCTCCCGCCAACTGGTCAGTGTCCCCCCAGGATACCAGACCTCTGCCCACAGTGGTTGCAGATCCCCTTCCTTTCACCGTCAGTGCAAGCAGACACCTCTGCGACTGTTATCTGGAAAGGGGTGTGGATTCTGCCCCCCAGGAAGAATCTCAGTGTTGTTCTTCATAGTGGAGTTAAGTCTAGGATGGTGTCCAGAGTGGCAAGGAAGTAGCCACTTCCTGAGGAGCTACGGCAAGTGGGTCTCCATTCAGACCATCCCTCAGCCCACGTTCTGCTACTCAGCTCCAGCATGCAGCAATTCCTTCTCGTCAGCAGCAGCCGGGTGAGGAGCCATTGGTGCTGACTGCGTTGGCACAATGAGTCACTACCTGTGAGTGTGGGCTTCGGTTTCTGTTGGTCCAGATATTCATTCTCCTTTTCCCTTTCCTTTTCTAGAAAGCCATTTTTTTTGTCAACATCCTATTCTTTTTTTTTAATTTTATATTTTATTTTATTTTTTATTTATATATGACAGCGGAAGGCATTACAATTCTTGTTATACATGTAGAGCACAATTTTTCATGTCTCTGGCTATATACATAATAGTATATTTACACAAATTCATGTCTTCATACATGTACTTTGGATAATAATGATCATCATGTTCCACCATCATTAATAACCCCATGCCCACTCCCTTCCCCTCCTACCCCTCTGCCCTATCAAGAGTTCATCTATTCCTCCCATGCTCCCTCTCCCTATTCCACTATGAATCAGCCTCCTTATATCAAAGAAAACATTTGGCATTTGTTTGGGGGGGGGATTGGCTAACTTCGCTTAGCATTATTTCTCTGACTCCATCCATTTACCTGCAAATGCCATAATTTTATTCTCTTTTATTGCTGAATAATATTCCATTGTGTATATATACCACATTTTCTTTATCCATTCATCCACTGAAGGGCATCTATGTTGGTTCCACAGTTTAGCTATTGTGAATTGTGCTGCTGTAAACATTGATGTGGCTGTGTCCCTGTAGTATGCTGGTTTTAAGTCCTTTGGGTATAGACCAAGGAGAGGGATATCTAGGTCAAATGGTGGTTCCATTCCCAGTTTTCCAAGAAATCTCTATACTGCTTTTCATATTGGTTGTACCAATTTGCATTCCCACAAAATATCCTATTCTTAAGGTCAATATCTTTTACCAAACACTGTCAGGATGCAATATTGCACAGTCAGCCTGCCACAACTTGAGAAAGTTATACCGAGATGTGGATCAAGAAGAGGAAGTGACTATTCACTGGTATACAGGAGTCAAGAGCATCAGCAGTTGCTTTTCCCAGTTCCCTGATCCCCTCATAGCAGGATTGCACCAAGACATCTGAGGAACAGCTGTCCACTTGGGGGATGGGAACCCTAAATTCCGAAAGACCCCTTCTTTTCAAAAAAAAATAATTGCAGGACACACATTGGCATCTGACTCCTGAGAGAAGCTGGATCCTCTAAGGTACCACGCACACCCCCTGTTCCTGTTCCAGAGCAGGGTCCTGTCTCTGTGTGGACAGACTACCTACCGCAGCCTGGTCAGGGTAGTTCAGAACACAGGTAACTGGCACCTCTCCTTCCAGAGGGCAGAGCGCAGGAGATGGAGGGGAATTGTCTCCCAACACATCATTGCTCTTCCCATAGGAATTTCACTTGGCTCGAGCTCCTACGGAAGGAGCCACTAGCTTTGTTTTTCAGGACATCTTAAGAATCATTTTCAGTTCCTGGGTTGCTCTTCCCAGAAAGTAAAAGGCAAATGTCAACACACAAAATTTTTCAGGGTTGGAAGTTTCTCTGAAACCCACATAGAGGTCTGCTGTAGGGGTTCTGTGTTCAGGATTGGGGTCTCTGATAAACTGTGATTGTGACACACTTGGTGGCTAGGAAGTTTCTGTGCAAAGGTACGGAATGCCTAGCTGCTGGGAAACTCCTGTGGAAAAGACTCGGGATGCGGCTGGTGTAGCAATGTTCTTCACAAGGAAGCTCCATGTTAAGAGTTTTATCAGATTCAACCTTAGTCTTGGCACATAACTCCTGGGAACGAATGAACTTGCTGGATAACTACAATGTTTCACCAAGGTCCTGCTCCTGGAGCTGCCTGCCTAGAGCAACTTCAGACAACGGACCTTCTTGAGAACTGCATAAAGCATATTGTAAATTATTGCAGAATAAGCAAAATTACTGATACTCTAAACAATACTGTGGTTACTAATTTAACCTATTGGTATAAGTAAAGATGGCCACTTGGACAATGAGCCACTCTGCCACCTTTCCTGCCTCTGCCCCTTGTCTCTGTGTCTCCTATCTCCCTTTATTATTTCTTTACAGTCTGTGACTCCCCAGAGAAGGATCTTGACCTGAAGGATTGTCTCACCTTTTGTGCAGCTGTGCAGGGCAGCAGTCTGGTTTCCATCCAGCAGGTAGCACATTAGACCCACCTGGACATGCGTGGTGCCGTGCAGGGGAGAGTAAGGAGCAGTTTTGAGAAACCCACACGACTTCGCTGGTCAGTCAGGAGCCTCTTTGAAAATCTCAGCTACTTTATTTATTTATTTGCTTTTTCCTTTCCTACTGCGCTGGCTGCTAGGAAGTGCTCTTACAGAGTGACTCAAACATGCCCGGTACTCTGGTAGGTTTACCGCAGCTGAGATTTACTGGTCAATTGTTTTCCTCTTAAGACTCCTGTCCTGAAGTATGATATTGACACCTAGATATTTTTGACTCCACTTACAAATGGAGACCTTGCTATCCATATTTTAACTCTTCCATCAAATACATAACAATGTTTTTATATCAGTGTCTTCCAGTAAGATTTGTCAAATATCACTGAGGCCTCTTCTATGACATCAATGTCTGACGAGGCCATCAGAGGTACTTAAGACCTCACACTCGCATCCTCCATGAATAATGTTCCACTGCTGCTCTCAATGATGAAACATTATTTTTGGATTTCTATTTAGTTTTACTCAATATTAATTTTTTATGAATGGTTGATTATAATGGAGGTTTTGCCTTAAAAGATAATAAGAAACATTGGGAATTGGTCCACTGTTAGAATATATAACAACTCTAAAAGGTCATGGCAGCCTACAAGAAAATTTGATGTAAATATACAGAGTAATAAATACCAATGAAGAATCAATAAGTTTTGAATACAAGTTAAGTTGTAATGAAAGACATACTCAACATGAATGTACTCATTCAAACATAAAATCATTTAGGGTCACTTGGATTGAATATAAAAAAAATAATCAATCCAATGTTTCTTGAAGGATCACTTGAGTTACTTTGATAGATTTAGTTTAATATAATCTTGCACAATTCCAGAAATATTGGGAAACAATATCCTGACAGCAATACACCAAACTGTGTTGTTTTAATCACATGATTTACCTCAATCAATGAAAGGAGAGGAAAATGAATTAAGATGTGAAGGAATGAAAACTGAGTAGCCCTGTGGAGCTGAAGGTGGCGTGCCTCTGAGACCGATGACATGTCAGGGGAACTCAGGAACTTGGGTTTCAAAGTCACAAGGGGCCGGAGTGTCCCTTTGAGGGCACTAGATCCTCAGCCAGCCTGGCTGTCTCCGGCACCTCTCAGTGGGAGATCACGCTTTCCCCATTGCGTGGCTGTTTCTGAAATTAGGAAAGGGAAAAAATAAGGAAATCCAGGATACAAGCCCGGCATTCATTCTAGTCTCCAGATAGCAGTCTCTGTTGTGCTGCCTAGGTGGGCTTCCCAGCCTCCAGCAGTGCCTGAGGGCTGGTCTTGACTCCAGGGCCCCAGCTCCCTCACCCTGGAGAGTGATCCTGCCTGGACCCCAAAGGTCCACTTCTTCATCTGGCGCTTTGCTACTTCAATACAAAACTTAGCCACCCTGTGAACCTTTCCGGGTCGCCTGGAGTCCTTAGACCCAGCCAGGCCAGCCACATGCTGATAAGCACACAGAGGAAGAGAACAGGATGCAGGCCAAACATGGCAGGCGTCATTTTTGGGGGGTCATCCATCTTGCTTCCCATTTGTGTGTGCCTGTGACCTGCTCTCATCTGTGAGGCGTCTCCTTGCTCTGGACAGAATGTTGGTGTCTCCCCAAAATTGATTTGCTGAAATCTTAATCCCTAAAGTGATTGTTATGGCTTGGATATGAGGTGTCCCCCGAAACTCCTGCACTGATCACCAGGTAGAATGGCTGTATCGGGAGCGCCATAACCTAAGCAGGAGGAGAATGCATTGGATGAGTTGATAATCTGAATGAGTTACTTGGTGGTGAACAAGGAACTTCCACCTTTGCTTTCAAAGTTACTTTGATGTCCTTCTTTCTAGTTCATCCAAAGAATCCCTTTCCTGTGTCTGGAGTGAGTGCCAATGTTCAGTGTAGATCCCAGCAGATCCACACAGAAGTCATCAGTCGAAAAATGATTTCTTAAGATGCAGGAAAGATGGGGCGATGGAGATTTGCAGTAGAATTGTATGCTCTCTACTTTTTCTGAAGGGTCATTTCATCCAAATCAAATATATGAAGAAAGCACACATTTAATATTTGACAATTTATGCATAGTTTATATTCCTGAGGTCTGGACAAGGTCTTAGATTCATATATTCTGACTGGTGAGAATAAACTATAAAACTAATGCTAAGATTTAATGTGTCATGAAATGAAAATGTGGAATTTTTACTCACTCTGAGCATGAAAGAAATGAAAGAAGAATATCTTAAGCTAATCAATGCCTTCAACCAGGGAGGTGCTGCAAACCTGAGATGAACACTGGTCTTCATTATGCGGCCGTTAGACCAATTGTCCCACTATTTGCTATGACACATGGTAAAATTGAAAACTGCAATTCAGGGAAGTTGTCATTGATATTTTACAATTATGTTTATTGGTATTTAATATCTGTGTGACACACATAAATAAGAGGGAAGATATTACAGATAGAACATTTTCTTAGGTTACCCGAGCTCTTGCATTATTTCCTCCTCATTTAAAATCCTATTAATTTCTAGCATATAAATTCATGTAAGGCTTAATAAATTTAGCTTCATTCTCACTTTTATCTTTTCAATTATTTTTATCTTCCATTTTAATAAGTCTCCAGTCACTTAGGAAGTAAAGAGAAGGAAGGACCCTGAACATCAGCACTAAGGCTGCGCCCCTGGAATCCTGGCCCCAGCTCTGCCTACCTGTCAGCCCTCCCTGGCGCACGCTCCTTCTCTGTGGCTGCCAGCCCGTGCATGTCACCCAGACACTTGTCTTTAGTCTGTCCTGCCCCACGGCCACCTGAAAACTCCAATAGCTAAATTCACAGAAAGCAGGTTATCCAATTAATCTTACAGATGGATTCACAGCCTCTTTTTGAAATCAGAAAAAAATGAGCCTTAAAAAGACAGAACTTATTAATTTACATAGAAAATTAATAGGAGAGATAAGGTAAGAATTTTCTTTTTCTGTACCTTTTTATCTTTCAGAAAAGAAATGCTTCCTCTCCTGATATCTTCCCACCTACCATACCAACATTAATGTCAGGTTTACATGACAATTGTAGGAATTGAGGGATCGGTACCTAATGTTTAGTTTGTGAGCTGTTTGAAAATTCATCATTGTGATGTGTATATGTGTGTGTGTGTGTGTGTGTAAAATTAAAGTTTTTATATATAAAAAGAACTACTATTTAGCCATAAGAAAGAATGAAATCCTGTCATTTTCAGCCACATGGATGGTGCCAAATGACATTTTGCTAAATGAAATAAGTCACTGAAAAGAAAGACAAATGCTGCCTGTTCTAACCCAAACCGTATGTAATAGAGGTAGAAGGAAGAGTGGGTTTGCTACTTCAGAAGTGGGAATGGGAGTCCTGGGAGGCGCAACAGTTAGGAGGAGGGACAGGTGGTGTTCCGCAGGGCCACTGGGTCACTGTGGCTCACTACAAGATATTATGAAGCTTGTAATTAACTACGTAGGAGTTTGAAGTTTCCAACACAAAGAAATGTAAATGCCTAAAGAGGTGGACTTGCTCAAGCCCCTGATGTGATCAGGGCACATTGCATACAGGTACTGGATTCTTCCACTGGGGCCCCCTAAGTATGCGTAATTAAAAAAAAAAATAAAAAAATAAAGAATTCACTTTGGGCTTGGATACTGGGAAAATAGAAATAGTAGTTAACCTCTCCTTTTGTTAAAGACAAAAGCAAACCTTTAGTAAGTTTTCTTAATGTTACATAATTTATGAAAATGCATAATCGTTCCATATCCAGAATCTAGCTCATTACATCGCATACAGATAGTTAATAAATATTTATTGAATAAATAACAAAATAATTCTCTGCATTAGATTGAGTTCCGCTGACGGAGACTCAGTAAAGAGGACATGTGAAGGCCCTGAGGAGGCCTTACAGGGATGGCTCTAAGGGAGCGATTTGTCACAGGGAGCTGGCCTGCTGGTGGTTGCAATCCAGCTGTAGCCAACCCTACAGGGAACAGTGGAGCTGCAATGTCCCCCCAGTGTGCCCAGCAAAGGCCACCAGAGGAAACGTGAGCTTGGGTGTGGCCGCGGGAGGCCATGACCAGGGAGCACTGGGAGCCCTCTGAGCTGCTCCCCCTGGTCTGGGGCTGGAGGCGGCAGCCTGAAGGGGGAGTCTGGGTGTGGGCCCCCAGGGCACATTCTTACTTAACTTCATGTCTCCTGTGTCTATGAGGTTTTCAAAGAAAACACAAAATGCACAATATCAGCCATTGTCAGTCTAAGTTCAGTCATGGAGGAAATCCAAGCCTCTCTTTCTCCTTCTTGAAGGAAACTTGTCAAGGGGTAGTCATCAGCCACGTCCACGTGCAGGGCTCCTCTGCAGAGCCTGGGTTTCTGTGTCCATGTGCTCCAACTCACTGCAGCCTGGCTCATTCACAGGCACGTGGAGAAGTCCCAAGGATGAGTCCTGGCAATGACTGACAGAACCTCATGGTGAGCCTCATTATACAGATGGTGCCGCCAAGTTTCAGTTCTCAAGGTCAGTTCTCAAGGTCAGTTCTCAAGGTCAGTTCTCAAGGTCAGTTCTAAGGTCTCAAAGGAGCACTAGGAAGGACTGGAGAGTGACGAAGCTTCCTTCCCCAACTCCATGTCACTGCCTCACTCCCCACTTCACTCCTGAAGACTCTTCTTCCCCGAGACTCTTCTCCCCAATGGCAGTGAGAATGTCCCTGAAACCCTAGACACATATTCCAAGCACAGGCAACTGTGGGGAAGTGGAAGTAACGTAGTTTGCTGTCCAGGTCTCCTGGCCCCCTTCCCTGTGCCGTGTTGTCACCATGACTGCCTGGCTGAGGCCCTAGCTTCCATTACAGGCTGTGTGGCGTTCCCAGTGAAGCACCACTTGTCTAAGTCAGTATGTGCTACGTGTGGTTTGAGGTGGGTTTAGACTTAGTTGTCCCTGTAATGTTTCTGGTTTCGTAAAAAAATTTCTAGCTAAAGCAGAAAAAACAAAACACTGAGAGACATTTTGAGAATGGAACAGAAATCCTGGGTACAGTACATATAATATTTTCCTTTTTAACATGATCAACTACTCTAAGGCATTTCATCAAGGTCTCTCTCTCTCTCTCTCTCTCTCTCTCTCTCTCTCTCAATTCTTAGAATAAAGGGGAAAAAACAGGAAAGTGGATGGGAGAAAAGAAAGAAATGTAAGGAGGATAAACATCTTTAAAAAAAAAAAAGACCTCATATCCTAAAATTTCAATAAGATCTCTCTACCCTGGGCTTTTCAGGGAAGTTTTAATGGATTTAGTTTCTGCAACACGAGAAGAGTGGCGGCGTTTTATGTTAAATCAGTACAAGAATTAAAGGTTACAATAAATTAACTTATTGCTCCTTTATTGGAGATCCGAAGAGTGAGTTTTGCAGTTCTTTAAAAGGTAAGTTCGTCTTGAGTTATAGTTATAGATTTTGTTATATAGAGAGTTAGTTATAGATTTGTTATTCATTTAACTCTGGTACTGCACAAAGTATTGAATAGAATACAAATAAATACAAAGTTCTGGGCTTGTTTCCAGCTAAGCCTTTGACAATCGTGGCCAATCACCAGGAGCAACAGCTCCCTTCAGCTCCCTAGAAACCCACGTCTACCCTTGGCGAATACATGGGCATCTTGAGTTTTGCAGTGGTAACTGCTGGCATTCCTAAAGAGGAAACAAACACTGGACAAACACAGGGAGAAGCACAGCCATGACGTTGTGCTCACAATGGTGCTGTGTCTGGGACTCTTCATTGTGGACAGTGACATCCGACTGTCACACATGCTCTGTTGAACCTGCTTTTTGAATCACACTGAGCAGAAGGGTGAGGTGAGCCCTGTCTGCAGTCAGACCAGTCAATAAACCAGAACTGGAAAGGATACACAGGGGGATGCACTGATAGCAGCCTTGCAAATTCCAACATGGGAGATTCATGTTAGAAACCTGGGTAGACGTAAGTGACAAAGAATGCTCTTGTTTCAGAATGTGTATGCAGAGCACCTTACACATCGATCAGCAAGGGAGAGGATTTAGATGGCAGTCGGGACAGATGGCAGCAGCTACAACAGTGGCCAACAATTGCTGCTACTGTACCAGGCATGCATTCTAAATCTTGGCAGTGGAAGGACTTGGCAATCACTGATGCTTGGCCTACTGCTACTGAAGTCTGATACTCCTAAGCTAAGGGCTGTCTCTTCAAATTGTGAGTAAATTAATGCTAATCAGGCAGGGAAATTTGGCTAGAATTATTTCTCTAACCCCCTATCAGGAGCCACTGCTGAATTGCAATACTTGCTTTGTGTGTATGTTTTTATATGCACACCACCCAGAGGACTTCTTTATTCTTCCAGTTTCAGCTCTAACATCTAAAGCTTGGAAACTGTTGCTTATATCCACACAACAAGAAAACAGGGAGAAAATTGAAAATCAATGACTTTTTCTGGACCATCAGAGAACTGAGATTTCAAAAGGAGCCACCACCCTAAAACTTGAAGGCACACTTGAATACAGAGTTAGATCTGAGGTCTGCTGGTCAGAGGCAGGACCACTGCCTAGCAAGCGTGGTGGGTACTGAAGGCGGAGGTGGACAGCATCATGAAAACCTCCTGGGGGCACCGTCTCTAGGGGCTGGCCCACACTTTTGATGGTTTTTCTTCTAGTAATGCCACCAAAGTCTTAAGGTAGAGTGTTAAGAAAGATCTGCAAAGGGCCTTGGAGGGAGGAGAGAAAGAGTGCCTCCTGCTGAATGCAATCAGTGCTGTCCATAAGAGGACTTCCTCTCCAGGGACAGACTTGATCAGAGCCTCCCCCGATCCCAGAAAGGGCTTTGTCCCCACTTAAGCTTTCTGCTTTCACCAGAGACCCAGAGAAGCTCTGATGCTTGAGGAACAATTATGAAGACAAAGTCCTGTTAAAGGCTTAGGCTCAATCAAAGATGGGAGAACTCTTCCTTCCCTCCCCATTTCCCCCCCACACTGACAGGGATCCAGGGTCACATGGCTGACAGATGATACTCCAAATAGCTGCAAGACACACTGTCTGGGAGTTGTACCCAGGGGAGCCCAAGGTCAGCCGCCTGGAGGAAGCTGATGTCTCCAGTGTCTACAGCGACAGCAAACATGAGACATGTCCCCGCTCCCCGTCAGATTCACTTGAAGCCATAACACGTAAGCCAGGAGGCACAAGGGTGAGCACACCCCAGGCCCTATCACCTGGTGCATCAAGCCATCTTTCAAACACACAAAGACTAGGGGAGTGGATGGAAAGAATCTAGAGAGAACAAGCAGTGTGAGAAAGGGGCTCAGGGGAAGCCCAGCCATTGGTGTCGTCAGAGTGGACGGGCAAAGTGACCTGGTTAGTCTATTATGGTGAAAATGTAGCAACCTGAAGAACAGACTGATTTAAGTGAGCACAGAGGTGTACCCTGGAAAGAGCTGAAAACCAAGCACTGGAGAGCACAGGGCTGTGGCCTCGGGAAGAATGACTGACAGTGCCTCAGACTGGACCCAGCCAGGGGCATCAGGGCGGAGTGTCCCTCACTTACACACAGAGAGCAAGGACTCCAACACAGCAGAGTATCCAAGAGCAGGAGCACAATTTGAAAGGTGAATATAGCATCCAAATAACAAAACAAGCAAGAGAGAGTGGAGGAAAAAATCAAAGGACGTCATCTGGAACATGCAATTATACAAACTACCCACAGACACAAAGCCAGGGATTCAGGAGGCTCAGGACATAGAAAGCCAAAAAGATGAGAACTCTCCTCCAGGGTATACCATGTTCAGTCTGCATAATCCTTGCCAAATGACAAAGAAAATCTTAAAAGAAGCCCTCTTTTTAAAAACCTACTTTATGGGGCTGGGATTGTGGCTCAGCACTAGAGCGCTCACCTCACACGAGCGAGGCCCCCGAGTTCGATCCTCAGCACCACATAAAAATAAATAAACAAAATGAGGATATTGTGACCAACTACAACTAAAAAATAAATATTAAAAAAAAAAACCTACTTAAACAGAAACAAGGACAAGAAACAGCAGATTTTCATTGGCAACCTTACCTGAGAGAGTCCACTGAAATATTTAGAATGTGGAAGGAAAAGTAACACAACAAACTAGAATTCTATACCCAATGAAAATAATCTTTTGAAGGAAAGGGGAAAGCAGCGTTTCTTAGAAAAACAAACTGACTTTCAGGAAAGAAATGCTGAAAGATTTTTTGGGAAATTCTGTAAATAATTTTACAGAATTAAATTATTGATTCTGAATTAGAATTCAGATCTGCAGAAAGGGAGGATAGCAGGGTGGTAAAAAAAAGTTTTATTCTTATTTTTAACTTATTTTTTGTTTTTATTGTAACAAAATATGTATAAAATTTTACCAACTTAACTGCTTTTAGGTATGCATTTCAGTAATGCTAAGTTTATTCTCCTTGTACCCATCTCCATAATCCTTTTCACCTTGAAAAAAACCGAAACTCTGCCCCAAGACAACTCTGCATTTCCCCTAGATGGTAATGCCATAAAGTTTGGTTAAGTGGTACAGTGTTATTTGTAAGTGGACTGAAGTTATTTGAAATCAATACTAGAAACATTGAGGCAAGCACTACTGGAGTTTTTTAAAAAAATGTCTTCACATGCTAAGACATGAGAGAAAATAATCACCTAAAAAAAGCTCAGTCATATTAGAGGTGGCCCAAAAATACTGAAAAAAAGAAACAAGGAACCGGTACAAAGATGGGGGAAACTGGCTCAACCATATCGATAATGAATCCAGGCATGAAAATTCCAAATAGGTCTATTAAAATATGCAGATTGTCAGAGTTAATTAAAAAAAGGCACATGTTGTCTCCAAGAAACTCACCTTAAATGCAAAGGAAAAGAACATGCTGTGTTGGCAATACTCAAAGATAAGAGAGGGTCAAGGAGCTACTTTAGTTTGGGGCAAAGCAGATTTTGAAACAAGGAAGATGTGGCAGAATGAGTAAGCGCATCCCAGGATGGTAAAAAGTATGTCCTCCACAGAGACTCAGTAGTTCCCATGGTGCACACCTAGCCAGAGCTTCAAACTCTGTATGGCCAACACTAACAGAAGTAAAAGGAGAAATAGGTGAAGTCACCATTTAGTCAGAGACTTCAGCATCCATGTTTCAGTAACTGGTCGACGCAGCACGTGGAAAATCCCTAGGGAAAGAGGAGACCTGAACAGCACAGGCCACCAACCAGATTGAAGCACTCACAGAACCAAGTCCAGCAACAGCCGTGGCAGATTTGCCTTCTCTCAACTCACAGAAATCACTCTCCAAGGTACTCCATATTCTGGGCTGTCAGATACACCCTTAGGTTCTAGAAATCAGAGCTAGGGATGTAGCTAAGGGGAGGACGGGCATTTGCCAAGCACACACAAGGTCTGTGCCAGCACCACAAATACAAAAATTGTAAAAATCACCCAAAGTATATTGTCCAACCACAATGCAGTTAAACTAGGAATCAACAGAAGGCAGTAAACTGGCAAATCTCCATGTTCTTGGAAATAAAATAACACACTTCTAAATGACAGAAGGACTGAAGAGAAAATTTTAAATTTCAAGAGATATTAAAAATTTTTGAAAAAACTGAAAATAAAAATACAATTTCCTTCTCACAATTTGTGGGTTGCAGAGAAAAAAAAATTATGGCATTAAAAGCATATGTTGATAGAGAGGAAATATCTGCAAGCAATAACCTAAACTTCCACCCTGGGAAATTAGAGAAAGAAGAGCAATTGAAGGCAAAAGCAGCAGGAGAAAGAATGCTGCATAAATCCATGAAATTGCAAACAGGCAACTGAAAAATTAACAGAGCAAGAGCTGGGCCTTCATACAGATCAGCGAAATTGATGAACCTCTGGATAGACGAGCCAGGAGGAGAAAGGGGAAGTGAGGAAGTACTAATGTCAGAAATTAATGTCCAGGCTGCTGATCACATGGACAGCAACAACTAATAATAACAAACAAAAACACTGCTCTGTTATGTGCAGATAATCTGGATAGTTTAGATAAAACTGACCTGAAAGGTGGGAACCATCAGAGCACACCCACACAAAAGGAATGAATATGAATAGGCTAATATTTACTAAAGAAAATGAATAATTTATAATTATTAACCTTCTTTATTGGTGAATTCCCCAATCACTGAGGAAGAAATTTTATCGATTTTCTGCATTTCTTCCTTAAAATAAACCGATTACATCCTCGTTCATTCTGAGGCAAGCTTTTTTCTTATACAAAAAGTAGATGGAAATGTTGGAAGTGGGGACAAATGTACGTCATAAATTTGTGAGAAAAATCCTCCACAAAATAGTGCGTGGAAGCGTCCAAAAGTGTGCAGGAGAATTATATGCCATGACCCTGCAGCATTTACCCATGTATTAAGGCGGGACCAACATTTGGAAATGTGGTCCTGCAGGCCAGGGTGACATGCAGAACCTGAGAGGCCTACACAGCTGTGCTGTGACGCCTGAATCCCCTCCCTGTGTGCTGCAGGAGGAGGGGGCCAACCGGAGAACCCGCAGACCCGGGAGGTGGGGAGCCCCAAGGCAAAGAAGCTGCATACATAGGCTGTCCTGTGCAACTGAAGTCCTTTCCCAGGAGTTAAAGCTCAGCAACTCCATCACCTCTTTATCCACATGCTGAAGTTGAAAAGGGTTGGTCGGTTCTCACTGTTGGTTTTGCTATAGACGGGGACAGGAGCTGGAATCACCCACATGATTGTCGGTAGGAATAGGAGACCTCAGTAGGTGTTTGGTTTCATGTACTGAAAGGTCTGCACATATGGGCACATACCTGGGTTCAGGCACACACTTGCTCTCAGTCGAGGGAGCCTAGAAGCCATGACACCACTCCCGTGAGCACACCCGGCTCTCAGGTCTTGATGTGAATGTCATTCTCCAATAAAAATAACCAATGCTCCTTGAACCATGCCTATGGGAGAGTGTCCAAAGAACATGCAAACCAACTGAGCTCCCTGGGGCTGAGCTGGGAGCTCTTTGGGTCAACTGGACCAATATGAGTATTACTATTAATGATAATAATAAAAAGATTCTTATCCCAAGCATAAAATAACACCTATGAGCCCAAACTCATAAAATGCACATCAAGTATGGATCTAAACAAATAGGGAGAGATACAAGTCTGTTCAGAATTTTTAATAATTTATATTTATTCACCAGCATTCAGATGTGACACTAACTCTCCACTCCTTACACTTCATAGTATATGGTGACATTCTTCTAAAGGGTACCATGTGGAAAACAATGGGAAAAGTAAAGAATCTCAGAAGAAACCTGAAGTTCTGGCTTAGCCAGGTGGTCAAGTTCAACACACACTGCGTGGGGCACGTTGATGTGACATGATGTCAGGAGAAGTGTCTAGGTGAAAGGCCAGCAGCAGCCAAGGAGACCTGCTCCACCAGCCCAGTCAGCAGAGAGAACACCAAACACTGGTCTGCTCAGCTGCTGTGTGCAGGCTCCCGTTATGAGGCCCATTAGACTCCTCCCACTTATCTTCAAAACCAGCCTACTTAATAGTTCTCAGCATCATTACTTGTAGACAGTCCACTGGGTATCTGGTGTTTTAACATATCTATGAAGATACACAGAAATTATATTCTCCTTCTGCAAGAGAGAACCACTGAGGACATGTGTTCTCGAGTTGCAGGTACTTTATATATTTGTGATGTCTGTATCTTCAGAAATGTTGTGTTTTTAATGTATTTCCTAAGTCACCCGTGTCTGAGGTTGTGTGGGCAGGGTCCCTCCAGTACCAACCTTGCATTAAATTCTTTGCCTCCTTTTTAATTTTCAGGAATTCCACCGCACGATTCCTAAAAGCCTTTAACTTAATAAAAGTTCACGCTGATTTAGATGCAGTTATGCTAATGTGACTTTTAAAGCAGCTCTTGGTTATTGAAAGTAAATCAAACATTCCATATTACCAGAGACGCAGGGACTTGGAATCACGCACGTATCAACACGAGTGATTGTCATCTGAACACACCATGAGTCCCATCATTGTCTTTGCTCTCATTGTTCATCCTCTTACAAAATATTTACTCTGCCTCTTAATATATTCCATTTTCCATAAGGTTTTGTTCAATCTAATTTATTATGTGATGAAAATTGCATAAAACTCCTGAAACTGCAAACCATGGGAATAGCTCATTTCAGTCGCCGTCCCCTGAACCCCGGGTCATTTATTTGGAATACTTAGCATTCTACTGAACCTGGTTACTTACAGCTTTATGAATTTATTTTCATAGCCCTGAACATACATTGTTCATGACAAATTCCTTTCATCATCATACCTCAGAGTAGACTTCAGCATTATCTGCAGAAAGCACATTTTCAATAATTACTTTTTTTTAACTTGTTGATAAAGACTTTTATTTTATTTATTTATATGCAGAGCTAAGAAATGAATCCAGTGTCTCACACATGCCAGGCAAGTGTGCTACTGCTGAGCCATAGCCACAGCCCCTAATAATTTTTAAAAGATATTTGGTTTGGACTGAGGGCACATGGGGTGGCAAGTGCCGAGCATCCCCATGATTAAGGCTAAAAATAAAAGGAACTTTAATAAAATAAATTGTTCTGAATCTAAATAAAATAGTTTATAATTAATATCCTAAGTGAGTATTTATTTCATACATTTAAGGTGTACGAGTGTTTTAAATATAGATAAAATGCTGTCAGTTTCAAATGAGTTCTTTAAAAATGCAAGACATTACTGACAAATGTTTATCAAGGATTATCCAAGAAAAGATCCACAGTTTATTTCAAAATCGATTTGGACCACATATTTATTCACATACAAAACAAGAATTTATCACCAACTAAAGAGAAGGACATCTCTTTCTTGCAGTCACCTACAGATGATGAGGTGAAGGTATCCACTGCTGGCCCTGACCTGGACGCTGCTGACCCTCTGACACACACATATCATGCTGCAATGTGAAATCTCCTCTCCCTGCACTAGAAGGACAAATGCTGCTAACCATGCAGGTTCATGATCCACCCCCTAAAAAAGAAAATCTCAGTGTTACAAAGATAATCATTTGGCTTATGTGAGAAATTGCATTTTCTAAACAAAACCTTATGTGAACTGACAAACTGCAATCTAAGAGTCCATTTGGAATTCTGCAGCATCCTTGTGGTTTTCAAAGGACATTCTATGGAGATGAGAGGGGGAAAAGCAAAGGTCTTTTATTCTTGGCTGCGAGTGGAGTACCAGGTCAGCAGAGAACATCATCCAAAGAGCCAGAGGTCAACATATCAAAATTTAATGAGAAGAAATGCAAGTCCATTTATTCCGAAGTTTTAACTCTCAAGGTCCAGAATCTCTCCTGAATTCCCGGGACGTGTCCCCTCACTGCATATGCCCTCGGTGCTGCTGCCCCGACCTGTGCATGCTGCACGGCCCTAGCTGCTCCTGCTGACCAGCTGGTCCTTCAAGGTGAAGAAGTGGATCCCTGGTGGTCAAAACCACACTGACCACTTACAGAACCCGCGAGTCAGACAGGTGGATGCCCTGTGTT
The DNA here is from genome assembly GCF_047511675.1 of Marmota flaviventris. NCBI lineage: Eukaryota > Metazoa > Chordata > Mammalia > Rodentia > Sciuridae > Marmota > Marmota flaviventris. Next base: position 175,561,960 of record NC_092500.1, read on the forward strand.
TGCATCTGGAGGAGCGATTCCAACCAGAGAGCCATGTGCCCTGGACGGTGATCATGTGTGGCAAACCCTGGGCCAGGGATGACAGCAGAGGAGGTGAGGGAGAGAGATGACTGGAGTGCTGTGGAGTTTGTTCTCAGCGTGATGAGAACATTCTAGAACTGACTCTAGTGCTGGCTCCACCCCTGCATGAGCCCCCTGAGAACCCCTGGCTGGTGCACTTTAAATAGGGGGTGGCAGGAGGCGGGAGTCCCATCTCAGTGAGGCCTCCTCCTCACAGGAAGCGGGTTCCGTGGGTGGTCTTACCTGGTGCCTCCTGGCTGCACCAGGTCAGTGCCAGGCCAGGCTGAGCCTCTCCTACCGACCTGTGTGGTTGGGCTTCTCACCTTTTTTTCCCCCTCCTCCTTCTTGGGGTGCCTGAAAAAGTTTGACTTCAATAAAATTCACTCAAATATGTTTTGAGTTAATTTTTGAGTAAAAAAATACTTTTTGAAAATCGTTGTTCAGAACTGGGCTCCTTTTTTAATTTCACTTTTCATGAATGCAAGAAAACTGCTCTTCTCAAACCTAATCCCTACTTGCTCAAAACCTGGAGATCACCACTCAAAGGGACTTTCTATTCATTATGTTTTTGGAATATATCAAGAACAATTATTTCGTTTTATTTGTTTTGAAATTATATGAATTAGTGTGCTTTGTCTGGACTTCTGTAATACTTTCACTCAATGTTTTGTAGCTAATATTAAATAATTTTAATTGATGCATGCTATTATTTTATGGATAGGACACAATTTATTAATACAGATCTCTTCAGAAGGATAAGGAAAAATACAATTGTGGCACATTCCCCAGTGAACAGAACATGTCTGAAAAGTATTTCAAATACCTCTTCTATTTGTGGAATTATTTTTCGTCTCTCACAGTGTCTTTTAAAGAGCAGAGACTTAAGTTCAGAGTAATGGAATGACAAGTAATATTCTAGGACTTCCCCTCTCTCCGATATTTGTAAAATGTGTATATAGTGTTTGAATTTTGAAGAATTTTTTATGTTTGTCTTTAATAAACACACTCTAATTTCAGTTATAGCATGATGTAAGAATTCAATATAATTCCTTTCCCATGATAATGACCTACTTTTTCAGGACCACACTTAATGACCAGTTATCTTATGCTGTGATTTTCATACATTTGTGGATCTCTTTCTAAAGTTCTGTCTTCTCCCTCATTGTCATTAGCATTCTTCAAATTCAGTGTATCATGAGTAAAAGTGGATTTATTTTTGTCTTTCCTGTGTTTCCTGTATCTTTGGAGTCATGCCTTGGAAAAGTGGTATAAAATGTTCAACTGTTATGCCTTTAAATAGTCCTCTCCACCCACTCTACTGTTCCTCTCTGGCTTCCGTCTAGCTATGTGGTAGGCTTGTGCTACGTAGGTCAACCTCTTCTCCTCCCTTCTTACCTCCTGTCTTTCTTACTCTCATTTCTGGACAATTTTTCTACATCTATCTTGAGATGGCTATTTTCATGCCTTTTTCTCTCCATACTCACCTTTTTTGCTTGCTCATTAATTGTAGTTTCTATTTTTAAATTTCTTTAGCTATTGCTTTGTTTTTATTTTACACTTGTAGGTGGAATCTTACAACCTTGATTCCCTCAGAGATGGTCATTGGCTGTTCCTGACTCTCACTCATGTGGCTTCTCACTGTGTTTTAGTGATTTGGGGTTGTGAAGTCATAGTTGCTTGACTTTTACCTGCAGGAATCCTGTTGGTTAGTCCCCTTCACAAATCAGGTTGTAGCTCCGAAATTTCTAAACTGGCTTTTCAAACTCATGATGGATTCTAAACACTGTCTGGCCAATGGGCAGTCCTGGGGTCTGTCTCCAGGGTCTGCTCTGGGAATCCTGCTTTTTTTTACCCTACCACAGCTCCTCATTCTTCAATTGTGTCTGCTTTTGGTCTTGGAGATGGTATTAGCTTCCCATGGCTGCCATAACAAATCCCCACAAAACAAATAGCTAAAAATAGCAGGAAATCATTTTCTCACTGAAGTAGGAAATCACGGTGTTGGCAAAGCTATGATCGGTCAGCAGACTAGAGAAAAATGCTTCCATGCCCTCTCTACTTTTCAGTGTCTGCATCATTTCTGTTTCTGCATTGATCCAGACTCTGCCTTGGTCTGCACATGGCCTCTTCTATCCCTTGTCTTATGTCTCTTATAAGAACTCTTGTCATTAGACTTAAGGCCCACCCACGTGATCCAAGCTGATCCCACTGCAAGATTGCAGCTTCCTCAGACTGCAGAGACTCTCCAAACTAGACCATTGGTAGTTTTCAGGAGTTAGCCTCCAGGAATATCTTCTTGGGACCAGCATTCAATCTAATCCAGAGACGGCCTATATTTTCTGTGAGATATGTTCAATCCTGGATCTGGTTACATGATATCAAATGGCTTAAAGACTCCATTGATTATCTAAAGTGCTTTTTGACACTGCTTTCAGGAGTATGGGTTTTAGGTCAATATTTTTTGTATACTCTAACTGTCTCTGCTTTGGGATAAGACTCTAGATTTAGAAATAGATATGTATAGATACATAGAGCACTTTATTCATTCACTCTTTCAATGAACATTTGTCTTTTAATGCCTGTCCTCATTCTGGATGCTATTTCACCAGATGGGAACAAAATAGAATATCGTGCATTAATCAAATTTCCTTTTGAAGATGTCCAGTGAGGTTTAAGAGGTTTGATTATATCACTGATATTGTAAATTAGCTTTGAAACCAGAGATCTTCCCAGCAGTTACTCCCTCGGTGATCCTGTTGGATAGGAGTGATTGACACACAATGCAGGTGACCATGCATGTCCTTATCATGATACCCTTCAGAGTGAAACACCTTCATTTTGAGTATGTTTGGACAGATAGCCGTCTGTACATTGTGGTATTAACTTAAAGTGTCACAAGTAAATTGGATAATTTTGAGCTTGACTTTGACCTTACTGGGCTGAGATTTCACTTGTGTAGAAAGAGAAACATAAAATGAGGTGATGAGTCAGAGCCCTGCTAGGTTTGAAGTTTTACGACAGTTTACAAAACCAACACTGGGGAGGAAATGACATTTTCAGATTAGATGAAATCCAGACCTTATTCAGACATGGGAAGCAGGACCCCTTCTCCACTCCTGGTCATGTACACGTGTCCCTCTTCATCTCTGAATTTAGCGCTACCACCTGCTAAACTTGAAAGGAGCCTGCTGCACCTCCATGCAAGGCTGGATGCACAGGTGCCATGCAGTTCCTCTGGGCTCAAGTGACACCCGGAGACCCTCACAACCCTGGATGGAGCTTACGGAGAGCCCTGGCTCCACTGATCTTTGGTTTACTATTTAGGGACAACCAACAGGCCAGAGAGCCACACATTACAAGGCAAGGTGCAAGGAAACCTCATGGCTTGGTTCCCCTTCCAAAGCCTGCCGTCCTTGCTCAGAGGCCTGGTGGACACTGTCGGGTCTGTGAGGCCAGGAACAGAGCTCTGAGGACTGGCGGCTCCTCTCCTAATCAATTAACCCTAACTGAGCACCACCCTCCTGCCTCACTCCATCCCATCCCCCAGAGTATAGTCTATAAACAAGCCACAGTGTCATCACCTTGACATTCAGATGCAGCGACTTGGTGGCAGCCACCCAATACCTTGCAAGCTCGATGTGCCATGCAGTCCACGAGATCCTTTGGCTCCGTGAGACCATTCAGTGAAAGGCGGCTCAGGGTGGAATCCTGAGCCAGTGCAGGACCATGTGGGCACCAGGGGAGCCAGTAACTATGGTAACAGTAACATATCAGGTTCTCTTTGAAACAGAGTCACAAACTGAAATTCTTACATCGGCCGCTAGTTTGGTAATGATATAAATACTTGTGACTATGATACGTACCCTAAGTCACTGAGCGTAACTTGAAAATGAAAAGTTTGCTAAGAATACCTACCAGGACAGTTGCTCCTGAGGTAGTGATTGGGGCTTTCCACTGATGGCAAGTTCTCTCTGGGAATGAGGAAACTGAACTTCTTGATCTCTGATGTTTTGAGTTCAAGGTAACTACTTCTGGTGTGTCTTCTCTTGAACATGATTGGTTTCTTGAAAGCTATTTTTTTTTTATTTTTGTTGTTGTTGACTTTCTGGGTCCAGACTCACATTATTCACTTATTCAGGCATTTTATTAAATTTCAAATATACATTGCACAGACAAATAAACACACACACACACACACACACACACACACACTCGCCCTTATTATTGCAGGGAATGTGCTAGGCACTGTGGGACAGGAACTCTGATCTCATCCTGTAAGAACTTACATTCTACCACACCAACAAGCACAAGCCTCTGGGCAGGGATCATGATGAATTGCACAGGGTGAAATAATATGGAAAGTCAGTGCCATCAAAAATAAACCCTGGATAAATAATGGTTGGGTGAATGAAAGACAATTTGAAGGACAACCTTTTAGATATCAAAAAGATAGAGCAAAGAGTGTATTATAGCTAATGGGGAGTAGGGTGGAGGGGAACACAAGAATCATCCTCTATTGAAACTGAGTGCGCATGTTACTTAAAATCATTATAGTTAACACACGCATACAACACATAATATATACCATGAAAAATGACTAGCACTGTATAAAATTAACACACACTCATATACATTGTACAGAGCAATATCTTTTTGCATAATGATACAGTATATGTTTTTATAAATTATCATACAGTTACAAATATTAACATAAATAGGTGTAATGGATTAATACATAGGTTAATATAATGTGTAATGAATTGTGTCAGTATTATAAGAAGTGGTTTAAAAAATTATTTGTACTCGAATACTCCCCATGTGGAAGGGGAGTCTAATGAGTGTGTCCACGGTGCCCCCTCCGCCAGCCAGATTCTGCTCCAGGGCCTCTGTCCAGGGAACCACTGTATGGAAGGCTGACATTTCAACTTTGGGTGAGGGATGGATATCAAAGTAGAAAGTCATAAGCAGCAGCGATTCCTGAGCTCAGAGGTGCCAGGCTCTTCCCGACTGCCCTCCACCCCTGACTGCTGGATGCTCCTAACAGGCTCTGGAAGTCGGCAAAGGCTCTGATTCCCATCCCTTCCTGGGAAGACAGAGGGGAGGTTGAGATGACAGCCCCTCTGTGCTGGTCTCCAGGGCTTCATAATCACATCACAGGATACTACCACTCCATGCCACACTCCAACTGCAGATGACCTTTCATTGGACCAGGATCAAGCCTGGAAAAGATGCTGACCAAGGATATTCCCACAAGCATGCGGCCATGTCAACCTCCATTTTTGAAAACCTTTAATAATTTTCTTTTTTTTTTTATCCTTGGAGGTCACCATGAAATAGGCAGATTTTTTTAAGAAATAAGTATAGATAGGATGGCAACCCAACCTATTTATGTTTATATTCAAATTTTTAAAGTCTCAAGATTAAAATTACCAAGTATTTATTCCAGAGGTGACTTTAAAAAGATAAATTCTCTTTTTGTTTTTGCTTTAGGCACAAATAAGATGATTTCAACTTAGAAAATAAAATAGCATTTCAGACTACAAATAGAAAATTCAGATCACATATTTGAGGCTTGAAGATGATTGTTATTCACTTAACTATTTCACATGTGAAGGTACTTTTATTAATAACACCAAAATGATACTTTAAAATTATATTGACTTTCATAGAATAGATATATAAGCTTCCCATATGAGATGTTGAATAAATGTTTATTTTTTATGGGATTGTACTTTTTATATCATCTAATGTTTTGATAGTTATGTGTCAAGTAATAATTTAAACAGAAATGTAGTTTCTCTATCTGGGCAGGGTGGTGCACACCTGTAGTCCCAGCTACTCAGGAGGCTGCGGTGAGGGGATCATTTGAGGGTATCATTGGAACATTGGTGTTTAGAGCAAGTGTAAACAACATAGAGAGATGGTCCAAAATAAAGAATATATATATATTTCTCAAGTTATGTTTGCATATATTTAAAAAGGAATTCAGAGAAAACTTAGAATAAAAGTCTCAAAAAGATTTCATTGCTCTTTTCAATTAAAATATAGGTCATTTTAAGTATCTTGTAAAATGTTTTACACAGGAGTGTTTTCCATGCACAGACATTTCAAAGATAAACACTGACTATTTGAAAAAGAGACTGCATGTACCTAGCTAGAGTGGAGGAGGAAATCTCAGATGCACTGGCAGAGGATCCTTCCCTCAAGTGTTGACTAGCAGTTGGTCCTGAGGACACAGAGACCCACGGTGCAAACAGAGCTCGCTGTGTTGGTGACGTGTTTATGTCTAAAATCCCCCACTCTGTATTTAGACTTTACCAGAAAAACATCAGAAGGTCCACACCTCCAAGGCACTGAGCACCAGGTGGTGGTCTCAGGAGAAGGTCCCACACCCTTCACAGCCAGCACCTGAGTCAGGAGATTTAAATTGGATTTGTTCTTTCTTGGCTGCAAAGTGAAACAATAATTATATTTGTCTAATGTTTCATCGTATAAATTAAGACTACTTAAGTATCCAGTAGAGAGCCTTAGATAGGACTTCTATCTCCTTCCCTGGACAGGAGAGACGACTGGAAATAATGAGATCTCAGGGATCTAGAACCACTGCATCCCTCTCAGCAGTTCTGACCTGAGCAGAAGTCCTCCTTTGTGGACAGGAAAGCCCAGCTCACATGCACACCTCTCTGGGGTTCACCTGTTGCTGAAAAAGAACATGTCCCACATTGACCGAGAGGACTCGGCAAGCTGCATATGATGGTACAGGGGCTGATGTCATGGACTGCTTCTTAGTTTGTATATTTTCCTGATAATTGCTAAAATGTTATGTAGGGTACAACTGATGATTTCTTGTTGTTGGTTGAAAGCCTTTAAAGATAGTGTTTGCCAAAGCTTTGAGAGTGAGGGAATAAAAATCAGCTAAACCAACTGCTGTGGCAAAGAACCCCAGTCCTTGATGCAGGAGTCTGCTGCGCACCCCCCCCCAGGGAGGTACCTGGGGAGAGGACCCTGCTCCCGACAGTCAGAAGCTCAGTGACTTGGTCCCCCTTCTCCTTCTTTGTCACTGGGCTGTCCTACTTAGCTGCAGGATGGGAAGGTAAAGCAGGAAGGTTCGCAAAGGTTTTCAGGAACCAAAAGTGGAAGAGGTATCTGAAAAGCCCACGTGCACCCGCTGGACTCCTCACAGCCTCGTGTATTTATGGGGGAGGCCGACTCCGCCCGGGAGAGGGGGAGTGGAAGACGCTGGACACATGGGCGTCTCGTCCATTTCATGATATCCAACGGAACTGACCAGCACTTACTCTACTATTTTCATGATATTGTTCAGTTCTCAAATACAGTTTAGAATAGTTTAATGGAATAGAATAAGGAACTCAGAAGTAAACGCAAATAAAGACGTTCAGCTGACTCCTGACAACTGGGCCAACACACGTCAAGGGCAGACCTCAGCTTTCCAGCGAATGGTGCAGGACCAGCACACATCTGTAGACGAAGGTGAACCTCCATCTGCACCTCGCACTTCACAAAACATGGACTCAAAATCGATCACAGACTTAAATGTGAAACTATAAGTATTTTACAAGGAAAACATGAATAAATTTTCAGGACCAGAGGGTGGACAAAGAGTTTGCAGACTTGACATCAAAAGCATAATATGTAAAAGGGAAAAAAAAACAAAACAAAACAGACAACCTGGACTTCATTACAATGAAACTTTTGTTCCACAAAAGGCCCTGGTGAGAGGATGAAATGGTAAGCCAGAGATGTGGAAAAAATATTTACAAAGCACATATCCAGCAACATACCAGATTACAGAATATATAAGCAACTCCCCAAATGCAGCAGTGCAAAAAAAAACAACAACAGAAAGAACTCACTAATGAGAAAACAGACAAAGATGCAGGGGAGAAAGAGAGACAAAGTGGTACAATTTTCTTACGCAGGGCAAGGGTCATGGCTAAGGCCCTTGTAACAAAAGACATAAGAGAAGAGCACATTATGTATTTAATATAAATTCTGTGTGATGCAGAGCCCTCGAAATGCCCTGAAGTGCAGGAAGTGTGTGTCTTATATTCAGATTGCTGTACGAGGGCGTGATGGTACCCAGGGTGGGACCCAATGGTGACAACCTGGGAGGAACGTATCCAGGTCTCTGTGAGTGCTCCCCTGCTTCCCACACGATGATGCAGATGTGACCACTGGGTCAAAGGAAGACAGACTCTCTTTGATTGCTGTCTGACTGTGGGCCAAACTACAGTCAACACAAAATAAGCGCTCATTATTAAAGCCTTTACCTTACTAGAGAAAAATTAACATTTAATAAGTTCTTTAAATATGCCCATATTTTAACATCACTCATGTTTAGTCAATATTTAAGATTAACTGTCAAACCTTCTGACTTTCACACCGCATTTATTACATCTTTAAACTAGACAGATGTTAAATTTTCGTCTTTAAATGTATCCTTTCTGAAACAGTCGTATGATTTTCTTCTGAATATTATTTACATTTTTTATGTCTCTACTAAAACTTCAGATTGCCTATGTAAAAACTAAGAAATCTTTTATCCAAATTCACATGTAATATTTGAGTAGTGCTGAAACGAAATTGACACGTACTTATTCTTTAAATCTCAATTGTAAGCTTTCTTTAAAATATATATGAGGCCCATTTAAGAAAATTATAAAATTGAAGGAAATTATGTCATGGTTGTCTCACCTCCAGATAGGTGGCTTCTTTGCAAGTACAAAATATTGGTGTGAAATATTGGCCTCTTATTCTCCTAATTTACCAATGGAATGTTCTCTCCATTTATCTTATAATTTCATAAAGCAGAACTCTGAAGCTTCGTACCTATTGAAGTGATTTGGGGGCACCCATATTTACTGCTGAGTGGATTTGTCGCTTCCTATCCTTTTACCAAAAAATGACACATTTCATTCTGATCAATTCCAAAAATAATTACATTTTTGTCACATCAGAAATAGTCACCTTTGCTTTTCACTATCAAATTCAAATGCTGTCAGAGAGTATTACCTTTAAAAGTCATAGAAGTTTCAGCTCCTGAACATCTTTAGCAGTACTTTCTTTGAAAATAAGTTTCTTTTGAATTTTAGGATTACACTTGGATTGATTTTTTATATTATTTCTTAATTTTTTTTAATTTCTACCTGCTTCTTCATGTCCTTACACTGAAATTACTCGTGGTCTATCTCCTTTTCTCTGAAATGAGGGTGAGAAAATACATTCCTGCACATTGTATGGATCTGTACTAAATACACCTAGGCGCTAGGCAGTTTGTACTGCACCTGGGCCTCCAGCAGCACCCAGGGCTGAATCAGAGGCATGGAACCTCTGGTTAAAAAGTCTACAGTAAGAATCTTTGGCAAGCTGAGCTCCTTCCTTTCTCACTGTTTCCTTCTCTTCTTTCTCCCTTCCTTGCTTCTGCTAGGCAGCGGCCCGCCAATCAGAAGACTCCTGGAGGGAAGGGCAAGGTCTGCATAAAGCCCAGGGCCAGCCTTGGGGAAAGCTCAGTCGTGGAGAACCAAAACTGGAGTGGAATGATGAGGAGAAACCTGCTGCGTGACAGCTGAGAAGCTCTTCTGTTTCCCGGATCAATCCTGCAAATGCAGACCCTATTCTATTAATTTATACTATCCAGTACCTTCTGTGCTTATACTAGGACTTCCTCTGTGGGACTATAACACCCAGGGCAGTTCTCTGGAACACACAGGGACAGTGAGGAAGAGCAGTGCTCTTGAGAAGGGCACTGCGGGGTCAGGAGGCCTGCGCTCAGCGGGTTGCTGCTGCTCAATGGGGCCGCACACAGGGGCGACCCTCTTACACTCTCTGTCTCTCTCTAAAGCAGGTCAACGTGCACACGGACTTGTACATTCTTAATGTTGGGAGGCTCTGCTCTGAGTTTTTACATCATTCCTCATTTAATATCAATTTTAAACCTATTAGGTAACTAGTGTTATTACCACTGCTATGTAGATTGGGAAAGGTGCAATTACAGGGATTTAACCCCCAACCTGCAAGGACATTAGGAGTGGTACTGGGACCTTGAGCATGGACCTGTTCACCTAACTTCTTTTATTAACCTCTGTGCATTGTGCAGCTGCCCACGAGGCTCCACAGATTAAGGGGCCTGGTCCCCATTTCCAATGCTCTGAGGAAATTCTGCTGAGGAGCTAAAAGTCACCGTCACTTCTGCCCTGTCCCTATGCCCAGCCCGTTCATAGACTTAGCACCCGTATCTACATAACATGGTCTCCTCTTCCTCCTTTTCCTCTTCACCCTGGCTGCTCCCCGGTTGTGTCTCCTTCATCTCCTTTGATGTGGGAAGACATGGGCACTTCACAGAGATGCCACTTGGGAGCTGTCCCTGCCCTCAAAACCTTGATTCTTTACTTTCTTTCATGAACATTCCCCTCTGGTCTGTGATGCCGGCCTTGATGTGATGTGGAGGTGAAGGAATTTTGAATGACGGGGAAAGCGGGATTACATGTCAGATTCTGCACCTCTGGCAATCATCAGTTGTCGGACAACCAGAGTAAAATCTGAGAACTGTAAAGATTTGTAAAGGAATGTTGTACCTGACAGACTTGACTGTCCCTGAAAATTTTGCAACGAAGAGCAATGGAAGTCGTTACGAATGCCTGTTCACAGGTTTGTGGCATTTTGTGCATGCCAGAGTGAAAAAGAAAATGCACAAGTTAGCCGGTATTGTACAGCAAGTTAAATGTCAGTTAATTAAAACATTTTCCCCAAACATATTTGAGGTAGTAAAAAACAACAACAACAACAAAAAGGTCATGAATGAATTTGAATTATCTTGCCCTAGAAACCAATGGTTACAGAGTTTCTTTATGATGATAGGGTCATTCAAAAGAATTCAATGTTGACACAAAAGATTGGAGAAAAAAACTAAATTCTCTTAGTTATGGAAATAGTGTTCAACAGTATATTTGAGACAAATAGAAAATTCCAAAACTTCATGGACTAGCAATACAGAACATCATGACAAATACCCCCAAGTGAGCATCTCTTGGTTTCCGTATCACATTTATTTTATGTGTGTGATGTATCCTTGATGCTACATCACCATTGTAAAAAAGACACTGGCAACAAGCAAAGAATACTCAAGTATGGCAGCTCAATTCACTTTACTCTCTCCTCATGGGTGGTTTTAAACAGAATAAGGACTCCAGGTCTGCAGAATCTAAACCATTCAGGGACCTCAATGAAGGAGTTCTGGGTTGGAACACATTACTAATGTTTGGTCTACATTTTTACACAACTCTGAAATTTTCATGTAATTACTGATTTTTTATTCATTTTGCATAGAGGAGGCAGAAAGATGCTTAGTTTCTCCAATTATTGGCCATTCTGGATGCTTCAGTGCAAGGATCATGCCACATTACCCTTGTGCCCTTTACCTCTATCATCACAACGCTCATAAAGTACGCATCTTTTAGTGACAATCAAAAAGGAAGTGGTGGTGTTTTAACTTAGCTATTGCCACTATAACATTTTATGACACAAGCTATAACAAACTCTGGTTTAGTAAGAATTTCCATTCTCATGCATCTACAAGGTGCTGACATTTGGTGGCCCATGTTGCCCCAGCAACTCTACTTCTCAGGGAAGTTCTGTGCGCAGCTGGGTGGTGTGATTGCAGGTTGTTCTTATTTTCTGGTCATCTGAGCTAACCAGGGCCTGTTTTGCTCATGGCAGCAGCAAAGGAGAGAGAAGTACAAATATGTGTGGCCTCAAGGACTTGGACCCACCTCCCTCTCATTACTATGGGCAAGGTAAATCCCATGGATAAGCAGAGGGAAGGAATGGAGAAGCTCAAGGTGCTTGTAATTAGAGCAAAGCAAGAACTTGGTGCAGAGCGAGGAACCAGAGGGCTACTTAGCCAATCGGCCCAATGGATGGACTGTCCAGGTTGCACCACTGCCTTTGGGGACAGGGCTTGTATCTCCTATGTCCTGCCTTGAGGAAGAGGAACACTGGGTTCCATGACTCACTCCAGGGGAGAAATGGAGGGAAGGACAGGAGGATCAAGGTGTTCAGAGCATCCTCCCTTCTGTGCCCTTCCAACCCCCTGCCATTCAGAGCACACACGGCTTGCCAACATACCACAACTTGACGGTGGCATGTACCAAAACTCTTTTGAAACAATAAACCTCTTTGTTGTCTCTCAGCAAAAGGCTTTCATTTCCAAACATGCTGGTCCTTGGCCTCTAGAAATTTACAACACCACTTGGGGCACTCCTGAGAAGTGGTAAAGAACCCCAGTCCCTGCATTGGAGTTATCTGAGCATTTTGTGGAAACTATTTACTTTGTACATACTATGACCAGAGAATCTGAACAATAATCTAATTCTCACTCTCAGAATTGAAGCAGAAAGATTTTTATATCACAAGTGAGAGAACTCATGTCTAAAACTAGTTATTATTATCCCAAGTCAGGTAGGTGGTACGCACTGGAACCACATAATGAAGCTTCGTGCCTACCTCTGTCTGGCTCCGCTGTCCTGTTCCTACCTGCGCCTGGGCCAGCAGGAACGTGTGGGGTATGCACGGAGTTCCAGTGTCCCTTGGCTCGCCATCCATTAAGATGCTTACCCTAAGAGAGATATATGATGTCGATTTTGTTTCCTTTGTTTTGTTTTGTTTTGATGTTATTTTTGTGTCTCCTCAAAGTTCATTTTCTGAATTAAATAGCTTAATTTCATAGCAGAACCAGGAATAGATTGTCCATACTTTAGTTAAAAAACAAAACAAAACAAAACAAAACACTTCTTTACTTCTTCAGTGGAGAGATGTAATAATTCTACAATAACATTTCCAGAGTGTACCTTAAACTTTCCTTTATAAATTAGTTGACAAAATGTAGTACCCTTCTTCTAGTTTGTTCTTGGAGAGCTCTGGTTGGAAAATCCACCACATGAAAATGGCCAGCCCAGGTTGCTCAGGTGATCACCAACATCACAGCCCAGGGAACTCAGGAATTTTGTCAAATAGGGGAATTGTGCCCCAGCTGATTCCAGGGACAAACTGGAACCCTGGCATCTCCAAGAAGGGGGCATTCCCCTGCCTGCTCTGGAATTCAAGCTCTACAGTTGAAGTTTTGTGTCAGTGTGTCTGAAATGGAGTGGAAGCGGCTGCCTAGACTTCTGGGCTTCCATTTGGCATTTAATAAGTTGGATTTCAGTCACCGTTCTTATATAAACTAAAAAGCCACGTCGGTCACATGACCCCTAGAAAGTGTTCCTAGGTGCTAGTGTGTTTATGAAAGATGGGTGTCTGGGGAACTAAATGCTACCTTTCTCAACCATGAACCTCAAACATTTGCAAAACTTCTTACCATTTACAGAAATGGAGGGAAAATATTTGGAGATCTGAAGGTTAGCTTGTCCCTTAGTTGACACTAATTATAGGACACGATTCCCTCTCTACACTGTTAAATTCAACTTTTATAGTTTAGTGGTAAGGAAGAAAAATGCAAACACAAATACCCACGGAAAGGACGATCTGCGTTCCTGTGCTGGAGAGAGTAATTTGGAAAAGTAAGATTCTTGGTATTATGCTTTCCACTTTTATCTTCTTCTTTTTTAATCTCTGGGCAGATTGTCAAGATACATTACTGGCCATACAGGGCTCTTTTCAGATGCTGTGTGCTTTGTACTATTGAGGACACTAACATAAAGTAGCAAAGCTTCCCGCCTTGGAAATAAGACAGATGAGAGAGGAGGCGCCGCCATTATCAAGCTTCCGGACCCCCCTGCCCTGGGTAGGTAACGCCACAGGGCAGGGGTGGGTAAATGTGAGAGCAGGAAGTACCTAGCGGAAAATGGCAACTGGAGTAAGCTGGGATGAAGGGTCCCCCATAACCAACACTGAGTCCCAGGCACCGTGGACAGGACCCAGTGTGTTCCTGATGGTCAGGGACTCACCACCACCATCCCCCAGAGCAGCTGCAAGGTTCCAGTCAGCCAGCTGGCCCAGGGGGCAGGATGCCCTGTCACATCGGCAGACAGGGCACAGAGGGAGGTGTGTTGGCCACATCCTGATCTGCCTTCTCCACACCAACTAGTACATTCCTAGTCTTGTTATTTCAGGGGCTCATGACAATTCCCCCCAAGGGGAATTGTTAATTCACTCATGTTGACACAAAGCTAGCCACGGGCAGGGACCAGCACAGCGAGCTGCACAGGGATCTTAGAAACGAGGCTCGCAAGAGTCTCCAGTCAGGAGCAGGTTGTTGTAAAGGAACCCCAATGCTTCCCCCTCTTTCCCAGGTGTTCCCTGCAAAGCAGAGGGCTCCTGAGCATCCCTCTCCTGAAGCCCTGGATAAGGATGGGACAAGCGTCTGATAGCTGTCGCTGAAAGCCCCACTGCACCCTCAGGGGGCAGAGCCTGGGCCTCCCTGCCAGCCTGCCCACAGGAAGTGTGAACAGTGCTCCAACAGCTTTCGTTTTGAAAGTGAGAGAACAGATAATTTGTTATATTTTGCCCTGTTTAGCCTGCCCAATTCCCCACTAATTTTAAACTACAGAATGAATTCTGTTAAAATCCAGAGAGGCAGCATATGAAAGGCTGTCCTGATGGCTCACATGGAATGGTCTCACCGCCCCTGGTGGACAGGGGTGGTCCTGGGCTCATCACATATTAACCAGACTCAGATTCCCTAACTCTGCCTAAGCTGTGCCTCACTCCCTTGTCATCTTCCAAACCACCTGGAGACTCATGTGCCTCCTAATATGCAGGAACACAGTTAAATTTATTGTGGGCTTTCTTAAAAATTTAAATCTGAATTCTGGGACTACAGGTGAATACAGATTCCTTAATAGGGCATGATCAAAAAAAATGTTGTCTCACAAAATATGCATTTAAATATACGCACTCAGAGCCCAGTGCAGTGGCACATGCCTGTAATCCCAGCAACTTGGGACAGCAAGTTCAAAACCAGCCTCAGCAATCTGGTGAGTTCCTGCTTCAATCAGAATCACCGGCATGTAGGCCAGCCCCACCACAGCACAGCCAAGCAGCCAAGTGTCTCGGTTATGTGGAAGATAGGAATTGGATTCTTTAAAATGCTGCTTTGATAGCAAAGATCCTCAAGTTAGGCATCCAGGGTATAAGTAAACACATGCACATTTCCAAAAACCAGCAGTGTGTTTCCTTTCTTCTCCCATGAGAGTCAGACCAAGAATAAAGACCATGGTAAGCACATAGTGTAGTCAGGTATTCACCCCTTCCTTTCAGCAGACCAGAGTGATGTCCAAGCGCCAGCACCATGCTGAGGACACTGCATGGGGAGGGGCAGGTCCAGACCTGTACCTTGGAAAGCTCTGAGGGACGGGAGAAACAGAAACAGAGATGAGCAGTTAAACATAAGACGCTAAGTACCACCTGGAGGGTCAGGAAGCCTGGGTCACCCTGTAGCTGACTCCATGGAAGAGCTTTGGAGGATGCAGAGCCTCTCCTAGAGGTCTGCAGGGCAGGCGAGGGAGGCAGAGGGTCTCAGCTGAGGGTGCAGCATGTGCCACAGTCCGACAACACCTGGCTGCTGTGAGTACCCCAGGAGCAGCACGAGGCCCCTGTGGAAATGAGGAAACAGGCAAAGGGGTGGGAAGGTGAGCAGAGCAGGGCCGGAGAGGCTCAGGCACTGTGCTCCCTGGATGGCCACTTCATGGTGCTCACGTCATGGAAGATGATTCTAGGCTAGAAAAGTGGGCCAGAACCTACATGAGAGGATCACAGAGCGGGTGAGTGGGGAAGAGGCTACAGGGGCTCCTTGGAGCAAGACTGACTCAGAATGGATGGGAAGTCAGACACAAGGCACAGGTAGAGCAAGAACGATTTCTCCATGGGTCTCTCATTTGAATGAATGAGTGACCAGTGACCACCCAGCCACCCAAACTCCAAGATCATGTTGGGGAGGAAAAGCTCTGGAAAGGGAGACAGACAGACCTCCAGTGTACGTCTGCTGTCAGCCTACGTCCTCAGCACAGTTCGGAGTTTAAAAGGCAAGGGGAGGCAGAGGGCAGAGAGAAGCGGTCCTTGTGCATGTGTCACGTGGTCATGTGATCACTCGCTCACATGGGAAAAGAAGTCCAAGCTGTGTCTCTCGGAGCCTTTGCAACCCTTCCGGAGTCTCTGTTCAGGGAAACCCAGGGCAGTTCATCAGACATAGGCTCTGGCACAGACACCAGAATAAAAATTCCGTGCTACCTTTTCCAGTTTGAAAATCTCTTTTGACTTTAGCACATCCAGCGTTTCTTAGCTTGAAAACTAGCCTAACCGGCTGCTTTGTGAAGGACCCCCCTGATTCCTCCTGCCCATTCCTCCCTGAACACTGTCCCCCACACGATGGCCTTCCAGATCTCCCTTCTGCAAATTCATGTCAGGTGTCATGCTGGGCATGCTCTCACAGATGTGCATGTTTTATTTGGTACTCTAGATAGTCATTCTGTGATATTTTGGGGTTTAAATGTCCTCGGTTACCAGGCTGTGAAGTTTGTCCACATAAATCCATAATTAATGTTATACAATAAGTACTCTATGATAACACAAATATTCCATAAAC
This sequence comes from Marmota flaviventris, assembly GCF_047511675.1. NCBI lineage: Eukaryota > Metazoa > Chordata > Mammalia > Rodentia > Sciuridae > Marmota > Marmota flaviventris. Next base: position 175,578,620 of record NC_092500.1, read on the forward strand.
CATCCACATTTTCTTCATTTTTGGTATATGTTAGGGTCTGTAAACAAGTCAAGATGGCGCCTGGCATTTTGCCAGGGGGAGTGGTTTGTGAAGTAAAACCAATGAGCCATTAAGTGTGGAGATTCCTTATTGGTTGACTGCTGTATCTAGTTTATGTTAATTAAGATAAGCTGTGTGGAATGTATATATACCCCTCCTGTCCTTCAATAAATGGCTCCCACTCCTGCTGTATCAATGTACACAAGTTGTTGTCACCCCCCTGTTAGGTTATTTTGCTGCAGCCGGACTGCAGCAGGTATATCCTTCTCTGAGTCCATCAATAGGTCAAAGCTTCTTGGGTGATTGCAGGGTGCAATTCCAGGAACAGACTCAAGGGCCAGAGTGAAAGAAAACCAAGGAGGAGGGAGAGTCAATGTGAGACGGGAGGGTCTGGGTGGCTGCCACCAAGTGTGACAGATGGCTGATCCTGTAGTTTTGTTTACCAGGAAGCCATTTGAGTTTAAGTTTGGAGCTGTGAATCCAGAGGAAGGAGGGAAAAGAATTAATCCATTGACGGTCTCTGTAGGGAGGCAAAAGTGGCTCCTCTGTCCTCTCCTGGCTTCTTTGATTGGACTACAAATCAAATGCGAGACGGACCAGCAGGAGAAAGCCCTGCGCAGCCACTTACATACTCATGGGAGTCCTGCCACCACCCCAGGCTGGGAGGAGGGCTGGGCCAAGGGCTGAGGCTCAGATAGCAGCCCCTGCTACAGGGGGGAAGAGGTCTGAGCTTCTGGGGGAGACAGGCTACAGAAGGGGAGCAGAGGAGAGGAGACGAGCAAAGGCTCAGACAGGAGTCTCAGGTGCGGAGTGTGACCCTGAGAAGCTCCTTCCTGGGCAGACACCTTCCCTAGGGAGAATGTCCTTCATGGGCACCGGGCACTTCCTTTACAGAGCTACTGCTGTATCTGTGGTTCTCTGAATAATAGTCATAGTCATATGCCAAAAAGAAACATTTGGGGGTGGTACACCCCGAGCCCTGAGTTTTAGTGTGAACACCACAGGTTCACACTAAAAAACAGTAACACCCCACCCTCTACAAGTGTCCTCTGGAGCTGCTGAGGCTCCAGAACATGCCCACAGTGTGGCACGTTGGCCTGATGAGCACTTGGGGTTGTGGAAACTAACAGGTCAGAGAAACTGTACCCCTGTCCCGAGAACTTCTGTTGGAATGGAAACGAGAGTGCCCAGCTAGGAAGGGACCAGAGAAAAGCAGGCTGCAGGAGAAGGGGAACCCCCGATGCACCATGGAGGGCTCAGCAGGGGCTTTTGCAGAGACCAGGAAACTCCCTAAAATGTTTGAGAATGCGGACCCCAACTCCATCAGGTTTCCATACAGCGGAACGTTCTAGGTGCCTTATCTGCTGCACAAAAATCCAAGATGAAAAAGAAAACGACACATGTCTGTAAAGCCCGCTCTCGGGAGGAGCCGGGGCAGGACCTCTGGAAGGAATTCCAGACCAAGGCCTCCTTGAAACAGAGCTGTGGCTCCAGGTGGGTCACTGTACCAAAGACCTCCCTGTGGGACAGGAAGTGGAGGGAGGACAGTTATGCTGATAGCCCTGACCTGGGAAGGCCTGGAATAACAGGTGAGTTTGTGTTTTTGTTAACAAAAATGTTTAAAAAGTAGAAAAGAAAGTAAAAATTAAAAAAAATAAAGTTTACAGAAAAAATATAAAGATGATATTTTTGTATTGCTGTATAATGTGTTTGTGTGTTAACCTAAGTATTATTATGAAAGAGTCAAAAACACAGAAAGACAGGGACCACGCATCCTGAAATAAGAACTTACTGCGTGTCAACCTGTTGTAGACAGTGGTCTCTGCAGACTCAGGGGGCGGGGTGCAGGGGCAAAGGGGGTGGACTTGCTCAGTGCATGTTGTATGCGAGCCTTAATATCACACTTAACCCCACTTAGCATGTGTTATTAATATATGGTGATAACACTTTTAAAAGTATCAAAATTAAAGACAATAAGTTTATGAAGTTAAACAGTCCCAGTACCTTAGGTTGCTTTACTATGTAAGAAAGAACAGTTTTCGGAATTCCGTGCAGCCTAAAGGTAGCATCCCTGGTCTGCAGCAGCTGAGGCAGGCTCAGCCTCACACGCCCCTCCCTCGCTGACCCCAGAGGCACCTCCACTGCACCAGCTGCGCTCAGGGCAGTGGGAGGGACGCTTGGACACTCAGACATTCGCCACCCTTTACCATTGCCCCTAGCATCAGTTCAGTGCCCTGCTGCACATCTTGGCCCCCAGGAGTGACAGGCCAAACCAGGGAGTCCTGCGTGAAGACCCCCCAGACTGAACTCGGCAGTACTTGTGAGGATGCTGATGTGAGCACAAAGTGGGCTTCTTTCTGTATCCACAGGCTTGTGGCAAGACTACCATCCTGGTCTGTGTGGGGATGCTCTGGGAAGTCCACCTGCTGGTGGGTTTCTATGAACACACCTCCAGCATTAAGCACTGCATCACTGACTATTTTTAAGTTTGTTCCAAAAGCAAAAAAATAGCATGTTAAGCATCAGAAAGGATCTATCAGGCCCACTCTGGGGACCGTCAGCTTTCATTTAAATCAAATGACTCTTCTTGTCAATTATTTCATCTCATTTCCAATTCAAAGTGTGTATTGGAGGCAGCGACGCATACATGAAAAGTCACAGAATTGTCCCCAATGTGCTGGCTCAATTAGCAACACTGCAACCTCACAGGCACAGAGAAAGTCACCACTTCATAGCAGTGTGCATCCAACTAAATGTCAGGAAAGTTCCAAAGTTTATGGAAGAACAGAAAAAACTCTTGAAAATTCATTCTGTTAAAGGTAAAAGAGCAGAGATCATAGCGAATACCACAGCAGATTCTAGAGTTTAACTTCAAAGAAGAAAATTAGCTGTTTTTGAAGCAAGTAAAATGTACAAATATTTTCTTTAAGAGGAAAAAAAATATACTAAAACAGTAGTCTTACTAAATTAAAAAGATGATGTGCCATAAATGTATTTGAAATGAATTGTGGTTGAAATGGTTCATAATGTCATCCCAAAACATCTGAAAACCAAACAAAATAAAAAATTTTTTTAAAAAAACATAGATTTCAAATTCCACAACCATATGTAATCTAAGAAAGTATTCGGGACAATGCTGATGTCAAACTCAACCTCGGCTTATTTCTGCATGTTGTATTTTTGTTTCCTGTGATTGGTCATATTTTATAAACATCTGTACTTTTTAAACACCTACTTTATAAATCAGCTTTTATATCCTAGAGCAATGCTGGAAATATTTTAGTTTTTATTTTAACTTTTTAAAATTAAAATAAAAATAAGTAAATAAGTTTTATTTTATAAGTTTTTATGGATAAGTTCTCTATATTTTGGTTATTGTTTATGGACAATCAAAAACAGTTCAGAGATAAAGATCCAACCTCATTTCAGATGCTTTTTCAAGATTTTAAGTTATTAAAATCAGTCTAGCAAACAGCATCAAGGCCCAAACCACCTAGAATATTAGATTTTGATATTCTGTAATTGCTCTGTGGTATATCTTAATTTGTTTGATGAAGCTTCTAATTTTAGTTGTATATATTTATATCCTGCACTGCAGTTGAATGAAAATGAAAATGCAAAATGTATGGTACTTATAGTGTTTAAACTTGATGGAACATTAGAAAGAATTATAGGTAGGCATAACTTTTTAGATGTCTTCTATGTTATAAAAAATATTTCTTCAGCAGCTCAGGAGGCTGAGGCAGGAGGATTGCAAGTTCAAAGCCAACCTCAGCAAAAGTGAGGTGCAAAGCCACTCAGTAAGACCCTGTGTCTGAATAAAATACAAAATAGGGCTGGGGATGTGGCTCAGGGGTCAAGTGCCCCTGAGTTCAAACCCCAGTGCCAAAAAGAAAAAAAAAATTCTTAATGGAAGTTATCATGAATATAAACAAAAGAGGATATACTAGCCCCAAATATTATTTCTTAAATAATTTCAGATTCTCCTATTGAGGCATGAGAAAAGGCTGAGGTGTGCTCAGGGTGGGGCACTTGCTAGAGTGAGGGAGGCCCTGCTCAATCCCCAGCACCCCTCCCCAACACAAAGAGAAGGAAGCCCAGAGTAACCTGCTCGGAGCTGAACAGGCACCTGCATGCATTGTAGATGGTCCTCTCTTGTTGACTAATGCAACACTGTCAGTCCAAAGCATCCATGTTCATATTAATTCAACATAAAATGTAACTGGAAGATTGAAGAAAATTTCATAAATAAAAAAACTCCTGAAAATGACAGTGTCAGATAACAATAAGAACTCAAAGTATTTAAATGTGTAACAAGATAAATTATTCTGATTATGCTCCTATAATGATGAAATAACCAATATAAACAAATCATTCTATTATTTTATTTGAAAGTATGTACATGTGTCATTTGGGTGCTAATAAAGAATTTGTTTCTTGGAGTTATTTTGTATGTCAACCAATACAATAAAATGACCATAATTTTGATTCTTGCTTAGTATATCATTTCACTTTTAAAACCTTTAATAAGTTGTTTTAAATTTTCTAGAAAAACTGAAAAAAGTAGTACAGAGAGTTCCACATTCTGCACAGCTAACTCCCTCTGTTCTGACCCCCTACACTCCTGGTGTATTTCTCTTGCACACCACACTGTGAGAACGTCCAAAGCTCTGCCCACCATGGAGTAGAGATCATGCTCCCACAGTGAAAGAACAAGTTTAAATCATTTGGTGTTGAGGGCCACAGCCGAGTCGGGATGACACATGGCATTTTTGTTTTTATAATTTTTATTGTTGGTTGTTCAAAACATTACATAGTTCTTGATATATCATATGGCATTTTTGCCAGAACAGAGTGGTTGAGAGGTGACACCAGCAAGCCATTGAGATGATAATGGTTATGTTAAGCTGTGTATATTAGACCCCTGCTGTCCACCTCAGCCTGCTACTTTGGAGTTCTCACACTACTTTGGAGTTCTTGCGGGGATTCCCAGAGAGTTCCCATTGGTTGGGGAAGTGCCGGAGGAGGGATTTCCGGTTGCTGGTTCATGGAGGAGCCGCGAGGCATTCGGGAGAGTGCTGATGGAGCGTGCTGGTGGAGTGTGCTGGTGGAGTTCAGAAATAAAGTTTGTTCCTGCTTGAGTGGCTCGTGATTTGTGCCCAGCCAGACTGTGGCAATTTGGAATTCTTTTATGAGGGGAAGTTATCAATTTTCCACCATTTGTTTATTGCACTGTGGACTCATTAGGTGTTTATTTTATTATTTGGATTAAAATCCAATAAATTTTCATTTATTTTCTTGGTCCCAGATTCTGACTTTGGAGGTGATATCTGTTATCAGCTTTCTGTCAGCTGTGACCTAAACCCCTGACGAGAATCACTTAAAGGAGCAAAGGTTTATTTTGGTTCATGGTTTCAGAGGTCCATTCTTGTTCTAGTCTGTTTTGTCTTTTTGGGCTGGAGGTGAGCAGAGCTTTGTGGCCAAAAGATGTGGAGGAGAAGCCCTGCTCCCTTGCTCATGGTGGACGGGGAAGGACCACAAGGCAGATGTACCCTTCCAAGGCAGCCTCAGTGACCCCCTCCTCCAGCCATGCCCACTTGCCCGCAGTTATGCACAGTCCATTCATGGTAGGATGAAGTGATGAGGGTCCAGCTCTCACAATCCAACTGTCCTGCACTGACCGTAGCTGGGGCAGGGGGCGGGGACCTCATACCTAAACCACAAGGAGTCACTGTGTAAGTCCCTGTGTCCTTGATATAGTCACCAATCATCATGAAGCTTTTATCTTTCTGATTGAAGGAATTATGCAATTATAATTACATGTGATTTATATCAGTGCATTTTTAGGGAGTACTGAATGTCCTCTATAACTTCACCAAAAATGAGGAAAAAGAAAATCAAGTTGCTTATTATTAATTACATTTTTCTTTATGCTGGTTTTACTAAATGGCATTCTTTATTTTACATTTCTTGTGGTCCCTATTCCTTCCAGAACACAGGTTTTCCTTCCTCTTCAGCCTGAAGTCTTCTTTCACCAGGCTGCACAACTCCACGTCTGCTGACTCCTGAAGTGATTCTCTTCTCCCATCATTGCTTGGCCTTGTCTCTTTGTTGTTGTTGTTGTTGATGTTGTTGTTTTCATTCTCAGTCCTCAAGGATGTTTTTGCTGAATGTGTAAATCCTAGTTGACATTCTCTTTCATCAACTTAAACACTTAAATCCTCCGTACTTTCCCATGGAACTCGGCAGTGACTCTGAGATGTTTCCCTTGTGTGAACTTCACTGGCTTTTCTCAGAAAATGTGTCTGTGGTGAAACATCCAGAAGTCAGGCTCCAACTTGGGTGAATGTGACACTAGGCACAGCCCTGCAATGCCACCTTAAGACCCAGAACACCCTCACCCGTTACGGGAACGTCCCTACGCTCTTTTGAAGACCATCCCCATAGCATTAAGCTGCCATTGCCCCATCTCTGTTTCGAGAAGGTCAACTTTGATGGTTCTTGAGTGCCTATAAATTTTCTTCATTTGAATCTGACTTTACATGTTCAAACTAACAGTATTTGATAATTTCCCCTGAAATATCATGCATTAGCAGATTATGGCTGAGCTGTATTTCCTTACATCACCAAACCACAGTGGGTGTCACAGGATCTTAGTCTGATGGTGTCTGAGTTGTTTCTGGTTTCTGACTACTGGTTTCTTGACATATTCCTGCTGTACGAATCACCAAAAATCAAATTGCTAAAACAGCCCAGGTGTGTCATCTTACAGTTTTGAAGGTGAGGTGGCCAACATAGCCTCTTTGTGGTAAGACTACAATGTTGGTATCCTGCATTTGTTTCTGAAGAGGATACGGGGCCTGGCTTCCTGGCTTGGCCAGCATCTGGTTCCTTGGGGAGTTTTTCTCCCTCTTCAGAAGCAGCCCCAGGGCAGGGTTTGCTCATCCTCCCGCAGTCACATGCCCCTCCCATCCTGAGCTCAGGAAAAGTCCTTTGAAGAGCTCACAGGACAGACAGACAAGCCAAGCCCCCTTCCTCACCCGGGTCCTTCTCAGTTTCATCTCCAAAGTCACCTTTCCCATGGGAACTGGCTGTTCCCGCCGCCAGGTTCAGGGCTTTCTTTCCTGAGAAGGGCAGGCCTGGTAGAAGCATGCAGGACAATGGGCCTCAGGTCCACCTGGGATTCACTATAGAGCACGGCCAGACTGCTCTTGCACCCCCTTCAGAAACCACAGGAAAGGCCCACTCACTCCACGGCTTCACAAAGCGTTAGTGGAGTCCATCTTCATATTAAACCTTAGCCTTTCCAGAGGGTGTTGAAGTCATCTTATTGCAGCTTTTATTGTTTCTGTCTAGCCATTCATAAAGTTGAGCATTTTGTTCTTTTATTGATTAATTTGATTGCTTTTATATTTATATTGATTGGTTGGAGTTCTACATGTATTTTGAATGGAAACTCTAAATAACACAAATGTTTTGTGATTATTTTCTTCCTGTTCAAGGTTTACCTTTTCATTTCTTAATAGTGTTTGCCCATTAGCATGATTTTCAATTTTTTCCAGATCCTATTCTTCAGTTTTTCTCCCCCATGGCTAACATTTTTCACTATTACAAGAAATCTTTGCTCTGATTGTTGAAAACACTTTCTAGGTTTTGATCCAGTTGTAGCCTTTTAATATAGGTCAATGATCCACCTTACATTATAGTGGTTACTTTTGCTCTGGAGCTGGGCAGAGGTGGGAGACCTTCTTTCCCCTGGGATTATAGAAGAGATGTTCTGGCCTGAGTTGATCACTAGGCTCTCTGGTCACCTCTCCTGACACGTTAGTCCTCATGCCGATGCCGCATTCTTGATTATTAGAGCTTTAGACTATGTTTTCCAATAATGCATAATCTTAAGTCTAAGTACTTCAATCTTAAGTATTAAGTCTTAAAATACATTCACTTTTTAAAAATTGCTTTGGCAATTTTATATTCTCTAAATTTGAAAGCTGATTAGTCAGTTTCCAAAAAATAACCCTATTTAGAGTTTGTTTAAAATCACATTGAATGAATAGATAAATCTGGAGAAAATTAATATTCACTGATGTTGAGATTTCTGATTGATGAGCAGAGTTTATGTCACCAAATGGTAAGGTTTATAAAATTTCTCTTAGCCAAGTTCAGAGTTTACAGTTTAGGTCTTCCTTGTTTTTATTAAATATTTCACTTTTTGTGATGATATTTTAAATTAATTTCTTCATATTTTAATGTGGACTTTTGAATTTTTACCTTTAACTTCTAATAAATAAAAATACAATCAATTTTATTTATGGACCTTTAATATTCTTAATAAGCTTGCTTAAAGGTCTAGTGTTTTTCTTATAAATGTGATAAGATCGTCACAAAGAACCATGCTTTGGTGACTACAGGTAACTTGATTTCTTCACTCCCAGAACCTCATTTTAGTGCAGGAGTCCCTGGCTCTGAACTCCAGGACAGCATCAAATGGAGGTGGCTGGAGCCAAGCCATCCATATCCTTCCCGACATTTCACCATCACTCGCTGCACAATTTTTAGAAATGCTTTGTCGTATTTGGACATTCCTCCTGAACATAGTTTGATGAGATTACATTTTTGTGATTGGCTAGGTTTGACTAGAGACTGTTTTCAAACGTCTGTTAACAGTCTCACATTGGCCAGCTGTGGTGTCCCACGCCTGTGATCCCAGTGACCCCGGAGGCTGAAGCAGGAAGATTGAAATTTCAAGGCCAGCCGCAACAAGTTAGTGAGACACTGTCTCAAAATAAAAAATAACAAAACAGGGGGATGAGGATGTGGCTCAGTAGTTAAGTGACCCTGGTTCAATTTCTAGTTCAAAAATATATATTTTTTTCATATTTGGTCTATTCTTACAGTAAATTACATTAATTCCTTTTTAAGTTTTGAGCTGTCTTCCTTCTGATTAGACCCACTTGATCATAAACCACTAGCAGCTTAATAAATTGCAGGTTTCAATTTTCTGCTATTTTCTGAGTGGCTTCTATGATGATGTTCACAAGTATTAGTCAGCAGTTTTCTTTCTTGAGAGTCCCTGTCTTGTTTCTGGTTAGTTTGTTTTGCCAGTAGAGTGGCACTCTGTCTCGTCAGACGATGGGAGAAGCCTTCCCTCTTCACAATCTTGGAACAAGTTGGTGGCAGCGACGATGCCTCTTCTCTAAGTGATTGAGAGAAGTCGCCAGAGAAGCCGTCTGTGCTTCTTGTTTTCTTTGTCAGGAGTTTTCAAAACAGGAATTCTGTTTATTTAACAGACTGAGACTACTGGAGGTAACGCCTTCTTCTAGACTGAGCTTTGGTATCCTGTGCCTTTTGGGGACAGCCTGGGTGTCTTACACTCCTCATGTGGCCCACTGGGCCCCATGCCTCACTGTCATGCCCCTGCAAAATGACTATCAAACACATACTGCTGCTAGCTAGAGAAAGACCAGATTTCAAAATTCAAAGAACACTTTCTGTTGAATGTATATCATTTTCACATCATTATAAAGTCAAACATAATCATTCAGTCCAACCACCTTAACTAAGAAGTAGTCTGCATAACCCAGGTACAAGTCACTTCAGATGCCTGGTGGAATGACCGTAACCTTGAAACTCTGTTACAACCTATAACCTTGAACTCATTTTCAACTTGCTGGGTGCGGTGGGAAGTCAGCTCCCAGGGAGGACACAGAAGTAAGCTCCCACCTGCTCGCTGGGCTCTCCTGGTGCATAGACCTATTAACATAAATGGCTTAACTCTACTGTCTTGCTACTTCTTTTTTCGAACGTTCTTTTCTAAGTCTTCTTTTTCTCTTGACCTGACTTTTGTTATAATAAAATCTCTTTCCTCCTTCCTTCAGAATTAAGTAATTAATATAGTTAACTAATTAATATAATTAACTAATTAGATATATTTGGGTTTCTGTTCCATTTTGCTACACTTTTTATAGTGGCAGCTCTATAATTTGTAATATATCTATTTAATCAATCAGAGTTTATCTTTAAACACATTATATCTTTTCAAATATGTTGTAAGGACCTTTAAAAAGCATATTTACATTTTTCCAGTCTCATCCTTTGTATTTTCATTGCCAAACATTCACTCATTTTTACATGTGCCTTAAACTCCCAAATACGCTGATCCTATTTTCGCATTCATACTCACTTGTATTTAAGGACTTCAGACTCTGGAAGGTTGTCTCTGGTCTAGCCCTGTCTGGAATGTTCAGGATGCTCTTTTTAGTTACACCTTCCTGTCTGTTCAACTTCCTTTCTGGCTAAAGAATATTCTTTTGTCATCTTGTGGTACTGCTGCTGGAAGTTAACTGTTTCCGTTCACTTTGGCTGAAGTATGTTCATTTTTATTTCCTTTCTGAAATACAGTTTTGCTAAGCACTGGGTTTGAAGTTCACAGCTCTGGGCTTCTGGGACTTTACAAGTATCAACCCACTGACCTGCTGTTTGCCGGGTTTCTGATGAGCCATGGGTGTGAGCTCCTTAGCTCTGCAAACCTAATGTCTCCTCCCTCTTCTGGTTGTTGATTTTCATCTTTATTGCTGTTCTTCAGAAACTTTACTGCAATGGTTCTTTGTACAATTATCTTAGGTTTCTTGGGCTTGGAGACTACTGAAGACTTGGATCTTCAGAGAATACTATTTATCACCTAAGGAAAAATTTCACCCATCATTTCTAAAATATTATTTTTCTAGATTTTAATTCTTCCTTCTTTCCTTTGAGGACCCAAATTGCACATACTAGTTGATATTTTCCCATGGGCCTATTATACTGTCTTCATTTTTAATTTTTTTTTCCTGTTGAGTGTTTTATTCTTGAGAGGTTCTGTTGCCATTTCTTCAAATTCACGCATATTTTAGTTTGAGTTTCTGATCTGCTGTTAATTGCATTCAAGGTTTTTTTTTATTTTAAATATTAAATTTTCATCTCTATAACTTCTATTTGAATTTTTTGACTTTATCATTGTTTTTCCTCTCCAGACAGTTTTCTTCTACCTTCTTGACTATCTAAAACTTATTTATAATAAGTGTCCTGACTGTCATATCTACTGATGTCATCATCTCTGACTCTTTTTATTTCTGGCTTATCTCCTGGCAGGGAAGCTTACATTTCCATTTTTTCTTATCTTGCAATGGTGACATGGTGATCTTACATTGCTGAAGTCTGAGCTGTGTTCCACTCTTTCCCAGGGCTGAACTTTGTTCTGTGGTTATGCTGGGTTGCTCACAAATAGTTTGACCCAATCAATGCCTGTTTTGAAGCTTCATTTGTGCAAAATCAGAGCATCATTTGTTGTAGAGATAGTGGCCCAGTACTGTCTTGGGAGGCATCCATTCAACTCTTTGTGTGATGTCCTTACATTCTATCTCTAGGAATGCAACTGTACCCACTTCTCTGTGAGATCTGAAGTTCTTGTATCTCCTTCTTTCTATGATCTGATATCACTGAATTTCCCCTTCATTCATGCAGAATTCAGAATTCAGCCAGGGACATTTCTTACGGTCTGTGCAAATGTCTCATCTCTGGGGTCCCACCTCACACAGTGTAACCATCTCAGCCTCTGTGAGCTGATATCTCTGCCTAATTGCTCTTGAGATTAAGGGCCAAATGGTTTTTTATTTTCCTTCTATGTTCTCTGGTTTGGGTACAGTCTCCTGGTCTTACACTGGGTCTGTTACAGGAATTTCTTCCTTGTGCCCTTTCTCTTAAGACTCGAAATTATTTTTTTGCCTATTGTCCAATTTATGAAAATAGCTACTATCATCTGTCTCATTTTCTAGTGCAGGAGAATAATTTCCATAGCACTTGATTGCTTATAGAAGTAGAAATCCATGGTTCTGTATTTTGACTTCGCATATAACATAAACCCCAATTACATACTACTATTTTTTTAATTCAATGCACACTTAAAGAGTTTATAAAACATTTTTATGGACATTTTTTAAAAAACTAATTGACAAAGTTGTAAAACTTACTTTTTGTGACTAAAATGTATCATTGGGAATTTTACTAGCTGTTTATGATAATAAATGGTCTAAAAATTCATCAGTGAGCAATAGTTTATTGTCCTGTTTATGTATTTTTGCACTTTGGTACCAACTGAATGAAAAGCAAACCTGAGAATGTCACACACACTTTCATTGTTTCTCACTTCCGTTTCATTAGTCCTCTTAAGATTACTTAGGTCTGTGCATCTAACTTCAAGTGGTAATTTTATTTGGGAGCACCCTTGACCATCAGAAGGTCCCCACCCCAGGCGAACACCCCCATGGACTTTGCTTTACCTTCCCAGAACTAAGTGCCTAGAGCTGCACTAGCCACAGCCAGTGCCCCTAACCATTCTGGATATTTTACTATATATTCATTCAAAATTTTACTTGATATTATCTTAGGTCTATCTGACATTCTGGCAGCTCATTTTTTTCTTCCTCTGTTTCATGCATTTGAAGCTTCCGGCACAGTAATTTATAGCTTACACCTTACATGTGTTCACAATTACCTTATATAAAATACCAATTTATTTATGCATTTTCCATGGAAAGACACTGGATTATTTCTTATTTTTTATATTGAAATCCACATTGCAATGAACTTCCTTATGCATTTCTCCTCACATAGCTCACTGAGAGTTACTCTTAATAACATAACTTACACCAGAATATCCTGGCTATAGGATGTAATCATCTTCAAATTTACTCAAAATTGCCAAATTTCTCTTCAAAATGCCAGTCATTATTCAAGTTTGCACCGGCAGAGCACAAATTTCCTGTGGCTCTGAATTCCTGCCAGCACGTTCCAGGGGCTGTTATTCTAAAGTTATGTGCAAGAGTACACGGGGCTCAGAGAATGGAGCCGTCACCTCCTAGGTCTGCGTGTTTTCAAGGAGACTGAATAAGCCAAAGTAATGAGCACCTGGAACAAGACAGGAGAAACTGGAGTGAAGAGGAGGATTTGAAGGACTAATAACCTTCAATCCACAGTTCTGCAGCCACAGTGAGAGAAGGGAGTTGCTTTAAAGAGTGCAAATATAAGCTGACACCAAATTCTGTGACTAAGGAGCTCAGGTGGGTGGGAGCCACCAATCCACGAGGTATGGGGCAGGTCTGTCCAGTGCTCATAATGGAAGTGTTTTGTTGAATAAGTTCCCACAGGTTGAGTGTCCCTTCACCTAAATGCATGGGACCAGAAGTCTTGCAAATTTCAGATTTCTCAGGTTTTGGAATATTTACACATACAAAATGAATTGTCTTGGGAAGGGGTCCCAAATGTAAACATGAAATCTATTTATGCTTCACCTCCAGTCTATATGTATTTCTAAGGCAATTTTATGAAGTATTTGTAATGCACCAGCATTTTGAGTGAGGTCAAGTGTCGGTTTTTTTTTTTTTAGAGAGAGAGAGAGAGAAATTTTTTTTTAATATTTATCTTTTTAGTTTTCGGTGGACACAACATCTTTATTTTATTTTTATGTGGTGCTGAGGATGGAACCCAGTGCCCTGTGCATGCCAGTTGAGCACACTACCACTTGAGCCACATCCCCAGCCCTACATTAGCATTTTGAGTGAGGTCAGTGTGGGTTTTGTTCTTGTGCCATCCTGTCAGTGCTCACAAAGTTTTGGATTTTGGAGCATTTTGTATCAACATTTTCAGATTAGGGGTGCCTCACCTGGATTATGCATGAACACCTGAGACTGTGTATGTTCAAGTGCTATAGGGGTCAGCTTCCTTCCAGACAGCACGAATGTTCTAGGCACACTGAAATTTCTAGAACTGATCTACCTGTTCCAAAGAGCCTTCCTCACTTTGGCCAGGGAGGAATATTTTAGAAAGGAAATAAAAAGAAATATCAGGCTGTGATAATTGAGTTGTCGGCCAACCCACAGATAGTACTTGAAACTTGAGACCTTCGTGTCAGGAGTTTCCCCTTCCAGGGATGTGATTCATTGGGGAAAATAAATAGAACAGCGAAATCGCTACACTAATTATGTGAGTTCTCACTATAATTACCATGAAATTATAAGTTATAGTAATTTTCAGTACTCCACCAGGGAAAATGAAGTTACTTTGAATTATAATGGCAAATTAGATGGTATCTTACAAAAATATGAAACAGCATAAGCAATTTGGGTCACTGTAATACGTGGTGTCCTGAAATGCATCCACTTCACTATCCGATTAAATAAAAGCATACAGTCATGCTTGTAGTGAAGCTTCCTGCCTCCCGAAATATAATAGCTGGCAGGACTCTGAGAATGACAGAAGTAATATTAAGTTAAGAGAACATCCTGTCACTCAGGAGAATTCCACACAGGGGAAGGGGGCAAAGGAGATGAGTTTGATCACTTTCCTGCTGGCGCAGAGGTACTTTCGTATGTGTCTTGCTTCTTTGAGATGACTCTCCGTGGGAGTAAGCACTACCCTCCTCTCTTCTGCTACCAGAAGCAGCACCAGGTGGCGATGGAGACCTAGTGGTTGGCAGAGCCCCAACATGGAAAGAACTTGGGATACCAGTCACCATGTGAATGAGCACCACATGCAGCAAGGATCCCAAACCTCGTGCTGCACTCATACTTGGACAAAAAGTCAGTTTCTATTATCATGTAAACCTAATTTTGAGTTTTGTTATCTAATATTTCCTTAGAGAATACATGGAGTTCCATTTGGACAAGGAAATCCTACGCTGATTAGTAGACATAATGTACATAATAGAGGCCTCATTGCCTATGAGTTGGCACTTGATGACTTGTGATTTGAAAAGAGTGTACTTTGCACAGGACCAACTTAGTTCTATAGAAATCAGAACCTCAGTGACACCACAAGTATATAACTACCTGTGTGTATGTATATGTATAAATTTATATATATATATATATATATATATATATATATATATATATATATATATATAAAATCTATCTATATTTATATAAACATATATGTAATTTTTGATTTTTCAGTGAAAGGTATGGAACCCAGCACCTCACACAAGCTGGGCAAGCACTCTACCATTGAATTCTATTCCCAGACCTTCAGCAAATATATGTGTGTGTGTGTGTGTGTGTGTACATATATGTCAGCAACCATATTTTAATGTATCTTAGTTTGCCTTTAAGCCAACAACAAGACATTTAGTTGCTATTGGTGCATGAAAGAAGTCAAACTGTGTTATATTCTGCTCCTGAAAGGAAATGTTACATAGTACAAAGACTCTTGTAAGTGGGAGAAAAAACTCAGGTTCAGCCTCTGGCTTTGACACCTTCAATCATGCACATCCTAAATGGCTATTCAATTTCATCCTCACTTCTTCCATTTGTGGAATACTAGGTAAAGACAGATGTCCTTATCATCTAAAATATAAGATATATGTAGGAATTGGTACCTGTGCTCCATTTCACATGGTGTTAATGTATTTGCTCCATTTTTAAATATTATTACAAGTTGTGTAATCTAATTTAGAGCCATGTGACCATTGTATAAATGGACTTAAATATTTTCACATACTGGTAGATATTATTAAACCTACAGAATGTAAGGGTTCATATTATAGAAACCTTGCATTGCATTCCACTTTACCATGTCAAGCTAATGTGCTAGGTCCATATTAGACACTCAATCCAAGAATATATTATAAGTACAAATTTATATTCCACTCATTCCTCTCCTTATTCTTCTTGAGTTTTCTTTAAAACAATGGGTACGTTTCATTATGTCTGTGTGTTTATTTCTGGAGCACCACCATTACACACCACATGCTCATAGTCACAAGGTGACCTGCTGAAGACCCTGACTTGAGAGTCCCATGCTCCCGACCACAGGCCCCAGTTCCTCTCCTAGTCAAAGGCTTGTTCTAGGTCTCCTGTACTCCTGGGTCAGCTGGCCATGTGTGTGTCCCCCTTTGTATGACCTGAGCAGTTCTGCAGTTTAGTTAACAGCCGCCAAGAGCTCATTTCTGTGGGTTCATGCATAAAAGATCTGAGGATCATGATTACACCTAATACAAGAAGTTAGCCTGAAACCCTGTGAATCTATAGCAACAAAGTCCTGGAAACCTTCACCTACGTATCCACCAACACTCTCCACCCAGCTGAGTATGACGGCATTCGCACACACGCACACTCACACACCATATGCATGCTTAAATGTGTGCATGATCTAGTTACATACATAGGATTGTGTGTGTGTCATTTATATACATGTATACATATATGTATACAATTGCAGGGCTTTATATAGACAGCAACCTTTTTACATTGTGCTTTTTATTTCACACATAATATAAAATCTGGTGACCATGAAACCTATACAGGTTTTCGCAGACCTTTCATCCTGAAGATAATGCAGAGCAAATCCTGAATTCATCTAGAATCTCTGAGGGTGAAGCTGGGTCTTTCTTGGGGTCATAGAGTAATTCTGGATTTATGAATTCAGTTTCTCTTTCTGTCTAGTTTTCTACCTATTACAACAATTTTTCAGAGTCAGCCTGAGGGCTGGAGAGTAAAACGGACATGAAACAAAATTTGGAGTTAGTTTTTCCTAATATTCTGTCACCATTAGAGTGCACCACTTCTGCAGCTTCATGACTACTGCCACCCAGATGCATCTGTGTTTCTATTCCAGCATCATGACTCTATGGACATTTTGAAATTTTTTAAATTAAAATTTTAAAATTAAAAATTTCTCTTGTATTCCAAACAGATCAGAGGTAAACTATAGGCCAAATCTTCTAAGGCAAACAAGGTCTGATATGCTGTCACCTTTAAAATTAAGATCACAGTAATTGCTGTGCAAAGTATAGAACAAGTTAGATTGCAAAAATAAGAAGATTTTAAGGCAAAGTAAGCAGTTGCCTATATTATTGTTGGTACATATGTACTTATTGTGATAGTTATAAAATGAAATATAAATAAATATAAATAAAACTATGTGTAGGAAAGCATTTGTGATTTTAAGAGTAAAAGTGGTTTGATTTGTAACAGCAGGAAGAAACTCTCCAACAAAAGGAACCGCATTTCTCCATTTAGCATGGTGCATCTGAATGTTGTAAGCTGCACATTAAAGTCTTGCATTTTGAAGCCGCATATATTCCTGTGTGACAAAGCCCTCTCTGTGATGCTGTGATTTTCCCCCAGGGCACCATGCCCCTCCCCTCCACATGCTTGCACTTTCTTTGATGGAGAATATCCCCTCCATGGCACTGCCTTAGAGATTTAGAAGTTTGCATCCTGAGCAATTGTTTGTCAAAAGTATTCAAAGTGCATTTTTAAGATGCTGAAGTGTGTACTAGATGGCCAAGGAGTCCCAGGTCAGTCGCTCTGGTCCTCATTGGATGCAGTGGGTAGTAAGTGTGCCCTGCAGGGACACTGAGCCCTGTGGGTCGGCCAGGTTAGCACAAGATGTGCTTAATGGCCACATAATCCCTTTAAAGCTCCTTCCTTTGGATGATCAGGCCAGTTTGCATTCTAATCGCCCTGCTGGGTGGCTAGGGCCCCCCCCTCACCCTTTCTCTAGGGGATTTTAGATGCAAACCTGGGCACAGAAGCTCAGGGAAACCTTTTCATTTCTTGGAAAAAGTCGTCTGGTGGGTACAGAGAAGTCTGAGGAGGCTATGGCACTGTTCTCCCTGGACCCAGCCAGCGGAGAGGCCCAACTGGTAGCTGTCAATTCCTGTCTGGATCTCTCCTTCCCCATCAGGAAAATCAGGATTTGAATGAGATGACCCTAAGGCCCTTCTTCAGCATTAAAATCAAAGTAACTTCTCTTGTCCTCAAAGCTATTGGAGAATTAGAATCTTGATATTCTCCACTCCAACTAGAAAACATTCTGCATGTTATAGTGAGAATATAAATAAGTGACATTCTATTAAACTGTTGTATTATTAAATAACTATAAGACAAAATTTGTAGTGTATATATAACTTCAGTGAGTTAAAAAAAAACTAGAATCAATTTATTATATTATATAATCTTTCTCTAGCAACAGCTTTAGAAAAAAACTGACACCTTCTAAAAAGTGGTAAGTAGAAGTTACACTAAATATATATGAAAGAATGTCACTAACAAAGTATAGTATTGTTTTGAAAGAAATTAAAGATGGTACATCTATTGCTAAATTATCAAGAAAGTGCCACAGTTAAAAACTAAAGTTACACAAAAGAGACCATGAATAAAACAGAACCGACAAGAACAACAAAGAGTATGTGAGAATTCTCTCTCTCTCTCTCTCTCTCTCTCTCTCTCTCTCTCTCTCACACACACACACACACACACACGGTAAAAGTCACTCCATGAGAATGCTAAAATTAGTTAGTTATTGGGAAAAACCTGAAACTAGACTATAGCCAGAGATCATCCTCAGTGTTTAATTGCACGAATGTTTTAAAAGGCAAAAACCTGAAGCCACAGGAAGCAGGAGCAATTAAGGGATATTCAGAATTCCCAAGGACAGGATTGGTAGGTTTGTAAATTTTCAGTCCACTGTCACTCATCACCATGGGAAGATCACCCGAGTGGTGAATGGTGGAAATCCAGCCTTTCTGCTGAGGGGTGGCAGTGCCTCCTTTGTTACCCTTCAGTGCTGCATGGGACCAACCCCAGCACTCATTCCCCTGTGGGTGGGGATTGTATCCTTTCCAGATTTTGCTCTTACGGATGGAGTTGTTATAACACTTTTCAACAAGTTGTGTGTGTGTGATTTCTTTCTCTTCTGTAAATATCTAAGACTTAAATTTCTAGCGAGCAGGTTAGTTATGCATTTAATTTATGAGAAGCTGCCAGGCCTTTCCTCAAAGGGGTGTAGCCATATGCACCACCTACAACAGACAAATGCCCCATTTGCTCCATATCCTGCTGAACTTCCTTTGCTGTAGAGCATTATTCCTTTAGGCGGTCCAATAGTGTACATTTCATTGTGGTTTGGTATTCATTTTCCTGATTAGTAATGACCTGAGACATTTGCTGTTTGCTTTGGTACTGGGAGTTCTTTACCTCTGAGCTGCAGCCCTACTCTTTATTTTTAATTATTACAAGCAGATATGATAAATGGTGGTATAAAGGTGTATTAAGATTTGTATGCAAAAAAATAAGAGAGCTCATGTATAATGGTATAATTTGGCATGAACATACTTTATATACAGAATTACAAAAAATTGTTCTGTGAATGGATAATCATGAATGTAATGCACTCCTCTATTGTTATGTATGTAAGAAATAAATTTAAAAAGAAAACAAAAAAAATTAAAACATATTGTTATTTTGAGACACTGTTTTGCTAAGTTGCTGAGAATGACCTAAAACTTGCAATCATCCTGCCTCAGCCTCTAAATTGCTGGAATTGTAGGCATGCCACCCCACCCCCAGGTGTTTGGGGCACTTTTCAGGTGTTTAGTGGGCATGCATACAGTTTCTTTTTGGAGAGTTTCAGTTCAAATATTTCACTTTTGTATGGAGTTATGCATATTTTTTAAATACTGTGTTGTAAGTATACACACACACACACACACACACATATACAGTTGTTGTTGTTGTTAAATTGCTAAATTGTCATTTTAGGAGACGTAACCACACAGTAACAAGAATTACTTGCTTTCTGTGCTCCTCCTTGTGAAAAATATTTCAGTATGCAACACACAAAGCATTCTTATTCAGGTTCCTTCTGCTTCCTAGATCTTATTTAAACCCATATCTTTCCCATGGTCAAATTCCAGAAGTTAGCTACAAATACTAGTGTTTGACCAATGCTGTCCCCTCAAGGAATTGCATTTAAATATTTTTTGGAGTGTATGTTAGTTGAATGAAAAAAATATAAAACAAAATTTCAAAGATCCCTTGCCTGGACATACTTTAAGAACTTTATGAGAAAGGCACTGCTCAAGCAGGAATGTCAATCACCTCTGCAGTCAGGAAGCCCAGTGTCATTGATGGTTTCAATAGATGCTGCAGTGCAGCCAGAAAAATCCCCAATTCAGGTGCCTGTGCTCTTACTGAGCTGGTGAAGTGAGGGAAGATGGATTCTTCCATCAGCTCACCAAAGGATTGCTTATTTTATCCAGATTTACAGTGTCTGCAGAGCAAGAATGCTGTCACTCAGAGTGACTGTGGCCATTATTTATTTATCAGTCTGGTAGAAGGTATAATTCTCAATACACTGGACAGCTGCTGTTCTGCCTGCCCATCAGTCATTCTCTCTTTTTCTGTGAACATTGCTGATTTTCCTCTGAAAACTACCTTCTCCCACTTTCAGCCTGTGTAGTTTCAAGCGTTTGATCCCTTCCCTCCAGTTTGAGAAGGAAACTTCTGACCCTTACATTTGATTCAGAGATTGACCCTACATAGGTGAGGGGGTCACCTTGAGCCATGGGACAGGTATTGAGAAGACCCCCTTTCTGCTGGGTGGCTAGCTGGAGCAAGGCAAGCCTGCTGCTGCTGAGGGCAACGTAGAGGGAGTCTACCAAAGCCCATCCAGACCAGGGAGAGCACAAAGACAAGAAAGGATGGCCTTGACCTTCAGGCCAACTATTTCCTCCTCATTACCTTTAAACCAGTGTGATTAAGGTTTCTGTATCTTATGACCCAAAGTGTTCTGAGCAGTAAAGAATCAGTCCTTCCATTCATGGAGACAGGAACGGATAACAGAGACAAGTAAGAGGGTTCAGAGAGCAGAGACTGCCTGGCCCTGCCGTCTGATGTCACTGTCACACTGATTATAGGCATATGCAGACAGGGAAATAGGTTCAGAGTGTCAGGTTCCTAAGGATAAGAGCAACCGTTTCCTGAGTACCTCTGTGTTACGGTTGAGATATGAAGTGTCCCACAAAAGGTCATGCAGAAGACCATGCAGGAATTCTCAAAGGTGAAATGATTAGATTGTGAGCGTTGAAATCTCCACACAGCCTTCTGCCATGAGGTCCTTTCTCACCTCAGGCTCAGAGTTATGTGTTGACAGAACTGAACCTCGGAAGCCATGAGCCCCAAGAGAACTTTTCCTCCTCTACACTGTTCTTATCAGGCTTTCTGGTCACAGTGATGAAAAGGCTTGCTCAGAGATTCACAGTGACTTCCCTTGAGAGGTGGGTGAGCATGTGGGGGACTCTATTGGTCAGGCTTTACATCCACTTCACAGCATTGGTAAATGAGGTTTCCTAGCTTTAAACAGACCAAAAATTATGTAGAGGAAATTTGCTTTGAACTCCTCAAGTCACAACTAGTAATAGGAAGCAGAGTCAGATTTTAAAACCAAGCCTGCCGGACCTGTCCATATGCTATCCACTGACTCACAATGTTAGTGAGACTCGTTATTTTACCAACTCAAACAGTTATGTCCTGAGGCTAGAGATCTTTAATCAAAATGACCTCATCCACCAACAGCCACTGTGCCCAACATCCTCACTACTGTACTATTCTTTGAATTCAGATTTCCTTAATTGCTGTTTTTAGGAATAGTACTTTAAATATGCCTAAATATATTGTACTGCATGTATTTTTCAAGTTGAAGGGCAGTTTTGCTAGTGTTAAATCATTTAGCTTTTTACATAGCTCTACATTTTGTGCAGAGTTCTTTAGTTTACAAAGACCAATTGGGACACTTGAATGTGACCCTCACCAGGATGCTGTGTGAGGACCCCACATACATAAGATGTCTGAGAGCTGGAAAACCAACACAAGCCGAGAGTGGCAGAGCTGTGCCCATGAGAGGCTGATGTGTGAGGGGGTCATACTGCTCTGCAGTATAAGTGTGATTTGTTCTTATCTGCAGTCCATGATGAAAAAAAATGGCCTTCTAGAATAAAAGCAGTGACTACTGGTAACATGACTAAGCAGGTTCTGCTATTGAACAGATTCCTCTGGAAAAAACAAGAGTAAAAGGAAGGTTCATATATTCACGAGGATTGTAAAAGTAACTTGCAAGATACACCCTGGAGTCCACATGCTGTAAGACTAGAGTACTAGATGAACCGTTAAGAGAAGGCCAAGGTGGCTGAAGAAGTCCTAGAAGAACACTCAGTTTAGTTAATTCATGATAGGAGTTGAATATTGCACTTAGGCTGCTGCACTGTGGTCAGTGGCTTCTGAGGAAATGTGAGTCGGGTTTGTGAGAGCCAGCTGCTCCCTCCAGAGTGGGTCCATCAGGACCAGGCATGGCAAACCCACTGCAGCTTAGTCTGCCATTAAGGGAGCTGGTAGAAAGGTCTCCATAAAGTGGATTTTTAAAAATATGCTTGCATCAAAATCACTGGTGTGTGGTTTAAAAAGCACATTGCCAAGCTTGGGGGGAAGGTCAGAGAGCCTAGACGAGGACCCAAGAATGTACATTTTCCACAAATTCTTGAGTGATACTGAAGCTTCTGATGTAGGAAGGAGGTACAGACAGGAGTCAGTCTAAATGTGGGTGCTGGCTGACCCAACCATTCGACACAGTGCACATGAGGAGTGTCCAGGGAATCCAGGTGCTGTATCCTCACTATGAAGCTCAGCTTTGGTAACCTGCTGGTCAGCTGCACATAACAACCTGTCATCAGGATTGAACTGTGCTTTGGCGATCTAAGAAGTCTTGACGTACATGAACTCTTTTCAAGATTCCAAAATGAGCTGAGCATACACCATACCTGCTATTTAAATTCACTTTTTTAACTTCAGAAACATGAAATTCACTCAAAGATTTTAAGGATAAAATACAATTTTTAAAGCTATTGACTAACAGAATTGTTTGGTGGGCCAAAGGTACTCACCTGAGGATAAACTCACAGGGACAATGTTCACATCCATAACCTCAGACTGGCCTTCTGCTACATCCTGCTGATGAGGCTCAGCTTGCACATCATTGTCATTTGAAAGCCACATTGCTTCATTAGTCTGCTCTCAAAACATCAAGCATGTTCACAGCTGCCCACCCTGAGCAGCAGAGCTGATTCCCCAAACATACTCTTTTGTTCCACCGTGGGACAAAATCTAAATGTACACATGAACCTAGTCTACAGGCATGAAGCTAGTTCTCAACCATGAGAGAACTGAGAAACATGTGCTTTTAGACTCTGCATTGAAAAGACCTTACAGAGAATGTGGGAACTGCTCTACCTTTAGGGAAATGTTCCAAGAATGTGAAATATAGTCTTTTCAGCAGGCATTTTGTCTTATTCCTGTGTAACAAATGATCCAAAAGCTCAATGTCTTAAGACAACACCTTATCATCAGTCATCATTCTGCAGATGGGTGGACTGGAGTGAGCGATCAGGTTCTTGATTTGTAGTCAGCAGTAGTTGGAGCAGTGTGGCCTAAAGGCTAGATCAGGGTGGAGGTCCAGGCAGGCTCACTCAGGAATGCCAGTTGGGTCATGTAGGGCTTGTGACCCAGGTACTCACACATGTCCTCACCTTAAGACATCCTTTGCTCATAGCACAATGACTGAATCTAACATTAAAAAAAGAAAAGAGTGAGTGTGAGGAGGAATACAAGGAAGTCTTAAACTCTGAAAAGGGCTTTACCTGGATTTGAACAGTGTCACAGACACTATATTCTGTTGATCACAGATGGGCCTATATTGAAGACAGAGTGGCAATATCACATTACAAACAGCATACAAAATGGGAGTTGATTTTGCGGCCATCTTTGGAATATACAATCTTCCAAAATAGGGAGATGTTTTGCAGTTAACTCAAAAAACAGACACCTATAACACACATACACATGCACACACACACACACACACACACAGTCACACAATTTGCTCTTTAACTAAAAGTGCTTCTGTCTCAACCTTAAATACTATGGTGATTATCATTGCTACCAACTTACCTGAACCAGGTGCCAGAAGTCAGCTCATTCACTATGATAGAATTAGGAAAGGTGTTTGACAAAATTCAGCTCCCTTTCAGGATAAAAACTCTCAATGAGCTTAGAGGGAATTCACATTGACACAGGAAAAACTATACATGACAAATCAAGAGCTAACATTGTACTCTGTGGGGAGACTCTGAAAGCCTTTTCCCTAAGATCAGGACAAGACAAGGAGACTTACTCTCACCAGTTATTTTAGTCAGAGTAATTACACAGGAGAAAGAAATAAAAGGTAGCTAAATGGAACAGGAAGAAATGAATTATCCCTTCTAAAAATAGAAAACCTTAAAGACTCCACTAAAAAGCTATAAGAACTGATATATGAATCCAGCAAAGTTGTAAGACACAAAATCAATATATAACATCAGTTAGTGTTTCTCAACACTAACAATAAACTATCCAAAAAGTAACTTAAGAAAATAATGCCCTTTACAATAGAAACACCAAACACAAACATATGCATTATTGTAAATTTAACTAAGGAATTAAAATAATTGTATACTGAAAACTATGAAATATATATGAAAGAAATTGATAAAAGCACAAATAAATTCAAGGATATACTATGTTCATGGAAAAAAAATAATTTTGCTGAAATGTCCATACTACAAAATATTTTTTTCAGAAATGCCACAAACCATTTTTAAATTCATATGGAATCACAAATGATCCCAATAACAAAAACAATCTTGAGTAGAAAGAACAAAACAGGGGACTTTGATATCATTGTACCTGACTTCAAATTATACTACAAAATCATAATGACCAAAACAGCATCTAACAGGCCTGAAAACAGACCCATTGGTCAGTGGAATAAGTTAGCACATACATACAACCATGCAACTTTTGTTAATTGGTGCAACGAACACCTAATTGAGAAGGGACAGTCTATTTAATAAATAGAGTTAGGAAAACTAGCTACCCACATACAGAGAAATGAAATTAGACCTTCATTTTACACCATAAACAAAAGTCAACTCAAAATTGATTACAGACTTACACAAAAACCTTGAAACTACAAAATTACTAAAATAAAACATAAAGGGAAATTTTTCATGATATTTGTGTGGACAAGAATCATTTTGGAAGTGTTACCCAAATCTTAGGAACAAAAGAAAACTATAACAAACTACGTTCCATCCAAACAAAAAGTTCTTTTATAGCAAAAGAAACAACAAAGTGAAGAGACAGTCTATATAATGGAAAAAAAAAACAACATTTGCTAATAATATATCTAATAAGGAGTTAATTTCAAAAATCATTACAAACCCCAAACATCAACAGCAAGACAGGATATAAAACCTTTCACTGGGCTTGGTAGCACATACCTATAATCCCAGCAACTCAGGAGGCTGAGGCAGGAAAATTGCGCAATTTAGAGAGGCCTGCCTCAAAATAAAAAGGGTGGGGGATATGGCTCAGTCGTTAATCACTCCTGAGTTCAATCTCTGGTACCAAAAGAAAAAGAAAAGAAAGAAGAGAAAAGAAATAAAACCTTTCAAACTTTTCATAATGGGCTCCTGTTCCATCCAAACCCTCTCAGGGGGATGTACAAGTGAGCACATACAGGTAATCCAAAGGCACATGAGAAGTTTCTCAGGATCACTGATCCTTGGGGAAATGCAAATTAAAACCACGATGGGATGTCACACCACTGTTAGGATGGTTTTTATGAAAAGTTGAAAGATAACAAGTGTTGGCAAACACGCAGAGAACAGTAACCTCTGCACACTGCTGGTGGAAAGGTGAATCAGCATTACTGCTGAGGAAAACGGCGTGGAACTTCCTCAGAAAGCTAAAATTTGAAGTAAAACTATATGATCTAGTAATCCCATTTCTGTTAAAACATCCAAAGAATTCTGAATCAGTTAGTCCAAGGAGTACCTGTACTCTCATGCTTACATATTGCAGCATTATGAATAATAGACAAGATGTATAATTAACCATAGTCTATAGCAACCATAGAATAGTAAAAAAAATTGTGGTGTTTATACATAAGGGAATATTATTAGACCTTTATAAAGAATGAGATCCTGTAGTTTGTGACAGCAAGATGGACCTTAAAGGACATTGGTAAATTAAATAAGGAAGGTACAGAAAGACAAACGCCCTATGAAATCACTTATTTGTGGGTTGTAAAAAAAAAAAAAAATAGGTCGAATTCACAGAAGTGGAGGGTAGGATAGTTGGCAGAGCCTGGGGCTGAGGGAGGGAAGCATGAAGTGTGGCTCATCAAGGAGGCCAAAGTTGCTCCTGAAGGGGAGAGGGAGTTTTGACCTCTGTTGCCCAGCAAGGTGACTAAAGTGACTGATAATGTATTGTATATTGCAAAATATGTAGGAGAGTAAATTTCATGTGTCTTCCACAGAAAACACTAAGTGGGTGATGGATATGCTGGTAGCTGGGTTTCTCCATCCACATTATCTACCCACATGGAAACATTGCATCTGCCCCATAAATGTAATGCAGTTCCACTTCTTCAATTAAAAGTGCTTCTATTTTCTTCAGGAGACTGAGAAGAGTTTGGGGTGGAGCCTCAGATGCGGAACTTCCCTCTTCAGATCACAGGGAAGACAGGAGCCCTGGCCGTGGTTTCCATGGTGACGCTGGCTCACTGCCGGGCTTGCTTTCGCACTGTCTTAAGGCAATTTTCTGGAAATGGTTGTTACTAGCATGATGCCGACTGGACTGTCACCCAAGTCTCTACCATGTGGAACTCAGGCCTTCCAGATGGACATCCTCGAGAAGGAACAGGTTGCCCTCCTGGATGCATTCTATATTAGAGTTTATCCTTGAAAACTAAAGGTTCCGTTCACCCTGCATCTGTGATCTCAAAAGTAAGGCTATTTTTAACTTAGAAAGAAAATAGTGTACAATGTCACCAACATGGCATCCCTGGAGACCTTCCATAACCAGAGACCAGGGACCCTCGTTACTCCCCCTGCATCTGACACACCGGCGGCAGGTGGGTGCCCTCAGTGGTGGGCCTGCTGAGCGGCTCCCTGAGCACAGCTCTCCTGCCGCAGGGCTGGGAGAAGTCCAGTCACCAGCTTCCCCACGTGATCACAGCAGGGCTTCCATGGACACCCAGAAGGTCCTCTCCAGGACTGCAGAGCCTCTTAGAACTCACCCCTAACCCAAGAGCTCCAGAGATCTTGGAAACTGCTTCCAAATCCCAAGTGCCAAGTTCTTTCCCTGGAGGTTTTATACAATCCTTCAGTCCAACCAGGGAAACAAGCCCTGTGAGTGCTGCCACAGGAAGGTCACCGTGGGTCTTGAGTATTTAGGGAGCCTCCCACCTTTTACAATTTGCTTTCACATTGTGTGACTACAAGACGCCAAGAGTTTTAATTGGACAATTTGAAAACACGAGTGTGAACTTTAGGGTCCTAATGAGAAAGCAGGGTGGCATCACGACCCTGGGTGTTCACTCCCACACTGCTCTGCTCTCACAGTGGAAGGACAGCGTGGACACAGCCTGGCTCTTGAATTCCAGGGAGCTGAGACGGCTCTGCCCGCCCGGGAAGTGGTAATCAGCAGAAGGCAGAAGCTGGCTGTCAAGCTGGGGCGTGGAGGGATGTCCAGCTGCTCTCCAAACTCCAGTCCGCCTTGTTCACAGCCCGTCTTTCCTTTCCAACTTCCAGGTCATTGGGGGCTCTCCTGCCTGGTTGCCCCCAGCCCTCCCAACTCTGGGGAAGCTTTCCAGGCCTGACGACTCAGGTGTCACTGTCATCTTCTTTCAATATCACTTTTTTCTTGCTATCATGTCCTCTCTATTTATATTTCTTTGTTGAGTTTTAGCTTTAAAAATCTTTTGATATATGTTCAGGATGTTTAAGGAGTAACAGATACAATGGAATTAATTCTCTATTTTAACCCTTGGAGGGGTCTTACCCTTCGCATCCTTGAACCCAATTTAGTTTCCAATTGAGACTGAATAACCGCTTAAATAAGATCTCTGGTTAAAAAAAAAAATAACATCAAATCAAGAAATTTTATTAATATAATTAATTTAAATCTACTGAGTCAATGCATGTAAATTCTGAGACTAATTTGATTGCTCCAAATGACACATTTATTATGAAAATATAAAGTTTCCAAAGTCTAAATATACATGACATGGATAATGCATTTGTTACTGAAGATCAAGTAAGGATGGTCCCTCACAGGAAAAGACAGGTTATTTCAGACATCCCTGAAGGAAGCCTGGGCTGTGTTCCCAGAGCCGATGCTGAAGGCCTGGAGGTGATCACACACTTGGAGAGCATTGGCAGGCTCCTGCTCAGGATGTCTGGGGAGACGTGGCGGAATGCTGGGCGCTGTGGAGTTATGCCAGATGCAATGGCGAATGGAGAGAACCAACACCCTCATGGTAAGGGAATCCAAAGGACTCTGTCCACACTGCCTGATGTGTGATGCTGGCCAGAGTGTGCTCTCTGTGCCTCAAGGCCTGGCTAGCTCACCTCCAGATCACTTGGAGTTCTGCCATGAAGACTGAGGGGTAAACTGAACCCAGCCTGGGCTTAGGGAAATCACCCAGGGCAGGTCCGGCCTTTGCCTGAGAACTGAGAGGCAGCAGTACTTCATTGGATGTGAATCACACTGTGGTCTTGGCCAACTTTCCTTTGTCAAAGAAGGTTTGTTAGGACCACTGCCACCACCCCACCTCCTAACCTCCCTAGAGGTCACCAGCTTGAACACTCTGCCCTGCAGGACACCTGGCATGACCGACCCCCCATTTCATCAGTCATGAGAATCTTCAGGACCACATTCCACAATCATCTCAGCTCCTCTCACTCTTAGTGTCCAAGGTCAGGCCCTCGTCCTTGATGGGGTTCTACTTGAGCACCCCTACAAAGGCAGCAGGACCCCTGTCTCCAGCCCTGCTCTCTATACAACCCTGGAAAATCTACCTAAAATTTGCATCTGACAGCATCGTTGTTAAAGTGGAATTAAAGAAACCTTCAAAATGTGTAAAGTGAAACCATGTCACTTAGCATGTTATGACAGAACCTCAAGGAGCTGGCCACACCCCATCCATCCATAAATGACTGTACTTGGACCCGAGGACCCCACGCAGGATGTTGTCCTTCAGGCTGTGACTGTAGGGAAGGCCAACCCCTCTGCTGTTGCTCTGTGCAAAGCCTGCTGGCCAGCTCTCTGAGGACTCGGGTGGAGTCACCTCCAGTCCTGAGTTCCAGGCAGGGCTCACCTTGTCAGTGCTGCCGCTGATCCTGGGGCATCTGTCCAACAGTGCACCCTGATCACACTTCATCGTGTCCTGGGGAGTCTGTTTCTGCGAACAGCTTGGAGGTCCCCAGCAGGAAGGGGGCCCAGTCTGTGTGTGTGTGTGTGTGTGTGTGTGTGTTCATTGCACTTGGCAGAAGTCATCAATAAATACTTGTTGAGTAAATAATTATTTCCTCTTCTTGATCATTTGAAATAAAAGTCACATTCTTATTTTTTTTTTTTTTTTGTAAATGTTCTAGCAAACAATTCAGGGTACTTTTGGTTTATTTCCATTCATTTGCTAAAGTTCTGAGGTTTATACCCACATGAATAAAAATAAATGAAATTTAAAAACAAAAGAAATAAAAAGAGGAATCCACAGTGCCATGGTGTTGTAAGTACTTGCTCATTTTTTAATCCATGTACAGTAACATCTCTGCAGAAAGAGCTCATTGCCCCAGGGAAGTGAAGGCACGGAATGTACATAAACTCTGAACTGGTGAATCTTTCTTCAACACAGCAAAAGCAATTTCTACCCAAAGCAATATAATACAGACACACTATTCCAGAAGAATATATATATTTTTTAAATTCCAAAGTGATTATCTTTTGGCAGGATGGTGACTCCCAGGCTCCTGGGTTCTTGGAGGCCATTTCCTGGCTCTGAGGCAAATGGAATGTGTTCAGGAAAGAAGCACAGTGCTTTTAGTTGAGGAGTCAACAAGGTCACTTTTGCCAATGTGAAACCCAGCTGCCTGGTGCCCGCGGCATGATGTCAGCGTGTCTTCCCTCCCAGGCTGGCAGGGCTGCGCGAGCATTGCTATAAGCCTCATCGCAACAGCCACTGGCAAGGTTATAAACGTAACGGTCAAACCATGAGCAATGATTTAAATAAAAAGCCCCTGGGAATCACTAGTTACCATGCACAGGTGTTTAACAGAGAAGTATCTATTAAGATTCTTGTTAAATTGTGCTCACTGATTTTCTCCCATAATACATGTTCCCAAACATCATGTGTGAACAGGAAGGGTCAAGGGCTGGTCTTTCTGGCACAGCAGATGTGTCTTCAGCTCCTCCTGAGTCTCAAAGGAGGAAACAAAACGGAGAAGAGAAAGTTTGGCAAGAGATGAGCAATAACCCAACTTTAATTGTGATCCCCTGTTCCTAAGCGCTCAGCTGGGGCATTCAGCTTATTAAGTATTCATGAAAGCACTTCACAGTTGTGTGAACTCACCAGCACAATTGGTTCAGACCACACAATACCTGAACAATGACAGGAGACACTCCAAATTTAAGAAGTACCAGGACATGCAAAACTGAGGCACAGTATTTTTGTGATAATCGAGTTTCATTTAGTTTTATCCATTAAAGAAATGAACAATCAAACAGCAGCTTCCAGTTGCCATATCGGGAATAGCAGAGCTATGGCAGGGTCACAAGTCCACACACTGATTCAGTCATGGACTACATCACCAGTTTTAGACACGTGACTTGAAAACTTGGCTCCTTCGCTTTAAGAAGCAAAAATCTCTTTATAGCTAAAGAATGAGGCGTGTTCAATCACAAGATTGGGGAAAAAAACAACAGCTTTTCAATGTTTTATATCTCCAGGGCAACAAATTGTCTCCGGGAACAATTTTAATCTATGCCACTCTGAGTGTTGATCAAACGGGTGCCTTTTCTAGAGCCAATGTTAAGAAAGGCTTCCCTAACCAAGCTCTTGTTTTGACTCACAGAACTCGGCTCAGCCAAAGGGAAATGTCCAGGGGCCTCTGGTGGCCTCTGAACCCTTGCAGTGCCTGGCAGTTCACTTCCTAGGATGAGTGTGGAGGGCTCCCCAGGAGGGCTCAGCAGCTGCTGTCCTTATAACACGGTGCAGAGCCCGGGGCTGCGTGCACCAGTCATTCCCAGAAGCTGCCTGCATTGTGGCGGGCTAAGCAGCCTCTGGGAGGCTGTGCTGTCCTGTGGTAGTGAGGACTTGTGGCCCACCGCATCACTGACCTCCACGTACTTAATGAAATCAGACATGAGGAGTCAGGATTTCATAAGGGAAATCTGGATGGGACTGCTTCTGGGCTTGTGTCTGTCCTGTTACTAACACTCCCTCCCGCTGTCTCCCGCTGCTTTCCACCTTGACTGGTTAATAATGTACACAGAAATAATTAGTGGACTCTACAGAGAAGTTCTGCTCGCTGCTAGACAGGAGGTTTTAGAAAACTCCCAGATTTTATGGGAATCGTTTGGAGGGTGGTCTTGCCTGGATCTGGGAAGGTCCAGAAGTACTAATCTATCTTGTTCCAGACTCAAGGTCCTGCACAACCCCTGGCAAACACGGACTGTCACTTAGGTGTGGAAAGAGGAGTATAATGGAAAGGTAATTTTAGCTTGTGTCTTCTCACTCTAAGGAGCTTTGTAATAGGAAAACAAAGACTTCTATTTTTGAAATGAAGCTAAATTTTACCCAGTCTTTCATCACTGTTAATAAGTTAGCAGCATCCAGAAATGCTGCAAAAAGAGTAATGCTGGCAGATATTTCCTGAAACTGTTATTTTATTTTGCTTTATATATTTCTGTTCTGTATTTTCCAAGTATCATGTTAACTTGAGAATATGAGAGCCCTGGAATCAATTAAGAATGAATTCATGATAATAGACTTGGGGCAGCCCTGAACGATCAAATATAGATGGTCATAATGAATAAATGATTACCCACTTGGGCTGATTGGTAAAGAGGGCAAAACTGAATTGTCCTTGGGTCTATGTTAGCAATATCATCCATGCAGTATATGAACAGACGGACACCTGGATTCTCTCAGGGAACTTACTCAGGGTACAGCATGACTGGAAGACAACATACATAAAAAGGGGAATCCTGCTGGGTTTTCTTGGTGGGGCAGGTCTCACCATGTTGCCCAGGCTGGTCTTGAACTCCTTCCCAGGCTCAAGCAATCCCCAGCCTCAGTCTGCCCAGTAGCTGGGACTCCAGGTGCATCCCCTCACCAGCTGCCTACGACTGTTTGTTAATTCGGGGAAATAGCGTAAGGGGCTGGCAGCAGAGAGTGGTACCCAAGCCTCCTCTGAGAGCATGGGAATAGAGAGAGCCAGGAAGGGTACAGTATATCTGGCCAGGATGAGCATGGGATATACAAAAATCTCCTTTTATTTCATCTGGAAATCCCTGAGAATCTCATGGGATGCTGGAGTTAAGGGCACCCGGGGCTAGTGACCCAAGGAACAGGGGGGTTTGTTTTCATATGTGGACTCTTTCTTGCTTAAAATCTTTAGGGTTCTCTGACATTGTGTATGCTTTTATTACTTTTTTTAGTATTTTATATTTTGTGTCTTTTTCTTTCCTCTATCATAGCCCAGCATCTAGCAGTGGCTAACACATAATAGGCACTTGACAAATATTTGCTCTGTGATTAATAAGTGTGGTTAACAAGAGAAGCAGATCAGATTTTGTCAAAAGAGTGTTTCTGGGAAAATTTTGACTATATGGGTAAATTTACAATGTATGGCTTACATTCTTCATTGGTTTCTGGTGTCAGCCTAGTCCTGCCAAGAGCAAAGAAGTCACCTTTCAGCTTTAACTATTAAAGCAGGCTTTAAAAATCTCTGAAGAGGGACTGCCACTATATAAAACTTAAGAGAAAAGAACTCTCCTTCCCAACTTTAAATATCAAGAGAGAAGTGGATGAACTGATCATAAAATTTTACTATCACCCACAGCACTAGTGAGATGAAAAATTGGGTAAAAAAAAAAAAAAAAAGAACAAAAGAAAAAATATCAGCTTTCTCACACTTTCAGGAGGTTCAGGGAATTCTTTTTAAGCTGGGCTGGAATGGAGAGGTGTGAAGAGGAATGAGAGAAGAAAAGAAGACAAAATGGACATTGGAGTGGGATCTGAGCCCCCCAAAGCCTGGTCTTGGTAGAAAGAGCCCAGTGGATTATATGGGGTTAGAAATTTCGGGTCAATTGTGTGTATTGGAAGTCAAGAGGGTCTTGCTATCACTTTATGTTGGGAATTCTCAGAGGAGACCACTCACTACAGGATAAAAATGGCAATGTGATGTCTATAGATGGAGAAACCTACCAGCCCAATCCCAACATTCCATCTCTCTATCCAGCATGCATGAGAAAGACCCCGTAAAGCTCCCCTGGCCCTCAGAGGAGACACAGAAGGAAGACAGCCAGGAATTGGGAGTTAGTGTGTGCCAAGGAAGTTGAGCATAAAGTAGACAACCCAGTGCCAAAGAGAAGAAGATGCCCTGGAGCCTGATACCCAGACACATCCCTGAGAGTTGGCAAGGGGTCTGCACTGGCTCTGTGGGGAGAACAGACCATGCGTCCCTCCAGCCGGGGACCCTCCAGCAGTGGGTCAGTGAGGACTGGGAGCAATGTGTAAAGGACCCTCAGAAGAGATACCTTGGTGGGGTCTGACAAAGACAATTAGAGAGAAGGGATCCAGAGCTCAGGACTAGACTAGATGTAGGGAACTGATCTCCGAATTCCAATCAGAGAAGTGAGGTTATGAAATTGGGAAGAGAGAGAGAGAAGGAATCCAGGAAGAACCATGAATTTACCAAATCTGAATCTCTATGCTTGCTAAATAACCCTTCCTACTATAAGAATTAATTGATAGGATTATCCTAAAAATAAATAAGTCTGGGAGCATGGTAACATCTCACGCTGTCTCACTTTGTCCCTCCAGGAATGAGTCATCTTTGGGGCAGCATGTCCATGCTATGCACTTCCCACCTGTTCCTCACTTGACAGCCATCTTGGTTATCAGACCAGCTGTCATGGTGTCACAGTGTTGTGTAGACCACAATGTTCTCTGTCCCTGTGCCTTTGAATAGTTGTCATTCGATACTTCATTATTGTTACCTGATGTGGAAGGGACTCAACAAATGTATGGATGGGTGTCACTGTGATGTTTCTGGAAGGGTTTGTCATAGCTTTTTTCAGGTCCTGAGGATACTACCATCAAGATACAATTCTAATTTCTAGCCGAGACCATCTGCTACATACAAGAGAAAAATCATTTTTTACTTTAATGAAGTTAAAATGAGTTGTTTTGAGAAAATTCCTGTTAGTGAGATC
The DNA here is from genome assembly GCF_047511675.1 of Marmota flaviventris. NCBI lineage: Eukaryota > Metazoa > Chordata > Mammalia > Rodentia > Sciuridae > Marmota > Marmota flaviventris. The sequence goes on from NC_092500.1 coordinate 175,612,852, forward strand.
TGTTTGGAAAGTCTGGTGTTTAGACTTCAGAATATTTCAGCTTCTACTATGGACAAGCAGTAAATATTTGCCCATTTCCTTTCTCAGAAATTTCATCTAAGTGTCAATTAGACAGTAACTTAGTGGATGACCTTATATAAGGAAAGAATTCATGGCCAACTTTTATAATCCTGATAACTCCAAATCTACAGACTGGCCCCAAGAATATACTTTATCCATATATGAAAACTGAACATTTGAGATTATTTAAACTTCTAACCAACCCTTATGAAAGAAATGCTAACAAACCTCATATTTAAGATAGTAGGTAGAGATTTGCCTACCCTTTATGAAACCTGGGTGATGTTGCCCTTTATTGTACATACGAAGAAAGATCTGCAAATGCTAGTAATTAGGACACTTGGAGTAGTTGAGGGAATTGTAAGAAGAGTGAATTGTTTTCCAGAAGAAGCATGTACCCCCCACCATGAATCTGCAAGTGGAAGTTTATGAAGGTAAACCCACTGTATTCAATTACTTTTTACCAACCCTAAAAATTTGTCTTGACAAATTTCATATTGATTAAATTATGGTTGCTTATTGAATGTTTTGTTTAAAATGTCTAACAGGTGGACAGGACAAGGTCCTCAAAGATATCTATCTGCTTTAGCCCCATGTGCCTTTTTCTCAATTCTGTAAAAAAAAAAAAATTGAATTAGGCATTGTTCTAGACATTGAAGATACTGTCCTGGTTCAAACAGAATTTTAAAAATGACTGAAAAGAGACTAGAACTACGTCATTTCCAGGAACTCCTCCTACAGGGAAGGAAATTGAGACCTCACAGCATAGGGACTTGAGCAATATCCATGGTGAATAGTCACTGAGAAAAGACCAAACCGGGAGGCCCTCGCGTCTAATTTGTGCTTGCTCTTTGAGGAGTTAGTGGCTCCTGAGCCAAATCCATTCCTATTGGTTACCTGGAGCGCTATGTCAAAACAGATCTCCCCCCATGAAAACACGGCTATTGGCTTTGTTGTAATGTGAGCCATTTGATGATAGGTTTTTATTAGGTAACGTTTTAGCTGACATTAAAACAGTATGGTATAAATTGCTTATTTGAAAACTTTACCAATCATACATATGCTTCTCAATTGGGTAAGGACTACCGCTTTTGACAACATAAATTTGGAGAACAGTGGAGTGCCATACAATATTAACTGGGTGTTCATTGTGAATTTCTTCTTATCTCTCCTTTCCACTTAGTCAAATTTACAGTATGCCTATGAAATAAAACATATTTATGCATTTTAAATTTTATTAAAATCTCCTTATAAATGATGCATTCCAACACTGATGAAGAGTTAAAAGCCTTTTGAATTTATTTTGAGCTCCATGTAATAAACTTCATCATGACTAGATACAAGGTATGTGGAATTTATAAGCCACGTTTTATGTCTGCTCTTTATTATATAAAACATGTCCTAAAAGTAGCATCAACTCCTGTGTATACCTTGTACACACGGTGCCTTCATTCATCATTATGTTGACTAATTACAAAGGAGTTAATAGTGTGAATATACTTTAGAATACAAATCAAGGAGAAGCATTGTGTTTGCTTATTTCCTTTTTTCTTGGCTTTTGAATAATATCAAATTCTGAAAAAAAATAAGTGCTATTAGTATCATCTGAAAAAAAATACCTATTTTTCCCAATGGGATGTTTTCCCCAAAAAATTTATGCTCCTAGGGGTTGTGACTTTAACCCCAAGATGAGTGAAACTTGTAGATCAGACCATCCATTTTGCTCAAGAGGAAGGGGAGAGCTTGAGTTCTCAGGAACAAGAGCACAGCAGGCTTACCAAGAGGATGATGGCCATGTTTGTCCACTATGAAAGCCAAGGAAGGACTGCCTTGGAGGCCAAGGCACTGGTGGACCTGGGTTTTCTGCCGTTACCGTGGCGACAGGCAGGGTGGTGTGTTGCAGCTCTCTGAGCTCCGGACAGCTGTGCCTGCTGTAGTGGTGGTACCGCTCAGCAACAGCTCGGCCAGCAGCTCCCTCCCAGGTTCTTGTTTCACGAAGCTGAAGAATGAAATCCATGGACAATGGGCACTGTGTGTGATGGCAGGAGATTAACTCAGGTAAAAAGAAAAGAAACAGGGTTATCTCAGAGCAAGGGGGGGGGGGGTCCTGATAGCAGGTTACAAGGAGGTGTCCTAATCTAGTTATGTGGCTGCTGAAAGAGGCATCCCTCAATATCCATGCCAATCAGGCATCAAAAACCTCCAAGGATACTGGTCCTGACTTCTATGATTTTATGATAAGTAGGCATCTGGAAAATGACTTGGTAGGGAAAAATGCTGATTGGTTTTGCTCTTTTAGCTGTTGAGTTTGAAATTCTCTGTAGCTCTGATTCAGTCCATCCTTCCTTCCTTTTTCAACTTCCTAAGGGTTTGGGTGGGTTTGGAATGTTTCTACAGAGCATCCATCTGGGGCCCCTGGCCCTGAGTGCCGGCCTGAGGCTCACTGTCTGACTCTCCTCCCTGTCCACTGGGACCAGGATTCAGTGGCTTGCTGAGCGCTGACCTATACCGTCATCGAGTCTGCCTAGAAATGACCACCAAATGTCAAAGGTGTCTGAGACTCAGACGGCATTTTGTCACTTCAACTGGAGTTTTCTCACGATCAACACAGATAAGGGTTTCCCAGGCCTCCAGAAAAAGGTTATCATCTCCTTGTCTCCAGAAACTACAGAAATGGAATATGCCTTCACAAAGGAGACCCTGGGAATTGAAGATCTCAAGGATGTTCTGTAAGTCGCCACTCAAGGGCTGTTAAGGAAAATAAGGAGAGACCCATTTTGTCAATTAGAAAACGTTGGAAAGAGGGAGCACCCAGAAGGAGTCTTGGGTCTGCCTCTTGTCTTCACCCATGGAGCAAACACCCCAGGATACAAAGGTGGCCATGGAAGTCAGAGTAAACAGTGGAGCCACGCAGTAGGACAGCAGCCCTGGGTAGCCAGAACCATCCTTCAGCTCACAATGGAAAAGGAGGTGGAAGCAATTTCGAGAAACATTCCCCAAGAGTGCTTCATAAACAGAAAAAAGTAAAGACCCAGACGAGTTGAGGATCTATAATCTCATGGAGGAAAAAGCTCTTGAAGGTAGAGGGGGCGGGGAGGTGTAGTTTGAGGTGAGGTGACAGCCCATGTTCAAAGCCCTCTCACCAGAAAGAAATTCACTGAATGATGACCATTGTGTGATGTCTGTACCGAGTGCTTATATCTTTTGTGAACAAGTTTGTAAAGAGTCATCAGACTCTGTGAAGGAAAGAAATGAATACATTTTGGGTTTTATTTGTTCATTGTAGTTATACATGATAGTGGAAGACATTCTGACATATTCATGAATGTATATAAGCTAATTTGCTCTATTTTAATCCTCGCTATTTTCCCAGATCCCATTTCTGTACTTCCCTGGTCTTCCCTCTATTTATTTATTGCTTTTTAATTGGTGCATTTTAATTATACATAACGGTGGAATTCATTGTATATATGTATACATAGCATGATTTGGTTAATTTCATTCTATCTTTCCTCTCATAACACATTGATAGATACTTTCTAGGAATCTTCAAACATGGAGACACACGTTTGTTTTTATGGTATTACATAGTATATATAATTTTGCAAAACATCAGTTACTTGTACAATAGCTTTAGTAGATTTCTTATAAATAATTTTATAATATTAACAGTGTTCATTATTTTCAATATTTCTCTATGCATAATAAGAAACTTTGATGAACATAACTGTGAGTGAATATCTGTTTCCTTATTTAATTCTATACTTGTGACCAATGGCTTCAATATTTCCTCCAAGAATTTTAAAATGTGGTAAGAAAGCATTTAAGTTAATGTGCCCACGTCTTTCCTGACTCCTGTTGGTAACTAATAGCAACCTGTATTTCTTCCTGTATTAAGGGTTAAGTTCTCCTTTGAAGGATAAGATCAGATAGAAGTATATAGAAAGCCTTCATCTCATTAGCACAATATGTCAAACATCAGAGATTCTTAGCCTGTGTTCTTGACTTTTATCTTCTTTAGTGAGGAATTAGGATTTTCTCATTCCTATGTTGAAAATCACATTTAAAAAGACAGAAACTTGCTAACTTCAAAAGACACTAAGAACATCAGTTTTAAGCTAGTGTAAATTTATTTTAAACCATACATAAGAAAATTGGAAGTCACATTAACTTCCTGTGTTTTCCTAATAAAACCAATTGCCATTCAATAGGTATGTTCCTAAAGATGCCTCATTCCGATCTCCTCACTCAGTGTTAAAGTAACCCTAGGACGCAAGCCCATTTTTAAAAGAGGAAGGTGAGGCCCAGGTATCAGAACTGGAAATTGGCAAAGTCACTCCTGAAATTATGTTCTTTCTTGCCCCAATGCCCACCCTGTTAGCTCCATTAATCCCCCCAGGAGGGTGAACGTCCTGGTGGGGTGTTTTACATCTTGAGGATTGCTAAAGAAAATCATTCCAGTTGAGTAAGTTTTCTTGTTATCTCTTCAAGGGGGAAAGGCAGCATTGAAACATTTTTTCCTGTCTTTGTGAACTTATGAATCTCTAAACTTCCTCATCTGTAGTTTACCAGGCAGGACGCTCATAGGAGAAACGTCTGAACTGATAGTGAGGGACGTGTGCGGTTCAGTAAGAAGAAAGGTTAGCTTCCTCCAAACCTCTGCCAACAGAGACAGGAGCTGTCCTAGATGATCATGTCTCCTCCCTCTCCCCAGCTTGTGTCCAGGAACCCAACACCAGCTAGTGAGCATGAATACTGCCAGGTGAATCACTAACACGTGTTTAGACTTTGTTAAACTTGGTGATTCTAATGAAGCAGTCTAGCTCACGGTGCTCACTGAAACAGGCCTTAGCTTGCTCCCATTTCCCCATCACTAAGGGAACTTAGGATTCCATGCATCTAACTTCAGACCCACTCCCAGCTTTGGAAACCCTAACCCTCTGCCCTTGAAAGCGCTGTCCCAGGTCTTGCATTTCTCAAATGATGAGCCACTTCGGGGCACTTTGTTCTGGGCCAGAGATCTGTATCCACTTTTACTGTGTCTTTCTCAGGGGTCCATTTATTTATTTATTTATTTGTACAGGGATTTAACCCAGGGGAGCTTTACCACTGAGCTATATCCTCCATCCATTTTTATTTTTTATTTTGAAAAAGGGTGTGACTAAGTTGCTTAGGGCCTTGCTAAGTTGCTGAGGCTGGCCTTGAATTTAAGACCCTCCTGTCTCAGCCTCCTGAGTCTCTGGGATTACAGGTATGGGCCACAGCACCCAGCTCAGGGGTACCTTCTGATGCTAGTGTAGTTTTCTGCAGGTAATATGACAAGCATTCTGTTTCTCGGCAACTCATGCAATCAACTGTGATTTGGGTTAATTGTTTGGGTTCCAATGTGGACACTGAGGGTGAAGATTTCAAGAGAGCCTGATTCTCTATATCATGTGATCTTACTGCCCTTGACACAGATAAGGGCTGGATAATGTCTCAGTCCCCAGTACCTCAGAATGTGACTATACCAATCGAGGATTTTCAAAGATGTGACTAAGTTATAATGCAGGCTTCGAGCAGATGCCACTCCCATCTTACTGATGTCCTTATAAGAAGAGGAGATGTGGCATGAACATGCGAAGACACAGGGAGAAGACGGCTGCCTGCAAGCCCAGGATGGAGGACCTCAGAGCAAACCCAGGAGACATTTCCTGACCCAGCACTGTGAGAAGTAACTCCCTATTGCTCGTGTAGCCGGCTGCCTCATTTGGTATGGAAGCCCACGCTGACCACCTCAGGCACCAGCTCTTCCCTCTGGCCAAAACCAGTGCAGGCTTTTGAACTGTGTGCTACACTGACTTCTGCAAGGGCAGCTTCTCTCATCTGCCAGGGGCCAGTGTGTTCCTTGTCAGGAGATTTTATAATGTCACCCTCCATATTCTCTGGAGATGGGAGTAATGGGGCAGATTCTGAGGATCACAGTTCCTGCAAGGCAGAGGCCTCTGTGCTGTCTCCACACACAGGAGGGGGGTTGAGCGCCAGCCCTTGCCAGGTGGGTGTGGGCCTTCTGCAGGCTCACAAGTTCAGGGCTGGGGACCGTCAGGGCTCTCAGCTTCAATCCCAACCATCCCACCCTGTCCCTCAGGACCCTGTTCCTTCATCTGATAAGTCATCACGCACCAGAGGTCTAGGGCCTTGCACCTCAGTCCTGGGCCTGAGCCTTCTAGTTGCAGGAAACTGGTTCTGTTTACGAGCTGCAGAGATGTCCAAATGACTGTCACTCTTCCTTAATTGGTTATTATTATTATTATCACTCTTTCCCTTCTACATTGCGTCGACAGAATTTAGCAAAAATCACCTCATCACCTTATTCCTTTGATTACAATCCCCAGGAAGCTCTCAGGCATGGGGATATGGCACCCCCGCTCATACTCACCCACCAGGGCCAATTTTGACACTACATGACTATCCAGTGCCAGGGGCAGTTTTTCTGGTACCCATGGGGACCAGAAAACCATCAAGAGATACGACAAATCTCTCAAAGCTCATTATAAGGTCCCCTTTGTCAGACGTTGCCTAGCACACACTGTCTGAGAGGTGATTCCTGGGAAATCAGCCTTAGAGCCAGGATGCACTGTGATGCAGGTCAGGGGTTAATGAGCAAGATTGTCGAGAAGGGGAGCCTGGCATTAAAGACCCCATCAACCTCCAGGGATTCGAGGGTTTACATGGCTCCTGACACTGTCCCAGAACAGAGGCACCTTCTCCACCCTGGATCGTGCCACGGCTGCAGGTTTTCTGCAGGGAGAAACCATACCTCAGAGGAAAATGCACTCTTTGGATGAGGGAGGTTCCAGGTGAAAGGCTTGACAATTTCCCTGTGAGACCAGCTGTGAGGCTTCGGCCACCAAAATGGTCCAGGCTGTGGGATGGCTGTCTTCTACCCAGAACAAGGAACCAGGCAGCACCCTGTACCAGCCATGGCTCTGGAAACCCAAGAAAGCCAGCAGAGAGACACCTTCAGCTTACAGATGCATGGAAGTGAGACGAGGTCACGTCTGCTCTCTTCCCCATAGGAAAGGTGGCAGAACCCTCGAGTCCTAGTATCAAAAGAAATCTCAACGCTTCCTTCTGCCACATCATCCCATCTCCACGCAGGAACAAATATGGCCCCACAAGGACACCAGGGACAGAGCGTTCTACTGTGGTGCTCTCAATCCTACCACTATTGATGTTGATCGGAAACATTTTTAAATGTTGGAACACAGAAAAAAGTCACCATTAACATTCCAGAATTACTGTCTTGTCTTCATTTTGATTAATTCCTCATCTACCCACTCAGCAACTGAGGCCTTTCCCATTGCTGTTATCATAGTCAATTTTGCCTCTCCACTTTTTCTTTTGACATTACCTTTTAACATTCAACTTCCTTGAAATATAATTGAGGTATAATAATGTGCATCAATTCAGAGTGTAGAATTTGGTGAATCTAAGTGTGCTGCACACCCAGGAAACCACCACCACAGACAAGATAGAAGACAACACCATTCCCTGAGACATTCCCTGGACCTTTTGTAACCCAGGCCTGTCTCTTCCCAATCCCGGGCTGCCAAAGATCCCCTGTACGTCACTATCAGTTTGTGTCTTCTAATATTTTACGTTAATGAAATCATTCTTTATGCACTCTTCCCACTGACTCCCTTTACCAAGCAAATGGATTTTGAGATTCCTATGGGTTGTGACATGCACTAGCTTGCCTTCTTTCTATGACAATGAAGAAGAGTTGGTTATGTGGACACACCACGTGCTAATACCCATTCACTGGTTGATGCACAGTGCATTTGTTCCAAGTTTTGGACACTCACGAATAAATATTTGTATATAAATATTATAGAAATGTAAATTTTCATGTCTCTTAGATAAATACACAGAAGTGAATTGCTGGGAAAAATGGCAAGTGTACTGACAATGTTTTAAATAGCTGTCACCCTCAATATTCTCTGGAGATGGGAGTAATGGGGCAGATTCTGAGAATCGCAGTTCCTGCAAGGCAGGAGTGGGGTAGACTCTTCTGCACAGAAGAGTTCTTCATTCGGCGTCCCCACCAGGAGCTAGTACTGCTGGTCTCCTTAGTGTCTGCTGCTGTGGTGGATGTGTGGGGGTTTCTTTTGGTGGTTTTACTTTGCATTTCTTACTGACATTGTAAGCATATTTGCTGTGCCAGTTAGACATTTATATATCTTTTTTTATATGTCTGTCAGCTCAAATGTTTGTTCAGTTATTTGAACTAGTTGCTTTCAAAATATCGAGTTGTAAGAATTTTACATATATGCCTTTTTCAGATATACTTATTAGGACAATGTGTCATTTTCTGTGGTTTGAATTTCACTTTCTTGAGGGTGCTTTTTTCTAAATCAAGGTTGAGAGCTGACCGGCATGATCCTCGATCCTTGGATCCAATGCCTAAGATCACGGCAGTTACTCTGGTGCAGAGAGAGAGGAAGAGCAGCCAGGCAGAGTCATAACTAGAGCAGGTGTACTGTGAGCCAAGGCAAAGGGAAGATGAGCCCCAGACAGTGTCAGCTAGGGACTAGATCGCCCCTAAATGGTTGGGCTTTGGGCTTCTGTTAGGATGAGGGTGGGGATTCACAGTGGTGGGAAACCGTGGAGTGATGGGTGGCCATGTTCTTCGACCAGCACTTGCAAAGCTACCATCCATTTAGGGAAGTCAAAAGCCTTCACTATGACAACTAAGGCATGTGCTTGTGTGCTTGAGTTGCTTTGTCCTTTACAGCTTTGTACCTCTGGGGGAAGGTCATGCACTGGTCACCTGACCCTTGGAGCAGCTTGTGAGTACATGTGTGACCTTGGGAACCTAGTGTGTGCCCTTATCATAGAAAAGGGAGTTGGATCTCCCTTGTAGAATGTGAGTGGTGCCTCCAGGTGGCTCTGCCCAGCTCCCCAAGATGGACTTCTTCCCCAACCCCACCCATACAGGGCAAAGAGGAATCTGGGTCCTTCTGGTGAAGTATGATGATGGGTCTTGTTCCTCTGGGTATGCTCCTCTTCAGGAGCCCTTTTGCAGCTACCCCTTCTCCTTGACCCCTTCATGACCCATTGCTGCTCATTTCTACCTAATTACCTGTGCTAACACTGTTGAGGAACAAATGTATCTAATTTTGATGAAGTTGAAATTATTGATTTGTCCTATAACCACACTTTTAAAAAAAAAATCACGTCCAAAAATAATTATTATCAAAGTCAAAGTTGCAAACTTTTTGTCCCATTTTTCTGCTAGAATGGTTATAATTTTAACTTTTCCTTTTAAGTCCAGAGTCCTTTGCGTTAATTGGTTCTCTCAGCATTTCATTGAGAATATGTTCCCTTCCCCAACAACTCACCAGGCTACCTGACCAAAAACCAGTTGTCCAACTTTGTGGATCATTTGTTTTACTCAGTCATTTGCTCTGCTAGTCTGTGTCTATCTACTTCCATACACCACTTTCTGGCTTGCAGAAACTAGAAAGCTTGAACTCAGGGTACTCAAGTCCTTTACATTTGGCTTTTGTTTTGTATGAAATGCTTGGCTATTTGAGGTCATTTGCATCCCCATGCCAACTTAAGAGTCAGTGTAACAATTTCCACAGAAGCCTGCTTGCATATCGTGACTGCCTTAGGTCTGGTGATGAATTTGCAGACTGATGACATCTTGTTAATGTTATAGTTTCCATTTGTGTGCAAAACCTCTCCACATTTCTACATATTCTGTTCATCTCAATGGAGATGTCTTGCACTTCTTCTATTAAATGTATTCCTTTAGAATGTGTTATCTTTTTTGATGCTAGTGTAAATGGAATTATTCATTAATTTTGTTTTTCGATCATTTGCTGTTACTAGTTTTATGGTTTAATCTTTGGACCTTTATAAATTCATTTCTTAATTCTAGTAGATATTTTGAAATGGCTTAGGATAAATGACAAAAATAACTTCAATATCTTCTAATGAAGACCTTTACCTCAGATATACCTGATCTTACTGTGCAAATTAATTCTTATTTTGAAGCTTATATTGCATTATTGCATTTAGAATTTAGCCACAGTGTGTGGGTCATGTCAGAAACTTCACAGAAAGATTTGAAAATTAATACCTATCTCTGATCATGTACTTAGCAAGAATTTGCAAGTTCTTTTACAAGTGTCTGGCCATCCCACCAGCTCATCACTGGGTACATCTCCTCTCCCATCCCCCAATGTTATCCCATTTCTAAGTGATTGAAGAAATTTTAAACATAGCCCTTTACCACTATGCCACTCCAATATGCTTGTGTGTCCCTATCATTTCAACAAGCCACTGTGGAAAGCAACCAGAGGCACTTAGCAGACAAGAGGAAGTGAGAAGAGCTGAGTGTTCTGTTATGTGCATGCACACACGCATGCTAGTACAAACATGAACCTTGACTCAGGGAATAGGAATGGAAGCACTAAATCATCAACAAAAACGTCTGAACAAGGATTCAGCAGACTTGCTTCCTTTGTGTGTGTGTGTGTGTTTTGTGTGTGTTCCTCATATTTTCTTTACTAGAGCATTAGTACGTGTCAGCCATGGAAACTGAACATTTTCTAATAAGAGAAAACATGAGAAAATTTTCAACCATTGATTTTTAAACATGTTATAATTATTTTATAAATCTGGAAAATAAACTTCTGTGTCTTATTTGTGCTTGCAGGAAGCATCACATGTCATTTATAAGCCTATTGGACTATCTTTAAAATTATCACAGACTCATCTACAGAAAATTGAGATTATTTATGTGGAAGATGTTTCAAACAGTAAATAAATTGTGGTGCATTTTTTAGCAGTGTGTTTGCAAACAAAGATTTTGACTGATAATATTGTATTTTGAAATTATAAACTTGAAATAAAGTAAAAAATTACATCTAATTGAATTTCTTTAGTTAGTATAATCTAAAATTTTTTAAATGTTTGTGGTTGTCTCCACTTAAACATAGTATTACCAACTTTTAATAAGATTATTTGCTTAGTGTCTAAGTGACATGTTTACAGTTTTGTTAAAGTATAAATATTTGCATAGATTTACAGTATTCAATTCTCTGAAAACAAATTAATTCTAAAATAATCCCCTTCACATGTTATCCTATCATGCACAAACTTCCTAATGTTTTCACTATTAGAATCGCATCCCAGGGGAGTGATGCATTTGAGGTATGAGACAAATTTTTGAAGGCATGAAACTACCTACCTTGTCTTCTGATGAGATTGAGTTCACCATGTGGGATGGAGAAATGGTGACCTCCAATCGTGAGTCCACTGAACTCTGATTCATGGACTCTGCATTTGAGCAAGCAACATTCTTGAGGGGTGGCACTGACAGGTCTCAGTTTTTCCCACGCCAGCCCAGCTCACCGTGAGCAACCCGCGCAGCAGTGAGGGCATACATATGGCTTAATGAAAAGTCACCTAAAAAAATCAATCCTCTGGCATCTGAGTACCTGCAACCTTGTATCCACTGTTTGACTAAGTGCCACCAAACGTAGGGTGTATTCATTGTTGTTGGGTCTAAATAAATCATGCTGAAACCACCATTTGAGGGACCAAAAGGGAATGTGAGGGCTGGACACACCTAGATGCTGATGGATCATCAGAGGATGAAATGAGCCAGAAATGGAAAGAGATGTCCCTGCCAGGGACCTAGTGACTGCTGCTAAGTGTGGGCCCAGTCCCAGGGTAGACCTGGGTGGATCTGCCCACCTCCCCTGGGTAGGTCAACCTCAGGTGGGAGGTCTGTCCCTCAGTGTGGAGGCCCTGTGTCCAGGGAAGTCTGCACAGTGGATCTCTCAGTTTGTTCTTGCCTGATTTGTTCCTGTGCTGAAGTTTCTACGATCTCAACATGACAGGGAAGAATTCGGAAGCAACCTGACCACCTGGAACCCAGTGAAGGAAAACCACGTATCATGAACCAAGGGTCTTGTTAGTGTTCAGGGACATGACCACCACACACAAATCCTCACTTCCTTTTAGGAAGAATCAAATCCAAGTTCTTACCAATACATTCCCCTCCTGATGCTCCAACCACATCCAACCCATAAATACCCGTGGGAAAATGATCACTTAAAGACAGGGACAAAGTGTACAGGCACTACCTGGCTTTGTCCTTCCAGTTACTGGAGCAACACCACCTCCTCATTTCTGTTTGTTTTAAATATGCTCAAACTCAAGGAACACATGGCACAGAACACCGTACTCATTTTTGAAATAGACAATCATCAGAATTTCCTTGAGGATGAAAATTAGTGACACTGAGTGAATTCACAGAAGAGACTGTGCAGAGTCATCCAGACCTGGGAACGAATTTCAGCACTGTTACTAGGGCTCAGCAAGCCCTGCTCTTTATCCTTCTTCAAGTCAGCTTCAAGTGAACCAAAGCTGGTGCTCGCATCAGGCAAAGGATAAGAGAGGAACAGAAACTCAATGTGTTAAAAAAAAAACGAATTATGACTCTTTATGTTAGGGTCACACTGCAGCAAGCAGTGGGTAGAGCTTATAAAACCTGGTTCTAGCACATCACTGAATAGACCTAATGGTGAGATTTCTCAAATTAACTCTGAGAGATCAATTCAAGTAAGATCAATTCAAGTGAGAATATAACTTAGTGCATTATGAAGCGGGGGTTAAAGAGATGGCCTACCCTGAATCATACCTTTGATTTATGAAGTTCCATCTCACTTAAACATGGAGACAGCAAGTAAAGGTAGGAAGATAACTAGAGGTAGGATATGAGGGCCTTAGAGATGGCCAACCTCTGGGTCCCATAAAGAAAGGGCAAGGGTGGATACCATGGTTCCTCATGTTCTTGGTAAACTCCAACCCAATGTGTCTGTCTTTAGCTTCCTTATCTTAGAGAGTCACCCTGGCCCACGTGCTCTGGGACTCAAGCTCAGGGGAAGCCACTGGTTGCTTCTGGCAGCCATTACTAAAGAGTGACGGGCACCCTTTGTGTTCTAGAGTCTAAAGCTGATTAGGTGGTAAGTACAAAGAATCTTGTGAAGCCAAAGGAAGAGGGTTCAGAATCAAAGACGTTGTTCATAAGGAAAAAAAAAAAAAAACCACTCAGACTCCTATTTAATACTTAGAAGAAGGAGGTGCAGCCCTGGGTCTTTAGAGAAAAGGCTCTGTGGATGGCGTTGAGCGCCGTCCTCAGGAGCATTCTTAAGAAACACAACAGTGAGTTTCATGCGGTTATATTTATTAATTCTCAGTATGAGCCCATCACTTAACACCCAGGGGATGGTGAGGAAGGCAGGTCGGTGTGAGTGCTGGAGGCCGGCAGCCTTGCTGGTGAGAGGTAACAGGCTACCCAGCCTTAGTGCCTCTGTTTTCTCCTGATATCTTCTCTGGGGGCGTTGTGGTCTGGACCTTGAATGTCCCCCAGAGTCTCACTCATTAAGGCTTGGTCCCCAGTGCAGCAATGCTCAGAGTTGGTGGGAACTGTGGGCAGGAGGCATGTGGTGGGAGGATGTAGGAGCCTGGCCTTGGATGGCCCCTGGCCCTGACCCTTCCTCTCTCCCTCTGCTTCCTGGCCGTCAGGAGCCCAGCAGCCCCCTCCGCCACCCCTGCTGCCATGATGCTCTGCCTCTCCTCAGCCCCAGAGGGATGGAGTCAGCGGATCATGGTCTCAGAGCCCTTCACGTGATGACCAAGGTGGATCTCCTCCTCTATGTGTTTCTGCCAGGCATTTCCCAGTCACGAAAAGTCGACAAACACAGGGGAAAAGCAACTGGTATCCAGGTGTGTGTGCAAGAAAGAAAGTCGCAGCCATACATGATAACGATGTGTTGTGAATGCAAGAAGCAAATCTCACTCACACACCCCCCCACACACACATACACACACATACACACATGCACACATGCACACACACATACATACACAGATATCCATACTCACACATACACACATACACACATTCACACATACACATACACACACATACACACATACACACATTCACACATACACATACACATACACATACACATACACACATGCACACACATACACACATGCACACACACATACACACATTCACACATACACACATGCACACACATACACACATGCACACACACATACACACATTCACACATACACATACACATACACATACACAGATGCACACACATACACACATGCACACACACATACACACATTCACACATACACATACACATACACACATGCACACACATACACACATGCACACACATATACACACATACACACATTCACACATACACATACACATACACACATGCACACACATACACACATGCACACATACACACATACACACATGCACACATGCACACACACACACATACACACATTCACACATACACATACACACACATACACACACATACACACACATACACACATGCACACATGCACACACAATACATAACACACAGAGACATACATACACACACACACACACACACACACACTGCTGGCTGCACCAGGCGCATGGGAGAGAAGGTCAGCCTTTCTTTCCAGGGCGTGAGCGGTGTTGGGAATGGAGAAGACCTGTTATTTGGGAATATGTCGTCCTGGAACACCTCTGGACCCCGACGTGGTGGCTCTCCCTGACTCTGATCACTTCCTACTTCATTACATTCCCTGAAAAAGGTGAACGCGTCCAAACTGCAGTTCCAGCCTAAGCAAACGCCTGTTCAGGACAATCTCCCCATGGCTCACGGGTTCAACTTACATACGTCAGTGAGTGGATCTCGGTGACCTTTGGGGGAGGGGCATCTCAGGCGTCCCGTCCTGTGCTAAAGCAGCTGACCAAGCTGACCGTTTTCTCCTGGCCGCTGTTGTGTCTGGAGCACAGGCTGCCCCTCCCCCCACCAGCCACCTCTTCTCCCCTCACTCCTCCACCTGGAGCCTGCGCAGCACAGTGAAATAAGGCCTGTGGTGTGGATTTCACTGGGAAACCAACATTTTACAGCAAAGGAAATATGGGCCAGCATGGCACGGTCACCTCAGCCATGCAACCAGAGCTACAGGAGCAGAAGAGGGAGCAGGTGCCCCGTTCAGCCGCAGTAGTCACCTCGCCCTCCTGGCTCTTTCAACAGAGAAGGGCCACGTTCAACTTTGTTCGTTTTCTATGTTGCTCTAGTTTATTCTTCGATATTGGCAGTCCCTTAAGGTGCCTACTTTATCAGTGATGACAGGGGTGTTTGCAGGAGGAACATGACATGCACTGGGTCCTGTGCCACCTTGTCTTCTGGTGTCCACCCTGGTCTTCGACTGTGTCCCGGGGATCATGGGTCTGCTGTAGTGCTCAAGCGTCCCTGACCAGGTGATATCCATGGTCAGCTTTGCACGCCTGCCCACACAAGTCACTGGTAGTGAAAAGGAAGTCACATTTTAAATCACTTAAAAAAGATGTCCCTGAAAGTACTCGAAATTTCAAAGTCACTGCTTCATGAGTGTGAAGGGAGAATCCAAAGCGCAGAACCCTTCACATAAGGGAGAGGCCGGTTCTGAGCAGGGGAAGCCAGGTGTCATTCTGGAGGTCAGATGGGGACAGAGTGAGGGAACCTCTGGCTGCCGCTCCTGCAGAAGGCCCTGCCTCCTTCCTGAGTGATTCTGTGTGGAGGGCACAGAGCCCGATTATGGGGCCTCCGTGAGTTACATCATCTGAACTTCAGCCCAAGTGGTTAATTTCAGGCTTGCTGATGGTGGGGATGATGGTTTCAGAACTGCACCCCACGCCTGGAAGCATACTTCAGGTTGTCCATCTCCCCTTTCCAAACACTGTCGCATGTGGCCCACATTAATAAGAAAACTTGGTTTAAAGACCAGAGACCAATTTGAATCAAAAAGTAACACAAGGAACAGAGCTGAGAGAAAGTCATTAAAAAATATAGCAAGGAAACAAAGATCCATAAACGCCATGGTTAGCACAGACCAGCTTCAGCTCTGCAGAGGACGAGTCTGGGGACTCTCACGGGATGCAGTCACATGACCCTGCTCCCTGGGCTTGTCTCTGCTTCACGCTGTCAACCACAGACAATTTATCAGGGGATTTGCCTCTGGAAGGTCTGGACGTGTAAGCCTCAAATCCAGCTGAGCTCTGAGCTCCAGGGCTGCACTAGGCCACTCGGCGCCAACCAGCAGAGCTAGGGGACAAAGTGTCTGAACAGGGAAAGTCGGTGGAAACTGGGGGTCACAGGAAAGAAAGAGGGCACTCTCACTGTGTCTCCCGTCCTTCCCCTCCAGCCCCGGGTGCCCCCCCAGGGATCTAGTAAGCTGCCTTTTCAGAAGGCAGTTCTCAAATCGGGGGACATTTTCCCCCAGAGTGAACACCTCGAGGGTGAATGCACCCCACAGACCCACCTGCCACAGGCCTCAGGGGGAGGCAGCGGGTGCGGTTGCCATGATCAGGTGGACTGAGGGGTGAGTTAGAAGGAAGCCGCAGGAAGCCTGGCTAGAGGCAGGCTGTCTCCCCCCCAAGAGACCGTTAAGGAAGCCATGGAGGAGAAAACCCCACGGGGCAGGCTCCACTGAACCTGTTGGGAAAGTGCCGTGGGTTCTGAAGGGAGATGACATGGGCGTGGGCCCCGCTCGCCATGTGGCTTGTGGGTGGTGCCACTTCTGTGGGTGAAGTCGCTCACTGAGGACTCAGCTGGTCGTTTCTAACCCTGACATGGAAAGTGGCACGTCCTGTCTGATGGCAGAGCACACCTTTGACAAAGCCCGTGTGTGGGTCAGAGTGAACCAGGTGAGCTGGGCCTGGTGACACTCACCTGTAGTTCCAGCTACTGGGCAGGCGGAGGTGGGAGGGTCAAAACTTCAAGGCCAGCCTGGGCGACTTAGCAAGATGCCATCTCAAAATAAATAAATAAAGAAAGAAATAAATAAGAAGGGCTGGGGCTGGGGCTGGGGCTGGGGCTCAGTGGTAGAGCACTTGCTTGGCTTGAATGAGGCACTGGGTTCAATCCTCATCACCATATAAAAATAAATTAATTAATTAAAGGTGTGCATCCATCTATAAGTAAAAAAGGAGTGAACCAGGTGAAAACAGCCCCCCATCTCAGGAGCTAACAAAGACAAGCTCACTGCTGGTTCAGTTTTACCTGTGCTCTGAGACCAAGGCTGGCCGAGGCAGCCTCTGAACCTAGGCTTGCCAGAGCAGGTGAAGGTGGCGTGAGGGTGGGCAGCCGCTCTCGCGGCTCAGCCAGAGAGACTCAGACCCCTGTCTCCAGCACAGCCTCTGTGAGCCTCCCTGGGGTCCTCTCCACCCACATTCCCAACTTCCTCTCAGCATCACAGGGCTTGGCCTGGCCCAGGAGGGAGGCTGGTGTGACCGGCAGAGGGAAGGGATTGGTTAGTAAACGGTCTTGGTCCAGAGAGGTAAAACGTCATGTTTATATTTACTTTGTCTTGAAAATTTCAAGATCCTTTTACTAAACATAGATTCAGATACTTACATTTTTTGGTGCATGAATTCGGAGCTGTGGCTTTTCCAGCAAGTGTTCAGTGTGGACTCACCAACTCTAAGTTTCTGAAGTTCTATAGCAGTGGAGAATATGTTTATTGGAACTATTGAAAGCAACATCTTAGGCACTGAAAAATTCATCTTCTGAAGGCAGTTTTTTCTCCTTAGATGTCTTCTCTGAGAGCAAGCTCAGCTGTCATCACCCTTAACGAATCCCACAGAGTTTTACACTTCTTAAGTGAACAGACGCAGAGGACCACCGCAAGGGCAACTAGTGATCCCAACTTAGAGGGTGATAAATAATGGAAGCTGCTCTCCTGTGACGACTCCAGCATTGGGCAATCCCATGACATGCATACGGAACAGCTTGCTGAATGATTAACTCCTAAAGCATCTAAAATTATTTTCCTAAATTGGAATCGTGTTGTTTGAGAATCTAGGATTTTTAAGTAAAGCTGTGGGTTGTGGTTTTGTAATTGAAGGGCAGCTGATTACCTCATATGGACATGGTCTCCAGACCTCCTGTTCTATGTGTATAAATCCAGAAGAAATTAAGATTAGAATAACAACCAAAAAATCCAGTGCAAACAAAGCAACATGTCATATGCTCTGTCCTTGCTTTCAACCCTCAGCTTACTCATCCTCAACATATGAACACTGACCACTCACATAGAAATAAAGATGCAAAACTAAGTTCTTCAGTTTTTGAGCTGAGTGTTTATGTGCCATAGGTTGATAAGAATCAAACATACATACCCCAAGAGGACTCTGTTTAGACATTTGCGTGTTGAGTTTTTCACAGCGTGTGTTTGTGTCTGTTTTTCCAGTTGACCACAGCACAGCTGGAGCATCCCATGGCAGGAAGGAGGGAAGGCAAGGGTCCCAAGTTGCAAGCTCCCTTTCTTTACTCTAATGACATTGATGGGCCTCGGGAGAAGGCTTGATGACTGAGATGATCTGTACTTCTTTATCCCAGGCATGGCTCTCAGGGTGTGCATCTTGTTACTCATAATATCAGCTTCAGGGTGACATGCACACAGTGTCATGTGATAACAACCACTTCTTTTAAGGAGTGTTATCAGACATGGCATTTTATCAGTGTTATCAGACACGGGGGTTTTATCAATGCAGTTTGGCTCCTAGAGGGATATTGTCAAATATTATTGTGACTTCTTCTAATAGGTTTCCAAAGAGTACATTGACCTTCTCCTGCAGGGCATTTTAATATCTCACTTAAAACTTTGCTTCCAATGTAGGCCCTTGAGGCATGTACCTGTCAGAATGCGTCAAGATGGTGTGAGAGGAAATGAAACGAGGGTGTGCTGTGTGGAATGTGAATTGTGAAACATGTTCCTGCAAGGGTGTTGTCCCCAACCAAACTCTTCTCTGTCAGAAAGTCGACTTGATGCTCCCACTGCAGCAGGCTCAGCAACATCTCACATGGCCACTGGGCTTAGAAACCTGAACCAATAACTCAATTCCAGCAGAAAATGTGACACTCAGAAAGAAATGCATCAAATTAACCAGGAAAATAGCTCCTGAACCAGTGACTGGTCCACTGTCATATTCATCTAAAATCCCACTGGTCAGTGAACACATCGCAGAGACAGGAATGTTAACGAGTGTGTATATAAAGTACTTAGAGCTATTTAAACTGCCTCACCCCTGACTTCAGTTTAGGATTCTTCTAGGAGAACCCCTGACACAGGGTGTCCTGATCACAGCCAGAGTTTTTATGTACGGAGTACAGATGTCTGGGTTTTCTCCCCAGCATGCATGGAGCTTAGAAGCCATCGTCCCCACCCACACCAGAAGTGAGTGATGGAAGGTCATCAACCCTTCTTGGACCTGCAGAGAAGCAAGGCCACAGAGCAAGCCCCTCCAAACTGGAGGGCAGGGTGCATACAGAGAACCAGAGTTCAGTGGAGCTGAATGCCAGGAGCAGAAATGCTGCCCCTGGATAGAGTTGTGCATTTTAAATACAAAGGCATAAATAGAATGCATGAGAAAGATGCATTATCCCAACACTCATTTAAGTGCTGCAGCAGCTGTATTACTATCAGACACAATAAATTCCACAGTGCTACCAATATGCCAATATCTGGAACAAGAGTCCCTAGGTAGAGACACACAATACACCACCTGAGACTTGAAGGGTGAACTTCTTGGGAAATTAAGACACTTGAGGACAATCTATTCAGAAATATTTAGAAATCCATGTGCGTGCCTAGGCGTGACACATACTTAAATGTTTTAAAAAGTACTCAAAATGTTTAAGAATGCACAGTGAGTCCTGCTACTCGATATGTGACTATTGATCTGATAAAAACTGCAGAACTAGAGAGGTATTTGTCTCTGCCTCCTACCTCCAAGATCCCCCTTCTTTTATTTTGGTTCTGGTTTTGTTGTTGTTGTTGTTGGTGGTGGTGTGTGTGTGTGTGTGTGTGTTTGTGTGTGTTTGTTTGAGTCCTTTGTCTGTTTTAGCTCTAGGACTCAAAGAAATCTCTATCAGACTTTAGCTGAATGTGAGCTAAAAGGACAGATTGTACTAAGCACATAAAACAAGAAATTTTCCTCATAAAAAGTTTTTGGGAAAATATCAAAACAAATGAATTGAAGTCTTCACAAATAAGAAGAAATCAGACTAATATAGGAAAGGAGAAAACCCTGACTGGCAGAGTTTCAACATTATAATAATTCTGATTAAAAAAAAAAAACACAAACTAGTTGAGAAAAGATAAAGAAAAATATAGCTCCTTTAAAGAAACAAAATAAATTGCTTTATACCATCCCCAGAGAGTTCATATATCAAACATTCTATAAAAAGACTATGAAATGTGTTTAAAGGAATAACTAAAAATAGAGACAAAAATAAACAAAATTGGGAAATGTATATAGATTTGAATAAAAATATAAGCAAATAGAAATCATAACATAAAACATACTAATTCTGGATCTGAAAGTTACAAAGAGTAAAATGAAAAATTAATTAAATATATTCAAAAGAAGATTTGAGTAGGCAGATGAAAGCATCAATACTTATCATGATAGAATAATTAAAATTATTGGAACTGAGGAGCAAAGGAAAAAGAAAATTAATGATAGTCTAAAGGAGATCATTTAGAAGCCCAACATACATATTATGATGAAAGGCATGAATCTACAAATCCAATGAGGAGTTTAGATATAAGGAAATCATACCAAGTGCAATCATGCAGTAGAAAGACAGAGGAAAAAAACAAAAACAAAAACAGAGAGCAACAAAGTGATTCACCATGACAAGGGAATCTCAGTAAGATCATCAGTGGATTTCTTAGCAAAAACCTGGGAGGCCAGAATCCAGCAAACTGATGTACACAAGGTGCAGGGGAAAAAAAGAAAGAAAAAAAGATAGGAAGAAGGAAAGAAAGGAAGGAAGGAAGGAAGGAAGGAAGGAAGGAAGGAAGGAAGAAATTATCAACTGAGAATTCTGTCAAAACAATTATTTTTCAAAGGGAAGGAAAAATTAAAACCTCCAAGAAAAACTAAAGCACTGGATACCTATTGGTAAATAGACCCACCCTAACAGAAAAGCTAAAGACAGTCATTATTTAAAGCTATTTAAACTGCCTCACACCTGACTTCGGTTTAGGATTCTTCTAGGAGAACCCCTGACACAGGATGTCCTGATCACATCCAAAGTTTTTATGTACGGAGTACAGATGTCTGGGTTTTCTCCCCAGCATTCATGGAGCTTAGAAGCCATCATCCCCACCCACACCAGAAATGAGTGATGGAAGGTCATCAACCCTTCTTGGACCTGCAGAGAAGCAAGGCCACAGAGCAAGCCCCTCCAAACTGGAGGAAAAGCCACGGGAGTTAACTCAAAGTGATTGAATATGGCAATCTCAGTTAAAGATAACTATGTAGGCAAATGTGAAAACTTGTATTGTTGTAATCTTGGTTTTTAAGGTTACTTTTTATTATCTATGAGACTTAAATGAGTATTCAAAAGTAATTCTAAAATGAGGTTGGACATCCAATGTATAAATCTGTGTTCTTTGAATGACATAAAAAGGGTAAGATGGACTGTTGTAGGAGTAGAGTTTTGTAAGTAATTAAAATTCAGTTGGCATTAATTCAAGTTGGTAGTGAGCCAAATAACCAAAGTTTAGAATGTTATGACCTACAATAATCATAAAGAAAACACATATGGAATGTAGACAAAACAAAATGGGAGGGGAAGGAAAATACATAACTGTACTAATCAGCTAAATACAAAGG
Organism: Marmota flaviventris; assembly: GCF_047511675.1. Classification (NCBI taxonomy): domain Eukaryota; kingdom Metazoa; phylum Chordata; class Mammalia; order Rodentia; family Sciuridae; genus Marmota; species Marmota flaviventris. The sequence continues at coordinate 175,634,681 of NC_092500.1, forward strand.
AAGGAAGAAGGTAGGAAAGGAAGGACTATCAGGCACATAGAATGCAAGTAGCACAGGTCACATGAGTTCTTCTTGTCATTACTTTAAATTAAATGTATGAACTTTTCATTGATTGACAGCGTAGCCAGAGACACACAGTCCAAGGGCAGACATCAGTGGAAGGGTAGGAATGTACTAGTAAATGACTACCAAATGACCAACATGAAAATAGACTTTATTTATTTTATTTTTTTAATATTTATTTTTTAATTTTCGGCAGACACAACATCTTTATTTGTATGTGGTGCTGAGGATCGAACCCAGGCCTGCAAGCATGGCAGGCGAGTGCGCTACCGCTTGAGCCACATCCCCAGCCCCTGAAAATAGACTTTAAGGCAGCAACCATTACAAAAGATAAATAAGGAGAAAGCATAGTGATGAAGGTTCAATAATTAAAAATATATAGCTGCTGTGAATATACATGCAAAAAAATTAGGGCCCCAAAATATGTGAAAAAAATTAGCAAATATAGAGGAAGAACTGAACAATCTTACAATAATAATTTGACATTTTAACATACTGATTTCAACAATGAGTAGAACGACCACACACAGGCTGAATAAGGCAATGGGGAACTTCAACAGAACTATAGCCCAACTGGACTGACAACGTGAGCACTGCCCAGCTCAGCCCAATACCCGTGTTTCTCCAGTGACCATGAACATTCTCCACATGTGAGGTCAGAAAATAGGTCTTAATAAATCTAAACTGATATGGAAGAAATTGAACAATACAAAATGTCTTTTTTCAATCATAACAGCATAGGAATTAAACTAAAGAAAAAAGGGAAGTTGGAAAATCCACATGTGGAATTGGAATAGCACATCCAATTTAACCAACGTGTTTTTAAAAAAAAAAAAAAAAAATCACCAAAGAAATTAGGTAATACTTTGAAAGACATTAAAATGAAAATATAAAATACCAAAACTTGTGGGATGTGGAGAAACTATGCTAACAGGAAGCCTAAAGTCGTGAACATATATATTCAAAAAGATCTATATCAAGGGACCCATTTATCTTTGTATCTTAAGAGATGAGAGACAGAAGACAAATCTAAATACAAGTCCAGCAGAAGGAAGAAAACTGTAAGGATTAAAAGTCTAGCAGAATCATAAATTAGGCTTTGTAGAATTCTGAGAAGCACCATTTAGCTGCTGTAGTTTTCAGACTCCATGATATAGTTCCAAAAAGGAATCATAAAATGATTTTATGGCAGCTCTGCCTTTGGGGTTCTAGATATTTATAAGGTGTACCTAGTATGCAATAGGAGTGATATAATATTAGACAAATATTTAACCCAATACATCACCCTAACTCTATCACTTACACAGAGTGAGGTGAGGTGACAACAGTTCAAAGAAAATGACACTCAAGGAAAATGGAGTGTGTTGTTTGTTGTTTGTCTTCATAACAGCTGCCATTCTGACTGGAGTGAGATGAAACTTAGAGTGGTTTTGATTTGCATTTCTCTAATTGCTAGTGATGATGAACATTTTTTTCATATATTTTTTGATTGATTGTATATCCTCTTCCGTAAAGTGTCTGTTCAGGACCTTGGCCCATTTATTGATTGGGTTTTATTTATTTATTTTTTATTTTTATTTATTTTTTTTTTTTGGTGCTTAGCTTTTTGAGTTCTTTACATACACTAGAGATTCGTGCTCTATCTGATGTGTGAGGAGTAAAGATTTGCCCCCAGGATGTAGGCTCTCTGTTCACCTCACAGATTGTTTGCTTTGCTGAGAAGAAACTTTTTAGTTTGATTCCATCCCATTTATTGATTCTTGGTTTTAATTCTTGCTCTCTAGGAGTCTTATTAAGGAAGTTGGGGCCTAATTCCACATGATGGAGATTAGAGCCTACTTTTTCTTCTATTAGATGCAGAGTGTCAGGTTTAATTCCTAGGTTCTTGATCCATTTTGAGTTAAGTTTTGTGCATGGTGAGAGATAGGGGTTTAATTTCATTTTGTTGCATATGAATTTCCAGTTTTCCCAGCACCATTTGTTGAAGAGGATATCTTTTCTCCAATGCATGTTTTTGGCACCTTCATCTAATATAAGATTATTGTAATTTTGTGGGTTTTTCTCTGTGTCCTCCATTCTGTACCATTGGCCTACCAGTCTATTTTGGTTCCAATACCATGCTGTTTTTGTTACTATTGCTCTGTAGTATACTTTCAGGTCTGGTATAGTGAGGCACCTGCTTTGCTCTTCCTGCTAAGGAGTGATTTAGCTGTTCTGGGTCTCTTATTTTTCCAGATGAATTTCATGATTGCTTTTTCTATTTCTATGAGGAATGTCATTGGGATTTTGATTGGAATTGCATTAACTCTGTATAGTGCTTTTGGAAGTATGGTCATTTTGATAATATTAATTCTGCCTATCCAAGAGCAAGGTAGGTCTTTCCATTTTCTAAGGTCTCCTTTGATTTCTTTCTTTAGGGTTCTGTAATTTTCATTATATAGAACTTTCATCTCTTTCGTTGATTCCCAAGTTATTGTAGTTGTTGTTTTTGTTTGTTTGTTTGTTGTTTGTTTGAGGCTATTGAAAATGCAGTAGTTTTCCTCATTTCCCTTTCTGAGGATTTGTCACTGATATACAGAAATACTTTTGATTTATGGGTGTTGATTTTATATCCTGCTACTTTGCTGAAAGTTTATAACTGCACAATTCACAATAGCTAAACTGTGGAACCAACCTAGATGCCCATCAATACAAGAATGGATTAAAAAAACATGTGGTATATATATGATGGAATGTTACTCAGTAATAAAAGAGAATACAATCATGGCATTTGCAGATAAATGGATGGAGTTAGAAAAGATAATGCTAAGTGAAGTTAACCAATCCCAAAAAACCAAATTCTAAATATTTTCTCTAATATAATGGGGGTGACTCATTGTGGGATAGGGAGCAGGAGCATGGGAGGAATAGATGAACTCTAGATAGGGCAGAGGGTGGGAGGGGAAGGTAGGGGGCATGGGATTATAAATGATGGTGGAATGTGATGATCATTTTTATCCAAAGTACAGGTATGAAGACACAAATTGGTGTGAATATACTGTGTATACACCCAGAGATATGAAAAATTGTGCTCTATATGTGCAATAAGTATTGTAATGCATTCCGCTGTCATGCATAAATTTAAAAAAAAAGAAATGGAATATGTTAGGTTCAATGGCTTTTTCCTAAGAATCCAGTCAAGAGTGATGGTCTTCCAAGATACCAATACCTACCAAAATCTGTCTAACTAACACCACTTCTCAGCTGTAGATTACTTTGAAATTTCTTCCTACTGTTTTGCATAAGTTCCAATAAAATAAAAAATATACTTGCACATAAACATCAGAATTTTGAGGTGGTTTTATAGAAGTGGGTTTCATGCAGAAGGTGACCGTGAATCTGATAAATCAAAAATGTTGATATATTCAAAAATCTGTCTTCATCCAATTTCAAACCTGTTCTGAGACCTCCATGAGCTCAGGGACTCGGCAGGCAGTGCCTGGGTATCCCTCCTCGTGTTCTGGCCTGTCACTTCCAGGACAACCAACTAGAACAGACAGAGACCACCATGGTGATCTATTATCCTTTCAGGAAATACAGCCCTTTGTTTCTTGGGTTATAGTGTGAAAATTGTCGTTTCACATATTCTGTCTGTTTTTTTTCTTTTTTCTTCTAATGAGAGATCTAAAAACTTGAATCTCTGTGCAGGATTAAAATTAACCAAATTCAATTACTCAGCCATAAAGAAGAATGAAATTATGGTATTTGCCCGTAAGTGGATGGAGATGGAGAATATTATGCTAACAGAAATAAGCCAATCCCAAAAAACCAGAGGCCCAGTGTTCTCTCTGATATGCAGATGCTAACAGACAAGGTAGAGGAGGGGGGCAGAGAGAGAGGTCCAGTGGATTAGACAAAGGGGAATGAAGGGGAAGGAGGGGATGGGAATTGGAAAGACAGTGGAAGGAACGCGAGCTCACTGTCCTCCGTTCATACATGAACACACACGACCAGTGCAACTCCACACCATGTACAACCACAAGAATGGGAAGTGATTCTCCACGTAGGCATGATACACTGTACAGTCAGGTATGTCTAAAAAGAACAAATAAAAAATAAAAATGATTAATCACATGCACATCATCAATAGTAAGACTATGCTGACTCACGATGAGCGCATCCGTCAGCAGGAGACCTTTAAATTCAAATCTCTCCCTCTAGAGAAACATCAGAAGACAGAATCAGAAGGCCATTTGTAGATCACAGAATCAGGAGAAACAGAACCAGATTTGAAATTGGACCTCAGGGTGTGACAGAAGGCAGGACAGAGCCCCCCTCTCCTGAGAAGTGTCCTGAAGACCAGCACCTGCTCTTGCCTCTCCAGGGTGTGGGTGGGCACTGGCTGCTCCCTGCAGCTCCTTCCTGTGCCTCCCTGTGGCAGCCCAGACCCCCTGTGGACATGTGCCCCTGGATCCATTCCCTATCGAGCTCTTTGCATATTCTTTTTCAGGGTGTCTTCAGGCCTTGGTCTCCTAAAGTAATTTTCATAATCTTTGACTTCTATACTCTCCTCATTTTAACATAAAAGCACAATTTCATTTACTTAACTTCAATTTTGACTTTGAAATCCTTTGTGGGCTTGTCCATGAGACCCCAGTGCTGGCCATGTTCCTATGTCTGCTCACATGCCCAGGGTTTCCCATCAGAATTCCTGCACTTACAGCCCTTTCAATTTCCAGACAGCTCACTCCTCCCCGAGGTCTTCTGAGTGCACAGTTGTCCTCACGTTCATGGCTCTCAGCCAGACATGGCCTTGTAAAATGAATGTCTGAACGTGTTTCCTTTTCTCGCGCCTTGAACTGGAGGCCAACCTGCTAGAAACTCACTGGTCTAGAAGTTTCTCCCCAATTCAGGAAGATATAAAATGAAGCTTCCTGGTCCATTGGTTTTATCCTGTTTTCTTACAATAAAAATATGATAGACTAAAAATAGATCCATCAACCATCTCTGCCCTATTTGGTGGAAAGGTCCTAACTTTTTCTTGTTTCCTCATGGACCAAATAACCGCTGGGGAAGTTGGGATCCCCTGGGAGGACTCCAGGCAACCATCAGAAGAACGTGCGTGACCAGCACTATAATGTCCAAGCTTTTTCCCTCAGGCATTTCTGAACCTTTCTGTCAATCCATGCCTTTAGGGGTAGTCATCATTTGTCAACATGTGCCAGAAATGGCTCCTAATCTTTTCTGCCACTGTTCGTCTTCTGCGCAGTGTGCTGACTGCAGCTGGGCCCTTTGTGGCCCTCACTACCCGCTCATCCATTCTTCTCCCAGACCACAACATGGCCTCATTGATGGTGGGAACACAGCATCCAATAGAAGGCTACTGTCCCCTCCTTTTTGAGCACGACTGGTTCCAGGACTCCCAGGGACATCAAAATCTGCTGATGCTCAAATCCCTTACTTGAGAAGGTGTAGCATTCGCATTTAGCCCGCGCACGTCCTCTTGCCCACTTGAAGTCTCCTCTGGATGACTTACAGTACCTCACAGGGTGTAAAGCTATGCAAACAGCTGTCCTGCGGCACTGGCTAGGAATAAGGGCAAGGAAGAGAGCCTATGCATGCTCAGGACAGATGCACACTCTTCTTGGATCCTTCTGATCTGCCTTTGGTTGAATCCTTGGATTCAGAAGCCCCTGGATACTGAGCTGACTGCATGTCTTAACTTCCCTTGTATCTGTGGATGGTCAGAAGCAGATGAGTGGGATTTGGGGGGAAGATATTTCAGGCAGAAAACTAACTGACATGACATCTTGTCTCCTCTCCTTCCTCTGTGATCTGTGATTGAGGATAGAAATTCGACAGTAAAAGTGGCATTACAAAACTGGGAGCGTGTGTCTCCGTGGACTTCATCACCTGTCCATATTGAATCAGTAGAAAAATTAATAAATGAAACGTGAATTGGGGCCGGCGTCGCTGTGTCTGACGAGGCCAGCAGACTCCCAGCAACTGCACTCTCACAGGTGTGTCTCCATCTCATGCTCCCAGTCCTCTGTCCTCAGGAGACCACAGCTGTCACCAGCAACTCTGCCTGCACACCATGCTCATCTCCTGTCCCCAACATACCAATAGTGAATCCTCACTTCATTCCCAGGACTGCCATAGAACTCTGGGGTGGAACAGTCCATGTTTTTTGTCGGAATTCCTTGAAATGATCTTTCCATGCACCACTGGGGAGCAAACTGACTCTCCAGGAGTTCACTGTGTTGACTAAGGTCTCTGAGGGCAGAAGCACGGGTCTGACTCAGAAACTCAGAGTTCAAGGTTCATCAGGTGTTTTACATCTGCACTCCATTTTCTTACATGCCATTTTAATCCATTTCATGTGATGCAGCCTTGGAGGCAGAGATACCAGTCTCCTCTTGACCCTCACTTCACTGTAACTGAGTGTGTGCATCTGACAGGTGTGTCCTGAGCTGCTCATACCAGCAGGCGGTCAGTGTGATGTGCTTGTATAAGGCCCAGCCCGCACTTCCCTGGGTACCAGGGTTCCCTTGCTCAGTCACAACACACTCTCATGACCTTACCAGGGTATCATGAGATACATTAGTGTATTTCACCCACTGTGACACTGGAATGGCTTTTCAAATAACCATCAAGATTGATGTAATAAAATTACTTTTTCTGAAAGTAATATCATTCTTATTCCATTCAGTCTGTCCTAAAACTTCTCTTCAGCTCAGGCTACCGTTTTCTCTCCCATCTCATAAAATGTCATATCTTGTGTCTGCATAATAGCTACTTTATTTAGTTTGCGTCTGAGAATTCACATACGCACAGCACATGCAGTTCCCATGTCTTACCTGGACTCTCTCGGGGCCAGTTCCTCACCACAGCATCCTGAATCGCTTCTGCTTTCATTTATTTTTTTTCCTGAACACCCTATACTTCCCTATCCTACCCTTCTCAGCCTGCCTCCCGGACCTGAGTTTAGTTCTACAAATGCACAGATTTGTCCCCATTCATTGCCACATCCTGCACACACAGGCCAGCGCCTGGCTCCCAGGGAGTGGGGTTTGCAGCTGTGGTCACCAAGGAGCCCTTGCCAACATCAAGGCCTTCAGCAGCAGTCCTCAGCACACAGATAACGGGCTGCCATGGGCCAGGAGCATGGGGCTTTGCTCAATTTCAGACCACTAATACGCAAAATTTAGAGTTCGAGCCTAAATCTTTCTTTTCTGAAATCCCTTTCACCTTGAATTGCAGCAGGAACAGAACTTTGCCCCAAAGCCTCACTGTTGCTGGTCAAAGCCATCTCCTCCCTCAGCTCCGCATCATGCTGCTCACCCTCCTCCAGGTGACACCTTTCACTCTCCTCCAGGGTGACATCTGCCTCCCACTGCCTCCCATGCACAGCTGGCCCCTCTCCTACCATAGGAGCTGTGACCACCAGGCTGGCCCAGCCTGTCCCCAGTGCTCACCGCACTTTGACTTGCCCTCTACTTCCAGCAGCAGCTCTCCTTGAGTTTCTTTCTTTCCTCCTCCTCCTCCTTCTTCTTCTTCTTCTTCTTCTTCTTCTTCTTCTTCTTCTTCTTCTTCTTCTTCTTCTTCTTCTTCTTCTTCTTCTTCCTCTTCTTCTTTTCTCTCTCTCTCTCTCTCTCTCTCTCTCTCTCTCTCTCTCTCTCTCTCTCTTTCTTTTCCATATTCACTTCTTTGCCTTCTGAGACCTTCAGTTTTTGAATCTATACATTGTAATGGATACTTTGCTCTTTAAAATAAGTGGGCTTCTCCCATCCATTTCCCAAGGCCCTTTTGCTAACCCATCTCTTTGTACATTCGGAGCATTTGTAATGAAAGAAAGGGTGCTACTTATTCTGTGTCCTGGAGGGGACCACCCTCAGCTGCCCAAGATTCCTGAGTATTAGAGTCTGTAAACAAGTCAAAATAACACCTGGCATTTTGCCAGGGGAATGTTAGAGTTCGTAAACAAGTCTGGATGGTGCCTGGCAAAATGCCAGAGGGAGTGGTTTGAGAAGTAACAAAAGCGAGCCATTAAGTGTGGAGATTCCTGATTGGTTGACTGCTGTATCTAGTTTATGTTAATTAGATAAGCTGTGTGGAATGTATAAATACCCCTCCTGTCCTACAATAAACGGCTCCCACTCCTGCTGTATCAACGTACACAAGTTGTTCGTCACCCCCGGTTATTTTGCTGAAGCTGGACTGCGGCACCTGAGAGCTACTCTGACATGGTAAATGTCCGTGTGTCCCTGTGTCACCTCACAGGAGGCCGCCTTCCCCTCAGCCTTGCCCCACTGTTGCACATCTCCATCCTACACTCCTGTTGCTCCCCTAGGTTTTCTAAGCGTGTACTCAGTCTTGAGTGTCCCTGGTTTGTCTGTTTTTCTGGTGACAGTGGGGTCTATTTGTCCCTCTCCCGAGCTCCAGACTTCTGTCTTGGACCACCTGAGGTCTTCCTTAGACAGCCCATACCCTGTGACAAACAGAGGCTCCGTGGGTCACCCAGTCCCTCCCACCCCTAGGTACCACCAAGGGAGGCCGCATCCTCCCAGCTGCCTGGCACCAAGGCACTGTGGGCTCAGACCAGGTGTCTTCCAGCCTCTGGTTTGGCCTGAAGTCATCCTGTGACCGTGTATCTTTCTCCCATCTGATAGCTTGGCTCCTAAACATCTGGCCCTTTTGTAGCTGAATTCTAGACCCTGCCCCAGGACAGGTAGCCTTCTCAGTGATCCCCTGGCCTGTCCATGCTTCCTGTTTCCCACTCGTTCCTTGTCCATGTGTGCTGAGAGCCATAGCCAAGTAGGAATGACGCATGGCATTTTTAATTGAAAGGTGACCCTGCTCAGGGATTAGGGCGGCTCCGGGATTAGGGCGGATCCTGCTGCCTCAGGCGCCCGCTCCTTTAGAGTTCCCGTTGAGTTCTCACGGGGTTCTGAGAGAATTGGTACCCAGAGCCTGGTGAAGGGAGTGTATTTTCCCAGAATGCGCGTGTAGAGCCGGTGAGAGTCGGGAATAAAGAGTTGCTGTTGGAATCTACAAGTTTTTGTGGTGGCTCGGTTATTTTGTGCCCAGACAGACTGCGGCACATGTGGACCTCCTGTTCCCCTCTCCCTTCTCCACCAGGGCTCTTCCTCGGCCCACTCAGCTCCCACCACTTGATATCCACTGCCTCACCTTCAGTTCCCCATATGTCAGCTCTGCAGCTCCCCACCCTCTCCACTGCGTGATGATTACAAAAGCCCTGGCTTAAAGACGGCCCTCCCAGCCTTAGAGGACCTGCATGCTCCCTTTTTCTGTAAGCCCCTTGCTTTCCCCAGCTTGACTGAAGACCCAGATTCGTCACCAATGTGCTCCTTTCACGTTCCCACTCCTACTTCTGTCTCCCTCTCTTTCCAGCTTGTCTTATTTCTTCCTGTTCAAAGACCCCTGTTTTCAGGCAGAAACCAAAGCCTGAAAAGCCCTTGACTTCACACATTCAAATCCCTCCAGGATTCTCCTGCTTCACCTCTCATGAGGTCCTTCCTGCCACATCCTGCCTGCTTTCTGCCCCTTCACACCCAAACTCATCTTCCCAATTTCATTTTTAATGTTTACTTTGGCTGCAAAGCCCCCTCCTATCAGCCATTGCCCCTCAAACCTTCCTTCTAAAATCTCTGCTCAGTGTCCCAGGCCCTCAATCCACCCTCCGAGCACATGGGGCAGGGGCACCACACTATTCTAGAGACTCCCAGGCCGGCACTGTACTTGGCATTCTGCTGTTTGGTCTGCAGGAAAACAATTAAAAACTAAATGAATGTTCCAACTAGCAGGAACATAAGAAACCATTTTCTTTGAAATTTGCTTGAATACAAATTCCCGGATGGTACAGATTTCTTCACTTCTTTAAATTAGTATAATGGAATTGGTAAATGAGCAGATTTAGCAGTAAATTCTACATCCCTTGACAAACTTCTCTTTAATCCCTACAGCGATGGCATCAATTGGGTCAAGCAGTACTATTGCCAAATTAGCATTTCATTTAAAAGAGAAAACACATGCTAGAATTTTCTCTCACATCTGTTTTCCCAGCCTGATAATTCAGCAGACTGGGATTATGATGAGGGACCATCATAGGATAATAGCTCAGGGAAGCTGTTTGCACTTAGAGAGATACAACTCTAAAAATTAGCTTTTGGGGGCAAGATGCAAAGGACAAGGAAAAAGGAGTTCAATTTTAAATATCATGCCAATTTGTTTCCTAATAGCCATGTTATTCAATCCTTTATAGACGTTCAAATAAAAATACCAAGTTAAAGTCTGCATAAATCCAGTTAGACAAATTTTCTAAACTCTCCTTTGCTTACTGTATTCTTATGCCTCTAAACCTGCTTTTTTCTGTCCCTTTGGTGTGTTGGTTTTAAAGACTTCTCTTTTCCCTAATTATCTTTGCCAATTCTAAGTTCACTGATCACTATCAGATGATCACCACATTAAACCATCTGTCTCAAGCACAAAGACAATGTGGAATAGCTCAAGTTTTTAAAGAAGTTCTGGGGTAACACATTCTTCTATGATGCCTTTGTAAAATTTTAAAGGATGAAAAGTCAGTTTATGAACCTTCTCACTCAGGCACCATCCTGCACCCCGTCGCTAGGAACCACATTTCTGAGCAGAGCCTGTGTCTGTGGCTCACACAGGAAGTCTGTGTCAGCCTTCACACCTGATAGAAACCCTGTGTCATGTCAAACCACAGGGCAGGCGGACACCCCCCACCATCTCCCCAAACCTTCTAGAAGCCACTCTTGTCCCTGTAACCAAGACGTGCCTGTAGCCTTTAAAATAAAGCAGTGATGAGTTTTGCAGCTACATATGGGATCATAATGCAGCCCAAAGAAATGAGCAGTTGTTGACCTTTGCATCTGCTCCCTCAGGTTTTATGAGGATCCCAATTATATTCACTGATTTTTACACACAAAATCAGCCTCTAGAAGTGAACGTGTGTTGGGCATTACATGTTCTTAAACTGACCTCGGGAGACCTCACCCTGACCTGGGCCCTGTCTGCTTTATGTCCTAACATACCTACAGTCCTCTTCCTGGGTTCACTGTGTCCCGTGCTGTCCTGTGCTCCCCCGTGTCTCCCTACTCCCCAGTGTCCACCTGCTCCCCAGTGTCCCCCTGTTTCCCTGTGTCCACCTGTTCCCCCATGTCCCCACGCTCCCCCATGTCCATGTGCTCCCCAGTGCCCCTGTGCTCCCCGTGTCTCCCTACTCCCCTGGGTCCCCACGCTTCCCTGTGTCTATGTGCTCCCAGGTGTCCACCTACTCTCCCTGTCCACCTGCCCCCCCGTGTCTACCTGCTCCCCTGTCTCCACAGGCTCTGGGAAGAGTTCATTTTCCCAGAAGGGAGCTTTGGAGTCCAGTCATTAGAAAGATGTGAGCCTCCGTCCAGCTCTGCCAGCTTTGAGGCTTAGTTTTAATCACTGTTAATGAAGGTAATGATTTAGTGGGTGGAAAAATGAGTATTAGAAAGAATGATTAGACTCTCCACGAGTTTCATAACTGATCTCCATAGAAGCTTATTCTGTGTCTCCACTGATCCATTTAATTCTATGTTTGGAAATTATCCCTGAGAATAAAAGGAGATTGGGGAAAAAAATCCTCAAAGACACATTAAGTCTTCTCTCTTTTTTTTTTTTAAATAAAGCTATAAAGTTTTAGCATTAGTTCCCCCAAAACTCTGTCAGTCTGTCAGTAAGTTCAGAAAACACTAGTATTCAATGACAGAAGTAAGAATTTCTGGATGATATGAACTGACATTTTCCAGAAGTCCTTCAGGATGCTTTGCAAAACAGTGAGACAGAACGGCAGCAGAATGCCCTCCGTGCACATATGGGGGAACCCGCTGCAGGTCCTATAAATAGTATCGATTCTGCAGCAGGGTGTAAGAGTAGGTCCCTTACCTTCCCTTAAGGCCCTCAGAGACCTTCCTCTGGCTCATGGTTATCCAGCAAGAGCTGCCCGTGGACAGATGCCATGAACAAAGCTGAGAAGAGAGAATGAACCACAAAGTCATCTGACTTTAATACCCAAGAACTCAGCAAAGAGGCTTGGACCAGGCTTGAGGGGCCAGAATCCACCTCATCGCCTCAGGCTCCAAGATGATCTTTTCCTGGGGGAGGAAGGGCTCCCCTCCATGTCCAAGAGCTGGGGAGGTCTTTAAGCTTGAGAAAGCAAAAATAGTGAGAGGCCATGAACTAACATTGCTTCTCCTCCATCCAGGAACAGGAGATGCTGTCTGGGGTATCGCATGGCTGATTAGCAAACCCAGACCTGGTGCAGTTTAAAAGAGAAATCTGTATTTCTGCAAGATTTTAAACAGGCTGAATTTGTTCAAGGAACTCTGCAATAAGTAAATACATCAATCCTTTAAAATAATACATGCGAAGGTCTTAGCATTTATAATGTTACTCATATGTGCATGCATGAATACATAGCTTTTTGGAGTGCAGGACTAAATGTAAGAAGCAACTCTAGCTTGTTCTTTCCAGTATCAGAGAGTGACTTATGAAATTTGTCTAATCTTGGACATAACAATATTATAAGGGGAATCTTCTAGAATAAGGAAACAAATAGTAAATTCTTGAAAAAAAGAATTGAAAGTACTTGAGGTAAGAACACAGTTGCTTTGAACACGGTGTGACTGAGCATAGATTGAACATAGAAAAGCCAATGTTGAGACTTGATTTAAGAAAAGTCATTTTCAATGGCTATGTTAGTCAGCTTTTTGTCACTGTGACCAAAATACCTGACAAGAACAGCTGACAGATGGAGTTGTTGCTTAAGGTTTCAGGGGTTCAGTTGATAGGTGGCTGGATCCAGTGCTTTTAGCCTGAGATGAGACAGAACATCGTGGAGGGAAGATGTGGTGGAGGAAAGCTGCTCAGCTTATGGGAACAGGAGGGAGAGAGAGAAAGGAAGGAGTCGGGGGCAGGAGGACAGACCAAGTCCACACACCCAGTGACCGGCTTCTTCCAACAAGCCCCACCTGCCTATAGTTATCACGCAGTAATCTTCTCAAATTATTAATCCATCAAATGGGTCAATCCACTGATGAGGGTACAGCTCTCCTCATCTGATGACATCACTTCTGCCATTCCCACATTGCCACATGGGCTTTTGGGGGACACCACATATCCTAACTGTAACAATGCCTTTTGAATATAAATCTGTATTTTATTTGAAAGTAGGAACCAGCATCATCCTTCCTGGCTTAAGAGGAAGACTAGACAATCTTGGGAGGATGGAGATGAACAGGATTCCATGGTCCAGGTAAATTTGGGAAGGAGCTGTTGTTCAAACATGAGGCAAGCTATCATCCCAAGAAGACTCCAGAAGGCAAATCATTTTCCAGGTGTGTCTGGAGTCTAGTGTAAGGTTAACAGTGGGAATGCAATATATACCTGTCTCGAGATTCAATTTTATTGGGGGGAAAATGTTAACCCAAAACTGACTGAGATGTGGTTAGTTGATAACCTATTGAAGTTTACAAGAAAGCCACAGTACTGGAGAGCTACTACATTGGGTTCCGACTACTAAGGTAAGGGTGCAAAGACTTATTATTTGATTTTGGAAAATTTCTAGTTGAATTTCTGAAATGGCTTATTTATTTATTTATTCTTGTTGACCTTGAAGAAAAGTGCAATAGTCCATGTATGTATAATATGCCAAAATACATTCCACTGTCATGTATGTCTGAAAAGAACAAATAAAATTAAAAATTAGAAAAACAAAAATTAAGAAACAAAATTATAATTATGCATAAATACCACTCACCACATATATTCTTATATATGTGAAATTCTTATATATGAAATACATTCTTATATATATGAAAAATATATACAAATCTATAAAAAAATCATATATTCTTATATATATGAAAAATCTCTGAAAGATTACAGATAATGAGGGCATTACATTTAATAGCACTTCAAGAGGGAAAAGGAAATAAAAATTTGAGTATGAAATTTTAATCAAGTTTAATCCATAAAGTTAAGACATGCCAACCTAGTGATTATGTGTTCATTTCTTGGTGTGTTTGATCCCTGAGGCTTTAAGCACTGTTTTGAGTTTTTCATGATTCATTTATCCAAGTTGCACAAGCATGTGTGGAGATATTCTATGATATATTTACTTTCTGACAATACTGTTTAAGTTAATAAGTTTAAACTGAAATAATAAATATCACTGTTCATGACATTGTTCTGAAAAATTATTTTCTGGCTGTGAATCCAAACACATGTCAACAAATGTAGAAATAGACAAACAGGATCATATGGAATGAAAAAATCTTCTGCATAGCCAGGGAAATAATCATTGGGTTGGAGAAGTAAACTAATTAAAGTGAGAGAATATTTTCAAAACCATACATTTGGTAAGAAGCTCAATTTTAACTATATAAGGAAAACAAATAATACAATATTAAGGAAACAAATAACCCAATGAAAAAATGAACAAATGTGGAACAGACATTTCTCAAAAGAAGACAAATAAATGGCCAGAAGGTATATGAGAAAGTGCACTACATTATCAGTCATCAGAGAAATGCAAATTAAAGCACAGTCAGATACCACTTGCACAAGTGCTGGGTAGGACATGGAAAAAAGGGGACCCTTGCCCTTGCACAGTGCTAGTGGGCGTGCAAATTAGTTCACCAATAGTGGAAAACTGGAAAGAGTGAACTTACAGAAATAGAGTAGAGTAATGGTTACCAGGAGCTGAAAGCCAGGGGCATGAGGAGGGTGTTGGTCAAAGGATGCAAAAGTTAAGTTAGAAAAGAAAAGTCAGTTCAAGAGAGCTATATAACACAGAAAGAGTATATCAATAAATAAACAGAACAGTATAAACACAGCATGCCTGAGGAATTAAAATTCAGAACAGTATAAACACAGCATGCCTGAGGAATTAAAATTCAGGGTTTTACCAAAGGGCATGCAAGGCCTGGAATGGTCTCCAGTAATGGGGTGCTGTTAGTATCTAAAAGCAGGTTTTTGCTATGAGCCTTTGTTTTGTGATGCTTTTACATTCTATTTGCATGCATCTCACATGTGGGCAGAGTGGCAGTTTCTAAAAAAAAATATATATATATATATATAGACACATATACACATATATCTTTAAGAAGAGGAATTACTTCAGTGAAAGAATGGGCAATGGCAGCACAGGGGCAAGGTATGCAGGGGGAAGAGTTAGGCCAGAGAGCTGAGTCCTCCATTAGGCTGAGCTCTTGTCCATCTGCTGGCCTTTGTTTTGGGTGGTCTTTGCTGGAATGCTTCTCAGTGGCTGGTCCATTCACATCCTTCCACCCCCCACAGAAAGCCTTTCTCTCTTGGGGAGTCACTCCCCAGCCTTCCTTCCAGAGGCACTCCAGTTCCTCTTTGTCATTTCAATGGCAAGTCTCCTAGGTAACACTTGTACTCCTGTCTCTGCTGCTGATCATGCCAAGGTTCTGTCTTTAATGACTCCTGAATCTGCTCCTCCAGCACACATCTCTGATGAACTCCAGAATCCTGTATCCCAACTTCCTTCTTCACATTCATGCTGGATATCTAATATGCATCTTAATCTCACGCCCTGAAAGGAGCAATTCCTATTTCCCACCTCTGCACCTGTTCCTCCTCCCCTCTCAGTGGAAGACAACTTCAGCCTGCACCTGCTCAGGCAGGGAAGCCTGGAGTCATACCTGGTGCCCTCCCCCCATCCCCACCCCCATGATCTGTGCACCTGGAAATCCCTGAGTCTTCACGTTAGCTTTTCTTGGAAAAGGATGGCAGGTCTTAGAATCCATCAAGGTTCAAAGAATGTCATATATACACACATATATATGTGTGTGCATGTGTGTGCGTGTGTGTGTGTGTGTGTGTGTAAAACTCCATCTCAGGAAAAGGTAGACCATCAGGATCTTAAGTGCCTCCTCAAACTCTTACACCCTTTGTAGATGTGAATGTGGGACAGACTTGCCCACAGGAACTGGCCATAGACCATGCAGCCTTCAAGTCTGAGAACTCCATGTATAAAGACTGTTTTGAAGGCATTTACCTTCAGCATGTATTTTAACTGGGTAAATCCAAGAAATGATTGAGGTAGCATTACATGCTGACTTTCTTGTGTATGTGCAGATGTACATGAGGGGATACAACATGTGTGTATGATATATGTGGTGCAAAGTGTTGTGTTGGCTACTCACGTGGCCCTTGCCCAGGCCACAGGATGCACAGAAAGCTGGCAACACTTTATTTCCAGGTGTGTGAGGGTGCTCCTGGAAGAGAATGGCAGGTGAGTCTGTCTACTGAATAAAGAACACCTTCCCTCCATGAGTGGGTGGGCATCAACCACTGTGCTGAGGGCACAAGAAAAATAAAAGATGCACAGAGGGTGCATTTGCCAAGAGTAAGCCTTAAAAACGCTACCAAATGCACATGTAATAAAGTGTATTGATTTTATTTTGCTTGTTAATATAAAAGCTTTGATTTTGTTTGGTGACACAGAAGGGCAGAAATATTAAAAGATCACATAAAGCCTGTCATCCTTTTTACATCATGAAAGTAGCCCTTTGAAAAGAGCATATCCTCAAATCCATATCTCAAGTCATCAGTGAAAAGATAGGCTGTATTATCCTTTGTTTTTGATAAATTATAAGAAAACAGGTTCAGATTATCTGACTGAATATAACCTGATTACTTAAGTAAAATCTTACTTAATTCAAAATCTGGATTCAATTCCTATCCTAGACCCTATGGCACTAGTAATCATGCTCCTTTCATTGAAAAAAAAAAAAACAACAATGTGTGTCCTTCAGTGTTTCCTACAATTGTCCTTGTTAGAGCAAGAGGCTTCCTCAGGATTCAGTGAATGTGTTAGTAAATGTTAAATATTTGATTGCCTCTATAATAATACTCAGCTACAAAGTGGAACGCATCCTTCCCTTCTGTCAATTCAGGTTTCACTTCTCTCCTGAGCATCAGGTGGCCCACACCTCCAGAGCTGGGTGTCTTTCAAGCATGGCCAGGTCCGAAGAACTCACAGGCTGATCAGTGAGCTGGGCTCCTGCCTGTGGAGCTGGCCGCACAGCAGGGAACAGAGACCTGGAACAGAGTAAATGCAGAGTGGGAAAACATGAGGCAAACCTATTTGATATTTTTAAATCAATAATTAGAAAAAAATAAGAATATTTGCTTAATTCCCACTTTATAGTTATCAAATAAAATGTTTTGTTTCCCGAACCACCCAAAAGTGATGAGTTGAGGTATTTTTAGCATGGGCTCACTCCTTTGAATAGATTCTCTTGAAATTCAAGTCATGAGACTTGTACTTGGGACCAAATCATGAAGAATTGAAAGATGTATCCTATTTCTATTATTTACATGCATATAATAAAGAACAAATGCTTTAGTTTTTTTAAGTAGCCTCTTTTCAAGTGTTCTGTTTCAGTCCCCAATGAAACTGAAAATGGATTAGCATAATAAGTATTTCTATAAATAGAGCACTTGCTGGAACTTAGTGAGCAGGGCCAATTAGTTAACATGCTGAGGACACTAGGGCAACTTCTTCGAGGAAATGAATGCAGGACCTGAAAGAGGAGGACGATGATTGACAAATAAGAGGGTGAAGTACTGAGGGTGAAAAGGAATTTTGTAGGAAAAATGAAAGACAAGGGATGCATTTTCCAAGCCACTTGTGAAATACAGATTCCATCCAACTAGAGAAGTCTCCCAGTTACCATCTACAAATTAACTTCTCCTGTTAACAAGATTCCAAATGGTGATGGAACTAAAAAAAAATAAAATACAAGCATAGAGATAAGAACTGCTGAGAACAAGTTTCCTTTCAGGTGCATAATTCTGTGGTTTCCTATGAGCATCTATCTTTAATATTGTTAAGAGCAAAATAAGCTGTGTTTCCTTTGATTTTATTTTTTCTGATTCTAATAAACAAGCTGAAAGTTTGGATACAAAACCCTTAAAAAAAAAGACTTCTTAAATTTTAAGTAAACTTTAAGCTTAAAAAAAAAAAAAAAAAGATCTCTTACTGGGCATGGCAATGCATGCCTTTAATCCCAGAGACCCCAGAGGCTGAGGTAGGAGGTTTGCAAGTTCAAAGCTGCAACTTAGCAAGGCCCTCAGCAACTTAGGGAGATCTCTTCTCAAAATAAGTAGTAGTAGTAGTTCTTCTTCTTCTTCTTCTTCTTCTTCTTCTTCTTCTTCTTCTTCTTCTTCTTCTTCTTCTTCTTCTTCTTCTTCTTCTTCTTCTTCTTCTTCTACGTCTGGGAATGTGGCTTAGTGATTATGTTGAGAAACTGATGTGATTCCATTTTTGAGAAACCAGCCTCTACCTCAGAGCAAAGCCTGTCCAAAGGCGGTGGGAGGTTGACCCTTATTCTTGGAAAACCCACAGAGCGTTCTTAGGCATGGAGCTAGAGTTGTTTGTCTGTAAATAACAGGAGAGATCTGCAGTGCCAGGTGTCCCTGACTCAGCAACACTAGTTCCTGGAAAGACCAAAGAATGTTTGAGGCCTAAGGCCTGACTGTGATACTGTGATAACCCTAGCAACAACCAATCAGCGTGAGACAGGGAAGATACCTGGATGCCAGGCGACCCCCCCCCCCCCCGTAGTCTCGGTGATTGATAACAAGTTAGGAAACCGTGTCGTTTAGCATGTACACCCCTCACAGCTTAAACCAATCAGTTCAAATGTCTCCCCCTCTTGAACTAACCCATCAAGGCTTACCCAACTTGTTCCCAACAATGAATGTACTAACCAATGTTAAGAGTTGTTGTTTGATTTTCCTGCAGTATGGAATGTGTGATGCTGTGTGGTGTTTAGAGTATCCCCCCAAACCTATAAATCTCATGAACAACAGACTGGGACTCACTCCTTGGGACCGCTGCATCACAAATGGTTGTGAGTCCAGGCTCGAGCTTGCAATAAAGACTCTTGTGTGACTGGATCAGATTTGGCTCCTAGAGGTCTACTGGGGTCTGAAGAATGGGGAATAACAATGTGCCTCTGGGTTAAAAAAGAAAAACAAAGTGACCTCTTTAATCGTACAATCCTTGATGGATTTTGAGACCAGTTGTTCCATTTCAGCTTTTACTCAGAATTCCATCTCTGCCAGAAGTAGTTGTCTTTCTTCCATTTATGGATGTACAGACAGAAGGGCCTGAATACTGTGTTGGTAATACATGGCAGCTTCTGAAAGTCCATCTGTGGTGGGGGAAGAGGACGGGGGTACAGAGGACAAGGCCCTCCCACCTCCTGCTAGTCTGGGCCCAGGGTCCATCCGCTTTCCTGTGGAGCCAAACCCTCCAGCCGCAGCCTCCCTGACCCGGTGGACCGACTGCGGAGAAGGTGGCTCCTTCTTCCCCGGAGAGGAAGGAAGCCCAGACTGGCGCGCCTCTTACCACCGCCCCTGGCAACCCGCCTTTCCGAAGCTGAGACTCCTCTGCGCCCCTGCGCTATCCAGGGGACTTCCCTCCTCTGCGCCCCTGCGCTATCCAGGGAACTTCCGAAAGGCACCAGTGGGATTAGCCACCCGGGGGAGGGGTAAAAGGAAGGTCTCTGCCGTTTTATGAGGCCTATTTTGGAGGTGAATAGTAAACCCACTTCAAACAAAATCACAGCCCCCAAATCTTAGCTGCACAAATATATGAAAGACCCCAGAATCATTGATTCTGCAAGTCAATGATTGTAACCCAGAAGGCGGGGGCATTTGGGTGTTTGATGTTAATGTTAATGGAAGGTGGTCTGGGTACAAATAGTTGAGAAACACTAAATAGGAAGCTCTGTGCTTGGACAGCCTCATAGTGATTCCTCCTTATTTTGTTTAATGTAAGAAAAAATACATTCAATATTTATTTATATATAATGCACATTATACATATATCATAATAATTACAATTTTTTATGAATGTTTTATAATTATTAAATCACGCTGCCTGTCAGTGTTTGGTATGGCACAGTAAATGTGTCCAGTGATGTCCCTGCTTACCCCAGTGGCCGAGCTTCACTTTCTGAGGGTCGGGTTATGTCTGCAATCAATTGTGGTCTGAAAACATTGCATAGCACTGTAAGATATTTTGAGAGAAAGAGAAAACACTTTCACATATTTTTTATTTCAATCTATTGTTGCAGTTTTTCTCTTCTATTATTACTTGTTGTCAATCTCTTCCTATGCCTAATTGATGTGTTAAAAATTATCATACAAATGTGTGTATAGGAAAACACAATATGTACCAGTTCTGCGCTATTGGCAGTTTCAGGCATCTGCTGGGGGTGTTGGGATGCACTCCTGCAGATGAGAGGGTGCTCATGGAGGTTATGCACAGACCACTTCAGTTAAGTTATCCTGATGGAGGAGATCTGAGGAGCCCTCTGAGCATGCCTAAACCACAGCCTCCACACTTCTAATTCCAGTTACCTCAGAGGCAGCCCTGGGAAGTTCTGAGCACTGTTATTCCTGCTTCCCTTTGTCCACGGAGGAGCAATACCAAATATAGAGGGCCAGTAATCACGCCACTGAAAATTCTACACAAGTCAAATTTTTATTCAAAGAAAAAATACAGAAACCTAGTTTCCAAGATGATCAAACTTTAAGAGTGACTTTCACAATATCTTTTATTTTAAAGTAGGTATTATCAATAGGAAAGCTACCTGAAGGCTCAAGGTCATTGTAAGTGATCATGTTTTCTTTGGGGGGAAATTATGTTTGATCACTGATGAAAATTGTGATGTGATTAAAACTAAAACAGAATGAAGATATTCTTCTTTAGGATAACATTTGTTGATCACCAAGAAAGTATTAAATACTAGTCAATACATTTTACATATGCTCAGCCTCAGATTATGCAAGATCAGACAAATGAGCCCTGATTTGCAGATGTGCAAACGGAGGCTCCATTGTTCTGACTTGTATTGTGATGGCACTGGGTGGAAGGGGTCTGTGATTCTGTCATAGAGTGGAACACAGGTCAGACCTTCACACAGTAGCACAAAACTCTGGTGGAAGAAAATGTCCCCAGAGGAGGAAAACTTTCCTCTCATAGATCAGGGATGGCTGGACTCGGTCCTCTTTCCCCTTCAGTCCCTTAGTGTCAGGGATTCAAGAGCGCTGGAAAGCGACTTTCTCTGTTGGTGATTCATTCTGTTGAATTCCCATTTAATTGAAAGGCTACGTGGAAGAGACCCTGGTCCCACCTGTCACTGTGGTGATTCTTTTCCCAGCTACCAGGCTGCATGTGGCAGACTATAAAAGAGGAAGCATGTTGGAGTCAGCCCAGAATTTCTCCCTCCCAGATGCTGCTCCTCAGTCTCCTTTTTGTTCATCTCCGCCCCCCCCACCCGCCCGCTGGTACCATGGGTTGAACTCAGAGGCACTCTACCACTGAATCACTGAATCACATCTCTAACCCTTATTTTATTTTACTTTATTTATTTATTTTTATTTTTAGAAGGATCTTGCTAAGTTGCTTAGGGCCTCGCTAAGTTGCTGAGGCTGGCTTTGAACTTGTGATCCTTCTACCTCAGCCTTCTGAGCAGCTGGGATTACAGGTATGTATCACTGTGCCTGACTCTCAGTCTTTTTTTCTTAGATCAACTATGCCCAGGTCTCATGGATGAAGTCAAACTGACAGCTGTCTCCTGGGGAGATAGTATCTCTTTATATATGCCTTCACCATAAAGAGTTTCTATCAATTCTTCAGGATCATCATGCTATTTCAAGTTATCAAATTCTCACATTCATAATGTCAATCAAAACCTTGCTTTCAGGCCCCAACCTGGCATATATTACTTAAAATCTTTCTACACTTGGATGTCACTATTTTTTTCCTCAAATAAACATCTTAATCCCTACCCAAATCTGTTCTCCACTCCAGAAAATGCATTCATCAAATGCATTAGTCACAAAAATCACACATTAGAAATCTCCTTCAATTCCTATTCATCTCACTTTCCCTTTCAAGTGTGCATCAAACATTCTGGCAGCTCTGCCACCAAAAGACACTTGAACATGCCTGGATTATCTTCATCTCAGCTCCTAGAAACTTACCTGTTTGTCTCCAATTCACTCCTGGCAGGAAAGTTCCTAGAGCACCTGCCAGGCACCAGGTCAAAGGGGAGAGGATGTGAAGGAAGTCTAACTGTTCTCCTGGAGCCCACTCATGGGCTCTAGTGTTCTATTGGACACTCATGGAGCACCCTCTGTCAGGGTCTGTAAACAAGTCTGGATGGCGCCTGGCATTTTGCCAGAGGGAGTGGTTTGTGAACTAAGGCCAGGGAGCCATTAAGTGTGGAGATTCCTTATTGGTCGACTGCTGTATCTAGTTTATGTTGATTAAGATAAGCTGTGTGTAGTGTATATATATCCCTCCTGTCCTTCAATAAACGGCTCCCACTCCTGCTGTACCAATCTACACAAGTTGTTCGTCACCCCCCAGTTATTTTGCTGCAGCCGGACTGCGGCAACCCTCCATGAAATAATGCAGAGCAATAATTCCCTTGAGAGGAAGAACATAATCCAGAGACACTCTGTGCTCTGTGCCAAGTTCTGGCACCAATTATTCTCTTATTTGCACATAACAAGGTAGGATCAAAGTCTCTTTTCGTCATGTAACTAAACTGAGGCTTTACATAGTTTTCAGAGAATTATTCATGAACATAAAGACCAACTGAGGACTTTCACAGTATTTAAGCTGTTCTTTGAGGCTGTGCATCCTGACTTGGAGAACCCAGCGTTCTGCTCCAGCAACTTAAATCACATGTCATTATGATAACTGTCTTGGCTTAGTACTCCCGTCTCTGTCGATTACAGCATGACGGTTTCAAAACAACTTGTATTTTGCTTATTCTCAAAATGTGTGGTTAACCAGAAAGGCTTTAGGTTTCTAAATGTCAGTCAACCCAGGAAATATGCCAGGTTTCACTGCTTGAATTTTGAAACACAGAAAAAGTTATTCCAACCTTTGAAAAATTAAAGAAATATAGATTAATATCTTAGTTACAATATTATTATTGTATTCTGGCAACTGTGATTTCACAACCATTAGGATTTTGATGGACATGACTTTTTTTTCATAAGAGTTACAGAAGTTAGAAAGTTAATTAGGTAATAAACAACATTCCCATTAAAACTATCTTCTGTAAGATGATTTTTCCTATCAACTTTCAAAATACTTCTGTTAGTTCCAAAAATGATAGAGCAGACATGGAATTAATGTTTAATAGATAATCAAAGAGAGTTTAAAATCTTAAAGTGATTAATATTTCTTGAACAAGGAAAATATAAATTTATTTTTTATCTGGTGATCACTTCATAAGTTATAATTTCAATAATAAAATGGAATTTGGAACAGTCTGTAAGGAGATCTTAGTTCCCAGAACTAGACTTTAGACTTTGCATTGCATCTGATCACTTAAAGTTGTTCAGATAATAAACAATTTTATTTTTATTTGAGTACTTATTTTACTTATTCCCCTATGTGTTTAACAACTAATTAAGCTTTATAGGATAAGTTTTCATGATTTTTCTCCCTTTAACAGAATTGTTATATTCCTACCACGACTGCTTATAAGAATATTCAACTGTCCCAAATTTCCAACTTTTTCATTTTTCCAAAAGTAACAATTTGGGCAGAGCAGCTCTGTGCATTTAGCCCAGAATATCAATATCAAAATGCTAAACAGACATCCTCCTCCTACATAAAATTCATAAGCATAATCTATATTGTAAAACGTATCCAATATATCTTCTAACTTCTTTCCAGTGCCTCACCAGTACCTGGCAAGTTTTTGGCATTTCAAAATCACCTTTTGAATAAATTAAAGCACCCAATGTTCATTTCTCCCTTGTTATGCGTCATTTACATTTCCTAATGACTTTCTTTTACTTTGGGAAATATGTGTAGCTCAATTTTGAGTGATGAGAAGGGGATACATATCATTTCGTGACTTGCAAATAGGATAGTTGAGATTCACCACGTGGCCTGTGATATTTTGTGTTGATTGGACATTGTATTTTCAATTTTCTTCTTTTTATTTCATTTCTCTAGTCTTTACATGAAGCCCAACCAATTTAGTAGCCCCAAATGTGAACAATTTTTTTGCTGTTAACATTAACTTTTGCTTGTTTTCCATTTTTAAATTCTCATGTGGGTCTTTTGGGGTTTAACCAACAGGAATGATATGGCATTATTCAGAGTTTCACACCCAACAGACACTTTTTCTCCTCCCAAGTGCAGCCCTGAGCACCCGGTGGCAGAGAGGTGAGGGAAAGCTATTGGGTGCTCTGCTCCCCCTCCTGGCTGAGTTCCATATCACAGTCCTTCACAGGCGGAGGTCTTGCTGGGGAGCAGTAACAGTGATTCTAGCCTCCGGAGGATTCCTAACTTTCTGTTAATATCTTGTGTATGTTCAGATCCTTTTTCCCTTTACAAAGTGGTTCAGTATTGTGATAGACTTGTTTGGATCCTGATTCAATCCAACCAATGGTAAAATAGCATAAAACTAGGAATTTCAAAATAATGTGATTATGGAATGGGTAACAAAGAACTGTTGTCAGTTTTATTAATTAAGAATGCATTCTGGTTATGAAAGAAAATAGCCATTTTTTTATAGAGGTGTGCTTTTGAGAGCAGGTGTGGAATGGCATGATATCTAGTCAGTGCTGTAAAATATACTATCGATTTAAAAAAATGAATATATATCAAATGTATCCAATCAAAAATTTTCAAATCAAAATTTTAAATCAAATTCTTGAAAAAAAGAATAACAGGCATATGAACTCATTATATTAGTCATTCTAGTGGTGTGCATGTCTGATCATTTTTCCTAAAATAAATTCTGAGAAACTTGTCTTATTGTGATCATTAGAAAGCTTCAGCAACTATTCCGGAGCGGGTATAATTTTCATGCACATTTGGGAGAAGAGAAAGTAATTTAACTATTACTAAATGTAAAACTACAAGGAACACAAACGACGGAAATGCGGTTGGAGGGCATTCAGGTGGCTCTGCAGATTTCAAGGGCGGGGCGCCCAGCAGCCCTCAGGGCCCGCCCACGGCTCCCTTAAGAGACCATCTCTGCACAGGAAGCTTGCACCAAAGTGCAGGCCAGAAAGAGGGCGCTGCCTGGCGTCCACAGCTAAAGTCGCTGACGCCAGAGGGGAGGGATCTGTCCCCTGCAAACCTGCATGATATGTGATTTGTATTCAAAATAAACTCTGCAATTTGGACACGTGTAGTGGTTCATGGCTTCACTTAAACCTACCTACAGCAGCAATCCCCTGAGAAGGGGCCCCACCTTAAATGACATGGACGCCGATGGGCACACCAGCGCCACCTCCCAGCAGCCTGTGGAATAGCAGGACTGGGCCCTGCCTTGCTGAAGGCTGGCCACCAACCCCCAGGCCACGCCACCTCCAGGTGAGCTAGCAGGCCTGGAGAGGCGCGATGACTCCCCAGCTGTCCTGGCTGGGAGCAGAGGTCCAGGGGGTCACAGGACAGGACCCACCCTCGTCCAAAGCCTGAGCTCAGGGTCAGTGCCCACAGAGGCTCTGAGACCCAGAGGTCTTGGATGGTGCCCAGTCGCCTGGCCCCTCCTCTCACTATTTCCTTTTCTTCTTCAAATGTCTGCTGTCACTGCTGTCACCACACTGCCGAGTCACATTCTCCATGGCAACTGCCGGTGATGCTCTGGTTGCAGGACCCCTTGGAGGGCAGAATTCCTCCCTTTTTGTTCTTGTCTGCATCGTTTTCTGTCTTAACCGCTGCCTTCCCTCTTCTCTGTCTCAAGGAGTCAGCCTCAGAAGAATCGCCTTTCCCAGCTGAGCTGCGGAGGTGGGAGGGCAGAGATTCTGGGCCACAGCCTGTGGTCACCAATTTCCCTTCTGCTGAAAGTGAGTCCGCCCTGTGGGCCTCCTGGTCAGGAGGCAGCGGCTTCTCCACGTCTAACAGCCTCCAGGCCCACGACTGGCAGAGACTCTAATTCGTTCTGTTTGGAGGATCTGGGGACACACTCTAAAGTACTCTTACCATGCTGCACCCACACAGAAGTCCTAGGTTCCAAAGTCCTCAGGAGCTGCATTTAGAACTTGCAGGACAGTCGGCTTCTGGAGAATGAGTGATGGACGACTGGAAATGTGAGCCCAGTTCTCCGGTGGCCACCAGACGAGGTCGGGTGGGTCATATGCAGCCTCCCTGTCCTGTTCCAGAACCTCCCGTGGGTCTACAGCAACCTCAAAGTTGACATGTCTAAAATCTGCTTCTAACAACAAAAACAACAGAATTCATGAAGTTAAAGGTAAAAAAATAAATAAATAACTCCAGATCAGGAAAATTAAGTTCATATTTCTGTTTTACACGACTTAGTTCAATTAATTTTTTAAAAAAGTGTCATCCCTAAAAAAAAAAAAAGTAGAATTTGGCATTATTATACTTTTTATAAAAAGTAACAAGTGAGATGACCAGGAGTTTCTGAAGTCAAAAAGTACTCCCATGAAAAATTTGTGGTAAATTATTTCTATGTGAAAAATTTAGGGCTTTCCCAGTGAAAGTGAGACAAGGTATTTTCATGTAATTAAAATATAATTTTCAAGAGAGTTCTGTGTGTCTGTGTGGGTGCAAGTATGCACGTGCAGACATGTCTGGTCTGTCTGGTGTGGTATGTGTCTCTGTGTTTACACAGGTGTTATGTGTGTGCTGTTTGTGTGTGTGCATGCAGGGTGTGTGGCATCCATATGTGGGGTGTGTGTGGGGGGGGAGTGTGTGTGTGGGGGGGGGGGGGTGTTTGGAGCAGAGGTGCCAGGCAACTGGAACAGAATGCTACACCAGACACTGAAGTCCAGGCTCTCGGGCATGAGGCATTTTCCACAGCAAGGAGATCAAGTCAGATCTCCCTGGGAATGGCGATTTTATCTCCCTGTCACGTGCAGTTTAATACCATCTTCTGCTTTTGAAATATTTGGGGGGAAAAAAAGAACAAATAAAATTCTTATTTATTTTAAGGGAGTTTTTCCTCAAAAGATTAAGTTACAAAAAAAAAAAAAGGCTTGTTAACTAACTTCAGTCTGGTGTTAAGAGAATAGTGGAGTCTTCGAAAACTTCTCCCTTTGATGTTCTGCAATTAAACACTTACACCTGCTTAGCCTTGATGTGGGAAAGATGGGGATTTGCTGGATGAACAGAGAGGGGACTCTGAGGACATGGAGCATTAAAGATTACATCACCACCCTTTGAGGGAGGAAACATCTGTAGGTAAGCACTGGAATATTACCGCTGATAGACTGACTTACTGGCCCCTGGTATTACGGATCAACTCGGAGAGAAGGCTTTTTAGGGGTAAGACTATCCTGAGAAAATGTATAGAAAAAAAGACAAAACTAAGCCACCAGTGGGCAGCTCTTGGGAGTTTCAACTTGGCGTGGGCTGCTGGGCTCCAGGGTGCCTCTACACCTGGCCGCCTGGTGCTGGGGTAAGTCCTGCCACTTCTCCAAGACAGTGTCCTCTGCTGCACAGGACAGTGGTAGGGCCTAGACCCCTCAGCTTCAAGAGCACTGAGGAATCAACATGTGAATGGGAGTTAGCCAGTAGCTGGAGCCCAGTGAGGACTGGGCAGTTGTTAAGCCCTCTCTCTAGTCACGCATTTCCTGTGGCACGTGCTCTGTTCTCTGAAGACAGGTGCTTCTGTACAGAGGTTCGCCCTTTCACTCTACATGTGTGACTTTGTTGCTGTTGCCAGCCTTTCTGGGCTGAGGAAATGGCTCTTTGTTATCTGGAGGCTTAAAGAAACTCAGAACGCTGCTCCTGGCCTCCTGCTGGAGACACCTGCTGCCCGCCCTATGGCCTTCTATCCTTCCCTCTGGCCTTTGGCTCATGTCCTATACAGGTCCTTGGACATGAGGCCCTCGGCATTGTAAGGTCTTGTTCATTCTCTATAGAGATCTCCAGGACCCCAGCAGGCCCTCGACAAAAGTTGTGGGATGAATGTTGTAGCCAAGAGCGCCTCTCTGGACGGGTCAGTTTTTGAACAGCTTGTGTTATCAGAGGACGTGGGCATCCTCTGAGCAGCATCCTCTGGTCTCTCCTAGCTTGCATCCCTCTGTCCTCCAGTCAGCCTTTGAAACTCTGTTTTCTCATCAGTGTGCCTCAGTTTCCTTCAAGGATGGACATCAGCTATGATAGCACAGCTCATTTTCTGTGCTGAGTGGTGCTTTGCCACAGGTGAGCAGGTGTAGGCGCTCTAAGCCACAGTGTGGTTTTACACACAATTCACTACTGGATCTTTCCAAGAACCTTATGAGGTAGACAGAGTGTGGGGTTTATCTTTTTACTACAATCATAGAAATATGTTCAGAAGGGATTTATGAACTACAACCATATGGCAATATTAAAAATGCTGTTAGGGTCTGTAAACAAGTCAAGATGGCGCCTGACATTTTGCAGAGGGAGTGGTTTGTGAAGTAATGCCAGTGAGCCATTAAGGGTGGAGATTCCTTATTGGTTGACTGCTGTATCTAGTTTATGTTAATTAAGATAAGCTGTGTGGAATGTATATATACCCCTCCTGTCCTACAATAAACGGCTCCCACTCCTGCTGTATCAATCTACACAAGTTGCTCGTCACCCCCCGTTAGTTTGTTGCAGCCGGACTGCGGCAAATGCTATCCTCCTACTTGGAGTCAGCTGTCATCCTCTGAGGATTTCATGCAGCCATGTCCTCTGTTCTGTTGTGTGTGGAGCACTGGATGAACTCAGTGCACGAGGAGCGTCCACCCTTGCAGCAGGGCAGCTGTGTGGCAGAGGAAGAAAACGCTGCGGACCTGGGGCAGGAGCACTAGGCAGGCGAGCATTCTCACACTTGCATGTCTTGTTATGAGCTTCTATTCTAAATATGATGTCTTTAATAAATGCCTTATAAAGGTAAGTCATCAAAATCTATAAAAGAGAAGGAAAGGAGGAAGGAGAAAGAGAAGAAAAGAAGGAAGGAAGGAAGGGAAGGAGGGAAAGAAAGGAATTATCGAGGTTGACCTCAGCTGCCTGCCTTAGAAGAAAGGCATCTATCCAATTTCTGAACTTCACATGGCGATCCCATACATCACCTCCTTGCGTGAAGCGAGGATCAGTGCATCCTGCCGAGTGCTGATGGCCTCTCCTCTCTGTGCTTTCCCACGCATCCCTTTTAGTAGACACCGCATTTCATTCCCTCCCCTCTTTCATAACTGTCCGTTCAGAGAAGGTGGATGCCTTCAGGAAACACGGTTGGTTCACTGATTGAATGCAGGCCAATCCCTGCTCCCCATAATACAGCCCAGGAACAAGATGGACTATTCTATGTGCCAGACCTGAGGGCAAAAAGAAAAGTGTCCCTCTTGCCCACCAGGAACTCACAGTTAGGAAAAATCATCATGAAGATAATTTTATTTCACTATGATGAGAACTAGGAGCACGAGGAGAGGTCTCTTTGGCATGTCTTGCTTCTCAAGGTCTAAGGGCCACGTGAGGTGCGAGGGACAAGAACAGGTGGTGCCAAAAGCCTTCTGAGGGAGGGATGAGTTGATAAGCTTCACCAGATAAGAAGGGGCTAGGCTGGGGTGTTGAGGTGGCCAATACAAAAGTCCTGGTGTGAGCATCAGTAAGTGCCAGTCTGGGAAGTGCCAACTCTGTGCCATGCTGGGCATGCTTGCTGGGATTTCGCTGGAAAATCAGGTAAAGGACAAGTTAAATTATGAAATGAAATGGCAAGATGTTCCTTGGAACAGTCACTCTGAATATCAGAGCAATGAAGGATGAGAAGTGAGAAATACAGCTCCACAGGAGATGCAGGGGAGCCTGTGGGACAGCAGGGCAAACCAGAGTCCATGCCCAGAGCGCACCAGGCTCCTGCCCGCCTGGCCCACTCAGAAGTGACTTCAGGGGGTCCCTTCTTCTGCACACTGCATGAGACCACACGCATCCTCACCCTGCTCCAGTGCAGAAAGGAGCTCCCCAGATTTAGAAGAGAAGCCATGCCTTCTAACTTTGTCTACTCTGAACAAATGAGAGTCCTCAGAATACCACTCAGAAAAACTGGGATCTGTCCCTGAACCTAAAAACAAGCAAAGGTCCTGCAGCCTCGTGACTTTCATGGGCTAAGAACAAAATCAGGACTCTGTCCCCAAAGGGGAAATGGATGCTAAAAAAGAAGAAAAAGTGTCCACTGGGGTCCACAGCCCACCAACCAACAATGTGTGTGGGTGTGCAGTCCACAATTACTGATGAGCTGTTTATCTAATCTAATACATGCACATTAGTACAAATTAAATAATTATAGATACTTATATATATACACATACACGATCTTTAAATGCTGGTCTATCATTATGTATGCATCATACATAGTCATATAAAGACATATTATCAGAGAGGATTTATAAATCGCAATACAGCTGGTAAAACCATCTGTCTATGACATATCTGTTCATAAATACACACGTATATATCAGTAATCAATCATGATGGCAAGATGAGTAAAAATGGAGACTTCCCAGTGATTTTCAAACTTTTGGGGGCAGCAAAAGTCTCTAGTTTCAGGCACAACTTCAGCTCCCCTCCTGTTGGTCATTTCTCGTCACCTCCTCACCCTCAGTCACTTTCTTCTATGTCCACCCCTCATTAGTCACATTAATCCAGGCAAGTTTCCCCAGAAACACTTACTGTCATGAGCTCTAAATTAAGAAAAGAATAAAAACTGAGTGAGAGAGAAAAGAAAAGAAAAAATAGAGAGAAACAGGAAGGGAAGGAAAGAAGAAAGGGAGGGAAATCTGCACCAGAGGACAGGGGAGAGTATGCCAAACATCCCCAACAAGTTCCTGCCGGCACTCCTAACTCCTGGGCATGGCCTCACGAGGTCAAGAGCATGTTCTTTTCTTTCTTCCCAGGAACCTAGGGGAGTGTCCGGTAGAGCTGCTGGACACCTGTGTGGGCCAAGACTGAGCCTGGGAAGCAGTGGGGAAGGGCCAAGGCATCACAGGAGGACACCTGGAGGCTTGGGGGGGGGGGGGGCAGGCGGGGATCCCGGTGATTCCTAGTGCTGGACAAACAGGACATCAGCACGTTTCCTCTCCCCACAGTGATGTGTTTCAAGGTCATCTGACTGAAGTCCACTTTGCTCTTTTCCAACTTATTCACACACAATGAGACACACCCACAGATTTCAATATTGATATAATGAGCTGGACACAGAGAGAACAGGGCCATAGGTGACTTTAAATTGTAAAATGGGCCCCTGGTGTCCAGCAGTGAAATCAGCCAGCACAGAGTGCCCTTAGTCACGCTGGGTGGCCTTCCCCTGGTTCCAGAGGTTGGCTACATTCAACCTCCTAAGCATGAGCACATTTATAGATTTATCTTTGCTGAGCATGGATTCATGGAAAGATGAGAAAAGGAGACAGGATAAGACACCAAAAGATTCTCTGTGAGCCCCACAGGAGACCCCATGAACGTACCCTTTGAGGTTGATAAGGAAGACATTTTAATTAACCTCAAGGTGAAATGTGGCCCCAAAGGAACAGATGAGAAAAGTGTGAATTCATTAGCATTTTATAAATTCTCTAAGAATTATAAAATATATTTGTGAATATATATTCAGATACTTTCAAGTACTGTCTGCCTAGAAAATTCACTTAGACATAGGAATTTCTTATCCGGCATTACCACCGAGAGCTCCATCCGCACAGGACCGTTGAATCCTACTGCAGAGGGAGAGAGCTCAGACCTGGATCTCATGAACTGGCAGGTAGATAGCTGCATATGTGGTCAGCGTCCCAGAGTATGAGAACTGCCTACAGAAGCCCAGAGTGTCCCTCCTGTAGGCAGGAGAATATCTAGTATGGCCAAATGGAATGAAACATTAACATTCTTCATTCTTCCGGGTCTACACCATGAGATTCCTTGAGTAACCAATGGCACTTTCAAGGAAAGCACCTCATGGTACTCCTAAGTCACACATGTCTCTCCATGAAACCCAAGTCTCCTGAGCAGGAATGTTAGCCTCTTCCTCATTGAACTGGTACCAAATCACATCAGTGGTTGCTAACTTTTTTTGTGCTACAAACCTCTTTGGAAACCTGGGGAAGCACCTTCTTGGAAACAAAGAATCAAAAATATATCTTTTTTTTTTTTTTTTTTTTTTTTGCTTAAAGCAATATGCTGTTGCACAGTAGGTGAGGAGGAACTGTGGTCCGATGGTCTAGCGTTCTGATGGAATGAAACATTAACATTCTTCAAACAGCAGTTTTTGCACAAAACTGAGCATAAGTCCACAAGCAGGTGTCCCTCATCCTTCATTCTGGGAGGACACCCTGCGCCTGTGAAGCATGACTTCAGGGTCTACACTCAGGACGGCAGTACCACGCAGAGGGTTAAGACGCAGCCTGGCTTGGCGACCTGTGTGGCCTGTGGACACGCATACTCAGGTGAGAAACTTGGCTTTTCTTGAATGTTGAAAAGACTGCTCTATCCGTCAGGTTGTGTAGATGTCTACCAAATGGGTACAATGAATGTGTGTGAGCGTGTGGGCTGCATGTGTGCAAAACAGTACCATATTCTGACTTAAGTATACCTAATGTGATCTGAAACTGGTGAGATAATCTACATCTTTTTGCTCTAAGGATTGTACAGGAACAAGTCTGATGCTTACGATGTCTTTGTGCTGTTTCTCCTTGTGAACACAGATTAGAGATTTGGTGGTAGAATCCCACAAGGTAGAAAAGGGAAGTTTTGATTTAAAACACACCTGGCAGCAGAGCAGATTTGGAACAAGAGAACACTGTTGTTTTTATTTGTCTCTCTTTCACCCCCTACACAGATCTCAGAAAAATACTTTAATTCACTATTTTTAGAGAACTTATTTCTTAAACTTGTCCCATTTTTACAATTACCTAAGACTTCATCAAACATTCAAGTGCGTGAGGCTTTTTTAGGACCTGGTAATAGATTACCAGGGGATGGGGTAAGAAAGGCAGACACCTGCTGAGCGTCCCACAATCCTCATGTTCAAGGATGTCGAGAGGACAAATCCTGTGAGTTTTGAGATGTCAAAGAGCAGGGTGAAGAGCTACCTGGTCTCCCAGGAGAGGTAACCAGGGACTCTATCAGTGGGGACATTTTCCCTTAATTTTTTTAGTAGCACAGAAAGTCAGTGCAACCCTGACCTAGACCTGAAAAGATAATATCCTTGGCTTCTCCATGGAGATGCAAGACCTAAAAACTATGTGGAGGAAAGGTAATGTATCTTAAGAAAAAGAGAACTTCATCAGGGCATGCTGCATATGGAAGGGGTGATTAAGAGGAGAAACCAAAGTAGCTACTCCAAGTAAGAATTTTCTGTGGTTGGTGGCCTATGCCTTTTACCCCAGCAACTTGGGAGACTGAGGCAGGAAGAGCACAGTTCAAGGCCATCCTTAGCAACTTGGGGAGACTGTGTCTCAAAATAAGGGCCTTTAGCTCAGTGTGTGCAATCCCCAGCGCCAAATTAAAAAATGGTTGCAGTGGAGGAAATTAGTCCTATCATATTTTAAATGTATGTTATGAAAATTCAGAAAAATGTAATTTTACTTATTATTTCATGTACATCAATGGATCATTATTTGGAAACTAACCCAAATACGTTTGTAAATGGAGACTACTCTAGCTGTGTCTCAGTATGGATTAGAAAATGTGTTTGGGGTCATTTGCTCATGGTGACTGTTACAGAAATGTCCACCAAAGTGCGTGTGTTGCAGACTCAGTCCCCAGTGGTGCTGCTCTTGGGAGGTGCTGGAAACTCAGGAGATGGGGCTGCTGGGCCATGCCTTCGAAGACTCTGCCTGTGAAGAGTCTAGCTTGGCCCCAACACCCCACCGGCTGCTCCCTCATTCCCCTCTCCCCTCTCTCCCTCCCTCTTCCTCTCTCTCTCTGTCCTCTCTCTCTCTCCCTCTCCTCCCTCTCCTCTCCCCTTTCCCTCCCCGCTCCCCCCACCTCTCTCCAGTTCTCTGCCTCCTGAGTGCCCTGAGGTAAGCAAGGTCACTCCACCATGATGTTCTGCCTCATCACTGGGTGAGCGACAATGGGATCAACTGACCAACTCAAACCTCTGAAACCATGATCTAAAGTAAATCTTTCTTCTTTTAAGTTCTTTTTCTCGGGAGTTTGATTACAGTGAAGGAAGATTGACTAATACAGTAATAAACCCAACATGGGAATCCAAGTGGTCCAAAAGTTGATGTAAAATAAACACATAATACGCAGAAGGAAGTAAAATCATATTCACTACGTACATATTCTTGGGATGGAAGTTCTTTCTATTTCTATTAACATTAATAGTATCTAAGCTACATTTAGTACCTACCATCAGCCATGAATTCTTCTAATTATTCTAAGGACTTTAACATTTTAAAAAAGTTTCCAAATTGACAATATTGCTGAAACATTTGCTGGAGAAATTCAAAAGTAACATGAATTCCAGTAGGTGCATAACAGAGAGTTAAGTTTCTTTATTGGCAAAAAAAAAAAAAAAAAAATCAGGTAAAACCATAGGAAAAAAGAAACACTCAAACAGAAAAGTAGACTGACGTTTCACAAAGAAGGCAGACAAATTGACAGTGAGCATACTGAAAGATGCTGAACTTAGGGAAGACATTCATAGGTAAACAGTAAGTGCTAATGACGTGTTGACTCACAGCTATGCCACAGGATTCATGGGAAAGGACCACACCCATGCATTTCAGGGGAGAAAGCAAATTGGCACAAACATTTCAGAGGACAAGTGCTAATAGAGATCTACATTTAAAATGCACATTAAACTTTGATAAGCAATTCTAGTACTTGGAATTTAAATTATGGATATACTTTAAAAAATCCCAAGACATGTAAGCCAGAGTGCCCGTAAAGCATTGTTTGTAACAGGAAAGAGATAAAAGAGCAAAAATACCCATGGAGAGTGAAATGGATTTTTAAAAGATGAGTCACCTCCTGTTAGCATAATGTGGAACTGCATGTGTGTCTTAAAAGGAAAATAGAACTTTATGGCCAGAGTCAGGAACTGTGTCCGTCAGTACGGAGGCCTGGAGCTTCCTTTGTCCAGCCCTGGAGACCCAGCCCAGGTCTCAACCGTGCTAGGAAAGTGCCTGTCCTGGGCCCCACTCCAGCTCTGAGTGGACTGTCCGTGTCCCCACCAAGGTTCTCGGGATGGAAGGTTGGTCACTGGTGTGGTGGGATGGAAGGTGGTGGAACCCTCAATAGGAAGAGCCGTGTGGAGTAGTGAGGTGCCTGGCCTGGACTCCAGAAGGGGTAAGGTAGTTCAGCCAGTAGCCCTAGTTCTTTCATGAGTGAGTCATAAGACAGGGACAGCCCGGCCCCTAAATCCCTCCTGGCCTCCCATCTCTTCATGTGATCTCTTCCTCCTACACTGCTCCCCCATTGTGATTCCATCAACCATTAGGTCTCAGCAGGCCACACCAGTGCCACGCCCTTGAACCTCCACAAGTGGAGGGCAATAAACTTCTTGTCTTTATGCAGTACAGTAGCCTTGGTCATTTTCTTATAGTAACAAAAAGGACAGAAAAATAGTAGGAAATAAAGTCAAAACAAACAATATCGTTGGCACAACATGTTCTGGGATGCTAAAGGGAACATAGTCATTATCACTGTTTTGTTAAGGAATGGTGCCTGGAAAGTAAGCAGCATTGATTTCCCTCAGCTGAAGAGTGTATAGGCTGGGCAGTTGGTGTGTGGGTCACTGTATGCAGGTGAATTTGGTTATAATAACTCATCCTATGTATGTCCACCTTTTGTTTAGAAAGAGCCAGGAATCACCATCTGAACCATGAAATTGTTAGACTTTTTTTTTTTGCTCCCCCCATATTTTTCTACATAAAAAGAGTAAATGCCCTTTTTCTCCCAGTTTTTCTGGGAGAGAAAGATTAAGAGTAGAACCTGTCCCTGAATAGCAAAGAATGAGACCAGGCAGCTGTCAGGACTCCAGACTCACAAAAAGGAATTTAAAATGTGATTGTGATCAGTTCATTCCAGATTGTGGCTCAAATTGAGCATGTTGAAAAATACACACTTGCATAAAAATTTGGTTTCATGTACAGTTTTGTTTTGGAAAACCAATGGTCCATCTCCATGGGTTTGCATAACCTTAGAGTTGTTGTTGACTAATGACAAATCTCCATTGGACTGGGATGGTGCTGGCCACCCTCCTTGTTCACATCCTATTGACTATGCCAGGAATTTAAAGTATCTAGACACCAAGACCTAGAACTTAGAACATGACTGTGTGTGCTCCGTGTCTATAGCTCTGCTTGCTCATCATGCTCCAGGGTGGTTAAGGAACTTTGTGTCACCATCTATTAGTGATTGGAAATAAATCTAGTATTTTAAACACAGAAGATCAAAATAGAAAAGAAAGAAAAAAATATGAAAAATTTCTAAAGTTGTATAATCTTGAAAAACCACAGATGATTCTGAGTTCTTCCCATTGCACTACGTAAATGATATTTTCTTCCTCCACGCATACATTTCCACCTATCTAACTTATCTTTCAAATTTGTTCCTGGGGAATCAGTCATAATTCAAATTCATAAATGATTTAAAAGGAGATTTTAGCTAAAACCTTCAGATACTTTCCAAGTCACTAAGGGGTAACAAAACGATTTGTTTCTGCTTGTTGCTATGGGCTCCCCAGTGAAGCTTCTACAAAAAAATAGGCTTCAGAGGGAAAGAGGATGGAGAGAGACCCACAAACTGGAAAAACGAGCTAATTCTGCAAACAAACTCAGCTGTAGGTAATCTGCACACATCTGGAGAGGGCTAGAGCCGTACAGGTTTGAAAATCCAATATCCAGACTGCCAAGCACATGATGGCTGTGCCGATCTGCACATCGCTGAGAAAAAGGGATGCGGCAGATGCTGATAGTTTGGGAAATCACTCACACCTGAAAAATGAACACCTCTAATGTTTTCCTACATTAATTCAGATCACTTCATATATTAGCTCCCCAGCCTGTGGGCTGAAAGCTCAATGAGAGACTGATGTAAAAAGTGATGATAAATGATGCTGAATGAAAGCAAGGCTTGGCAATCCAGGAGCAGTCGGTGCTGATGCTGGTTTGCATAAGATGATACACATGAGCATGGTAATTTGCTTTGATCTTTCTGAATCCTAGAATGTTTTCCTCAATGTTCACATAAAAAAAAAAGCATAAAAGGAGAGAAGAGCAATTCACTTTCTGTTGTTGTTGTTGTTATTCACTAAATTCTGACAGCTAAGAATTCACCGTAGTTCTTTGAAATCCCTTTAATGAGTTTATGTATGCTGGTGGACAGTAGCAGGACTCCGGGACCCATGGTCACTCTCTCACCACCTGAGCAGGGCCAGCCCTGCAAACCCCCCTGGATGGCGGACACAGCGCCTCCCAGCCAATTTCATTTATATCGTGGCGTCCCCACGATCCCCACATGAGCGCCACATCTCCAGGTACTTCCTTCATTCTGCCTGAGAAAACCCTGCTTGGCTGGTGAAGGGGCCAGCCCCAGGGCAAGGGCGGGAATCCAGCTGGAACCCAAGGCCCTCTTTGTACTGTCAAATCCCCGCTCTCCACACACACCCAGCTCCCTGTCACTAGTTGCAGTCAGGGACAGTCCTGGGGTGAATCAGGGGGCTGCCCCAGGCTGGCTTCCTGCTCAGAACAGTCCTGGAGGCCCAGCTTTAGCTGATTTCACCTGCATCCCAAACGACACCCACCACGAGAAGAAAACAGCTGCTGGAAAGCATGGGACAGCGCAGCTGGGGCCCTCTCTGTGGGTCACTGCCACACAGCCAACCACGCTCGAATCAGTCTGATTTGTCTTGAGTCTTTCAAGAGAAACAGAGACAAGGTTCACACAGCTTTTATGACAGTGTATCGTAATGTTATGTTGTTAATTATCAGTCATTGCTAGCTTCTTCCTGTTCCTAAGTTATAAAATAAACTTTACATAGTTGTGTACGTGCAGGAAAACGTGGAACAGGCAGGGTTTGGTGCTCTGCAATTCCAGACATTCACTGGGTGTCTTGGAGCTACTGTAATAGAAAAAAAAAAAATTCAATCTGTAGAATACTGTATAATTTACAAAGTACCTACGCTACCTGGCTGCACTTTATATTCACAGCAGTGCTGCGTGAAGGAGGAGGGCAGGGGTTATTATCCTGTCTGGAGATTTTACAGTCCAGTGGAGGAGATAACACCTTAACTGGGCCCAGATATAATCTGCTCTAAATTTTATTTTACCCAAAATGGCACACTCCTGCTTTCTTCTGATCCATGTCTTCATTCTTGATTGACCAGCTCCTAATTATTTCAAAATGGGCTTGAAAAAGCTTGTGTGGGTCCCGCCTCACACATTGAGACATCCGGGAGAGGAGGATGGGCCTCTTGGACGGGGGATGCCTCCCAAGGCTGTTGCAAAGCACACTTAACTTCTATTATTTGGCAGAATTTCCATATTTCACTTATCTTGAATGATCTGCCCAGGTGGTTTCAAGGGAGTCCATGTGACTCCAGGGTCTCCTGTGAGCTCTTCCATTTCCTGGGCACCAAAGTGGCATTGGAAAGAGCCCTGCCATTCACAGGGAGAGCTTAGTTTGAAGCTTCTCCATGTTTCCCTGTTGCCATTTTACGTAGATAAAATGTGTTTTATTAGTGGCACCAGATATTTATAAACTAGCAATATTTTAAATGATAAGGTGATAGTACTCTTTCTAATTTTAGTTATGTGAAAAACTGGAGTCCTCCAAAAACTACCCACCCCCAAGAAAAGTCATCCTGATCATTTTGTAGCTCCTACATGGCCACAAACCCCATTGTCTATCCACAGTGCCTCCAGGCTATTGGCACCAGGAGAAGGATGTCCTTGTTAAAATAAATTCCACATGATTAAGTTGCTGTTTCATTTTTTTAAAATTATAATCTCAAGATATTTTCTTAGATTTTGTAGGCTCTCTGGAAGAACATTTCATTTTTATGCACTTATAATGAAAAATAGTTTGTATTAAATTTACCCTTAACTTTGCCCTTTACAGCATTGCATAAATATGCAAAACACATTTAAAAGAAAGTACTTAAAACTTGAAGTTTGGAAGCATATTTTTAAATGTAAATATTTTAGCCCAACTCAGTTCCAATCCTTCTGACTTGGTCTGCCTTTTCCCTTTCCAATGTAGGTCCCTGAAGTGAGGTTTACAGGTCCTTGGTTCAGTTGATTTTCACACACTTGAACAGAGAAAGCTATCTGGCTGAGCATGAAAAGAGTATTTTCCCCTCTGCTCACATATCTTTAAAAATGAAAATGATTTGCCTCTGGTTCTATTCCATTTCACTTCACATTTCCCATCTCTTTCCTTTCCCCTTACACATCAAAAATAATTTTAGAAGATTAGAAATCGAGCTTAAAGAGTTGAAATTCAAAACAGAGTATTTCAGAAGGCACACACACTTGCATAAGTGTTCTAAATATCATTTTCCTGGTACCTTCGGTCCATACCCTCTGCCCACCTTAGCCGGGGGTGTTCTGGGATCACTGTGCAGCCTGCACCTGTGCTCTTGTGGATGCTGCAGAAATGACAAATGCCCCTGGCCACCCCTGTCCAACGCTGAGCTGTGAACCCTGAGTGCTCTGTAGGCCCAGCAGCCTGGCCCTGCCCAGTCTGGACTGGGGAGCCTCCTGCAGCACCCCTCTCTGAGCCTTCCCCTGCCTCTGTCTTCTGCCCTTTGATTCCCTCCATTCCACTTTCTCCTTCTCCTTCCCTCAGTCATCCCTGTCCTGGTTCCGGGCCTCACCATCTGCCCCTGACCGGTCCCTCCAGTCCTGCTCCCAGGCTGCCTCAGGCCCCTCTGCCCTGGCACCTGCACCCTCCTTGCACATTGAGATTCAAGCAGCACACACTACTCCTGCAGCCCCCTGGTCCCCAAGGCTCAAAGTGGCTCACAGGACAAGATCCCAACTTGTCCTGGCACATGGCACTGCAGGCTGTGACCCCTCAGGTCCACTCTGCACAAGTGGCATGCACCTGGCGGACCTGTGCTCCGAAGTCCCCTGGGATTTCCCACGCAGACACGGCCAGCCCTCTGCCCTCTCACCTCCTGCCGTCCGGTTGTGATCATCTCCCATACCCCGCGCACCACTGATCTTAGAAATGGGTGGGTTCCCTCCTCAGTCTTCTCTCCCCATTCCGGGCAGGATCCCTCACCCTCTCTAACGCCCCCCTTTCCCTGGAAGCACAGACAACTCGACTCCCTTGGGGTACCTGGGCGTGGCCCTCTCCACCTATGCCCCTCACTCACTTCTTGGTGAAGCGCATCACATAGAGCACCTTGGTTGCTTGGGCTTCTCATCGATACCTGTTTGGCTTTTCAACCTCCTTTGGCCACCTGTTCCCATGGGTACACTTCCCAACCCCTCTGTGCCGTCACAGTCCAACTGACACCACCACCACCTTCCCAGCCTACTGCCCTCTCTGCCCTATTGGGTCTGCACATGCCCTGATTGAACACATATTCAATTCCCCCAAGACGTGCAGTCTTTGAAACATTCCCACTTCCTTCCACCCCTCTCCAGCTGTGATCTCCTTATCCTGGGGTCCCTTCCCTGCTAGTGTGCTCCCACTGATACCCAGCTGGACTTCACCATCTGTCACTTTTATGACCCTCACCTGATTTGACACCTTCCCTACCCTTAGTCTTCATCACCTCATCCCTAAAGGAAACCTTATTTTGGTGACGATGACTACATGGAAATGCCTGGAAAGACTGGGGGTGACAAAGACCAGGAGGAGAAACACACAACCGTGCCCACTCGTACCATTTATGCTTCTGACGACAGCCTTCACGTGCACCCTCATTGTCTACCAATGCTGCTGTCTTTCTTCCTAGTAAGTTGTTCTTAAAGCAAGGATATCACATGTTTTTCTCTTTAAACCACTAACTTCTCCTGCTCTCTATTTGATGACATTGATTCTTATTTAACAGAGAAAACACAAAATCATCATCAGGGTCCCTCTGCACCTAATCAGGATGGACCTTCCAGCCTCCTCCTGGCCCCTGCCCTCCTCCAGCCACGCACTCCCCTTTCTGCTGTCTCGTGTACCATCCGTTTTCCCTTCCTCCTGGCTTTTCCCATAAGTATGTTCCAGTGTCTCCTATATTTAAAAAACTCTTGTCCTCAAAACCGTTTCAGCTTCTCTTCTCTTTTCTTTTCCCTTTTACAGCAAAACTTCAGACATGTCCTCATTGTCTCAACTTCCTTACCCCCCTTCTCTTTGAATCAGATTTGGGGCCCATAATTGCATAATAAAACACCTCGTCCAAGGTCATCAGTCAATTACATGCTGTCAATCCAATGATCAATTCTGTTTTCATTTTATTCTGACATGGGTGGTTACGTGTTGTTTTAGTTTAAATATGTTCTGACATGGTACTGGGAAGTCACGTATTGTAGATTTTCTTCCTATCTCATGGCTTATTCCTTAAAACCCTTATAACATACTTTGCCTCTTCCTAACCCTAAGTACTGAAGTATTTAGTACTCCTTTCTCTGTGTGATCCCTACTAACACACTTTGTAAGCCCATACCCACTACTGAGGGTTAAATACCACCATTAGATAAACAACTCCCAACTTTTACATTTCAACATCCCACCTCCACCCTAAATAATAATTCAGACACCTCCACAGTGACATCCAATAGTCATCTAAAGAGACACCCTGGCAAGCCAGGCATGTGATAGGTTCAGTGAATCTCCATCCCAGCCAATGCGTTTGGTAGGATCTAAGGTCTGCCCAAGATTCCCTTTCAACCTGGCCCAGAGTCCATGAAGAAACCCAGTTCTGGCCACTGGCACCTTCAAAACTTAGAGAGGAACCAACTGCACTAGGTTCCACCTCTTCTCTACCTTCCACCTTTTACAGATAATTTCCTTCCCTGAAGCCCGTCTTAGTCAGCATTTTTGCCACTGTAAGCAGAAGACCTAAAAAGAGCAACGTGGTTCCAGAGTTCTCTGTCCGTGGCTGGCTGGCTGGCTCCATAGCCCTGGGTCCAAGGTGAGGCAGAGCATCATGGCAGGAGGGAGTGGCAGAGGAAAGCAGCTCGGGTCCTGAGGGCCAGGAAGGAGAGAAAGAGAGAGACAGACAGACACACCTCTGCTCCCCAGGAATAAAATATAAACCCCAGTGGCACATTCCCAGGGACCTACTCCTTCCAGCCACAGCTAGCCTGCCTACGTTACTGCCCTGCTGATCCATGACATGAACAATGCACTGATTGGGTTGAGGCTCCCCCAATCCAAGCACTTCACCTGTAAACTTTCTTGCATTGTCTCACACATGATATTTTGGGGGACGCCTCATATCTAAACCATAACAATGCCTTACTTGACCACCCAGCCTCTGAGAAAGAGAGTTAATTCCTGTTCTCCAGCAGGACAACTGAGACCCAAGTCATTTAAGGTGCTGGCAACGCCATGCAGCTCTTCAGAGAAATGGCAGAAGAAGTAAGTGTCCCTGGGTCTGTCTCC
The DNA here is from genome assembly GCF_047511675.1 of Marmota flaviventris. Lineage (NCBI taxonomy): Eukaryota > Metazoa > Chordata > Mammalia > Rodentia > Sciuridae > Marmota > Marmota flaviventris. Next base: position 175,677,343 of record NC_092500.1, read on the forward strand.
AAGCCCAGGGTTCTTCCCTCCATTGCCCAGCGTCACGTTGGGGAGAAAGAACAAGAGCCCACAGGGTAGAGAACGTCATCCTGCTAAACCACGACATGGTAAACCAAGGGACATCCATTCCCTGACCTCCCACACCAAAGCCAACTACCCAGCCCCGTCTTCACCAGGGAAACTTATTCCCCTAGGATGAAGCAACGCTCAGAACGCTGGGGCCTCACAGAGTGGCCCATGAGTTGGGAAGGCTACCATCTTTGGGCTTCAAGTTTACCCAGCAGTGGGAGGAGGTGGGGTAGACGGACGAGAGCTCTCTCTGGTCCTCAAAGCCTTCCTGTCCAACCTGGGCCTCTAGCTCTGAGTCTCTCGGGCATTCGACGAAGGCATGTGCTCTCTGTCCTCACTGACCTGCAAGGTCCCACACGCTCTGTTCTAACACTCTCATCCCCCCTGTTCTCACCCAGGTCCTCCACCACTTGAGCAATCGCCCCTTATGTCTGGAAGCCCCTTCCCCACAGGCCAACTGCCTGGACTCTTCCCTGCATGCTAGCTTCTGCTCAGAGGTCATGCTCACATCCCCTCTCGATCCTCCTCCCACTCATTTTCTTCTTCCTCTCATTGATGCTGCCTTAACTTATCCATCTGTGTTTACTTCTTATTGACTTTTTATATTATTTTGTGAACAGAGAAACTTTTCCTTTTATTCCCAGCTGTTTCTTGGTGTCATTTCAGTAGTTTTTCAGTATGTATATGTGGAACAGATGTTATGTTAAGCCATGGCCCCCACAAACCCCTGCACTGGGCAGTATTTATACAACTTAAGGCAGAACTGAGTGTATGAGTCAGAAATGAGGAAAGAATATAAGCAGGGGAGGCCCTGTTACAAAAGTATTGCATTAATTCACCAGTAGGTTAATCACAAGCAAAATTAGAGCAAAGAAGTAAAAATGTCAAAAGAAGTTAGTATTTTTAAATAGCAGAAGATAATTTTTGGTTATTTTTTTAAAAACTTCATAACACCCCTTCCAAACTGAGAAGATCAAAATATACAGAACAACAACAAGAAAAACAAAACAAAACAACAACAACAACAAAAAACGAAGTTTTCTGTCTTTGGTGAGGAAGGAACGGGCCACAGCTCACAGCTCACAGCTCACAACTCTGATGTCTGCCTTCCAATGCTGGGAAATGTGGGCCCCAGGAAAATAATTCTGAGACAGCATACACATCTTCAAACCTCAGGGAGAATGCACAAGTTTTCTTAAAACTAAGGGCCCGAATCCTAAAATTGATGGATGTTGGTTAGAAATCATCATTGTGGTCTTCAAGGACCACAAAAGCAATTTGTGTAGATTTTGTTCAGATGGGGTCAGGGAGGTGTGGGGGGTGGACTTGGAGAACTTGTTCCACCAGCAGTTTCCAATTCTGAGATATCAGCATCTTCCTCCAGGGGTTTTGCTGTAAACTTTGCCAATTTCTTTAATGCCAAGTCCTAAGGAGATTTTCGTTCATGTCAACAACTATTAGACATTTCATATAAATTATTAGTGAATTGCCCAGGTCGATGCTGTGCATGTGTTGACAGCGCTCCCTGTGCCTGTGTTCTGAGTGGACCTCAGTGCTTCCACTCAAGTCATGCAAAAATGAGAAGTGGGCACAGAGGAAACCCTTGGAGACCTATCCATGGACTCTGAGAGATAACCAAACCCATCAGTGCATAAATAAATAAAGGAGAAAATACTCCTAGGGAAAAAGCAGAAGAATTCTGTCCAAAGTTTATTTTCAAAAGAAATATAAGAGAAATTATAAAAATTATGATTCGTGAAAGGAACTCTTCGGCAAATATTAGAAAGTCTCAAAAAAGAGATACAAGGCTTCAGATGCACCAAGGGAAAAATGAAACTTAATAAATAAAATTAAAAGGTGAGCTGGCAAAGCACAGGTGAGTTGGAGCACAATCCTGCTGCAGTCATGGAAATGAAAGGGTGCGGGTGACAACCCTGAGGGTGGAGAGGTTTGGGAAGCTGAAATGATGTCATGGGAACCGGTAACCCATAGCGGTGGCAGTGTTTAAAAATCTGATCCTTTGGAAGATAAGGGAGGGCGAAGTCTCAATTTTCCCAAGCACCCAGTAAAACAATGGCACAGACAGAAGTTTGGAGGTACAGCGAATGAGACTTTCTGAAATTGTTTGCATCTTACAGGGAAAGAACACACAATATTGCAATTCCTCAGGAAATTTGGATACAAAATCACTGTTTGTATGGGAGACATTTTGCCATTAGACCATGTTGATTGGATGTAACTGAGCACTCATCAGAAGAGGAGAGTGGGACACAGGCTCACACAGGGAGGATCGGGTGACACAGAAGGGGAGGCAGCTATTCACAAGCCAAGGAGAGAGGCCCCCGGGAAAGCCGCGCAGCAGACACCTGGCCCTGGCTCCCAGGATCCTGGGGGTGTGCCGCTCTCCCCAGGCCACCTGGTCCTGCTAGTTGCCTGGCTTGGCGGCCGCCTAGGACAACCAGCGGCCAGCCTGCATTTAGAGCAAAGCTGGAGCCCTGCCCTGCGCTGGGTCCAGCCTTGGAGTCTGTCTCTGCTGGCAATTCCGCTCTCTCTGGATGCTGTCCACTTCGGCAGTAGCGCCCTGTCGTGGAGACTCATGAAGTGCCTGGTCTGGTGAGTCCAGAAGTCATATCGCAGTCTGATGTCGACTCCTGCTTTGTGTTTTCAACATATTTTTTTTTTCTTTTAGGATGCTTTGTAATTGGTGATGAAGTACAACGTGAAGTGTTGCAGAGAAAGGGCTGAGGCTCGGTCTTCCTGAGCAAAGCTTCTTGTACCTGGGCGAGGTGGGCTGTGACTCGTCTGCTAGAGCTGTAGCTGTCAGGGCCTGAGAGTGGCTCCGCGGTCCTTGTCCTCTTCTCCCTGTTGTCTTTGGGTCTCCCTCGGGGCTCCATCACGTCTCTTCATCTGTGATGCTCCAGTCACTGCCGGGGATCACTGCTGATGGAGTGGTGGTCCCGAGGCGGGGCCAACTGAGGTTGGGTCATAGTTTTTCAGCAGCTGTGACCCCAACCAGGCAGGGCTTCTAGTTATAAGCCACATGCAAGGGGTTTCTAATCTCTTGCAGTTTCTAATCTCATGATGTAGTCGATGTTCAGTCTCCACTGATATCAGTTGCCATTCAGATCCTGCAAATGAGCTCCACTGGTGGATCCCCATATCCTCCTGCCTCTCGGGTATCCATGGTGGTGATTTGCCCTGTGACCTCATTTTTCTGATAATCTATGAAGATTTGCTGATTTCCAGATTGTTCAACTATGCTTGTGTGTGTGTGTGTGTATGTGTAATTGTGCGTTTGTGTGTCTGTGTGTGAGTGTGTGCACAGGAGTGCTGATGATCGATGAAGACTTGCTGGTTCTCACTCTGTGTGTGTATGTGTGCACGCAACACCCATCCAAGGGAGTGATGACATCTAAGCTATTTGTTCTTCAAACCATAAGCTGATCATTCAGAAAGGTACTTTTAAATTGCATCTGACTAATATTAATCTGGGTCTTCCTGCTGCTACCAAACCAGGTGAAAGGCTGAAACTGAAGACAGGAAAACTGGCTTATGGTATTGGGGTGTTGGGAACACAGGGGGGAATCAGCGCCATGGGGCACATCTTCAGAGTCTGCTGCACAGGGGAGCCTCACTGTTACTGAGAACAGCGAACCTGTATGCAGGCAGCCACAGCCCTCTCCTTTCATCTGGACCTGGGGCTCATTCTCTGCAAATCCAACCCTGGGAGTTTCTGAAGCAAGGGCTGCAACCTGAATGCAGCATGGAATTACCTGGAGATGTTACAAAGCCCTGATGCCTGTTGTCGCTTTGTTGCATAAATCCACAATTAATTCAGGATGTCTGGTGTCAGCGCAGTTGACAGCTCCTCCAGTAGGCCCATCTTCAGCTCAGGATGACATTTGCTGTTCTGAAACCTCCGAGGTACCAATCTAGATCACAGTAAGGGTTCACCAAGCACTAGGCTTGATTTCTTACAGAAGTGGCAAAGTGTGCCATCTATCCTCCCAGAGATACACACGGTTCTTGAGTGGAAACAAAAACAATGCATAAGCCAAGTCTCTGGTACAGTTTTTGGGTATTTTCATCTTGGTGCAGTTTTTGAGATGAACATGGAGAGCCTGCATCTCAGCCACAGGGAGAGTGAGCAAGAACGCAAGTGCACGTGGCCATCGAGCTTGCTCAAAGGCTTGCCCCACGAGAGCAGCATTCCCCTAGCTATTCCATTATTGTTGTTCCCTTCTAATATCCTATCGACCAGCTTTTCACCGTGATCTCTTGGTCTTCTGACATCTGAAAATAAATCGTGATAGAAATTAGGATCCCCAGAAGTGTTGCCGTGTCAGTTCAGACCTAAGTAATAATAGAACCCTGTCCACATTCCTTTGAGGCCACTGAAAATAAGAGTTTCCCAAATGCTTCCCTAATGGCTGTCAGTTGTCATTGATATCACACTCTGAGTCTTCTCTGTCGAAACTAATCATCCACCCTATGCAGCAAATGCCATGCCTTCTCCACCACTGCTCAGTATCTGGAACAAAAGCCCTGCCCCGCCCTCCCCTCGCGGTCAAGGGTGCACAGAGGGTATTCACAAGAATGGAGCCAGAGCAGGGCTCCTGGTCAATGGATTTGGTAGACGCCATGTGAACAAAGTCCCATGGGTTATTTGTTGATGAGTCTCTGAAACCTCTGAACTCTAATGTGCATGGTGAACCCTCCGAGATAGTCACACGGTGTTCACTGTCTCTTCAGGTTACTCATCCTGGAACTGATGATGGGTTCATAATCTCACAAACTCATGAGCACTTTTAAAACTCTCTCCTTTCTACTGTATGTGACGGCATGAATGTTCCCTTTACCTAGGCACAAGACAGTAGAGGGTCAAGATGAAGGCTAGCTTGGGCATCGTAAATCCATACTGAAGGCATGCAGACAGGGAAGAGCTGAGAAGCCATGGGCTCATCATCATGGACAGCCCTGTGATGCCCAGAAGTGCCCTCTGCCCTGCAGGATGCAGGTGCACCACCTCCAGGCCCCATGAACCATCGATTCTCCTGTCCTGCAAGAGGGACTTCCTACAGCAGCAAGGCCTTCCATCAAACTGGGCAGATGGGTGGCCTGGCTCCTCGGTTCACCCATGACTAAATTAGTGCAGGAAAGGGTTTGCATACCCCCACATCAATGTCTGTGGTTAATGAAACCATTTTTATCGTTAATTATCTGTGTTTACAAGTTGAAAATCGATCTATTTTAATGCATAATCTAGTGCAAGTGTGTGTGTGTGTGTGTTTGTGTGTGTATTTAATAAACTTCCTAAAATCTATGGGTTGCATTGAAAATGAATTCCTCGTTAGGTATTTAATCAAGGTTCAAAAACATGCCTAAGAAGTCAAAGCAGTAATAAGTCCATTTAAAGCCACTGAAGATCAACTGGGTAAATAACTGTAATAAAATGCTATATTAATGCATCTTATTTATATACAAAATGTAAATGATAAATGGCACATTTCATAATCAGTGGATTAAGCTTAGAACATTATTAGATATGATTAGACAGTCAATAATTTAGTAAGTGAAAATGAGCTAAAAGCAGGTATAATTTCCAGGAGCAATATCTGGAAGGTCCATAGTTACTGTCGATTTGATGAGAAAGTCCTTTAGATTTCGGTCGTGTGGGTGGAAATTCAATGGGATGCAGAGTGACGCCCTGCATGCACAGTTGGCTAAGTAAGTTCTTTCTCCTCTTGATCCTTCTCTGTTACAAGCAGGAGATTAAAACTGGGATGAAGATGCTTGTGGCTTTTAGAAATGTTTTGTGCATTCAAATGACTGGTCATGAGCACTGTGCATTTGCATCTTATAAAGAAGAGTCCCCACAGTCCTTCATTCACCCTTCACATTGGGTATTTCCTTCTAAGAGCCCACCAAACTCCGTCCTGGACCAATTTCAGGACCCTGCTGCCTGAGGGGCTGCAAGGGGCTGTTTTAGAAAAACTTCTGTGCTCACTTATGCCCTTTTAAGCCCCTGACTGATCTACATACTTTGCTCTGAGACTCAGAAATTATAGAACTTATCCTGATTCTGCTACATGTCCCCTCCTGGGCCAGTCCCATGCTGAAACCTTGAACTCCAAGATTACGTATATATGGTCAGACTGTTGGAACACATTCTTACCAATAAAAATCCAACATGCTGAATATCTTTTGGCAGTGACAGAATACCCATCCATGTTATGCCTGTTCCTTCTGCCCAAGATTCCTGCAAGTTGAATGTGCATTAACACATCCATGAACACGTATGTGCACACATACCCCCCCCCACACACACACACACCCTACACACAAATGCTCACATACAGGAGTATCAAATAATTTATTGAATTATTTTTGTGATCTATGGGTATGACATTTCTGTCTTTTAAAACATTCCTCTTTGTCTCCATAACTTCCCTCTTATGCAGAGTTTTTATTTTGCTTGCACCCCAGACAGTACAATTTAAAGGTAATGTGAAGGGTAAGAAAAAATATAGTTTGACAAATAACTAAGCTGCAACATAATAATCTGATATCTGAGCTTCTATCTGTCAGATGCAATCCTAAGTAAAAGACAGAGGAGGCAAGGGATTGCTTTTTAAGGAAATTAAATTAGTATCTGGAGACTCTTTCAAAAGTGTGACTGCAAAGGGCAAAGATGGGTATGAGCTCTCCAGAGTTGAGCGGGCTCCCTGAGTGAGGCTGGGCGAGCAGATCAGGGCGAGGTGATCCTCTCAGGTCTCAGCTGGGATCCTGCTGGGTCTGGAAGTAAGCTCCTCTGAGCACCAGCCTTGCTCAGTGCCCCAGAGCAGCTGAGCAGGCTGTGACTCAAGCTCTTTAAGGTGATTCACTCCTTCGCTGTTCCACCCCAGGCTCTCTGGAGCTGCATGCAATGCTCTCTTCCGAGCCTTAAGGGTTTGCTTGTGATAATTAAGACAGCAACTAGCACAACATTTTTAGGCATCTGCCATACAAATAGCTCTGGAGGCGATGGCTGTGGATGTCTCGAGGTTCTGTGCATTTTCTCAGTGGGCCAAATGTCAAGACAGAGAGGAAGAAAGTTCTGAATTCATTGGCACAAAAGGAGAAAAAAAAATCTGCAACCCTTGCAATGGAGAAACGGAGATCTGATAAAGAGAACGAAGTGACAGAAGATGTGGAATCGGCTCTTTTGTTTGTTGGTGTTACAGGCGTTTTGCCATGCCAACATAGTTAATAAATTTGAATGTACTTCTTCCAAAGTCTCGGAGTTAAAGAAATTTGTAGAGTAAGAGTCTTACCAAGTGGCATTTGGCATTTTGTTCTGTTCCGTGCTGTTTATGCAAAAGTCAATGGATATTTAACCTTTGAGAAACCTGCATTAAATCAATACTACATTAGTGTTTTAATGCCATTAGCTCAATAGCCACATGCCCAGGTATTCTCTCCATTCAGAAATTCAGGAATCAGTAAATAAAAATGAAATAATTAGCAATGAATACCTGCTACTCACATTTACGTATTCAAGATCATCCCTTTTCATTCAAGCCTGGACATGTCTGCCTGTCATGCAAGAAGTGTAAGCCCACATTCCACACATTGCATAGTAATGGGGCTCTCCTGATGACCTCACATGTTTCCATGGCAGCAAATTCCTCTGGAAATAGCACAGCACTTTGATTTATAGTTGGTCAAAGACAGACTTTTGAATCACACACATTAGAAGGCCAGTTTCAAAAGAAATTCTTTGGACGAGAATTTCGCAATGCAAGATTATGAGTAACTTGGTATTTATATTTTTAATGATTATTCATCTCTCCTTCTGAATTTGAAATAGCGCTTTCATCAGTCAAATGCCTAGCAATTAGAATATTTACAAGGAAAGCAGACATTCCCACCAGGATGGAGGAATGCAGCTTGGGCATCTCTGCACCATTACAGCTCCGTTCCCAGCTGCCCCCATGTGTCTCCTTTTGCTGGGCTATTAGCAGATACCATGGACTGAGAGGCTTCGGCAGAGATTTATTTTCTCACAGTTCTGGAGGCTGACAGTCCAAGGTCCACAACTGAGCATTTCTGCTTCCTGGTGAGGATGTCTTCTTGGTTCACAGTGTGTTTGCATAGTGGGGAGAGAGTTCCGGAGCCTCTTCTGAAGACCCTTGATGCTATTGAATCAGAGCCCCATCCTTAGGACCTCAACCTCAATCATGTTCTTAGAGGCCCCCATCTCCAAATGAGCCCCACCAGAGGGGAGAGCACCAACACACACATTCTGCAGGGACATAAACAACAACCCAAAACTCCATGGCCCGTCTGCTCCATCCTGCCAAGGCCCGAGCACCTCTGTGTCCATCTCTAACAGAGGGGCTTTGCCAAACATGTCAAGTGGCATGTTTGGTCCCTGAGAATCGCATCTCATGACCAGTCATTTCACTGAACCAAAATCATTTTTAACTGCAGTAAAGCAGTAACGAACTAGAAAATAATATTGATAGACATAAATCATATGTATTTTGTAAAACCCCTCTTCTTCCGTAAGCCCTGGGAGGAGGTAAAGGATGTGCGTGTTCTTGGACCTGAGGGATCTTCCAGGCTGAGCCTGAGGAATGGGCGGGGGACTGGAAGCTCCAGCTGTCCCACTGCCCTTGGTGGCATTCCCAGCTCCCTGCCTGCTTTGCTCAGGGGATCTAGGAGGACTGGTATTGTTACTTCAGGCACAGAGATGAGGAGAGGGACACAGGAACCAGCCTTGTAGCCTCCCAACAAGGTCAAACACTTTAACTCAGAATCCCGCTGGATCGCCTAAAATATTGAAGTCTGTCTGTAGACAGACACTGAAAGGTAGAGTCTTGTTGGAATTGTGTTGCCCACAGTACCATGAGGTGGCAAGGTGTGGCCATAATACCACCTGTGCCTTTAGTTCAGTGCCATGATCTGCAGGGTGATGGGCTGGGCCCCGCAGAGCTCAGGAGTCAGGGCAGGTGCTCCTAAGCTCAAGATGGCAGTGCCATCAGAGCCCTGGTATCAACCACAACCCAACCTGCATGTCGGTTCTCTCCACTGGCTCTGAAGCTGGAACCACCCCTGGGCCATCTTTGCAGCTCCTTGGAGCTGCAGGACTTGGAGGACACTCGTTCCAAACAGAAACCTTTCATCAAAATCAAAAATGCAACACAGGGGTGACCTCTATCAATTAGCGCTGCAACAGGAGAGATCTCACTGTGGTGTCTTCACTTGTCCTGCAGTTTCCTCTGACAGCTTGACACACTGAGAACCAGGACTGAATCGCCATTTCTTCAGTCCAGGAGGATGTCTTGGCAGGATTTTGCTTCTTGCTGTGGTGGTTCTTGTCCTTAAAGATCTTCCTTTATCACTTTAATCTGGAGAAAACCCAACTGAACACCCTTGCAATTATTAGGGAAAATTATACATGAAACAACAAACTTTCTAAAAGCATTTATTTTCCTATGTGTATGAGTTAATTTCAATCAAAGAAGTGCATGTTGCAGCAGAATGGACAGTTTTAGGGAATAATGGTGTGATAGGAGCACATTCCCTTAAAACGCATATGTTGGAATTTTAATCCCTCAGTGCAGCTGGTGGGGAGGTGGGGACCAGTGAGGCCTTCAGGAGATGGAGCTCTTGTGAATGGATTAAGGCCTTTCTCACAGGAATGCCTTAACTATTGTGGCCCTCTTTTATCCCTTCTCCACAGCAAACTTCTGCTTTCTGCCACAAGCTGAAGCAATATAAGGCCCTCACTTGATATGACCCCACAATCTTGAACTCTGCATTCTACAGAACCACAAGACAAAGGATACCTTTGTGGTCTAAAGCGCCCGGTCTTGGGTATTCTGTTATAGCAACAGAAAACCAATTAGGATACAGAGAGTGAGAAAGTCTAGAAACAGCAAGTAATGGAAAGACCACCATTGCCCTGCGGACATAATCTGCGCTCATTTAGGGTATCTTCCCAGCTGTTAGGACTCACACACAGGTGTGCTCACACCAGACACACACATATACCTGCTTCTTCCCTCAGGGTCTCACACTTAGCATCTTCAGTGTGTACATTCATGACCACCTTACCCTTGGCTCTTCTCTCCCCCATTTTAAATTTTATCTTCCGCTTAGGTTCAACCCCCTGCATGAATCTCTCCTGATAGCTCAGCTTACACCCCAGCCCCAAGAGAGAGATCATTGTCTGATCTGGTCTCAACCTGAAGTCCCTCTAGACAAAGGCCTCAAACCTGCAGCCTGAGCCCCCTCCTTGGTAGGAGTGAAGATGAGATTCAGCATGGAGTGCAACATTCCTGAAGGCCAAGCACATGCACATCATAAAGACCCTGAACGCTCTGGGAAGGACTCTCAACCTCGAGCAGTTACCAAGTCAGACCCAAACTTCTTGGATTGCTATGGCAGAGTTTCCAGAAACAGGCAGAGCTCCTCACCACCTCAGCAAGTATGTGAAGGAACCCGGGAGGGTCACTGAGCAGGAGAGGGAATAAGGACAGATGGGGATCTTGCTGGGCAGAGGAGGAGCCCCCTGCTCAGTCCCTCTGGATGCAGAGGGTGTGCCAAGACCAGGCAGCCTCTGCCTTCCCCTCCGTGGGACGAGCCACAGGAGCCGACTTGCTTCCACACTTCCTGGCTTTGCTCTTCAGTGGTTCCAGCCTGCTGGGGCGACTCTCCTCACACGGTTCCGCCCCATCAGGTCACCTCACTCCTGAACATGGTCAGGGCCTCCTCATCTCCACTTCCTTGCTTCCTCCTCCTTCATGGGTACAGTCTGCTGCCTTCATTACAAACAAGAGTCTTCAGGTCCCTGGGTCCCCGTCATTCTGGTTTGGTGGCTGGTCTGGAGTGTCCCCCAAGGCTCCTGTGTCCCCAGTGCAGCAGTGTTCAGAGGTGGTGCTCTAGGGAGCTGGCTGGATCATGGGGGCTCTGATCTCACCAGTGACGGGCCCCTTGATGCTCTGATAATTGACAGCACTACGGAGAGGCCGTGGGGACTGTCGCAGGAGTGACCTAGTTGGAGGAAGGGAACCTCTTGTCCTGGGTCCCCTCCCTGCTCTCTCCCCGCTTCGAGGCCACATTCCTCTGCCATGCCCTTCCATCCTGGTGCCCCTGCCCCTTGACAGAACTAAAAGCAATGATCCAGCAGACCACGGACTCAAACCTCAGACCCCATGAGCAAAAATAAGTCTTTACTCCTCTAAGTTGGTATTCTCAGGGTTCATCACAGGGAGGAAAAGCTGACACAGGCTTGTTTTACTACACTCCTATTTTCAAGATTAGGGTTCAAGACCCCTTATTGATAAGGTCCATTTATTGTCATTTTTCCAAAAACCAATCTGCTCCATGGGCAGGCTGAAGAGGGAGAAGCAAGCTCTTTTATGTCCCTACCTGAACACACCATGTTCCGGATCCTCTTTATCCCACACGACTGTTGCAATGCCTCTGAACCCCTTCCCTGCCATCACTTACAGGCTGCCTGGGGACCCATGAGACAAGATCCCCAAATTCCACATGCTTGTTTCTGAAGCTTCAAAGGGAGAGGAAGAAGAATACACCTGGAAGGTATGTGAGGAATTAATGGGTGAAAACCTCCCCCAAATGACAGAAAACGTGCACCTAAGACCTAAGGAGCAGGGTGGACCTACGACCTAGCAACCTCTTCCCCCAGGATTTTGTTCTCAGAGCTGATTAGAAGTTTGGTCACTTACAATATGAAATCCTCCTAAGTTGCTGGTGAATGAGCAGCTTGTTGGCGAATACTCGTTGGTAGACCACTTCAGATAGCAGGGCAAGATGTAGAAAGGCCAAGAACCAACGTCATCTACTGCAAGGGCAGACAGAGGCCACCCTCCTCCCTGCTAAGAGGGGAGAGGACCCTGGAAAGGAGCCATCGGGGGTTTCAGGATTTCCTGTGGATCAGAGGCTACCTAGGCTTTTGTTTCCAAAAATTTAAAAAATAATAATATATCTGATAAAAGAGCAGCAATACCCCAAAGAGAATTGTTTGGTCTCTTTCCTAAAGGACTTCAGATCACAGAGCTAGGGTTAGGACTCAATCCCAGGAGGCTCCAGTCAAGTAGAAAGAAATAGAGACCCCGGAAAAGAGACTTTATTTGAAAAGATTTTTGAGTAGGGGGGCGGGGCCTTGCCCGTGGGAGCACAGTCCACCCTTTGGTCAGCAAGGGACTCTGTGAGCAAGTGGAAGTAGGTCTTCTTGGTAGGGAGGAGGGACAAGGAGAGAAAGACCAGGTCATGCAGGTGTGGAGCAGGGACAATGTGTTCATCCGTCAGGCAGGACTGCTCCCCGGGTCACCAGCCAGCCACCCTAGCAGGCCTGGGCCAGTGTCCATCACTCCAGAGTGGGCCTAGGCTCAGGAGCCTGGGAGATGGCTGAAGCCCACCCAGGGTAGGTCAAGTCAACTTAGTGGGAATTTGTTCCAGATCCATCAACAGAGACAAACAGTTCACTGACCATTTATGAGACACACCACTATAGGAGTCTGGACTTGTCCTTGGTCAATACACAGCCTCCCCAGCCTTATCTAAGCCATTTGGGGAGAGCTGGTTCTTCACTAGAGCTGGTTCTTCATGGTCCTGAAACACCTGAGGGCGGGCCTTTCCAGGCAGAGGGCCGGGTGGAGCTCAGCATTGTCACAGGACCTCATTTTAGATTGTATATGTGGCCCATTTCCTGTTTTAATAGCAGCAGCGAAGATGGCAAAGTGATAGAGGCACAATGAAGTCACAGAATAATGGTTCAGAAACAGGAGTGAACCCCAGTGAGTCCACGAGCTAGCTTGGGTGGACACCAAGTCCCACTGAGCATTGCAAGGAGGCACAGAAGCCAAAGGCAGGATCTTCAGTGAGCTGAGGGTGAACTACTGCTGCTGGTGTGGTTCCTCCCTAGCTGGACCTCGAGTTTTGCCCTGGACCTCATGTTTGTATGGCAGAGTGATTTATCTGATCCAGCCACGGAACCCACCTACTCCACCCACACAAACACACATCTCCAGCTGCCAGAGACGCCAGGCGTAGACAAGCTACGGGCTCCCAGAGGCCAAAGTGGCCAGTGCCCCCGCCCCTCGTTAGTCTGGGATTTCCCTATGCCCTTGGTGAAGCTGGGGACAGCCAGCCTCCGATTCCCGGATTACAGTTTCACAGCAGAATATTCCAGGAGGAGGACTGCTTCCTAATAAAAGTGATGGAAACTCAGTTGCTTTGACATTTAAAGCTAGACTGCACCAAGCTCTGGAATTGTGATAAAGGAGATTCTTGTCTTGGCGGCAAGAGGGATTAAATCAACAAACTGGAAGGGTACGAGAGGAAAGCAGTAATTCTCTTTGATGCCTTCTCAGGCGGCTCCCTTACTAACAGGGGCGTGCATTATTTGCAAAAGTTCTGGGTGTTTCATTTTTCTTAACATAGATGAAGCTTTTTTTAAGAAAAGGAGGCAAAATTTATTACTAGCTTTATTTCTAAACAAAGCAACTCTTCATATCAGGATGGCTTAACATTTGGGGAACTATGGACCATCTCCTCAGAAAAATGAACACACGTGCCCCCCCCCAAAAAAAGTATGTAATTGACAACACATTCAGTCTCCTGGGAATGTCATGCATAGAAACAGGTTTTAAATCCCTCTTCCTACAATATCTACAATCTCTACCCTAATTTTTCATCAGGAACGGTATTGTTTTTAATAAGTTTGATTTTTTAATATTTTGTAGGAAGATGTTGTTATTGTATTTAACAGTTTTTCTTTCAATTGCCAAGCATTTTCACAAATCCATTTATAATCTTCTGAAATCTGCAGATTTCAGCTCTATTTTCAAAAAGAACCCTAGTTCTGGACCAACACTGTGATATGGACTGTGGATCTGGACAGGTCACTTGCCCCCCGCCCCCCACAAGTCCCATTTCCCTGTGTACTAATTGCATTCCTCAGGCTGCAGGGTCTTACTCTGTTTTCCGTTGCTATAACTGAGCACTGCAGGCTTGGCGCTATGGAAAGAGAAGAGGCTTCCTTCACTTATCTTCCTGCAGACTGGGAAGTTCATTCAAGATCAAGCAGCTGCATAGGACGAGGACCTCCTGCTGCGTCATCACCTGGCAGACTGCACCACGCAGCAGAGCGCTAGTTGGAGTGGCCACCAGCACGCAGGGAAGAACGAAGCCAAGTGGGAGAGATAACCTTGTGGACCACAACCTGCTCTTGCAGCATCTGATCCCACCCAGGGAGACCTAGCTCAGCCTCCCTGGGGAAACACTGGCCCATCAAAGGAGTGCCCCAGGACTTAGTCACTCCCAAGGCTCCACCTCAGGACACCGCCACACTGAGGCATGAAGCTTCCCTTCCTGTGAGGTTTGGCAGGGACACGCCCCATGCAAGCCATAGCCCAAGGTCAGACCAAGGGCCAGATGAGGCTGAGAGCATAGGTGCACCATGCGGGTGTGGAAGGCGATGCAGGTGTCTGTCACAGCCAGCGCTAAACAGCATGCCCGCACCTGCCAAGAGCTCCAAAGAGGCCTGCTGAGCAAGCCCCCTGAGAAGACCCTCCTCTTCAGACCTCAGCTCCCTCACCCACGGGAAAGAGGGATCGTTCACTTGACATCTTCAACTCTTGTTGGATTTTTGTTTCATTAAAAATAATCACAATGTATAGCATTTGACTGTTAATAAACAGGCTTAGATCCATTATCTTGTTGGCTGCCACAGTAAAGGTCATGTTGGCTATGTTGATTTAGACCTCTATGTCTGCAATGACAAATGAATGTGAACAACTTCCCAATCTCCTTGTTAATGAAATCTGACCGTATCAATAATAATAACTAATATTGGTGCAAACCATTTTAATTTAGATTCTTTCCTCCTATGGTATTTCTCATACCCCCAGAATGACCCAGGTGGCCTGTGGACAGGTGTTATTGGCATAGTGATTAAAGAGCTAATGGAATGAAGATGGAGCAAGACTCAGGGACTTTCCAGAGTCCCCGTGGCTGACCGATGGATACAGGGGCCAAGATGGGAATTGCTTATTCTAAGTTGGTTTTCTTCTCCTCTACCTCTCCTTGGCACCCACTCTACCCAAGGGCTTGCTGAAGCCAGCAAGTGCCAGGTTTATTTCTCCCTCCTGGGTCTCCACTTCATGCTTAGATTAAAATAAATAAATACTGGGCTGGGGATGTGGCTCAAGCGGTAGCGCGATCGCCTGGCATGCGTGCGGCCTGGGTTCGATCCTCAGCACCACATACAAATGGAGATGTTGTGTCCGCCGAAAACTGAAAAATAAATATTAAAAAAAATTCTCTCTCTCTCTCTTTAATAAATAAATAAATAAATTAAATTAAATAAATACATAGTGGCCATGGTGACTGCTTTTCCTATGACACTGGGATATTGCATCAGGCTGACCTACTCTGGTTTCCTCACCGGAATTTCCATCAAAGTTCTCAGAACTGCCTTCTACCGATATCTTCAAAAGTCCATAAGAGAGCTTGCCCTTAACTTAAAAGAAAAAAAAAAAGCAGTCAGGCATATGTAACTCAGAGTTGTGTGTGTGTGTGTGTGTGTGTGTGTCTGTGTGTGAGAGAGCCAGCAGGTGTGTGTGCACCTGCATGTGTGTCTCTGCGTATGTATATGCTTTGGTCAAGCTTTTCACTGCTGTTGCCAAAAGACCTGACCAGAACAACTGACAGGAGGAAAAGGTGACTTTGGCTCAAGGTTTCAGAGGTTCTGTCCATGTTTGGCAGGATCTACAGGCCTAGGCCTGAGGTAAGGCAGAACATCACGGTGGGAGGGCATGGAGGAGGAAAACAGCTTAGGACCAGGCAGCCAGCAAGCCGAGAGACAGCTCTCTCCACTCACCAGGAACAAAAGATAAACCAAAAGGCATGCCCCCAGGGACCTGCTTCCTCCAGCCGCACCCCACCACGTTATACCTCTCATGATCTCATCATCACCCTCTGAAAATCCCTGCATGGTCTCACACATTACTTTTTGAGGAACATTCATATCTAAACCATAAATATATGTATCCCATTGAATCTACCTATGAGATTTAGATTCTGCTATTTAGTTGTAGGAAATGACAAAAGGTTACACTTGTGACAGGGAAAAAATTTCTTAAAACCTGACGGAAATTGGTACACTTGGCTCTCATAGGAGTCCCTGGCTAAACTGTGCGGCACTTCTGACCCCACCCAGAGACATCTATTTCCTTTCTCCTTTCAAGGCTTGTTGGTCAGATAGTGACTTGGATCTTCCCGCATATAAACTTACGCCCACATTTTTAAGCCCACTGCTCAGTTAATTTCCCGACAGCTGCAACATCAAGCCCCTTCTTTGATCTTCTGAATTAGCTTTATAAACAAAACAAAGTGGGAGGGGAGAAGAGCTCATTAGCCTGGGGATGAAGTCTGAATCTCTGTAGCAAAGCTTCCTTAAAATGACTCCAGTGGCCAATTGCCGTGATCAGTATACTATCAGAACGTTTAGTGCACCTGGGGGCCAAAGTGTCTTTCAAAGGGCCATGGACATTTTCTCTCCTACTACAAATGCCAGAGGCCGTTCCCAGCTGAAGACTGTGAAATGGAGACCTTCTCTCCGGGGCTCCAGGCATCATGGCATCGCGGTCCCACCTGACTGCTGAATGAGGGCTCCGTGACGCTGAGCAAGTTTAAGCAGGACCAAGTTTTCACTTGCAGCAGTGCCTGGCTCTCCATCCTCGGGGGCCTCCTGGGTCTGGAGAAGAAGGGACGCATCCTTGGTGGCGCTCCAGAGCTCATGGTCTCTGGTCTCTTAGAACAGCCAGGCTCCCAGGAGCCCTGCTGCACGTCACCCACCTGCCCTGCTCCACACAGAGTCCCTTCCTGCTGCGTTGTGAAGTCTGTGCTGGGCACTGCCCCAGGGGACTGCTGGTTCATTCTTACCCAAGACTGTCCTCCTGAGCTCAGAAAGTGCCACACATACCTGCATTCTCCTCCATACCCATTGCTGAACATACGCTCACTGATGGGCAGTGTCCGAGGGCCTATCCTCTCCACGGAGGGCCACCTGAATGGAGCCCAGAAAACAGACTCCTCCCAGATGGAGGAAGCCGTGTGGTCCAAGGTGAGCCTGGGCGCTGGCCAAAGGTCCTGTACAGACATCCGGAGCATTTGAGGCACGGGGCCCCTGGTGCAGCTGTGGTTCAGGGCTGTGTCCTCCAGCCCATGTGTGTGAACAGGACGTCTCTTCACACCCCTCCCACCAGGCCCAGGAGAGCAGGAGAGAACGGCGATCTCATTTCCACTGCACAGCAATCCCGGCCACGAAGATCGGTCTTTGCGTTCAATCTCTGAGAGATTCCGCCTCCCTCAGCACTTCCCTTGTCTGGCATCTGAGCTGGCGACCTTGCTGGATGGGGATGAGGTGACCTTGTGCCTGCTCAGAACAGCTTCCACCCCCACCCCCACCTGCTCCCCATCCCGGGGGCTCAGGTCCACAGGGCCACTCTCAGGGAAGGGTAGACACCTGGGGAAGTCCTGCTGCAGCTGCCTCTGTCTGAACATCATGTTCTCCCCATCACTGGGATGTGAATTAACGCATCCCCACTGAAGAAGAGCAAGTCCTCCATCCAGAGCCCAGATTCAGAGACAGGGAGCAGGAGGACGCTGGCCGTCTCCCTGGGTATGTGCACAGGAGGAACCAGGGACACATAGTAGGACAACATGTGGCTTCTTGCTAACAAAGATGCTTTAAATGTTTGAGATCTTTAGTTGACATGTCACAGAAGTACTTATTTCTGGGCACCATGGTATAATTCAGTACATGTACACACGTGTAGTGATCTGATTAGGGCAATTAGCACTTCTGTCTCTTCAGATAGTTTCAATTCTCTGAGTTGGGAAGCTTCAAACTCCTCTCTATGTGTTTTGAAAGAAATCGTTCCATGTTGAAGACAATCGTAGTGCACCCCTGCTACAGATCATGAGGGTCACACGGGTCTCCTAACAGTACTGTGGCACCCTCAACACACACCCCCTCCTGGCCCCTGGTGACCTGTGTGATCTGTGTGACCGCTGTTTTCAGTTTCCACCAGTGTGTGGGGACCTGTGTGTGTCTGCTAGTTCTTTATCCACTCTGCTGATTACATATTTTGGCTATTGTGAACAGTGCACCAGAAAACATGGACATGCAGGTATCTCTTAGGTATATTGATTTCAATTTGTTGGGATATATACCAGAAGAGGTTTATGTGGATCATCTCTAGGTTTATTTCTAGTTTTTGAGGACTCCCCATACTGTTTTCTATGATGGCTATCCTTCTTTACCTTCCCACTATTCTTTCTCTGCATTCTTACAGGCAATTGTTAGTTTTTGTATTTTTGACAATAGCCACTCTAACTGGGGTGAGAGGATATCGCATTGGGGTTTTGATTTGCATTTCCCTGGGAATCATTGATATGGAACCTTCTTCATATCCTCTTACCATTCCTATTAGCAGGAACGGGGAAGCCTGGAATGCTGAGATGGGCTCCCGTGACGTAGGGGAGGATGGGGGTGCTGCCACTGGGCAGCCGCTGTTGTCCTGCTCACCACACCCTGTACTGTATCTCAACACTCCCCTCCTCCTGTCAAATGGTGCATATTCACCAAACACAGATTCTCATTGAGCTCAGTACAATGGGTCCCAGCTTCGGAGAGATGTTCAATAAGTCTCCTCACCAGGCGTAAATGTGCCTGGAATTCTCTAGGTGGGCGTCCCTGCACAAGGCTCTCCCCAGGGCACTCCTCCATTCCTCAAGCCCATCCCCAGCTGCATCTTTCCTTCAGGCCCTGGGCATGCTGGAGGAGGCAGCGGGAACGCACTGGGCATGGACTCCAACTCCTGCTTCCCTCCTCCTTACGACACTTATTTACAAGCCCCCAGGTATGCTGTTTGTCTTCCAGCCTCTCTCCTCCAGCCTAGGAGCATACCGGACTCCAGAGGCTTGGCGTGGTTCAGAGTCCCTCTGCTCCTGGGCAGAACCCGCATGCCCCAGCCACTCAGGCCAGCTGCGGCCTGCGCTAGCTGGACACGTGGCAACAGTCGCCCATCATTTTGGTGCTGACTGTGGCACTCTCCATGTTTACAGGGATAACCAGGAGCTGGTGGTTCTGCAGGGGTTCAAAGGATGAGCATGAGCTCTTCAGAGACTCTTTTCCAACAGGGAAGATTCTTGCAGACACAGTTTCAGGAAATATTTTACAGGCTCTTATTTCAATCAATAAGAAAGGAGTGACAATCCTACAGGGGATAAAAATCAAAATAGATTTAAATTCAGAGGTAAAGCTAAAAAGAATGGAGAGAAAAAGGAACTGATCTTTTATTTCTTTTCAAATTCAAATTCAGCATTTTCCATATATCAACTTAATCTCACAACAATCATATGAGTTAAAGAAATGGTCTCTTAAAAACAAGGCAATCTATTCTTGCATCTAGGGTACCACACAGGGCCACCTGGCTAGGAAACAGAGGAACTGACACATTAGCTCAGGTTAGTGGAAATCCACATTTTGCCCACAGAAATAGTTTCTCCAAGTAGGAGACGGTCGACAGGAGCAGGTGGATACGGGGCCTGGTGGGGGGAAGGGTGCTGTGGGGGAGTTCCCGGGGGGGCCTCTGTCCGGGATCTTGGAGGCCCTTTGGGGACCCCTCCCCACTGCACCCCACAACTTGCCTGCTGCAGTGCTGGTGAGGGACCTCACCTTCTCAACACAAGGTCCTGTTAGGAGCTGACTAGCCGCTGTCCAGCCCCAGGAGCACCTTCCACACAGAGTGCTCCTGGACACTGGAAAGCCTCCAAGACCAGGAGGGCAGCTGGGCAGTACGACTGCAGACACACTGACACGCTGAGCCTTCTGTCTGGCCATCCCGGCAGGCCCAAGGGCAGTGGAGCAGACACGTCTGACGGGCCACACACCCTGGCGTCAGAATGGAAGGCCACTGGCACCGGAGCCCGCTTTTCAGGTGTCGGGAAGGCGCTCTCCACACGTCCTAAAACCGAATGGAGGAAAACGCCGTAGCGCTGTGCTTCCTCAATATTGGGATCTATTACAACACAGGGAGAGGCCCTGCCCCCTGACATCTGGGGTCAGCTTATTTGTGAGTGGGATGGTTACTTTTCACTTGGTATTCACTCCACGGTTCAGTTTGTGTGTGTGTGTGTGTGTGTGAAAGATATGTAAGAAATTGGAGCCATCATTCAGGCTTGTGGATACACTGATGCAGCGTGTTCCAAAATCACGGCAGAGATAGAGTGTGTGTGTGTGTCTGTGTGTGCGCACGCACGCATGCACGCGCACACGGTGTGTGCTTGTGACTATTTCCCTGATTAACACAAATTTTTGTCTTTCAATCCTGGAATGACTTTCCTGTAGAGAACTCACTGAACTTACACAGAGGTGCCAATGTATGGCATTTGGAGTGAGTTGAAAAATGGGAAAAGGGTGAAATCCAAGGACAGAAAAGGAAAGAACAGAATTTGAGATGCAGCATAAACATTAGCCCAAACTCTGGTTGCAAAAATAGGAAACTGAGTCACAGGGGTGAAGTGGCTTTTCCACAAGGGAGAGAGAGAATGACACTGAGCCTGGCACTTCTGAGACACAGGCTCTTGGAGAGTTGGTTCAGTGACGTCCCTGGAAAACACCACCAATTTCCAGTAATCCTGCAGTCACTAGGCAGGACGCACTGATTTGTGCTTGTAGGGCAATATTTAATCCTGGAGGGGCAACAGAAGAGTTTGGTCCCTTCACTGATGTGCCCACTTGTCCATCAAACCCTACTGATAGCATTCAGAGTACCTGTGCCCTGAATGTTCTTTGGTGCCAGAGGAAACATTAATGAGCATTCAGAGTGTCACTTCACCTGGCCCCAGACGAGCTTTGCAGGCTCACTAATGTTCCACAAGCACAGGGGAAAACCTGGGGTGAGGCAGGTTTTCAGGCTGATCTTGAAAGTCATGGTCAATGGAGCCTGGCTTTCCTGGGCGGGTTCCTGCTGGATTTACCTTGAGGCAATCCAGGAGACACTGACTGAATGTGCTCTTATCTCTCCCCAAATCCAGTATGCACTCCTAGATTATGGATTAGAGCAGATGGAAATGCCTGTCCCCATCTGGACTTCCTTCTTCTCTTCCCTTTCAGAGACCGACTACACAGAAAACTAAAATGATGTTTTTGAGGACTTCCTATGTATCAGGCATTGTGTCTGTGTTGTTTGTTTTTCCCAACAACAGGTCCATGAGGAAAATCTCATCATCTGCATTTCAGAGGAGGAAACAGGCACATGTCTAAGTTAGTGCTTTTGTGTTTTCTAAGGTCTTTTGTCTAGGACTTTGCCAACACAGGATCCAAAGCAGATACTTTTGGCTCCAAAGTCAACTTCCTGCACCAGCATTTCTCTGATTCACCCGTGTCACCTTGGAACTTGTCAGAAATGTAAATTCTTGGGCCCATCCCAGATAATGCTGCCTCAGAGCCTTGGGGCTGGGCTCAGCAATCCTGCTCTAATGAGCCAGGTCATTGTAATCCCACCAACACCTATGCTTTACTTCCTGCCCCTCTGTTGAGTTACCTAATTGTGAAAGCAGAAAATCCACAATCTTCTCCCTTCCCATGGGTTCCTTTACAGTGTTGTTTCCTGACTCCAATTTGTCATATTAGTTTCCCGTCGTGTGTGTGTGTGTGTGTGTGTGTGTGTGTGTGTTATTCAAAGAAAAACACAGCAAGTTTTCAACATTATAAATTCAGCCAGTGTAGATAGTTGTAAAAATCTAGACTTACTTGAATAAATAGTTGCAAATGGTCCTATGTCCCTTTGCCTTTGATGGAGGTCCAGGGAAAGTCCCTCATAGGCACTTGAGAAGCGCCCACATCCTGCCATCAAGGAATGGAGGTTCCAAAGCTGTCTAGCTCTGTTCTCCTATGAAGCAGCACACAGGGCCACGTACAGAGCCCTTGGCCTCTGGGCAGGAAGGAGCTGCAGCAGATGGTTTTCAACTCGGATGCTGCAAAAGCCCTGATGAAATTCTGCTGCTGGCCATAGTATGGTGTGTTCCCTACATGTCCCCTGAATCCTCCTTTTCTCATCACTGGAGGGAGATGAAGGCAAACACGTTTTCCAGGGGATCATCAACCGTCTTCTGAAACAGTAAGTGATAATCACAAATTCTGCTTTTATTCTTTAAGTTTTCTCATACTTGATTCTCTCTCAAGACAGGCACTGCATTTAGGGAAACCTGAATCATGCAGCCCTCATACTGACACCTCTACCAAGAAAGAATTTCCCCCAACTGTTTCATTGCTCTCTCTCTCTCTCTCTCTCTCTCTCTCTCTCTCTCTCTCTCTCCCCATATACATATATAATACATAACATAATAGATATACATATGACAATACACAAGCCGAACAGTGACAAATTTGGCTATCCTGCAACATACTACAATCTCTAAGATTTTCACACATGTACAGCTTTGCTAGCTAATTAGCATTCTCATTTGGGCATTTTTCTAAAAATCCATATTTATCTTAAGCATCATACTCACATTTTCTGTCCCCTCCTAGGGTGATTTCACTTAACATGTGCTGGTCCTCTTCCCTTGCAGCATCTTTCAGATGTGTATGCTGCCACTTTGTGACCCAGTCTTCCTTCAGGTGTCTGATTTGGGGGAAGTCTTTATCCTTTTTAAAGTGTCAGGATGTCTTTGCTTTTCATCACTGTCCTCCTCAACTCTCTCCCCACTCCTGAGGGCAATAATATTTCTAATGCAGCTTAGCCAGGATCCAGAGGCCGTGCAGTACGTCACGCCTAGGCTGGGAAATGAAGTCAAATCCCTAGTGCAGATGTGCACTGAGCCAGGCCTGAAGACCCTCGAGGAGAAGGGCCACAGAGCGGCCCACCTTCCTTCACGGCTGTGATCCCACTGGGGCAGGAGTACTCTAACAAGAGGAATGAGAATTCTAATAGATCTCAAGCTTTCACAACCATTTAAAAGTCAAAAGGGAAAAACCGCCTCTGGTAACATAACAATAGGCGTTATATGTGGCCGGATCACAAGAAGGTTTTCAGAACACCATGTGCAGTGGGGGCTGGAGTGGGTGTCTTTCAAAAACCCCAGAGGAACCCCACATCAGATAGGAGAGGAGACCCACGGACCAATTTCACTGCAAACCCTAAACAAGAAAAGCTGGGCACTAGATGGCAGCAGTGCCCCATGATTTCTCCCACAGCAAGCTGGTCTTGATATCCAGGGGAGGGGGTCGTAATACTACACACAAACACAACCATGTTACAGAATCAACCTTCTCATCTGGCAGATGCTTTCCACTCTCCTCAAACTTATGATCAAGGGACAGCTCACCACGGATTATGGCAACATCCTAATATGTGATATGGCCAAAAATAAATGGTTCCCTTATTTGTTGATGACTGGAATCAGGGTCTTTGTACTCTGGAGAAAGAAGGTGGCTAAAGAAGGTTTTGAAGCAAATCCCCATGAAGGGTGACTTCAACCTAGTGCCTGTCACAGCTACGTGTGAATATGTTTGATTTCCCAAGTAACATTCAGTGGTCCTGATTTGGATCCTAATAACCTGAAATTCACCTGATTCCTAGCCTAGGATGGTAAGATTTTGAAAACGTTTTTTAATGGCAGAAATATTTCTTGGTGACATGAGTCATTAGGAATGGCAGTGCAGAAACAGGACACTGTTTCTCAGAGGCAGCTCTTTAGCTCCCGAAGGAGATCAATGCCTTCTGACAAGGAGCTCCAAGCAGACCATGGGAGCACTTACTGGGTCTAAAGAAGCATCTTTGCTCAGGTACCGAGCTACAGATGGCCTCTGAGGTCTGATTTAAAATCACAGAGGGGGGCCCTCTCCTCTCCATGCCCGGCTGGTTGTTAAGACCAGGACCCATGGCTTTCCAGCAGGAACTCCCATTTTATTGAGCTGTTCTGTCTTCTTAGACCCCCTCCAGAGACAATCAAGACAAAATAGGACTCTGCCCTTGGAAAATCCAAGTTATTTCTAGGATTGCCTCTCTCAGAGAAGCCAGTCGGGCACCTCATACTTAGGAGCTCTGTAAATATGAGAGAAGAGTCTTATTGGTGGTGTGTCCCATTGCTCTGGCAGGTTGTAAGCAGACTCAGGAAATCCTGCTTTGGTGCTCCCACTTCTAGAGTGCAGTCCCCCATTTCTGGATTTATCATCACATTTTTAGGCAGTCTAGAGAACAGCACCAGGGCCAGGAAGGGTCTAAGAAATCTACAGAAGAAATATGACACATTATGAATCTGTCAATCTATTTAATCTCCAAGACTGACTAGACCAAATGCAGGTGTAATTGAGTGGTGTCCAGATGGTGATAGCAGGCTCCCCGTTCCAGCCTGATGTGGCTCCAGGGACCAGTGTGTAGCTGGTATGTTACTGTGCTTCCAGAGAGGGTTATGATCCTCCTCACCAAGGTGTGGCTTCACCTTCCTCTCTTGCCAATCCTCTGAAATTACCTAAACCTTTTGATTAACAAGGAGGAATCCTTGAAATGCCCCTTGTGGAAATTACCACTCACCTGAGGTTTCTATTTTCCCATTAC
Source organism: Marmota flaviventris (assembly GCF_047511675.1). Taxonomy (NCBI): domain Eukaryota; kingdom Metazoa; phylum Chordata; class Mammalia; order Rodentia; family Sciuridae; genus Marmota; species Marmota flaviventris. The sequence goes on from NC_092500.1 coordinate 175,702,050, forward strand.
CTCACCACCTTTCCCTGAAAGTCTTGCCTTTTGCAAGTCCTGGAGCTTGCGTGAGATCTCCTGCATCTGGGGAGCTGGGTGAAATGCAGCTCCTGGCATCAAACACTGCTGTCTCAGAGTGGCTTCTCTCTGCCTGCTCCATCCCTTTGCACAATCAGAAGATCTGCCTTTCTTTCTGTGGTCCTTCCCCACCACTTAATGCGATCTTGGGTTTCACTGGAGTATGTCTACACGGCAGCTCTCACACCCAGACCAGGGTGTCAATTTCAGAAGCTCTTCCTCATTTTAAATTTCACTTGGATCTGAATCCTGTGCATGGGTAACCCTAACACAACTCAAAGTAAGGAACTGGGAAAATATAACTCCCTGTAAATAGTCACCTGCTACAGACTATTTCCAAAATAAAATAAAAATATATACGTTATTTTCCCTGGGATCAGAGCTGTGCCCTTTTCATTCCACCTGCATTTCCTTCTTAAGTTACACAGGGGGCTTCGCTCTGGTCAGCTACGAAAGCGAGATCAATAGATGGAGGCCAGCCAGCCTCTGCCCCCGCAGAGCCCTCGGGTTTGCTGGAGTTGCCAATACATGGTTTCTCCCCCGTGCGCGGCGTGGGCTTCCCCCACCCGAGCGCCCAACAAGTCTCCTCTCTCCAGCCTGCGCTCTGACGCGCCGCAGGCCGAATGGAGCGCAGCACCTTGCGGGGAGCCTGAGGGCCCAGGCTGGGCTCTGTCTGGGATTGCGCCGAGCCCAGCCCCGTTCCCCTCTCTGTGGGTAGGGATGGTTGAGTCCAGCCGCCACGGCAGCGGCTCCTTGCGCCGCTAGCAGCCTGTCTTCTGCGCTCTCCGCCTTTTTCTCTCTCGCCTGGATTTCTCCTCCCCCCGCGCCCCTCCCGCATCTCCCACTCGCTGGCTCTCTCTCCAGCTGCCTCCTCTCCAGGTCTCTCCTGGCTGCGCGCGCTCCTCTCCCCGCCTCGCCCCCTCCCGCAGCCTCGCCGCCTTGGTGCCTTCCTGCCCGGCTCGGCCAGCGCTCGTCCCCGGACCCGGCCCCGCCATCCCGGGTCTCCGCTCTGAGCAGCTCAGCCCTGCAGAGGCTCGGGACTCGATGCTATGAAAGGGAAGCGAGCCGGGCGCCCAGACCTGCAGGAGGCGTCGGATGCGCGGCCGGTCTCAGGACCGGGATCTCTCCGGCTCGCCTTGCCCTCTGGTGATTATTTGGCTCTGTTCATCGCCCTGCCGTTCCTCGGAGGAGACGGGCGCATCTGAGAAGAGCCATCGGTGTCTTGTGCGTGTGGAATATCTGCAGACATGACTGCGTGGAGGGAATTCAAGTCGCTGCTCCGGCTTCTGGCGCTGGTGGTTCTGTGTGCGGGGCTCCTCGCTGCAGCTAAGGGTAAGAGGCTGGATCGGTATCGGGGGAAACCGCCGAACCCTCGGAGGCCCGGTTTGCGAACGCAAGTGTCTGTTCTGGGCATGGCAGGGTACGGAGCAGCCGGCACGGCCCGGTGGCTCTCCATCGCTGACGCTGGGGGAACGCGATGCCTGGGATGAGCTTCCATCGCCCTCTTCCCAACCCTCGTCTGCTCCCGCCCCACCCCCGCCTTTCCTTCCTCTCACTTGGGCTCAAAGGAGATGCTTCTCTGTTCTCGGTTGTGAGCATTGTCAGGGAGAAAGGAGCCAAGCACGAGTTGGGCTGGAACAGCGCTGTGGCTCCTCCGAGATGTGGGCATGGTGGGTCGGGTGCTGGGACTTTCTCCCCGGACGAGGGCACCTGGGAGAGCGGCCCGGGCAAAGTCGTCGGCCTTGCTAGTTGGGTTCTCTACAGGGGTTTGGGTTCAGACAGGCACAGCTCCTTCCAGCCGGCTTCCTCGCACCTTAAACCCCTTCCCCTCCTCATCCCCGCTCCAGCGTACTCAAGGAGCCACAGTAGCTGCCTCTGTGAGGTCGCCCCCTCTTCTTCTCCCCCGGACTTTGCTCCTTGTAAGTTGCCAGGCGCCGGCGAGGTGGGGGAAGCAGGCAGGGAGTTGTGGCCGGGCTTCCACCCGATGTCTTCACTGTGCACAGGGTTAGCCCCCCTCCCCGCATCCGCTGGGAGAAGGGGTCCCTCTGGGTGCTTCCTGGGGCTCCTGGCTCTGTGAACTTGGTTTTCTCCTTGAAATGAGTTGGGAATGCTTTGCCCTAAGGAGCCTACAGGCTGCACAACCGCTGGGCTGGCAACAGCTTGTGCACTTGTCTGTTCTGTGGGAAGGAAACCGAGAGCAGAGGATGAATATGAATATCGATTGATTTTCACATTGGAAAGTAGCTGCCCCGTTTCCTCATTTTCACCCTCCTTGGATGCTTCCCTTGTCAATCAACACCCCCATGTCTTGCTCCTGCAAATATGTATATCTACACAGATTTTTTTTTTCTTTTTAAAGGATAGAATCGAATCTTGTTAAAAAAATTTTTGACGATCATTTGCTTGTTCCCCACACGAAATTACCCTTTCCTCTCCAGACTTTTCCATATTCTCCTTCCCCATTTTTGATTCTTCCAGTGGGCCAGATTCAAGGGTGATTGAAAAGGCGAAGGAGGACTCTTCTGCTCCGTGAAACTCCAGACCGGCCTGGAGAGAGGAGGAGAGAATTGCAGGCGGGCTTCTGCTCTCGGTGCTTTTCTCCCCTTTGCGTTCAGGGCTGGGGCAGAGCTGGACTTCCGCGCCAGCAGCCGCTCCAAACAAGCATCTGCCCTCACAAAGGGTGTCTGCGGGGTGCACCCCAAGACCCCGGGGAGATGAATGGTGAATCTTAGTCGCCCGAGTTCCTGGTCGCTGGGGTTGGGAGCTTCCCGCGCCCTCTGCCCACCTGCCCTGTGTGGCCAAGAGGTCCTGTCTTGTCTACTGCCGCGGGACCCACCAGCCACCCAGGCACCATCCGCCAAGCAGGGCCAGCTGGCAGCAGCCTCTGGTCTCACTGGTCCAGCTGGGAATTGAGAGGGAAGCAGGAAAAGTCGAGGGCAAACAGGGCTGCATCCTGGGAGGTGTGCGTGGTTATGTGTCGCTGGGAGAAGTAGCTTGGGTCAGGGGCATAGGAGCTGGTATTGCCCAAATCAGCCCTTGGTGGAGAGGAAACACCTGCCAGGCAACTCTGTAAAACTTCCCTCCCTTTCCCCGCACCAGAGGCCCATCCAGGCCTCGGGCTTTCTTTCTTGGAGGCTGGCAACTCGGCCTCTGAGCGCATTCTCGGTTCCCCTGAGTTCCGCTCACTTGGATCTCCCTTCCCCCGCAATTAGCAGAGGTTGCTGCGTGGAGACAGCAGCGGCCCTGGCTCGCCTGCTTAATAATCCGCACACGTGTGTGCCGGGCGGATTCCACCCCCACGCGGGTGGGCTGCCGCGCTAGGCTTAGGCGGAGGCGGAAGGGAGGCTATGGAGGGGGCTGCTTTGGCTGATCCTGAGGTGAACAGGGAAGAGGGGGCACAAAGTCCTGGTCGCCCCAGAGCCTGCAGGGGCAGCCCCAGAGAGGAGAGTGGCTCCTGTGCGCTGAGGACCATATATCCTGGTAGTGGAAGCCAAGAAGTAGAGCCCAAGCCCAAGGTCCCAGGCCCCTGCGTGTGTGTGTGTGTGTGTGTGTGTGTGTACACGCGCGCGTGCGCGCGCGCAAAGAGGACCTGGACGCTGGGTTGCGAGCTCACTGCGCTATTGTCTGGCCCACGCGGCGGTGGTTGCGCGCCGCTTGTTCATTAACCCCCGCGGGGCCGGGGCCGCATCTCCTCTGCACCCGCGAGGTCAAGAGCGCGTGGGGCCGCGCGGGAGGAAACTGCAGCCAAGCAGGACGCTGTGACGCCGGCTCCCGAGCCGCTGTTTGTGCGCTTGGGCAACTGGGGCGGGGTCCCATTCCCCCAGTTCCAAGAAAAGACCTGGTGGCGAAGGTCGGGCCTCTGGCCGCGGAGCTAGCCACTTGGTTCTAGGGCTTGGCTGCTGGGAATCGGTCGCCTCGGAGGCGCCTGCGCGCAGTAGGGTTTTCCCTGGGAGGAGCGCTCTGGCGGAGGGCGCGGGCCACGGCCGCGGGCAGCTGCGCTGCGCGCGCCCGGGTGGCCGCTTGCACTGTGGCGAAGGCAAGCGCGGAGTATTTGATGCGTGGGGCGTAATTCGTGACCTGTTTGCCGAGTCGTGAGAAGCTGGAGGCGGCAGCAGTTGAGGTCATTGGAACCCGTTACCCTTGGAGAACTGGCTTTAGTTATCTGTACTCCTCAGTGAACCGTTGAGCAATTCACGGTGATTTTCATTTTCTTTCTGATTACTAACGGCGTTGTAAAGGTTGAACCCAAAGAGTGCGCGTCTGCTTAGAAGCAACACATTTTCAGGCATCACAGCAAATGAGGAAGGCTTTCAGCGTTTTCATGTAGTAAATAGGTGGATTGGCTTATTCTGTGAGCACTCGCTCAGATCTGCGTCCTTGATCCCAGCTGATCTCCCCGGTGTCTGGGCAAAGTTTCTTTCTCAACCTTTTCCTGCATGTGTGCAGCCAGGAGAATGCAGGCATTTGCAAGCGTTACTCTGGAAAGCACCCTAAGATACAGCTCAAGGAAGACTAGCCCAAGGCAGCCTCACCTGGGCAAGGCCGGAAGAGCAAGGTGGGGGATGCTCAGGTATTGCTAACATTCGCGCACCGAGCCAAGGAATTTCAAGGCACACCTTGCTGAATTTCCACAGAAAACATGTAACCGAACAGCGAAGAAGAAATGCCCTCCCAAACCTGGAGGCTTCTAGATGAGTTCCCTTTTAAAAACTTAATACTACCAAAAGGACACTAGGAATTTTAATTTGCTTGCCAATTCATTTACAGTAGGACCACACCTCTTCTCTGTTTTGTAAGGAAGACAGGAAGCTCCTGTGAATAACCACCCCCCCCCAAAAAAAAATCCATCTTTCCCTAAAGAGGTGAAGCCCTTAAAATGCAGGTATTGTCTCTGTATTCATGATTTCTTTAGCAAATCAACTTTTAAAAATGGTCAAGTGTATTACATTTTTCAAAACTCAGACAATTTAATCAAAAGTTTTGGGAGACTTCTAGGGTACCCACTTAGTTGATAGTTTGTGATTTTAAGTGTCCAAATAAGTAAACAAAAGAGGTTTTTTTTTTTTTTTTTTTTCTTTTTCAGATGTGACAGGTCTTCTAAACTTGAATACTAGGATGATGAAGTTTCCTGTCCAGAAAAGGAAAGAGTAGGTGGCACTGGTGGCAGAATTCACAGGGTCTCAAGCATCTCTGCTCACAGAGGCTTAGGGAACAAAGCGAATGGCTTTTTTTTGTTTTGTTTTTAAATTCTAATTTGTTATAAATGACAGCAGAATGCTTTTAGATTCATAATACACACACAGAGCACAATTTTTCATGTCTCTGGTTGTTCACAAAGTAGAGTCAACCATCTGTGTCTTCATATAGGTACCTAGGGTGACGATGTCCATCTCAGGGAATGGCTCTTTTTACTTTGGCTTTCAGCTGGCCAGTCATGCCCGGTAAGAAGACTGCCTTAACCCAGCGCTTCCAAGTCCTCCACGTAAAACCTGCTCCTCCCAGGGCAGTGCTTCCTTAGTCTCCAGTTTATCATCTCAAACAAACACCAACCCAGCTCTGAAAATGTCAGGAAAATGGTTCTGCTTCCTTTAAGAAACAGATAAACAAAGGCTCAGTGGCCACTTAGTGCTTATTGCAGAGGATCCAGCAAATCCAGTGTAGACATTTCTAAGCCGTCAAAATGCAAATGGCATATTAAGTACTCTATGCTCTGCTGAATTCTAAATGTGCCTCTGGTAGTTTTTTTTTATGTTTTCTTTTTCTATTTTTTTTTTTTTTTTTTTTTTTTGGACTCTGAACTCACAGTGAAATTAAAGTGCTCTAACTGGCATGCATGCAATGTAAGCTACACGTTCCCTTTGGCCTTTTATACTTATTCTGCTTGAGTACATTTCACTCTATGGGGTAATTAACAAGTTGCATGGATAGTCCTGACACATAGATGGTGGTGATGTTGTGTTATTTATTTGCATTATACTTGGTAACTAACAGATCAGAGGGGGATACTGAGAAAAGGTGTGGATGTCCTGCGGTCCTGTTATTGCATTACTTGTACCTTTAAGTGAGGTGTACATCTTGAAGGCCTGTTGGCCCTTAGGCCCATTGAGTAGAAATTTGGTCTTTGAAACTTGCAGAGGTAATGATGGACTCAACCCAGTTTGATTCTGTGGTTTGGCTACTATAACCACCAGAGGCAGATATTTTGAACCAGGAGGACCGATGTGGGTATGCAACCTGAGGCAAAGAAGCAGAGGTCTCCATTATCCAGAGATGAATTAGTCCTAAAGGGAATCTCCTCTCCATGCTGCCTTCAGATGCCAGCCATTGTGCTTGGCTCACTGTGTGACCAATGTCACTGGGTGACATAAAGATAGTAGGTATTTATGCCCATGTGCAAGGAAGTAGGTCTCCCCCACACAGAGTTTGTGACCTTAAATGACCTTTGATTTACTGTTGAGTCTATATTTAGGGTTAACTTTAGTCCCTTGTAGTAAAGTTGATAAGCAATAGAATGAATATTTCCTTCATATGAAAAGGACAGAAGAAAATTGTGTAATTAAGTTGGTTAAAAGTGACTGCTTAGCTGGGCATGGTTGTGCATGTCTGTAATTCCAGTGACTGGGGGAGGGGGCGCTGAAATAGCAGGATCTTGAGTTCAAAGCCAGACTCAGCAACTTAGTGAGGCACTAGCAACTCAGTAAGAACCTGTCTCTAAATAAAATATAAAAAAGCCACATTCCCATGTGGCTCAGTGGTCAAGTACCCCTGAGTTCAATTCCCAGTATCAAAAGAAAAAAAAAAATAGTGGCTTCTTGCATTGCTCTGTAGAGATAATGCACCTGGTTGCCCCTCAGCAGACCACGCTCTGTGGGTAAAAGTAGGAAGCAATTTTCTTTCAGAGCTTGGCTGTGATGTTCTTTAAATTATTTGTATCAACCAGGACTTTGGAGGAGAGGAGGGCACCATCAATGCTTTAGGAAAATTGCCAGGTCTTTCTTTATCCTCAAATATCTTTGTTATAGTTGGATGAAAGATGCCATCATCCACAAGGCACCTGGTACCCTTTAACAAACCCTATCTCAACCTATAGTAAACATTCCACTGAGGACCAACCTTTCAACACACTAACTTGAGTTAGAGTCAGTGTTATTTTGACCTGCATTGGCAATATTTTGTCTCCATCTACAACCTCTTTGGTGGACAAAACAAAACAAAAAGCAAAAACAACACAGGCAGGTACCAACAACCATTTAAAATAAGTACTGTAATTTTTATGTGGCTCATACATTTTGCAGTTTATTGGCTGAAATCTTCCTGTTTTATGTCGCACTGGTTTTAGCTCAGGGAATGTCGTGTAAGCCGGAGGACTATTTCAGTATTGTCATCCCATCTTAATATGTGTAAAAGGAAAGGGATACTTCTGTCTCAATGCTCATAACCCCCCGTGTAATCTCCCTCATCATTAGTAAGGCAGGAAGTCATGAAAGTAGTGCTGCATGATTTCAATATTGCCATTGCTACTGACACAAGGGCAAGAGGAATAGAAACATGAAGGAGTCAAATTGTTGGTGCCACCCTCCAGTTTTTCCACCAATGAGTCACTGTTAGAAAATGATTGCAGCCTGAGAAAAGAATTTTATAGACTATTGACCTGATTCTAAGTGCCTTACATTTTTTTTTTTTAACCTTTGGTTTTATGTATATTGGAGATTCTCCACTTCAATAAAATTCAGGAAAAACTAATATGACATGAGAGTGTTATAGAAATAAATTTGTGTTTTTGTCTGACTCATCCAGAAGCCTGTGGGCCACAGGAGCCCCAGTGGAACTGGAGGAGCTCTGGAAGGGAGTGTCTGGGCCACACTGTGAACACCAGTGTCCCCCCTCTCCCTAGAAGGCAACATGGCCACCATGGCGGAGAGATTTGGAGTCCTCCTCTCAAAGTTCCAGGGGCCAAGGGACTGTTTCAGTATGGCTTCAAGGCAGACTCCGTGGGATTCTTCAAGCTGAGTTCTGGATGGTGGGAGAAACTGCAATTGTGTTTAGCCCCCATAGCCCTTATCCCCCCAAAATTCTGAGATAGCAGAATATTTATAGTGCATACTGGGCAGTGGGGTGAAATGTGATTTCTAATTCTAAGGGCATTAAAATGCAGTATATGTAGATCCATGTATATATCTATACCAATGTATATATATATATATATATACATACATATACAGGTGTATCTATCTACATATATATATTACATATACAGGTATATATGTCTATATATATTACATTATACATTTAGCCATCTAATATGATATATGGGTAGATTTTATCTACTTATCAATCTCTTCCTCCCTTTCAATAAAAGGCATGGAGATCTAATGTAATAACCAATTCATTAGTCCTTCACAGACTAATTAGCCCACACTGATTTCATGATGAATATACTACGTTATGAAGTTGTGCAATTATCTTGGGATTGTCAGCCCCTCCACTATGGGTGCTCATCATTCTCTGCCGTTTAATCTTTTCTACAGCATGAACTTATCTCAGGGATGAGATGGGAGCTTCTTGACCACGGTGTTTATATGATGTGAAGACTTCAAGGGATAATCATACTCTTTCATATAAAAATACTGTTCGAATGAATTATTTTATTTTTTTCCCTTTTACTGTTTAGTATACTCTGATGTGATTAGTGTTATGTAAGAAAGAGCTAAATGTTAGATTAAAATTTGAATTATGTGGGGAATGATCTCTAATGAATTAAAAGCCTTTGAAATTAATTGTGAATTCTAAGCAGTCATTTTCCCGATGCCTGGAGAATCCCTATGCCTTTATTCCGAGAAACTTATTTCTCCTCTTATTTTTAATAGGAAGTATCTCCGCGGATCTCTTACAGGTTGGTATTTTCTTGGTGGAGTGATATTCATGTACAGAATGGGGAGAACTCTCAGCATGCACCCCCTTGTAGAATGAGGCACCCACCGTCAGTTGCATTATTCTGGCTCCTGACCCCTGCCTGATGGCTATCTGAGAGAAGTCCCACTTCTTTTCCCATCAGTAAGCGCCAGCTTGTCATTCTTATGCACAGGCTGTCTTCAGGGTGCAAAAGTCAGCATCCCTCTATGGCAAGGTGGGGCTTTGCTGGAGGCATGAAGCTGCCTCCTTTTCTCTCTGAGAGTGGACACTCAGAGTGCCCAAATTTGTCACCATATTGAAGCTATTTAGCCTTTTGGTGAGGAGAGTGCTGTTTTTCCATGTGTAGCCCAGCGTAGGCTAGTTCTGACTGGCAGGTACTTCCCCAGACAGAAAGGCCTTACCCACAGGCAGGATCACTGTTCCCCAAGAAATGCATGGAATCCAGCAGCTGCACTCTTCTTGAAATGTGGATTGCTTCAACGTCCATTGTGAATTTCTCCTTCTGACTCAGTCTTTCTTCCCCTTTCTTTCCAAAATATAATTATCATGGAAAAACTCAGCTGTTAGGATTCTCTTTTGTTTTATGATGTCATATAGTTGTAAAGATGGACAGTTACGTGATCAATATACATCTTCATTCCTGTGGAAGCAGCATGAATTTAAAAATATAATCTTAATACTTTTAAAAAATTTGTAGATAACAACAGAAAGTCAAGTGAAGAGAGTCATCTTCTTAAGAGGAATTATCTTTCCTGATGGATGCTATGAAGAATCTGTAAGGGATAACTATCATTGGCTACCATATGTGCATATTTCATAACATGTATAATCTTGTATATTTGCATAATATGTGTAATATATATATATATATATATTTAGGCTGTTATGATCCTTAATGATGAAGAGTTGGGGGCCAAAGAGATTTGGAATGTTAACACTCTTAAATCGGAAATAGTATCATTTCATGCACTTGACCCTGCCTCTTCACCCCACCCATCTTTAACAAAGAAGGCGTGGACCCTGATTGGCTCCCAGAAGCCCTTGCTCCTACTGGAGCAGGAAACCCGACCCTTGAGTTACCTGGCCTTTATTCCTCTATGGCCCTTGTGATGGACGGAGGTGTCGGGCCAACCTTGGGGATGGCTTTTGTAGGAAGTGAAGTCCATGGGGCCTCAGAGGACACAGGAGGAAGGAGGAGGAGGACCAGGGAGCTGAGCACGGGCTGGAGGGCCGGCCGAGGACAGCAGCAAGCCTGTGCCTCCGAGGAGCACCCCAAGGTTACTCTGTGAGCCTGGATGCTCCCTGGACACCAGGGTCACCCTCCTCCTCTGAAGTTCATTTCTGCCTCCTTAAATCCACAGGTCAGAGGCCAAGGGACATAAACTGTCACTGTGGAACTGTTTCCTGAACCCAGCAAGAATGCTATTCCAGGCCTTGCTTCCTTCCATCCTCACACAACCAGTGGGTCCCACTCTTATTTGAATGTCATTTATTTTTTGGAAAATGGACTTTAGCTCTTTTTATGTTCTTTTCTCTCCAAGTGCCCTCTCTGCTCTGAAGTTATCAAGATGATCTGAGGGACACAACAGTAACAGGCCACTGCACCCTAGAAGGGAAGCCCCTGTGGTCTGCTGGCAGCGTGTTCTGGCCTCCTAAGGAATGCACCCCTCAGAGTGAAGAGCTGCCCTCTCAGCCCCTCAGGGCCTGCACCCACTGCCCAGGTTGACAGAGCCTGCTGCCCCTGCACATCTCCCCACTGGGGACTTGCGACCTTCAGCCTTGTTTCCCTTTGTCCCAGCCCACCCAGCTTTGAGTCTGCCCTGGCCATCTTTCCCATAACGGATCACCCAGCCTCACATCTACATTTCTTTGCCACTTAACAATACTTAATAGTCATTATTATGATGTAGGAAACCACTAGCCTAGGCTCTTGTGGTGGAGGTGTTTTGTTTGTCTACAGCTTTCTCACTCCGGAGAGGGTCTAGCCTGGAGGGCTGAAGTGCGCTGCTGTGTGAGCAGGAAGCCACCATCCCAGGGTCTTACGCTTTAGCACCCCTTTAAGGAATAAGCTGACATGCTGGGTCCGTGTAACACGCTGAGGCTGTGCGTTCCTCTTGGTGAGTCAGGTCACTGTGTTGTCAACGTCTTGCTGAGATACTCAAGGAGAGAGATGGCCCACAGGAGCCAGCAGTGACTTCTTCAGGCCATGAATACAACTTACTCACTTTCTGAGACTCTAGCTTGTCCCAGTCACCAGCTCAGAAACCTTGTGTCCTGGTTGTTGATTTGCCTTGAGGACTGATTCACTTGTGTTTTCTTTTCCTGACTATTTCTCTCTGTATACAAATAAAAGTACCCAGGTATTTGCATTTTCTTTTCTGGGGACAATAATTTAATATCAGAACTTGCTCAGCAGATATGTCAATCCACAATTGCCATTTTGATCTTTATGACGATTTCATCTCTCAGCTTTTTAATTTAAAAGAATTACATAAGAGGATTATGGAACAAAGAAGAACAAATCTGTTTTTTTTTTTTTTTCCTTACAACTGCAATTGCAAAATTACCTTCCGGAGTTCTCTAGTGGCAGCAGGAGAAATGGAAGGGGCAAGTGTTGAGGCACCGCAGGGCGAGGCATCCCGTGACCTGAGAGCGCGGAGGAATTGCCACACTGAACTTTGGGCTGTGATTGATATCTCCTAGAAAATGTGTTTTTCTTTCAATTTTTATGATGGATGGACAATAAGAGGCCTTCTAAAAAGAGTTGGTATAAAAATACTCCATAAAGTGGTACATGACAAGATGAGGCACTGTTATTTCTTGTCAGGTAGGTTCTCTAACATTCTGTGTTTTAAGAACAAAACCTGTGAGGGGAAAAGTATGTAAGTTAGAGCTTCAAGGTCATTTATTGCAACCTTAAAACCAGAATAAGAGATTTGAGGCAGTCTGTATTCATTGACAGAATGTTCATGCTTTGTCCTCAAATAAGGAGAGAGAGAGAGAGAGAGAGAGAGAGAGAGAGAGAGAGAGAGGCATTTGTAGCAAGATAGTTAAGATAGTTTATAGTTTATGGTGTTCTCTGCCCTAGGTTCATGTTCTCAGCTGGACCAGGTGCCACCAGGAACAGCTACAGAGCTGGGAGAGAGAGGTGGGGAGTGTGGGTGGGTGGGGCAGGCTTCCCCCAGGATTCTGCTTGTGTCACTGTCTATGGCCACAGGACATGGCGGGCAGCTTAAAACACACCCCCACCATCGGCTCTCTTCCAGTTTCTGAGGTGAGGGGCCTACACTCAGCTCAGCCTGGTTCCTGTTTAGGGCCTCACAAGTGTTGACTGGCTCCTCTGAGGGACTCCTTTCTAAGATCACTCAGATGGTGGCAGAATTCAGTCCTTGTGGTTCTAGCACTAAGGGCTGGTGTGTTTGTTGGCCTTGGTTGGAGTTTACCCTCATTCCCCGGGGCCAATGTTCTTTGCCATCTGAAATTTCCCAAGAAGGCTCAAAACTAGGGAAAAGAGGCAGGACAGACAAGGGAAAGAGAGAGAGAGAGAGAGACAGACAGACAGACAGACAGACAGACACAGACACACACTGGGCAAATTGGTGGACACATCCCACATGTGATCACACAATCCTCTACATGTCACTAAGTCCAGCCTGCCATGTCTGCCCTATTCAGCAGCCACTCCCAGGCACTGTACACTCGAGGACTCACTGGGGGATGAACATCAGCAGGTAGGAGTCATAGGACAACCTTCTAAAGAGATCTGTGGACACATACCCTTGAAGGTCCTTGAAGTTCAAATATCTTAAAATCTGTCTCTGCTTTGCCCATGGATGTGGTCTGAGAAGGGATACTCAGCCATTTTTTCTTTTCAGGTATACCTTTTTTTAAGAATCTATTTCATGATAAAGTCATTCAAAACACAGAACAAGATTTACATGCCAATACTACGATTCATGTATCTTTCTAGATATGTCATATGTGCCTCGAAGAAGTAGCCTACTCACTTGTAGAAAAATAAAAGAAAAAGAAAAACCTTGTAGAAAAATAAAAGGAATTTCTCACACTCAATGAGCCAAGAGCCTAGGACTGACTTAGTATGCTCAGTAGATGTAAATACACATTTACATAATGAACCAATAAGTAAAAAAAAATGCAGGAAAAGAAGTCTACATTTATTAATCAAAAGAATGCAGATTAAGCCTTGCTACTTTTCCCCATGCATTGGCAAAGCCAGGATTGAAAGCATCAAGTGTTGGAAAGCAGACGGGGAAGCATTCCAGTGCACTGACTGTGCACCTAGAAAAGTTAGTGTGTGGTCTGCAGATGATATGGCCACACCAATCAAACTCTGAATCATCAGACATGTTTACTGTGTATCCTGCAGCCCTCTCCGCCATACTGGACAGCTGCACAGAGTGCAGATGTTCACCATCCTCCATGGCCTGGTGAGTTTGTGCCTAGCCCAGTGTGTCGCCTGCATGACAGTGTTTATATGGCCAAGTGTTGAGTTAAACATTTGCAATAGCATGCACATTTCAATCCCATTTAATATGGGGGGAAAGGCAGGCTACTTCTGCGAGGCGCATATGACATATCTAGAAAGATACATGAATCGTAGTATTGGCATGTAAATCTTGTTCTGTGTTTTGAATGACTTTATCATGAAATAAGTTCTTAAAAAGGTATACCTGAAAAGAAAAAAATGGCTGAGTATCTCTTCTCAGACCACATCGATGGGCAAAGCAGAGACAGATTTTAAGATATTTGAACTTCAAGGACCTTCAAGGGTATGTGTCCACAGATCTCATTTCATTTATATCCAGAGTGAAGTGTCTTGCCCAAATTAATAGAGTAAACTGCAGCAGAGTGGAGTCCGAGAGCCCAGGCCAGTCGGCTGGTGTCCAGGACCCCATCCTGCCCACCAGCTGGCCTCTGCCATGGCTTTGCCTCCTCTACAGCCGAAGCACAACTCTCCCTCCTGGTGGAAGGCTGCTCTCTGGGAAGAGCAGTATGGCTTGGAGAGGTCTGGGCTTAACTTAAAACCTCAGATCATCCTGGCAGCTGGAGAACACCATGCCCAACCTTGAAGCCCCGGAGAATCCAGAGCCTCTCCTGGTGCTACAGATCCCTCAGTAGGATAGAAACCTGTTAAAGGATTTTTATGGCTTTGTTAAATATTCAACTATAGTAATTTCTTTTATGCCATTGAGAAACACATTGCTCTGAAGCCATTGTGTGCACTAGTTAACATGCTTTTGAGCAGCAGAACTCAAGATCTGCATGCATCATTGCAGAATACTTTTCGGAAGAACTAAACACAGTAAATTGCATCACACCAAAATATTTGATTTGTTAGGCCTGCTCCAATTAGGATAAGACAATTGCATTTTTTTAATTTCTTAATGATTAAAATAAATTCCATGATGAACTGGCATGAAATCAGCTCATTATTTAGTTTGGCAGTTAATGTATCCATCGTAGAAACTATTCTTCCCAGTTTCTGTGTACTCAAGAGTCTGTTTTGGAGAGGACAGCTGGACGGGAAGTCCACATCATAATTTTGACTACCTCTGCTGAGCGGCTGAGAAGTCAGAGTTTTCAGCTCCTTCCTCTGGCCTGGTGTGCAGCCATGGAAAATATTGCAGTCTGACTCCCAGTTTTCTTATTGCTGCAGAGGGCCTGCCCTGACATCAATATTGTAAGGATTACATGAACAAGCATATGTGCTAAGCATAGGGCAGTGCCTGGCACTTACCAAGCTTAAGTAAATGCTAGTGACTCTTTTATTATGGCAACTAAAAAGTAAACTGTCAATGTTATGAGATATGGCCTCAGAAGAAATATTGGGGTCAACACTGTTTTGTAGGAGAGGAATTATCTGAAAATGGAGTTTTATTATTATTATTTAATATAGTTGTAGATGGACAGTACGACTTTATTTATTTTTTATGTGGTGCTGAGGATTGAACCCAGTGCCTCATACATGCTAGGCAAGTGCTCTGCCATTGAGCCATAGCCCCCACCCTGAAAATGGAGTTAAATAATTATATATGGATATAATGAATATTGAAGGATTTACAAGAATAGTCCCAATAACAACTTCTGAAATTGTCTGAAATGTACTAAATGCTTTTTACATTCCTTGCTTCATTGATAGACAATAAAATACACATTATCAATAAGGTGGAGTGGCACTTTAAATTGAGTTAATCGTATTACCTTGTGCATCAAATTCAGTTTGAAAAACTTGAAAGTCTAAGAAAGTCACTAAGAAAGATGTTTTTACCATCATTTAACATCAGGAAGCCTCAACAGTTAGAAGTGACCATGAGAGGAACAATAAAAGAAGATAATAGGACCTTTAAATTTTCCTTGGAAGAGTGAATCTATGAAGTTTTCCCAGGATCAGCAAGGTTGGATGAATCCATGCATTTTTCCAATGGTTTAGTTTTTTTTACCCAGGGAAAATATCTGAGGCTACTTTCAAAAAATACTGCTTGAAATGATGTGACTTGCCAATTAAGCCACTTGAAAAGCACAGATTAGTTCATTGGTAGGCAACATAGTACACCTATTACATTTCTGAAGGTGAAGAACGATCAAATAGAATGGGAGTCTCTGGGTGCGGCTGATAAAATCTTTAAAATGGCTCTGGCCCATTCACAGAGGAAAGGATCCACCTCCTGCCCTCCCCAGGGGGAGACAGTGATGTGGAGGCAGTGAGGAGCACCCGCCTTTTTCCAGTGGGACTCACCCCTGGGCCGAGAGCCTGCCTGCGGCTCTACCTTGGGTGCCTGGGTGGGTGTTAACAGGTAGGGTCCCTCTGGGTGAAATCCCAAATCATGATGACCCAAACCAAAACCCCTAAACTGAGATGTTAGAAGTCCACATTCCCCCCAGGGCCACAGGATGGAGACATTCTCAGCAGGCTGCCTAGGAAGTGACCTCCGTCAAGATGCTCACCTCTCCAGGTTGGCCACGCCCAACTTGCCTTCCTGGAGACCCCCTGCCTGTCACCTGGGATGGCCCCCTGGACCTCAGTACTCTACCCTGCCAACCCAGCAACTCTGAGGCCCTTCAGAAACAGCTGACTCTGAGGTGGAGGCGCCAGAGAGTCACAAAGGCCGGAAGGAGCCATGAAGGCCCGGGTGTGGCGAGCTGCTCCCCTGCAGGGCAGGGCTGCAATGCTGAGTTGATGCGGAGCTCCAGGTCCTGCTGTTGCTTGCTCTCCAGTCTCTTCCAGCAAATGCCCGCTCGGCAGCAGTCTGGCCTTTGGTCTGTGCCTGGGTTTTCAGGTGGGGCCTTCCCAGGACCTCCCTTGAAGATGCGCACTCAGCCACCCCTCAGCAAGTGCGTCCTGAGGACCTGGATCTGCACTTCATGGGAGGAATGCAGCAGGAATGGGTGCACACGCAGTGGGTGACGGAGAGGGGCCCACCCATCAGGCCCACATGGGGCCTGCTGCATGATCTCATGGAACCTCAAGAATCGATATCTTCATGAAAAAAAGAAACCTGAAGAATCCAGGAAGGAGGAGAATTCCCTCCAGTGTGCCAAGGCCACTCATGTAGCAGCCTCCTCTTGTTTGAAATCGTGTTGCCTAAGCCATGGACAGAGCTGCTCAGTGAGCTGGCCCAAAGTGGCACCTCCCTGCTTGTCCAGTGGTGCCGGAGAGCAGAATTCTAAGTTCTAATCTTTGGAGGTTAGTTGGAGCTCCTACTGGGTTCCTCCTGAGGAAGCTGTGTCATCCATTCAACATGAGTATGCGTGGGCATATGTTGCTAGAAACAGTCAAAACATAAGAATACAAAACGAAAGATCAACCTTACATAAAAAGCTTAAAGGTGAATGGTGGACAGGCAAGGCCCAACTTGACAAGAATTTGTGTGAATGTTGACCTTAAGGGGTGTGTGAAATGAAGCACTTTTCCTGTAGTTGTAAGGTTGGTCTGAAATCTGATAAAATGCAGGACTAGGAGAAGAAGACTCCACCACTTGCCCTCTTTCTACCCTTTCAGGAACACTGGGTGCTTCATGAATTTTCTTCTGGCTTACAGCTGACTAGCAACCCATCTCTACACATCTTAAAACACAGTTGTTCTCAAACACTCAGTGCTTATTTACTACAGAAGGAAATCCATATGTAGCAAAATGAAATTAAACCTCTATCTCTCACCCTGCGTAAAAATCAACTCAAAGTGGATCAAAGACTTAGGCACAAGAACAGAGACCCTGCACCTAACAGAAGAAAAATAGGCCCAAATCTTCACCACATCAGCCTAGGATCTGACTTCCTTAACAAGACCCCTAAAGTGCAAGAAGTAAAATCGAGAATCAATAAATGGATGGATTCAAATTAAAAAGCTTCTTCTCAGCAAAGGAAACAATAATGTGAGGAGAGAGCCTACAGATTGGGAGAAAATCTTTACCACATGCACCTCTGATAAAACATTAATCTCTAGGACATATAAAGAACTCAAAAAACTTAACACCAAAAACCAAATATCCCTATCAATAAATGGGCTAAGGAACTGAACAGACACTTCACAGAAGAAGATGTACAATCAGTCAACAAATATATGAAAAAGTGTTCAGCATCTCTAGCAATTAGAGAAATGCAAATCAATACTACACTAAGATTTCATCTCATCAGAATGGCAATCATCAAGAATACAGGCTTCAAATAAATGTTGGCAAGGATGTAGGGAAAAAGATACACTCATACATTGCTAGTGGAACTGCAAATTGGTACAACCACTATGGAAAGCAGTATGGTGATTCCTCAGAAAACTTGGAATGGAACCACCATTTGACCCAGCTATATTTCACTCCTCGATTTATACCCAAAGGACTTAAAATCAGCATACTACAGTAATGCAGTATGTTTATAGATGCTCAATTCACAATACCTAAACCATAGAACCAACTTAGGTGTCCTTGAATGGATAAAGAAACTGTGGTATATACACAATGGAATATTATTCAGCTTTAAAGAAGAATGAAATTATGGCATTTGTCAGTAAATGGTTGGAGTTGGAGAATATCATGTTAAGCAAAATAAGCCAATCCCCCAAAACCAAGGGCCGAATGTTTTCTCTAATATGCAGATGCTAATTCACAATAAGGGAGGGGGGGACACTAGGGAAGAATAGCATTACCTTAGATTAGGTAGAGGGCAGTGATGGGAGGGAAGGGTAGGGGGTGTGGGGATAGGAAAGACAGTAGAACAAAACAGACATTATTACTGTGTGTATATATGTGACTGCATGACCAGTATGATTCTGCACCCTGTACACTCAGAAAAATGAGAAATTATATCCCATCTATGTATGACATATTGAAGTGCATAAATGCATTCTACTGTCATGTATGACTAATTAAAACAAATAAAAAAAATATTACCAAAAAAAAAAAAAAAAAAAGAGACCAGGGGACGACAGTGAGGTGCAACACACCTTCCATGACAAATTTACAGCTAAAGTGAAACTCATCTCCATCAAGGACATGCTGGGCATGGGGGTGGGTCTTGTTAAGATGAAACTGCTAAAGCAGTAGCAGCTCAGCTTGCTCAGGGGGTGGGGGAACTGCACATGAGTTTTATATACGGCATTCTTGCTTTAAGGCTATTTCCAAATTATTGGATTCTTTTGGACCTACTAAGAAAGTCATTCTGATGAGTTTTATATGTATTGAACTTTATTCATGCGAGAGATATTAACAAAACACTATGCAGTATTCAGAACTCATTTGCATATATTTTTATTAAATTCTACTTAAGGACAATTTTTTGTACTTTATTAAGATCCCTTCTTGAATTTAGTGAAGTATGTACCTAGAGGAAATAACTATTTGAAAGCATATTACCAGAAGCTAACAGAGGGGACAGCTGCACCTGTTCAGGCAGCTAGCCCAGAGAGCTGTAAATTAATAGTTACAGAAAAGCATCATGATCTGTGATAACCTCATATTGAAAATCAACTAATTATGCTGGACATGGTGGCACACATCTGTAATTCCAGCCACTTGGGCGGCTGAGACAGAAGGATCACAAGTTCAAAGCCAGCCTGGGCAACTTAGTGAGATCCTGCCTCAAAAAATAAAAAAAATAAGTAAAAAATAAATAAATAAAATAAAATAAAGGGTTGGGGATGGAGCTCCATGGTAAAGAACCCCTGGGTTCACTCCCCAGTAACAAAAACAATAATGACAGCAATGAATCTCAGTACACAAAAACAATAAAAATAAAAACAAGCCAATTATTGACTCTTATGTTTAGGTTGCTGTTTCCTACAACTGTACAAAAGCTCCATTCCAAACCAGAAAGCCTATGAATGTACCCTGTGCAACTTCTCCTTTTCCAAGCAGATTTTCTCCAAATAAATAAAATTATTTTTTCAGATACAGCTAATCTCAGAAACAGAGGAAACAATATTTAATCCTTGCCTGATGGCTCATCTTGGGGTGCTCTGAGCTCCATAAGCAGTATCTGCTCCTTTTTCTTTCCCAATATTGCAAATCATGTGTAAGCATTATAGGATGCTGACACCAGATCGCCATGATCCTCTCTTCCAAGGTATTTTCCCATTGCCTTTGTGTACACAGCACATGAGTCGGCGCCATGAAGAGCTCAGGGGAGCCTGCATCCCCTGACCCTCCCCTTCTCAGCCCACCGAATTGCATTTCTGAGCACCACCTGTTTTGTGCAGATGCAGGCTTTGAACCCAGAACCTAGTGGAGGGCGTCATGTCCGAGGTCTGCCATCATCTGGCTTGGGAACATTCCTGGGATCCAGTCCATTTCTCCATTAAAAGAAAGGGTCCAGACCTTTCCCTTTCGACCCTGACATTTTTTGTCTTATAGCCTTAGTCTAGTGGCAAACCAACTAATCAACACATACTCAGAGGACTGTAGCCGAGTGGCCTAAATTCACAAAGGCCACTTGTGGCCAGGAAGTAGAAGGAGTGTGTGTGTGTATGTGTGCGCATGCATGTGCAGGTGTGCGTGTTTGCATGTGTGTTTCTTTTTTCCTTATTTCTAGTGTATTAAACCAGCAATCTATAGTCTCTCTCCAAAAATCGCAGACTGCAGGCATTCCCTTTAGCTGGTGTGAGTTGAAATTAACTGTCCTTTATGTCTTCTTTTCCTGGTATTCTCACAATTCCTTTGAAAATTGGAGGTCATCTTTGCACATTAAGTGCTGTGGCTTTGGTCCCATTCTGGTTCCCTGGGGCCATGAGGTCACACTGGTTATCTCTACTGTGTGCACCTGGTCCTTCTCAGAAGCTGGACGTCTGCTCAGCTTTGGGGTGAGCCTCCTGCTCCAGTTTGTCGCTAGAGATGAATGCTTCAGCAGAACGGCAGGAGAGCACCCTCCTTCTCCGAGACTGCCCTACTTGTACCCAGTGTCTCATAACTTTCTCCCTTTTGAAACTGCAGTATCAACATTAGCATTCATATAATATTGATGAGGAAGTTTAAACAGTCACAACATACTTATGATACTTAGTAGCATACAGCTTCTTTGGGAACTGGCTCAATACATATCATATTTATCTTAACATATCATATTTTCCTGACAGAGAAGTTGTGGCTCAAAAACTTCACCTTGTCTGAGCCACATGTTCTGGGTTGCAGAGCAAACACCAAGGACATTCTCCTCCAGTCTCTTATTCTTAGGTTTCTGAGTCTAATCATTACTTCTCCATATGCAGGGTCCTGCCACAATATGAGGAATTAAAGCTATGCTAATGCTTATTTGTTACACAATAAGACATCAACTGGAATCTTTTCCTGAGGAACTGTGCATGTCG
This sequence comes from Marmota flaviventris, assembly GCF_047511675.1. Classification (NCBI taxonomy): domain Eukaryota; kingdom Metazoa; phylum Chordata; class Mammalia; order Rodentia; family Sciuridae; genus Marmota; species Marmota flaviventris. The sequence continues at coordinate 175,722,835 of NC_092500.1, forward strand.
TACATGTTGATTCTTGGGTTATTTTTCCTTGAAATCGTTTCCTGTGGTGATCACTCTCCTTCAACACCTAATGATGTGTACAGGGTAATGCAGAATCTTCTTACATTCTGCCAAGAATTTCAATATGTCTAGACTCCCCATACGCACATTGCTAATGCTCCAGAGTCCTTTGCAGTGCCGCAACTGAGCCTCCGCTGGCATGCTAAGCACTGCGGGACTGCGGCTCAACCCCTGCGAATCAAAGGGCCCAGAGAGGAGAATCTGAAACTGCTCCTTGGGTGGGGCGGCTTCACTTTGTCTTCCTTTTGAAGCTTCCTTTTCCTGTATTCTCCGGGAAACAGTCTTTGGAGAAAGACCCTTTCAGCCAGGAACGGTGTTGGGTTTGCTATGTCCTCGTGAATGGCACAGGTTTGTCCTGCACAGTTCTGAAAAAGTGAGGCCATTGCAGGGAACCCCAAGTTTCGTTTTAAATCTCCAGGTGAACAGCAAGTCCATGTTCGTCAGAAAGCTTGTCCCCTAGCAGAGGCCTACAGGGATCTTGGAGCAGGATACAGCTTTCCCATTATCCTCGTGCAAGGTGGGATTAATGGCACTTGGAATGTCTGTGGAGGTACAGGAGACTGGGGAGAGGGAGGAGGAGAGCAGGGAAGAGTTGGTCAGGGGGCACGACATTTTAGTTAGGTAGGGGCCACAGGCCCTGGCGTTCCCTGGCCCAGCAGGGTGAGTATCATTCACACAGTTGGACAGGACTCTCCGCCATCTTACGTTTGACTGCAGAGACTTTCTTGAGCTCTCAGAGCATCAGGCAGGAGTGAATTCTGTAGGTTTCCATAGCAAAGTGTCTGTTTTTCTACTTGTTTGATTCAGGTGCCAAGAAGAGTTATAGAACTAAGATTGGAGAGAGTAGCACTTCAGCTCAAGCAAATAGTATTTACAAATAGATTTCACATGTATTACCCAAGTTATTCCCAACGTTTGTTCAATTAACTTTATTTCAGCACCACTTAGAAAAAGTCCTCCGCTGGTTTCTGTAGCCCTAAAATGAAAGAGGTAAGTCCCTGCTCTCCAGCACTAAACATCCCAGTAAGGATGATTTTTCTTTTCAATGATGTGATTACAGGAATCCAAAAGCACTTAAAAATAGTGTTTTTCGAGATATTGGAATGTCAGGGAAGTAAGGCACATTTCTCCGTGTGCTCTGACAGTTAGTAAACACAACAGCACGAGTCCCCTTTCCTTCCCAGGCATCTGGATAATCGAGGTTGTATGCACTGTAGTGACTTCTTTTTGACATCTGTGAAAAGATGCAAAATATAAAATGATAGGGTCAAATCACACAGAGATTCTAAGTGTTTTTAATCTTCAAAATGACAGCTCACTGATGAGGCAACTTAGGGTATTTATCAGAGCACCCTCCAAAACCAGGTGTCAATGCCTCCGTTCATCCCACAAACCCTCCTGAGACTCACTCCAGATGGAGGACAGCATTCAGGAGAGAGTGACTGACAGGGCAGAACACAGTCCCTGACTCCTCGCTGCTGCTGAGTGAGGTAGCTCGACAGCGGGTTTGCAGTGAGACCTTCTGGGGAGACAGCGCCTAACCTAACACAGGACTTCCTCCCTCCTGGGTCTTGAAAGAACATCAAGTGTCTCTCTTTGGATGCTGGTTAGTGTCCTACTCCAGGGTCTTCTGGGTTCCTTAGGGGACCATCTCTGTCTCTGGACCAGCCATTCTCCATGCCCGTCACTTGCTCTGGCGAGGTCCCGTTTCTCCCTGTAGGAGCAGCTCTTGCTATTTCTCCTTTCATCAGATGGTCCTGACAATTCTCAGAATCAGAGATCTTGTTTGCAGCCTCCTCTCCACAGCTTTTAGATCAGGTTCCTTAAGGCCGACTTCAGCTATTGGATGATGATAAATGTTGTTCACTTTTAGCTATTTATTACCCTCAAATATATAATGTCCATTCCCAATGAAGTGATTTTATGGAAAATATGTTACAAATCATCACATACTGGAATGTTTGAGCTACCAAGAGTTCACTGACAATTACTCTCCACAAAAGAAACAATTAGACAAGTCAAGTTAATTTGAATTCTGTTTTTTTCACTTATAGCAATGGAAATTGTCTTGATTTTAGGGTAAATATGACATAATGTTGATAATGATTTTATAAAAAATGTGGGGCTGGGGATATAGCTCAATGGTAGAGCACTTGCCTAGCCTATATGGAGTCCTGGGTTCTATCCCTGAAGCCACAGAGAAAAAAAGGAGAGTTAATGATGTGTAAAGAATATGATCATAGAAATCAAATTATACTTTTCAAAAATATTTTTCGGTCATATGTGCATGAAGCAGTAAGAATAATACTGTAAATTTTTATGCATGCATTTTCCTTGAGGAATTATAGTTTTTGAACGTGTCATAAACACAGCCTGCTGATAAATACGTTTCTAACTTAAAAGTCAAGAAATTATGTCAGGCAAAAAAAAAACAACCTTCCCTCATTTTCCTCTTTATTCTTATAATCATTATAGCAAATGGCACCTGTGGGCCAGTGTGCAGTCTGGAAGTTTAGGATTATGGCAACTTGAGTCACGATAATGTCAGAGAGGAGAGCTCTGTCTACACTTTCCTTCGCAAAGTAGATTCTGGTTCATAAAGGGGTACTGAGTCTGATGGCTTCATGAGGCCAGTTTTTTCATGATTCAGTAATTAATGTGGAGGAAATCCATGTTGGAACCACTTTTGAGGGTGGGCACTGGGAATTGAACTCAGGGGCACTTTACCATTAAGCTAGATCCCCAGCCATTTTTATTGCTTTATGTAATTTGAGACAGTGTTTCAAAAAGTTGCTGAGGCTGGCCTCACACTTGTGATCCTCCTGTCTCAGCCTCCCAAATCTCTGGGATTATAGGTATGGGCCACCATGCCTGGCACAATGTTATAACCATTTACAATAAGTTTATGTAAACATGACATTTGCTCACTAAGAATTTATGTTCTAGTTACTTGGTATCTCTGAATCTCATTTTGCAAAGATGCCAGTTTTGCACCGGTCTGTTCTCTTTGAATTCAAATATTAGGTTTAAGTGGGTTTAGAGTCAATTTGGCTTCAAAGAAGAATAAGATGCAGAGCCAATGACAGATACCACTAAGACCAAAGACGAATGCTCAGGACTTGTAGGTGGCTTCTGACCCTGGCCCAATACGCCTTTCTGTAAGGAACAGGTATGAAGCTCTTATGATTCTCTTTGAACAAATAGGTACCACAAGAGCACATGAAACTTTATTACTTCCTACAGCATTTTGTTATTTTCTTCCTCTAGTAACATATCAAAATAACTTTCTAAAATGCAATACTATGATTTTGGTGACTAGAACTTGTTTTTGAGATTCTGGAAAATATGTATGCAACTCTTCTTTGGTTTTTGTAAGAAAAAAAAATCACAAATCATTGACATTTTCTATGTCAATGTTTGGAGTTAAAATGGGATTCACCAAGCCCATTCACAACCTGGGGCCTTGTGCATGCAAGGCAAGCACTCTACCAACTGAGCTATATCCCCAGCCCACCATGGTATATTTAATTGGTATCATCACATAAACCTTCTGTGACTTAAAACAGTAGAGCTATCACTGCCCAAACCATCAGTCTCTGCTGTTCCCATTGTGTTGGCCCAGGGTCACCAGGAGATGCCTACAATTGTGACTAGTCTATCATGTGAGAGGAAGACGGGAAAGGACATTGTGTTTTGGTTACATGGAACATCTTTCAAGGATTTTAAAATTGATGATCATATAAATAATGAAAATATTAGCAAGAATCATTGGTAGCACTGCCTGGGTCTTTTGTTCTGGATGTCTGAATACACATTCTCTCGCAGCATTTACTTATCTCTGTTTTCCGAACAAGAGCTCTGCGATCTTACAGACTGATCCACGGAATCCTATCTTTTCCAGCTCCCAAAGTGAGTGAGGAGAGATTAGGGAGTAGGATTCAAGTCTCACGTCAGGTTCAGCCACATTTTACCTCAAATAATGAGACACTTCTCCATTATTCTTGCATCTCGACATGTTTATTTTCCAAATTAGTTCTACATAAAACTGAATAATAATGTATTTTCTGTGTCCTATTATACAAATTGTGTTTATATTCATAGGTTGAAGAAGTAAACAAAGTATAGACCCTAGGAAATATGGTAAACATCTAAAATCCACAAATATTTTATGTTTGTATTCGACACAATGCACTTAAAGTAAACCCCCGTATCAAGTATGGGGCTGTTTCTACAGTCCCTGCTTAGCTCACTCACAGTGACACAGTATGCTAATGGCCTAAAGAGGGATAAAATTCGTCACTACTTGAGGACGATTTTAACAGTAGACTAAGTTTAACATCCAGAGGCAAGCCTCACTTTCTTCTCAGAAAACCCAGAGTGGGTTAGAGGTCCATGAGCTGGGGGAGGAAGGGTCTCTCTGGAGACACGCGCCTGCCCTGGGGGTCTCTAGGTTCCCAGCACGTCTAGACATGGGTGGATTCAGAACAAAGAGTGTGTCTGATAGAAATTTCATGAGTACTTTAATAAATCCTAGCATTTTAAGATGAAAGTCAAGCTGGATTCTTTTGAGATAAAAAGAGAGGGAGAGAGAAAATACCTTCTTAGAGGCTGATTTTCTTACTACCTGGGTGAGGGAAGGGGAATGGATGGGGTGAATGGACATATAGATGATAGACAGATTTTCTATAACCTGGCTCCTGAATGTGATGTGTGACAACCTGTTTCCCTTTGATCTGCAAGGAGCACCCCATGAGATCTTATGGGGGGCAGAGTGAAGAAGAAAGTCATTATATAAGGAATATCAATATTCTGATATTTAGTAATTCTATAGGTAAAATGTTCTTCACTAGCAGATTGAAATTTTTAAATTGTCTCCTATAGAATATTAACTCATTGAGCGTTGCATTTGCTGTCCGGGGCAGTGGTACAGAGACGACTAACATAGGTAGCATCTTGTGACAAAGCCTACAGCAGGGTGTGCACAGAGAGATCTGGGAAACCAGAAACGGCTGCAGGAGGCTGATGACCTGGGCACATCTTCCCATGTGCACAGTATTTGTGAGGAATTCTGAGGAACGGCTATTGGTTTTTAGGAGATATGATTTCTCTTGGTTTCAAAGAACACACTGTGGAAAGACTGAAAGGCGTGGGCTCTGGTGGAGTGATGGGAGGAGGGCAAGGTGTGTGTGTATGCAGGAGGAGGTGGGCGAGATCCCAGAGAGTGAGGGGGGCCACCTGTACAGCAGCTTGAAAGCAATCTGGGCCTGTGGGGTGGGGAGTGGGGAAAGGAGGCACCCGGGGCGCGTTTAAGCAAGGGGAAGACATTAGCCAAGCATACCTGCTGCACTTGGGGTGGGTGAGTATCCAGAGCAGAGCTACTGTGGACTTCTGGTCTGGGCCGATCACTGGGAGCATTTGAAATCAGCACTCAGGGAAGAGAGCCAAGTGGATTTGATTAAGGAGCATTTGCACAGGTTCAAGCAGGGAGGTCGTGCCTTAGTAGCGTTGCAGAATCTCTGAGATTATTTCCCGGTGTGATAGATAACCGAGATTCAGGAGCTGTGGTTGACTCCCATGCCCTTGACAAGGTACCACACGAGATATGAATGGGAAGTGGGAAGATTCGTGCAGGCAAGAGAGAAAAGCACCCAGAAAGTGGCCACAGGGAAAAATAGAGGGTGAGCACAGTCACTTTTTTGTCTCTGGATCACACTCATGTGAATCAGTCCACAGGCTCACAAGTGAAAATGAACTTTGGAGTTTTGCCGTGTCATATATCACAAACTCTGCAACAGAGACCTCTGCACTTACAGGATCTTCTTTTGAAATATGGCATTTGTATCTTTCCTGCTTTATAAAAATCACTTGTCTTTTGTATTTGGATGGAAATCCATCATGAAACAAATGATATTTCTCAGCTTACCTAAGAATTCTAATTTGGAAGCCTTGGTTTTTTCAGGTTCAATTGTACAAAACGATACCACTGTGGGGCTCTGAGCGTGTTATACCTATCATTCTTAGTAAGAAGAATGCATCATTTTCAATTATTTTAGAAAGTCTGAGATGCTCAGCTTTCACACTGACAGCACGGTGCCGAGGGCAGACACACGTCTTCTGAGGTGTGAAGTTGTTATTTCAATTGTTACATCTTCCTTTTATGCTTTGGGTTCGCACCTCCCTAATCCTAGCAGTTCTTTAGCTAGGTGAGTCACGGGACAAGAGAAGTTTCATCGTGGGGGCACTGGTGGTGTGTTAGGGGGATGTGGGTCCGTCATTCCCATCTGATCAGGAAAAGTCATCCCAGATTCTTGCTTGTTGGAAGCAAGAAACTAAAATCATAAAAGTTTGAAAGACCATTGTATGAAATGAACTGTGAACTTAGCGACATTTGGTAGGAATGTACAAACTTGCATGGGGGAAGCATTGGCTCAAGATTTAGGTGTAATGATGGGGTAATAATGTCAGGAGAGAATGTGCACAAAACACCTCGTGTACTCCTTGGCATAACGATGAAGAAGTGCATAAGTGGTACTTATTAATCATGGAATTATTTTAATATGTTGTAGGTACAATGGCTTTATCACAACGGAGCTTATTATTTTGTTTGTCAGAATACTAAAATATCTCAGAACTCATTGTTCAGCAGAGGAAAAACGCAAACATGATTGAAAAGGCTGCAGATAGCAGAATTGATAGACTTCATTTTAGGGTGTTTTCCAGCTGTGATTCTTTCCTTGCCTCTGTGCAGTCTTTCTGCAAACAAATGAGAAGTAATAGCTTTAGTCTTTAAATTAGTCTCTCAACACAGGAGTCTATTCCTTTGATTGATTCCTGAAAATCTTTTTTTGAAGACAAGTTTATTTGCTCAAACATTTCCAATCAATGGCTAATTCGGCTGCCCCTTGCCCTCTGGAGAACTCGAAAATGTCTGGTCGATTTTCTTCCATGCAATAACATCAGAAGTATGAAACGACAATAAAGTAAAATGGCAATTTGTGAGAAGCAAAAATTCTCTACAGAATTTGCAACACCAGATTGCCAGTGCTTGAGCCTCTTTGGCTGATATTTTTAACTGTGCTTGTGAATCAGGAAAGGGTGCTCTTACATAATCAGCTTCAGTTATTTGAAGGGTATGTTGACAGTGTACCATAAATTCCTTGGATTTTTACAGTTTAAGTAGATCTGAGTTATTTTTAATCAAGGCACATGTTAAATGCATTCTATAATTCTTTTTAGTCTTTTTCCAAATAAAAATTATTAGAAAGATAATTTGCATGACCTTACTGATAAATTCCAGCTTATATTTGCTTTTTCACCAAGTGAACAGACTCTTTCTCAATGATGAATGCATTTCAGATGTCGATGTGTTCGCCCCTCATCCATTTCTGCAGGATGGGCACTGAGAATCCGGCTGCCAGAGGCATGCCGCCCTGTCAGTACTCAGGATGTGTGTCCAGCTGCAGTCTGGAAAGGAGAGCTGCCCATGGGCTTAGCAAGTCAACTTGGTCTGAATACCAGGAGACTATTCAGAGACCTTCCAATTCTAATTTTAATGATGGTCATTATTGTTCTGTGAAAAATAATTGCAGTATCCACCCCCTGATCTTCTAGGAGAAACAAACTGAGGCTTTCCTGTCTTTTTTAAAAAAAGTATACACACACATATGCACACACACACACACACATACACATATATACACTTTTATATGTAAACTTTTCTATATCTGCTTACGTATATACTTTTGTATATATACTTGTTATATGTACTTATAGATACTTTTCTACATATATACTCTTTCTATATTACATACTTGCATTTTTTGATATTTTTATTATCAAGTGTCCATCAGTCTGATCTGCATTCCACATGTAATTATCATGGTGTGAATGTGAATCATGTTCACCAGTGCAAAAGGATCATTCTCAAAGTAGATCCCACTTTAAACTTCCTTTGTCTACATTGCAGACATGTCTGTCCTTTCCGTTTCAGTATGTTCATCCTGTAGTCAATGTGATAAGTCACCTGTTTAGTCCTAGGTATCTGTGGAAGTCCATGAAATTAGATTTAATTCCAGATAATATCTACTTCCTAAATAACCACCGGTGTTTCAATATAAAAATTTTAAAAATTCATCTCTACACTTATTATATTATTTGAATATCCAAATGACCTTACGGGAGGGCTCAGAACATGCACTCTTAGTACATTTATACAGATGCAGGTGGCCGTGTGCCACAGACTGTATGATCTCCAGAGCTGAAGTCTATCCAGGTCAGCTCTGGAGGCTGGGAAGTCCACCAGCATGGTGTGGCATCTGGGAGGTCTTTGTGCCCCCTCAGTGTGGCAGAAGACAGTGCAGAGTGCAGGCAGCAGAGAGCAAGGCTGGGTTGAGCTTTGTCCTTTATCCAGAACCACTCCCAGGAGTACTCACCTGCTCCCTGCAAAGCACCAGGGCGGAACCTTCTTGGTGTAATCACGTCTTGAAAGTCCTGCTTCCCAACACCCTCAATGGCAACTGGATTTTAGTACGAGTTTTGAAGGAGGCATTTCAACCAGTACAGGAAGTGAAATTAAGAAAACTTCGGGTAAAAATATGATGCTTTCATTCATAAAGAAAAAGTAAAGCGGCCCTCAATAATGTTCAGTGCATTGGCAAGGCCACAGGCCCCTGGGAGGTGGAGCCAGCTGGACGCTCTCGTGACTCCACACATCTGGTTTTTCACTCCAACAAAACATCTACTTGAAGGATCGGTGGCACGAATCAGTTGGGTGGATAACCAAAATGGCTGAACAGCGGGAACCTGTGTAGAATTGCTTTAGATGAACAGATCTGGCTTTGCTGTAAGTAATACATGTAAAGGCCCAAACACAAATCATGCTGTATCCATGCCTCATACACAGTAAGTGCTCAATAAATGTTAGCTACCTATTATCATCAGATGCTTCATTAAATTTGAAATATTTTTAAAAAACTTATTTCAAAATCCAGAAACACTTCCCCCCCGCCCTAGATCAGATACATAACTCGTGATTTTTCTGTACACTCCATGTTTTTGTGTACCCACAAAGCAGGAATACATATTCTCACTATTTAATCTACTTGCCTGAAGTAGATGCTTTTCAGGCCTTTGAAATATGTTTTCTTCCTTCCTTAAAATAAAGCAAAGTGCATGTTGTGGAGGATGGATTTTGACATGAAGAAAAGACCCAAAGTAAAGCAAGTCTATAGGCAAGTGGCTGGTGAGGCAGCGCGAGGCCAGCTTCTTATGGGCTCATGGGCAGCTGATCCACGGCCCCCCGATGCTGCTTCCTAATTGTAAGAAATTGTTGGTGTTCCAAGAAACCCAGTGGAGGCCGAAGCATTCGCTGGAAAGAGCGGTGGCATCCACTAACTGGATCTTTGACTCACTGGACAAGAGCGCTGTCATCTGTTTAACCTGGTTTAGGGAACCTGGTTTGATCTTCTAGAACTCAGAAAAGGGAGCATCTGTGAGAAAATTTTAAGGAGTGTTGGATGTTGCCTTTGGGAAGGGCCCTGCCTGCCTTGGGTGACAACTGATCCATGCCTGGCCTCCTTGGCTGGCACCTCCTGCCACCCTTTCCTTCTTGGTGTTCCCCGTTCATTTCCCCTTCACTCCAATCTACCCGTGGGCCCTCAAGTCTTGGGAAGATTGAGAGGGTGAAATGAAGACGGTTCCACTAGAGGAACAGAAGCCCCATCCGAGTTAACCCAGAGACGGCAGCATCCCTCCAGGTCCCACAGTGAAGAGCAGCACACGCAGCAGTTTGTGCATTCGCACCACACCCTGAGCCTCTGGGGTCTGGCCCAGCTCAGGCTGAGTCAGTTGAGATCAGTCTGATAAGACTGGACAGTAGAGGCCTTTCTATCACTGTCTGCTAGGCGGCTCCCGCTGGGTGGCACCTCCACAACCAGCTGACGTTAAGTACTTAGATTGCTTGTCATGCGAAGAGTGCCATAAGATTCATGCTAGTTTGTCAAGTGACCAAGAGGAATTTAGCAAAGTTTTGGGGGCGATGTGGTCGAGGAAGAGCTTAGAGTCTTGTGGCTAGGCAAAGTACTTTGAAGTTAAGTCCCACCCGAGATACCTCGGTTACGGTGATTAAAAGGTACTAGCATGAAGCAGCACACAGATTCCCAAGGGCAAATGGGACAGCCAGGGCAGCATCTCTGTGCTCCTCAAAGGGGAAGTGAGGAAGGGTTGCAGTGGGTCCGGCAAACCCAGGAGGCAGCGCAGCGCAGCGCCCAGGAGGACACCCTGGCACCCGGCAGAGAAGGAGAGACGCGGAGCTGGCCGGCTCAGCCAGGTGCCATGTTCACGGCATTCCTTTATGCAGTTTTAGGTAAAGTCCAGAACTAGAAACACATCTGCCTGTAAATAAGTGGTGTCCAAAATCAGATAAGGGTAAGGTCCAGGTCATCCCTGCTCCCAGTGCTCTGCATGCAGCGATTATCCCTATTCCAGTCCAAGTCCGCTACATGAAACCGTCCTAAGCGAGACAGAATCCTGGGAGAAAAAAAAATTAAACAGTTGGGAGGGCCTGATGAGTTTTAGAAACACTAAACACTTATTTTTCCTAAAAATGTGATCTTTATTCAGTCGATGCTTTTGCAGTTCCGGTGCTAGGCGTGCCCGGGTGCTGTGATGGCCACTGTGCCCCTGAGCTGGAATTCCATTGAGAGGGAGCCCCAGCCAGGAACCCGATACTTGAGTGAATACATTTTAAAGGAGTGTGTTATTTTTAAAAAAGGAAAATGTAGACTGGGGTAGAGGGAAAGTGGCTTCAGTTCCAGTGAGGAAGTTCCCCTCATTGAGAAAGTGATGTTTTAACAGATGTTGAAAGGTCTGGTTTAGCTCTGTGGCTTTCTGGGAAAAGAGCATCCTAGCAACAGAAATCCAGGTTGCTTGCAGAAAGACTCTGGGCTAGTGGGTAGGATTTGGCCTTGAGTGAACTGAAACCACTGGAGGGTTTTGAACAAAGGTAGACAGCACGGAACCAGGGAAGCCTGTGGAAGTCCAGCAGGTCAGCAGTGACAGTGCCTCGGCCAGAGTGGTCAAGTGAAGCTGCTGAGAATTGGTCAGATTGAGGACATGCTTGGTGATAAAACAAACAAGACCACATCAGAACTTTGCATCCCAGATGTGTTGTATAACAGGGTCCTGCGAAGTCCTGCCTTGGAAAACCTATTACATTAGCTTTTCCAAAATGTGTGACCTCTGAAACTTTTTGAAAATACATAACAACTATTATTTTGTGGTACCAATTTTGAACAGAACACATTTGAAAATGCTGTCATTAGAAACCAATAAGGTCTGTAATTTCTTTCCAAATTGTCTTGTAACATTTAAAAATCTACATTAAACCAGGCAAAGCTAGAAGTCTTCTCCTCCAGATGAGCCATCTTCCATTGGAAGGGTCAATGCTATCAAAAAGCTTGATCATCTTAAGTAAAGTATGCAATTCAGATTTAAGATTTCACAAGTTCCTAATTTTTAATTTTATAATTCTCACAAGTTTACAAGTCCTAAGGAAGTAGAGGGCAGCTCTTTATCTATATTTTTTTCTAAAAATATTCTTTTTCTCTTTGTTGAATGAATGAGAAGTCAATAAATTATCTACTTTCTTGACTAAAGGACATGCATTTTTCAGATACTTGTCAAGAGTATAGGATATATTTTCTGCATGAAAGCTCTGCTTTTCTCAGTTCTAGTTTAAAACAGGGGAAAATTACTGATGACTTATAAAAAAGCTTCATTTATTTATTGAGTCACTAAATCTAATTAGGTCTATTATTCTTAAAAACTCCATGGTAACTCAGAAAACCTGAAAGACTGATTCACATAGATTCCATACTTGAATAGCTTGTTATTATTGCAGCAGAACTCAGAACACTGACTTGCTTAAGAAGCTGTCAGAATTTCTATTCATTTCAAGAGTTTATAAATTAACTATGGGAATATTTCTGGCTGAACCACGGTGTGCTGGATTCCGTGAGCCTTGGAATCTTCGATACCTACTGCATTTTCTCATCAGCACTCTTAGGCTTTGCAAAACTTTAGTGCAGATTCAAAATGGAAACATGTCCTTTGGTCACCAAATTCGCCAACTGTGGTGTAAAACATAGAAGCCAATCAGGTTCAACTTTAATTTGAGTTTGAAAATTAGAAATGTCTTAAAAAATTGAAACAAAAGTGTCAAATGTGGACTTTTTTTGAACCTGATTTTCGAATCTCATATTGAATGTGTTGACTATTCGTGAAGACTACCGAGCACAGAACTGGAGACGGTGTGTCAAATGCAGCCAATGGAAGGAAGCCCTGTTTTTAGGAACAGGGTCCCCAGCTCACGACAGACCTCAGAGGATGCCAGAGGTCCATGCTATAGACTGTGAGCTATCAAGTACCCACGGCTCCATAAAATCAGATGAACGCTGAGTTTTCCTCCCCAACTTCGTGACTCGTACCATCTGTTGACATCACACAGCTATGGAGAAAATAACATCTTCCCAAGGAGAGAGAAGCAGAAGGAGCACTTCAAGTAAATGACTAAAGCACTTCTCATAGGCTGCAGCTTTGTCAAGTTCCACTTCTGTGCTTCCTGGCCCTGCTGGCTCCTAGGCACCAGAGAAGACTTTCCACCGCGCCTCGGCCTCCTGAGCGCACACTTGTCCTTTTCTGTCCGATCCTGGGTTTTTGGTTCAGTGTTGTGAGCCCAGGTAGGTATGTGACGCAGGAGTGGGATGTAGAGACAGAACCCACCTGCAGCAACTGTTACCATTTCGGTTCATTTAGACTCTGGAAAGATCAACAGAAACCATATCTTGAGTGCATTTTTTCTTCCATTTGAGGATCTTTTACAAGATTATTTTTAATCTTCCACAAATACACTGATATCACAGTTTCTCCCTTTAGAAAAGTTGACAAAAAATAGTTATCTCCACTCTAACGGATTTTCCTTCCTGGGAACTATTGAGGGAGCCCTGGTAGCTGAAGGCACAGGTCTCTGCCCACTGCGACTGTGGATTTATATTCAGTTGATTTTTAAAAGTCCACTTTTAACCCCTCCCAATCTACCCTTTTCTGCTAATGTGTTTGCATTATTATCACCAAAGAGTCATCAGCGCAGTCGGCCTCCTGTGGACCAAGCTCTGCAGCCTGAGCCCAGGCTTCCTGAAGGCCATGCCTGGGAGCCAGGCCACCTGAGAGCAGGACCTTGCTGCAGCTGCAGGGCCTCAGAGCTGCGCTGCCCAGGTCAGAAGGAGCGTTTCCATGGGGTGACTAGATTGCACGTGCCGTTATTATTCTCTTTATTGTTTTATTTTTATGGTATATTTTCCATTTGCTTTTCTAGCTTAGGCAGCAGTGCCAAATTAACATTTCTTCTCTGCATTGGAGAACAGTCTCCCTGGACTTCCTCTCCACTGCCTCCCTCCATGTGGAATTGCACTCTGGCTGAGACAACAGTCAGGGTGTGACTGGACCTCCCACAGAGCTGCTTCTCACCCTTGAGTGACATGTACATGGTGTGGGCAAAAATGGGGATCCCATGTAAGGGGTGGCCACCCTCCACCAGGGGAATTTCCTAGACTGGAAGAGATTTCCCCATGATGCCTAGGAAACAAGGTAGCAGGTGGCAGAAGGACTTCTGGGTACCCAGCAGCCTAAACTGTCACACTTGTCAAGTCTTCTTGCCTTAGAATATTTTATTGTTAATGTGTACTTAAACTTTGCTGGAATTTTAGGATCCATATACTGTAGGTCCTTCAATGCCAGCTTGGGGTTTTTTTTTGGGGGGTGGGTACTTTGGATTGGACTCAGGGGCACTCAACCACTGAACCACATCTCCAGCCCTGGTTTTGTGTTTTATTTAGAGACAGGGTCTCATGGAGTTGCTTACCACCCGCTTTTGCAGAGACTGGCTTTGAACTCACAATCCTCCTACCGCACCCTCCTAAGCAGCTGGAATTAGAAGCATGTGCTACAGCACCCAGCTGGCTTGGGACTTTTGAGTCTCACTTTTACTCACACAATTTTCTATACTTATGCTATAACTTCCTGCATACATATTTTATATCATATCTTATCAATATGATGCATTTATATGCATTTCATTCTACATTTATGGTTGAATTAATTATATGTGTATGCATATTTTGTTTTATTTGATTATGGGGAGATATAAGGGTCTGTCTTTTAAATTTTAAAACATAATTTTATTTGAGATTAAACAGTGTTGGAAAAGTGCTATGTGACTTAATAAAGCACAGCTGTAGGAAGCTGGCTGTTCATTACCTGGGTGGGAATAGCCACCTCCCAGGCAGGTAGCCAGACCACTCTGTGCCCCAGCAACACTCGGGACTCTTTATGCTCAGCCAGGGAGGTTCTAGCAGTAGACTGGAGCCCTTTGTGCACCAGGAGCAGATGGCAGCCCAGGGTTCCTCAAGTTCCATCCCTCAGCATTCCCACCTGGACGCTCTCCAGACGCAGGATCTTGGCCTGTGGCCCCTGGTATGTGTTGACCAGCCTCTTCCTCAAGGGAAATGACTGACTTCTGGAATTTGCCAGTTTCTGTGGTGAACATCCTCCCATGATGGCTTGTTCAAGCCATTCTCATGTGGCCAACGCGTGTGGAGTTTGGAAGAGAAGCACAGAATTGTGTGGTCAGTCTGCCCAACAGACACATAGGTGTCAGAAACTTTGGTGTAAATAACATGAATAATAGGAAAAGTCATTAACATGAACAAGATGTGAAATATTTTAGTATTTGCGACCTTGGTTTTTATAATTAGATTTATTTAATGCTAACTTAATATTTTATTTTTGAAACGATTATTGTGCTGCTCAAACAACTTGCAAACATTTTGCAACGTTTGTTAAAATGTCTGCTGCTATGAGCAGAGAGGAGTCAACTGAGCACTCACAGGGTAACTAGGTGGCCCTGAGAGTCCCCTTTCTAACAATACCCCTGGGCCGCCAGTGCTTCTTGTCCTAGGATCCATGTGACAGAGCGACAGAGGCTGAAAGACCACAAGTCAGTTTCTGAAAAAGGATGGAGAGGGGGACAGAAAAGTGAAAGTGGACCATTTTTAAAGGCAAAATTGCCAAAAACAAAAAGAAATACCATTTCATTACTCATTTCAATGGGATATTAGGAAATAGAGATTCCTTGAATTACTGTAGAGATTAGTGTATAAAGAAAAATAAAATGAGGATTTCCTCCTGAAAGGTACACAAGGCCCTTCTGTGCAGTAGTGATTATTACCGGCAGCATGGCCCTCTGGTTTTTCTGCCTCTTCTCATAATGTCTGTGAAGCACCTTACGGCTTATGAAGGGTGCTCACAGACACTGATTCCTACCAATGCCGATTAGGATGCTCTAGGTAGGATATTGTTCTTCGGTGCATCTGCTTTTGAAATTTCGGGATAGATAAGATATGTCTGTTATCAGTGAAAATATTATTTTATAAAAAGAAAATCTACTATGGATGAATTGAAGGCTACTCACCTTCTGACTTTGTCATGCCACAGACTGTTTTCAGCTGTCATTCAAGTGAACAAATGATGTCAGCTACCCCCAGGGTGTGACCTGCATGGAGCGCTGACCTATATGGAGCAGCATCAATCTGGGATAGCAAGAAGAAAAACTCTGTAATTCTAGAGTCACAAATGGAAACATCACCGGATTTAGCCACAAAACTCCTTTATTTAAACCCTGTCAGTGGTAACATTTACAGAGACATTTCATAATTGCTTAGACTCCTGAAACCATGACTCCTTAAGTTAGGAAGCAGTCAATGTGTTCACTGTTTATTTCACTTCTAATACCAAGTAGCAGGCTCTTAATTGTTTTCTGTTGGACCTGGCACATGTAGGAATACATGGAACATGCTTATGAAATTGGAAAAGGAAAAGTGCTCATTCTTTTAGCTGATATGTGAAGGGGTAAAATACTTTTCATTAATGCCCTGTTTTTCTTGGCCTTACTGGTGTTCAAATTTAGTGTGCATTAGATGCAACAGGCTTTTTTTCTTTTTCCTTATATCAGAAACTTTTACCTCTGTTCTTAGGCAGTCTGACCTATTAAGCCCAATGTGGCAGGCTGCAGGATTTTAACCAGGATCCCAGATAATTCTTCCTGATGCAGGTGGCTCACAAACCACACTTTCAGAAAATCATGGACAAGGAGTGAGGTGGACTAGCAGACAGACAGGTATTGATCTCCATCCAAATTAGGGTATAGATAAAGGCAAGTTTAGCATATGTAAAAAATAGAATATTGATATATATTTTTTAAGTCTAGCATTTACTTCTGACAACTTCTATGTATTTCTAAGCTTTACCACTTTTTAATTAAATTTTAATGAGAAGGTAAAAATGATTTGTCCCCAGTCACAAACAAATGGAGATAAAGCTTTATAAGGCACATTTCACATTGGGCCACTTGTCACTGGGGATGATACTGGGGCCTCAGGTAGTGCTCCCATAAGACCTTGCTGAGTGTGATGAGCATCATCCCAGTCAGGATGCTGTTCCTCCATGAAAGGGGACTTCCGTGAGGGTGCCTCGGAGCTCGGTGCGACGGATACCCCGGCAAGTTCCGTTTCTATTTCTAGTATTCACTTCCTCAAATGCTGCAGCTCTTAGGCCAGTTAGAAATATGTGCTCAGATCATAGGGCTGGAGAACATTAAAAGATCGTTAGGAAATAAGAATCCCCACAGGACTGTCTTTGGCCTTGAGAATATCTCTTTCTATAAAATCAAATCCAGTCAATTCAATTTGAGTCAATTTTTTTCAATCTGGTGGAACAGGTATTATTTAAGGGGCATAATTTGTTTAACCTTAACATCTGCTTATATATCAATGTAACTAACTTGTAGAAAGACAACTATAAATGTGATTGAATGCATGTGGCATAAAACTACCCTCTATTTTTGCATCGATCACTATAATGCCTAGTGGTATGTAGCAGCAACTCAGAGTTCAGTAAACATTTCACTCCTAAAATATTTCCTTATTACATTATGATCATAACCAAACAAGCTTAATTGTAAATACTCAGTTATTAAAAACATTGGTTACTATGTTCAAGTTTTGAAGCTTCCTTAGCATGCACGCTATATGTTTAAATTGCATGAAATTTTAAAGAAAATTTGTGAATCTCTCAACATTTGACTTTATCACAGTGGATTTGAATAATTCTTTTTGCTTTCCTTCTGATGGATTTAAAAATTCATACTTGAACCTCTACTGGAATATCTTCATGGTAACCATGTCTATGTGTAAACTGAATACAAGCCCATATTGCAGACTAATTTAAAATTCAAATTTCAAATTTTATTTAAAAGTATTGGAGAAAAATAATTTAAATAATTAAAAAAAACATTTGGCATTCTTTAAAATATTGTCTTATATTTTCTATGTAAGTTATTAAAATCCACCAACTACAACTTGCTAACATAAATTCTTCTATTTTATGATTATTGAATGTGAAAAGGGTAGATGTTTGAAACCATGCATGGGTTATCCCATGCTCATGTGTCAGGAGAGAAGCAATTCATTCTCATGTCTTGCTCATTAACTTGCTCAGAAATAGACACTTTCTTCCCCTATGGATCTGTATGGTAATTTATACCCCATTGTATTATCTATAGTAATCCACTCTTATCTCATAGAAAATACATTATCCAAATTAAAGCAATAGAGTATAAATATGTTTTTATTTCCATTTTAATCAAATCTTGTTTTTCTAAATAGGCTGAGTATATATACTATTCATAAGACAGAATTTTATGCAAGATATTTAATGAAATTAAGACTACTCAAGTCTGTTTGCAATGTATTTGCATGCAGCAGCTGACTTGCCTACAGCATTGTGGGAAGCAGAGTTTACATGTGTATGTTTCTACATGCTATTCATAGTTAAAACCTTCCCAGATAAACAATGCCCAATAAACAATTGGGCTCTCAGGGATCTGCCAAATTTAGCTCTAAGCAGAAAAAACTTTTCTTTCTCATTCTGTGAATAAAAAGAGTACTAGTATTCTATAGCACACAGCATACTCAAGTTCCCTCAAACAGTTTATTAACCACTGATCACTATAATACAGACTGTGAGAAGAATAATGCTCTGATATATCTCACACTGGGGGTTTTAAGAAAGGATCCAGGGGCAGGGATGGAAAAGATCTGTAAATAAATTATCAATAAGATAAGGAGAATCTGCCAGGTAATGTTTGACCACGGATTGCTCATGTTCAAGTAAAAGTAAAAAAAAATAAATAAATAAAAGACTTCATTGCCCCACGAGTCATTCACGGGTATTTACAGGCATTTCTCAACAGGCTTTGTGTGTGTGTGTGTGTGTGTGTGTGTGTGTGGAACATTTTTGAAGGAGAGTCACACCTCTAGCACTAGGCTGCTGGAACAATTAGCAATTAGGAGCAGAAATAGCTCAAGTGATAGAAATATGGCTTAAGAAGGCTGCACTTGGAAGACTGAGAACTCTGAGCAATCTCTGGCAGAGCCTAAGTCATTATCAACAGTGACCTAAGAAAGACATGATTTCTATCTAGATGAGCTGTGGACCACTGTGGAACATGGGGCCCCCATCAAGTCAAGGCGCCCTACGATGAGATGCTGAATAGTGTAGGGACAAAGTAACCCCGGAAGAGGAGGGTCACGATTAAGACTGCACCAGTGTGCAGTGTGGTAGCCCCCACCCAGTCAACCCGAGACACAGGACCAAGGACGGTGTGAAGCCAGGAGAGAAGAGGCTGGGAGAAGAGGCTGACGTCAGGAAGGTTAGTATCTTCCTCACAGGTGCTTTCAGTCACATAATTATTTTTGAATAATTATACTTGAGAGTGAAGGGGTTTGTGTCCATTAAAAATTATCCAAAACAGTTACATTTTTGTTATTGATTTGGTTATTAATTTAATCTTTTAGAGCCATTTTGGGGTTAAGCTGTTTATAGACCTATCCTCCAGCCATGCCTCAATGTCAGCCTCAAGTTTAGTTATTTGTCAGGAGTGGTGCTTAATATACATACCTCTTTTGCAGAAAAAGTACCCCTTTTGAAGACCAGGTAAGGTGGAACAGGGGGGCTGAATGGTGCCCCCGAAGGCATCATGTGAGGTGAGCCAGAAGCGTGAGCACGGGAATGCCCATCCAGTTTTGTGGTATTGCCAAGGCCATCCATGGATTCTTTCTCCTGAAGTCCTTGGACATTTAAAAAGAAAACAAAATTCACAAAATGGCTTCATTTTTTCCCTCAAATCATGTAATGCATTTTTTAATATCAGGACTTTTACTAAAAACAACCACATTTTTATAAATAGTCTTTATTTAGTAGGTTAAGGATCACCCATTTCTTATTCCAGCATGTATTACTTTGCAAAAGTTGAATTGATGCATCTAAAGTGATAAACTCTTAAAGCTTATTTTATGTGATATTGTTATTTGAGTTAACTATCTTTTTGTTTATTTTTTCTAAATACATTATTTTTTTGTGCAGACATCTCTAAATGCATCTTGGAAACATCATCCACCTATTTATCAGAAATAATCATACAATATTGAAAATATTTTTTAGCATAAACTGTTGCTTTTGTATTTTAATTGATGTAGCTAATCATAAAATACATAAAATACTTTTCAGAGTACTTTCACAGGAAGTATATTGATAGTGAATCCTTCCTAAAAGTAGACAACATTTTACCAACAGACCCAGAAAAAAATATTGCAATATTGTTGAATTGTGAACTTTTGCCTCTGGATATTTCCTTTGGCCATTAATCTGCTTTTCTAAGCATTTGATTTTAATCCCAATCAATAGTCATAATGAATTGAATTAAAACAATCTCCACTAACTGTTGCCATATGGATAGGTGAATTGTTTATGAATCCGTCCTTCAGGTTTGCTCAATATTGCCTGAAATACAAAGTTAGAGGATACCATGAAACTTAATACCAACATATTTAAAAATTTAGATAATATAGACAAAGTTCCAGAAAACTGCAGCTTACCAACATGAGTTAATTAACATTCTCCAGTGTCCATGAACATAAGATCTCTCAGCCTGTCACTGCTGACATGGGGACACCTCCTTGGCTGGGTCTGCAACAGCGCTGAGGGGCACTTCCAGGAATTCCTCAGAACCACCTGAGACATGTGGCAATGAAAGACAGCTCCAGATGTTGTCATGTGACCCTAGGGAGGCAAGATGGTTCCTGGCTGAAGACCCTGCACCAACGGAGGAAGTGGTTGAATATTTTCCTACAGAGGACACTAAACACAAATGGCTTCCCAAGAAAGTGTCCCCCGTGATTACAATTTTATACAAACATGCCCACAGAATTCCAACAGAGGAATAGCAATGCATGAAAACAAGCTAACTCTGACACCAAAGCACACGGATGGTACGGGAACAACTCCAGATCACTCTCATCTAGGAGACGAATCCCAAAATGCTTATTTACAAACCCAATGCAATGCCATGTAAGACAAATTTTTAACATTATAAAGTCCTTACATTTACCATATTTATAGGCAAAAGTCACAAAGAAAAGTCATTATGACGATTCCAATAGAAGCAAGAGAGCATGTGATAGTTTTACAATCTTGTAGAATAAAGATATTTAGCAAACCAGGAGCAGAAGGAGCCTTCCCTAAAGTGATGAATTATATCAGTCTTTCTATATAAAGTGCACCTAAAATTATATCTACCAAAAACCTCCAGAAACATTCTTCTTAATGGAAAAACATGACTTTTTCTTTAAATTCAGTATAAGAAAAGAATTCTACCCACCTTTTCTAAAACTCTCATACTGGAGCTTCATGCTAGGGCAATTAGGAGATTTAAAACTCATGAAGAATCTCAGAATAATAAAGGAGGAAATCAAACTATAATGATTCTCAAATATATAGGTGCTGACATAGAAGAATTCCAAATATTATGCACACAAATGATCAAAGTAGAGTTTAGCAACCTTGCAACAATTATGTATTTGTGATTCTCTTCTTCAGCAACTATTTTTAAAATATAGTTTTAAAAGATACTGTTTAAGTGGCAGTGAAATCTAAAGTTACTAGGAATAAATTTTATAATAAGTTTACAAGACCTGTTTTCAAAAGATTATAGAAGAAAATCAAAAGACCACTAATGAAAGATATTAAAAAACCTAAATAGACATTACCAACAGTCTTATATATCAATATTCAGTATCAAAAATTCTTCAACTCTCCCAAATAAATCTATAGATTTAGGGCCATTAAAATGAAATAATAACAGGAGTTTTTATTCAATATGAAACCAATATGAAAATTTGATTAGAAAAGATTTTGTGAAAGAGTAATTTTTCAACAATATCCAAGACAATCATGAGGAAGAACAGCAAATTGAGAAGATTTAGATAAAAGGTCTACTATGGAGTTACAGTAATTAGTAGGAAACATTATTATAACAAGAGTAAATAGTCCAACCAATGAGGTATGTGGCAGGTCCATAGATAAGTGGCTTAAGTTGGTAAATAATGAGGGACCTTTCAATCAATGATATTAGAACAACTGGTGTTCAATGTTTAGAAAGAATGATGATCCTATTTTTAAAAAAAAACTCATAAATAACAATCCCCGCTAAATTAAAAATTCAACTATAAAAAGTGAACTTTAAAATTTTAGGATAAAATAAATGTATCTGTTCTTGACAGAAGAATTTCTTTAAACACTATTGTCGATGGCACTGAGCATGGCAGAAAAATATAAGTAATAAATTGGCATTAAGAAATTCTAGTCATCAAAGATAACAAGTAATTACAAAGCAGTACAAACCAGAAATAGACACTGGTAACATATGTTATAGACAAGTGATTAATACAGAATATATAAGTAAGAATTGCAGGAAAAGTTAAAAAATCAATTGAAAAATATGCAACATTGTCAATTTATGCATCATAAAAATAGAAATAATCAATAATTATGTTCAATATAGAAATATTCAATGTCATTAGGGATCAAGACATTGAAAATTAAAACCTTAAATACCATTGGGTGCCCACTTGATTAGCAAATTGGACTTGCAGCAATAGCAAGTGTTAAAAATATGTCGATTAGTGGGAAATCACATACCCTGCTGATTGAAGTCTAAATTGACACAACCATTGGAAAAACAATTGACTTTTAAAAATTTAATATCCTTGTAATATCCAGCAATAGTCATGCACATTGCTAGAGAAAAAATTGCTCACATAACCCCAGAGGACATGTGGAGGGAATTCCACAGCAATAGACCTTTTTTTTTTATCCATAACAAATGATTCCAAAAATGTAAACACACACAAAAAAAATCTGGATAACCTAAGTAAACATTACAGGAAAATGGACATACACATCACAATGTGTTTACACAATGGCACTTTCAGACCAGTGGATACAAATGAGGCATAGCTCCTTGGAAATGAGGGAATCTTAGAAAGATTGAAAAAAGCAAATCTGATACGGTACTAATTTTATAAGGCACAAAGCAAGAAAAAGGGAACCACGTGCTTTAGGCAAAAAGCAAAACAAACAAACAAACAAACAAATAAATAAAGTATATCTTACCAGCCAGAAATGACAAACCGGAATCCAAGGTAGTGGCTACCTCTCACTGGAGGGGTACAGAATGGCCACTCATCTAGGTGAAGAAGAAAACTTATGAAGTTTTCTTATGAATTAATTTATATTCTAAGAATTGTCATTTCACCCCTTTGACCACATATATAACTGATGTCTTTAGAATGGATTTCTTGTTTTCCCACTTTTTTTTTTTTTTAATAGCCTCCTCTGGTGTGGGCTGAGGACTCCTCCTGGCCTGGGTCTGCATTTCCCTAATTCTAAGTGACCTTGAGAATCTCTTCATGCACTTTGACCTTAAATATTTACATACACTTTGCCTTAATTTTTTTCTCATGTCCTCTGTGTTCAGTGTGGCTTTTCAGGTAGGGTTTACCCCAGAATAAACACCTCTAATTCTGACTGATACATTCTTTAAGTTTTCTCAAACTCTGAGGTGTTTGGATTAATCAGATGAGGATGTCTAGAAGGAGTGAATGTCGTGTTGTAATAAGATTGATCAGGGGAAGTCCATTTGCTGAGGGTACTGAGCACGTTTTGGCGAACCTCGTTTTCCTTCCGAAGTCCCTGAGAAGCTGCCTTGCTCTGGGGATCCTCAGGCTCTTAGCCCCCCCCCCCCCCCCCCCCCCCCCCCCCCCCCGCTTTCCATGCCCTCTTGGCTCCTCTCACCTGTACCAGGATTTCCGAATCCAAGCTTCTGCGTTTCTCTTTCGTGAGTCTTCCTGGAAATTCAGATGCCTAACAACAGAATTTGGGCTTGAACTTGTCTAGGGTTCCACACTGAACTTCTCACATCTTTCAAACATCCACTCACTTCCAATTTCCCCAGACTTTTAACCCTTTGATTCCTGTTCTTTTTACTTCCCAAGTGAAAGAGCAACAGCTCCATTAACCTTCCTTCCTCAGTGCTATTCTCTTTCTACTGACCCTGTCCTCCCTGACGTCCGTCCCCTACGCCTTTAAGACTCTTGTGTCTCCCCCTGTTTCTGGTTGTATCTGGGTTTCATTGGTTCTGGTGTTGCCAACTCTGGCTTCATAAGGAATTCTTTTTCTTGTTTTCTTTCCTTGAAAAGCAGCTTACATCATTTCAAGATGGATGTCCTCAGTTTTTTAAGTCATCACATATGGAACTCTCTGAGACTTAGTCTGCAAAATTCTAGAGAGCAGAACTTGGATAACACTAAGGAAAGCCACAGAGGCAATTATTTCCTTGAGGTATGCAATATACAGTTGCAATTTAAATGTCTTTATTAATGCTATTGGTTACGGAGAAATGATAATTTTCAAACAAAGGGCACATGGCTTTGATATAGATATTTAATATGAAGAGCTTACGATCTGGGCAGAAGTGAAATTAACCCTCAATATCCCTTCAAATTATGAGCACTATGGAGTCCTTCAAAATCTCCATTTTCTTTAAATAATTACTTTCATGTTCCATTATTTCTTGACCCCACCTTCCTCACAGGAAGCCAAGCTCTTCACTGGGTCTTGAGAGCTTACTGCTCTCTTGAAACCTCCTTTTCACGCCACCCTTGTCCTGAGTGCACGCCCCCTCTACGCCCCAGGCCAGTCGGTATCTCCATGTGCAGAGCCTTCTAAAGAGCTTTCACCCAGGGCTGTGGACACACAATTTCTACGTCTTGGAATCCTTTCACCCGTGTGATCACAACTTCATATGTGTGGCTGGTTGAAGTTCTACAGCTATGTCTACGTGCAGCAGTTCTCCCTGGCTGTTGAGAAGGTTGACAGTGGATTCTTTTATCTTTCACATCACCTATCGGGATACATGGTGCCTCAGGTCGCATAACTCTACGTCTAGCTGACAAAATGCAGCAATAGGTACCTTGGTATGAGTTCTCTTGCAAGTGGAGTCACAGTTTACCTGGGTGCAGACCACTAACCCACACATCAATAGTCAGGGGGAAACGTTTTAAAACCAATGAATTTGATAAATGTAAGTTCAAATACCAAAAATATATGCACACCGTGTGTCCCACCAGTGTGCGAAGGACAGTGCAGGTATACCGGGATGGAGCTAGAGCCTTGTGGTGCGCCAGGTACAGGGTAGCAAGCTGTGAGCCATGAGGGCACCAGGCCGTCCTCACTGTGGGTACCAGGCAAGGATTCATGGGAACTAGCCAGGGGTTATGCTGACCCAGACAGGGTCATTACGGTGGATGAGGGGAGATGCGATCTCAGAAAAATCACAACAGGGAACTCCACCTCGTGGTGGGGAGTTGTGTGTCTGTCCCTGTGTGTGTCAGTGTTGGGTGAAAATAAGTGACTTAAAAAAGAAACGATTTATTATAACTTCATTGGAACACAATATTTAGGACGTTTGGGATATTATTTATAAAAATAGAAAGCAAAAAATTAATTAAATGGATAATATAATTCTATTTACTCGCAGTACTTTTGAAGAGTTTGAGAGTTTGAATCTTGCTTTACTTGGCATTTAAAAAACAATGCAAAATACACATAGATACATATTCACTCACTCAAGGGCATAGATTGCAGATTGTCCCCTTTGCAAATTTACAGTTGTCAAATTTCCAGTGGTTTCCATTAACAGACTAGAAATGAGAAATTTGACAAAGACCGCAAAAAAAAAAAAAAAAAAAAATGACTTCACATATGAGGACAACTGAATTTTGAAGATTAATTCTACTCATTTTGAAATTGTGGAAAGTCATTGGGAAACATTACTTGCAAGGGATCATCACTGGTACAGAATGTCAGAACTATCTCAGACCACCACAAGGAAATATTCTTTTTTATTTAGAATGTCATATTTTGGTAGTCAGAAAGTAAAACATTTATTCTGAACTCTATACTTTCCGAAATCAAAATACATTTCAATAAAGAATCTGTTGAAACAACTAAAGAATGTAACAATATTTCTGAGTAAACATTTTAGTTTTTATTTAATACATTTTGGGTAAGATGATTCAATAGATTGTAAAACCAATTAATTTAAAGCAGAGGCCAATGATACCTCTGAATCTCAATATAATAATTCCAGAGATGGTTTATCTTCAAGATTATCAAAAACCAAAATAACTCAAATGAAAAGAATTCTCCACCCTCAGGATAGATGGCTGTTGTTTATACTTTTGAATAAAAAGGTGCCTCTTTTAAACACAGCTATATCTAAGACCGGTGAAAGAAATAGTGCCAAACTGCTCCTCCCTCATCTTGGAGAACAAAGTGATGGCAACAAGAATATCCAAAGGAGAATGACTGAAGCCACAACCTGAGAGCCACACCTGGGAGCCGGTGGATGGTGCAGAGGTTGTGACTTAATATTTCCTACCATTTGAGTTGGGCATTTATTTAAATGCTACCATCTATACTGCCAGAGATTTTGTGATTAAAAAAAAAAAACACGAATATTTTTGGGTGGTTGGTGGACCTTGAGGAATGTTGATCTGTTTTGTGTGTTGAAGAACATAAATGCTTTTAAGGTCTGAGAATCTATCTCTGGAATAAGCTGATCCAAACACCAATCTGTCCCTAACTTTCAGGAGGACCACTGACAGCACCTAGATGCGCTGTTAATCCTGGGTCCGATTAGCAGGTGGTTCAGGGAGTCTGCAGCACGTGCTTCACGGCTCCTGCCGGGGCTGGCATGAGGCTCACCAGTCAGTGGATGGAATATGCACATTGTCACCTAGCTGAGTTATCCTAACTCTTGTGATTTGCATGTATAGTTCCATTTAATTTGTCTATTTAAAAAATGAAATTGCATGTAAGCAAATTAGAAAAAACCCAGAACTAGAAGACAGTTTATATCTTCACTCAATGGCCTCTGGCCTGCGACTTCTGCTCTGGTCCTTCTTGAATTCCCTCTCAATAAGACAGCCAAGACCATCTCTTAACATGGAATAGGTCAGCCTAGGCCTTGCTCACAGGTCCCTTGACCTGGCCTCGCTATCACAGCAGAAGCCAAACACTTCCCCATGGACACCAGAGGTCTTGCTGCTGCGCGGTTTCTACCTACTCTCCTGCTTGGTCTCTGCTGGCCACTGTCCCATCCCTCCCTAGGATGTACCCATAGCAGCCGTCTATTTAATACATGTTGGGTAAGATGATTATTTAATACATGTTGAGTAAGATGATTCAATAAGTTGTAAAACCAATTAATTAAAAGCAGAGGCCAATGATACCTCTGAATCTCAATATAATAATGCCAGAGATGGTTTATCTTCAAGATTATCAAAAACCAAAATAACTCACACCTTCCATGAAAACTTTCCACCACACCTTCCATGAAAACTTTTCAAGTTCTCTTCTTTTGTAAAACTAATTTTAATTGAAAAAAGTTAATCAATATCTTCACAAACTTGCCATTTATACTCAGTGATCAGAACACTTAAGATCAATACACTAATGCCCCACATGTACGTGTATAATCACCATATTGTACTGTAGCTGGAAACTTTTCCTCTTGTCTAAGGGTAAATTGGTTTCCTTTGATCAGCACCCACCTCCCCTTCCCTCACTGCAGCGCCTGGGAATCCCCTTTCTACTTTCTGCATCTTTCAGGTCAGACTCTGTGTATTCCACATGGAAGTGAGACCAGGCGAGAATTTCTGTGCCTGGCTTATTTCACTTAACATCATTTCATTCAGGTTGACCTATGTCATCACAAATGCAGGACATCCTTCTTTTTAAAGCCAAATCGTATCCCATTATGTGTATTTATCACAAGTCCTAACCATTCACTCATCAATAGACCCCTGGATGGGTTCCCTGTCTTGGGTATTGGGAAATGTGCTGTCACGACTGTTGGAAGGCAGATACCTCTGTAGCATTCCGACTTCATTTCCTCTGGACACACCCAGGAGAGGGATGGCTGCGTCATATGGTGTTTCTATTTTTACTTCTCTGAGGAGCTACCATACTGTTTCCATAATGGCTGTTCCAACTTGCTTCTCACCAACAGTGTGCAAGGGCTCCCTTTCCTCCCAAAGTGAAAATAGACAAATGGGACTTCATCAAACTGAAAATCTTCTGCACGGCAAAGGAAACAATCCACAGAGTGAAGAGATGGCATATGGAATGAGAAAAAATATTTGCAAACCATACATCTGATAAGGGGTCAATATCCAAAATATATGAGAAACTCAAGGAAAACAAATAATGGGAAAAAATAGGCAAAGAATCTGGATGGATATTTCTCCAATAAAAGACATATAAATGGCCAAGAGGCATAGGAAAAGGTCTCAGCATCACCCATCAGCAGAAGAGTGCAAATCAGTCACAGTAGGACGTGACCTGATACCATTTAGAGGATGGGCAGAAGGTGGAAGGACAGCCAGTGCTCCCTCTCCTGCTGGGACGCACACCACCCACTTGCTGCCCTTCTTCTCTGACCTCCTCTCGGATATGCCACCACGTGTCTTGCCCTCTTCCTCCTGGTCTGCATTAGCCCCCGTCCAGAAGCTCAAGCTGTGCCTGCAGTATGGGTTTGTAGGAATATGATTGTGTGAATGTTCATGTAAATGCGTTCTCCTCAAGACTGGAAGCCCATTTTTTTAGGGCAGGTGCCTCTCCATCCTCTCCAGCACAGGGCCTGGGAAGTTACTGTGCATCTGCAAGTCAGTTAACTGTCTGAACATTCTTAGAATACCTTCTTCTGTAGGACCATAAGAAAACTCAGTCTGCATCCACCACATGTTCATGGGAAGCGAACATGACTTCATGAAAAGTCGTAATCACAGGACAATTGCATTAGGAAGCATTTTGGAGTTATAAAAATTTCCAGTTTGTGAACTCGTTGCATTTATACTGCCCCTGAAATTCTATTCCTTCAAAGACCAACAAAAATAGTTTTAAAATCATTGAGAACTGTTTTCTAGTCTACCCATCTCTCCAGAGCTTCACTAGTAACCCCAAACAAACTATTCCATCTGCTTTTGACTTTCTTTGACCCTTTCTTTGTTATGTTTTGAGGATAGTGTGAAAATAATATTTTCTTATTATTTACCTAAAGTTCTTTGTTGCCACTAATGGGGTAAAAGTTCAATCATTTTAAAATTTGAACTTTTTATTATACTAATATTCTGGAGTACTTTTATTACAAAGATAGCTTTGTGGAGAATGAACTACAAATACCAATAGAACTACTTTTAAAAACATAAGAGGATGATTTAAAGAAGAAAATTTAGAAAAGTGGATACCTAGCCTTTGGAAGAGAAGAAAAGTAGGGGAGGTGGCGCCCACCGTGCTACCACCTTCCTTCTTCTCTTCTCGGGGAGGCTCTGGGGTTCACATTCTGGCACTCTGAGGTTGCACGTGTGTTTTGCACACACACATGGGCATCTTGCTCCTGGCAGGGCACACGCACCTTACTGTCCTGGGCTCGGATAGCAAGACACCACTCATGCCCTGAAGAAGCCACTGTTCTCTCTTAAAAAAGATGAAATAACTCGTGGGCTCTTGTGTCACACTTCCTTCAGAGGCTGCCGCAGCATGTTTGAAGGACCCTTCCTCTCTGTCCTCTGTCACACTGACAGGATGAGGGCCTGGTGTAGAAGGTCACAAGCCATCATCCCTGCCACCATTCTGTGCTCTGTAAGTCTCTTTCCCTCCAGCACATCAGACGTCCCTCAGTGTCACTCAGCATAGAGAA
Source organism: Marmota flaviventris (assembly GCF_047511675.1). Lineage (NCBI taxonomy): Eukaryota > Metazoa > Chordata > Mammalia > Rodentia > Sciuridae > Marmota > Marmota flaviventris. Next base: position 175,752,167 of record NC_092500.1, read on the forward strand.
AGCCTTCCTCAGCATGCCGCAGCCGGCGAGGCGCCCCGTGAGCCCCCGTCTGGCTGTCCCCATTCCGAACCACCAGAATTCCAGATTCCTTGAATCTGTATAATGGAGATAGGACTTTCACACCGGGGTTTTCATGTATTTTTTCAAAAAACATGTCTTGTTAATAAAGCACAGGAGAAGATAATAAAATTCATATTGAATATTTATGTGACTTTGCGTAATTTTTATTAAGTAGTAACAATATGTTAAGAAAAAACTAATTTCTTTTATTTTAGTATGATTTTAGCAGCAACTAAAACAAGAATTATATTGTTGATTTATCTAGTTCTATTAGCATTGATGTTTAAAAAATTACAGTGAAAGATTTAGTAGTCATAGGTAGTGTTTAATAAATATAATAACCACTCTTGAACTAAAATCCATCTTCTGCTTCTATGGTTCATTTATGTGTGTGTATATACACACACACACACACACACACACACACATATATATATATATATATATATATATACACACATATATACACACGTAAATTTGTATACGTAGGTAGAGGATAGATATACATGAAGATACATGTGTGTGTGTGTATATATATTATAAATATTCATATATATATGAATGAGCAGTTCCAAATAGCTCTATTTAAAATCCTTGAGATTCCCATGTCCAAATATGTGTTTGAAAAAGTATAATCTATAAAGCAAAAAGCATACTTGGAGAAGGAGAACAAAAGTTAAGAGACTTGTTACGACAATGTGCTTTGGCAGAGAATGCTTCTTTATTTTTTTTTTTTCTATTTGCATCAATTTGAGCATGTCTTCATTTTTAAAAAATTACATTGCTGATAACTCCAGAATCCTTAGATGGGCTGACTTATTATTTCAATATTTGCCTTCCCAGATTTATTTATTCACAGCCCCATGTATACGTCTTAGGAATTAAAGTTGCAAAGATAAAATAATATCTGTTACCTGAAGTGAAGTCTATGGACACATTGCAGCTGATCTTTGTCATATGGAAACACAATAGCTTGTGGCATCTAGATTGCAGAGTTCTCCAGGACCAGGATGGAGCAGGGAAGATTATGTGCAACAGGACAGAAACCATTTTTATATCTGTAATTACCTCTCCTGCCTGCCTGTGATTATTTCAATTTCCCTTTGCTGCTCCTTTGATGAAGCCTTCACTCCCTAATGCATTGTACTTTGGGTTCCTATTATTCCTGGCTGTTTTGCTGACTCTCCTGTGAAGCAGCTGAAGAGGCAGCCTAAGTACTAACTGTTCTAAGAGGCAGCGTGACATCCATGGGCTTCCTACTGAGAGTGGGAGGGGCACCTAAACCACAGGGGAGCTCCTCCCACTTGGTGGCATTGGAGTCCACTGTTGGTAAACAGTAAGGGCACACTCACTGCAGTGACAGCCTGTTGTCACTTCATTCTTCTTGATTCCTCATCACAGGAGAACTTCTTAGGTGGTGTTTTCTCCTATCAACTTGCCTAAGGGCCACTTCTCACTTTTATTTTACCAAGATATGAAAACCTATATAACTTATTTCTTTAATTTTAAAGGTGATGCATTCCAGAAAGACTGAATCCCCATATTTGAAAATCAGAGCAAATGAAAAGCTTATAGCTTTATTGTTTAAAGTACTGCAGTTAAGGAAAAACTGATATTTCTTCTTTGATTTAACAAACATTTGAGTACTAGTCTTAAAGTGATATTGTTTAGCTTTGTGGATTTAGGATTAAAAGCCAATTTATTATTCATAGTAGTTTGCAGTCTCATTCAAGCAATCTAACTGAGCCAAGAATCACAACACAGAGTAATAGGGCTTTAGAATCGTGTGTATGGGGTCAGGGTGCAAACAGTAGTGTGCCTGCATCCTGTGAACTGGGAAATTTCCTAATGGACATTCTGCCTGAGCTCAGTCATGGAGAACAATTATGGCTTGAGGAGAACAAAGGAGGAAAGTTGGGGTGGGAAGCAATCAACATCCATGAATCACAGGAAGGCAGAGGTGAGAAGGAACATGGAGTATTTAGGGATTATGAACCCTTTTGTGTGACTGATGCAGGCAGTGGGGATGGGGCAGCCTTACCTCACGAAGGCCGGATACTGGCCACAGGCAGATTGAGACTTGGGGTCTGAACAGGGCATCTGTGTGCACGTGTTCAGAGTCCATAGGTTGTGCATAGACGGGTAATGGGGATAGAAGTAGATAAGCAAATGCTAGGGACAGATAGACAACTGATAAATTAGAAGTATGCATACACGCACAGATGCTAGAGATGGGTGGGTGGATGGATGGAGGGTATACATAGGTAGATAGATGATAGGTGATTGATATTATAGATGATTGATAAAGACAAATGGATAGATACAGATGATAAATAATAGATGAATAATTACAGATAGATGATTGATATAGACAAATAGACAGAAATACGTAGCTAGATAGATGACAGATGATTGAAGAAGAGATTAGATAGATATAGATAAATGACTGCTACAGGCAGACGAATGGATGGATGATAGATAGATGGCAAATATGGATAGGCAGATGGGTAGATGGCAGATGGTAGATGATTGCTAGATGGTATATAGATAGAGGATAGGTAGACAGACCATGGATAGATGATGTACAGGTCAACTGGAGAAGGGTTGACTGCATACACATGAGAGGTAGGTACTGGGTAGATGAACGACGACGGAGTGGTGTTCCTCTGATCTGTGAGTTCTGTCTTGTCCAGTTTTCACATGGCCTCAGGGTCTTACTCAGTGAGGCCTTAATGTGAACATAGGTGGAGATTCTCAAGACCAGGTCAAAAGCCTGGAGCACCCTGGAGGGCTGGAGCACCCTGGAGGGCTGTTGCTTTCGCTTGCTGCACCATGCAGGAGTATCTTCTCCCTGAGACAAATGACTTCCAACCCAGGGGATAGCAGCAAATTAAGGTCCATGTGATGTGATCCCGGGTGTGTTCGAGTCAGCAGGTGGCTTGGGGACACTCTTTCTCATCTGCTGGGGGTATTTGGGCAAGGCCTGGTTTCCTGTGGGCTGGGGCAGCCTCTCTGCTCCTCCCTTGGACCTGTGCTGGCTTCTCACAGAAGGTTCTGGACTGCTGCTGCCTCCAGCCCAGTGTGGGGTCTCCTGTCCCTCACACCTGAGCATCTTCGTCCCTGGTGCACGCTCTCATTTGTTCAACAAACAGCAGATCATCGAATTAACATAAAGCACTTCTGCAGCTGAGCGGCTGTGCGGGCCAAGGCCACTGGTCATCAAGAAGTTTAAAAATTGAACCAGTGAGACCTGTCCTGGAACGAAGGTTACTGCGTCCAGCTCTGTCCTTGTGAAGGGTCACAGCCAAGTTTTCATTCAGGACCAGCATGAGGGCCTCGCCTGGCAGCAGGCGGAGCGGAGGGGTGCCGAGGACAGCCGTCAGCACCCTTGTCGCCCCCTCCCTGCACCACCCACTGCCCAGGTCCTCCCGCGGTACCAGCGAATGCGGGCGGATGCCCAGGGGCTCAGTGCGCACGGGGCAAGGCTCGCTGCCAACCCTGCGGGTACCAACCGCGACTTTCCAACGTACTTTTCTTTCCGTCGTGAAGTCGCAGAGCCACTGCTGGCATTTACTTACCTTCTGCACTCCCAGTTCTCTCCTCGTTGGTTTTGAAATTAATTTTCGTTATCTTGACACAAAGACCCGAAATATGACTCCTTCCCCACAGGAACAGCCGGTGAGGAGGCAGCCGCACTCACAATCTACCGTAAGGGGATGCTATATTTAAGCGGCATATTAATACCCACTTGTGCAGCTGGACAGATTGTGTTCTTCTGAGAGAATGTTGCTGTTGCTTTTCTAAAATTTACTAGAGCCATCGCAACAGCCTAGTGGGAAGGATCTCAGAGCAAGGGAGGGAGGAAGTGGGGAGTGGGGGCAGAAGGAAGGAAGGGGAGGCCAGCCCTGGCTGGAGGCCAGCCCAGGCAAGGACTTAGACCGAATAAATACTCCAAGCCGCCAGCGAAAGCATATTAATTAACGGATTCCTCAGAGTGAAAAGTAGAAGGAAAGACAACCTTTTCACTCATCAGCAAATGAAAATCTTTATAGAAGGTGTTTTTTAAAATTCTGCCTTCAGCTCCATATCTCAGTTAGATTCAGATATAGCCCCTGCAGCACTGTCCTTCACTGGGCATTTGATACTGATACTGCCTTTGCGGGGACAGAAAGACCTGTGGTTGGATATTTGAACTATTGAGCAGAAAGGGAGGATGAAAGCCCTTAAGAATTTAAAAATCAGCATTAAGGTGCTGAAATCTTGGGTTAGAGTGGGGATGAGGGCCAGCACTGTCCAGTCAGTGTTAGGCCACTGAGCGCTGGCACTCACAAGTCAGAGTCACACTGTGGCCTTGAACTACCCCTCCCCGATCTGCAGTGGCAAGTCACCTTGCAGGACCACCGGTTCTGTGTGGCCAAATTCTGGGCTCACGGGCTTCCACGCAAGGCACAAGTGACCAGCTGAGAGCTTTATTTTCAGTCGGCTTTTAGCTGAACCCTTTCATTTATATTTCATTTTAATTGAACTAGGGCTTCGTGAGGAGTAGATTATTTCTGTTCAAGACAAACTGCCAAGTTTGGAAGCCTTTGCACTTTCAGATACAGAAGGACCAAGGCTGCAGATCTTCTTGTCTGAAATCAGACACTCGGTGTTTTTTTTTTTCTTCTAGAAACATGTCAAGTGCGTAGTTACTTGATACCAAATGTTACTTTTTAAAACAATTTTATGTAAAACTCACTCTTTTAACAAGAGACAAGTTATTTTTAAAAGGCTTCTGAAAATGAAATGAAGGGAACAAATTCAAAGTTTACAATTTTAATTATAGCAGAGTTCTCTCTGTTGACTTCATCCATTTGGAGCCATGGAGCTGGGCTGGAACACCAAAAAATCCCAAATGCAAATCACTTGGATCAGTGCAGCCACACTTAATGTGCAGCACGGCCATGCTGGGATATGCATTTTATTTATGGATACCTATGTTAATCTCTCTAATTAGCTGTAGGTGTTAATTTTTTACTTCAAATCTGAATAACTGATACATATTGTGCCAGGATTTATTGTACGTCCAAAGAACATTTGTAAAACACACATGCCTGTGAAGAATCCATAAAGTTAGGACTTTTGAAAAATACCCTAAAATACATCAGAGTTTAGAACTCTTTAACAAGCTCAAATATTTACAAGGAGGCTTCTGAGCCCCACTGTGCCTTGTAGGATAGACACGAGCTGCACGTTGGGTGCGTGGTGAGAAGGTACCGGGGAAGTCTCAATAATTCATTCTCAGTTTTATTTTACACAGTCCTACACAGAAATATGCACGCAATGCCTTTCTCCCAGGGAGACGTGTTTCTCATGAATTCATGATGAAGGTAGTTTATAGTGTGCCAAGAGATGATCCCTGGCTTTCTCTTGTGAAATCACTGTGTGCTGTGGTTCTCTGACAGCTGCTACAGTTGGCTAGCTCAACTTTGTAAGCCACTGTCAAGGTGTGTCTCAGAGAAAAACCATGTGCCTGACCAGAAGTAAATTTTGCCACAGAAGTGTTCAGTTCTCTAAGGGGAGTGACCTATCTGCTTTTAGGTCTGCCCCAAATAACTTTATGACATGCAAGACACAAATGAAGGTTACAAACTAATAAAATCCGTCACATTAGACTAATAGGAAATAAAGATTTTTATATTATTACAAAATACCAAGGCCGATTTCTACAGGCCAATTAAGTCAAGAATATCAAAGGATAGACTAACCTTTTCACATGTCTTCACTGATAATAAGCACATTGATTTTTGTTTTTTTATTTTTAACTTGAAGGTCCCTAAGCATCTGTGGGTTTGAGACTCTGTACAATGCCACCACTGTGTTAGATGGCAGAACACACAAATGAAACAGGCACAGAGTCTAGGAAATTCTGGGCAATTTTTTATCAAGATTAAGTTAAAGATACAGCCTATGTGTAGGATGGTAACAAGCCAGGGAAATGTAAATGTTCTCTAAATTGAGACTGTGTATGTCCAGACATTCAAGAGCCCGATAACCTTCGTGCATTTAAAGCTAAACTTTAGCTGACATTATTCACAATATTAATGACCTAAAAAGTGACACCTGGGGTGGGAGATATTAGTGTTTCTGGATTTGGCAGGAACCAGTCTCTGGAGAGACAGGTGATAAATGTAATTGTGTTCTTATCCTTGCCAATCCTGGCGGGGATCCTAAACTAGATAGGATATAGGCTGGTGAGAGAAACTGGCAAACTCGGCCGTGGACGTAGATGCAGCCACTCACAACCGCAGCACAGCTGTGCCTAGTCAACTAATAAATTAACAGTGTGTCCACTTCTTTCTAAGAGCCCAGACCTCAGTCTTGTGGTGTGTGTGAACATGTGTGTCATAACCTGCTCAAATCACAGCTCCCACTGTGCAGCAGCTCTGATAATTGGGGACACATCAGTGACAAACAGGTGAAGTGCCTGCTCTTCTGTCAGAGGAGATAGTAAATGACTAAACAAGCACATAGTTAGTAAATGACCCCGTGACCCCATTCAGACATTGGTCAAGACTGTGAAGGAAAATGAGGCAGACATGCGTAGTGGGGTGGTCTGGAGAGTTGTCCAAGCTGGGACCCAGGGAAGCAGAAGAGTGGGGGGCTGGTGGCCTGCTGGAGAAAAGCACCCCAGCCATGCAGATGGCAGGTGGATTGCTCTTCAGTGGGGACAAGCCCAGGCTGGGGAGGCACAGCAGAGCCTGCTGAGAAGAGAATTATGATAGTGGAGCTCAGAGAGTGTGATAGTCAGCTTTCAGTTGCCATAACAAAATACCTGAGATAAAAAAACTTATAAGGAGGAAAGGTTATTTTGGCTCACAGTTTCGGAGGTTTCAGTCCAGGGTCACTGGGTCCCATTGTTTTGGACATGTGGTGAGGTGGGGCTTCATGGCAGGGAACACATGGTGGAGCACAGCTGCTCACCTCATGGCAGCCAGAAAATGGAGAGTGAGGGAGAGAGGCCAGGGTCCTGTATCCCTTCAGGACACGCCTCCACAACCTCCCTTCTTTCCTCCATTGCCCTCCTAAAGTTCTGCCACCCCACTATGGTGTCTCAGGCTGGTGATCAAGCCTTGAACAAATGGCTGAGGGAGCATACACCCGGGGGAGGATTCTGCTTTTGCCTCTAGTGTCTTAGGGAATGGCTGGGGTTTCTAGTATCTGGATTTGTCGGGATTGCTGGGTGGGTGGGAACAGCTAGGGGACAGTTTCCATTCCAGTGAAGCCTGCGGTGCCCTGGATGAGGTTGGGACCTTTGGGGAGTCGTGGTCAGATCCCGGGATGTACTGAATCAGAGGTTCGGGGACTCCCTGGGGAGAGAGACTAGACGGGAGTTCTGGTGGAGTCCAGGTTCTCAGCTTGGGCAAAGGGACAACTGGATGTGGCTGGTGTTGCTGATTTGTCTTCTGGACACGTCTCCCTTGACACTGTTGGTGCTCCCCACCCCACGACTGCGGCTCCCACCGCATCCCTGTGGACCTGGTTCACTGAGCCAGGGACGGTGGTCCTTGTCCTCTCTGCTCCAGGACACGAGACAGGAAGGTCCAGGCTCTCCCGCAGCCTAGACCAACACACCATCTGTATCCGCTTCCAAATCGGTTGCTCTCTGAACAAAGCACAGAGTTGCTGAGAAGCAGGACAGGGACTCCAGGAGCTCAGGGTTTGAACCTACACCTGACTTACACTCCACACGTCACCGACAAGCTGCCGGGGCTCTCAGGCAAGACCCCGTGTCAGGATTAAACTAAACAATGCCATTAAATCAATAATGCGGCCCTGCTTCGCCCTTCACTGAAAGCCGCAGTGAAGAATTCTCTTGATGTGCAGGATGTCTGTGTCCCTGGGTCTTGTGGGGGAAATGGCGTGTTCTATACAGAATGCTCTCTTTGGGTTTTAGACCAAAATACCAGTGAATGGTTTAAAAGTTCACCCAAATTAAGGTATCTTTGCACATGATATGCAATACTTTTAAGAAACATCTTAAAATCTATTGAGAAGACTATGAAAATACAAGTACAGACATGTCCAGTCAGGTACAGGAGATAGGCCTCCAAAAACATGAGCCAGGAGTAGCTGTGTCCACACAAAGGAGGCCACAGAAGTATCAGAAAGGAAAAGGAAGTTCAAATATAGCCCGTGGCATCCTGTCTAGGCCATCCTGGGCTAATCATGAAAAAACAGACAGACACACGCAGAACAACCCAGATCAGAAAAATGCTACCATATACATGTGTATTTGTATGTATGTACACATGTGTGTGTATATGTACACGGGTGTATATGTATATATTTTGCAAGAAGATTTAAGACTTAATGGGCTACATACTTTGTCTGGTTCTATATTTTGTCTATGGTTTGAGTTGGTTTCCCTCTGAGTCTGTACACCTTTTTTACCCAAAGTGGGCAATTAAAAACAAAGAAGATGACTGAAGTTTACATACCCACATCAAAAAATTTTGTCCAGTGTTGAGATTCCAAAAGTTTCTAGGAGCTGTGGGTGCTGACACCAAGTTGGGAGCATCACCTAGACAAATGTGCATATCTCACAAATAGAGAAAATAGCGAAAGATAAAGAGATCATGACAGTGTCAGAGAAAAGGACGTTCCACCAAATGATAGGTGTTTTATTGCTTCCTTTAGGCAGGACCATAAACAAATTCATGTTTACATCTGATACATCCATTTATTCATTTTTTCCACAAGAAAAAATAAATGCGATGGCAGCCTCTTTTCTTACCCTGTAATTTGAATATTTCAAACTTGATAGGCTTGGCTGTCCCTTGGATTTATGATATGCCAGTCTCATGAATATCAGTATTGATGTCGTAAAACAACTTTAAATAAAATCCACAAGCACAAGTCCACTTCTGAAATGTGCATTTGTTTGCTTGTTTATCCCTTAGCTCAGTGTATGCGCTTCTACTTTGTACTCATTAAGTATAATCTGCAAAAAATAGATCGCTGCAACTGTAGGAGGACTGCAGATTATGAACCTCTGGCCGTGAGCGCATCACCTGCACAGGGAAGCAAAAGATGTGAAGTTGGGGATAGGAAGATGCCCTTCCATACTTAGGAACTGTGAGAAGGAACATGCATATTAAAGACACCATCGGAGGTAGTTTCTACTGAACGAATGTTCTAGATGAGTCGTACAAAACGCCAAGTATCACTCAACTACCAAGGAAATATCCAAATTTGAAGAGAGATCATATGACCACGAGCACATCATGACCAACTTGAGTGCCATCTGCCATGTCTGGAAATCAACCTTCATTGTGAATTATCTGAGCCCTATCCCCAGGCGAACTGTGGGCCCTACTGAGAAAAATGCTAAAACTGGTAATGAGCGTGTTTTGTTCTCTGGTGCAACCATGCTGGAGACGTCCTTCCTGGGGACAGTTCTCGGTCCTCATGCCAGCTCTTCTGTCCCCTTCAGCTTCAGCCTCCTGATCTTACATCTCGGCTTTACATCAGATATTTAAATGCACTTGAAAATAACCTGAAGTACTGGAGGCTTGTCACTCTTTCCTTCATTATATAAACATTGACTTGATCTGTTTGTGCAGTGTGGACACTTCGTTATGCAGAGAGAGAGATAGGGTCTGCAGAGGGAAGAGCTGGGTTGATAACCCTGTTATGTCCTCTGCTACTTGGAGATACTTGGGAAGATTGCTCTTCTCCCTTGACCTTGAGACCTAGACCTAACATGTAAAAATGGAAATACCCTGAATATCACGTCAAAAATTTCTTGAGTAATTTTTAGATAATATTTCATTTATGGAAATTGTGTGTGTGTGTACTGTGTTTGCTCTTTTGTCTTCTATTGAAAATCCATACAGGGAGATTTCAGTATAATACACGTAGCGTGGACTCAGTTCAAATTCTTGTGAGGAAAACTCATTCTGTATGAAGATGATTTAGATATTTGGACGAAATTTTCTGACAAAAATAATGTAAAGCAGTGTTTGCACTACTTAATCCTGGCCACAGAGCTACAAGTAGAACTTACATAAAGCAGACGGCAGGTTGATCATACATTTCTGCTTAGCAGAGATTGCCAAATCCCTATTCAATGTGGAAAGTGCCTGGAGATTTCGCCCTGTGGGTCCTGGCTTGATGGAATAGTCAGAATAATGAGGACAAAACTATGTCTCATTCATCACTTTTCTTCCCACCGTGATGGAGATTTTAAATGTGTGGAGATGTGGCAGACAGAGGACAAAAGTGAATTCTATTCCAAAATTTTCTGAAACAATGTTTTCAAAGTTGAAATCAGCTTGCTGAGCTACTTTATTTCCAAACCAAAGGAAACTATGCAAATAAATCAAGTTTGTGTACTGAATATTATAGACCCATTATTGTGTTTGATTATTACAAGAACCCTGTCGTCATGGTCATCGCCTTCATTTTCAACATAGAAACATGAAGCCTCAGAGGTGTGGAACAAGTTGTTCAAGGTGACCTTGTGAATTCCTACAAACTCTCTAACACCAACCATTGCTGTCCCCAGTGTGCGGGCTCTGGGTCGGTGTGCTGAGGGGCTCCTGGGGAGGAGGCCCCGCAGGAGGGAGCATGCGGTCTGCAGGTCACACCGTGTGCAAGTTCACCACAAGGCCCTTCCTCTTGCATTGTAATCGCCAGGCTAACAGCAGGATGAGAAATAGCTGATTACCCTTCAGCCAGTGCAAGACCATCGACTCTGGTTGTCTTTGAGGATGAGGCACCAGTGGTCCCAGGGTGATGGGGCAGAGGAAGAAGGTGTTTTAGGAGTGAACAACTGAGTCCACTCTTACGTAACTATTGGCAGGAGACCTTTCATAACTCTGAGGAAATACACCTGCTAATCAGCTAGATTTAGACATCCCACAATGCATATATACTCTACAACCTCATGCCATGTAAGGTGAAAATGAGCAACGTCGTCTGTTAATTAGAAAATTGTTGTTGCTAAACAAAGAGGAGGGTGGTGGGGGAAGAAGAACAATTTTGGTGGCCATCCAACGTGAAAAATGGTATACCTTTTTAAAATTTTATTTACTTATTAGTTCTAATAAGTTATACAGGACAGCAGAAAGCTCTTCGACTCATTGTACGCACATGCAGCACGATTTTTCACTTCTGTGGTAGTACATGAAGTACAGTCATGCCGTTCTTGCAGTTCTACATGTACCTAAGGTAATGATGTCCGTCTCATTCCACCATCTTTCCTAACCGCATTTCCAAGCCCCTCTCTTGCCTCCCCTTTGCCTTTTCCAAAATTCATTCATTCATCATATGCCCCCCATAATGGATCAGCACCCACTTATGAGAGAAAAGTTCAGCCTTTGGTTTTTGGGATTGGCTTACTTCACTTAGCATAACATTCTCCAACTCCACCCATTTACCTGAAAATGCCATAATTTTATTCTCTTTTAATGCAGAGTAACATTCAGTTGTGTATATATGCCACAGTTTCTTTATCCATTCATCTATTGAAGGGCATCTAGGTTGGCTCCACAGTTTAGCTATTATGAATTGTGCTGCTATAAACTTTATGTGGCTGTGTCCCTGTAGTATGCTGTTTTTAAGTCCTTTGGGTATAGACTGGGATAGCTGGGTCAAATGGTGGTTTCATTCCAAGTTTTCTAAGGAATCTCCATACTGCTTTCCATATTGGCTGCACCAATTTGCAGTCCCACCAGCAATGTATGAGTGTACCTTTTCCTTAAATCCTCACCAACACTTACTGTTGCCTGTATTCTTGATAACTGCCATTATGACTGGAGTGAGATGAAATCTTAGAGTCGTTTTGATTTGCATTTCTCTAATTGCTAGAGATGTTGAACATTTTTCATATATTTGTTGATCAATTGTATATCTTCTTTTGAGAAGTATCTGTTCAGTTGTTCAGTGCCTTGGCCCATTTATTGTTTGGGTTATTTGTTTTTTGGTATTAAGTTTTTTTTTCTGGATATTAGTGCTCTATCTGATGTATGTTTGGTAAAAATTTGCTCCCATTCTGTAGACTCTCTCTTCACCTCACTGATTGTTTCTTTTGCTAAGAAGAAGCTTTTTAAGTTTGAATCCATTCCATTTATTGATTTTTTATTTTATTTCTTGCACTTTAGGAGGCTTATTAAGGAAGTTGAGGCCTAATCCAATATGATGCAGATTTGGGCCTACTTTTTCTTCTATTAGATGCAGGTCTCTGGTCTAGTTCCTAGGTCTTTGATCCACTTTGAGCTGAGTTTTGTGCATGGTGAGAGATAAGGGTTTAATTTTATTTTGCAGCATATGGATTTCCAGTTTCCCCAGCACCATTTGTTGAAGAGCCTATGTTTTCTCCAATGTATGTTTTGGGTGCCTTTGTCTAGTATGAGATAACTGTATTTATGTTGGATTGTCTCTGTGTCCTCTATTCTGTACCATTGGTCTACATGTCTATTTTGGTGCCAATACCATGCCATTTTTGTTATTATAGCTTTGTAGTACAGTTTACGTTCTGTTATTGTGATGCCTCCTGCTTCACTCTTCTCGCTAAGGATTGGTTTAGCTATTCTGGGGGGTAGTAGTACTTTTAAAATACTTAATTTAGTTCTACACCAATATAACTGGTACCTCTTTATTTCATATGTTATTTAAAATCTCTCTGGTCTCACTGTTCTCCGATGGAGCCTACAGAACATCATCCCTCTGACTCGGGTAAAGGGTAAGGGTGGCTCTTGTGTGCTTGAGTGTGTTCTTATTCTGAAGAGCACTTTACACACGTGTACCAGGGCCTGGAGTGAGAGGAGGAGCCACCTGAGGGCGGCGTCAGCTGCAGGGGGACTTGAGGGAGCTCTGCCATGGTTGCCACTTCAGGAGAACATTCTTACTGGGTGACCTTGGGGATGCCGGTGGCCTCCGGAGAGCATCGGCTAACTCAGGACCGTGGTGCATATGTGATGTGAAGATCTGTCATTTGAATGTCTGTGAGTGCTGCTGGGACAGTGGCTGGGTCTGCGCCCTTGTGGACAGGTTGTCTCGTGAGTGCTGTGAATGACTTTTACAGAGAGTGAACATCAAGCGTGTACTTAAAACTGGTTTAAAACAGGGAAAATTTTAAAATGGGAAGGGGATATGTAAGTCACAATAATGTCATTAGATTAGGAGTTCTCAGTACTAAATGTGCTTTTGACCTTTAATTTCTAAATTTGTATAAAACATCATGTTGCAAAATATTTCCATCCCCCAAGTAGTGTACAATCTGAAACACTAGAGAGTGGGCCAAGGACACGGGGAGCAAGAAGGCTTGACCATGCCCTTGGCAAGTTTATGATCATCATAGCACTTTAATAGTGTCCATGCTCTGCCCTTAGAACCAGGGCACAGTTGGCAAGGGAAACCCCAGACACAGACGCAGAGCTGTCCTCTGCTGGAACACATGGCCTAGTGGGGACACCTACAGGTGATCACCCTGAAGTGACCTTCAGGATGGTGACTGGGAAGTCTCAGGTGAACAGTACAAATTAGAGGGCAGTTTGTTCACATGGAGAGTCTTGGGGCGTCCTCAGGGAAGCCTACTATGAGCAGCGCTGGCCAAGTGAGAGGGGCACACACCACGCCCCAGACATGGGAGCCAGAGGAAGGAGGAGTCTCTCCTGGGGCTCTGAACCTTCACAAAGCCACCATGTAGGAAATGGCAGTGGAGGGAGAAGGATCATTACCCAGAATAACAAGAGGTGCATTTTCTCAGTGAGAGTGAACCTCCATACATAGTCCTGCACCCACACCCATGTAGACCCTCACCTGTGGGGAATAGATATCCAGTAGGCAGACCCTCACTCCTGTGGGGAATTGATATATTCAGAGTGAAATAGAATCTAAAAAGCTTAAACTGCCTTCTTCATATATATGCGTATGTACATATGGAAAACACTATTTCTTGGGAGAGCACATAAAAATCCTTATCTTTAACATGAGCCTAAGGAGCATAAACTTCCGTAAGTTCCTGCCATATCTCAAATAAAATGACAATGATTTTTGAGACAGATTCAGAAGAGTTAACCAGAGTCAGGGTGGAAGGTGAGTTTTCCCAAATCCATCTTTAAAGAGAGAGCGTGTGTCCAGCTCTTGTTCAGACAGGCCAAGGACAGACCTTGCTTCTGGCTGATGGCTGATACTTCCAGATGGTGGGGTGGGGAAGAGCAGAGGCAGTGCCCAGGTCACTTGCGTTGACTGCCCCTGCCCCTCAGCCACAGTGGGCACCTGAGAGGTGTCTCAGGCAGCTTCAGGACCTCCCAGGGGGAAGAGAAGAATCTTACAGCAGAGGTATACATTTCTTGGACAATGATTTTACCCAACTTGATCCTTAAACTATACTTCATTTCTAGATGTATAGTTTAGCCTTCCAGTGTCCCTCCCCTCCACTTGTTATTAAAATTCTGGTTTTCCTCAGAGTAGACTCAAAGTATCCATCACCAGAGCCACTGGGTTCAAATAATCCTGAGACTGTCATTATTCACCAGGCCATGAGGAGGGCGAGGGGTGAAGCTGATGACCTGTTGAACGATTGCTCTTCATTAGCATAAGATTCTGAGGCAAGGCATTGATCCGGAATTGCAATCCCTACACTGTGAGCTGGGGACTTGACTGACAAACAGCCTCCATTGATCTCAGCATTGTTTTCTGCTTGTCATTTCCTTTAATTTTCCCCATGACATTTATTATTGATAGAAAGTGTTACAGTATCATGACTGAATTTCTTCACATTGAGGTGAATAATGAAGGCATATTTAGAGTATAGATACTAAAGGTTCTCATATTATGCCAACAACGTGTGGTGAATGATGTTGTATCAATCAGTTTTAACATCACAACAATGAAATACCCAATGCAGATAACAACACGAGAATCAACGTTTACTTAGTTCTCAGTGGGGGAGACTGAAATCCCAAAGGGTGTAGCGCAGGCTCTTACTGAGGCAAGGGGTCACATCATCCTCAGTGACAGAGGACCTCCCCAGGCCCACCTCCTAAAGGTCAGCACCTCCCAACAGCACCACCCTGTAGACCAAGCTCTCAACCACCACAGGGACCTGGGCGGAGGGCAGACCATGTTCCAACCACAGTGCATGGCAAGCGAAATCCAGCTCTCACTCTTTGTAATGACACCGATTTGCCTTTAAATCTCCCTGAAAGATCTCAGAGACAATGTAATCGAGACCCCCTGAGTTTTTGTTGATGTATTGAAGAAATGAAACATGTTCATATGGTACCAAAATTAGTGGATCATTTGTGTCTGCTAAAATTTAAGAATGAGCAATGTTTACACCTATTTTGTGATTCTATTTTTTGATCAAAAGATTATATCTCTGACTAAATTATAGTGTATTTTTAATATCAAGTATACCTTAATTTTACAGGATTTTAATCTTATATCAGAGATTTTGTAAATACATTTCTGTGCTAAACTTTTGCATCTGAGGTGCCAAATGTCATTTAAATAAATAAATACATCACTATTTTCTCTGTTAAATTTTTGCTTCATTGAAGGCAGGGGCTAGGATTGTATTTATCTTAAGATTACCTCTGGTAATTATTCACAATTTTACTTATTTATTTATTTAAAGTTTATTATTTTAGTCAGCTTCTATGTCACTGTGACCAAATTACCCAAAAAACAACTGAAAGAAAGGGAAGTGTATTTGGGGATCATGGTTTCTGAGGTCTCCGCTCACAGATGGCCAACTCCATTGCTCTGGACCCAAAGTGCGGCCGCACATCATGGAGGAATTGTGCAGCAGGTGGCTGCTCAGCTTGCGGCATGGTCAGGAAGCAGAGGAAGGGGGGGACCTGGGCAGCTGCACTTTTCCAGGGCACACCCCAGTGACCTTCCCCCTTCTGCCAAGCCCCACCTGACCACAGTTCCCACCCAGTCAGTCATTCATAGTAGGATGGACTAAGTTGCGTCTCTCTGTTTTAGTCAGCTTTGGTTTTGGCTTTGGTTTTGGTTTTGATTATTGTGACCAAAATACCTGAAAAGAACAATGTAGAGGAGAAGTGACTCGTGGTTTCAGAGGTTTGGTCCATGGACACCTGACTCCAGAGCTCTGTCTCCACCATGGCAGAAGAGTGAGGAAGAGGAAGTCAGCTCAGAACATCGCCCTGGAGGCAGAGAGAGCTCCACTTATGAGGGACAGAACAGAAACCCCGCAGTCATCCCCCCAGGGACCCACCTCCTCCAGACACACACTACCTGTCTACAGTTACTGCACAGTTAATCCGTATCAGGGGATCAATCCACTGTTAGGTTGCACCCTCATCACCTTATTATTTCATCTCTTCACCTTCTTGGATTGTCTCACACATGAGCTTTTGGGGGGACATTCTATGTCAAACCACAACACTCTCATAACCTAATCTTTTCACCTTTGAATATTCCTATATTAACAGGAGCTATTGAGGGAGACACCTCAAATCCCAACCATAATATTCATTTTCCATTGAGTGATAGAATTATACTTCTTAGTTGGGCATGCACCCCCCCACCCACAGCACACAACACACACATTGTAAAAATAGGAGGTTATAAATATTAGATTAAAAGTTTTTGATGAATTCATGGGTGACTTATCATTCAAATAATGAGCTTAATTCACTGAAATAGCAAGACGAGGTAAAGAAAATGTTTATCAATTTGAAATGATCTAATGCGGATATCATTAGATATCAGTTTCTTTAATCTTTGTATCCTTCCAAGCACAACTTCACTGTTCCTGTCTGAGCATCAGAAACAGTTCTTTTGAATGTTTGTGTCTTTGTCCTTTTGCTAAGAAAGATTTGAGAAGACACACACGTGTTATAAAGTGTGTGAGAAAATGGATAAGGAAGAGGAGATGGCTGGGCAGAAAGACAAGGGGGGTGGGTATCAGGTCAGAGGAAGGTCATAGTCTAGGGGGAAACAACAGAGCATTCATCTTGCGCCAGGTGCGGTTCATGAACACAGAATACACCTCTGGCCTCTGGGGGCAGCCTAGTGTGGGCAGAGCACTTGCTCAGTCCTGGCCCAGTTGAGTCTGCTGGCTTCCTGGATGCTCCACTCAGCCACAGCCTGAGGCCAAAGCTGGGTATAAACAGAAGAAAGATTGGTGGGGGGGGGAGGGCTGGTGTTTTAAATAAATGTTTGAACTATTTTTATTCTTTAATAATGGGCACTTATCACTGTGGAAATTGTAAGACATTTAGATATCACTTCACCTTTAAGAGTATGTAGAAAGTACCAATTAAAAATACACCAACAGAGGTGCATGGAAGATCAGCCCAGCAGAGGGAAGAGAAAAGGGGGAGGGAGGAGGGGCGCTTGGGGGAGGGGAAACAGAGATTGAAATCAAATTCCTTGTATATATAATTTGGTCAAAAGGAACCCAAGTACTACGTACAATTAACAATGCTCTAATTAAAAAAATGAAGTTCAGAATTATTTCAAAATTCATTTTTTGTTATTTCATCTTACTATCACACTTAGGAATAGTCATTTTCCTATGCATGTATTTTACGTGTTTCCCATCCATTCCTCCCACCAGTAAATGTCTTAAGGGCCCAGCCTGTTCCCAATCCCACCTCACTTTCAAGGGTTGCTGCTTCCCCGTGACCTCAGAAATCTGTCCTGTCCCGCAGCCCTTTCAGTAGTCTGGTCTTGTTCCTTGTGATGGTGGACGTGGCCCCTTGGGGAGAGAGTCATGCTCTCCAGGAGCCTGTCCTCCTGAGGTGCCTGGGTACATGCTGGCCCTTCTCCTCCTCTCCCTGATGCTGACATTCAACTGTAGGGGATGAGATCTTGACAAAGGAGGATTGGCAAGAATAAAATATCTCTGCAAAGGGTATCATCTGCCTTCCACCGTAATGCCATGCTTGGCTGATTCTCCAGGCCCACGTTAGCATCAAGCCGTACGTACCTTTGCTAAAACAAAGATGGCGCCTCTGGCCTGGTCGTGACTGTGGAGTCGTGTGCTGTAGGAGACATGCTTAAACACAGGCATCTGCAAAGTCAGTTCTTAGACTTTGTATGTAAAATAATTTCACTGAAGAGTCTCTGAGAAGGATGATCTGAAGGTCCAACTCTGCATTTCACTCTCCCGGGTGTTCTGAAGCGCAGGGCAGCCTTTGAGAGTCACATGCACTGTCTATTTCTAGGCATCTGCCTCAGCCTTCAGATCTCAATGAGTGAGAAGAGCACATGCTTTGCAAGTTGAGCAAAATCCCTTCAGTGACAGACAATCTACTTCAAGCGAAAGCAGCTGTTCTGGGTCCCAGTGCACACTGATCCCACCACCACGGCAGCTTTGGCAAGGACTGCGCCATATTTACAAGTTGCCCTCTAGCACTGTCCACGATATCTGCTGATGTTAGAGCAAGTCCTTAATTTGATACGAGCTTCTGGTCTTGTCACCCGAAGGTGCTAACATTCTATTTGGTTTTAAAATCGTGGTCATATATGGAGCTTCCTCAAAGTGCTCCCATGGAGAGTACTCCACTTTCTTTTATAAAAACATTTTTATGCCCTGAGTTATCTTCCTGACTTCATCAGATGCCTGCTGAATCACCACCTGTCTTCTTGGCATCAGAACACGATTTGAAGTGCCGGCTTTGCCTTTCCAGGGCAAATGGAAGTCTGTTCTTTGCACAAGTGTCAACAGGTGTGGCTGCAGGGAAGCGCTGGGCCTGGTGGGGCTGGCAGGAGGGAAGGGCTTCCTGGGACCAGAGGACTCTTGTGGTCCCACACAGACTCCCTGTGAAGATGTCCCTTGCAGGGCTGGGCCTCTGTGCTTGCTGCAAAGAGCCGACCAACTTAGAGACCGGCAACATGCCACTCTGACAGATGGGTCTCCCTGTGGCCAGGACGCCAAGTGTTCCACGCAGCAAGTGTCCCCGCTAGAAGTCCACATCTCTGCCAGGAGCATCCAAAGGATGTCTGTCTCCAAACCTGACGCGACGTGTGCGACTCCAGCTTTTCCCAGGTCCACTGCCCTGTACCTTAACTCTGCTGGGCTCACCCATCTAGGCAGGAGGGCGTGGGACTGGCAATCCAGGGTCGACTGGGCAATAGGCAGCCACATGTCTGCTTCACCCTCTCCTGGAGATACAAGTCCACCAAACCCAAGCTGTCTCCTCGGCCTGGGCTCATGGGAATTCAAAGGAGAGGACACAAGCCAGGGAAAAGGAAGTGTAGACGTTTTGCAGACTTGTTTCATCTTTGCATCTGACAGGTCCCTTTAAACACCTCAGTGTCTACAGTATCTGCAGTTGCTAGAATACATGTAATACGCTTCACCAGCAAATGGCTTTTGACCTTTACAGGAAGTCCATGTAGAAAAATCTGCTTTGGGAAGTTGGGGTGGGGTTCATGTCAGGGAGGAGCATTGTTAGTGCTTGTGTACATAAACATGAGCACTGTGTATAATTACACATGTATGCATATACACAGTTCTCATGTATATGAGGGTGTGCATGCAGATTCTGTGTTCATCACACAACCACGATTCCTAAGAATCACCATGCCGTGACCATGTTAGATGTGAGGAGCTGAATGGTCCTTATGATATTTATTCAAATGAAGCCCAATGTCTCCTCTGGGTACGATGCCCCAATTTGACATGAAACAGAATGTGCGTCACCTTCTTTGGGTACATCACTCTCTTCCCACATTCTTTGGCTTGAGAATATCCCGTCTCCTTGTGAACCCAACAGGGGTGTAGGAAATAGCAGCACATCACTGGGTGTCCATGGGCCCGGCCCCTTTACACTGCTATGGTGTGTGGACCAGGGCAGTTACACAGGCTGAGAAAGCATACTCTGTTCTTGAATATGAGAGCTTCTGACTTTTATTGCCCTTTGCTTCTCAGAATTTATCATTTTATTACCATGTAACAGAATCTCCTAGAAACTTTGCAATTGTGCCAGGGCTATTCCATTTCTATTTTCTGATTTTTAAAAAATGAAATGTCCCTTGCCTTCCCCAATAAGTGTGTATAACACTATAGATTTCAGCAGACTATAGATTTGCAAATAGTGTAGTTGCTCATGATTTTACATTTTTTTTTTTTTTTACTTTTGCCTTTCATACATCTTGTTAGAAAGAAACTATTCAGGGAATTCAACACAAGTTAATCATCCATAGGTTTAAGACTCTCTCTCTCTCTCTCTCTCTCTCTCTCTCTCTCTCTCTCTCTCTCTCTCTCTCTCTCTCTCCATAATTCATGAATCAAATTGCCATTTGCCTTTTCCAGAAATGCTTTTAAGAAAATTCAGCATCACACCTAATATATGAAATAATAATCATAGAATTTACAGTTGAAAATCTTAATTGGTTACAATTAATTAGACTCCTATTTTTATAGATTCCTTTGATAATTGCATTAATTAAGAAGGATGCACAGTAATTGGGTTCTGTCCAAACAGTAATATCCCTGCAGCTGCTGGCTGGAGACGCTCTCCTCGTTACGATGCCCCACAGAACATGGTGGAAGGTTGGTGTGGGATTTGGCAGTGTGTGCCTGAGTCTGGAAGCACGTGCAGGATTCCCTCGCTGACGGATTTGTCAGTGGTTCTTCTTAAGATTAATTACAGTCAGGAAAAGTATGGAAATGGGATTCTAATCTACAGAACACAGCTGGTAGGCCTGGAACTCAGTCTTGGCCCTGAAACAAACAGCGAACCCACGTGCGTGGAGAAGTGTGGGATGAGCTGAGGATGCAGGTGTCAATGACATGCCCTGCAGAGTCCTTGAGGGCAGGGATGCTACTTAACACACTCTTCTGGGACAGCTTTTGTTCTCTATTTCCTGTTGATAGACAGTGGCCATTAATGACATTCAGTAAAGAAATATCCATTGAGGGCCCTAGCCATCAACTAGGCATTGAGAAGACCTTAAAGAAAAAGAAAGGGCCCACTCAAGAGAGTGTCTAGTGCTAGGAGCTGGACATAAACAAACATTCAGAGTGACTGCAAAGCCACAGCAAAGGCAGCCACGGAATGCTCACGACTGTGACATCAAAGACAGAGCCAGCTAGTGTCCCCTGAGGGCGCTCCAGGCTTTCCTCAAAGAAACACTAGCTGCAAAAACCAACGTCCTCTCTCTGTTCTGGACTGGGGCCGTCTCTTTTCCTGACTCTACTCTCCCTCGCAAATTTCATTCTCAAATTAGCTGCTCTTCTACATCATTTGACCTGCAAAACTTTCAAACTAATTGAAATTCAGGGGTGGTTATCTTGCTTCTCTTGGATCAAAAAAAAAAAAAGTGCTAAACTCTTTAATACTTGACCTAAGTATAGCAGGTACTTAGCAAGGAAGCAAGTAAAATGAGCTAAAATAGCTGGGACAGTTCTGCAAAGTGCTGATTCCAGGCTTCTGAGCACAGGCTGAGAAGCTCTGTGGCTTCTGGCATGAGGGCGGCAGCCTCCTTCCTGAGCCCAGAGGCTGTTCTACCAATGCCCTCCTCTGGCGCTCACCACCTTCTCCTGATGAACCTTTTCTGCTGTGGCATTGACCTCTACAAGTCTGTAGCAAGTGCTCTTGTAAAAGAGTAGCAGAAAATATTCCCAAATCTAATCAAGCCTTCCCTCTACTTTTATTCAGCTCTGATTCCAATAATGTCCTTCTAGTGTAGCCAAGCGCCTTTGCATGATCTTCCCAGCAAGGTCAGCGTTGGCTCTGAAGTCATCTTCATCTTGCTTAGGGAGGGAACATGTCTAAGTGTAAACAAAGTTTTTTTTTTTTTCTTTAGAGCTGTGGCTGGTGCTAGCCAAGCATGGGCTTTGCCTTTGGGAAGAACTGGGTATCAGGCTCTTTCTCCCTTAATAATTACATGATTTCTGAAAAGTTCATTAATTTCTGAGAGCCTCAGCTTCCTCATCTAAATATCTATAAAAAAATTTGCATACTAGGCGAGAATTAGAGATTTCAGATGGAAACACTGGACAGAGAGCCTGGCACATTGTAGATGTGCAACACATGGCCAGCATTCATATTCACGGCTGGCTTCAGAACGATACCTTCTTCCTCCTTCTCATTGTGTGGTTAAGGGAGTATTGCCTCTCTGGGCTTCATTTGTAGAACCAGAATAAAGCACACCTCAAGTTTCTTTAGGAAGTAACAGGATGAACTAGAACCCGTGGTGTGTAAGGCCCAGTGTGTGAGCTTTCTCAATTGCCAGAGCGTCTCCCATGGACTGATGAGGGACAAGTGCTACATGGGTTGCCATACACTTGGAGATTTTTAACCTCCACGACAGCCCAACCTAAGAGTGAATAATGATCCAGGCGCTCTCATCACATGTGCAAGAACAGCGCTGCTTGGTGTGTTTGCACTTCTGTCAAATGTCGAGGTCTGTCCTAAGTCACAGCACTGACTGACACTTTTTCCAAGGAAAAGCAAAGACCAAGAAACTGGGAATGATTAACTGTAAGTTACTGCTCCTGTTCCTCAAATTGGAGTAGAGTGACTGCATTGCCATGTGTATTGATATTTAGGAAACCATAGAGACAAGGTTTTAAAATCTCTATTGATTTCAAGAATAGCTTCCCCTTCGGTGCTGTCTGAGCCAGAAAAAATGGTCAGATAACTGTGACTGTACAAAACTATTTTATTTTTTCCACATTTAGCCACCAATATATACCTGTGTATACTTAAAATTCTCTACATTGACCATCTTTATGGTATAGTTGATCAAGAACATTTTAGGAATCCCAAGTGTATGGTCCCAGCAATTTTTCAGTTAAAGCCATGAGTCTGCACATAAATCAATATGGGCATTTCCAAAATCTTGCATTTTATTTTTAACTTAAGACACATCTGAGCATCATTCATGTCATTAATTGCAAACAAAATCTTCCTGCAGCTGTGGACACTGATGGAGAAGAGACAGTTGTCCTGGGGTAGGTAGCTAGAAGGCGTGAAGAGTGAGCAGCCAGGTCTCAGACAAGTGAGGAGCTGTGGGCCATCACCCCTGGAAACCCTCTCCCACCCCTCACCCTCGCACGCCAAGGTGCCCTGTTCACCCTGGGGCTCCTGGGACTCGCCGTACTGATCCTGTGAAGGGTTACAGGAGGAAGACAGCAGAAAGTGCACTTCCAGTAAAGAATTTACTCAATTGAACTTTCTGGGCAGGACTTAATGTTGTGCAGACCAAAAGACGAAGCCATACACTAGTACTTACACAGAGTGAGTCCCTGGTGGCCTGGTCAGAGCCTAAGAGAGGAAAGTGGGGACTTGGAGGGGAAAGGGGAGGTGTCCTGAGACGTGATGTAGTAGTGCATTTGGGTGGAGGCTTTGGGATTCAAGCCCTGAGAAGATACTCTCTAGCTCCTGGGCAGGGTCGATTCAGTTTCAGGGTGGTCACAGGACTTGCTAGTTCAGCTCATTTACAGAGTTTGAGGGAGTTATTTATTCTATAGATTATATAATCATTTCATCACAGGGGCTCACAATGCTACTGTCAGGAGGGCTCTGCGTCCCCTGGAGGCAGGGAAGGGCAGGTGTTAGTGGCAGATTTTCACCGACTAGATATTAAGGAAATTACTGAGGAATGCTAATAACACAGGGTGTGAGTCTACATATTAATCATGGAAAATCATGAGAGAATGTTCCTGAGACCAGGATAAATATGCTGTGTCAGAGGTCAAGGGAATTACCTAACAAATTCACAAAACAGCCAGTGTGTTCCCCGGTGACTTTCAAAAATAACCGCGTCCATCTGTCTGTGCACTGGGTCATTCCTCAGCACTGGATGGAGATTTTTCTCCAGACTTTCCAACAGAAAGGGCATTGATGACAGGTTGATGAGAGTCATCTGATGCTGATGGAGCCGACGGAATCGAGGAAAGGCAAAGATCTTAATTTGCATTATCAATCAGATGGATACATTGTCCCAATTTATAACAAAGGTCTGTCCTGTTGGAGGAACACATCATGTCAGGATCTCCTGTATTAGGTTCCTATCTTATCTCACTATCTATAGACTGTCTCCTGCCAAAACTCATATATCGAACCTAATCACCAAGATGATAATATATTTAGGGTCAGGACCTCTAGGAAGTGATCAGTTCATAAAGGTAAAGTCCTCATCATGGAATAAGCATCCTTAGAAAAGAGGGCACTTGACCCTCTCTCTCCATGTGAGGACACAATGATAAATCACCATCTGCAAACTGGGAAGCGGCCCTTGTCAGACATCACATCTCCCAGCACCTTGACCTTGGACTTGAGGCCTTCAGAACTGCTAGAAATAAATTTATTTTGTTTACAAGTGACTGAGTCTATGGTATTCTGCTGTAGACACTCAAAGAGAATGAGACACATTTTGAAATGTGAAGACTTTGTATCATGGGAATCTGGAGGATACTATAGTTAGGATTCATTCTTGAATAGTCTGTGAATTTGTGAATTATAGAAAGGAGGGGCTCAGCACCTAAACTGAAAAAGTGATTCATAGAGTTCAGTAGAGGATGTATCAGAAAATGAAAATTTTCAAGACTTCAGCTGTAGTTTGACATTCAAAGGGCTTAAATTGTCCCTCACATCCTTGCCAAAGAAAAAGCATAAACTAAAAATCTACAACTTTTCTGTACCCACCAGAAAACGGAGGTGTAGAGCAAACTGCCACTTGGGAATGTTGAGAGACAGATGTGTCCAAAGAGTCACAGCCCACCTGTGCACACCCAAGGTAGAAGCCTCCAGGGCTATGCACTGCAGGAGCAGAAACATGGCGGCTCTGTGACGCGCTCTAGGCTGTGTGGCCTAGGACCAGAGGAGGAAAGGCCTGGGTCTGCAGTCTTAGGAGCCCTGCAACTCTGTGGGGTTCAGCACCACCAACTCCACCTGGTCCTCACTGCGACAACTCTAGACAGACTGCCCCACCTCTGGCATAGCCAGGAGAGGTGTTCTGGGTTTTACCCTGTAAGACAGGCTTCCTCTCAGGGACGTGTCATTCTGGAAGCTAATTAGGGGACAAAGTGTCTTCCATGGAAGACTCCTTAGATTTCCTGTCTCACTAATGGAAAAGTCAGATCAATAGGTGTCAGGGCTTCAAGGAAGCAGAGTGGGAACACTATGAATAGGAAAGTAGTTGGAGGAAGGATGGAAAAAGAGCTGTATTGATGGGTGGGGTGGGGAAGACCTCAGGTCACAGACCCATGACACATAAAGAAAGATCATGAAACTGTCATTCCTTGCCACCACTCCAACAGGGCTCCTGTGTATAGGAGTGAGTCTTTATCTGACAGTTGAGAAAGCTCTCTGAGGAGGGAATCAGAGCTCAGATACCTACTGTCATAGCAGACATCAAACACAGCCCAATCTCTAGCCAGATAAAGGAAAATTTTTTTTATACTAATTTTTTTTTATTCTAATGTCCTTTATACTAATGTCCTACTTACCTCAGCTACTTTTTATCAATACATTTCAGACTAGATGCTGAAGGCAAAAATTAATAATAATAATAATAATAATAATTAATAATAATAAAACAAAAGAGACAAAAAGATATGACCGAGATTGGACAGCAATGTTGGCATAAAGTAGCAGGGAATTTAAAATGATTATGATTTACTGGAGGCAATATTTGAAATAATTCTGATTAATATTCCAAGAGTATTAGTGGGAAAAGTAGAGAAGATGCAAGAGCAGATGAGCTATGTAAGCAGAATGACGCAGACTCTCAGAATCAAAAGGAAAAAGTGCTAGAAATCAAAAATACTGTGAACAAGATGAAAAATGTGTTTGATGGGCTCATCAGCAGACCAGACACAGCTGAGCTAAGAATGAGCTCGAAAACTGCTTAATAGAAACTCCTCAGGCTGAAATAAAAGATGAACGAAAAAGAAAAACCAGAATAGAGCCTCCATGAATTGTGGGAAGTTTTCAAAAAGGAGGAGTCATTGAAAAAATAAAGAAGGAGAGGTCTGAGCAGAGTAAATATATGAGAGATTGCTGAGATCTTTCTAGAATTAGTGATAGACATCAAACTATAGAACCAAGAAGCCCAGAGAACACCAAATAAGATGGCATCACAAAATCTACAGTGAACAGCATTAAAGTAGAGATGAAGGGAGAACCTTGAAACCAGAGTAAGGAGGAGACACTGTACCCACGGAGGAGCAAGCAAGAAAAGAATGGAGTGAAAGATTTAAGAAAAACTTCCTTGAAGAAACAAAACCTGCCTGAGAGGATTCATCCCTGCAGACCTGCCAGAAGGGAGCTAAGAGAAGTTCTTTAGAGAGAAGGAAAATGATGTATGTCACAAACAGGAACCTACCAAAAGAGAACAGGACACCAGGAGGGAGGAATGAACAGAAAGCCAGACCTCCTAACTTCTTCCTCTTGATTTAATAGGATAATGGTAACAATGTATTTGTTGCCTATAGATGTGGATGATTAAAATGCATGGCAGGAATGCCACAAAAGACAGTGAACTGGGAAATCCTACTGTAAGGCGTCTGAGCTATTTAGAATATTATCTCAAGATTTACTTAGTTTGCATAAAATAGATAATCTATATTCTATGGCTGCCATTAAAATAATTTTAAAGGAATTATAAATCATAAACACTGAAGACAAAGATGAATTACTTCATTAAAATCGGAGACAGTAGAAAAGATAGGAGAAAGAAAAAATGCTACAAGGAATAGACAGCAATTAGACATATGGCAGCTGTTGTTCTGACTGTAGCAACAATTACATGTGAATGATCTAAATAAACCAGTAAAAGTACAGATTCCCAGAGCTCATAAGGGAATCAAAACCCAAGCAGACACTGAATACAAAAATCTCACTTTAACTATGAGTGCTTGGGTTAAAAGAAAGCAATGGAGAAAGATGCACCATGCTTATATTGATAAAAACAAAGCTGGAATAGCTGGATTAATCACAGGGAAAGATTTCAGAAGAAGGAAACTTCCCAGGGATGATAACAGGAAGAGTCCTAGTACCTAATCATAAAAGGGTGGACTGCCTGAAAAGAAACAGCAAGCATTCACACCTTATGTGCTAATGACAGAGATCCACACGTGTGAGCAGAATCTAAAACAGCTCGAAGGAGAAGTGAACAGGTTCACCTGTACAGTTGGAGGGTTCACTTCTCCGTTGTGACTTGTAGATCAGGAGCCAGAAAAATCAGTGAGGATACAGTAAAACTGAACAGCACCGTTAGTCAATCACATCTAACTTATATTGATAGACAGCCCCACCGTGGAATATCAGAATCCCACGGGGTGTTCGCCAGGAAAGACCACATCCTAGGAGTTCACACCATCCTCTGAGACCACCCTTGGCGTAAAACTAGAAAGCAGTAATTGAAAGACAGCCGAGGAATCTCCCAAATACTGGGACTTAACACATTTCTAATGACACATGGTAAAAAAATAAATAAATAAAAGAAGAAGCCTCAATAGAAATGAGAAGATATTTTTAAATTGAATGAAAATTAAAATACAAACCTTCAAAACATGCAGGATGCAGGAAAAGGAGTACTTAGAGGAAAATTCAGAGTATTAAATGCATATATTAGAAAACAAGTCTAAAATCAGTAGCCTTACTGTGACCCTTGGAAATAAGAGAAGCAAATACAACAGACGCTTAAAGCAAGGAGGCTTTCCTACTAGTAATGATTAGAGAAGAAACCAATAAAATTGAAGGCAGGGAAATAACTGAGAAATCAATGGAACCCAGAGAGGCTCTTTGAGAATCCCAATAACAACTGATGAAACTCTAGCTAGTCTAATTGTGGGATAAGAGAGGAAGATACAAAATAGCAAATAGCAATATAAAAAATGATCATATGGACACTAAAAGATAATAAAGGAATATTGCACATGACTCTGCCTACAAAATCTGGTAACTAAGATGAAATGGACCAACTCCTTGACAGGCATAAACTACCAACTCTCACACAAGAAGGATGAAAACCGAACAGCCCCATATCTTTTATATACATTGAATAAATAATAACCTTCCCAAATCACCAATCAAATATAAAATTTATATTAATATTAGGAAAAGAAGAAAAACACTCATGGATTGTTAGGATTAATCATAGGGCTAATTCTCTCATGGGTTAATTTTACCTGTGCTTGAACAAGAGCAAGGTTAATGGTGAAGACAGAATGTATTTGCTGACCCAGGTCTTCATCAAGTAGGCATATGGAATGTTCTGGAACAGATATAGAACCTTCTTTTTCCTCATCCTTGTTAAAGTTGATCTAACAAAACAAGAACAAAGAAATGGATTATCTGGGGACGCAATGCATTTAACATAACCCCAAACTTTAAGTTGTTAGAATTAAAATTCATTTTAAGAAGATATTTTTATGGCACATTTTCCTCTGAGAAACTTGGTTATCTCTTTTGGGCATGTCAGAAAACAGAAGATTTGCATTTATACTGATGGAGGGTGGAACTGGGCTTCTGGGCGTGAAGGTGTACAGGGACAGGAAAGGAGACCGACTCTGGGCTCAGGACATGGAAACCACGGGTAGAGGATGTCCTAGCTCAGCCCTTGATGGTGGTTATTCCACACAACAGACCACCCTTGTACCGGGGGTGGGGACAGTGCCTTCAGGGCCTGCCAGCCCTCATGTGGGAGTGCCTCTGCCACTGGCCTGGGGCACGGCCTTACTTTCATTTTCTAACAAATGTTTTTTGACACATTTTTTAAAGAAATTCTTCCTAATTGGTGTTGGGTTAATGTTGTAATGCCGCAGTTATCATGGAAACCTGACCATGTTGAATCTAGTTTGAGTGCCGCGGGATCAGGGCTGTTAGAATCTGTTTGAGATGGCGAGGATCCTAAGGTCTCACGGACATTGAGTACTCATGGATCTTGCCCAATACTCATAGCAGGAATTGGTACTTGAGGGATTTGAACTTGGGCCTTCCCAATTTGAAAGCCCAAGCCTGGAACCGCTGTGTCTGACTGCTAACAGTGGGAAGGGTCTTTGGGCTTTTGTCTTAGAAGTCAACACTGAGGCTATGTCACGGAATAGGCTATAATCTATTTTAAGATAGAGAAATATTTTCCACTAGAGAGAATTCAGAGAGAACAGACATTGTTGGGCAAAGCAGGAGCACAGGGAAGGTGATCTAAGCAGACACCTCCCATCCTCTTTCCCTTACTGCACAGAAGGGTCTGCAGGGCAGTTGGTTAGGTACCAGACAGAACGTGAAATTCTCTCACCATTGTGCCAAATCTAACCATTCTGATGGCATTTAGACATATAGATAAGTATTGAATAAATACCACTGTGCTCTATTTAGCAGGAAAATCATTTAGGAAAGAGGGAAAAATAGCTGCAGATCAAGTAAATCTCTGCATTCTCACCTCATGGAACTGAGGGTTCATTCAAGAAAGAACCTCAAAATGCATGAGATACTTTAAAAATCCAAACCTTAAAGTATTTAAAGAGAATGAAAAGCACACTTGAAAAAAAAAATAAAGCAAAGTATGTGAAATACTGTCAGAATATACCTTGCTATCCAAAGATTATTCAACGACTCCATGGTCCCTTAAGTTTCTGGGGCCAGGTCACTTCTGTGAATCCCATTGACTTCTAAATGGCTTGCCTCAGTGCCCCATGCTACATGCAAGAATGTGTTTTAACCTAAGATAGAACTAAATAAACAAAAAAATATACGGAGCTTTAATTCAGTGATGGTACTGATTCTGTTAGCTCTCATTGAGAAGAGCCAAGCTGAGCGTGAGCACTCCCGGGGCCTTACAGCCCCCTCCTCCTTCTGCTGGTCAAGGGGTCATTGTTTAGACAGGTGTATTCTGCAGTCACTCCCCCTCTAAGGACTGTGCATGCAGCATCCAGCAACCCCACAAGAACCTGCCAGGAGGTTTGCTTGTTGGTGAGACCCAGGGCCCAGTGGATGCAGTCTTCAGAGAACTTTTTCTTGTGTTAGGTCAGACATTACTTCCTACCAAAAATGAGTTCTCTTTGAAATGATTAAAGATAGGAAAAGTTAATTGAGGAAGGTGGGGACGAGTAGAGAAAGGGAGTAGATCTGGGGAAGAGGTAGAAATAATTTAAAACATATTAGGTCGTTTTTTATTTTTTAGAGAATTAGGGACATGAAAGAAGTGGATCTTGAATTCTTCACTATGTAAAAATGTATGTTCTTATAAGTGTCTTTATCTGATTTTTCCTATCTATCTACTAATTATCTATCAGTCAATTTCATCTATTTTATGAATAGTATGATGATAAAAATTTAAGACCTTTCTGATTTTTTTTTAATTTCTAAAGTGTTTTGAGGGTCAGTTCCTGTGCAGTCTTTACTTAGCCTGTGGGCTTTTCACACTAGGGCAGCACTGCTTTCTGTGGCCTGGCCTGCCCTGGGCTGAGAAGAGAGGACCCTCTAGACTCTGCCAGCCCTGAGTCTCAGGCAGTGCCTGGAGACGGCTGGATAATGTGTACGCATAGATGCAATAAAGCCAGGATCAAACTCGCAGATGGGATATCAAATAGGACTTCTTTTTTTCAGGGATGTATTCGAATAGTACTCACAGAATTTTATTGCTTATGACATTTAAAAGCTGAGTGTATAGAGCACTAAAAATACACCACAGGGAACAATCCTATGCTGGCAGAAAAATGTTCGAGAGCTTCAAAAGGTCCCTGCTATTTTTAATTCCTACTCTCTCACTACCATAGAGTGAGTAATACCTTGCCGATTCCACTATGGCAGGTGAAGTGGTGGCAAAGTTCCTTGGCCCCGGGAACCCTGGGCAATGTTCAGGCAATCGCCTGAGAGCTCCTCCTTCTTGGGAATAAACATCTCCAATGAGGGAAGATAGCAATTTTAAAACTGGTGTGGATCTTTATGTGGGACTTTCTGTTATATTTTACTCTAACTATCCAAGAAAACCCTTGAAGGTTCTATGTGCAAAAAAACTAATTTTTTTTTCTAGAAATTTCCTCTAAGACTGTTTGCCAGTGATACACCTTCCACTCTCGTCCTCCCTGTCGGGGGGAGTGTCACCACGCTCAGCACTCCTGGCTGACCATGTGGGGGAGGGGACGCCCCTCACTTCTGCACTGGTTTGCCAATACTCTGGCCATCACCATCTTGTCCCTGTGTGACCACAGAGAAGCAGTGCCTTATCTTGAAGGGGTGCTGGGCTCTGAGCCAGGAAATTTAGGTTGTACCAGATGTTTGACTTTGGATGTCTCCTCTTCAAATCATTAGATTTTTTTTTTTTTTTTTTTTTTTTTATGTAGGATGCAGGTTCTGTTTTCTTCGCTAGGAAATGGTGAAAGGGATAAAAATTTGAATCAAAACATTTCTGCTGGCTGTCATGTCCTTATAGATACAAGAATCCATCTTCAGTTTTAAATGAAAAATGTACTTACATACTTCCATTGTTTCTGAAATTAACAATTTAAAATCCATCAGGGACTATGCTTGGTATCATGCCCAAATTTAATTGATTCTTAGTTGTAATTTAACTGGAGATCAGAGATTGGAAGGATGTGGGGACTGCCACCCTCTCTCTCCTACGTGAGGACAATTCCAGGCTAGCTTGCCTCAGGTTAGGGCCTGTGCTCGGCTCTTTCCCACGTGCAGTGCTTTCTCCAATCTTACTCTGATGTCAGTCCTCCAAACGAATACTGCAAAGCAAGCAGGGGCGCGGGACAGTAAGGTTTTATCATTCTGGGAGAATTCACTTGCATCTTAAGAGCAGATTCATGGGCTTGAGGAAATGCAACCCTATTGTGTATCCACACAGCTGATGGGGTTAACGAGGGGATGGGGAGTTCTTCTCGCCATTTAAACAGGAGACTCCTGACCCTGGGTCCCACCGCTGAGTCCTCGAGTGAAGCTGTGTTCTGAACCGTAACTGCTTCATACTGCTGCTCCTTACGGCTGCAGGGGCCCCTTTAGTCTCTCATCATTCCCAGTTAGTCCTGCACAACTCAAAGAGAAGAGATACTCATCAAAGTTGACTTCACAGTGTGATATAATATGACAAGCTGAGGTCTACAGGTATTCTTAATTGCCGCCAGATAGACTATGCATTGCTAAATATATCTCTGGTTTGAGTATTTACATAATTTTAAGCAAAGTAATTCATAAATAATTAAAGTCAAGCATCTCTACAACTACTGTACGCTTTAGCATAGTGTCATCTTCAAGGGGGAAGATCAATAAAGTATTTGGACTTAGCTTTAAAAACAAGAAGTTTTGGGAAATGAGACCACAGACTTGCATTTAGGAACTAAGTACTAAAGAGGGCAATTTTAGCTGTAATGCTGTTGCTAAATGAAAATCCAAAAGGTCAGTTGCAGTTTACCCCAGGGAATTGAGATGATGCTGCAGGCAGGTTGCAGGTGCTGTGCTGGTCAGGGAGAGACCGTGTTCTAAAATGGACCTCCAGTCTCCCGAGGGAAGACTGCTCTTAGACCTGATCTGACCTGAAGTCCCAGCAGGACCCACCTGCCTGTCCTCGGTCAGGCCTTGACCTGAGCCTGCCCGTGTGTTCAGGAGGGTGAGGATGCCAAGTTGTGAACGACAGAACTGGCTGCAGCTCCTGAGCCGTTCTCCGCCCTCGCTGGCTGGGTGCACCCATAACTGTTTCCTTTTATAGCTTCCTGAGTTATCTGAAGCCAACTAACATCAATAAGTGACTGAAAGTGCTACATAGTACTTTGATTGCATTTTTACTTTTCTGTTTCTGTTTTTAACAAACTATCACTCAACGTGTTGGTGACTCTTGTTAATATTGAAATTAAAATGATCCTTGGTATTGCCTTTTTTAAGTTTATTTATATGTGTACACACACACACGGCTATATCTAACTTCATTGGAAATTAATTTCCTATCCATAACATGAGCAAAAAATTTATATATTTTTCTGATAATAAAAGCAAACAGATATTTCATGGTATTTCTATAAGAGATTAGCATAGGGTTTCTTGCCAGCTTATTTCTGTTAGGAGTGTTGGTTTTAGTGGATAAGGTTTTTGAAGGTAGTTGTTTTTGAAAGCAAGATGCCATTAATATGTTTATTAGAAAGAGGGATTTTGGTTTGGCCTGAGTCATTACCTAATCTTAATTTTAATTTTCTCTAACATACAATAATTCTAGATTATTTTAATCACTTAAATGCCCCTCAAGAATGCTTGATTTTGAAACTTCCTTACAATTGACAGACTTCAATTAGTGGTGTTTTCTAATTCCATTTTCATTAAAAAAAAAGAAAAAGAAAAACTTAAGTATAAAGTAATTGTTTTTTTAAAGCAGTTCAACTAGTGACATTACTAGAAAATCTATTTTTTATTTTGTTGTTTCTGACTCTGTTCCTCTCATTCTCATTATTTCGTTCTCTAATTCTGTATTTGCAGCAATACTAGTTTATTGTGAAATTTGCAGTATTTTGTTTAAGAATTCATACTTACTGATGAGGTTTCCTTTGTAGCATGTTAAATGGTCAATAGCACCATCAAAAATTGAATCCTATATTCTTCAAGTGTTCAAATTGTGTGTATAGCAACTTAGAAATAGGGCTGGAGTGACTCAGACATAGAGCACTGCCAAACAGGAGCAAAGTTCTAGGTTCAATCCCCAGTGCTGAAGGAAAAAATAAAGAGGTATTATAAACCATAGTTGAAAACAAAATGAGTGTCCTTCACCGTAGTATAGGTAGATTCCTATCAGTACTCCCTGAATCTATGTATCTGATTTAGAATGGGCCTTAACCTTGTCAGTAAATGTAAAAGGCAATGTGTTAAGTGTGTGTAAGGTAGTCTATTGCTTGTATTAAAATACACATGTAATACCTATGTTTGCACAGAATAATAAAAAGTCAATGATAACTAAAATAAAAAAGCTTGTGTGCTTCTCTCTCATTAAGAGGATAAATAGAAAACTGGCAACTATGTTCATTTCCTGGCCAGATAGGTTTCAGAGGTCAGAGATGTGTATATTTTCCATTTATTTTATAATAAATGTTGAATAATATATGTTGAAGTTTGTACCATGTGCATGTACTACTTATTCCCAATAAATTAAGTAGTATGGACATCATAAAGTCTATGCCGAGGTAGAGAGAGGCTGTGATATGGCAGCAGTGAAGGCCAAGAACAGGCACAGAAGAGTAGCATTTATTGATTTAGCAGAGTTGAGACTCGAGTGTGGCATGTACAGTGTGGTGTAAAGGTACTGGCTGCTTCAGAAATGACATTGTATTTTCATTTATTCCTGAAAAGTATATTCCTTTCAACAAACGTACTATATATATTTGTACGTACAAAAAAAAAGAAGATAAAATCTACGTTAGCGCCTGATTCCTTAGCGCAGGGCCTGTAATGGTGCCTCCCCCCACCCCCACCCCCCCCCCATGTTCGGTGCACATTCTTCCTAAACACTGTCCGAGGCTGATGCTGTGGTTCTGCATTTGAGCTCCTCTGTGAAGATCTGCACTGCATTGACAATCACTGTAACATACTTAGGTAAATATAAGTGTCCTCATGACTAGAAAGAAGTGACTGTCTCAATGTTGATACTGTTTCAACAGATTTATCTGATTTCTTTGAGAATATGTAATCAGCTTTGTGCTTCCCTACAAGGAAGGTACATCTTATCATTTATCCTCCGTCCTCACTGCAGTACGAGAGCTGGCATGGAGAGTGGAAGGTGCATTTTAAAAAGCTGCAGGGTGCTTTGAGAACACACTAGTTTTAAAATGCATATGCAGTAGGGAGAGGAGCTAATGAAGGTGCCAGGGAGAGGGCAGAACTGAAAGACGGGTCTTTCCTTTTCTTTTTGGTGGGGAGGTCATATGAATTCTTACAGAGTATCCCTTTAAGCTAGCAAAGATGAAAGAAAATAATTGATATGGCTTTACGTAAAAATAATTCTCAACTATCCATTAAATTCTATGAAAGTTCAAATAATGGAAGAGTCGATTTCAAGAGCACAACTCGGCAGTTTTGTGTAGATGATTACACTTCTTACACCAGCACACTTGATGTGTCCTCTTCACATGTATGAGTGAGGAGGCAGAAATGTCTCAAAAATTAAAGTGGCCATGTGCGGTGGCACACCCTGTAATCCCAGTGGCTGGGGAAGCTGAGGCAGGAGGATCACAAGTTCAAAGCCAGACTCAACACTTAGCAAGGTCCTCAGCAACTTAGCAAGACCCTGCCTCAGTAACAAAAGTGTGGGGATACGGTTGAGTGGCTCAGCACCCCTGGATTCAATCTCTAAGGAAAAACAACAACTTGGAAGTATATCTTTGTTTTCTAGAGGATAAAGCTTTTGAAGATGATTCCGAAATGTCATTGTTCTTAGAAAACAAGAGATGGATCAGTATTGACCTTTGGTTGTGAGACCAAGGACATTGAGGACTTTGGCACCGAGACGGCTGATGAGTGTGTGTTAGGACCCAGGGCTGCTCCTTGTGCAGTGCTGTGGGGTCACTTCATCCTTCATGTCCTTTACAACACCGGTGGTCATACCTTCCCTGACGTGTGTTGCACTGGGTGGCCCCATGTCGGGTGCTGTGCTGGGCCTAGTGGACAGTTTGGGGGGTGCGGGCTGAGGCAGCACCTTGTGCAGGGCCCTGTGCTCTGCGGAGGAGGGGTGTGTCCACCAAGCTGTGATGAACACAAGACAGGAGTGCTCCTGTGTGGCCCTGTGGCCCAGACAGCAATGTCCATCGCTCCCGAGAAGAGAATGCGAGAATGAGCTAACGTGGGCAGTGGGAGGGACGACCCGATCTTCTGACCTCTGACAACATCCCCACATCCCTGTGGCAGCAGAGAGTATGACAAGCACAGGGACCAGCACACAGCCAGCTCCAGAGCAGGGGAGCCAGGAAGGTGCCATAAGGCAAAGGGAGCAGGACAGGCACTGAGTGATGACAGGTGGACACGGGTGACGGTGAGGACCCGGGAGGAGACACGGAGCGCTGCCCAGGAGCTGTGATGCAGGGCGTGCAGAAGAGGCTGGTCGAGGACAGATCCAGCTCTTCTGGTGTCGCTGACACGTGTCAGAGCGGTTCATGAGCCCTGTGACACGGAAGGAGGGAGTTGCACATGCCCATGTTGAAGTGCCAGGGAGCTGGTGAGTCGGCGGGGCTCCCAGGGGAGTGGGGACGAGGAGCAGCCACTTTGCCTGGTTTTGACGTCCATGTCGGTGGGCACTGGACCACTGTGAGCTGAGCCTGGAGGAGAAGCCAGAGGACACAGGGCCAGCAGAGGCAGACTGCCCAGGGCCTGGCAGTGGTGTGGGAGTGGACAGGAGGTCTGGACCTCGCAGAGGAGAGAGAGTGTTGTAGGAGGGAAAGTGCTGCCTAGAGGACAGTGGCCTCCCGCAGCAGCTCTCCAGGGCGTAGAGCACCGGGCCCTGCAGTGCGCCCACAGCAGGGGGACGCCCAGAGCGCTGAGCCTCAGTTTCCAGCTCCTCAGAGAAGCCCACAGCAACGAGCTTGTAACAGCTGGCCCGGCCTCCGCCCGCGGGGCTCTGCGTCCACTCAGATGAGGGGACTGTAAGTCCCTTCGGCCTCATTTTTTGCCTCAGAGGAAAAAGATCCACTGCGAAATGATTAGAGATTTTAAAATTTATGACTTTAAATGAGAGTCCATTCAAACCGCGGTTATCTCATATTTTTGACAAAACTGCGAATGAGACCCTATGATTCATTCAACCAGAGGTGACTGATACAAGTAACAAATATGTACCCAACTGCCAGACAACCGTCACAGGAAAAGGTGACTGAGGTCCGCTCCCACACCCTTTCTTTCTTTCTTTCTTTCTTTCTTTCTTTCTTTCCTTCCTTCCTTCCTTCCTTCCTTCCTTCCTTCCTTCCTTCCTTCCTTCCTTCCTTCCTTTCTTTCTTTCTTTCTTTCTTTCTTTCTTTCTTTCTTTCTTTCTTTCTTTCTTTCTTTCTTTCTTTCTTTCTTTCTTTCTTTCTTTCTTTTTATCAGACAGTGAGACCTAACATATCAGGGTTCCTTCTGTTTAATTACTTATCAATTTCTCATCTGAAGTTACTTTCCATTTACACAAAACAACTCTTGGGAAAATAATATTTATATTCTTCCAAATCATTCATCAAAATATACATTTTTTTTTACTACTGTAAGCCATTTCAGTTTGGGGAGTTATTTTATGTTAGCAATAAATATTTATGTTAGCAATAAATTCATGTTTTGCTACTTATGCATGAATGGCAGTATCTCACAAGCACAACCCAAACTTTTCTGAAGCTTTAAGTTGAATGACACTTCTTCCAAAGGCACATATCTGCAGATGAGAGGAAGGTTTTGGTTCCAGGCAACTATCTATATTACGTATATAGCGAACTCATCATATCAGATGTTGTGTGGCTAATCTCACTCAAGTCAAAGGACACTGCTGAATGTTAAATGATTGAGCTGTCCCAAATTGGAGGAGCTGGGTCAAGTATACAACTCTCTCTTCTATTTTAAGTAGACATTATTCAATCAGTGTTTAAAGACACTTTTATAACTATAATTTTAGAATAATATATATTATTTCCACATCTAATTTCATCAAGTTGCAATTAATGCATTTATGCTAAGTTAATTTAGCATGCTACAGTGATGCGGCCACGTCAATGTTCATAGCAGCTCAATTCACAAAAGCTAAGCTATGGAAACGACCTAGTTGTCCTTCAATAGTTGAATGGATAAAGAAAATGTGGCATATATACACAATGGAGTACTACTCAGTTATAAACAACAATGATTTGATGCCATTTGGCCGCAAATTGATGAATCTTGAGACTACTATGCCAAGTAAAGTGAGCCAGTTCTCAAACAACTGAAGGTTGAATGTTTTCTCTGATAGGTGAAAGCGAACCCACAATAAGGATTGGGGATGAAGGGAAGAATAGAAGTGTGGTAGGTTACAAAATGGGGAATGGAGGGAAGGGAAGGGGTATAAGCAAAGCAAAGAGAGTGGAGTGGATCTGACAGAGCTTTCCCATGTACAAATATCAAAACTACACAGTGAACCTGCCATGGGACTCCAACTAGAATAAGCTATATTCCATGCTCCTATAATCAGATCAATATGGATTCTACCATCATGTATAACTAAAAAGAACCAATACATATAAAAAAAACTTAAAGAAATACACCATAATCTGTATTCTGCCAATTTTTTAAAATTTACATAAAGTGTAGATTCTTCTTCTTCTTCTTCTTCTTCTTCTTCTTCTTCTTCTTCTTCTTCTTCTTCTTCTCCTCCTCCTCCTCCTCCTCCTCCTCCTCCTCCTCCTCCTCCTTCTTCTTCTTCTTCTTCTTGAACTTCTTACCCCTCTTCTGACAGAGAACTAAATTAAGACCCATTGACAGTGATGTTGAAGAAATATAATAAAATGTATTTCATTTAATTTTCTCAGACTTTCCTTGTTTAATTTGACAATGTTCATAAAACTTTTTCATAAAGAATTTCACTGCACACACTGTGTTTATTAGCCATTCAGAGGGTCGGGGCAGGATGTGTGAGCAAGGCCCAACCTTGCACTTGGAAGAGCAGAGGCCTGTGGACTCGCGGTCGCCCCAGGGCCTGGGAGTCAGGGCGGGCATTGGCTGGAACTTGGGTCTTCTCTACTTGCTCTACCCACGGTGGTGCCTCTGTGCTCCTCACCTCATCAACGTGGCCCTGAATTGCTTAATTACAAAAGCTCGGGTGTGACACATGCATTACAACAAAGAATTATAAATCTAATGGCCACCATGCAAGGTGGCATGTGTCTTGGAGAAAATCTGAGCATTTTACTTCTAGCCATGATGACGTGTCACCCACCGAGCACCTGAGGCTCACTATACAGGCCTCGAGGTCAATCACTCCCTGTGCAACCCCAAGGTGGGTGCAGCTTCACTCTCCTGGGGCTGGGATACCAAACACAGGTCCATAGGTATGCACACTATTTATTTACTTACCCAGCTCTTCACTTTTATTTTACAAATAATCTATTCTTAAATATTCACAACTACCTGAACTATTTAATATTTTTTTTCTTTTTAAAAAAATTAAATTAGGGTCAGTTTTTCCAATGAAGAACAAAAATAATTTCTTTAAAATGATCAAGGAAAAAACCTAAAGTTAAGCATAGCATAAAACAGATTTATGCCAAGATATACAATGTCATTAAACAATGAAAGCCAGGCCTTGTCATTGTTCCTGGAAGGGGCCCATGATGACGTCAATCAGAGTTCTTAGTGAGGAGGGCAAGAGTTTAGGTTGAAGACAGACACTGCAAAACCACGTTCCTTTTTTAAACCTCAATAATACAGCAAAAACTTGAGCATCTTGTCTCATCTTTCTCTCTCTTTCTACCCATGAATGTATGATTTCAATTCTCAAAATAGATTAAAAAATACAAAGTATAAAATAGTAGTAAATAGCAATTTGGTATTTTTTGTGTAGATGTAATATTGGAAGGTAAAATGTTTAAAAATGGTACTTAGGCTGAACATATTGTCTAGGTAGTGACATATTATAACCATAAACATGATGGTAAAAATGAGCCTTAAGATTTGTGACTGAGGATTGCTCAAGCCTTGCTCAAGCCGACTGATACATGATGCCCTGTGAAATAACACCAGGTAAATCATTTAATTTGGTGACTAAAGATGATGAGAGAGGCTGGATCCAGGATCCACAGACCTACAATAGCCCCCCCCTACTTTTTAAAGATACTCCTATCAGTAGCTGTGGAGGAGCCATTTATTTTCTCAGTAGGTCTTATCCATTGCTGATTTATCTTGTGGAAACGGATTCAATCAGTATCTTCCCAGATCAGGACCTACACAAATAAAGAATAATGGCATGCTTGGCAAAATTCTGTTTGTTTCATCTCTTTTCCATTCTTGTTTTTCCTTTCCTAATTGAACACTTAAAATTTGTTTGATATTATCAAAGGGGACCTCGTCACAATAGAAATAAAGCAAGCCGAATGTGAATTTCATTCTGCCACCACTGATCCTGAAGTTTCTTCCTCTGCATGCTGGGGATGGAGGAGGCAGCTGTCTGGGTCCTCAAAGCCCTGGAAGGAAATACCTGAAGCCTGAAACAGGAGCATTTCAGGAAAGCCAGGCTTGCTTTAACTGCTGCCTAGCCTCTAAAAATTGTCACGCCAAAAGAGAAGTCCTAGTCACAGAGAGTAGAGAGATCACTCGGGCATTAGAAATGTGAATGAGGATCCATTTCTGGGGTTTGCTATGGGAAACAGGCAAGAAAGAAGAATAAACAGCCTGTCCCCTTGGCCTTGCCCCTGTGCCCTGCAGCTGCTTCCAGCCCCTTGGTGCTCAGGAGATGGCTGCCATTACCTAGCACCCGCCCTCCTGTCCTGTCCTGCCTCCTCCCTGCTCCTTCAGTCTGGGAGATGGGCTTCCTGCTGCTTGGAAGGAGGGTGGCCCACTGCCCCAGGCTTGGAGACTGCACCTGTGCTATCAATCCCCTGGAAACCACTTGAAGTGGTTCCTGTTGTCCTCTAGGGACTCAGGATGAATCATCAATGGATATGGCTGGACATTGAAAGAGTGTCAATAAGGCGGGTAAAGGAAATGTCCCAAGTCATAAAGCAAAGAACAGAGATTGACAGTACAAGACCAAAATTCAGAGACTGCCGTCAGCCTAGGAGCTTGACATTTGCTAAAAGATGATCCATAAGGAAAGATCTGAGAAAACGTGAGTAAATAATTTTTAAAATGCAGAAGAAAAGCTTCATGTGCTAAAGATAAACTCAAATGTGCAGATTAAAGAGCTAATTAAATATTGAAAGGCATGAATGAAAAGAGACCCACAATTAGCAATACAAAAATGAAAAACTTATGGAGAAGGACCAGATGAAGGTGACTTGCAAAGTCAGTAGAACTAGATTGAAAAGTCACTTCTCAGTAGCCATGTTAAATGCAGAAAGCAAAAGAGAAATTTCTTCACATTTGAAGAAAAATTATTTTGAGGCTATAATCCATTAAACCTAGCAGCATGAAGATATTTTTAGACATGCAAAGGCCTTTAATTGTGCAAACCAGACATTGGTTAGGAGCAATCAGGCAAGGAGTCATTACAAAGACCTCTGTCAGAACAAGGGCAGCGGGTAATGGTGAGACATTAAGCATCAAAGATCAGAGTTAAGTCTAAATAAGTGGAGGGAAGATTTTACAGTGGATTAGTACCAATCCTGGACCAAAACCCAGTATAATGAGAATGGGAAGCTACGACAGGCAAATGGAAGAAAGATAACTGATAGGCTAAATTCTCATGTCATGAGGTTTTTTAGAGTGGTTCTGGAGGCTGATTGATTCTGATCATTACTTTAGAAAGGTTTAATATTTTTCATAAAATTAAATTTTAATGCCTATAGAGTTAGGATGTGGAGCTTCGAAGCCTTTGATGGAAAGAACCATAGTCCTGGAGTGGTGGCCGGCAGGTGGGAAGGAGAAAGCCCCCCATCCAACAAGGGCAGGGTCAGGTGGAGCCCATCCAAGCCTGTCCGCAGTCCCTGGGTCAGCGCAGTGTCCTCGCTAGTACGACACTATAACTGGACATGGGAGACTTGGGATGTGTGTGGCAAACATTCACTTCCACTTGTTAAACAATCCTGGCATTAAAGTGAGTGGGGAAAGCCTGTCTTCAGGCTCCTGAGTCTTCTCAGGAGGGAAATGTGGTGCACAAACACTAATGGCGGTGGTCCTGCTGCGGAGCAAGGCCACGTTGCCCCTGGTTTCCATCAGAGGGAGAGTGTGCCCTGCAGCTGCTCCAAGCCCCTTGGTGCTCAGGAGATAGCTGCCATCACCTCGCACCTGACCCGCTGCCATCATGATCCGGGGGAAGAGGAACTGGAAGTGAGCAGGCAGCAGACATCTAAGGCCTGAGGTTCATAT
Organism: Marmota flaviventris; assembly: GCF_047511675.1. Taxonomy (NCBI): domain Eukaryota; kingdom Metazoa; phylum Chordata; class Mammalia; order Rodentia; family Sciuridae; genus Marmota; species Marmota flaviventris. Next base: position 175,794,142 of record NC_092500.1, read on the forward strand.
TCGTAAACACCTCCTCACACGGGGGAGATGACGCAGACAATGGAGACACTTAGGGCAGAACATGGGGAAATGATCGGAGCAATAATGTGATGGGGCTAATGATGGCGAAAATAACCAGTGATCGTGAAACACGTACCAGGGGGCCAGGTGGCACTCTGAGCCCCTTACAGGATTGATGGGCTTTGTTCATAAAACCGGGAGCTCAACTCTGAAACCACAGCAGCTGAATTCGGAGGGGGAGCTGCCGGTTCCTGTCCACCACCGGGCAGGGCTGTGACACTGCTCGGCTTGTCTTCACTGTGCGGGAGTTAAGCTCTTTGGCTGTAGCTCTTGAAGCTTAAAACAATAGCCCCCCCCCCTTTTTTTTTTTTCTGTAAAGAAACAGAAATGAATCCAATTTTTTGAGCCAAAGTTCTTTAATAATCAATTCCTGAGAGTGAAGCGTATTTAGAAGTTGTTTACAATAAGCCGAATACCTTATCAGTGAGAAAACTGAGGCCGAGAGGCTGGGCAGCCTGCCCAGGGTCACAGAGGAGGAACATGGAGGAGCAGGGTGGAGCCCTGGCATCTTGGCCCCCGACCCTGGGTTCCAAATGCCACCCACTTGAAATGCACATTCTTGGCAGGTTCATGGAGCAGGCCCATGGAAGTTTGCACAGAGAATCTCAATGACATTCTGGAGCACATCGGCAGGGTTGAGTCTCTGTCTCTGCTGAAACACACAGAAAAACCATGAACTGATTTCTCCCGATTTTACGCCCACGAACGCAAGCACCACCATGCGTGCATGCAGACCCACAGATCATCCAAATAACTAGAGTTTCTCAAGCAGGCAAACTGAAATTCATATGCATTCTGATATAAATGATCCCTAGTCGGTCAGGCATTGCTTCACACAGGACCTTGCTGCTGTGGTTCAGAAGACAATTTTCGTCACCTGAGATGCAGGGCTGAAAGAGTCACACAGTGGGAGACTGGCAGGAAGTGAGCCCTGTGCTTTTAAGATCCTATGAGCAGTAAATTGACATGAAAGAAAACAGACAAAGCAAATACAGGGGAAATTAAATAAAAGTCAAAAAACAAAAGAGAAGGCCTGGTAGGTAACCGATTAAAGCTCCTTCTTCAAATAGTCAACTTTTAGCATATCTGATGAAGCAGATATATAGATGATTGACAGGTACGTTACAGACAAGGGATCAAACAAAGTACCAATGAAAAGAAAAATAAATATATTTCTTAGTTAAAAACAGGGAGATTTTTAAAAGTGGATATGATAGAGTACATATGATAGAGTTTATGCAAAGTAATTTGGTAAACTAAGATGCACGATTCTCTAGAAACACACAACTGAATCAAAATACAAGGGAGCAAAGTCCAAAGGCACTGATCACAGATGCTGGAAACCCTGTCAGGGTCCCCACCTCAGCCATCAGCAGGACAAAAGTCTCACTCGTGTCAAAAGAAAACTCTGAGGAAAAGACACTGTTCTGGTTGCTGCTAAATAAGCGTTTTTCTCAGGTTTAGAGGAAGAAGTGTAAGAACAATGGACGATGAGTCACCTGGCCAGACAGGAACAGGTACTAAAAGAGAGAAATGGGCAATGTGGCATCAGCTCTGAAAGAAGCCAGCCAGTCAGCCAAGTGAAGCAGGTCGCCCGGGACTGTGCTGTGCAGCTCCCATGCCCCAAGCTTGGGTCTGCACTTGGCTTCAGCTGGCTGGAAGAAGGCTGGCTGAGTCCTCCTAGAGAGCACGGGCAGATTACCATACGTCCTGAGAAAAAGGTAATTTATGTAAGTGCATTGCACCATTTACAAGGCAATTTCCATCTGGATTAAAGAGCCAAAATATGAAATAATTATCAAACTATTTGGAGAACAAGGCAAGACACTAACCCTGAAGTCATAAAGGAAAAGCCTACATTTAAGACAAAAATGCTTATTAAGGAAAAGCCTGTCAACAAAAACACAGCAAAGTGAAAAATAATTAATACAGAAAAATGCTTAAAATATACAATAAGAGATGACACTACAGAATATATAGCGAACTTCTACAGTTCAGAAAAAAGTCAGTTAGAAACCTTTGTAACAATATAGCCAGGCAATTAAAAGAAGATACACAAATACTAGTGGAACTATCTTATTCAGGGAATTTGCCTGATTAAAATCAAAGAAAGCAAAGTTAGATAACAATAAGGTATCCTTTCTGTACATTACACTGTCGAAAATCAGAAGAGAAATAAGACCCAGTGCTAAAGACGGTAGAGGGACCCTTGACATGCCAATCTTTCCCAGATGTCAGCCTGACAGAAACTGGGCAACTTAAAATGCAGAAGTAATTCCACACCAAGCAACTTAATTCCTAGAGAGCCTTACACAACATGCTCATAGTCCTGCAAAAATAGACACATAAAATGCATTCATTGCATTATCAGTTCATCAAACATAAGTGGGAGAGGCTGATGCCTGTCAACGGGGGAGTTATTAATTGAGTTAAGGCACACTCTCCTGCTGAGCAGGGCGGACTTACAAAGGAGATCAGTGCACGGCTGCTATATCACTAAGGGTGAAGAGAAGCAGCAAATCAGAATATAAAATATTAAAAACAACATGTCAATAAATGTACAAAAATCTACACATTTTATTTAGTTTGAGGTGCTGGGGATTGAACCCTGTGCCTTGTTCTTGGTAGGCAAGCACTCTACCACTGAGCCATATCCCTGGCCCCCCAAAATCTATGTACATGCATAGGAAACATGCACCCAAAGGAGAAAGGACTGTGGAGCTCAGGGCTCCCCTCCAGGGGAAAGACCTGAGTGGGGCTTGGTGGTGGGACAGTAGACAATGAAAGGCTTTCTCAGCTTTAAACACAATTCTGTCTTACCTTCTTATTTTGCTATTAAATAGTACCTAATCCTAGTACAGATGTTACTGCATATAATAGCCCTGGTGTCTTTGCAAGCACTTATTATATTTTTCAGTTAGGAAAACAAGAATCCAAGACTTATATGCCCTGTTTTTTCTAAGCTACGTTTGCTGTAGTGGAAAACAGACAGATTTTAACCCGGATTCTTGGCAGCCCAACCAACGTGTTCACACCCTTCTTTCCCAGGGATTGACTTCAGCGCATAAGTAAAATAAGTAGCAAGCATCACTGGACATGATTGATTTCTTATTAAAATAAAGGGACACCTGGCTACCCAGGTGCTCTTAATTTAGAAGAGCAATCTTTTATTGACAACGTATTTTCATGCCTCAAAAGGATCTTGAAATATTTCATGCATCTAAATCAAAGTACCTTGCTGAAATTGCAGGTGAGAGATGGAAACAAAGTTCACATGTGACAGAGAGGAAGAAAATAACCTGTTCTGTTTCATCCCTCCTGCAACTGACACAGAGAATGTTGATTTCTGCATAGGGGGCTGTTAGTGGAGAGCTCAGCACAGTGCTTAAAGTCTATTTTGGTCTTACCTCTTTTGGAATTTATGTGTCTGAAGGCCATCTTCTTTCTGCTCCCATCTTTGATAACCTACCATCTGTTTCTTTGCTAAAATAGAATATAAAAGAGTGAATGTCAACGGATGGAATCAATGAATAAAACAAGGTTGTGTCTAAACAAATAATGTAAACACATTTAATTAAGTTAGACTTCAAGGGTTGCTAATTAACGGCTTGACTAAAATAACCAGAGAGCTTTAGGAAACAACTGGGTGTTTTCTTTGAAAACTATTAAAGTGATTTGTGTGCATTGACATAAGCCCTAAAGAAAGCATATATCATATTTCCAAATTAAGAAATTTGGATTCAGCATCTTTCAACAAAAGACCTGATTATGTGCTTAAGACATGTCCTAAAAGAGATAAAAATAACAAATCGCAAGATGTATGATTCTCAAGGCAAACTGCCTACATATATTTTTAGCAATGCACTAATATCTCCTTCAATTACAATTCTTAAAAATAATTTTTAGTTGTAGATGGACACAATACCTTTATTTATTTATATTTATGTGGTGCTGAGGATTGAACCCAGTGCCTCCCCAAAGCTAGGTGAGTGCTGTACCACTGAGTCACAACCCCAGACCTCAATCACAAATTTTTAAATTAAAAAATGTTTTAAAGCATGCTTGCACACAGTAGTCTATATGAATGTACTGAAAGCCTAACTTACAGAGCTGATCAAATGTTAATTTATTCAAGAAATAAAACGCTTTCTACTAAATAAATTTGCTCTACACCCTCAGCTTTTTAAGTAAGGACACACACTATTAACTGATTGTCTCAGCTTATATAGTCATTCTCATTTCTAGGATCATCTGCACATGGAAGTTCACCTTCACGTAGCTCCGGATGGTGACAGATCATCGTCACACGTTTAGCTTTCAGAAACATTTTCAGAGATCTTATGGTGTTGGAGACACAAACTAACCCATGAAACGAAACAAAGGTCCTCTGTCCTCTCCTGGCCCAGGACATGGGGAGGGTTGTGACCAAGCGCCAGCCAGCATGGCCACCAGGGCGTCCCCAGGACTGGAGGGCTCTCGGCCTCGCCTCCTCCTGACACACTCCTGGTGCCCCTTGCCACACCCCATTTGCTCTACTTTGTCCTGACCAAATCACCAGCCCCCAGAAGCAAAGGCTGTGTCTCCAGTGAGCCTCGGGTCTCAGGAAGCACTCACCAGGATGACCAGACCTGCTCCCTCTGCAAGGAATTGAAGAGGCAGCCGTTGTTTCTCACAGCGGGAATCGTAAGGTGGACATTTTCACTTCTCAGAACTGGCTTCTGATGACACAATGGTCCAAGGTGGCTTTAGCCCTTTTACTGTCCGCATAGCATATTAATTGTTTGTGAACATGCCAAAACAAATTTCTGTTTTGTAAGTACGACGTAGCAGAAGGGTCCGATGTTCTGGTAGTAAAGAGGATAAATTCCATCACTGGTCAAAGAACTACGCATTTGGCTTCTGTTTCACCATCTGTAACCGCAAGGAGACGGCTGGCTCTGGTTGCTGTGATTGCACATGGACTCGGACATCACCTGGCTCAGAAAATACCTCCTCTGCTTCCTGTTGGAGTCCCAGGAAAGCACTGAATGCTTTAGTTAGGTCTGCTTTTCCTCGCCCTTCATCTCCTTCTTTTTCTTTCTAGTTTTGTTCGTTTTGTTAGTGTGTGTGTGTGGGGGGGGGGGGGTACTTCACCTCCCCAGCCTTATTGGTTTTATTGTAAGACAGGGTCTCACCAAATCACCCAGGCTGGGCTCAAACTTGCCATCCTCCTGCCTCAGCCTCCCCAGTTGCTGGGATTACAGACATGCGCCTCGGCACCTGGCTTTCTTTCCAGTTTTCAGCAAAATTGTGCATTTGCAGCCCCGGATGGTACTAATGTTCTTAAGGCTGCCTTTTATATTTCTATTTTTACCTTTTCAAACACATAAACACTGCAAAATACAAAGTATTCTTGCGTACCCTTCCTCTACTTCCTCTAGTGATCACACCTAAGACAATTCTGTCAGAATGGAGGGGACGAGGAAACCGACATGGGTGCCCAATGCTTTTATCACTTACAAACCTTAGTCAAATTTGGGCAAATTTCCAGGGCAGGAAAGAACTGGAGACTGCATAGGTGCTGCATCCGGTGGATCCTTGTGTAGACCTGTCCCCTGGGCAGCAGCTCCAGGGTCTTCCCTTGTCTCTCCAGAGGGTTCACGCCTTGAGGAACATGTTACAGAAGGCCCCCTCACAATCACACCTCAGCTGTGCAGTTACCATGGCGACAGAGCTAAGGTTGATCCCTCCTTGGTGTGACGCGCCTCCTGACTGGTAACGTGAACCGCCATACCTCGATCAGGGCATATCTGCCAGGTCTCTCCACTCCAAAGTTACTTTTCTATTTGCAATTAGTGAAAATACTGTGGGCCCTATTGTGAGATTTTTGTAAATACCCTGCTTCTCATCAAACTTTCATTCACTGTGTTTAACGGGCCCTCACGCTGCTTGCCTGGGACAATTAGTGTTATTGTGTTTGCAAAATGGTGTTTTTTTTTCTATTTCCATCATGCCTTTGACGATCAGTAATTGGGATTCTATTTTACATAGGATCTTCCCATCTCCTCATTAATTTGTGTGGGAGCATGAGTGGCAAATCGTGGAGATTACTGTTTATTGGTTTCTTCAACGGCAGATTTTTTACTGGGAGTCCCTTCAAGTGACCCTGAGTCCACTTCAGACTTCCTTGTGTTTCCCCATCCCTGGAAGTGATCAGGTACCCAAGGAATCCCTATGTCTTTTCTTTTATTCAAGAATTAGATTCATAATCGAGATCTGGGCATGATGTAGACCTGGATTTGCTTGTGGGGACCCATATTTCACTGTTAACAGACCCTCTTAGCACACAGACTTGGGATGGAGGTGTACTGGTCTTACAGGGTGACCTGTGCCTACTCTTTCCTGTAGCTCTGAGTTCAGCTGCCACCTATGACTTGAGTGAACAGCATGGAGTCCATGTCATTCTTCCTCCTCCTTATTTCATCTCCTTCTTGCACTGAAAAGTCTGGTTTTCTTTATCCAATGTGTATTTATTTCATTATTTTCTTTTTTTAATACTCAATTTTTAGTTGGACACAATACCTTTATTTTGCTTATTTATTTTTATGTGGTGCTGAGGACCGAACCCAGGGCCTCGCATGTGCTAGGCGAGCAGTCTACCACTGAGTCACAACCTCAACCCCTATTTAATTATTTTCTAGAAAATAGAACACACAGTCATTTAAGAATTACTAATCTATACCCTAATGAAAAATAAATTTGTCATGTAGAGTGCAATATTTTTTGATTCCTGCTATCAATTTCCAATAGTCGAAACAGTGTTATCCAAGTTGTTTAGACTTTGGTGTCCTTATGCTGTATATTTGGGAAACTCTGTTACTCTTAGTGCTCCAGTTGGCCCTGGCTGATTACTGTGTGGGTTTGAGGAGATGAGATGTCACAGCAGTACCGGGGACAGAGCCTTGCAAACAGCACACGTGGAGGACAGTCTGAGATCACCCTCTGCTCTTTCCTTGGCTCCTCAAAATCTTCCCGGCACCTCCGGGGCAACCCTTCTCCTTGGCTTTGTCTCATGGTTTCCATCTTTTCTTTTTTGTAAGTAAGTATGCACCTGTGTATTTGTGTATTTCCCTTTTTACTGTACAATTGGTAGATTACTATTTGTGCATATGAATACACACATACACACATGCACATCTAAAACTAGACCCTGAAAGACTCCCTATCAATTCTTGGAGAATTTCCTCATCTATTTAGTACATTATTCTCTTCTTATTCATTCACTCTTTCATTTTTTTTTTTTAGTATGCTATAGGTTATTTCCAATACTTAACAGTTACAAAAAAGTTTGTATTTTTATATTACTGATATTTTGTCTTCAGTGGAAATTCCTAAAAATAGCATTGATGGGTGACAGAAAATGGCATATGTAGTTTTGTTAGACATTTTAATCTAGCCTCTTAAGAGAATTTAAATTAAATTCCTCCTTGAAGATTTTATTGCACTATATAAATGATAATTTCTTCACAAATTTAGATGCCCAATGTTCTCTTTTCTTCCTGAAGATCCTATATTGGTTGATTTAATAGAATGCAAGGGTTATGTTTATGATACTCTGTGTCACTCTCCTATAAGTATGCTTAGTTATGCAAATGAAGTAGAAATGTCTTGTCAGATATAAAAATTCATCTCTGTCCTAAGTTAATTATGAAAAATGTCAGTTTATATTGCCAGAATTATATCCAATACTATTCTTAGAATATATTTTTCAAATGCCTAACCTTTTGTACATTTCAAATATACTGACCTTTAATTTTAAACTTTCCAAACTCAGTTTCTTAGGTTCATGTAACTTTACTAAAAATTCACATACATTTTATGTTTAATAGTCAGATAACGCAACAAAATGAAACTGAATCCCTTTCTCTCGCCATGCACAAAAGTTAACTCAAAATGGATCAAAGAGCTTGATATCAAATCAGAGACTCTGCGCCTGATAGAAGAAAAAGTTGGCTCCGATCTACATATTGTGGGGTCGGGCTCCAAATTCCTTAATAGGACGCCCATAGCACAAGAGTTAATAACTAGAATCAACAAATGGGACTTACTCAAACTAAAAAGTTTTTTCTCAGCAAGAGAAACAATAAGAGAGGTAAATAGGAAGCCTACACCCTGGGAACAAATCTTTACTCCTCACACTTCAGATAGAGCCCTAATATCCAGAGTATACAAAGAACTCAAAAAATTAGACAATAAGATAACAAATAACCCAATCAACAAATGGGCCAAAGACCTGAACAGACACTTCTCAGAGGAGGACATACAATCAATCAACAAGTACATGAAAAAATGCTCACCATCTCTAGCAGTCAGAGAAATGCAAATCAAAACCACCCTAAGATACCATCTCACTCCAGTTAGATTGGCAGCCATTATGAAGTCAAACAACAACAAGTGCTGGCGAGGATGTGGGGAAAAGGGTACTCTTGTACATTGCTGGTGGGACTGCAAATTGGTGCGGCCAATTTGGAAAGCAGTATGGAGATTCTTGGGAAAGCTGGGAATGGAACCACCATTTAACCCAGCTATTGCCCTTCTCGGACTATTCCCTGAAGACCTTAAAAGAGCGTACTATAGGGATACTGCCACATCAATGTTCATAGCAGCACAATTCACAATAGCTATACTGTGGAACCAACCCAGATGCCCTTCAATAGATGAATGGATAAAAAAAAAAATGTGGCATTTATACACAATGGAGTATTACGCAGCACTAAAAAATGACAAAATCATGGAATTTGCAGGGAAATGGATGGCATTAGAGCAGATTATGCTAAGTGAAGCTAGCCAATCCCTAAAAAAACAAAATCCAAATGTCTTCTTTGATATAATGACAGCAACCAAGAACAGAGCAGGGAGGAAGAGCAGGAGGAAAAGATTAACATTAAACAGAGACATGAGGTGGGAGGGAAAGGGAGAGAAAAGGGAAATTGCATGGAAATGGAAGGAGACCCTCATTGTTATACAAAATTACATATAAGAGGTTGTGAGGGGAATGGGAAAAAAAAACAAGGAGAGAAATGAATTACAATAGATGGGGTAGAGAGAGAAGATGGGAGGGGAGGGGAGGGGGGATAGTAGAGGATAGGAAAGATAGCAGAATACAACAGTCACTAATATGGCATCATGTAAAAATGTGGATGTGTAACCGATGTGATTCTGCAATCTGTATTTGGGGTAAAAATGGGAGTTCATAACCCACTTGAATCTAATGTATGAAATATGATATGTCAAGAGCTTTGTAATGTTTTGAACAACCAATAAAAAAAAATAAAAAAAAATAGTCAGATAACATGTCAATATTTTATCTAAATATATTTACACACAAAAGATCCCTGCTTGTCAATAATAAGAATTCAAAGACAATGAAAACAAATAACTCAAAGAAATGGCGCACCAGGAACACTTCCATTCACTGATGACTGGAATACCAGGTGACATAACTCTTTGAAAAACAGTGGCCAGTTTCCTACTAAAAGAGCGTACACTTATATAACCTAGTGTTAGTACTTAGTGGTAGTTATCTGAGTTGAAAACTTATATCCACAGAAAACTCTGCACACGGATATTTGTAGCAACTGGATTTGTAATTACCCAAATGGGGAAGCAGCCAACATGCCCTTTAGTGGGTGGAGAGGTGAGTTAACTGTGATACACCCAGAAGATGGGACTGTATCCAGCACGGAGAGGATCTGCACTCCCACCATGAGAAGCCAGGCCTGAAGCACACAGGACTAAGTGAAGAAAGTCAATCTTAAAATCTTTAGGGCAGAAAAACTCTTCTGAGTGATGTTAACATAATGGGTCCAAGCTCCATACACTCGTCCAAACCCACCTACGGCACAACCCGCCTGTGGGTGGTAGTGGTGTGCCGACACCGCCTCCGACATGGGAGCGATCCCCACTGTGGCGCTGATGTCCACAGTAGGGCAAGTTGTGCATACGTGGGGACAAGGGCGTAGGAGGACTTTGTGTTTCCTACTTATCATTGTTGTGAACCTAGAACTACTCAACACACTTATGTCTGTTTAAAAGAAAAAATGTTTGCTGCCAGGAGAGTTCCATTTCTGGAAAGACAGGGTGAAGAGCTCCCCAGTGAAACAATCAGAGACCCTAAACAGTATCAGAATTGGGAGAAACCACGGGGAGTGTGCTCAGTGTACGAGATGCAGAGAGCCCGTGAAAAGCAGCCCCTCGAGCGCATCTTCCTGTTCAGAACAGCAAGACTGACCCTGGGGCCGGCTCGTCCCCCTCCCTCCACTCCAGCCCCACACTGGGTGAGTGTGGGCACGACAGGGGGCTCCCTCTGTCCACAAGTCACAGTCTCACGGCTGTGACTCCCCCACGTGCTGAGGTGCAGAGTTTCTGCTGGGTCAGTGAAGCCTGGACGTCAAGGGTGCCCTTCCTTCCTCTGGCCCCAGTCATAGGCACAGCCTCTACCCCAATCCAGCACCTTCCACGAGAGGTGGAGGCTCCAGGCCAAAGTGGACAAGTTAAGAAGAACTGAGACCACTGTCATTGTCCATGCTGTGACCACAAAGGCAGTTGTTGCTCAGAGAGAAGAAGACCCCCATTCTAACTCCAAACTCAGAATCTGTCACTCAGGAATTGTAGCCATGAAAGAGGCAGTCCCTAATACAGGGAACTTTGACGCTCTCCTCCCAAAGAACTCACGTTATTTGTACCAGCAAGGGCAAGTTCAAGGCCAAGGCAGCTCTCCAACACAAAAGTTCATGTTGATAAGCAGTAAAGACAAGATGGGTGGCTCCAGGGGAGCACAGAATGGGTGTGTGGGGGGGTTATGCATCACACAGACCAGGAAAGAGGAGCTGAGAAGAGCCGTGACATCAGCAAGACAGAGAGACATACTGAGAGGTCAGGGAGAAGACGAGATCCCCTCGAGTCCCTGAAGTTTCAACATGACTGCATGCGTGCCCGGGGGTGCTCCTGCCGGGGGGCAGCCTCAGGCCTCCACACTTCAGAGGACACGGTCCTCAGTTAAGTTCTCCATTCAGTTCAGTCGGCAGGTAACAGCAGACAAGGGCAACACCAGCGTGATCACGGTAGGGTGGCACATGGTCACAGGGACTGTGACATACAGAGAGTGAAAGTTTCAAAACAGGATGAGCAGAGCTTGAGAGATATATGACACCACCCAGCACACCAGTGTACTGGGCTACTGGAGAGGATAGACAGAGAAAGGGGTAGGAAACATCCAAGGAAATCATCTTCCTGTTTTGACAAAACAAAAACAAACAAACAAACAAACAAAACCCCCAAAACATTAATCAGCACTTCCAAAAAGCCCAGTAATTTCCAACTATAAAAATGCAAGGATTCTCAGCTAGTTAAAACGTAGTACAACGCTGAAAGTATAAGACAAATAAAAACTTTAAAACCTGAAGAAATACAGATACAAGACAACCAAACTGAGATTAACAGCTAATTCCTTACCAGAGATAATGAAAGCCAGAGGCAATGAAATATCATATTGAAAACACTGAAAATAAAAATATTAATAAGAAATTTTACATTCAACAAAAGTATCTTTCAAAAATGAAAAAAAAAAATACGAACATTTCCAGTTAAACTCAAAAGGAAAGATTGTACTGCTCCCAAACCCATCTTACAAGAAATACTAAAGAAAGTTCTGCAGACTGAGAACAAATGATTCCAGACAAGATTTCAATGTTAGTTTAAAAAAAGAACCTATAGGTAGTTAGGTGACTATTATGGACAATGTAAGTGCACATTTATTCTTTCTTTCCTAAATATTGGAACATTTATTTTATGAAATAATATGTACAACCTCATGCTTTTAAATCGAAAATATAACAAATGTAATAAATTTGACCATAATGGCCCAAAGGATGTGCATTGAACAAACCTGTGTTGGAATGTGAACTAACACCAGGGGATTACTAAATACTCTACAGAAGCAGGACAAGGGGACCAGCAATGTTGAATAGGAATGTTATTATAACTCTATAAATGTACTTGATTTCCCCTCTTCTCTGAGTGTCTTTAAGATACTTAATCATACCTGAATCATTATTACAAAGTGTTGTTGGGTGTGTGAAGTGTGTATATAATATATATATCTCTATATTATAATATCTAGATATATTATGTATTCAAATAAAAATAGAAAGGGAAGAGAGAACAGAATTCTATAAAAGCACTATTTCTTTTCAGGCCAAACCTAGGATGATAAGACTTGAAGCAGTTATGATGTGCATGTGTGCAACACTCATAGTTATCTTCTTAGTGCTATACATCCTTGAAGGAATTGCAGTGTTACAGAATATATTTATTTAATGCGAAAGACAGATGTAAAGAAGAAATAAGGGAACCAAAAGACCAGGACATAATGACAGATCTAAATGCAGCTATATCATTAATGGTGGAAAGTGATAAGGGATTAATCCATCTGTTTCAAAGGCTGGAATCAGAAACGATGTCCAACCGTGCACTGTCGGCAGGACACACTTCACACCAACATGCATATGTGGTCAATAAAAGAACGGAGAAGGTATATTTTGCAAAAACAATTTTAAGGAAAGTGGAGTTACTAGACTAATATTGGTTAAAATGGACATGGAACCACAAAACACAGAAATAAAAAGTGATATTTTAAAATTATAAAATGGTTAATCTTTCACAAACATATAACAATAACATACATATATGCACCTAACAAGCCCCAATTACATGAAATAAAAACTAATAAAACTGAGAAATAGAAAATTTAAAAATTACAGAAGGCTACTTCAATATATCACTTTCACTATTGAATAAAAAAACTCTGCAAAAAAATGAATAAGGAATTAGAAGACACGAATAACATAAAGCATCCACACCTAACAAAATCATCTGTAGATCTAGACTAGCAAAAATAACAATATATTTTTTCTTACTCGTAGATGAAATATTCTCTAGGTTAAACTCTAAAAGCAAGCCTTGGTAATTTTAAACAGGAAAAATACTACAATGTGCTCCAAGATAAACCCTAAAAGCTTTTAACCCTAAAAGAAAGCATTCGCTAATTTAAATGGATTAAAACTGGTCAAATGTGCTCCCCAAACACAGTGTTATCAAATTGAAGCCCAGAAATTTGAAGCTCAATGTGTAGAAATTAAATAATGCACACCAAAACAAATAATAAGACAGAGAAGAAGTTGTAAAGGAAATTATGAAATACTTTCAAATGAATGCAAATGTAGACAAAGCATACCAAAACTTAGGGAATATAGCTAAATCTGGTTGTGCAAGGACACAGAGAGATGGGTATACTATTGATACCGAACCACCTAAACTTACATCTTAAGACACTTGAGATAGAAAAGCAAACTAAACTCCAAATTGGCACGAGGATAGGAATAATAAAAATGGATCAGAAATTAATAAAATAAAGGAAAGAAAATTAACAAATAATAGAAAATTGAAATTACAAAAACAAATGCTGATTCTCTGAGGGTAACAAATTTTTAAAAATCTTTAGATACACTTTCTAATAAGAATGGAAAATTTAAATTTATTTAAATCAGAAATGATAGAATCCTATTAACAGCTTTACAAAAATTAAAATATTCTAAAAGTATCTATATTTTAGATATAAAGATACGTAATATCTTTATACAAATTAGACAACTTAAAACAAATGAACAAAATATTAAAAAGACAAAAATGAGTTATGAAGAAATATAAAATCTGAATGAACCTATAGCATGCACTGGATGTGATTATTAATAGAAATATCTACTTACAATGAAAAGTCAAGGCCTCAATAGTTTCACTGTTAAATTTTAGCAAACACTTAAAGATGAATTAATACTAGTACTTCAAAATACATTCTACTGTCATTTATAACTAAAAAGAACAAATAAAAAAAAATTAGTGCTCCCACACTCTTCCAAACACTTCCCAACTCATCTTACGAGTTCACTATAAATTTGGTGCCAATAAAGTAAAAAGGCATCACATAGAAATCTACAGATCAATATTTCTTACAAACACAGATGTAAAATTCTTCAAAAAAAACACTAGCAAGATAAATCCAGAAAAATATTAAAAGTTTTATGTATGTATAATAAAAATTGCATATGATATATATATATATATATATATATATATATATATATATATATATATATATATACACATATAAAGCATCATATGTCATTTAATGATGGCAATGCATTCTGAGAAATGTGATGTGTGATTAGTGATTGTTTTGTTTTAGTTTGTTGATTAGTGGTTTTGTGTTGCAGAAACATCATAGCATGTACTCACACAAGCTGAGCTGGAGACAGCAGGTCTAGGCAGGGTCACGTGGGGCCACTGCTGTGAATACGGTCTAGCACTGACCAGAACATCCTCATGTAGTGCGTGATCGTACACTGCACCAATGTGATAAAGGACTACAGCCGTACTGTCATCTCAACAACGCAGAGAAAGCATTGGCCAAACCCAGCCACTCTTTATTATAAGAACACTCAGCCAAACAGGAGCAGGGGAACCTCCCCAACCTGCTGAGGGGCGTGTAGGAAAGCTGCCCGCTGACCCAGCACCCAGTGTTGGAAGACGGAGGTGCTCCCCCTCGGATGAGGAGCAGGACCAGGAGGGGCACTCCTGCTTCTTCTATTCAAGAACACGCATGAGGTTTTAGCAGCCCACGAGGGAGGGGAATGGGGAGACAAAAAGGCATCCAGGTGGATAAAGAACCAAGACTAACTCCAACTGCTGATCCACCCCTGGATATGGAAATGCTGAGGAATCCAATTAAAAAAACGATTAGAGCCGAAAATCAAGTCAGGGCTTTCAGGTTACCAGATAAAGGACAAAAGCCAGTTTTATGACTATACACTCAGAATCTGAAATTATAATTAAGAAGAGAGCTTCATTTACAGTAGATTAAAAAAAAAAAAAAAAAACCCAGCAGTACTTTTACCTAAACTAAAGAATTTTCAAATTATACTCTGAAAAGTACAAAATCTTATTTAATAAAGTTAAAGAAAGCCCGAATAAATGAAATAAAATTCAAGTTTTTGAGTCAGAAGAATCGATATAGTTAAGAAGAAAATCCAGTCGAGCTGCAGCTTCAATGCAGTACCTACAGAAATGTCAGCTGGCTTCTATGAAAATATTAGCTGGCTAATTGAGGAATTAATGTGGAAATGCAATTTCCCAGAAGACTCAAACCTTCTCCAATGAGGGAGCAAAATCGCCAGAAACATACTCCAAACCTTCCTGCCTAGCTACAGAGTCAAGACAGTGCTGCGCTGATTCAGTGTGGTCCTGGATTCCAGGCAGGAAAATGAGGGTCTAAAAGTAAATCCTTACATTTGGGGTCAGTTGATATTTGATGAGACCACCAAGACATCAGTGAACTCTTATCAGCAAAGTGCTGCAGCAACTAGCCATCACTCACACAGAGACAAAGCTAGAACCCAGCCCAACGCAGCGTGTGAAATTCACTCAGAACAGCTCAGACCTAAACATAAGGGCTGAGCATTACAGCACTGTCACTGAGAAAACAAAAGCATCAGTGCTGTCACAATTGGGAAGACCATGGTTTTTGCTCTTTTTAGGGGGTTTTAGATAAATTAGAAAAATCGCAAGCCAAAAAACAAACAAACAAACAAAAAAACATACAAACAAACTGGACTTCGTTGAAACTAAAAATGTGCATCAAGGGACTCGGTTGGGAAAATGCAGAGACGACAATCAGAATGGGATAGGATGAGCAAATCTTGCATCTGACACGATACTTGCGTCTAGAACATATTTAAAAACTCTTTCAGCTCAGGAATTCTAAAAAATCTTTTAAAATGAGTGAAAGATCTGAATAGATATTGTGCCAACAGGATAAATAAGTGGCCCAGAAGCGTTTGAGAAGATGGCCCGTACCATCGGCCGTCAGGGAAGTACAAAGCAGAGCCATAGGAGGTGCCATTTGGCGTCACTGTGATCTCTATTGTCAAACACAGGGACCACAATAAGCATTGCAGAGGATCAAAGGAAGGGAAAGCCTCTTCCAGTGGTTCTGGGGAATTACAATATTTCCATGTCTTTGGACTTTCTAAAAAGTGCTAAACATAAGGTTATCTTATGACCCAGAAATTCCACTCCTAGGTATAGACCCAAGAAAACTGAAAACAAATCTCTACACAAAATCTAGCAAGTGATTCTAGTTTCAAATGTTCATGTCGACATTACCATCAACCAATGAATGAATAAACAGCATGCAGTATCTCCATACAGTGGGAAATGGTCCTACAATAAAAAGATAAGTACTGATACCTGGCACAACATGAATTAACCTTGAAAACACCATGCTAAGTGGGAGAAGCCAGTCACAAGGTATGTTGTGATTGCATTTATAAAATGCCCATAATTGACAAATGCAGAGAAACAGAAAATAAATATTATTGGTTGTCCAGGGTTGGTTGATGAGGAGTAAGGGGATTGGCATTAGTGGTTATGGGGATTTACTTTAGGAGTGATAGAAATGTCCAGAATTGGAGGGTGGTGATGGTTTGCATCAGAATACACTGACAACCACCATTTGTAATGGTGAATTTTATAGCTGGGGCTGTAGCTCAGTGGCAGAGCACCTGCCTAGCATGTGTGAGGCACTGGGTTCGATCCTTAGCACCATCTAAAAATAAACAAATAAAGGCATTCTGTCCATCTACAACTACAAAAAAATAAAAATTAAAAAAACCCACAATGTGGAGTTATACTGGTCATGTATTCATATATGTGCATAGAAAAGTTAAGTCTGATTCATCCTACTGTCTTCTCTTTTCCCACCCCCCTTCCCTTCTCTTTATTTCTTTGCCTAATTCAATGAATTTCTATACTTCCTCTCTCTACCCTCTCTTGTTATGGGTTAGCATCCACATATTAGAGAGAACATTCAGCCTTTGGTATATTGGGACTGGCTTCTTTCACTTAGCATGATATTCTCGGTTCCATTTATTTATCAGCAAATGCTTTAATTTCATTCTTTTTTATGGATGATTAATATTCCATTGTGTACATGTACCACGATTTCTTTATCCATTCATCTGTTGAAGGGCACCTAGGTTGGTTCCATAGCTCAGCTATTGTGAATTGAGCTGCTATAAACATTGATGTGGCTGCGTCACTGTAGTGTGCTGATTTTAAGTCCTTTGGGTCTAAGCTGAGGAGTAGGATAGCTGGGTCAAGTGGTGTTTCTATTCCAAGTTTTCTGAGGAATCCCCATACTGCTTTCCATAGTGGTTGCACCAATTTGCAGTCCCACCAGCCGTGTACTAGTGACACCATCTTCCCCACATCCCTGCCAACAATTGCAGGACTGAGGTTCAGTTCCAGGCTGGCTGACCCCAATGTCATGTTCTCCTCATTACGTGACCCAGCACCACTTTTCTTCTTCTTCATAAAAATCATTGAAAAATAAAACAAGAAAATGTTGCTTAGATACTTGTCTTTTAATCCCAGGCTGTGAATGAACTCGGTCCAGCAGGTCAGGGAACAAAATGCCGGGAAAGGCCAGGGGTGTGATGAGTGGTGTGGTGAGGGGCGGGCTACTGTGTGCTTCTTGCTCTAAACATCAGAGGGCTGAGGTCGGAAGATCTTAAAGTACTTACTTAAACATTTGTAGGGAGATTTTGTTATTTGCCAAATACAATACAGCACTTAAACATGAGCTTATAAAATAAGATAGGGATGATCAGGATTAAAAATAATAATATAACATCTAGTTTCTGACTCAGGGAGCCAGCCACTGTAGGCAGGAGCCTCGTGAGAGTAGGGAGGCCATATAGGCAGACAGACAGGCAGACAGACAGATGCGCAGGCAGAGTGGCAGAGACCACTCATTCAACCACTTGTCAGTTGCTTGCCCACTGAGTGGCCGTTGAATTTCTAGAGCATGTTAGTCACTATGCATTCAAAGGCAAAGCAGGCATCGTCCCTGTCCCCTTGTGGGGCGCAGTCTGGAAAGGGGATCCTGGGGAGACACATGCATGGACAGCCCAGTGAGAAGGGTGGAGATGGACCTTGGCCTGTGGGCGAGGCACGGGCCATGCAGCCGCCGGGGAACTAGCTAGAGCTGCAGGTGAGGCGGGAGCAGACCTGAACCAGGTGCCGACAGGCCCTTGACGGGGCAGGAGGGTGGGCTGTGGCGGTGACCAGGGCCTCCCGGCTGAGTTGGTAGCTGATTCCTGAGAGTGGGGAACTTTGGTGGTGGACAGAGAGCAGGAGGGGCTTCCTCTGGTTTCCGTGAGGCTCCAGATGGGCCTGGCTCACTGTGGGTGCTTGATTAGTCCAAAGACGGCAAATCAGGGGTGCAGCATTGCTGGAGTTGTCTCTCTGCAGAGTCTTGTGAAATAATAGGGAGCAGCTTTAGTCAGGGCCCTTTGGTGACCAGAGTGGCAGAAAAAAAAAACAAAACCTGGAATTTTATTCTGTGTACAGAAAAGAAATGCACAAAGAAAGTAATGCATTGAAGACAAAAGACTTGCTTCAAGTTATCTTCGCATGTATACACGCGGGGTCTGTACCGAACACACAATGCCCACCTCGGGCACAGGAGAAAGGAGACTTTCCATCTCCATTTCCAATTACTGTGCTAGAACACTTCAAAGTAAGTAAATCTAAAATCTAATACAGGCCGTGTGAGCTTCGGGAACACAAGAGGTGTGTCTATTTAATAAAGAGGATTTCGGAGGCTGGGGCCGAGAAGAAAGGTGGCATCTAAAGGCGATTGTTCTGTGCCAGAGAGTTCCTGGGATAATCAGGGCCCCCAAAGTGCTCTCTTCAGGCAGCAGTATCAGCAAGGCAGGCGTGACTAAGGGCCCCTCAACACTGACCTCCCCCGCATACTCTCCTGTCCCTGTCCCTGAGACAAACAAGTGGCTCATGTGCTCAAACTTCAATACGCACTGGACTTCCTTGGCTGCAGCCGATTGGAGTCCGTGTGTGGGCGAGGTCCCAGGCCACCTCCTCTTTGTCTCATCCTTTGTGGACCTGCGGGAGGACGCAGTGGCGTGCTCTTCCTTACCTCGCTCCTGGAAGTGGAATCCACTGCGGCCCAGGGGAGCCCATCGCACCATGAACAAGCAGGAGGCAGGCAGCTCTGAGATCTTAACCAGATCAGCACGGCCGAGAAGGAAATCAGAGCAAAAGTCGGAGATGGTTTCAAAGCCCCCAATAAACCAGCGTTTAGGTGATTACAATGTAATGTTACTCTTCAGTCAGAGGAGGTGAACCTCAACAAAGAAATGAGGTCGATAGTTCCTGAGATGGAAGACAGAATTCTGGGAGCCCTAAGTGATTTCCTAATTGTTGTGTTTATTTATTGCAATTGACAATTAAAAAGTGTGAGCGTGTATCGGGTACATTGTGGTATTTTGAAGTAAGTGTGATTTGTTAGACGCACTTCTCTGGCCTCCTAATCCCCTGGTTTCTGCCCTGTGTCACTCCACAGTGCCAGCCTCCCTTCCCAGTGCCCTCTTCACTGGACACTATTCTCCCTGAGTCTCTGGGCCTCTCTTGGCCAGTTGATCTCAGGTTTTCCAATGGTGGTCCTTTAAACAACATTGCTTATGGAGGTCTGGCTGTTTTTCCAATATTTTGTTCTTATTTTTATAAACTCACCCTGGAAATTGTATTTATTTCCTTGTTTAAAAAATGCCATTTGAGTGTTTCCGTGCCTTATATTAACCATGAGTTCCAAAATTGTGCTTCCTAGTACCCAGCAACTCCTAAAATCTCATCTCAGTGCTTCAAACCTTGTCCAGATGCTCTTGACATCTCTGAATCCCACCATGGGCAGCCAGATCCCCGCCTGAGGTCTTCCCGTCTTTCCTGACCCGCATTCTCCTCTCTCCCGGGCCATTGCCTCTGAGTCCTGCCGTCACATCTCCACACACGTCCTGAGCCCCTTTCCTGTGATCAGCCCCCTGTGGCTTCTGGAGAGGAGCGCCCATCTCTTCCCAGGGACGCTCCTGACAGCTGCCCACCCGTCTCCACCCACCTGCGTTTTCTCCTTCCTTGGGACAGTCTTCATGATGCCACCATAGTTGTTTTTCCAAAACACACAATTCACATTACTTCTCGTTTGTAGCCTCTGCTGAGTGTCCAGCACACTCCTTAAACCCCGAGATCTGCTCTCCCACCCTGCTTGCCTTCCGCTGGCTTTCTCTCCCTGTGCTCAGATGGCCACAGCCTGCTCTCGCTGACCCCACCAGCCCTCCCTCCGGAGTCTTCCCGTCTGGACACCATCACTCTCTTGTGCCTGGCTCAGGCCTTCTCATCCCACAGGGTTCTGGGACACATATTAATAACTCCTGCCCTGAGCTGATTGCCAGCTTCTTGCCGGCGACATAAGTCCACGCTATGGCCTTAAAACCGACAAATTCACTGTGGGTGTGTCCTGAGGGGCGACACCGCTGAGTGCCATCTCAGCTTTTAAAATGGGTAGAATATGGAATATGGACCTTAGGAAAATATGCAAGTTCCTTTAAAAATGTTGCTAGATGCACTTCTCTGACCTCCTAAACCCGGTTTCTGCCCTATGTCACTCCACAGTGCCAGCCTCCCTTCCAGTGCCCTCTTTACTGGACAGTATTCTCCCTGATTCACTAACTGGTGATAGCAATGCTGTCTCTATGTGTCCCACATCGTTTCTATGATGGTTGTTTAAGGGGTTTCTTAAGACATGTACAACCTCCAGTGACTGGGGAGGCCAAGACAGGAGGACCACAAGTTCAAGGCCAGCATGGGCAACTTAGTGAGACCCTACCCTAAAACCAAAACCAAAATGGCTGGGGTGCAGCTCAGTGGTGGAGGACCCCTGGTTAAATCCATGGCACTGGCCTTGAAAGGTCAGTGGAATAATATTGTCAAGAGGTAATGATTCTGTCCCATTCCCCTGTACTTGACTTTTCCCAAAGGACAGGAGGACACACAGGATACAATCCCTATGTCTACATTTCTAGAATGTGGAAGATGTTTGTGGTCTTAGACTAGAGTTTTGGCCTCCAGCTCCCCTACTGTAAGACACCCCTCATGTGTCTCGCATGTCCCCGAGTCCTCGGCAGGAAGTGAGTTGGTCATGCACGACTGCTTTTCTCCTGTCCCTCCCTCCTGTTCCTCACTTGTTACATCTTGAACTTTTTTCCTAATGTTCCTTGGAATCCTCTCCAGAATAATCGACTCACTCTCCAGTCATTTGCTCAGACTCTGCTTTTGAGGAAAACCAAAGCACAGCACAGGGCACAGCACAAGGAGAATGACCGGTAGCAGACGAGGGCAGCGGGTTGCCGGATTTCGCCCTTAGACATGGGGTGGCATGTTCTCTGTGATGGACAAGAGAGGCGTTAGTTTGGAGCAGGACCTGGGGACCCTGGTGTGTACGCAGACGTCGGCAGCTCCCCATGTAGGAACTCCTTTTCAATGAAATGCTTTAGTACGTGGTCACAGTGCGCCTTGTTCCACGCTCAGAAACCTGGGCTGTTTAAACATTTTCACTTGAGGAAAAGAAAATGAATCTGTTAGTCACAAGATTTGGGCCACCAAGTTTTTAGCCTTGTGTCTCCCTGAGCCAGATCTGCGCCCCTTTAAGGGCAAGCACATTGCCAGTCTGGTTCTCCTTAGAAGAGCCTACTGTGACGATCCCCTTATTGCCTTAGTGCAGTTTCTTATGGTCAGCAAAAATGTAAAGGACCTGGATTCTAAAAGAATTACCATAGAAATTATCATAGGACTCACCACCATAGAATTTTAAGGCACACAGCTCTTACACGTCTTATGAAAGTCAGGCCCTGGCCACAGGCTGGACTCTTGTTGATCTCTTTGGGTTTAGTTGCAATTTCATTCAGCTCCATTTCCCTCTCTGCCACGGCCTTTGATGGCAGACAGACCTTTGAGTGTCAAGCAAGTGGCATTATAAATAAGAAGATGCAAGAAAAATGTCATCCTATGTAAACCCCAGTCACGACACTGTGAACTTGGAACATAGAACTCTTAAAAAACCAGTCACTAAATAAAGAGTACGATTTGGTTTTGTTGAGCAGAAGCACTTTCTGTTTGGTATTTATTGTATTCTTATCGTGTTTTCATGAGGTTATGTAACGCGTGGCATGTGTGAACTGGGAGAGAGCGAGCCTTCTCCTATCGAAGTGTCTTTGCCTCTTTATCCGTTCTCTCCCCCAGGCTTCCTACAGCTTTCTATTCTTGCCTTCTATTACTTGAACTCATTTAGGTCCAAGAAGATAAATAAGACACTCCTATAAAACTGAGAAATGACTCCAAATGTAAACTGGTGCAGCCAGCCCCAGGAAAGAGGTCACAATTGCCATCTTGGAAATTAACACAGGAAAAACCATGTAAATATAAACTAGCTTGAAATACAAGCTTTCTTATTGGACTTCTAAATAACCAATTATCACCTTGTTTGCTAAGTTAGAAAATAGAATATTGCAAGAATAAACATCCCTGTATAGTTAAAATTGAGGAGGTATTGAAATATGCTGATTTGTTTAAATTTTACACATAGTCTAACTAAAAGAAATCTAATTCAAAGAACCATGTGAAAAAATTAGTAAAGATTTTCAATCAGCATGCAATTAATATCTTTACAAAAGCAGACCGCTTGTGCTTTCTGACAATTTGCTCTGTGTTTCAGGGAGGTATAAATTTTGCACAACCACTTTCACAGATTCTAGGTGAAATGTGTTGCTCATGAGTTCAACTCTCTTTTGAAGAAGCAATGATTGCAATATATGAATTCTCTTGTCGTGAAGGGTCAGATCCTACCATAGTAACAGATGAGTGGAAGACTGAGTTCTAAAAGTGGCCTGCATAGTTAAATTCATGTTATTACCCAGCAGGGGAAGAGATCTGAAGCCATTTGTATTCCCTAATTTTGCCATTGTTCAGACCAAGCCGAGCTTACTTTACTTTTGTTCCAATCATTATATGATGTGCTAAGGGATCCGAATGGCTAGTTTTTTCCCCTTTTCACTAAAATTCTTTTTATTCCTTGTTCTCCTAAGAAAAATCTTCAGAAAAAAATATAAAAAGTAGCATCCTTTATTAATGAAGTAGATTCTTTGAGTTGTTGAAAAACCTGTAGTTGATTGATTACTGATTGAATGACTACAGTAATCATTTAAGATTGTTTACATGGGTGTCATGTGTGGGTGTGCATGTACCCCGCTGTTGCCTAGGGGTCTCTGACCTCAATGTTTATGGTCATTTACTGGAGTATGTGCAAGTGCCTGTGTCTAATCTTGATTTCCCAGCTCTACCCAAGGGTTTTTGTTACCTGGCTTTTCCAGCCTTCTTTTGCCTAATCTCTCTTCCTTTTCCAATCACATGCTGCAGTAAACAGCCCAAGCTCCTGTGCAGGGGCCTGCTTTGAATCACAGGGACGAGAGGCCTGCTCCTGCTCGACTTGGGCAGCAGATGGCGCTAGACAAATGCCGAAGCTCCATCTCATGGCGCGGCTCCGGCGAGGCTCCACATCCAGCAGATCTAAATTGATCTGCACTTTAATTCGAGTTTAAAATAAAACCTATATTTAATAATTCATTCTGGAGAAATAATAGCTTTGATAGAAGAAAATAGGTCACTTGTCAATTCCAAAATATTAGATGACTGTCCCATATTACAAGCCGGGATCCTGTTTTCAGAGTCGTCAAGGAGCTTGTGTGTTGTCGGTTGACTTGAGCCTAACATTTGCTCATTCACAAATCTTACTCTTATTTCAGCCCTGAGTTTTTAAAGTTCTAGTGCACAGAGAGAGCAAGGAGAACCCAAGATCTGCAGGCAGGGGAAAGCCTCCTAAGAGAAGGGAAGAAGGGCACGAGGGGGTGTGCTCTGAGTTCTAAATACCAAGGCAGATTTCCAAGACAGAGAGAGATGAGGGAGGGAAGAGCAAAGGGAAAGAAGAGGAGGAGGAGGGGAGGAGGAGGAGGAGGAGGAAAGTAAAGGGATGAAAGAAGAGACATGAGCCTTGTGGAAAGAGGCTCAGTGGGTTAACCCAGTGAATCTCATTATGCCTACATGTCAGTAGTACCCTGTGCATATACTAGGTTCAGTCTGCTGGATATATTATAATATAGTATTATAGATCAGCCAAATAAGGATGCATTTATATATCAAGGCATGAAGAATTCAGATATAATTCAAAAGTAAGTAAGGTGACTGTTAAAAGCTATTCTATGCAGTGAGATGAGCTAATTGGCAACTGGTCTCTCCCATCATCCCCATATTTTTTTCATTTTTTTATTAATAAATCATAAATTACATAGTAAGCCAGATGATAGACAGTCCAAATTAAAATTCAGATCATAGATTAAAAGTAGTAGAGTTCATTCTTTGGTCACAGTTATGGCCCATTGGCCACAGGCTCTGTCAGTGCTGCAAATCACCTGTGCTCGTGGTCATTGACTATAACATAAGAACAAGGGTCTTTGGAAAGTGGTAAGGGTGTCCAACGGAACCTGGCCGTTATTCCTTAGAGTAAGACCCTGTGCAATGCCTGCCTGCATAGAACTCTATGACAGAACAGTGATGGATGATGGATAGATGAACGGAGGGATGGACAGATAGAATGGCAAAGCACACAGTGGTGGTTTTTGCAAACAAGGTCGCACATTTACTCCTTGACATGCCTCATCATTCCTTTCTCTCCTGTCCTTCCTTCATTTCTTATTTCTTTCTAGTTGCCATTTCTGAAAGCCATTCTTTGCTGTTTTTGAAAGCAGTTCAAATAATTCTTTGTCTGAACACCTCCTGAAGTGGAGCCAATAGCGAGCCACTTGTGGGACACTCTGTGGGCCATCAGACCCTGCCCAGGGCAGCAGGCCTTCTCTGTCTCCTCTGCAGATGCAGCCAAGCCTGGAAGGAGAGAATTCGTGAAGAAGCTTGGCTCCATACTGAACATGTGTAGGCACTTCTCTCTTGTCATTAAACAACACAGTCCAACAGCTAGTTAGAACAGAATTCAAGTGTTGTAACTAACCTAGAGGTGACTACAATATATAGGATCTAGGTTCATGTAAATACACAAGTATATTCTGCCACTTAATATAAGGGATTTGAGCTCCAAGCATTTTTTATCTCCAGGGGTCCCTGGAACCAATTCCCTGAGAAATAGCAAGGTACAACCTATTTTATATAAAATAGGTGACTTGAATCTTTCTAGGTTGTATGCTTCTTGAAATAAGGAATTCAAATATTGATCTGATTAGTTATCGACTGTATCATCAATAAGTACTGGCTGGTGGATGGATTTATTGATTATTTAGTACAAGTCCTTGCCTTGAAAGAAGTATTGCTGGTTATCCTTAGAAGGCAAAATCTGTCCCAGGTGCTGCTAAAGCAGTGCATAAAAGCAGAATCATAGCCAGTTGAAAGGCCACCCTCAATGACTAGAATTTCTCTCCATTTTTTTTTTTTTCAGAAGTAAAAACTATCTGGGTGAAATTCTAGAGTTTTATTTGATTTGTTGTTGAGTGTCCTGATAGTTCTGTTTTATGTCACTGTGGATGTACCAGACAGATCCACTCATTCACACAATACCTACCACACACACGTACACACTTACACCATGCATACCCCACATCACACACACACCCTACACACACTTACCCCCCCACACACACACACCCCACACACAACTTTTTGACACGGAACCAGAGTGTGAATTAAGGAAAATAATTTTTTGATATTTTTAAAGAAATTTTGATCTAAGTAAATTTCAAATCTATATAAAAATACCAGCATGCAACCATAAATATTGACTATTGATTACCATTTTTCTCTTCTTCTTATAATATTTAAGCAAATCACAGCCAGCACCACCATTTCACAAATCCCTATCACATGTGAATGTCTTGACGGTGTGGCCACATCTCAGTATGTGCTTATTCCCAAACATCACTTTCCACACCTCGAGGGTGGATGATTCTCATCAATCATTCTCCAGTGAAGTCAGAAGTGAAATAAATAAAATACACTCCTCAAAAATTCAGATGTCACACAAAGAATTTACTAGCAGTACTCAAATATCATTTAATAACCAGTATGCATTCAAAATTTGACTAATTTCTTAAAGTTCAAAAGAATTTATCCCTGGGGTTGGATCACAGTAAAGGATCCCTGATTTACACGCGTGGTCCGTCTCAACTCATGGGTTTCTCCCTCTCCGCTGTCTCCTTCAGGTCTCTATTCACTCTTGCTGTGATTTGTACTGAGAGTGTTACTTGGGAGGTATTTAAGGCAGTATTGCGAAAAGAGAGAGAGAGAGAGAGAGAGAGGAGACAGAGAAAGAGGGAGACACACACACAGGGAGAACTCCGCGGCTCCAGCCGCCCTGCCCGTCCCGGCTGTCCGTGTGGCCTCTGCGAGGCACAGGCTGGCCGTGGTGCCTGTTGGCTCCCTCACTTGCACGATCTTCATCGTGTTGCGGTGGAGACAGGACGAGTGAGGACCTTTAGACCAGAGGCAACCCCACTTAGATCAACTGCAAGTTCTGGCTGCCAGGGTGCGCAGGGTCCTGTGCACACACATTGTTTTCTGTGGCCCAGCGGGAAATGCCACTGTGCTGAAACCCCGTGCGTTCCATGGTTTTTTCAGAGTTTCCAACACCTACTGGATTAGAAATGCCTTTTATATCAACATGAATATCTGGAAGCCTGCGAAAATCTAGTTGCATGGACAAAGACCATGAAAATTAAAAATTTCATGAAATCATATTGGAGAATTACCAAGTTGTCACAATGCCTGTGAGCACAGTTCTGGACCTTGGAGTGGCTTTCCTGAGACACAGTCCCATGGGAACACTGGCACCTGCTGCCTGCCACAGCGCTGTAGCCTCTCAGGCGCAGATTCTCACGTCCCCTCCTGTCTCTCAGCCCTTGCACCTGCCTTCTCCTAGACTCTAGCGGGAGCAGAGGCCACCAGCTGGTCTGCAAGCACCCAGCTGCCCAGCTGCCTGGGCTGAGCACAGCCTCCTGCCCTCTGGCCGGACTCTGCACCCACAGACCCTCTCAGCACTTGGGACTTGGCTGAGGCTCCACCCTTGAAGTACACGGTGTTGGGCTCCCTCTTTGCAGCCCTCAGAACCAGGGGATGCAAACAGGAAATGCCCGGCAGAGGGATCCGCTGAGACAGAGGAAGCCAATGGCTCCGTTCCTCTCTCCTCCTCAGATGGAAGGTTCTGGCACTGCAGCTCTGCACAGCCCTTCTGAGCAGCCTCTCAGCTGAAGCCCTTCTAGGAAGCCGACCAGCTTTGGCCTGTCCACCTGCCTCGACACCCTTCTGTGCTCATCGCTCTCTGCCCTCATGCTGGACGTGCTGGAACTCACCTCCTGAGAGAAAGTGACCACTCACCCCAGTCCCCGTGCTCCAGGCTGGCTGGCTGGGCACACCTGCCAGAAGCAAGTGTGTGAGATGCTCTTGGCTGCATGCAGGGGGCCACTGGATAATCTGGAAAGGCCCAGCTGAATAATGATATGCACATCTACTTACTGGTTGCCTGTGGCAATGCATTCAATGGGCAAAGTTATAGGAACATAAAATATGAGAATATCCACGTGTATGAAAATGAATACATTTATTACGATGGTCAATAACATGATTCTCTAAGCAACTAAACACAGAGTTCATTGGCCTCTGCTGTGGCACCCTGTCTGGGAATCTCCACAGCCCAGTCAGGGTCCCCAGCATGCACCTCCCTCACCACCAACCCTGTGTTTCCAAGTTTGCAGATCAACATCACAAAGTCAAGTGCAAGGTGATACAAAATGCAGCATCTACGGATAAATTAAAAATAAAGCCACGGTGGGACTATCACTTGTAATTTTCTTATTGCTAAAGTGAAGAAAGTTAAATCATTGATTGGCTTGGGTGGGAAACAGTGGGCTCAGACAATTACTGCTTATAAATAACTGTGCCTCACGGGAAGCTCCTTCTTCACACAGGCTATGTCTGGGTTCTGCACATTATCATTATTGTCATTACAATACTCTTGTGTGTGGTGTGGGGATTGAACCCAGGGCCTCCAGCATGCTAGGTGAACACTCTCCCACTGAACTACCTTCTCAGCCCTGAGGTTTGCATTTTAGTACAACCTTTCAAATAATTGTTAGTCAACTCTGTAAAGAAAAAAGAAGTTAATCAAATGCTCTTCCATGACAGGACATAAACAGCAGGGCAATTCATTTTCTAGACATAAATTGATGAGTAGGGAGGGTCATCAATTTGCATAGCATTTAACCACCCCACATTCTCCAGCTTTCTTAGCCTGTCAGGTGATTAGAAAGATGCACCAGAAACTTCCAGCCTTTGCAATAGCTAAATGGAGGGTGAACAGGTCCAGTTGGATCATACGTATCATTTTGTTTTACTTTTTTTAATCCCAACCTAAACATTATTTCCTGAGTGGTTTAAGAGAAGAATAGCAACCAAAGCTTTATGGAACTGATGATTAGCATGAAGCTCAGCCTCTGAACTGTCCCTTGTATTCAATCACGTTGCACATTAAGGAGCAAGAGGACAGTAAATGTGTGCTCTGTATGAATGGTAAGGTTACAATAATAAGAACACAGAGTCAGGATGTGGCCTCCTTGGACCTTTTCACCTATTAACTTATGTTTATAATAAATTAAGTAGAAAATAAGTTTGGAAGATTGAGTTTGGAAATTATTTTTCATCTTGAAAATTTCATCTTATTTTTATTTCTTTCTCAATCTGGTAAAGTAAAGAGAATACAGGAGCCTTCATTTGAGCTTTGTCTCAGTTTCTGACTCAGCTGCTTACAAGCTGTGTGTCATGAGGGAAATAGCATGGCTTCTCTGAGCCTCTATTCACTTGGTGGTAAAAAGAATGAATAATACTCTCTTGCTGGGAATGTAAGTGCCTACCACGAAGTAAATGCTAAAATACATCTTTAAAAAAAAAGTGTGTGGGGGGGGAGCAGACAAACTCCTTTCATCAGTATTACCTTAGAGAAACAATTAAGAAGATGAGATCTGTAGGAGGTTGCGCTTCAAAGACAGTGGTGGTTATTTTTTGGCTTGTCAGTGTGGGAACAAATCCCTGGAGAAGTCAGTAGATTCTGGGGTGTGTATAATATTTGCAGAAGGAGGAAGGATCAAGGAAGTGAGGAAATTCAATGTGAATTCTGGGGAAGGCTGTTAAGTGGAGTTTCTGTAGAATGCTTTCCTTTGCAAGGGAGACGCTGGTCTTCCACCTTTAAAGGGAAGGCATAAGCCTCACTGTTCAGTAGGGTGCAGGTGAAGTCGCTTTGAATTAGCAGTGAGTTGGGCTCCCATTAATGATGGCTCCCACGGGCATGGGACCATCAGGGTGTCCAAAGCGGGGCACCTTAACAAGACATAACACGGGCTTTTAAACCGAGCTCTTGCTGTTAGGTCACATCTCAAGGATTTCCTGTGTAAATAGACACCGACAGAAATAAATTTTTGAAATGAATTTTCAAATTATCTGCACAGGAAGATTAAAGCTCTGGGCAGTGATTTTTCACTGAACTCATGATTGAGTTCAGTTAAAATTAAGTGGAGAAAATGTGCCCTAAAAATGAAGAACAGTCGTTGAAGTTGGACCTTCCAGCGAGGTGGTGCTGGCTTGGTCTATTTTGGGGTATGGAGGAGCTCTTCTCTTCTATTAGACTTCTTATTGGGGCAGCCCTGGTGAGGGGCCATCCCTTCCGCCCACTGCAAGGCGCATGGAGTCTCCAGGGCTCCCCGAGGACCAGCTGCAGAGCCACGTGCACACGGGAGGTGCCGCCAGGGTGCGCCAGTGAGCAGCCGCCCTTCCCACCAGCACCGCAAACTAGGGGAAGGAAAATGCGTGTGGAATCCGCTGTCTGTCACTCCAAGTCATCTCCAGGGCTTAAAGAAAAGCGAAGTCACTGACTTCAGCTGCTGACTTCAATGACACAGATATAGAAAGTCTTAGTGAGATTTCCTCCTTATTCAAAATGGGGCCATATGCACTCCTTTTATAAGATGCATGACTGCAAGGATTTTAATTTGCTAAATGAGGGGCTGCTCACAATATGAGAATCATTTCAGTGCCCGTTATGAAAATAAAATAATAATCGGGTGGGTTAAGTAGGATGGTAGGACATTCTGAATTTTAACGTTGCCTACACTTTTATGTGCAAAACTTTATAACATGTGTACTCACAAATACATATAATTGTTAGGTAAAAGTGAAATGTGCTTTTTTGAATTACCAATGTAGGACAGTTGTATTCAATGTCTGTGCATAGATGGTAGGTACGGTGTGTGTGGCACATGTGTGTATGTACACACGTGTGTGTCTCCACAGATGGAACCTGATATTTTCAGGGTAGTAGGCCAACTCTGTGAAATGTTAAATGAAACATTAACATAAAACATTAAAATGCATGGAAATAAAACTTTATGATGTATATAGGAATTATTTATTGAACTTTTCCTAAATCACAAGGTAGTTTCCTTGGGTCATGCAGAGGCTTTTAGTTACACAATCAAATTATTAGAATTCTTTAATTTGCTTGTGAGTGTCCATTGGATAACACTTTTAAATTAATAAAGTCAATGACTAAAATGACAACATAAAATAAAGACCATTATTAACTTTGGCTAAACATTATGATGATGACTTGGCTGATTTAAAAAAAATTAAATTTGCAAAATCCAAATGTAAAGTAAATCATGTTTTAGGTCTTCTGGGCAATGATTTCCAACTATTAAAGTGGACAGTTCAAGGAAATATACAGACAGCACAGTTTTAAAAAGTGTGTTTTATAAACAGCTGCAAGATAAATGTAATTCAAGTCATTGTCTTTATTTATGTTCTAAAGATAGCTCATTAATATGGCATTAGTACTTCTTAGTTACAAATTGCACTTGTGTACATATGTGTATACTCTGAAAAAATGGTATGTGTGTTCCTCTGGACACTTTGATAGAAATTTGTTATTCTGTCTGTCTTATGTGTTATCTAGTATCACTTGAGATGAGTCTAAGGAAGCAATCAAAAAAATCCAGGATGAAATCTTAAATGATGATTATAGGCTAAAGTCTATAAATACAGTATTATTTCATATATAACATGGCAAAAGAGG
This sequence comes from Marmota flaviventris, assembly GCF_047511675.1. NCBI lineage: Eukaryota > Metazoa > Chordata > Mammalia > Rodentia > Sciuridae > Marmota > Marmota flaviventris. The sequence continues at coordinate 175,825,379 of NC_092500.1, forward strand.
ATTAATGGTCCAAGAAACAAAAAATGCTATTAATAAGATTATTAATAATGATAAGATTACCAAATATAGTTAGGTATTGGATCAAATACAAGTCACTTCTGAAAAATTCCTCCACGTTTATTTTAGGAAACTTTCATGAAGAAAAGTGACATTTGACTTGCTCTTTGCTTTTATTTTAATTTATGCCATTTTAGAAAGGCAGTTTTAAATCAAGAGTATAGGTACATAATTTCATTTCCTAAAGGGCTTGCATATTCTGTTCAAATTTACTCCAAAAAAAGGAAATACACAAAATAGCTCAGTCATCAAAACCATAAACTACATTGCCTATTAACCAAACTAGATGTTCATTTTTGATCGAATGATGAGAAGGTTTTCATTATTGATTAATCCAATTTGAAAAATGCATCTATTTAGATCCAAACTCCAGACTCTCCAGGGGCCCTGGGGGAGGAGACAGGAAGGACGATGGTGTCTCTGCGAGGAGACTAGGGCCCCGAGAGAAGGCTCTAAGACTGTGAGAATGAGGGTGTGAGATAAAAATAGAAATGAGCCCTTCCACTGAGATATTCAGCTGAGATTTGAATGTTACTAGATCACGTGTAAGATCTGGAATTCTTGTTCTAGAATCTGAACGCAGGAGTCTGTCAGCTCTCATGGGGGATAAAGATTCTCTTTACCTGTACTCACCTGGACGTTGAGTGAGGACTCGGGACGGTGTGATAGGAAGGTAGCAGTGCCTGCCACTTGTCAACAGCTTATGTCATCCCATGTCTTATTTTAAGGTTTCTTAAACCTTTATTCTTCTCAGAGGATCTTCAAAACACACTATTAGATATATTTCCCCTCATTTTGTAGATTAAAAGGAACACCTGAGGTGAAGAGTAGTGACACTTCTCTAGTTTAGATCGCCTATGGCCTACATAAACCCAGTGACTAACACCTTCATATTTATGACCTCAGTCCCTGGGCATCCAAATGACTCCACCAGATGCCACCAGTGGACAACCAGTTCTTGCTTCCGGATCGATAGCAAGCGTTGCACAGTTGCCCACGTCTATGGTCTGATGTGGCTGGTGGCTGTCACCTCTCCAGTTTCCATCTGACCTCCTGAGCTACAGGGTCCCCTGCACTCTCACAATCACTCCTCACCATCAATTTTGATTTCTGAAGCCCTTGGGGTCAGACTTGGCTTTCCACCTGTGGCTACCCTAAGTCCCTTTCTGCTGTCACCTGATCACAGGACTTCAAGAACCTTCAGGTCATCACCTACCACCTTTATATTTCCCGACCAGAAGTCCCTGAACAGTCTATCCCTGGTCTTTCTCATGCTGGGAAAGGCAATTCCAGATTCTAATTCAAGAAACTTGGAGTTTTGTTGACTTCTGTTTTTCTCTTAAATTGTTCTTCACAGTTTTCATCTTTATTGTTTGTTTTAACATCAAAATGTGTCCATAATCTAGCTGCTTCTCGCTGACCCCACCAGTGGTTCAAGCTGCCATGATCTTCCCTGGTTACCAAGTGAAATTTTACCGATTTTCTTTCTTTTTTAAAAAAATTTTTATTTGTTTTAATCAGTTATACATGACAGTACAGTGACCTTGACTTATCATACATTTCAATCCGATGGGATATAATTTCTCATTTTTATGAGTGTACAGGTTGCAGAATCACGTTGGTCATACAGTCACCATTATACCCACAGCAATAATAATCATAATGTCTATTTCATTCTACTGTCCTTCCTTTCCCCCCTCCCCTCCCCTCCCCTCCCATCACGTCTTTCTACCCACTCTAAGCTTCTCCTTGCTCTTCCTTTGGCCAATCCTGATACCCAACCTATCTGTCAAGTACTTAAGACTGCAGCGATTCCTCGAAAGAACTAGCGCCACTGCTCTGTGCAAAGCCCTCCGATGGTCCCATCTCATTCAGAGTGAGGTTGTGACAACGGCCACCATGGGTAATCCAAACAATGGGTTCCCAGCACCTCTCTGCCCTCCTGCTCAACCACCCTCCCTGTGCTTTGATGTGTCACACCACCAAGGCCTCCTGGGCACACCTGAGACCCCTTGATCCACTCCTAGCCCAGCTCCTGTGCCCTCCCCGACACCTTCATCCAGATATCCATGGGACTCCTGCCTCCTTCCCTTCAGGTCTCCCACCAGAGCCACCTGACCTGAAAGGACGTCCTGAGCTTCCTCTGTCACCATGAAAGCTCTCCTGCTGTGTCTTCTCAGTCCTCCTTATTTTTAATACATAATGTGTGATATTCTTGATACCTATTTGTGTGCCGATTTTTTCTCTGTAAATTCTGAAGTATAATATAAGCAAAGTTCCTCTCTCCCCACTTCTCTTCTCTTTTCACCCAGGCCCGTTAATTATTCCCGACCCATATTATAAATGCAGTAAATAGTGCTTCCATAAATTTTGAAGAAAGCTCCTTTAGACCTCTATGTTTTAAACGTTTTATTTGCAGCTTGTACCCTCTGAGTTTCTTTATCTTACGTAATACTGAACACAAGTTAACCAGTTGCTTGGAAGTGTTGTGTGGTTATGTGGTGGAAAATCCCGTGTCGTTTGGGGTGGATATATAATTAGACAATTTTTGACTCATCATGACCTCTGTCAGAGAATTTCAGCTGCAGGTTCTGAAGATGGCTCTCCTTTCCTCCCTAACACCCACCCGTGCCGTGTATTCTATTCTCCTGCAGGCCCCAAGTCCTACGCTCATCAAAAGCACACACCTAGAGGATTTTCAAATTCCATATGTGTAACTCCAAGAACTCTGGCTCTCTTCTTCGCATCTTTGCAGTGCCCTGAGTGAGTGAAGCTGCTGTCAGGCCTCACATTTTGCCTGCATGTATAAGTAATTTCACCACTGTGCACACACCATACGTGGGTCGCTCTGCCTTTCTTGATGTACAGTTGTGATGAAGTATTACTTTCTATATCCATAGTGAAATGGATTGGAAAGGGCTCTGGGACAAATGTCAGAACCCAGCATTCACTTCCATTCATATATTTGTTCAACAGATATTCATTAAGTGGATGCTCAGGGCAAGGACACTTTCTCATCTTTGCAAATAAGATAAGATTCTGCCATCAAGGAGCTTTCAGAACAAAAGAAGACAAGTGTTAGTACCCTGACTGAGTGTCAAATAGCAGCAGGTATTTGATCTGGTGAACAGGCTCACATTCCCGAGCCTGTCAGCACCAGAGCTGGCGTCTCTAGGATCAGCACATTCACGTGCTGAGCAGAGGCAGGTTCTCTAGCAGAAGTGGGTGCAGAAGGTTTCAGAGAGGGGAGGTCATGCTAGGACGAGGACACTGCAGATGACGCTAGAGAGGGAAGGCTGCAGAAAGGGCATCACGGGTCACATGTGCCGGGGCAGCGAGGGGCATTCCAAACATCTTCAGTAGATGAGTGACACAACCATATTCACCATGGAAGCAACAATCCTTCCAGAAATAGACTGAGAGAATAAAAGTTCTACAGTGTGCCTGATAGGCGACGATAGCTCTATCATGTGTAAAAAACGAAGGGGGTCTGATCTCAGGAAGCAGATGGATTTGGGACAAGCCACAGAGGCAGACAGGTCAGATCTTAGCAAGAGACTAAATACCAGGGAGGGAGGGAAACTGGAGGGGAATAAACAGATGACAGGTCCTGTGGGGCTGAAGGGGGCAGGGGAAACTAGGGGTGGTGCCTAATGGCACCAGGGCTCTTTATGGGATGGGGAAAGAGTTCTGTGTTTGGATTACGGTGATGGTGGCTGGGGTGGAAAACACTGAACTGTACTCATTAGAGAGGAATTCCAACGTCTGTTCATCTCAGTAAAGCCACTCTCTCTCAGGAAGTCCCAAGGCTCTTAGACTCTGAGTGACTGCTGAGCACATTTGCTGGAGACCTCAACTTGAGCAGGCATGGAAGAGAGGTGGCTCTGAGTGCCCAGGGCTCCAATTCCCACTCAACGGCCAAGCCCTGGCTCAACCCCAGGGTGAAGCTTCTGAGTGTTGCCCTCTTCCAAGCCTGTTTGCATGCAAACAAAAGGCCTCCAACTACATAAAACTAATGAAATTCTTACACTAATGATGAATTCTAGTTACTTAACTATTAAGTTTTTGCATTCTCCAAGTTGACCTATGTCAGTTAGGGAAACACAAAGTTAAATAAAACTGTTTATACTATTGCATAAGCAATACCCATGCATTTATTAGTATTCTGAACTTCCAAAGGCTGGTTTGAATTCTGGTGTAAGTCAGAAAACTCGTCTGTTGGTGGATATGTCTGGGGAATCGATTAGGCTACTACACGGATGGATATGAACAGTCATAGTTACCGTTGTGGTTAGTGCTTCAGAGTCAAGCATGATAATGAATGAAGCCTGTTTCTTTGGTGCTAAGCCTCCTGCAGAGGCTGTTTGGAAGGGAGGCTTGTGACGTGCAGATTCGGGAAGAGCCACCCACGTCCCTGTGATCTGCCTGCTCCCTTGGCCGGTAACTGACTCGCGCGGCAGACTGGGAAGGCAGGGTGACCCTGGGGCAGCAGAGTGCTGACTGAGGCAGCTGGGAGCAGAAGGATGGCATTGTGCTGAGCAGGTGAGAATCGGAAATAAAAGGAGTGGGTGAGAGCAGTAGCATCCATATTCAGATCTGTTAATTTCCTTAGGGAAGGGCGGGAGTCCATTCCCACAGATGCTCTCGGCAATAAAAGATCCAACCAGAGGCCTGTGCCGTGACCCTGGGGATGTTCAGGTAAACATAAGCACCGGTCCAGAAATGCTAGTTCTGGTAGGTTGCCACGTTGGGCACTGCTTGAAGTTTCCAGGTGGCTGCAGTCCCCGCTGTCCCCCACCCCCAGTGCTATATATAGTAGACACCATGCTTATTTGGTTGGAAAAATACGATTTGTAAACCCAAACCTCGCCTCTGTTAGATAAGCACTGTGTGGACTGTTTTTCTTCTCTGGTGGTTACAAAGCTGAAGCATTTCACAGGACACAGCAGGCCTCACCCTAGATCGCCCTTCTCAAACGCAGCATGGTGACGCCCCTCTGCCTGTCCGGAGATGCGCAGGTGTTTCCAGAGAGCAGCTTCCTCCGCCTCAGCTTTGAACTTCCTCGTTGTGCACCCAGAAAACGGCTGGCTGGATGTGGGAGCTGTGCTAGGGCTCTCCATCACATCACAGTCTGGGCCAAGGGCCCCCTTCCCATCTCCAGAGCTCCCCTGCTCCTGTTTTGGTCTTTCACAGATACTCACAGGAGACGTTTAATATGCAAGCTCAAGGTACTTCAGTAGGTGCTGCAAAAACTGGAAATGATACTCTGGAGGAGTGGATCAAACATGCACCTGCGGTAGCCAGTGTGGTGGCCTTAAGGCTCAGGCAGAGGCCCCTGGGTTCCCAGGAAGGGGGCCTCCTGGTTGGGACACAGGCATGTGCTGTGCAGATGGGCAGCGACTTTAGCTGGGCCTTCAACCATGGTGACTTCTGGATGTGGAGGAGTCCATGGAGACATCTTACCTCTTCCCCTTGTATTCATGGTTTCTTTCTAATTTTGTTCTAATCTGTCCACATAACACTGTCAGGGAGGATCATGTGAACACAGGAGAGCTAGGCTTCTTGAGGTGCTGCTCTCCACAGGGTGGAGATTGTAAGGAGCTATTAACTTCTAAGCCTCAGAGGTGGCTCCTGCGGGTAGAAGCACCAGGCCATAAGTAGGATTTTCTTCTGGGGTGACCTTCTCCAATGCCGTGGTGAGCCGTAACCCCCAGATCCAGGCGGGTGTGCAAGCTCCACATGTTCGTTATCTTCTTTGCCCCTCCGCCTCTCCCTCTTATGAATCACTAATGCCAAGTTCAACAGAGGCAGCAGGGCACATGCGTGTCTCCTGTCCCAACTTGAGAGCATTGATAGTGAAATCCTGGCGCAGGGCGTGAGGACCTAGGACGCACTCGGCGGCTGCTGAATACAGAAGAAAGATGCTCCTCGCCAGTGTTCACATCTGCTCCCTCATTGGTTTCCTGTATATTTTTCTAACTTAAGTGCCTAACCCTGAAGATCCGCTCCAGTTCTGCATTTCTAATATTCTAGGGGTAAGACTTTAAGCATCACGTAAAGCGTGGAGTTAGGAGGTACACAACTTTTCTGCTTTGAAGATGTTTCTTAGTAATCTCTAAGCCTAGTTATTGTTTTTGCACACAGCCGTTGTTAACTTGTGGCTTCAGTGCTACCGTCAGGAATAAGGCGTGACGGATGGGCAGAAGCACAGGCAGGTTCCAGGTATCTACAGAGTGTTCGAGAAGTCTTTGGTCCCGTCCTCTCCCGCTCACCAGACCTCAGCAGATGCTGCTGACCACCTGAGCGAGGACAGCGCTGGGGGTGCTCCCCTTCAGCAAAGACCTGCAAGCTCTGTGCCAAAAACGGCTTCTGCGCTGCTGCCTGCGGTGCGAACTGTAGGTGGTACTCGATGCCCCTTTTCAGGAAGCCTTTTCTCAAATTATCCATTGCATCTGGAAAGATGTGAAAGGTTAACAAAAAGTAGTTCAGATGGTAAAAATCACTGAAATTGGGCTGTATTTCAAATTTCAGCAATTGCAAAAGCAAAATGGAACAATGAAAAAAATGTGTCAAATTCAAGCCAAAGTCAAATATGAAAGTCTGTCACAGGATGCCGGCCAATAGTGTTCCATGGAGTCCCTCTATTGGAAGGTTCACACTGACACCAAGTCTCCTTTCACTCCCTTCCTTCCCTCAGTTCCCGTCACCTCTTTTACTGCTAGATAGCTTTCCTAGGTCATCAGTACTGCCAGTTCTGGGAAGGCCCGGCTGGTGACTTCAGAGTGTTATGACTCTAATTCAGTGTGAGCCACCTGGAGACAGGTTAGGTGCTCATGGAAATCCCCTCTTTTGCTCAGGCTTTTCTACTAGGTCTCCCTATCCACTGAAGGGAGAGCAAAGACATTCAGAACAGTAATATCCATTGCGTCATCAATACCTTTTCATTAACATCCCCCAAGAGTACGCAGGCATAGGAAGCAATACGAAGTTCACGTTAAGCTCATAGTCTAGGGTTATCTAGCTTTCATCCTGAAGTTGAGGCTCTGAAGCATTATAGGACTAGCGTCTTACACCCCTCAGTTGTGTTTTCGTGTAGCATTCACAGATTTACCTTTGGACTGTCTCATCCACGTGGCCACTGCCTGTTGTACTTAAGAGGATCTAATGACCTGTCCACCCTGTTCCACTTGTCTCCCCTCATTCTGTCTTGATGGCACTGACATGGACTAGGGTCTTGCTGCATGTTTAGAAGAGAAAAGGCAGAAAAATTGCAGTTTCTGCCATCAGGACCCCTGTGGTTCCCCGACCTGCGTCTTTGGAACAGAATGGTCCCAGAGCACAAAGGCCTGTGATTATGTTTTCAGTATTTTAAAGAAACTCAAGGAAGATGATCCACTGGTCAGTAACCAAAGGCTGCATCAGCAAATGGAAATATGACATTTATTTTTCACTAGATTCATGATTGATGCAACTTACACTATCTGTTTTTGCAAAAAGAAGATTGTTCCTACCTATGTTCAGTTAAAAAGGCGATGATGCTCATTAGCTGAAATGCGTTGTGCATAAGCGTAAGTTCTTCACAATAGCATTCTTGTAATGGTGGGAATAATTGATAGAAACTGTCAGTGGTGACAAGGTAGAGCCCAGGAGCTCACTGCAAACTTCCAGTTCAGAGGTCTTGCTTCTCATCAGCCTAGCCAATGGATTCCATATCGGGACATTTGTTTACACACTAATATTTTTGTGGTGATGGTGACCAGTAAATGTTAGGTGCTCCATAAAGTGTGTGTGTCACTTGTAGCTCCATGTTTACTCACCACGCCAGCCTACCAGATGCAGCAGTCCTGTGTGTGAAGACTCTGGCCTGACCGCAGCTTAGTTAGCAAGTGCTGAGAGACCACAGAGTCCACACAGCATACACCAGAACAGGAGTCTCACCCGCCATCAGAGTGACCTCAGAGATATGGGATGCATCACTCAGGAGGTGTAGCTTCTTCAATAATGTAATTCTGTGTTTTGACTTATATGACATTACATTTGGGATATTTCTTCATATATTGTTTCTCTGGGAATTTTATTTGAAAGTTATTCCACCACCAAATGTCTTTTTTTTTTTTTTTTTTTTTGGTACTAGGGATAGAACCCAGGTAGACTTTACCACTGAGCCACATCCCCAGCCCTTTGTCTTTCTCGTTCTGAGGCAGGGTCTCACTAAGTTACAGAGGCTGATCTTGGCTTTGGGATCCTCCTGCTTCATTGTCCAGAATCGCTGGGATCTCAGGTGTGTCCCACCGTGCCCGGCTGAATACCTTATCACTGCACCTTAATCCAACATTGGCTGGCTGACTCATCCTGTGAGTCCTGGCGCTTGACTTGCTAAGCCTCCTGCACTGTGCAGAGAGACAGGGACACAAGTAGAAGGAGCTGTGTTCTTTGCACTTCAGAGGGTTATAATCATGTGGCCAGCAGAGAAGCACCAGGTTGTATCCGGATTGAAGCAAAGCTTCCTCCTCAACTGGGCTGTACCACAGTGTGACATTTTAGTGGGGCCCTCACCACCTTCTAAACACTATTTGATATTTTATTGTTTAATTATGTTTCAGAATGATCAGGTAACTGATGTTACTATCCCAATTCAATAAGGAAGCTGAGGCTTAGAGAAGTTAATATCTTGTCCAACTCTCAGTGATAACTGGCCGTGTGGTCAGATGAAAATGTGGTTTGCATCTGCAGCATTCTGAAGCACCGTCATCTTGCTGAGAGACCCCATATTCACAGCTCTGAAGAAACCAAAGCATCAGTGGCCTGAGGGCAGGAAATCCATTCTGACCAGGGGAGGAATTTGTAGTAACTCATTGTGGGTCATTTCATGGGTTACGAAGTTTTCCCCACACATTCTCCCTCCAGCCTCTTTAGTATCATGTGGACTGTTAGCATCACCTTCACCTTAAGGTGCTGTTGGTGAGGCTCAGAGAGGCGGCTGACTTGCTCAGGTTGCCAGGGAGTCGGGCAGGGCTGGGCATGAGCTTAGGTCTTTGGTGCATACTTTGTGCATACTGTGAAAGAGGAAGGACCATCAGAGGTGGCAGAGAAAACACAAGCTGTGGCCAGGGACAAATGGGAAGCCATGGGTGGGGTGAGCGAGCTGCTCAACCGCCCTGAGACCCACAGCTGTGGTATCTCCTTGGGTTCCAGGTAGTGGTGAGCTGAGTCTCCCCGAGAATGGGTGGGGCGCACTGAGGAGCAAAGCAGCCGGTGTAGAACCAGGAGCTGCGTGGGCTAGCAGGACGGAGCACCCAGCGCCACAGTGCGTGTCCCAACTGCACACACCACAGGAGCGTTAATGAGAGGTGCAGGAGACGGCTTTTTGCCCCCAGATGCCAGTACTAAGCAGGCGAATGCGTGGCGCACTTCCCACCATGCAAAGATCAACCGCACTAAGAAAACTTTGAAGATACACATTTAATTAGAGACGTTTAAGTCCATTCTTTGTGGTTTTCCTTGCAATGATCAAAACATTTTTTGAGGGTAGCAGTGTTTGTAAATGATAACTCAATACAAAGATGGCGTGGGGTTTGGATTTTGTGAGAGGAGAGGACTCTGAGTGCTGACGCCACGCAGCCCTGGGTACCAAGGAAGATGAGGAGGAAGGCTCCTGGCCACTCTACAGAAATCAGCACTCAGCTCACTCTGAGGCTGCGACTTGTGTGTGCTCCTAGTCCCTGTCTGGAAGGAGGAAAAGCACCCCAAAGGGGACGAAGTCACATTATTCCTTAGTATTTAGGATTGCTCGGTGCTTCTGGAGTTCTATTCCCAACGTCACTGACCACTCGTAGCGGAATCAGAGGTGAGACGTGTGTGACACGCGGAGCCGAATCTGCTCTGCTGCGAGGGCGCGAGGTGCCCCTCTTGCTTGCACTAGGTCAGCTCGGGTGTTGCTCATCCTTGTCTCTTCTGGTGTCAGTCAATAAGTGGGTGAATGAACACCTAAATAACGTGGGGTGGAAGTTAGATGCTGTCATTAAGGGGAGGATGATGTTTTGAGAGAGAATCATGAGTTTCCTTCTTTGGGCTTGATGAGGGAAAGGGGTGCTGTTTTAATGACAGCACCAGCTCTGGAAGGAGCCGTAGCCCTGAAGGAGGGAAACTGAGGCAGCGGCATGAAGGGGAAGGTGGGAATCGGCAGCAGATAGTCAGAAATCTGGTTCCTGGAGGCTGCAATGACACCCAGGTGGAACATTGAGAAAGAACAAATCGTCTGCAGTAATTGCTAGAAAAAATGATTACGAATTGTTTAATTTTTACAAAAATGGTATCTTGTGTACACTAAACAATTTATAATTAATGGAAGCATAAAGCTTAATCGTGGACACCAGGAAGGAGAACTGATGAAGAGCTGGCAGAGGGAGAGCGGCACCCTCAGGTGGAACCCTGTTTTGAGAGAGCGGCAGTCTGTTGAGACTGGGCGTGGGAGGGAGGTTGGCTCACGTGCTGTGGGTTCTAGGTGAGCCGTTTTAGAGGAAGGATGTGAGGAAGTCCCCTCAGAGATCAAAGCCCTCTGATCAGAGAGCAATAGATCACAATAAGAACAGATTCATATGCTGATTGCTTATGGATGTAGTCTCAGCATGTACCCCTGCCCACGGTAGGCAGGACATCAGGGTAAAGTGACAAGCCAGCATGACCTCATCTGTGTAGCCCCTCCATTTGGAGGTTCTCTTGCTTTCTCTCCCTGATTTGGACTGTTTGGTCGCCACAGCACTTATACAGTAGACCACTTATCCACAGCTTCACTTCCCAAGGTTAGTTAATTGACTATAGATATAGTCAATAAATATAGTCAATTAATGTCTTAGAGTATCCCAGAAATTAACAATTCAGACGTTTTCAATTGCTTGTTCTTCTGAGTAGCAACATGTTATACTGCTTGGCTTTCCGAGTAGCACCAGGAAATCTTGTGCCACCCCCCCAGCTCCATCCTTCTCAGGATGTGAATCATCTCTTTTTGCAGAGTATGCACTATGTATATGCTACCTGCCCGTTAGTCACTTAATAGTCATCTTAGTTTCAGAGGCACTGTCATTGTATGGCAGTGCTGTAGTTCAAGTAACCTTTATTTTTCTTAATGACAGTTCCAAAGAATAATATTGGTGGTGGCAATTTGGATGTGCTAGAGAATTAATTGTGACCTTTTTGAAAAAAAGTCAAAGTACCTGACTTAATAAGGAAAGAAAAATAATCCTATGTTGAGGTGGCTGAGCTCCACAGTGAGGGCAGATCTTCCATGCAATGTGAAAAGGGGAACGAAATTCGTACTGGCTCCGCTGTTACATTGTGGACTGCAAAGGCCATGGACGCAGTGTGACAGGGCTTAGTGAAGACAGAAAAGGTGCAGGGAACAGCTTCAGTGCTCTCCATGGTTTAGACATCCCCTCGGGGTCTTGGAACCTGTCTCCTGGGTGGACAGGAGAATGCTGTGTCACTTGCAACCATCTATTTCTTTTTCCCTCTTCACTGTGTGGCTGGAGTCTTGAAGGCAGAGCTGCTCTTTTAATTTTATTTCCATGAAAAAGTGCGAGGACAGTGGCTGGCATGTGCTGGCCCTTGGGCGTGACCTGCTCGGTGAATAAGTGAATCAGGCCTTGAGGAACTGCTGACGTGAGCGTCCAGGGAGAGCACTGTGCTCAAGCAAAAATTTGAAGGTTGAAGAAGTTTCATTTTTTCTGTTTTAAAGCCTTTCCTCCTTTGTTCCCCCTGGTTTTCACTAGTTGTCATGGCCACCTAAGTGACACTACACTTCACCATCACCCACTCATCCTACCTCCCATAGTCAGCTCCTGGGGTCAGGTGAAGGAGATGGTGGAGTGGCGCCTTCGTACCCAGTGCCGCACAGCCCCTTTGAGATTGTCCGTCTCTGCCTGCTAGCTTTATAAAATCCTTGGGATCTATTGGACATGAGATTGCCTATTGAAGCCCTCATTAATTATCACTGCTTTCCGTCCCAGAGCCCCCTCTCCTGTGTGATCTTTTCCCAGCACTTCATTTTTATGAACTCTACTTCATTTCTTATTGAAAACGCAGGGTGGCAATGCCAGAAGAATCTTAATAGAAAAAAAAAAATGTTACCCGAGCTGTGAAAGATGGACTTCCAACACGTCCTGGGAGGACCCCCCCTGGCCAACACTCTGCACTGCTGCGTTCTCAGAGGCAGGGAGGGCTCTGGGCCTGGGACCCATTCATCTGTAGAAGGCACCTTTCCTCACCTGGCAGAGTGCTAACGTGGTGCTGTGTACAGCAGTGATTCCAAACGGGAGTCAGGGCCCTTTAGCCGGCATGCATGTTGACTTAGAGGCCAAGATTGCATGACTTCTCTTGCAGATAGAAAAGTGGATTCCGAGAGATGAGCCAACAGCTGTAAAATTTCTGTAAAATTTCAAAGCATCATTTAGTAATGACTGCCTTTTAAGAGTAAGAACAAAAGCCGCGTATACAGCTTGCACTGCATACTAATCAAAATTTATTCATAGAGTTCAAGTTCAAACCTCACTGTGTCTAAATATTTTCATTATTTATTACAATTAGCATAGGCATGATTCATGTTACCTGTCTGCCTTGTTTTAGAGCTCTAGTCCTGCCGAAGAGCACTTGAGAAATTGGACAAATCTCTCCCACTAGCTTGGGATAACAATCCCAGCTGAGCTGAGTAGCGTCAGTCAGCAAGTTGCCAGGCTGCTCTGCGTATAAATGCTCATCGGATTGGGAAACAGTGCGATGCAGAAATGTATTAATTACTATCTTAGAGGCAGAAGGTAAGGAAAATTAGTCTTCATGTTATAATTTGAAAAAAATGAGTCATGGTAGTTAATTAAGCTATCTAATACCTCAAGGCAGATGAATGCCTGAATCAATTCACAATTAACAATTCAAATAACCCCACTTTTAAAGTAGCCTTATAATACCTGTAGTTAAAATTGGAAGCTGGGGCTGTCGGTGCTGCTCTCACTTGCCTATACATGCGTGTGCAAGGTGCCGTTAGCTACACATCCGCTGCAAGGAGAGGCCGTCTCCTTCCCTTCTTCAAGCTCTGCTTGGAATCCAGGAGGATACGTCACACCTAGACATCCCTTCATGAATTCTCAAAAATTACATTAGATTTCTCTTCTTTATCACCATAGTTTATTGTGAAAATTTCCCAAAAAAAGAACGGGATGTGACGTTTAACGCCTTCAGCGCTCAGTGGCCGTTGCGGTGGGGCTGGCTCAGTCTGTGAACTGCGTGCAACTCCAGGAGAAGACCCTGGTGAGAGCCACCGGGCCCTGCACCACGTCTGCCCCGGGAGGCATTAAAATGAACTCACCAGATTCAAAGGAAGTCTTTGACAAATAACAGAAAATATAGCTTTAATTATTAAATGTAAACAAACATGTTTCATAAAACCTCATTACCTGGGCAAATCAGGTTTCTCATGTGGAAAACACAGATGATAAAATGTGTGTCCCTGTAATCCCCAGTCCTCTGTCTCCTAAGTGGACATCCCCCTGCTTCCACTGTCTGCTGGATCGTGTACCTAAATGGGTGAGGTTTCTCAGTTTTCCAGGGCATGAGCTGGCCTTTCGACTCCTGCTCCATCTGCAGAGTGGCTGCTGCGGCTCTTGCTTCCCTTAGTCTAGCTAACGATGTGCTCATGTGCTCAGGTTCCCAAGCATCTGTCTCAGAATATCCATAGACTGCTGGCTCTCTGCCTTGTCCCTTCCAGGGACCAGACTTATCAGAACTAACTCAAAAGGCGTCCCACCTTCTCTCCTGCCCAGGACATCAGGCCCGAACTGTGGTCCCCCACTAGTCCCATCTGCCTCCGCCTGCCTGAGCCAGGCTTCCGGAGCAACTTTCTTAAGAACAATGCTCCCAGGCCCACGGTACCAGGGGGGCCAGCCCAACCTCTGTGTTCCTCACCTAAGGCACTTCAGCATTTCCTATGCGGCAGCCACCTCCTGCACTGTCCTCCACCATGGACAGGTCCATCTTGCCTGGCTGAAACATTTGCCCCTTCCTGGAGCCCTGGCTTGTTCTCAGCATGCCCACTCACCTCCTGCACCTGCTGATCCCACCATGGCAGCCCAGAGCGCGCCTCCTGGGCCCAGCTCCCGGGACTCCTCCCCAGGCCCTGGCCTACTGGATTCTCCTCCCTGTCCACACTCTCCTCAGGAGTCACCTCTGCCTGCATGCCTGTGTCCTCTCCACTGTCTCCCTCCACAGAGGAGGCGTTCTCACTAATGGTGAATCTCAGCTCTCCTTCCATCCCTGGTACCTAATGTGTCTCCACGTGTTGGACACCTAGGAGACAGGCGACCTCGTGCCCTCTGGCCATCATCTGACCTATCTGCCCCATTTGAAGACTGGCTGTCCTCTGAGATGATGGATCTAAGCTAACTGTAGCTGCATGAGTTAGATGCTTATCAAATCAGGCCCCGATTTAGGCCATCTGCATAAACAAGCAATGAGAGCATTTGCTTAAACATATGTAGGAGTCAAACTTTTTAAATCATGTGGTTGACGGTGGCACCTACTGGCCATGTACAATATTGCATCCAGGATCTATTGTGTTTATAAAAATTGGGGCAGAAGACATTCTCCTGGGAGTCAAGGTGGTGGGGGACTGTCATTGGCCACTGTGGTGTGGAGGTGGGCACTCCATCAAGGAAGCTTCTTTTGTCTCCTTTAAGAGCTGAAGGCCATCCTGAGGGACACCAACTAACTCCTGGGTGCACAACCCTCTCCAGGGTGCAGGCCGGCCAACAGGCAACTTGCCGTTGATCATAAGCTTCCACTATAGTTGGTTGGTCCACCATGGATCCCACCCTCAGAATCCATAAGTCCATGGCAGTCAGAAATTGCCCGAGGATGCACGAGGAAGCATGCACCTTGTTTTAGGATTGGTCTCTGTTAAGCCTACACACACGCAAGCAGCAGCGCCTAAGACGCAAGCACACAGGACCAGCATTTCAGATCTTCATTTTTAGTAATGTTGTGCTCGATTGGAATGTAACAATCAGTTCATCACAGTCCTTATCTACTGTAGATAGCAAAATTTAATTGGTATGCATTCACTCACCACGAAGAATACATAAAACTCACATACATATTTAAATCCCATCAGGATTGGAAAGTAGTACAAGGTCTCCTTAAGACGCTTTCATGTAAACTGTGGAAACTGGTCGGCCTGATAATCCCTCCTCAGGGATGATGACCACGACAGAACAGGAATTCCCTCCCGAAATCAGGTTAGAGCTTTCTGGGCCAAAGCACAGAGCTCAGAGTGCACGAACAGAAGCTCTCAGCTTGCCATCTGGCGGCTCCCACCTGTCCCCTTGCAAATGCACTTGCTAGGACAGGGGTGGTGCTTGTTGGCTCTGAGGGAAGGTGTCCAGGTTAGTGGGGTCCACTCCTCCACAGTCCTGTCACCCTGCCAACCAGCAACCTCCATCCTCTTTAACTCCTCATCTATAGAAGGAGAGCACGGTGGCATCTACCTGAGAGAGCATTCAGGTACTTACCAGGTGGGTTTGACACATGCTATATACTCAGGAAATGCAGCAGTTTTGATTTTCAGCCTTGAGCGCACAGCCAGCCATTCCCATCACATCTGTGAACCTCGTGCCTCAGAGCTTGAGCCCTGTTCCCTCCTCCTCGAGAAGTCCTCCTTACTTCTTTGTGTGGGTGAGGTTCCTCATTTTTTCTCGGGGTCACGTCGTCTCTTCTGTACCTTCCTGGATGCATTAGCAGGTGCTGACGCCCACCATGTCTGATGACTACATGCCATTGTCTCCCCTGTGGCCTGCAATTTAATCACCACAGCTGCCTTGAGTGTGTCCAGCTCCACGTGCTCTGAAGGCTGAAACCTCTCTGGGAACTAGAACCAGGGACACTCATTACTGGCTAATGATTTCTCTCCCCTCAGCCAACTCCCATTGCCTCTGTCCTGGAAAGCACACACTGAGCATTCCACACGTGTTTGTAGATGTGCACAGATGTAACAGAGCACAGGGAGCAGGTGTGTGGAGGGATGGAGGAAAGAGGTCATCACTCCTGCAATTTCCTCTGGGGAGTCTCCTTCTGAGCCTGGGTATTTGACTGGAGGACATTAGCTCTTGCTGGCCTCCCGATGCAGTGAGTGGACCTGTCTCACCTTCTCCCATCAGCCTCCTCCTGCTGGGAGCACAGACAGAGGTTGGGGGTGGAGGGAGACACTGGCCCCCGAGGGGTTCCTGCTACTGCACTCTCTATAGAACATGTGGGTGAGCCTGGACACCAAGGCCAGGTGCAGGCATCTGCTTCCAAAGGTCCTGTGAATACCCACTGACCATTGCACTAAAATATGCAGGAATCAGGGCCATCGCTGGGCAGATTTCTCAACCTGAGTTTAAGTTTAGTGTCACCAGGACTCCTGGGGTCAGCCAGATCTTGGTTTCTGTCCTAAACTGTATGAACCTTTGGAAAAGTTGCTTAAACCCTTTGAAGCCTCTTCCTTTCCAAAACAGGAAATGACTACCATGCAATTACTGAGCTTTGACATGCGTCAAATAAAATGGTGTATGTAAGATGCGGGGCACACAATAGGCACCCATGCTGACATTCATAGGCAGTCAGTAAATGCAGCTGTTCTGTCCTCTGTTATTATTGTTTTGCTAATAAAATTAAGGGTACCCATAATTACACGAGTGGCAGTCATCATTGAAACTCTAGGGACACAGTATGACTCATGAGAGCCTCAGAGTGGAGCCCCCTCCCCATCACACCCCCCATCTGCCCCTGCACTTCTCAGTGCCCTTTCGTCAGGTGCGGGAGGTGAAGGACATCTCAGTTGGTTCTAGGTTCCTGTCCACTGACCGCCTGCTGACTTCATGGAGACTCCACGGTTTCTCTGTATGAAGGTGTGGGGGGAGTGCCTCAAGCAGCCCGTCCACCTCTTGACCTCACAGGGCTGGACAGGAAGGAATGGGGAGGTCACCATGTACTGACTGCTGCAGCCCCAGGGGAAGGGCTGCTGCCTGCTGGCCGTCTCCCACAGGCACCAAATAGCTTCTGAGCAACATAAGAAGGAAGTTCACCGAGAGTCCATTAAACTCTACTCCAGAGGCTTCTTCTGATGTTTATTTATCCAGAGCTTCTCCTCCCATCTCATTTCTATTCCTCCTCTCTCTTTCTTATCCCTCATTCATCTCAGAGTAATCTGACTTGACTGTGTGGTGAGTTGGGCTTTCATTTCTTAATGTGGCAAGATTCCCTAAAGCCAAGATGCCTGGGAACACAAGGTTATCAAGAGTGCTTTCCTCGGTGACCACCTGGTCATGGGTGAGTCCTGGCTCATTCTGGCCCTATCATTTATCTATCTGTCATCTAACTGTCTATCTATCCATCACCTATCTGTCTATCATCCACCCACCCATCTAATTCGAAATTACCTAATTATGTTCCTCTTTACATGGGACCGTGAGCTCCTGATAGTCCTTTGTCAAAGCCAGTAACTTCTGGATCCTTGCATGTTGAACATCCAACAATTAAAATCCCCTGTTTGAAAAGAATAATCTTCTCACATGAATTCAGTTTTTTAAAATTATTTCACAGCTAAATACTGTTCTTTAACATTCTTCTATTATCTATAATGTGTCCAGGATTTTCAAAATGCTAGTAATGAGGACATAGGAACAAGAAAGGGAACAGCCATCTCACAGTTATGTTTTGTTTTTTCAAGGTCTTATTTATTTATTTATTTATTTAGTGTGTTCACACGCAGTGCCACGTGTGTGCTAAGGGAGCACTCCACCACTGAACTCATCCCCAGTCAAATATGGGTTCATTTGGATGCCCTGGCCTAGGGCTAAATTAGGTTGCAAAGCAGAAGGAGATTTTCTCTCTCAAAATGCCGTCATGGAAGCAAGACTCCTTATACACGGTCAGGTTGTTCAGGACTGACTCAGGCCTGCATGGAGCTGTGTTTGTGATGTCCCTTGAACACCTGGGTACTGGGCAGTGCCTGCACAATGTGGGCCGTGGCCTTTGGATGTGACCAGTGCACACGGGGTCCAAGCAGCCCATCATGGGGACTTGGAAGACCCTCTGGGGTCTGTGAGGGAGCCGTGTGCAAGTTTCCTTTCTACAGGGAGAGGCCTCCTGGGGGCAACGGTGGTGCCTGAGGACTGATGAAGGGTGGCCTCTGCTGCACACCCTGAAGTCCCTCGTCCCCAGTGGAGCGACTCGCTTTCTGCTGTCAGAGCTGTTACTTGATGGGAGTCTATGACAACTGTGAAAACTGGTGTCTGCTGCAGACTTAGGAATTCCTTTGCAGTGAGATTAGTGCCTGTCATTGTTTTGTCCCTATCTTGTTAGCTATGAGCACATGTGCTGCCGTTGCAAACCTTTAGTGCATGCATGTTGGTTAAATGAAGAAAGAGGCTAATAGGCCTGTTTCGTAGGGTAGAGCTCATGAGCAGATATTGTAAAACAAACTCTTTCACTGAAAAAGAATATCAGGATGGTCTTAGTGTTTTGCAAAATTGGTTCTTGCCAAATTGAGAAGACTTTGTTAAAAGATTGAAGGGAGGAGAAGTTTACTGGATTTGGGTTCACAATAGGCAAACTCAGTCATAGACAAAAGGACTCAGATATTTTAACCACCATTTAACCATCAAATCTTATTGGAGAAAGGTAACCTATTGCATTATCATTAGTTATTAATATCATAGTGTGATTCTAATGATCATTAGCATTTTGAGAAGCCCTCATCTGTCAGGGCAATGCAAGAGGAACAACTGTGAGTCCGATAGACCAGCCCGTGTCCTCTTTGGGTTGCCAGCTCTGAGCCTGGGCTGATGTCCTAAGACAGACCAGCTGTGTCCTCTTGGAGTCATCAGCTCTGAGCCTGGGCTGGTGTCCTGGAGACAGACCAGCCCGTATCCTCTTGGGGTCGCCAGCTCTAGCCCTGGATGGTGGACACACTGCAAGTGCTGGCTTTCAGATTATTAGTTAGTATTTGCCATCATTCTCGTTCACATACTGTGGGGTGCTTTTGAGCCATGATCTCACTAAATCTTCACAACACAGCCAGCCTGGCTGCACCCCATTTCTAGGTGAAGAAACTGAGGCATGTGTTTTCTGACTTCTCTGAGAACAGACAAGTGGTGGAGAGGGCTGAGCCAGGCCCCCTGACCTGAGCATCTGCTCTCCTGCCGCCTGCCTTGCCAAGCCCATGACAGCTAACGCTGAAGGTGGTGCAGGCTTTAACCCACGGGGCTGCAGGGGAGAGGTCTCCATGAGAGGCAGTAGGCAGGACCGTCTGCAGTGTGGGGTGTGCCCTGGCTGGGTGGACCACAAATGCTTGGGAATCAGACTCCTAGACAAAAATGAACAAGAAGGAGCCTCACTTCCATTACTAATTTGGCTGAGAGAAGATGAGGTGCCTGTGGTGCCCCTGGATGATGGTTTTATTAGGTGCCTGAGCAGAACCATCATGTTCCAGGTTCATCTTAGCAATGGACTATTTTTGCCTTATTTTCTTTTGCCTGTGAGAAAAATCAGCAAATATGTTTACATAACTTCCACTGAAGTTAACAAAATACCAAGGGTGTGGGGTCTATTTTTTTCAGATAATGACATGGGCTTGGCGTGTAGAATATTAAGTGTTGTTAGTCTGCTTTCCACACTGAAGTGAGCTCTGTACTCATGACTGGCCATCAATTACCTTGTAGGTTCACTTGCACTGTTGGAAAATCGACTGCATAATTCTGTCCAACGAAGTTGAAAAATATTTAGCCATGAAAAACAAACAAAACGACCAGTAAACTACTTTTGATTGTAACTGGCTGACATATCTAACATGCATTTTGCAATACAGGGTTTATTATTATGTGTTTGTTAAAATTTTGTATTTTGATCCTTATATTTTTAAAACTCAAAAAAACCATAGGTTTTGTCATTATTTATTGTGCTTTGAGCAGTTGTTTGAGGAAAGCAGAAAAAATATTAAATACCAAAGGGTAAGTCAATTAAGAAGTTGAATAGGTTGAAGCTGAGAATCGCACTAACATTTCTCAGGAGGTCTAATCCTGAGCTTAGGTTGTCAGTCTCGAATATAAAATCTTTGGGGGAAACAGCACGCGCACAGGTATAAACACAATCCCTCTGGGTGTAGCGATAATGAAAACCAACTTATTCCTTGGCTGGTTTTTGGGGAGTCAGGGTACAAGCCATAAGCTGACAGTGCCTGAAGACTTAGCCATGCAATCTCTGAGACGTAAGCCCTAAGATGAAATACAGGCTACATTCTCATTGATAAAGAAATCCTTCATATGTTTACAGAAATGTTCCAAAGAATCTTGCAGGAAATGTTCCAGGGTATTTTGAAAACCAGTCAGCTTATCTTAAGTGCATTTAATTTTACTTGACTGAAGAGATTTCTTCAAAGGAAAGAGAATCTCTGTGGTGCTGTCTGCGCTTTTGGACAGCCAGGCAGTTGGGATACTGAGGCAGACTGCTCTTTGTCCTGTTGCCCAGGGTTAGGGTTAGGATATAATGGAACTGGAGCAATGAAATAAATATTCGTTGTTAAATCAATGTAAGTTACAAAAACAAATGCAAAAAAAAAAAAAAAATCAATAAATTTGGGTGGGTAACTTTTCAGTTTTTCAGTTCCATAGATTGCACAGGAGTGAAATCTTTGCTTTCTTGATCTTTTCTTTAATTGCTTAATTACACTGGTTGATTAACCCTAAAGACAAGGACATTCCAAGAACACAAATTTAGATTTTTTTTTCTATTTTTAGTGGACTAGAAACCAATAAATACAAAGCTATGTGTGGTTAGTGGGAGATGCTCCAGCACTCTGGGTTCCCGGCTCCCTGCCCTTCAGCACCCAGGGCCACAACCACGCCAGGCTGGGTCCGACTCAGCTCTTCAGGCTGCTCAGGTACTTTCCCCAAGTCTGGTTCCCTCATCTGGAGACTGACAACAGGACTTTCAGGACCCAGCCACCGCGGCATTAACGCGTGCTTCCACACAGCCCAGCCAGAGTCCATATTTGTTAAGGACTGGGTTTTTCTCTGTTTCCCAAGGCACACAGTTTTGGACCAGAATTGGCTTTTGACCTTGGCTCTGGGACATGGTGGTATCAAAGACCTGACTGAGAGAAGGAGAGCAAGTGGGGGCTGGCGCCAGAAGCGGTTCCCTCTGCCTTGTCTCCCCCTTTGCTCTGCCACCAGTGGTCTAAGAGATGCCGCACCTCTGTGATGGGCTGAGCATGATGCCTTCCAGGTCCATCTGCCTTGCTGTCCATATGGAATTTTCTTGTTTGCTAAGTTGAATGCCATGCTCTTGTGTGCAAGCACCCATGCTTTAACCCACTCACCCAAGATGACACATGAGATGCTTCAGCTACTTGGGTGCTGAGAACAATGCTGCAGTCAGCCCTGCGTGCTAGCAACTTTCTGAGATCCTGGTTTCATGTCTTCTGGTGTACACTGGGAACGAGATTTCTTCATTACAGGGTCATTCTAGTGATTTGAAGAGTCTCCATACTGCTCTCCACCGTGGATGTACCACTTTATATTCCTTCCAACAAAGACACTCATCTTGCTAATCCTGAGCGCTCAGCACTTGTTAAATTCTGGTTTTCATCATGGTGCTCCTAACAGGAGTAAGGGGGTCTCTCACCATGGTTTTGCTTTGTGTTCCCCTCATACTTAGTGATATTCTGCACCTGTTCCCGTATGGTTGGCTGTTTGTGCATCCTCTTGGAGAAATGCCTACGCAAGTCATTCACTCATATTTTATTCAATTAATGGTTTTGCAATTAGGTTGTAGAAGTTCCTTTTCGTTTCTTGGATAGACCCTTAGTCAATGGCGTGACTTGAAAAGAATCTTCTTCTTCTGAAGCATTCCTGTGCCTTCTGTTGACTGCTCTGCTCTGCTCTGCAGAGCCATTGGTTTGACCTAGTCCCTCTTGTCTTTTTGCTTCTGTTTCCTGTGCTTTTTGATCCTATATGGATAAAATAGGCAAAAAATAAAATAAAATAGAAAAAAAGCAGACACCTAGAAGCAGCGAGTGCACTGTGGTTTCCAGAGGCCGCGGAGAAAAACGGGAGAGGTGGTGGAGGGGCGTGGACTGGCAATGCACAAGGCCTTTTGTTCATGGATAGTTTTGCAGATGCGCCTCTCAGGGCGGTGCGGCCCTGCACACTGGAACGTGTCACAAGAGCAGAGCTGAGTGTGTCCTTGCCACCAAGTTCTAAGGGGAGGATGAACTGCCAGGAGTCAGCCTTAGAAAGTTGTAATGAGCCTGAGAGTCATGAGTACAGTGCTTGCCCAGCACGTCTTGCTTTCAAACCAAATTTCTCAGTTACTTCAACTTCCGTGTCCCATGAACATCTCAGCTTTACATTAGCATTCACATGGCAGTTAGGGCCATTATCCTGTGGTGACAGTCTATTACAATGACATTATTTCACCTGGAAGTACTGATTGTTTCTTAACTATTACTACACACCTGGTTGTTTCCAGCAACCAATGAAATATGAATTATTACTCTGGTGGGTGTTTGTCTCTGAGTGACAGGTTCCAGAAGCACTGTGCAGGGGAAGGCCAGGGTGTCCACTGCCATTAATTTGGATGAAAATATGTAAACAGACATTGCGAATATTGCAATGAGACTCCCTTTATTTGTTTCACACACACACACACACAAACACACACACGCACTTCACAAGCTGCTTCTTTTGAAATGAAGAAGACTGCTGTGTTTGAGATTATTTCTGTGGTTTAATCATTAATAGAACCCTCTTGGCCCCCAAAATACTTAAATTAGAACAGCTGTGTTACCACTCTGCTTACAAACTTTCCTACACCTTAGATAAGTAGCGCATTCTTCTTAATTACGCGATTGCTCTGCTGAGGACCAGGTGAGGTTGGACAGCACGGGCTTCATCACTCTTCACAATAAGTAAAACCTTGGCAAACCATCAGTCTTTCCAGTGTCCACCTCACAGCCAAATAGCAATAAGGACTGCTTCAAGCTGACCTGTGCCCCAGGAGAATGATCAGTTATTCATCCGCACAGTTGCCCCATCACTGTCCTCTTCCCTGGCTCATCTAGATGCCAGCAGAGAATTGATTAATCTCCATGGTCTGTTCTAGTCCGACTTTTTGCTGCCATGGCTAAAGGATCTGTGCAGACCAACCATAGAGTAGGAAGGTTCGTTTGAGGGCTCAGGGTTTCGGGGGTCTTAGTCCTCAAAGGCTGGCACAATTTCTCGGGGCTCAAGGTGAGGCTGAAGATCAAGGGAAAGTGTGTGTCAGAGGAAAGTAGCTCAGGTCATGGTGATCCAAAGCAGAGACTCCACTCTCCTGAATCAAAAATATGCGCTCATGCCACACCCAATCCCCATCTCCTCCAGCCACCCCTGCCCCTTCAGTTAATCCCGCCAGGAATTAGCTCCCTAATTAGGCTAAGGCTGTCACCCAATCCTTTCTCCCCTGAACTTTCTTGCATTGTCTCACACGTGAGCTTTTGGGAGACATCTCACATCCAAACCACAACAATGATCCAAAAATATGTATCTTCAGGCAGCAATTATATTTCTCCACTTTCTTACACATGTGTGAGCATGGTGGGTGTGTTTGTATGTGTCTGTTCCTGGGTGTGTGATTGTGCTTCTCTGCCTTGATTTGGGCTACTGTCTCGAAGTGCACTTTTCTTTCTTCACTTAGTGAGATTCTGTTTAGCTTTCAAAGTTCCCCTCTGATACTGATCCCTTGTCTCCTCTCAAGCACATTCCTCTTTCCTCTCTTCTGTTCCCTTTCTCACCCACTTCCCCAAGGGCCACCGGGCCACCCTGACTGCACTCACCCCTTCGTAGCCATGCTCCATTGCATCAGTTCCCCTACAGAATGATTTGCACACCATCATTATTACCGTCCTCCCGGGGCTGGTGCGGACTGTAGGATGTAGCGCTCCGGCTTGCCACCCTTCCATGAGGTCTGAGCCTTACTCTTATGTAAGGCTTTATGGATCAGGTCATTCCTGATGACTTCATTTGCATTGTTCTAATCAATCCTCAATTTCCCTGAGCACCCCATTTTACCAGGAAGGAGGCAAATTAAGGTTAAGAACATTAAGGTAATTTTCTCCAAGGTGACACATCCATTAACTAAATACCAATTGGTCCCTAACCACTGCCCCCCACTTTTCCTTCCCATATCAGAAACCTCTAGGATTAATGGTCCCCTAAAGCCACCGAGGGTTATGAAATATATCAAAAGCCATTTAGCAAAAACTTTATTTCAAAAAAATGTAAAAATTCCAGAGATTTGGATTTGTAGAATATAGAGTTAAACCTTACAGAGGAAGAGATGACTGAATTCATGAGGCAGAACCAGAAGAAATCTCAGTGAAACTTCTTCACTCTTTTACAAGTTCTCACTTGTGCAGTAACAAAATTATGAATATAATATTTTAATGAATCATTGAAAACCGAGTCATCAAAAAGACTAAAATTTGGAAGAAGAAATTAAAAGTCACCCTTGTTTAATTCCTAATCTTCAACATTAAGAAACATAGGCTTGAGCTTTATATAGATAAAGAATTTAGTCATTTGAATTAAACCCAGGAAAAGCCTAGGGCTTAACAGACCCAACAGGAGGCAGAAGTTGTCAGAGTTGCTGCACAAACCACCCCTCAGCTTCGTCTAGACATCAGCAAGCTGTGCTCCATCAAGACGTCACTTCCATGAAGTTAGTGGACAGAGCAGCAAAAATTCATTTCACAGACACGGTGCTGGAAGGAGAAGTAGATACGGTGAAATAAAATTAATTACTGGATCCCCAAATGGTTGCCAACAGGATCATCAGAGACAAAGTCAGAACAAATTAATTATCAAAACGAAACATAGTCACAGAGGTACCCAGCACCTTTCTCCAATTGACATAAATATAAAGGCAAAGAGACAATGAATATGATAGAGGAGAAAGTTATTTAAAGGACAAATTGCATATGGTTTCATAAAACTGAGGGATGTGCTCTGGAGAGACGAGGTTGACCAAGCAGAGGTAAGATCAAGGCTGCTTATGTAATTATCAGTTTGTCCTTGTGAACTCTGACCTGTAGGAGACAATATTGCATGAACTCGATTATATTTCCATGAAAACCATGGGGAATTTTCTCAAATATCTTTATTTGGTCATATTTGAGCATTGCCAACAATTCACTTGATCTTAACCTTTCTAATGCCTATTGCTTTTACAAATAGTTTGTTAAGTCAAAAGCAGGTTAATTGCCTGGTAATCCCGTGGCCCATGTGAACATGGAAAATCTCAATCCAGTCGTAATCCTCTTACACTGACTTTTACTCTTTTTTGAATCTTCCTAATTGCATATAGAATATTGTTTGAAAAACTGTTAAAACTATCAGGGGAGGTTGAAGACACACAACACTGAGCACACTTTGCCCCTCACTAAACATAGGTAAGGTTCTGATTACGTACAGAGGGTAAGATGTCAGCGGTATCCAGCTTGTAACACAGCAAGAGCCATCATCCTTAAGTATCCAGCATGGTAAAAATAAGTCGCCAACCTCCACGACTCACACAGAACTTTCTCTTACTTTCCTCAAATGCATTGACTCACAGGCAAATCCAGAAGATTGCAATATTTAATCTCAGAAAAAAGATGGAAGTATCTGAGTGCCTGGTTAATTTTACCCTGTCTGTCAAGACGGGGCACATTCAGGGTGGTGAGGTCACCCACAAGAAATGAAGGGTGAAGAGAAGGAGAGGGTTAGGAACAATGACAAGTGGTGGTGGCATTAGAAGTCATCATGTTAGGCAGCACATCTTTTCACAGTACTTCTTGGTTACTGTTTTCAACTTGGCCTTCATAAAATACCTGAAGTTGACTAGTGAACGTGCTGACCTGCATTCTCGGCTTCTCTTGGGCTGCAGAAGTTGCATGGGCTGCGGGGGGGGGGGCGGGGGGGGAGGCAGCAGACCCATGACTGACGTGCGGCTCCGTGTTCACGTACACATTGCATTTGGCAGCACACACCTTCTCAAGGGTCGTGGTGTCAACGTGCTTTCTCGGGAGCCACAGTCTGGTTACAGCACGGAGTTTCTCTTTAGCTTGGGATTCAACCAGCACTGATAGAGCACTTTCCTCAACGTGGTCAGGTGTCACCACTGGCTCTTTCAAATACAAATTCCCATTAGGTTGAGTAAATTTACCTACTTTTCTGAAAGCAAGGGCTTCATAAAACCCTGTAAGAATAGCCCTGATTACTAGGGGATTTCAACAATGCTACGAGCTCTTTCCGTGAATTGCTCTAAGAGGTTTCATAATACAGGTAGAATGTGCATGAAATATGAGAGAAGTTTATCATCTATAGCATATTATTTCACAGTGTGACATTTTTTTTAACTTAAATTGCTATGGAAATTCTCAATAAATGGGACCTAAATTTGCTTTTGGGGAAGATAAGCACCTTTGTGAAGCACATTTTATTTTTAAGATAAAGTTTGCATAATTAATCATTTCTTAAACTGGTCAGACTAAGTTGACACATCTTACCAAGCTATTCATATGTATCTCAATTCAGCAATATTTCCAAATGGAAACTGCATAATAGTCCTTGATATTGATAAAAATCTTTTTGCATTCTTGACACGACTGAGGTGTCACAGTGACCTGGTTACAGATGAGAGGAGAGGACAGGCTACTCAGAGGAAGCTTGGTGTCTCACCCGATGCAGGTCAGACTTGAAGCATCAGTTCCGCTGCTTTTCACCTTGGAGGAAGGACTCTCTCCACTGCAGGCTGTCCTCCTGCGTGAGCGGGGGACGTGTGGGATAGCAGACATCACACCCTCTATGGCAGAACAATTTCACCGTTTTTCCAATATTAGGAAAGTAAAGTTTAAGGGAAGAGAGGGCAACACGAAGATGTGCACACCCAGGGTCGAGAACACCTGCACCTCATCCACCCACAGACATGGAGAAGAACCTCCCTTCTCCGAGGGACTGCTGTCCTCACAGCTCAGTGCCCCGAGTCTCCATCAGACAAGCGGGGTGAATGCTGGTGCAGCTGAGCACAGAGCTGGTGTGGTCCTCCATCCCAGGCTGCCCAGCCTTCCTGGAGAAGCCACATGGATAGGAAGGATCAGAAAACACCTTCTGGAATTGTCTGAGTTTCCAGTGTAATTGAGTGATTTCAGTGAAGTTTTGCCACAATCACTTATTGTCATGCATTCCTTGGGTTAGTATTTTAGGACATTCTCTTATTATCTCTCTGTCGTTCTGAGAAGACATTGACCATTTTCTCATGGTTCTATGATGAGCTTTCACTTACTACCTAGAGGGAAGCCATTGGAAGACTCGTCGTGATTTATGCTGGCTTATATTTAGATTTCAATTGCTACATAAGGTGTATTAAAGTGGGCCTACACAAACAATGTGAGTGCATAGTGGTCATGTATCTTTTATAGAGCTTCTGGGTATGCAGGCTTACGTGTTGGTGATATTCAGCACTTTGTGTCTTTGCTTTGTGCACCCAGACCATTGTTTCCGTCCAACAGCAAAGAGCAGTTGAGCCCCCTTAGCCACAGTTTTGCTTTCCATGATTTCAGTTACCCACAGTCAACCAAGATCCAAAAATTTATGTGGTGAGTTCCAGAAACTAAACTGTTCACATGTGTTAAACTGCATCTCTTTCTGATCAGCGTGATAGAATCTGCTGCTGGCCTACTCTGTCCCACCCAGGACATGAATCATTTATTTATTTATTATTTATCTATTTATCTCTCTCTCTATCTATCTATTTATATTTATTAGTCTATCCACACAGTATATGCTACCCACCTGGTAGTCATTCAGTAGCCATCTCAATTATCAGACCAACGATCATGGCATTTCAATGTTCAAGTAGCCTTTATTTTATTTAATAAAGGCCCCAAAGTCTAAGAGCGATGCTGGTGATGCTGGTGATTTTGTTACAGTATATTCTTAAAGTTATTTTACATTACTAGTTGTGGTTGTTGACCTCTTTCTGTGCCTGGTTTATACATTAGCCTTGATCATAAGTATGTCTGCACAGGAAAATATAGCCTGCATGTGGCCTGACACTGTCCAGGGTTTCAGGCATCCCCTGGGACCTAGGGACTTTGCCACAGGTAAGGAAGTCCACTGCACATCACCCTGCCCAGGCCAGAAGAAGGTGTGCACTGCAGCTGGGGAGGAGCTCCACATTTGCAGAGAGGTGGTAGGAGGACGCCCATCGCGGTCCCAGTTCAGATTCTCAGAGGGCTCCTTGGGCCAGAAGCACAAAGCAGGGGGCATAAGTGTGTTTCTTTCAACAGGAAGCTCCATAATTGGAAACCTAGGTGCTGGTGAACAGAGCAGCTTTACAGGCCTGCCAATTACAATGAAACCAATTAGTTGCTTGGCTAACAAATATTTCAGTGTTTTCAATTGAATGTGTGTGTGTGTGTGTGTGTGTGTTTCTCTGAAAGAACTCTATACAAACATTTCCAGAAAATGCATTCATTGCTAGTACAAAGAGGTCCATGGAGAGAGGAGACAGGAAGATATTTGATTGAATACGTGATATCCCAATCTTAAGAGGAGAAAATTGGAAGATGTTTACCAGGATGCATAGTCTTATTCAACAGACATTGAATGCTGAGAGGAAAATAAAGTCAGAATAAATAAAGGATAATACATACCATATATTTTGGCACACGTTGGGTGTACATGTAACAGTACTATTTTTAGAAAAGAGTTGGGAAATTTCATGTATCCTATAAACATTGCAGAATAATTACATACAATGAAACAAATTGGAGAGGTCAAATTTATTTCTATATTAAATAAATTATATGAGTTCTTCATCTGAGCGTGAGATATGTTGTCTGATGCAATGTTTAGAGCACAAGAACAAGTTTTTGATGACATGGTTTAAGTTACCATAATTATGAAATGCTGAATAATATCTATAGTATAATGAGTTATTATTATTATTTTTGTTAAAAATGGTGTATATAATACTGTATATGTCTACTATTCATCAACTACTATAGTACTGCATACATCTTGGGCAATAAAAAAAAAATTAAGTGTGTTTCGGTCAATGATGCAACAGAAGGAATCCATATGCTGTGGATGCTTTTAGCTCTAGGAACCCAATAGGGGCAGGCTGTGGTCAGCACGTGCTTCTCTAAGGGGCTTGTCTCCTAAGCCTTTATTCTTCATCAGCCATGGAAAGCTCTACTATCATCTTCCTCTGATTTTCAAATGAAGAAACCAAGGCACAGTCTTAATGTAAATCAAAGCTTGGGAATCAGACACATAGTTCTAAATCTCACCCTCACCATGTAGCAAACCAAACTTTCTGTAGTAAACAGTGCGACTCCTTTGATTTTATCTGTGAAATGTGAAACTACATATATCCTGGGGCGGAGCACAAATAAATTGAAACTACTCTGTCCTACAGACTGCCAGGGAGCAGCAGGCATTTTGTCCTTAGGAACAGGGTTGCGGCCCAGTGCTCCCCTCCCAGGGGATTACCCCTCTACCTAGGCTTCCTCATTCCCTCAGGCCTGGGTCCTTTCTCTGCGGATGCCTCTTCCTTCTCATGAGGTTGTTATTGATATATATTTGAAAATATTCAATCAGGAGGACTCGTGGTATTTGAGAATCTACAGATGACATTAGTCACAAAGCTTATTCCATTTGTGAATGGCCCCAAGACTTACAGTGCTGTGTCCTGTGCTGGGTTTGGTGTGATTCCTGGGTTGATTATAACACATTTCTGTTCGCACTGAGAAAAATGCTGGTCTCAACAAAGCTCACCCGATATCCCTATAAGTAATATATGACACCTGAGTGAAATTTAGCTTTTTAACACTACTATAATACTGGAGTTGACAGGGTAAAACATAGTGTTTGAGCAGATGTTATTTGTGGCTGATTGTTCTAATTTCCTATGCCAACACTATATCAAATCATTAACTATTTTCAATTTTCCCCGAGTAATCCCATAGTCACAGGCTTCCTGCATTACTATATTACTCCTGATGATTTATTTCTAATCACATGGAGAGTACATAGTCAGCGTGATAGCTGGATTGCATTAATTTGACTACAAACAAAATGACACAGTTTAAATTATTGATTGCAATAGGGCTCTCTCTTCATAAATACGCCCTGTAAGCAGTTGATTTAAGCGTGTGATTAAATTGTTTGGTTTGATTCACAAATTGTATTTTGATTATATGAGAAAATGGAAAAAGTGAGAAATCACAATGTTAGGTTGAAAAGGAAACCACTCCCCTAGGACAAAGCAATGGCTCTGGGCCTGTCCCATGGGACTGGGCAGGGGGCTGGGTGAGTGGACCCAGGGCCAGCCTTCTCCTGGGGTGCCTTTCAGTCTTGCCTCCCGAAGTCACACTCCCTGCTATGACACTGGACAGGAAGTGAGCTCCCAGCAGGCATTGCTTTTTTATTTGTTTATAGATTTTTCCTTTAAAACATAAATATGAACATTAAAAAAGGACAACTTTTTAATACGCAGTTGGTTTGGGCAGCCCTGGCACATGTGAGTGGGAAACACTTCCTACTTCATCACTAAGCACAACTCTAGATTAAAATTGCCTTCCTATATGTGTCTAACTGGATATGACGTAGCCCTAAATATGTTTACATTTATATGCAAATACTTGCTGCAGGTACACATGTGCAATACAAATATTTGCAAGGAGTAACTGTGAACTGTGAACCCTGACACAGGTCTCCTCGCGGGAGTCCCGGCGCTTTCTCATCTGTCTCTGCGTTTTCCTTTCCTTTGAGATGGTTGCCGTCCTTTCCGTGCAGCACTTTTGCTAGCAATAAATACGCTTGATGACGTCAGAAGCCCCAGAGGAGTGGGGCTGTTTCTAAGACTCCAACTACCACCCATGGTAAAATCCCGCATCCCTGACTGCAAGGCATGACCATCTTCGGCCCTAGCCAAGTCCTGCAGCAGCCTCCTGTTGACCTCTGCAGTCCATAATCCTTCCCTTGCAGAAGTCATGTCCTCTTCCTGATGGACACTCCCGGCTGGAGCCTGAGGTTGAGGACACATGCTTGCCACTATCTACCCAGTGACTTAACTGTGCGTGACACACAGAAGGCCCTGGCTGGACACTTGTGCTGAATGAGAAAGAGAATGGAACCACTGAGTGGCCGCCCAGCACACAAGCAGGCCCTGCCTCAGCTGACAGAAGCTCTGCCCGCTGGACCTGAGTGGGCTCCGTGTCTGCTCAGCTCAGCTCCCTGCACCTGGCCCCCGCCTGCGCCATCTGGGCACCTGCTGGGCAGCCTCTGCGCGCTCTTTCCTCTCTACCATCTTGGGTCTGAGTGCTCCTTCTTTGAGCAACTGGCCCACCTTCCATGTCCCTATCTCGATCCCCTTGCAAGGCTGGGTTCAGAGGTTACCTCCCCGATGGCCCAGGGGTTCATGACTGCTCAACATCCAGCAATCTCACTTCTCCCTAGCATAGGGCCGGCTCCTCTTGGAGCCGCCATTGAGGCATTGATTAATTTAAAACTTTAAACGGACAAATACCTGCAGTACGTGTCATACCAGTGTAAACTCCTTGCTGTCAAGATCGAAGCCTGGGGCAGCTCTGCTTCCCTGTGCCCACTATCAGCCTTGGAGAAAGGGAGACATGGAACATGTCTGTCTATGACACCAAAGGACCAGATGGGAGTCCCTTGAAGTCTGGCCAAATCAGTATTTGGAGACATGTCTTCTCTCACATCACAAATGACACTATCCCAGCTTGAGTAAACTATGTATGCCATCCCATAATATCCATTAATTCATTTTCTGTCCCCCAAACCCTCAAAAATATATCAGAGCCAACAGCCATTCCTGGGTATCCCTGGGGGAGGGGTGCCGGAACCCACCCTGGAAAGCACGATCCCTGGGGCTGGGTCCTCACTTACAGTGGCCTAGTATTTACAGACAACCTACACGTACCCTCCAGTACGAGTTCTAGACTACACATGGCATCTAATATATTGCAAAAGCTACGTTAAATGCTACCATACTACATTATTTCATGAATATAAACAAGGAAAATGGTGTTCAGTAGACCCATTTTTTTTCAACTATTTTTGATCTGTGGTTGACCAACTGACTCCATAGACGCAGAACCCAGGATCTGGAGAACCCAATAGGGTTGCTGTGCTAGTCAAGTCATGATGTAGAAGGAAATTTAAACTATGTTTATATAATTAGAACATTTTAAAAATGGAAAATGATTTATGTGAGGATCCATACTCCTCCTGCAATAAACAGATATAATATCAAATTATTGGTTTCTTTGACAAAATATATAGTTGTGTAAGTAATTTATTTTTATTTTTATTTATTTAATTGTAGTAGGACACAGTACCTTTATTTATTAGTTTTTATGTGGTACTGAGGATCAAACCTAGCATCTTGCACGACTATGTGAGCATGCTACTGCTGAGCCCCAACCCTAGCCCCTATATAACTAATTGTATCCATTAAATATGAGCTAAGTATTATCCAACTAACGATCAAGAGTTCCCAACACTCTAATTATAGTTGCTCTCATTTTAATAAGCTGACCTTAATAAAAACAGCTTTTGGTAGTTCAGAACAATTTCCCTGAGAATCTCTATGCGGGAACAAGATCCCAAGAAAACCTGCCACAGGACACCTCTGCATGAGCTGTGGGTGTCCCCTGTGCTCACCTGTGTCTACCAGATCTCCTGGTGGCACCCAGCACACAGTAGGCACTTGACAAACAAGGTTAGAATAATGCTTCATTATTTGTCTATGTAGCCTTCAATAAAAATTACTATTTTAAAAAATATAATTAATCTAATACTCCTGCAATTTCCACAAAACACATTTTATATTCTAAGAAATAGACTGAAGTCGCAATGTAGGTGCTCACAAGTTTTGTTAGAAATCATTCTCTAAATATCATTTAAGTTGCAACTATTCTATATTACTTTCTTTTCTTATTTATTTATTTATCTATCTATTTATTTACTTACTTACTTATTTATTTTGCAACACCAAGGATTGAACCCAGGGCTTTGCATATGCTAGAAAAGCATTCTGTTACTGAGATATACCCCCAGACCTTTTTTTTTTTAAAATTTTGAAACAGGGTTTTGCTAAGTTGCCAAAGCTGGCCTTAACCTTGGGATCCTCCTGCCTCAGCCTCCTGAGTAGCTGGGATTAACAGGCATGGGCCACCACCCCCAGTCAAAACTATACATGATTTTCTCACTGAAATGTGATGATGAAGTTTATAAATGTGTTCATCAGCTATACAGCCATCACTGTTTAATTGATTATTAATATTGGCACATTCTTGAATTATTTCCTCAATGATACAGAACTCCCAACACTGAGGGAATTTCAACAGGAAGAGTGGATCTCCTGAAGGCTTCCCTAGGCTCGCACTACCTGTGGGGATGATGTGAAGGTGAGGAATCCAGTGGCAGAGGACAGAGTTCACATTCTAGAATGGTTTTCCTGTGTGGGGGGATGTTTGGCAGCATCCTCAGAGGCCTCAGAGTCACGAGTGTCCTCAGGAGGCTGCATGTCAGTGGCTTGTCCTAGCCACACTCTGTCCTGGGTGGCTGAGATTTCTGGGTCTCCACAGGGCGTCACCCCTTTGCAGTGGGATGCTCAAGTTCTTAGGGCTCTGGAGACCCTTTAGGAAACAGCAGGAGGTTCTCCAGAGGCGAAGGCTGAGGAGGGAGCTTGTCCAGGGCTTCTGGGGAGAGCTTGTTCATTCACTGCTATTTGCTCATTATGATTAGGATAAAAAGCAAACCAGAAGGCTTCTGGTATTTATTTTTAGATCCTCTCTGTTGTATGTAGGAGGAATCCAGGAAACGAGTCCTATTTGAAGGCTGAGTTCCACAACATTAAACTTTTGTTTTAAGATGGAGTAGGTGGCAGTTTTATGTTCTTCCATTTTTGTTTATTTTTTTCCCAAGAATCTTTGCCAATTTTATTCCTCTTTATAGTGAAGGCTGTGGACAGGAGTGATTCACTGGCATTTCATATTTTATTTTTCTAAGCATATTTTCTTCTTGCATATATATTGTAAGACCAAAAACATGCAGTATTACTTTCAGCCCATAAATTAATCAATGAAACCTTTGTATGTTAGAAAGAACTTAACATATCTTTAGAAATAGTTTTTCTCAACTATGTAAATCATGCATAAATATCTACATCTGCTAAAGGGATCTTAAATACGGGTTTATATTTTGTTGCTTCTTGTGGAACCCAACGTTGATGGGAATTTTGACAGACAAATAGGAAAAGACTTTTTTGGGTTGGTGTGTGGAATTGTTCATTCTTACAATCTTGTCAAGAAATGGGTGGTTAAAGACCTCTACACACTGATTATAAGCACTGTCACTTGGCTCTTGAGGATGTGGTAAAGTATACTGACCACCTATCAATGACAGTGATCCCCTACTGAATGATGGGGTGGCAGACACGTCTCCCCTGTAATGGCAACTCATAAAAACGCACAGGAACACAAACACAAGGTCTTTATATTCCCGGGACTTTGGGAAGAAAGGCCTCTCCTTGGAGCAACATTTAACCCTTCACACCCTGTTCTTTGGTAGACTGCTTTACGCCCA
The DNA here is from genome assembly GCF_047511675.1 of Marmota flaviventris. Lineage (NCBI taxonomy): Eukaryota > Metazoa > Chordata > Mammalia > Rodentia > Sciuridae > Marmota > Marmota flaviventris. Next base: position 175,860,157 of record NC_092500.1, read on the forward strand.
GTAGATGGGGAATATTTCCTGTCACGATCTAGGCCACTGCTCCCCTAGATCAGAGTTAGAGTGCAGGTGACAGGAAGCAGCCATGATTCCAACAGGAAGAAGAAATGTCCCCTGACCTAAGCAGTTCATCTGTGAAGTGCAGGTCTGACTGTGGTGGCGTCTCCCTGTAGGAGAGCAGCAGAGGGACAGCTGTGTTTATCTCGCTCCTGCACGCAGGCCAGCAGTGATTTCACTGAAGGAGATAACCGGTTGTGTCCTCTTGCTGAGGACCCCAGTCTCGCTGTGTGGGGGCTTCTGAGGCCACAGTTGTGTGAAAGGCAGGCAGGTGAAACCTTGACGTGCTTTAGCCTCCTGCTGTAATAGAGAGCTTCCATTTTCTCTGTATATTTATTAATAAAAAGCATCATGTATCTGTATGGCTTATTCTAAACTCACTATTGGAAAATTCTACCAGGAGAAACTGTCAATTCATTAAGGAATATTTCTCTGAATTGAAACAGCTGTGGTACTGAATTTCACTGTGTCTTAAAAACCACATCTTTTTTTATTTCTCTGCAAAACTTGGTATTTTAAACCACATTCTGAAAATAATCTGGGTCTTGGAAAGAGACTGAAAGATTTCAAGGAAGGAAAGAAATGAATGAATCTGAATCTTCCTTTTGTTTGTATTCCTCAACGAACCTCTAGAAGTACTTTCAACTTCAAAACACAGGTCTGGTTACCAGAGCTCCCTCGATACTTTGAAGTAAATCACAGCAACCGTGTTTGATAAGATATCTTAATTCATCCTAAAGCATAAAAGTCACATTTATTTCCTCTCTTCCAAGAGTCAATATTTACGCGTTGCTCCTGTGGGTCTAAGTTATTGTCAGCACTCCCCAGGTTTAGTACGTCTGCCTCTTTTGAAGCAGTATTCAAAACTGGTCACACATCAGTAAATTCATGTAATTCAACACAACATGTAATTTCCAAAAAAATAGCCTTGATAATTAATACTACAATGGACTGATGTTCAGGGGGGGTTTGAAAGAAGGAACTTCTTGGATTAGGTCAATATTCTCAATTAATATTCGTTCCTACATTTCTTATTTAAGCAGATTAATTTGAAATTCAATGAAGCACAGATGGCCCCAGTGCTCTTAGTCAGCCTTATTCTTCACAACTACCTGTCATGAGAAGAGGCTGATGAGGCCATGATTCTTGAAGCCACCATGTCATCTCTCCCTCACTCCACCTTCTTCAAGGCAGCCCCTTTCTCTGGAAGGTCGTGCCACCGGCTGAGGGGATCTGATCTATCTCCTAGGCATGGTGGACATCCATGAGGCAGATGGTACAGACAAGCAAATCCTGGGAAGAAGCAGCCCCCACCCAGGCTCTTGCCCTCACCCCACCCAGTCCTACCCCTGAAGTTGCAGCAGAGGTAGCAGTTGATTTCCTGTGACTTGGGATAAAAGGTCTTAAAGTTTCAGAGACTTCATGTCATGTCTCTGGACTAATTTACAAAGCTCTCCTCTCCATTTTTTTAATCCATCTATTATTATGTAGCTGATATTCAAGGAGCTTTGTCATTCTGTTTCAATTTCTTCAGAGTAAATACATTGTTACATATGAGTTATGAAAACTTCCAGTTGACTGATTCTCATTAACTCACTGGAACAGGATAAAGATTCTATTAAATTACCTATGCAAGACAAAATTATATTATCTGCATATTTTCCTCAAGTCCCAATTAGAAAGGAAGAATCATCTATGTGAATTCTACCAAGTGTTAAAACAGCTTTAAATCACATCAAACATATGCCAGGAGTTTCCATGAAGAGAAGCTGTAACATATCTCCTGTTTAGTTCCCCTGTGTCTCTCGAAGGTGTCATCAAATTACTAATGGCTATGAAATAAATTACCAAAGGAGAAAACAGAAATGGCAAATTGTTCATTCACAAAAGAAAAATAAATTCAGCAAAATTTTAATTTGATTATGAGAAAAACAATTTGAATTTTGTAAGCTACATTGTAAATCTGAAAAAATAACTTCCAATTAATCAAATGAAGGTGATTTGATATTATCAGTTATTTGAAGTTTATATTAACATATTCAAAATTGTACAAAGTGATAAGGCTCAAACACTTAGTTCATGTTTTTGTGTATGTAAAGGCTATTGTAGTCATGAGTAGATTAGCTAATTATAACTTTTTTCACATAACATTGGTGCTGGGTGAGTTAACCTCCATTCTAAGCACTTTATACATACTAATTAACTTGATGTTCCCAACAACATTATAAGAGAAATACTATTCTTATCCCCACTTAGAGAAGAGGAATTATAAAGAGGGGAGGTAACTGGTTTAGGTTTACAGAGTTAGTAAAACATTGAGACTTGAAGTCCATAGCAATTTGTTTTATTCCCAATTAACTAGAAAGGAGAAATACACACCAGACTTGAAAAGTCGGCTACAAGAAATAAGAAAAAAAAAAATTGCATGAAAAACTTCCACATTGGCGGCATGTTGAAGTGACAAGTATTTTTGATACATTAGGTTAAATGTTACGAAGTTCAATTTTTTCTTTTACAATTTTTAAATTATGTGATTAATTAATTAAAATTATATATGTGAATTGCATATTTTTTTCCATTCAGAGCATAGATTTACATTTTAGTCTGGCTCTAGAGACTGGACCCTTAATGCCTCCTATTCAAGAAAGAAATGAAGTTTGAGATTCACATTTATGACTAGTGGCATTGTCCTAAAAGTCTCTCATTAATTTTTAAATAAAGTGTTCTTGGGTTTCAGGTAATGTTTGGAGATAAGAATGGTGATTCTTATTGCTCAAAACAGGGATCTGATAGGATATTGCAGGCAACTGATTCACCCCATAACAATGCTGTGGAAACTCTCTATAGGGATGCAATAGTATTGTCAATAAGCATAACATTTTAATTAATTTTCTTATCGTATTTCAAAGGTATTTTTCCTAATTTATAAATCTGTATTTTTATTTCCAAAGAATAAAGTCTTTGAATTCAGATCATAATGAGATGCATTTGTCACCAAAGTTCCCTTTAGTTGACCCTGAATTCACAGCCTAACTACTTGATTGGTAATGCAGTTCAGGTGTTCACTGTCAGTTAGATCTGGCAGCCAGTGGTCATGAGCCCATAGCCATCTGTTCTGGACTGGAAAGCAAACGTACTGAAAGACGCCTCAACAAGAGGGGCGGCAGAGCACCCTCCGTGACACAGGCAAGTTCTGCTGCTCCCTCATATTCCACCCCGACCCAAAGTAACCCAGCTCTGTCATTTGGAACACAGGTGAAGTGTACTGGCCTCACCCTTATTTAGACTCTGGTAAGAGAGCTTTTAATCATGAGGGTACTGTCACTTTATGTCTGACTCCTCGCCTGGAGGACATGAAAGACCGTCCTGAGATTCTAAACTTAGGCCTCAGTGTTTTCTCCCATCAGACCTGAGAGGTCACATCTGGGAGAGGAGGTCTTAAAATCCAGGGGCTTTAATGGGTAAAAGGATGTGCTCAGAGAGTGCTGGACTGCTGGCTGTTCTCCTGGGAAGGCACCACATCTGTATGACAGGACCCAGGAGCTACGCTCTGACCCCTCCTCCAGCACAAGGAGGAGTGGATGTGCTTTGTGACCGAGGCAGTTCCTCTGGGCTGAAGGAAGGAGCCCTAGGGAAGTCACAGGAGCTTCCCGTCCCAGGCCACTGGTTTCCTCTTCCCTTGGAGCACTCAGAACATGGCACAGGTCCGATAAGGTGTTCTGCGAAGGCTTGCCTCAGGGACAGGGGATGGAAAGATGTATCTAGGTACCTTCCTTTCCATAGTACAGATAAACGGCTCCATTTGCACAACCGTGGTCAGATTGTGGGGTGCTTGTGCCCCACAGAGCAGCCCAAGATCACTGCAGCCCGGGTGGTGCCAGCGGTCAGTGATCTCCGCACCCCCAGGACTCCAGGCCGACTGACTCCAGCAGGTGGCTCTTCGGTGGTGCTGTCCCATGGCGGGTAAATGCCAGGGCCCACCAGCAGGAGTGTCCAGCCCGCGCTGCTGCTACGTACAAATTCAGCCAGAGGCACCGTCCAGCAGTGAGAATAAGGGAGTGCCGGGTGGGCTCGCATTTCACTGCTCGGGAAAGGCTTCCTGGTGAATTCCTGCAAACTGTGGGATTCATTAAACTTAAAAGGGCATTAGAAAGAGAACTTGTGAAGACCTTTTAAAATATGCACTTTTTCTTGATATTAATGTTAGTAATGAAATAGTTTACTACTGATATTGTTTCTATTTCCTTTATTTCAAAAATAGAACTAACAAACTTAAATACAGGTATGATTTGATTATTAAATAATAAATCTATGGAAGATATTTTCCTATTTAACAGAAGATATCTACATGTGCATTTACACTTGTATGTATACATATGTATAGACACATGTATAGGCATGTAATGCATGTGCATACACAAGTTCATATTGTCCATGGATAACCAATGTCACATTCAACTATTGCCACCAAATTGTTGAGTAACCAACCACTCAGAAACTTGGCGGGACGTTTATTCATCTCAGACACCTGTGGTTTGTCTGGCCTTTGGTTGGTTCCAGCTGGGCTAAGCTCAGCGTGGTCCAAGGGGTAGCTCTCAGCTCCCTCTGCACTGGGTCTTTTATTTTTGTGAGATGAGCAAGCCACCTGGCGATGTGGGAGGCTCAAGAGACCAAAGCCTCTGAAAACACAGGTTGGAATTGGCACGCTGTCACTCACACCCTGGATCTTAGCCAAGGCCAGTCACACAGCTTGCCCAGACGCATGTGGCTAGAGATTCTGGGAGCACAGTTGGCTGGTTGTGGAAGAAACTGTGAGAGGCAGGGTACAGGGAGTGATGGAATGTGGGAAGGACGATGTCACCCCCACTGTCACACACCCAAGTTTCTTAAATACTCTTCTGTATTCATATTAAGTTACTAGGAAACAAGGGTCTTCTGTTATAAGTCTATTTAGGCAAGATAATATTTGAAGCTGTTTCTGTTATGAGTCTCACTATAAATCAAAACATTACATAGAATTGAAAAATAAACAGCCCAGGAACTTCCCAGCACTCCACTTGCCCATGCTGTGCCTGTGATGGGCGTGGCAGTCTCTTGGCAGCCATTTTCATGTTTTTTAATGATATTTTCACTTCTTGCCCATTTTCCTGAAATCCATAGACAAAGCATTCAAGGTAATTACATATGACTAGATTATGGTGGGTTTTCCAAATGGAATTCATTGGTTAATGAGTGGCTCTAACAAAATGTATTCTACATCAACCATGAAGGGGAGGTGACAAATGTAAAAAGACATCTTTTCTTTCTTTGTCTTGAGAGTGATTTTAATCACTACTTTAGGATGAGAAGAGAAAATTAATTTCCTTTTTTAAAAGTTCACTGTATTTATTTTCACATTTTCCCTCTCTGTTAATACGGAAGTAGCGTGTGGCTCAGCAGGCGCTCTAGATGAGGGTAGTAATTCAGTTTAAACACAATTATTGCCATCTGAGAGTGGGGAGGAGGGTCTCTACTGATGGCCACCTTGGTGAGGGACTTCTGATGTCAGAGGACTCTATCTGAGGCTGGGGGATCACTGACAGACCAAGTCACACAGTCGCAGAGTGGAGGGACAGGGCTTCCCATCTGGGGGGGCTCTGACCACTGCCCCAGGGTCCAGCCCTGGGAAGCCGGTGTGTTTGCCACTTCTCCAGGAGTAGGTGTTGCTCTGTGTGTGAGTGCCCATCTCATATAAAATTCAGACACCACTTTCTAGAAACTTCTACAAAGCCAGGTAACCAAATGTCTTTGTTGTGCTCCTTTCAAAACTAGACAGTAGGGATCCACAGTTTCTATCCTCTCCCTCTCTAGTTCCTCAGGAGGGCATGGGAAATCCTTTTGTTGATTATTAAGTATGAAAAAGAAAAGTGCTTGGCAGTTAGACATCTGTTGAAGGCTCAGACTTACATCCTGGGGGTGCTCAGCTCCCTCACGTCAGTAACCTGTGGCCAAACTCAAGTTTCCTGTCATGGTGTGCCATGATCCAGAGCGAGCCTGGGTTCTTGGTTTCCCATGTCGCAGGACTCCTTTCCTCTGGAAGATGTCCTCTTTGAATTCTCCCTCATTGCATGGAATGGGACAGAGTGTGAAGCTTGATCAAGTCATAACAGGATTCCTTATTAGGTCAGGGTTTGTTTGACTTTAAAATAACGTGTGCTGTGGAAGATGCATGGGAGGTATCCAGAGCAGCCCTCCCTCTGCTTCGGTTCAGTGTCTTTATGCCCATCTCAAACCTTAGGCAAGTGGGTGAGAAAGGTTGAAAGGTGTGATCAGGTGAGTGTGGCAGAGAGATGGCCCAGAGGACCAGAATAGAACAGCCAGACTTCCAAACATTGGCCTCCCAGCTCCACAGGAAGGACTTGATCATCCAGAGGATGAGACACCACAGATCTGCAGATCCCAGCATGAATATAACCATAAACTGGAACACACCTGTGATATACAAAGGACATGAAGCTGTTATGCAAGTGAATAAACAGTCCACTGGATATATACACGGAATGCAGCACACACGTTCTTGGAATATGATTTTAGGGCTAGAGTGATCTCAAATATTCCCACAGAAATAACAGACATCTAGACAAACAGGCCCCAGGGCAGAGCCAGTGATGCCTGCAGTTGCATGCTATGTGGTGATATCAGTGTGACGGACAACTACTTTAATCAGTCTCCAAATTTTAGTTACTCTACTACAAGTTTGTTTTCAACTTAATCCTACCTTCCTTAGATGCAAAAGTATTTCATGTGTGCTTACCAGGAAGCAGAAAATAATTTCATGTCAGTATCTCTTTTTATTATTGACAGTGCTATTTTTAACTGGTTTATGTTTTAGACAAGTACATGTAGGGAAAGATTGCTTACACTGGGTGTTTGGTAATGAACTGTTCTCTGTATTTGTCGAAAGGTATCAGGTGTTATATATCACTGAGTTATATTTCTTAAAAACATATTGTATCTTGTAAACACAATAATTCTGAGACACTTTCTAAACGTTTGCATATATTTCATGAAGCAATCATATCAATATGGTGTATAGCACATATATTTTTGTGTTTCTGATTTTTATTCTTTATTAGTTCATTTTAGTTTTACATAACGATAGGATTCATCTTGACATAATTATAAATGCATGGAATACAGTTTGTTCTAATTCAGTCCCCAGGACTTCCCCCTCCTCTCCCCTCCTCCTCCTCTCCTCTCCCCTTCCCTCTGCTCTACTGATATTTCTGCTTTTACTTACTGGTGGTTTTTAACTTAGTGCTGTGTGGATGTGCACAGTGGGAGGCTCACTGTGGCATAGTCTCACGTGTACATAGGAGAGTGAGCTCAGCCTCATCCTGCTATTCTTCCCCTCTCCCTTCTCTCCTGCCCCCCCCAAGCCCCTTCCTTTACTGATGTTTCTTCTATTTTAATGGAATCCCTGCACCTGCTTTTTTTTCCCTCTCATTTTTTTTTCTTTTTTTTACTTTCGTCTCTTTTTATTTTCCTTCCTTATTTTGGACTAGCTTCCACATATCAGAGAAAGCATTCCACCTTTGACTTTAGGGACTAGCTTATATCACTTAGCATGATAGTCTCCAGCTCCATCTGTTAACTGGCAAATGCCAAAGAGCTGCTCTTCTTTGTGGCTGAGTAGAACTCCATTGTGTACACCTAGCACATTTCCTTCATCCATTCATCTACTGATGGGCTCCTGGGTTGGCTCCATAGCTTGGCTCTTGTGAACTGTGCTGCTAAAATATTGATGTGGCTACATCACTGTAGAATGCTGATTTTAGATCTTTTAGATAAAAACCAAGGAGTGGTATAAGTTGGTTCCATTCCTAGTTGTTTGAGGACTTTCCATATTGCTTTGCGGTCCTGCCAATAATATATGAGTATACACTTTTCCCCATGTCCTCACCAACACATTATTGTTTGTGTTCTTGATAACTGCCCTTCTGACTGTGGTGAGATGAGTAACAATATTTTATAATTTTATCTTTCTTAATCTACTTTCTTTCTCTGCCTTCTCCCTCATTCCCATCTTGTTTTTTCTGGTGATGATATAAAGTAAGTAAGGAGTTGCTTCTTAGGCTAAAAAAAATCCTATTTATACTAAAAACAGTACACGATTAGCAATTTATCCAGTTATTTCAGAGAAAGATGAGTAATATGTTTTCTTAAAATACTGGCATTGAAATCAATGGATTTTGTAATATATTTTTAATCTCAGTATGAGGGATTTTTTCCATTTAATTGGTTCTGTTGGGTTCATTTCCTGACTTCAATGATTCTAATCATTGGGCCCATATTTCCAGACCTTAGAAGATATGTGTTTTAAATCATCTGCTCAAATGCCCTGAATTTAGTGCAATTTCAATATTTACTTCCTTAGGCCTCACAGGGCATCTGCTTGTAAACGAAGCCCTTTCACATCATTCTAGGAGGAAGTCTAAGACCTGAACTAATAGCCAGGTAACCTCAAGATGCAGCCCCACACTGAGGCTGTCCTGGATGTGGGGTGTGACTTTCCAATTCATGAGGTCATGTTGCTGGGTCTGTCACACAGGAAGCAGCCACGCTGACACAGGGGTTCCTTAGGAAGGATGCATACCACCCGAGTGTCCATCTCATTATGGGCTGAGTATGGTCCAGCCACTTTCTTAAACCCTTAGCACAGGGCTGCCATGTAACCCTCACAACAAACCCACCACACAGATGTGCTTATGGGAGCACAGATGTCCCATGAGATGGAGGAGGTCACATGCAGAGCATTAAGGAGAGGAGCACTGAAAATCCCGCTAAAAGTGCCCTTCCATGAGAGGAGATCATGCTAGCAATTCAGAGGTTTACACATGTGAACAGGCAGCAGTGGGAAAAGTCAGGAAAGGGCTAGACCTAACTTCATTGATGTTTTCATTTGAATGGCATTGGGTGGAGTTCAGTGGACGTAGATCTTTCAGTAACTAAGACCTATAAAGGAACCTATCAACCAGACAGCCTCTATTTGATGAACAAACAGCTGAGAGTCGGTGTATGTCACTTGCTCCTGATGAAGTTGTGCTCTAATGAACGTCAGGATGCAGCTCTGCTCCCCCCGGGGCCTGTGAACACATCGTAGAAAAGAGGAGGGGCCTCCTGACGCAGATATGGAATGTCTTCCTTGACCAAGCTAAAGCCTGGTTCCTGTCCCCAAGTCCACCTCCATGAAGCCATTGCTGTGACCTGTGGGAATGAGCTCTGCCAATGATTTTCTTTGGAAATCTGAGTAAACTACAGACCATAACACTAGCTTTAAGAGCTGGAAACTCGTCATTGTCAAAAGATGGAGTGACCCTCCTGTGCATGGACACCTAGTTAATACTGGGGAAGAGCCCACCTCACAAGCCCAGAGCACCATACCCACCCGACCTTTCAAACACCACTGAGAGGAAACTCCTCTGAAACGACTTTACTATAAACAAGGTCTCAAGATCCCTTTCTGTTGAGTCAGAGCTGGCACTGGAGCAAACAAAATGGCATCTGGGGACTTTAGGGCCAGATCTAATGGCATAAGGACTCTGAAAATAGAATCCACTGCATAAGCCAGGACCAAGATCAGTCGATTACATCTTTCTCCAGTGGCTAAGGTCATACAACTTGAAAAGACATGGATTCCACCTCAACTCTGCATCTGTAAGGATTCAGTTTTCCAGAAATAAATGTAGTTCAATGGCCTCTACCTATGGAATCATAAAATTTTCATATATCAGGAAGTAAGGATGAACATAATAGAAGTTTGCTCAAATATTAAACTTTATCTCTGGAAGAGAAACTCAAAACAAGAAAAAAAATCCTCTTATAATATTACTAGGGCATTACAGAGTTATCAGAACCAGGGAAATCCAGGTCAAGAGACTGATGGGAAAGCTACAGACATGTGAATTGAGTGAAAGAAAAGCAAATGGGAATCCTTTATAAACTGTTTGGAAATAATGGACTCTCAGTTGCTTGGAAGTTCACTATCTATCCCTCTCAAACAGAATCTAATTGTTATTGTTTCATTTTGTTTTTGTTTCTTTCAGAGTCCAGGATGAGATAGTAAGTGGTTAAAATCAATCCCTCCAGCTAACTTACTCACAGGCTGCTCCTCACCACCATACACACACACACACACACAACCAGTGTATGTATTGCAGCTGTTTCTCCTTAGACTTGGGCGGAAGGTCAATGGTGAGATGAGAAGCACAGGACCCTGGCTAAGGCACTGTCCAGGAAAAGGAGATGTGAGGGCATTGGCCAAAAACACTATTGCTGCAGAGTGAACACCGCATACTTCAGCAGAGATCTGGAATGGGAGTACCTCCAGATACCCTTAAAACTCTGTGGACAGCTGAGAGTCCCTGGTTATCACGATGCTCAGACTAGCTGTGAACTTACATGGACTTTGCAAGCCTTTGTCTATGACATGTCGGCACCAAGGGGGCAAAATACAGAGCTTTGCTTCAATTGCAGACGCAATAAAAATGGAAAAGATGATAGAGATACAGAGAATGTTGAGCAGTGGTGTCTTGCAGTCGTGCCTGAGCATGGCCTAGCTGATCCAAACAGGCCGAACACAGGAGTCTTTTTTTTTTTTTTCATTCTAGAAAAGAGTAGCTCCATTCATCTCCCATTTGACTCATAGATTTTTATCTTCTGTCTTTTTTGTTGTTGTTTCACAGGCTTTTTTCATTGTTTCTTTTCTTGAATCTTTTAATCTTTGAAATCTTTGTTTTTCAATTGTGCAGTTGTATGGAGTACCATGTGATGCTTCCTGTATCACATGTATGCATGCCGTAGTGTTCACATCGGAGCCAGCATGTCTTGCCGTCATCTATCACTTCTGTGAGGTGAAAGTGTTCCAATTCCTTTCTTCCAGCTCTTTGAAATCTACCCTGTGACATTGTCTACAGTCGCCCCACTGAGTGAATATGGTGGGTGAGGGTTGCAGGAGGGTCTTGGTGCATATTGGACAGGCTCATGACATCGCTGCAGACAGGGTTGGCTTCAGAACTCCAAATGCTACAGAGCACCTGCACTTGCCAGGACTGCAAGAGTGAGAAGTGAGGGTCATTAGTGGGAAAGCTTTCTCTCTGTCCTAGGAGCGCTGTCCCTCAGAATTGCACTGAGGACTCACCCTGGCCCCTGAGGTCAACCAAGAGGTGTGCTCTGTGCCTCAGGTACACATGGAGGGGGAGGCGGGGCCTTGGGGAGAGTGGGGCCCTGTCCCTCCCCCTGGCTGTAGTCCCTCCCCGGTCACCTTCCCCAGCTTGGGTACAGCCTTCAGCCCAGCGGGTCAGAGGTGGCAGCAGCAGGAACCTGCTGCCTCAGCACTGAGCTGGGCAATCTGAGGCTTTGATGACCTGGGGGCTGGGCCAGAGGCCCCTGTGCTTCCTTCCTGGTCCCCAGGTGCCCATGGCCTGGTCACCAGAGAGTGAGTCTGAACATCCCTCTCACGGAATGCTGGTCTCAGTGCACACTTCTGGTGAATCAGACCTAAGGCCAAGATCGATGATTTCTAACTTCCCTTTTTTAAAATTAAATAAAAGACCTACACACAATCTGAAATATGTACTTTATATGAATAAAAAAACACTCTCTTCAATTTCTAACCATTCAAAATAACTGCTGTCATCATTTCATTTTTCTTTCTATTGTTTTCTTGTGCTGATTAAAGGAGCCACTTCCGTGTGGTGTGTGAGTGTGGAAAGTGTCACTCCATGCCTGTTGGGTGTTTGTGTGTTTGCTTGTGTGGAGGCACACAGTGCTCAAAAGAACCCCCTCACACCTCTGTTGGCACCGTCCCTCTCTTTATTATCACACGGTTTCACCTGGAGTTCAGGTGTGGAACCCAGGGCCTCCTGTACCTGCTAGACAAGCGCCTTGCCTTTGAGCTACATCCCCAGCGCTCACTTTCATTTTCTACCCATGAAAGATCTTCCTATAAAGAGGACTGCCGGGGCCCAGTGTGAAGCCACTTGACACACAATGCCAAATTCTTTAGAGACATGTTCACTGACTTATTCTTCTGAAGGCAGTGGAAACAAAGTCTCAAGGGTTCTTGTATCCAAGTGAGTGCTCAGAGATGACTCTTTTAAATCTTAAATAGTTTGGTAACCCTGAACTGCCCCCCATTGCTCTAGTACATACTTCTTTGTTTACAAATCCAGTGGGGAACCTCCCGGAGACTCCATCGTCAGGGAGGGCTGGGCAGTTACCCTGGTGTTAGCAGTTGGTGCCCCCTTCCATGCACCTTCTTGTTTGTGAGTCCATCGTACAGTAGCCTTACTAAGTTGTATCTTTCATATTGATTTTTTTTCTTTTTCCTTATTGATTTGTCAGTCCCTTCTTACAGTGACCTTATCAAACGGTGTCTTTCATGTCCTGAGTTGGTCAAGATCCGAGAGCCTGCGAGGGGGAAGCAGGCAGTCCCAGGGATGACTTGTAGTGTTGACCTATGAAGGGCTGCAAAGTCACGGGCAGGTGTGAGGCCTCTGACCAAGGGTGGGAAGCCTCCTCGGATGGGTAACTTTGGCAAACGTTGGCCCCATGGTGGACTGCAGCAGCGAGGTGTTCTGCACCAGAGCACCCTGTGAGGCTAGCGGGAGAACACCCAAAAGAAGCCTTGACTCTGGGAACCGGCCAGCTCTACTGAAAGCCTGGGAGGAAGAGGGGCAGAGCTTTGAATCACACCTGTCCTCTGACCCCTGACTTACAAGCCTGCTCGGAAAACCCACTGGAACTTGTAGCACAGGGACTTTATGTGGCTGTGCCAAAGCAGGGGCAGATCTGGAGGTAAGCCAGGAGTGGCCGACCAAGGCACCTTGCACCTGTTTGTGGCCTGAGATTCTGCTTTACCTTCTGTTTTGACTTATGACCATGGTGGTTATGAATAACATTATGGAGCTAAAATGACCTGTTTTTCCCTCACTTCTAGTTTTGATGTTCTGCTCCTCAGGTCTTTATCCACATATCGCATTAATTTGATACATATATGTCTGTTACTTTATATTTTAATATTTCTAGAAATTATTTTGGGATATGCTAGAAGATAGAATATTTTTCTCCCCGAAGTTTAGCTAGGTTTTACAATCGGTTTTCATTAAAAAATACCATTACCATATATATGAGCAATTATCTTTTTGAGAACTTTCCTGTAACTTGTATGTCAATACCAAGCTGTTTTCAATTTTGGACATTCTAACAGATGTTTTATTTACTGTGAACTCCCCTTTTCCATTACATAATTTCTCCCTCAACAATTGGAATGCTTGGGGTTATTAAGAATGCTCTGTGATTTCTATTAGGATTACTCTGCATTTATAGATTTGTTTGGGAAAACTGCATTCTATGAATGCTCTATATATCTCTATTTGTTCAGACCTTTTTTTCCCTCCAGTGTAGTTTTATAAATATTTAAGATATGTCAGTTTCAATCACTGAGAACATAGCTTTATAATTTTTTTTTTACTTGATAATTTGTACTTTTGTTATCTGAGTAATTTTACATTTCTCTAACTGATTAGTCATGGAGTATCTTAATGGTATGTGTTCCATGCCTTTATTTTGTATTTACACCACTTTCAGATGTTTCTTCATTGCTAACCAGGTACAGGGAAAGCTTTCCTGTCACTACCAAATAATGTTCACTATGTCAACAGCTTCTCATTTATCAGATCTTAATCTCTCCTCTGTCTCATCCTCCAGACTCCTTACTTTGAAATTGTGCTTATTTTGGCATAAACACCAATTATGTTTACAACATAGTGTCCTGACATTGATTTTTAGCTTTTGAAGTGGCAGCTTCATTCCCAGGTCCTAGACACAGCCTCATCAATAGATATATTCTCTGGTTTCAACCCAGGGCACTCTCTCCTCTACAAAGGCAAGTGCCGTATAACTTTTAATTAATAACTTCACATGATGGATTAGTTTTTGATGCATCATTTGGGATCTATCCTACTCTCATGGGGTTCAGTCACCTCCCTGTCCTGAGCCTTAGTTTCCACTGTCTCCATTTCATATCTTCTCTGGACCACTCAGTAATCTCTGTGTGCACATCTGATTCCAGCCTCAGAGCTGTTTGTTCTAATAATCACCTGCAGAACTCCCTTCCTTTAAAAAATGAGAGGTAAGATGTTTAGGGTGGGTTCCCCTGCATATTATTGGTGGGAATGTAACTTAGAATGGTCACTATAGAAAAGTTATAGAGGTTACTCAAAAAACTAAAAATAAAATTACTCTATGTTCACTAGTACGTATTTACCCCAAATATATGAAATCACTATCAAATAAACATCTGCACTCCCATGCTTGTTGCTACATTGTTCACAATAGTGAAGATATAGAAGCCACCTAAGTGTTCATTGGTGGGTGATAGATAAGGAAAATCACACAGGCATCCAATGAAATGCTGTTCAGCTTTGAAAAAGTAGAAACTCTTGTCATTTATGATAACATGGCTAAGCCTAGACAACATCATGTGAAACGAGGTGAAAGCCCTCTATAGAACACTGAAGAAAGAAATCAAAGAAAACACATGAAGGTGAAAAGACCTCCCATGTTCATGGATAGGCAGAACTAATATTGTCAAATTGCCATACTACCAAAAATGCTCTATAGAGTCAATGCAATCTCATCTTAATACCAATGACATTCTTCACAAAACTAGAAAAAGAAATCTTTAAGTTTTAAAGAATAAGAGACTAAAATAGCTAAAGTAATACTGAATAAGAAGAGCAGTGCTGGAGGCATCACAATTCTAGACATTGAATAATACTGTGGACAACAGCATGGTACTGGCATCAGAATAGGCATTGGAATAGAAGACACAGAAACAAACCCACAGAGTTACAGTTATCAACAAAAGTGTCAAAATATATGTTGGAGAAAAAAGTGCCTTTTTCACAAATAGTGCTAAGAAATCTGGATATCCATACATAGAATGATATTATATGCCTATCTCTTACCCTGCACAAAAGTCACCTCAAAATGCACCAAAGACTTAGGAATTACACCAGAAATCTTGCAACTGCTAGAAGAAAACACAGGGTCAACTTCTAGAGCCCAAGAAATAAAACCAAGACTCAAAAAGCAGAATGCCATCAAATTAAAAAGTTTCTGCACAACAAAAGTAACTATTAAGAGAGAGAAGAAAGAGCCTAGAGAATGGGAGAAAATCTTTGCCATCTGCTTCTCTGATAGGGGATTAATATTCAGAATATATAAAGACCTCAAAAAAAACTTAATAGCAACATCAAAAAAAAATCCAAACATAAAACAGACAAAAGAACAAAAAAAGAGATTTTTTTTCAAAAAGAAATACAAAAGCCCAAAAATATATGAAAATATGTTCAACATCTCTAGCAATCAGGGAAATACAAATCAAAACTACACTAAGACTTCATCTCACTTCAATCAGAATGGCAATTATCAAGAAGACAAATAATAATAAAAGCTGGTGAGGTTGTGGGGGTGGGGGTAGGAGGTGCACTCATACATGAGACTGTAGACTAGTATAAGTACTCCAAAAAGCAGTATGGATATTCCTTAAAAACTAGGGATGAAACCACCATATGACCCCACTATCCCACTCTTTGGTATTTATCTAGAAGAACTGAAATCAGCATATTATAGAACTACAATCTCCTCAATATTTATAGCAGAACAGTCACAATAGATAAATAATGAAATCAATCTAGATGTTCATCAATAGATGACTGAACTAAGAAATTGTGGTATACATAAAAATGGATTTTACTTGGCCATAAAGAAGAATGAGATTATGGTATTTTCTGGTAAGAAGATAAAAATGGAGAACATCATGTTAAGTGAAATAAGCCAGACTCAGAAAATCAGGGTCAAATGTTTTCTCTCAGATGTGAAAGCTGGAGCAAAATAAGGGTAAGAAGGAGGGGGAGTCAGATAACCTAAAGATATAGGGACGAGAGTGGAGTAGAGGAGGAGATGAAGAGGGAGAAAGGGAGAATGGGGAAAGGGAGGAGATACAGAACAAATATTTAAAAATCATGCTATGTGCATATATAAATATTCCACAGGGAGTCTCACCTTTATGTATAAATAGAAAGAACCAATAAAAGTACATAAATAAATTAGTAAAAGGAAGGTCCGTGGAGCAGAGGAGGGAGAATAGAAGGGGGAGGTAGAAGGAATGGGGGGAGGGGAACATGAATTGAAATACAATTCCAGGCCTGTGCCATCTTAGGAGGGACCCAACTACTAGTATAACCATAATGCTCCAATAAAAAAATAGAAACAAGCCAGACACGGAACAACAAACTCCACAGGTTCTCACCTACACGTGGGAAGCTAAAAATGTTGAAATCATAGGAGCAGAGAATAGGGGTTTTGGGGGAGATAGTTGTCAAAAAATTTTCAAATGCAAGTTTTCTACAGCTACTGCTCTAAAAGAAGGAGGCACAGGGGCCAGAGGAACTGCTCTGTGGTTTAGTGCAGCTGAAGGGCGTGTGACACTCTTGGTCACCCGCCATCTTCCCTGCTGGAATGCCATCTGCCAGATCCATCAGCTGAAGGGCTCTCTGAGTCTCACAGTGAATGATGCAGCCCCAGGTGGCCTTCCAGAGCCACCTGAGGTGGCTGGCGCTGCTCTTCTGTGCACCCCCAAACACCAGGGGCTTTCAGAGTCTAGGATGTAGATCTCTCTGGACTTTCTGGAATGAGAACATCCTCTGTCCTCATTTCAGAAAGTCTAGAGAGATCTGCAGCAGCTCTGCTGGTGAGCTGTGTTGTGAGTACTTCCCTTGTCTTTCCGTTAGGTATATTTATTTGGTTTTATGAGACAGGAAAGGCTGCAGGGAAATAGCTTCTCATCAAGTAATGATTATTTAAAAAGTTTCACAAATTTTCCTTAGTGGCAGTGTTTTGGACCAGATAAGAGCAGATCTGTGGTTCCATTTACAGCTCATTTGTGCTTAATTTGAAGAACCTTCGCCCCAGTGCAGCTCTTATGTGGTCTGCCTGGTGGGCATTGAGGGCCAGAGGGCACACATGAGGACCAAGCTCCCAGGATGGTGGGGACCCTCCTGGTCCAGTACTGCCTTCCAGTTCAGCACAGATAATTAACTCCCTTATTTACTCATTTATTCTACAATATCTATTTGAGAAGAAAATGCATATTGCTGTGCTCCAAAGAATAGAAAATTTGAAACACTGCTTATGAAAGCCTCGACAGGGGTCAGCACAGAAGTGTTTTCCGGTGGCCTTGACTGCAGGTCTCAGCATGCAAATGGCTAAACCTCTTCCTGCGGGCGGGCATCGCCACCAAGCCCTGCCCGGAGTTTTTGCTATTATTGCTCATCCTCCTGTGCTTATTCCACCCCTTTCTTCACTGTCTTTAATGTGCTCAAGACTAAAGAATCCTGGACACATGCTCTCTCTCTCTCTCTCTCTCTCTCTCTCTCTCTCTCTCTCTCTCTCTCTCTCTCTCTTTCTCTCCCGCTGGCAGACTGCTGGGGGAGGCAGTGGAGGGAAAGGGTGGAATGTGGGATGTGGGGCTGCCCTGGCTTAGTGCTGTGGGGCGGGGCAGAAGCCCAGGGGAGTCTGAGGAATGAGAGAATGGGGGCGTCTCTAGGGCATCAGTGGGCGCCAGGAGCCAAGTGGTTTTGGGTTTGAGTGGAGAGGAAGACAGAGAGAACGGACTTGCTGGGCATTTGGATTGAATGTTAAAAAGCACTGAGAAAATGTTTTGTTCTGAGGGTGTGGTAAAGAAGATGATCAGATTTGATGTAGTGTTGACTTTCCAAAGATGATATTAGAAAAGAATTTTCTTATCTACCTGGAATAGTCAGTCATTTGTAAGGAAATAAAGATACCAAGTTGTAACAACAGTTCCAAGAATATTAGACGGTATATACAGTACAGTGTTTTTCAGAATATTGAAAACAAGAAATGTGATCAAAATTATTCAAAGGGTCTGCAAAAAATATAAAAGTAGCCTATTATTAACAACTGAAGAGAAAAGTATTAAAACTAAGTTAATTAACTATGTGGATTTGTAAAGAAAATATATTAGGGCAAAGTTCCTCCCAGACTTCTCCATTTTGTGGAGAAATATAAAGCCAACATTCAGGAAAGTACTTCAAGGAAGACAGAAGTACTTTAAGAAGAAGCTGCTTTTGAAATTTGTGCAAAATACCCCACAAACCTTTCAGTGACCTTTTCCTGCCGGGGTGCTATATGCTCCTCAGAAACTCAATCTGCAGAGCACCTGTGGACCTGGGCTGCAGCGTCCCCCAGGCTGGGGCTACGAAGTCCTTCCCGGACCACAGCAAGCCCTTGTAAGAAGCAAGCCTTTCTCAGAGAAGGTGAAAGAAGGCCCGCATCCTAATGGATTTTGTTTGCCTATAAAAGCAGCTTTCATTTTGTTAGAGCTTTGTGTCCCTTTGAAAAAATATGGTCATTAACAGTGCCACAAATTAATGAGCAACTTTTTGTCAACAAGTTTCAATCAAGCATGACACTTATTTCTCTGCACAGGTGTCCGGGGTACAAGGAGAACAGTGGGAGAAGGTGGAAAAGGGACCGGATGGTGCTAGGGTGGAGTAAGAGAGGGCCAAGAGAATGGAGAAGCTCAAATTTCTCTCCATTTCTTATGTGATCTACAAATACAATGTCAGTTATTGTTAAAATGTTAATACTGTAGAAATAATAGGAATAGCAGCACAAAACACCTCTTCATATTGTCACTTGATAAAAACGTATTTTCCAACCTTAAACAAATGGGTATGTCAGACCCTGGGAACGGGATGGAAAGTTAATGAGCAATCATTGCCTACTGTGCTTCCTTTCATTGTTGGTTACTCCCGATTACTAAATGCTCAAGGACTGTCAAGGTGAGAGAAGTTGGTTCTTGCCTTTCCTGGTTTCCCGTAGGTTTTATGTACCAGTGCCCACACAAAGTTCCCCAGCTTTTCAGATGCTTGACGCCAAGTTCTGCAAATCCTTATTTGAAAGTTGCACGTGCACTCGTATTTCTTCCTTGGCTGGCGCAAGGCAGAAAACAAGTGGAAAAGTAAAGGTCCATCTGAGATTCCTACTTAAAAGTCACCTCAAGAATTCTTGGCTATTTTAAATGTGGCAACAACAGCTGGAAAGTGTGGTACCCAGTGAAAGAATACCCCATGCTGACGGGCATCTGTGCCACTGAGCACAAGTGTTTGGCAGCACTTCCCGGAATTGTTCCTTTGATCCTGAACACACTGATTATGAACGGAGTCTTCCATGTAATTACGAACAATTAGACAGTAGTAGTCTGAAAGGCTGTTGGAAGAGGTCCTGCTCTCCAGCTCCCTACACTCAGCCGCTGTCACCTGTGGAGCGTGGCATGTGGCTGAACAGGAGCACCATCACTCACAGCAGTGACAGGATCCACAGGCGCTGATGGAGCAGGAATAGAAAACTCAGAATATTCAAAACAGCTGATGAGTTCAAATATAGAATGATTTGCTGTACTACTGCTGAATATTGAGTGGATGTGCAAGGATCAGATGGCTCTAGAATCAAAACTGGAGTGTTAATTTTTTTGAAGCAAATTACTTGCTGCCTGTGGACTATTTTAAGGATTTGGGAGCCGTTGGGACCATGCATTCCCAGGGCAGCTGAGGAGTTCACATGTCCTATTGTTGCACTGGGTTCAGTTACATAAACCTAACATCTAATGTGCTTCTTTTCTAAATACCTATAGGAAGAAGGGAAGGAGAGAAGGAAGGGTGGGTGGCAGGAGAGTGTTAGAAGCACATAGGAGGAGATTTCCAGAAAGAAAGCATCCAAGCCTCTGAATGTAGAGTTTCTTATTGCCAATTTTCAATTTCTGTAATGCCATCACTGGGTGGAGTGATCTAGTGTAAATGTCACCCTCGGGAAATGTCACCTCAGGAGAATGTTACCTTTAGAGGAATTTTTGAGAAATTCTGACTTCTGTTTTCTTAGAAAACAGGTAGTAACAGTGACTTGTAGAGAGAAACCCATGTGTGTGGGGTGTGTGTGTACTTATATCTGTATGTGTGTCTATGTGTGCGTATGTGTGTCTGTGTGTGTCTATGTGTGCATATGTGTGTGTTGGTTTGTGTCTGTGGCTGTGTGTGGCACGTCTGTGTGTTAGTGTTTATGTGTGTGATGGTGGAGTGATGAGCCTGTGTAAGACAGGCTTGCCCCTGCAGGTGATGTGAAGAAGGCTCACTAGCCTCAGATGGACTCAAACCACACTATGATCACTATCTTTTTTAAAAAATATTTATTTTTTAGTTGTAGTCTGACAAAATACCTTGATTTTATTTACTTATTTTTATGTGATGCTGAGGATCGAACCCAAGGCCTCACACATGGGAGGCAAGCACTCTGCCACTGAGCCCCAGCCCCAGCCCTGGTCACTATCTTTTTAATTAAATCTACAATTTTTGTATTTTTATGTATCAATTTTTTTAAAAATTGAACTTAAAAAAATATAACTAAAGTAATGAATTTACTCCTTCCTAGGCAAGAGAGCTTGCTGGTATTTCACTCAGTCCGGCTCTGGAGGGTGCCAGACTGAGGCGGAGGTCCCCTGTCTCAGCGTGGGCCTCCTGCAGGCTCCCTGGGTGCCGGCGGCTGCACTCCTCCTGGGCTGAGTGTAGTAGACTGTGGACCGCAGCCCGCAGGCTTGTCAGCACCGTCCAGCAGCCAGGCTTGACTTACTGCAGTTCCTCCGACATACCTTCATAAATGCGCTATTAGTCTTCTACCTGAGCATTTGCTTTGCAATATCCTATATTTCAAGTTCAATGAAACATCAAGTAAACTGAACATTACTATTAAAATTCATGCTTTAAAATTTCCAAAGCCAGAATAATCTCACTGCTTTGAACTCTCCATATTTTCCATACCAGTTTGTCAAAGAGTTGAATATTGATTACTAAATACGATGCAACTGAATACTTGCCCAGAAGACTTGGGGTGGTGTTGCTCCTGGAGTTCTCTGCAAGCACCCAGGAAGTCCCCTGCTCATCACTACCATTCCCCTCTATTGCCTTAAGCCTTAGGGGAAGGGTGACCAGCACTTTCAGAGGTCATGTTTGGGGTACATGATTTTTTTCTTAGCACAACAAATCTGGTGACTATCTAGAAATGTTGTTCTGCAGGTTGGGCTGAAAGACAAAAGCATACCAAAAGAGATGAAAAAATTGAGACTTACATTCTGTAAACAAAATATCATGGAACACCATGGCATTTTCCCCCAGGTTATGATAGTATTTGTAGAAGAAGAGGAATCACCTTAACGTGTGCTCATGAACAATGTTGTTTTCGTTACAATGCAATCAACTTTTAACTCAATTATTCCACTCCTTCCTTGAGAGTGTTCTGGAATACAGTAATTCTAGAATAAGACTAGTTTGCTAGAATTGAACAATGAAACACAAAGCACTTTACAGTGGACTGAGGAAAATTCTCAATTCCTAGCACCAGTGTTCTGGTGATGCTCATGGGTCCCATATTCAGGGTATGCACATATTCAGGTAGGGCTATGGCTACATATGTTCAAAGGCATTTAGGAGAAAAGACACTGGCATTTATCCAAAGTAAACCAGGTGGCAGGCATTCAAATGTTATCTCATCAACTCTCAGTATACATCGCTATCAATTCTGAACATGAGAGTCTGAGAGCCGCTGTCACCGTGCCAGTCACCTACATAGAAACAGGGCTGGGACTCGTCCTCCATTGTCTTGATCTTGCAGCCTCTAAACCACAGACTTTGTCTCCTGCACTAGAGGCCAGGGACACCCTCACAAGGGAGGTCGCCTTCAACCCTGAAACAGTGTCAGGCTGGGTTTGTGACTTCCACCACAGGGAAGAGTAGTTGAACATTCGCCACATGTCAAGCGTTAGTCTAAGCACATTACATGGTATTTCATTTTTCAATTAGTTCTTACAAGAATCCTGTGAAGCCATTTTCTTCTGCTCACCTAATCCAGTCTGGGGGACTGAGAAATAAAGAATTTGTGCAGTTAGGAGTCTGACCCAGGTCGTCTGACTTCAGAGCTGATCCTGAAGGGATCACTGCTGTCTAATCTCAGGCTGCACCTGTAGCCGCTGTCTGTGTTGTGCTCCTGTCACCCACTGCCATCCCCAACACAGGCAAACTCCAGGCATGGGCCAGCCCTGGAGTCAAAAGGAGCAGAGAGCTCCCGGGGTGTGACTCACAAAATTTGCAGTACGTTTCAAATACAGCTGCCACAGCAGGTCCAGAGTGATAGTTCCCATTTTCAAGTTGAGCAGGCTGAGGCTCAGGGTGACCACCACTCTCAGAAATGCGATTCCATATTAGGAGTCATCAGTAATTAGAATGATAACTGTATTCTCTAGTTCATTCCTCCGTACAACAGGAAGGTGAGATGCCCTAGGCTTGAACAGGATGCCCAAGACATTGCCTTAAAAATATTCCAATAACAAAGAATCTCTGAAACGGATACTGGCTAAAGAAGTGTTTTTTTGTTTGTTTTTTCCTATTGCCTATTGTTTCATTTAATGAATTTCCATTTAAAAAAAAACACACTCATCTTCTATGGTCTGAATTATATAAACCTGAGTGTTTTAGAATTTATTGCCAAATTTATGTATGACTCTAGGTTTGGGGCAAAGACTGAATATATGTAAAGAAAAAGTATTCTCATATTTTGAATAAAACCAGATAGAACAGAACTGGTTTAAAAATAATAAAGATATTCTATATTGGATTCAGATCAGAGAGCGACCCAAACATTATGATAATAACATTGATGTTTCCAATGACACACACTGCTGTAGTTGAAAGGGTCCCTAAATATAAGTAGCTTGCCTAAAAACAGAATGCAACCAGCTGCCAATTTGCACCTCATTGCCAATAAAGTTAAAGGAGGCATCTGTGGTGTTTGCAGAGTCAGCAGGAAGCCCCTGGATGCTCAGACACCACGTCAGAAGTGAGTACATATTAATTCCCTTAACAAATGCCTTTTCTGCAGCCACCCCAGGGGTATTTATTTCTAGAACAAAAATGAATCCTAAGTGGATATGCGTTTAATTCCTTAGTGAATCAAATTGGTGCAATAAGATTCTTGCTTAAAAGCAAAGGTGGTGGCCGGGAGGAGGCGCCAGGCTTAAAACTCATTCTTGAAATCCGTTTTAGAACTAGATGGGCTGTTTATCTTTCCCCTTCCTCATGTGTCTCACTGCACATGGCTGTCTTAGTAGCATTTGGATAGTTTGCTGTGTGTGAAATGCTGGCAGGGCTTTCTGTTTCCCAGGCACCTGTGACCTGGAGGAGCCACACTCACAGACCTGTGAAGCCTTGGTCTTTCCTGTCATTGCTGGACACCTCTATGCAGAAGAATGACTGACAAGTGTCCAACCCTTGGTATCGTTAGTGCCAGGGTTCAAATCTAAGGCTTGCTGTGTCTTAGGATTGGGAAAAAGACCTCTCATCATTTCGAAGTACCAGTTTTCCCACTGATAAAATCATTGCCTGAGGTTTTTGTGAGAATTAAAATACTGTAGCATGTATGATGAACTGGTACCAAGTAAGTGCTTGGTGAGGGCCAATCCTCCCTCTATGCGGTCTCACAGTTTGTGTTTCTTTGGAAAGCATGGTCTCCACCACAGAGAGCAGCAGGCAATGTACTTAGGTGTCAGCCAGGGACAACTCTGCCACCAGCTCAGTGTTGAGGGGACAAATTGAAGAGCTCAGCAGCTCCAACAACCAAGCTCTCTGGCCATGGTCAAGGTCACCTGCTCCCCACACCTCTGCTGGTCTGTGGCTCTAGCTGGGCAGGGGACTTTTGGAACCCAACTGCTTCTGGACTGCATTGGCCTTGCAACACCAACTCCGGCCGTCCCCAGACCAGTTGTCCAAAGGCCATGGTGGCACCCGTGACTTGCTTCCCTGACCCAGGCAGTGTGCTCTTTCTGGAATGACAATGGTGAGGTGGCATGCTCTTCAGTAAGGGCCTGATGGGCCAGGGGTGAGGAGTTCTAGTCAAAAATGGTTAAGGAAAACTTTTCTTCTATTTTCCACATGATTTACAAACAACAACCACAAAAACAAACAAACAAACCTAAAAAAAGCACAAAACCCTGAGAAATGGAAATCATGCAGGACCAGGAGAAATGGCTCTTGCTGGTCATTATGTAAATATCCACTTCTAATAATTCTGTGACCGGCATTGATTTCAGGATTTCCAACACCAGTTGAAACTTGAGGACTTCCCTTTCAGTGTTGAGTATTTTACCATCCGTGAGGCTAATTTAGTCATCTTTACAAACATGAATTTCCAAAAGGTCTGCTTCAGGGCTGGAGAAAGACCCTGGGAATTTCAGCCTTACTGGCCTCGGATCCTTCCAGTCTGCCTGCCAGCCCAGACAGCAGTGCTTGGAGCCTTCTTTTCATGTGATCTGAAGAGAGTGTTGCGGTGATCTTTGCAGCAATGTCTGTTTTAAAACCAATGTAAACATACAAACACGTCATCCTTCATTCTGTCTCCTGCTCCCTTGGAATGTACATAAAGATCTGTGCTCTTTTTTTGATAAAGGCATGATGGAAATTGAGAAATAATGGTTAAAAACGAGGTGTGAGAGAGGACAAAGTCATTATGAAGGGAAAAAAGAAAAAGTTTAGAAAGTTGGAGGGGACAGCCTCCTGCCATCTAATAAGATATTTGCTCTATCCACCGCAGTCAACAGTTAAAATTTAAGGGAAAAGTTAGTTTAGCTACTATTTGGAGATAAACAGAACAAAAACAAAAACCTCACCTCTGGGCCATTGAGTTTTTCTTCCATTGCAACTCTTTCTCTTACAGTCCATTAAGTGACCCTGCTAGAGAATTTTCCTCAACAGGAAGCTCCATGCTTTCATACTTGAATTGGGACTGGAATAACCCGTTGTAGAGTGAAAGGGAGATAAAGTGTGTTTACTGACCTCGACTTCAGTTACAATACACCACGATGTTCAGGGATGTCAAGGAAAACCTGCCCTTTGTAAGAATGAGCCTGTGCTCCAAGGAGCAAGTCTTAATCGACCAACTCTCCTTTGTTCCCTGTGCACTTGACAGTCCTTCAATAGACGTCAGGCTGCAGAGACTGAGTCCTACCACACTCCGTCAGAAAGGCCTGAACAATCACCTATGGTCCCATGTGCCATCTTGGTGCCACATTGTCCATGAGGCACACCTGTTAATCATTCCAGCCAGCCCCTGTCCACCTCTGGGGACTCTTTGGCTCTCTAACTGGCTTGAGCCACATTTCATTCCTGGTCCAGTTCCACGCATGGCAATAGATCAGGGAAGCATACCTGGGCTGATCTGGTGGAATTGCCTGGGGTCAACATCTTCGTTCCACAGTAACCTGTAGGGCAGTCCCAGAATGGCTCCAAGGGAGATGGGGCTTCTTCACAGGCCCCACCCAAGTTCGGGGACTTGGCATTTGACATTCCCTTGAGCACAGCTTAGCTTCACCTTGTTTTATGTTGTGTGTAGAGATGCCTGGAGCAGGGAGCTGGAGAGATAGGAGGCACAAGAGTGTGACACTGCCACCCCAGAGAGGGACAACCCGTATCAGGCCTCCCTGGCAGAGGCAGAGACACCCCCAGTTCTCACGAGACACTTGCTGTCTCCCCTCGGGTTTGATGGTGGCAGGTGGTGGATCCTGGGCCAGTGTTCTGACCAGGGTCAGCACAGGTTCCTTAGCACCGGGGAGAAGGTGTAGGCTTCGGATGCAGTTCCACTCCTCGTGCCTCTGGCTGGGGAGGCCCTGGCCTGGACAGCGCTGGTCCTGTCTGGGTGGGAGGGCACCGTCACTCCCTGTGACTCCGAGTTCCTCATGCACATCTCAGCTTTGGTTCTTCTTCTGTCAATCGGTGTCCTCTGATTTCCTGCCAAACAGAATTCTTCTTCTCATCCATGCAAGGCCTGATGATAAGTGTATTTTAAGAATCTATAAAATTTCAGGTGGGGAGATGCGTGTGAGGATTACTCATGACTTGCTAAATCTGTGACTCCATAGCTACAGATTTTACTGATTTTTATACTCATTTATAAAAATTTGTTAAAGAGGTTTGAATTTATACTTACAGTCAATGCTATGATTATCAGCCTCACCATATGACTTTGCACTTGGCTCAGATATTTCTCATCTGAGATTATTATTGCTTTAAAAATAAAGGGAAGATTTAAGGCCTTTTTTTTTGCCAGTAAAAATCCAAATATGGTATTTTTGCCTCTAAAGTTAAAAGATGCACATCATAAAATTTTGTGGTGTTAATGTGTTCATTGAGAAAGAAGCTTGAGGCTTGAGTGATTCCAAAAATCAAATTGGTGGTAAATGTGAAAATGCATAATACCAGGAATTTTGGTAACTAATACTAACTAGAAAATGATGGAGTCAAAATCTATGCATTTCCATTTTTTTTTTGGTTTCAAATTAAAAAGAGATTTATGACAAGCTCATCTGCAAAAGCATGAGTCACAGTAGCTACTGTGCAAAAATACACAGTAAAAAATAGCTGAACATGCATGGTTTATTTTCAATATCTTAAAAAATATAGGTATTTCTAAGCTCACTAGTGCAAAACTAAGATGTCTTGGCATATATTTATAGTTTATCTATGGATAGATCAAAATCTACAATTCTGATCCTCAAATGAGATTTCTTTAAACTCGCAACATTCACGTTTTTTTGTATATGGCAAAAATAAAATAGTGACATCATTTTGAACGCCATATTCTCGCTGCTTACATTACTGTGATTTTAAATAGATGGTGTAGAGTGGGCTGTGCATAGAGACTGAGACAAGAGGCAAGGTGGGAGGGCTGTCCTGGAGTCAGACATTATCTTATTGTTGCTTACACGTTTTTATAGAGTGTGGTTTAAGTCTTGATTTTCCTTTACTCCCTAAGCCCCTGGGGGAAGTCACTCAATAGTCCTAAGCCTCGTTTTGTAACCTATAATATGGGATCCTGGAGTAATGAGTTTCCTGGTCTAGTGAGAAGGGAATCATCCTACAGAACTGACCGACTGTGAGTAGAAGTCATACAGTCAGCTTTCGTAGGATGCCAAGACATTTGCATACAGAGTATCACAAAGGCTCTTCATGGGCCATCTCATTGTACTGTCGGACAAATTGAGGACACTTAAGTAAAGGGTCTCAGGTTGAAGAGCAGTCACAACAGGGACAAGGAGCCCAGAGCTGAAATGAGACGCCCTGGACTGCAATTCGCCTACTGGCCTCGTTATTTCTACGCCCTTGTGGTCTGCCTGTGAAGGGCTGGCCTCTGGGCCATGTTGTTCCTTGGAGCTGACCAGAGATGAGGTGGGGGTCACATCTCCTGTGTGCAATGGCATTCTTGACCGGGAAGGAAAGGTCCGTCTGGAGAGGCACCTAGCTGATCTTGTGTTTCCGATGCCGGCCTAGCTGGGTGGAGACTGTGTCCTGATAGACACTGTGCCTCACCACACAGTACCCTCAATCCACGGTCTTTCCTGAGGGACACTTATCAGTGAGTTGGGCAAAAAGCACAGCCATCACGTGACACGTGACACCAGTCCTGAGCCTGAAGGCAGCACCAGGAGAGAAGCTTCTTTGCCAGAGGGTGGGACCCAGGAAGGAGAGTCCAAGCCAGCACTAGGGGGCAGTGTTGGCAGGTGGCAGCCACCTTGTCCAGGGAAGCTGTCTGTCCTTTGAGTAAGGGATGATAAGAACTGTCCACCATAGAAGTCTCATCATGTCTGGTGATTAAAACAACAACAACAACAAAACACAATTACATTATTCAACCTTCGGCCTTTGGGGACTTAGCCTGATGGTCTCCAGATCCATCCATTTACTGACGAGTGTCCTAAAGTCATTCTTCTTTAGGGCTGAGTGATACCCCATTGTGTATGTATGCCGCATTTTCTTTTTCTATTCATCTCTTGAAAGGAGGTAACAAAATAGAAGTTCAGTGGAGTAGACGAGGGGAATGAAGGGAAGGCTGGATCCACTGCTGGATAAGGAATGACAGTGGATGACTCTGACGTGACTTCCCTTTGTACCTAACGTGAATATACCACAGTGATTCCCACCATCATGGACAGAAATAAATTTAAAAATAACTGTAGGTAAATGGTAGCAAGATCAGCAGAGCAGAGGGAAGAGAGCAGGGGCAAGGGGGAGGAAAGGGGAAGGGGAGGTATCGGGGTCTGAATTAGAGCAAGATATAGTTCACTCTTTTATAATTATGTCCAAATGGATTGTACTGCCATATGTGGTTAACAACCAAACAACCAAACAAACAAAAGCAATCACACCAGGACCCTGGTGATGATGAGCAGACACGGAATCCCCTTCTCTTTTCTCCAGTTAAAAGATCTCTGAAAGAAACAACCACTATGGGGAGCAGAATGAGCTCCTTTGAAATATCAGGTGGTGACATTTAAGTCACTCATGCTTTGAGGTCATCATTAGCTAAAGGCAATGTGGTAGAAACAGAGGCTATCTGGGGAGGGGGACAGTCTGGGCTCCAAAAAGGCCCCCAGCCTGCCTGTTTCCGGATAGCTGTAAAGATGATCTGCAGGTTTGTTGTTATACACGTGACTTCCTTTTGTGCACCCGGTAGGTTGTGAAAGATGCTGGACATCTGCCCAGGGTGCCTGTGATGTAGTCAAAGTTCCTAAAATGTAATACCACTGTGTATTGTCCCAAGAGCACACTCGTGAGGACGGTACCTTGGGGTTCCAGGACTGAATCACTTGGCTCTTCCTGTTGTTAGAATGGAAGAGAAAATGACGCTTGCTTAGAAGGCACGGACTTATGCACCTACACAGTAACCTTTTAGAGGAAGTCAGGTGCACTTATTTTCTTATTTAACATTAAAAACAAGGTAGAGGGAGAGAAAACAGGGGTCTGGAGGGAGGAGTCTGGGGACAGGCTTGGCAAGCTGAGGACTTAAGGATCAGAACGCCCAGGTCTTCAGGGTTGAAGGGCACCTGCACCCGCCAGCCTCCAGTAGCAGGATTTCTCTCTTATTCACACTTCCCCGGGACTTTCCACACTCACATCTGGATTTTTCAGTGATAAAATGTTGCAGCAGAGACAATTTCTAAAAGTACTGACCCATTGTGCCACAGACGGCCAAGCATGCTGGAGGCCCTGGGCTGGTGGTTCCTGTGTTCCTGTGAAGGACACAGGGTACCGTTTTTTGTTCTTGACATTTCTGCCCTTGCATGATGGGCCTTTCCCCTCACTGCATTGTTTAGGATTGTGCATAGGGAAATGAGAAAAATCAAAGTAGTAATGAGCTTCAGAAATATCCATTGTTGTGAGTATTGTCCTTCACACTCCGGTGTGGCTTTTAGTGAAGAAGGTTTGAAAAAGCTTTTATCCATTCTTCTTGGAAAACTAACCTTTGAGCCAGTTTAGTTAGTTACACTTGATTTTTTTAAAAAAAATAATATAACATATATATGTGAAAATATTGGCAAACCTTGAAGAATTCTACAAATGCAAAGCACTGAAAAGTAATGTTAGGTCTCACATGATGCTGGAGAACTTTAACATGAAAATATTAGCTAGGATGGCATCCTTTTTCCGTTACTGGAAGATATTTTCAAGTTGGAATTTCAGTTAGTTAATAAAGAGGGATTCTGGAGATTTTAAACTGAAAACATGTTTGACATGCAGATGTAGCCTCAGAGAGGAACTTTGTTTCCAAATACAGGTGTTCATCTATAGTTATTAATAAAAATATCAGTCTGGTTATTGCATATCTAGGCCATTATACACCTGAATGTGGATACACTCTAAACATTAGCATCATGGTTGTTTTACAGGAAAAGCACATTGTCTCCAAATATTCTGACTCTCAATTTTTATTCCTCCATATACTTTGTAGCAGTCCCTAACAAAAATGTATCTCTTTTGCATCTCTTTTGCTCTTAGAAGCATTCCTTTAAAAATGCCCAATTCATTCTCTTAGATGAACCATTATAAGAGCTTTCAATTCTAAATAGCAATATTGTAAAACTGGAACAGATTGACAGAAAGCTGTTCATTTGGGTGAAGCTGGCCACCCTAGGTTTGTCGTCCCCAGAAAAGTCTGAGAATCCACTGTCCTGAAGGAGGTGATACCTGGGCATAAACTCTACCCAGGGAACTTCCAGGGCAGTCTTCCTTGCAGAAAATATCACTGATTTGTGGAGGGATGATATGCTCTATGCCTGTGCTGCGTCTGTCACAGTGGTGAGGACTGTACATGCATTTTTCATGCATAGAAAATGCATTAAAATTCATGGCCAACATCCAGGGCCCCCAAGGAACCATAGGGTCTCTAGTAAGAATACATGCAAAGGAATTAGGGAGAAAAAAAGAACTAAGATTTGTGGGGAAATATTCAAAAGAAT
Source organism: Marmota flaviventris (assembly GCF_047511675.1). Taxonomy (NCBI): domain Eukaryota; kingdom Metazoa; phylum Chordata; class Mammalia; order Rodentia; family Sciuridae; genus Marmota; species Marmota flaviventris. Next base: position 175,890,671 of record NC_092500.1, read on the forward strand.
GAAGGTATGACGCCATGTATAATATTTCCCAAACTACCCTGAGATTTTATTTGCAAAAATAGGTGAACAACCTATGCACCAGAGTTTGTCAATCCAGATCTAGATTATTAACCAATAAGGGTAAATGAGGATATTAATCCACATAAGAAATCTCAATCATGTGACGGTATTTCATAATAACAAAACATGTAGTTTAGATTTGATGCCTATTTCTACTTACTTATATGTACAATATATGCTGTATGTGTATAGTAGGCTAACTAATTTGTTAGTGTTGCAAATATATTTAATACCTTGGAATTTTAACTTTGAATTGCCATCTAAATGGGATCTGTAAGTACTGGCCAAAAACTTAACACAGTGGTATTGGCCACAACTCACGCAACTGTGTCTCAGAGCAGAACCACAGTGTGTAGTCCATAGTTCCAGGGGGAAGAACCACTCAGAGGCTCAGGAGTGGGACACACATTCACCTTGCTTGAGACTCCTGGACATAACACCTAATGCCTTGAAGACATGGGCTTCTCTGGTCGTCTCAACAATGAGTCCATTTGTGTGTGTGTGTGTGTGTTGCATTTTTGAAACACACGAATATAATGTTTTTAAAGCAGTTCTCTAAAAAGATTCCATAGGTTGTTGTATGTATGTAGAACTAGCCGATTAAAAAGCATTTAAATCTTAAACTATTTTTAATATGTCATGTTTAAGGATACAGTCGTTTGTTTGATTATGTATAATTCTGATTTTTATTACAGTAACCTTGGTGCCCCTGTTTCCCTAATAGCTGAAACCTAACAGGAGACACACTTTGGGCCAGGCGCTCCCTTCCACCCTCCCTCAGCTCACAACAGACATCTCATCTGGCAAAGGCACTCCTGTTGACTAGACCAGCTTTCTGGCTTGACCCACCTGCTGAGTCAATTAGACTTAATTGTTTCTTTCCCTGCCTTGCCGCCTGCTCCTGGGAGAATGCTCTGCTTTTCAGTGTGGTTGAGCTCTCTCTGGTAAAATAACAATCACAAGGTAAAGCAGGAAGTTTGAATCCAATCTTTTTAATTATCTATCTCAATGTGGAGCTCACTGCGAATACATTTTCTGGCAGCGCCATTATGAATGACTGATCTAAGTAAAATGTTTCTAGTTAAACTGGGCTGGAGTTCATCATACACACCCACAGAAAATTCACTAGGCAGGAATCGATCCCACAGTTTGTAAGGATCAACTAAATGTATTTCTTCATATTTTGCACTGTTGGGGATGGAACCCAGTGCCTTGGATATGCTCCCCACCGAGGTACAATCCAGCCCAGGAAAAACTAAACTTATACTGACAAATAAATCTTAGCTTATACAGTGCTTCTACGAACACCAGTGTCTTCATTCTTCTCAGTAACTTTACAAAAGAAGTGTTACTATCTAATTTTAAAGACACTAGGCTGAAAATAGGTGATTTGCAGAAGCCACAAAATTAGAAACTGCTACAAGTATAGAATTAAAAATTGAAATTGCCTGACTCTGAAATAATATGCTTTGTATTGGATAACTGTTTCAAAAATATAATACTGAGAGTAATTTTATTTTGCAATATAATTAAAATTAGAATTAAGCCAGTGCTCTGTAATTCAACCTACCTGATTTTCCTCCTGGCTTTTATCAGCTAGTAACCACAAGTGTCCTGTTAAATATTTTCCATGTAATGATACCTGGAGGTGTGGTTAAGCTGGCAGCTTTTTGCTGAAAAGCAACAGGGGCATACCAAAATGCACACAAATGCAGTACTTTCTTCCCTAGAGGGGGCCTGGAACCCTCCATGCTGGGTCCTCCTCACAGCCCTGCATCCTGCTCTCCAGGATTGTCTCATAACTGAAGGGCCATCATAGGTCACCAAGGCATCATGAGAACAATTTAATTGCAGTAAAGTAGTAGCACCATGTGATTTCAACAATTAGGAGTTGCTATGGTGTAGACGAAGGTGTCCCCCAAAATCTCATGTGTGAGAAAATTCAGGAAGGTTAGAGGTGAAGTGGGGGGTTATGAGAGCCTTAAGCCAATCAGTGAATTAATCCCCTGACTGCGACTAACTGAGTGGTCACTGCAGGCTGGTGGGATGTGGCTGGAGGAGGGGGGTCTTTGGGGTGTGCCTTTGGGCTGTGTATTTGGTGAGCTGAGCTTAGGGTCTCTGTGCTCTCTGACGTGATCTCTCAAGCTGCTTTCCCACCACGTCCTTCCGCCATGATGTTCTGCCTTGCATCAGCGCCAAGGAATAGAAGGAGCTGTCTATGGACTGAGACCTCAAGTCCGTGAGCCACAAGATAAACATTTCCTCCTCTAGAACTGTTCTTGTCAGGTCTTTGGTCACAGCAGCAGAAAGGTTAACTAGACAATAGTAGTAGTGTCACATTTTACTTCCTGTTGCTTTAAGCTTTCAGGGTAGATTTGAAATAAGTCCAAGTTTCCCCTTATCCTAATGTTTGTGAAAATACGGGGTGCCCCAGCTGGGGCAGTGTGCTCTTTTCTAATCCCATGTGGCCAAGGCCCGATCCTCTCCAGCGGGGTTTTGCTCAGGTTTTGACCTTGAGTGTCCTGTGGCACAGGCTGTTCCCAGTCCCCAGGCTCTGAGGGCCACATACCCATTTGGTAGAATCATCACTTCTGCAAGCTCTTGAGGAGTGCTGGAGTACCGGGTTTGCACCATGGCTTTTCTGGGGTGCTTCCTCCAGGCCTGGGGCCAGCTTTCTGAGGGCTGTCCTCTGTCTGTGGACTAACCCAGGAGACTGGTCTTCGCCTCTTCTCTGTCAGCATTCCCCTGCTCCTTAGGGCGGAGGGACACTGTCCGACCAAAATCAAGGAAAACTTTCTGGTTGAGTTTTAGAGGACCCCTTCCTAAGGGGACCCCTCCCCAACACACATATCGCAGAGATGTGTGGTGGACAGGACCCTCTCTGGAGACCCGCCGGTCCTTCCTGATACTGTGGGTCACTCCTGCAGCGCTGCCTCTTACGCTCTGTCCTTGGGAGGTGGGACTGAAGTCCCCGAGCCACTGACTTCTGTGTGTGTGACCTGTACTTTTCCAATGTTTCAACTTCTTCCTGGAGGCTCACCCTATTCAGATCTTGTTCCTCTCCTTCTGCTGCTCATAAAAGTTCAGAAATTCTCATGCTCCCTTTGTGAGACACTTTTCCACCAAGATTACAGAGGTCCTCTCCTCTGCTCCCTGCACCTGTCACCTGGATTCCTCCCAAGATCGGCTTCTTGACCTGATTTGATCTTTCTGATTTCTCTGTGATTCATCCTCAGACTCCCTCTTTCTACTTTAGGTATAATCCCAAAATTGGAAATGACAAAGAGATGAAATCCTAGTCAGTGTTTAACATAATAGGAAAATGGCTGTAGGGTTCCCAGGGCAGTTGGACTTGCAGGTGTTATTTTAACTCTTTCCTTGCTCTTTGTTGCGTATCCAGAATGCAATAGGTCTTGATCCAGCCTGTTTATTCTCCAACTTATGTGCTGCATTAAATCCATATTAATGTACAATTTTCAGGACATAATGATACTTTAATCCTTTCAGTACAGTGTTGAAAACTTACTTCAAGCTTTATGGGATATGTGAATAAATATCTAGCACATCGCCATCGATGGTCCTCATTGGCTCTTGTACTTGCTACCGAGATCAGTTTCTATTTCTTGTGTGGCTTTTCCAGATGCGGTAGGAGTAAATAAGCCTCTGTTTTCTGATCTCACTCATCCTTTTCCTTTATTTCTGATAAATCTACCTCCATTACTATAACTCACTTAGGAAAGGCAGTGCGAGTGTTACCATTTCACCTCTTAGGAATGCTAGCTGTTATAAAAGGAAAGGAGAGCAGAGCGGAAGGGTTGGGAGTTGCAAACTCAGTGGAAAAAGACCTTGGTGAGTTTCAAACCATCATGATCTAATTTCTTTCTAAAGTTTTTTTTTTTTTCTTTCTAAAATTTCTGTTTCTAAGTTTCTGCCTTGGGAGTTTACAGCAGGTCGTGTAGATGGCTGCCATGAATAGCACGCTTAATGTTGCTGTATTTGTGTTTGAAGAGACGCAGTCATGTCCATGATGCTCACTCTACTTATATACCAGTGTGCAAAGAACGATCATCAAGGCCACATGAGAGCAAGGCACGTAGCTGCAGGAACCCAAAGTGACAAAGACAACTTGGTCAAGGACCCTCCATCTCCCTTGGCGGAGATGTGAACATAGCACTCAGGGTGAAAGCAAAAGGAACTTTCTCAAAACAGAATTATACAAATGGCTCGAGGGAGCAGTCCAACAAGATGCCCAGTCCCAGAACTCCGAGAATCTCGGCCATGCTGCCCCGGCTCCCAAGAGCAGCAGGACATCTGTCAACCAGTCAGTGCAAAAACAAGAACTTATTTGGATTTGGTTTAATTTCTGACTTTTGAGGACCCAAAGCCCCCAGTCATTTTTGAAGGCAGAGCTTCCATCTTACAAAAAAGGCTGGTGTGGGTACCTCTCAATCATTCACTTGTTGGTTCTCTGCCTATGACTTAACTTTGGTCTTCACACAAGTTCATATTAATTATTCAAAGAAGGAGTGATTTACCTAACTTCAGATTTTTTTTTTTTTGGTACTGAGGATTAAACTCAGGGGCACTCGACCACTGAGCCACATTCCAGCCCTATTTTGTATTTTATTTAGAGACAGGGTCTCACTGAGTTGCTTAGGGCCTCACTTTTGCTGAGGCTGGCTTTGAACTCATGATCCTCCTGCCTCAGGCTCTAGAGGCCCTGGGATTACAGGTGTGCACCTGGCTGACTTAGGATTTTTGAATCCACTAGTTTTTTATTCAATATTCCCCCACAGTGCACTCCACCATTGCTAGCAGAAAGTGCATCTTCCAGTGTGAGAGTTTACTCTCCAGGGATCAGACGGAGCTGAAGGCAAGGACAGGAGCTCTGGTGTCCCGGCACCCCCCTGCCTGTTCTGTGGATCACAAGCACCGGGGATGCACATGACCTTGGGCTGCTTATGCTCCTGCACTGGCCTGGAAAACAGGAAACAAAATGACCCTTCTCCCCTGGGTTTGCTGAGAGGTAACGGGTCGGTCCTGTCAGGCAGAAGCTCTGTGTCATCCACACTGTCATTCCATCATACTGATGCTGGGCCCCTCGGGGACTCGGAGGAGCACCCAGGTCTCGGGGGAGGACCATGCCTGTGGTGGCAGTCAGCCACATAGTCAAAGTTCTAGTCCTGACCCTAATTCCAGTGAATTCTTAAGTTGTGTATTCTTCCTAAATGGAGACATTTGGGGATCTCAGCACCCTATTTGTAAATATGGGTGGGAGACACCAAAAACAGAGGCCGACCTCTAGTTCTCTGATTTATGTTTGTTAAATTGCCTCCGTTTTACAGAAGGCGTATCAGTGTCATAAACATCACTATGAGGCCTAATTCTACATCCACTTGGAATCTTGACAACACGGTGATGATGCTGTAGACGACACCACTTCAATGCTGCGTTCATATCCCATGCAAGAGCAGACTTGAAGCCTTTGCTCTTTTTAAAATTGTGAATTTTAAAATTATGATTACGTTGAAATAGAGCGTGTTCCCAGCATAGTTACTTTCCTCTACACTGCCTCGATGGAAACCCTGGGCCTCACTCTAAGTATCCCTTAGGTCTCAGCAACCCTCCATACTCTGCCTGTCCACCCCATCTTGCAATGAACCCCTTTAGATGAAATATGAGCCTGCTTCACAGTGAAGTATTTGCTTTTGATGAAAATGTACCCTTGTTGTTTTGGTTGTGGTAGTTGTTTTCTTTACAATTGTAATATTAGCCCCCAGGTTAGGAATGTCATGGGTCAAAAAAGATGCCAAAGCCCAGCCCACAAGGTCCACAGGCTGAAGCCCAGGTCTGGTGACTACACTGTGAAACACTGCATGGCTGGACCACTTTCAAGATAGATTTAGATGCAATTAATGCTCAGACTTTCCAAAAGGGAGAGTAGACAGGATCTTCAAATGGGTCCTGATCTAATCACTGAAGCCCCAAAGGCGGAGACCTTTCTCTGAGTGGAGTTAGAAGGAAGCTAATGTACAAGAGGCAGGCCTCTTCTTGAAGCTGAGGGAAGATTCCGAACGGGGAGGGCTGAGTCCCCACTGCAGGCTTTGGGGCTGGGGAAGCAGACACCCCAAGAATCTGGCTTTTCCTGAAACCGATGACAGCCAGCAGGGAAACAAGACCTCAACCCTGCGAGCACCAGGCTGTGAACTGGGCCGCTGACCCAAAGGCACATGGAAGCCCATGTCACCGTATCCTGCAATGAGGATGCAGCCTGCGGACACCCTGTTCACAGCCTCATGTGATGTGGAGGATCCTGTCCTGCAGGGACTCGTGAGCCTTGGTGTGGACCGTTGCATCTGCTGCAATTGTCATGGCAGCCCTGCAAGCTAGCTCTGAGCAGTGTCCCTCGATCCCTTCGCACCACAGCAGCGAACACAGCCCCTCTCACAAGCTGAAACCTCATGAGATGGTGTGTAGTTTTAAGGAAATAAAGGCCACCTTCAAGGCCCTGATGAACATGGAAAGTCAACGACTGTTGGCATGAGATGAAGATCCCCTGAGTCTCCCACCCGGCATCCCTCAACAGGCAGGGTGCACTTGGCCCAGGGTGTGGTGAGGTCTGACTTTGCTCTCTGGTAATCTGACTGCAAAAAATGTACAGCATAAATCAGGACTTCATGTAACTTCCGACACTGAATTACTCAGCTTTTTAACATTCTGAATCTTTTCAGGATTATTTTCCTTAGAGTGGAGCATGCCTAGCGGCAAACTAATAACTTCTAAATGCTTAACTAATGCAGTGCTAGAGGCTTGGACACCACAGAGCTCCTCAAGGAAGACTTCTATTTAAAATAACATCCCGATTGCAAATTTTAAAAAGAAACGCAAGTGTCCCTGAAATAGCAATGCAATTTCCCTGAATAGTGCCCCCAGCCTGTGTTCTTTTTCATCAATCCATTTGTTGTCAGTGGTAGAGACCTTCATGATATCCGGATATAGCACAGAGGGCTGGCCTGGGAACTGGGGATTGGTTGATGGTGGATTTCTTTTATACCCAGAGCCGCTTCTAGAAAATGAAACATTCTTGGGCAAAGCACCTGCTATGTCTGCTCTGGGGTCTTCTCTCTGCATGGAGGGCATTATCTGATGTCTATGGAACCTTCTCCACACCTCCACTTGACCTGTGTTTACTGGGCCGACACATCAGATAGTTAATTGTCTACAGTGAGAAAAATTGACATGATGTTTGCACTGCAGTGAAAGAGAAGCACTAATCAAAAAATGTATTCCCTCTGTTACTGTTGGTGGGAATGTAAATTAGTACAGTCATTATGGAAAGCAGTGTGGAATTTCTTAAAAAAAAAAAAAAAGAACTACCATGTGATCCAGCAATTCCTTTCTGGGTATGTGTCCACAGAGTGCCTAAGAGACAGCAGCACGCCCAGGTTTACTGCAGCACTGCCACAGTGACCACGGCAGGAACCCACCTCCATGTCCACCAGCTCATGAGTGGATGGAGAAAACGTGGGCAACAGATCCGATGGGACACTCTCAGCCTTTCAACAGAAGGGAGCTGTGTACTCTAAAACCAAATGAATGTGCCCAGAACAGAACACTCTACTGGGTGAAATAAAGATGGATACCAGGAGCACCACTGGTCTCTCTCAGAGTGAACTCGAAGGATGCTGAAGCCTGAGTAACTGGGTCTGTTGGCCCAGGGGTTGGGAGGCTTCGTCTCCCGATGGTCACTTTGCTCCTCTTGGGCTTGTGGAGGGCAGCACCCCATGGTGGGAGCAGGAAGCAGAAGATGCTCACCTGGTGCAACCAGGAAGCAAAGAGAGAGGAAGGGCCATGTCATACTGGCACTAGGCTCACTTCCCAAAGTCCCTCCGCCACCATCGGCAGCAGCCTGTAGCTCACAGGCCACTGCAGCACCACCAAAGAGGGCCGGGAGGTACCGCAATGGGGGATGGCAGTGAGCACCACAGGCACCCAGAGGAGTGGCCCTGGAGACAGCTGAGCAGAGCTAGAAAACAACAGTCAGTCATCAGGAGGACAGGAGGGAGGGGAGGAGGAGGCAGGAGCCCTGGTCGCAGAGCACAGTCCAGAGCGGAGTCATGGACAGAGCCAGACTGTGCAGCTGCTGGTTTTAGAGGAAAAGACTTCCCTGTTTTCTTTTATCTTTCTTTCCTCTCTTCCTTCCTTCCTTCTTTCCTTTCTGCCAATCATGGGGATCCATGACTTTCATAAATAAGAAAATTGGGGGAAATGGTAGTTATTTCTTAAAAGAACAAAGTACATAAGATTAACTTCTTTAAATATCTAGTAGAAACCCTGAGCGGGTCATGAACGTCATCAGGGAGGAGCAGAAGGCCTTCGGCTGCCCAGGCCTGCCACAGCTCTGTGAGTCTTGCAGGCCCGCCCAGGCCTCTGCCTTCTTTTCTACCAAATGGAAGTCTAGATTAGAAATGCTCTTATAATTCTTACTGAGTAACAATTCTTTTGGCAAAATAGGAAAATTGCTCTTTGGAATTGTTCCAAATTGTTCTTTGGTAGTTGTTTTTATCAAAAAGAAAATATTTGAGGTATTGGTTCATAGTTTTGTGAAAAATAATTGCACAGATTTTTTTGATAAGTGATCTTTGATATTCAGTACTCTAAAGTCTCTCATCTCGGAATTGAGGTTACCATTGAATTCAAACTGCCAGATATTACACCAGTATTAGTGTACTGTGTGGTGCCGTGCCTTATGCAGGGTCTCCTCACTGAATAAAGTCACACTGTCCTTCATGGTATTGGTGAATACTATTAACAGGTGCTTATTAAGCATCCAGAGATGATTCTGTGGGGTCCATTTAGATACTTGGCATCTGTGCTGGTGCCTTTGAGTTCTGCATACACATCGCTTCACTTTGTCTTATCCACCAGGCGGGGAGGTGTGCTGTGTTACCATTCAAACCTCACTAGCAAAGGCAAACTCCAGTGGCCAGGGGAGTAGTCAAGGTCGTGGAGCAACTGAGTTCTGAGTAGGATCTGTGCAACCACAGAGCGCAACCTGCTCACCGTTTTGCCTCACAATCCCTGAAAGATGCCATCTCTAAAGGGTCTTATCTCTGAAACATCTTATCTTCAAAGACTTTGTGAGGACCTCACTGTAATGCAGGTTGAGCATCTCCAACCCCAAAATCCAAAGTTGGAAATGCTCCAAAATCTCAAACTTTAATGCAACATGATGCTCAAAAAGTTTCAGATTTGGGAGATTTTTTGAATTTCAAATTTTCCTTTTAGCAGTACTCACACCAGTAACATCTATGCAAATAATCCCAAATCTGTAGAACTATAATGTCTCAACACTTCTGGCCACAAGCATCTCAGATTCACTGATTCCCACTCTGTGATGTTATCATGAGTATTCATTTTTTTATTCCCATGAAATGATGATTCAGCCACATCCATGAGACATCAAAAACCCATCTCAAATTTGCCAGAGGATTCAGGCCAAGAAATGGGAGCCTCTGTAAGGCGCGTTCCCTCCCATTTTGTTATCCTTGCTCCCTTGGAAGAGGTGGGCCAATGCCCCTGAGCAAGCACAGCATCTTCCTGAGCGCAGGGATACACAGGCAGTGTTCAAGTACCTCAGGTAAACAGCTTTTCTGGGACACAAAACCTCCTCCCCAGGCATGGTGGATCACAGATGGCAGACATCAATCCTTCCCTGCAGAGAAGAGCAAACAGGGTCAACCCAAGAGGGCACTGTGCTCCTGCAGCTAAAGCACTTTGTACACAAGGGGCACAGCATGTGATTGTGTCCAACTTTGATTGTGAGGAATGCAGCTGGGCCTCAGGCACGGTGGGCTGTTGTTTCCCACGTTAGCCATCACTGACCCAGCTGCCCCGAGTTCTGAATGGAAAGTACACAAGGCTGGATTCCTCCCCTTCCCCACTTCCCTGCTCCTGGGTGAGACTCATCAAGCACACACGCATGTGCAGGGGTGTTGGACCTGCACCCTCTCAGTGGCTAGGGGCTGCTGCTGGGGATGTGGTCAGAGAGGGACCACAGGAGGCTCTTTTAAAAGTCATCCATCACGGGCCTGCTAATGTCCTTACCGCTCCTGCTTTCTCTTAAAATCAATTGGTAATTATTTTTACAGATTGTGATTCGACCCATAACTCTGAGAACCTGCTGGTCCCATTCAAAGTCCTGAAGACACGAAAAAGATCACTAAATCAAATCACATACCTGGTACGCTTGAGTGAGTCTAATGTCTAATGCTCCAAATGCCGTGCCAGTCTTGCCTGTGACCTTAAGGGTCTCGGAGTGTGCACTTTTGCAGATAGCTACGTGGAGATGAAGAGACCAAAATCAGGCCCGAGCAGCAGAGCTGGACTTCCCTCACCCAGCCAGGTGTCGGCGAAACCTGTGCTGCCTCTGTCTCCATGGTACTCAGGCGACAGAGGCTTTTCTGTGCTAGTAATCCAATATCTCCAATCATTCCTGGGCCATCACATCCCTTTGCCAACTCCAGATCTTCTACAAATAAAAGGGTGAGAGGGTTTCTACTGCAGAGCTAACGTTTCAAAGCAGGGTTTGTCAAAGCTGTCATTGATTTGAATCCATGCTACATATTGCCAACACGACAGTAATTAAGAAATATTTTCTTACTTAGCATAACCCCTTCCTCTCAAAATGCCTGTTTACATGGTGTAAATAGGGCCTAATTTTTCAAGGCATTTGAAAGAAATCAGTATAGGGTTATTGAATGCACACACTCATACTTATTAGAATTCACTGAATCAATAAAGGCTCAACTCCCTTAATCCAGAAATCTGAGATCTGAAAATCTGCCAAATCCCAAACCTGTTGAATGCTGACATGACACCACAAGGGGACACTTCCACACCAGACCTTGCATGACTGACTGCAGGGAAAACTGAAACGCCCTCTGACATTACCTCCTGGCCACATGTGTGAAATGCGAATGAACCTCAGGTTTGGAGTAGAGCCCAGACCCTAGGATCTCTCATTGTGTTTCTGAAATCTTTCTTGTCCCAAGCATTTCAGGTGAGGAATCCTCTGCCTGCGTAGGACCTATCCAATTCAGTTCCATAGGATCTCGTTCTTGCTGCATGCCAGTGTATCCCCATAAACCAGCACTGACAGAGCAAGGTGAGGTCAGTTAGTCAGAAGCTGGAGTTGAGTGCATCCCTCGGGACCACAGATGCCCTGGGGTGCCTATACTCTACCACTGACCTCCCTCCTTGCTTGTTCACTCAATAAGCACTCAGCGAGGCCTGCTGTATGTAGGTGAGGTTTTTAGGAGACAGGCAGCAAGCCTATCTCTCAAGCATCCTGGCCAAGGATTGCAACAAACTCTCCAGCACAACATAGTTTCCTTTTTGCATGGGTTCCCGTCGTCTTTGCTTTGCATGAGCTCAAGTGAACTTCATGCAGTTGAATTATTTGTGATCATACACCAAGAGCTCTGTCTCTTAGCTGTGGAGGTGCCTCTCCTTCAACCTACATCTCACTTCCTTTCTGTGTCCTAGCACCTTGCTCCAGACCCCCAAAGCTGGCCCTGGGAAGGAACAGGGCAGCCCGCAGGTAGGATGTTCCTAAGGTAGCCGCACTCCACGTTCTCCACACACCCTGCTTCTAGACAACCACGTGGCTGAAAAACGTGTTGCATACCTTAGCATTCCCTCAAATATGTATTAAGTACTTTATTTTAAAATAGAATACAGAAATATTTCTAGAAGTAGATTCACTAAGCACTATTCTTAAACTATCTTTGCATTTAATGACGAACATGAATTTAAATGCACAAACAGGTGGGTAAATTATTTGAAGGAATGTATGTTAATGTATGGTCTATCAATCTGGTTTTGGGCCAAAAGCAATAGCCCAATTTCCAAGCTCCCAAGAGCATTCTAAACATGATTAACTTCATGTCCATCTATCTTTCCAACAATCTCATATTTGATCTGTTCCATGAAAATTCTCTCTTTTATTCAAAATCCAACTCAGATTGTGAATCCTGCTGCCTGTTCTGTGGGCACAATCAGAACACCCATCTTCTTGTTTTCCATACCATCACATGGTTATTTGGATGCATGTTTAGCAAGTTTCCACTCTGACCTGTGTTGGCTACTCGTTAGTCTGATCTATCGTCCACACAGTTGATGAGTTATTCAATTATCTGCATTCCTCTCCTTCTGTTTCCTCCCCGAATGATGATTTTGAACAAAGTAGGCATCTAGCAAGCAAACACTTTTTGAAGTTTAGTGAACTACATAGTTGAATTATGCTTTGGGACACTACACAGGGGATTATCTTCAGAAATTATCACCTACAATCTGTCATCTGACCATTGGATGGTGTATTCCTTCAGTCTTATGGAAAAAGATGAACTGCAAGCCACCTCACTTGCACAAGGATTTGATTCCAAAAATCAGAGTCACTTATTATCTTAGCTTTGTTAGAAGGTGATGTGGAAAACCCCCATCACGACCTACAGGATAGGTAAGAGATACACTTTCCTAGTGCAAAATGGAAGAATGTTTTTTTAAGACAAAGAAGAATAATCACAGAATATTTTGGATATAATGATCTATTTTATTTTTTAAGACCCGGTCTTGCTAAGTTGCTGAGGCTGGCCTTAAACTCGTGATCCTCCTATGTTGCTGAAATGATGAGTGTGTGTCCTGGCTGCTCCTGGCTGGCCACAAGAATTTCCCAAGCATATCCCATATGCTGCAGATACACGAACATCCTCCCGGTTTGAGGGTGGTGTTGTAAGAGACTTCAAGGAAGCATAGGACACAGTGTCCTCATTCTTTGGAATTCATCCCCTTTGGGAGAAGCAGTGATCGTGGCCATAAATCATGCACTAAGCAAAAAGTTACTGAATAAAATAAAAGTCAGAAGGCGGAAGAGGTCACTGGCCATAGAAATCCTGACTCTGGAGAGCCAGAGGGGGAGAGCATTATGAGTGCTTCAGGACCCCACAGAATCCGAACAGGGCTTTCCTGGGACACAGATTTGGAAACAGGAAGTGAGGGAGACTCACTCCCAGCAAGGCGAACACAGTGGCCACACAGATGAGCCCGACAGACATGGTGGCCAAGAAGGCAGCTGATCCAAGAGGAGGAGAGGGCTAGATTGGTCCTAGATCTGTCGTGAGAAGGTGTCAGAGTAGAGGAGACGTGAAACACTGAGATTCAGACTGTGTGAGAAAAAGAGAGGTGAAGTATCCTCTAATGGAAAAAAAAAAGAGTTTTCACCTTAGGAAACATGGGTCAGAATGGGTCAGAAAGGAGAGAGCCCAAAGAGGGTGATAGGGGGAGGCCCTCTCTTTGTACCCAAGCTGATCAGTGTAAGTAACACAGAGACTATTCTCCAGGATCCTTTCCAAGAGCATCATATCGTGGAGCCCTTTCTATGTTAAGTGATGAACACTAAGGCTCACAAACCAGCTCTATGGGTGTGAGCGAGAGCCCAAGACTCGGGCCAGCTCCAGGCCTGCATTCTGCATCCCACCCGCACGCCACGGCTCAGCTGTCTGGGGGGGTCCAGAAATGTGAACATGGAGGAGAATTGCAAGAAATTCAAAATAGAGTCCAGGATTTTAAACAGAAGTGTGTACGTACCCATCCTATCAGTGGCATTTTTGAAAACACAAACTTTTGCTCCCTAGTCTCCTTCCTTGGATATGTAGAGAAATAACCTCCATTATTCTGTTTCTGCTAGTAAACAGGGTTAGAAAAACGATGGGAGAAGATGGGCTGGGAGTGTAGACGTGGGCCTCAGAGTGTTTGCTTCTGAGGCCACCTAACAGGGAAGGCCTCTGCCTCTCTCGCTGCCAGGGGCCAGCTCCAGGGGGTTTGGAAACATGGTCAGAAAGGAATGGAAAGCAAGCTGCTTCTGCCATGTACCTTTTCACGTTGTTAGCCCAAACCAATGCTGCCATTTAAAATGAAGTTAATGTGTATAATTTCAGTCATTTCCCTGGCTATATAGGAACTGGTGACGTCTTCGAATTTGAAGTGTGATCCAACCTCCATTTTGTTTTTTGCAGCATCCTGCTGGTGGTACTTTGAAGTCCACAGTTTACGTTGCACTTATTGACCCTCCACCTGTCCATCCATTGTCCATCACCTATTATCAATTCATCTCCCCATCCATCATCTTTCTATTATTTATCTATGTCTGTCTGTCTGTCTATCTAGTTATCTATCTATCTGTCAGTGTGTCCTGGGGATAGAGCCCAGGGACACTTTACCACTGAACTACATACTCAGTCGTTTTTATTTTTTATTTTGTGACAGAGCCTCACTACATTGCCCAGGCTGGCCTCCAACTTGTGATCCTCCTAACTTAGCCTCCCAGATAGCTAAGATTACAGATATGTGCCTCCACACCAGACTTCTATCTATTTAATCATTCTATATAATTCTATAAGTCTAAAATATGATTATTGGAAAAGGTTCACACTCTCCTAGTTTGGATCTGTAAAGTACGGTTTGTAAAAATTCTTATAATGGTAACTCCTACAAAGGAGAAATGTTCATGCTTTTCATAAGCAAATTTCCATGGTGACCTCCCACATGAAGATAAAACCAAAGTCACTGCAGTATTGCTTTCATCAAAAAAGGTAGGTTTTTTTTTTTTTAAGGAAAATGTTTTGTAACAAAAGTGAAGCAGTTTCAGGATTAAAATTGCATAAAAATAACAACAACAAAGTGATACTTGACGTCATCATTCTTGAAGCATTACCTCAAAGCTGACATCACAGTAGCCTCACCACTGATTCCCAGGAGTGCGAGAAGAGACTGAGGAGAAGGAACACAAAAGATGCAGGAGAAAATTGGCAGCACGGGCTTCTCCTGTCCGACTGGAGCTGTATACAGTTGGGATGTGAGACACATACATTAAGGACGTGGGCACCATTTGCCTCCAGCAGACAAAGATCTTATTCTCACTGTTTTAGAAAGCACTGGTTTTAAATTGATATTTTTAGAGAGCAGCTTGGCTGGTTTCCAGTTTGGGCAGAACATTTAATTTGAAAAATTTCTATTCCCTGGAATGCTAATTGTCTTTGAGCTCAATACCCTCAGAATACAAAAGATAACGTAAAATTATCTGCAATTTGTTTGGACCCAAACTTGATAAAATTGTGAAAAAAAGTAATATGCTGTGAACTTATTAACCCGTGATTGCTCCTTTATGCATGGATACTAATTCCTAGATCCCCTGATCTGTACGATATGTGGGCAAAGGAATAGCCTCATGATCCCATTCATTTCCCTAATCTCTGCACAGTGCCACTAACAGGCTGGCTTCCATTAGCTGCTCTGAAAAGGACACTGTCTCCCACGATTTCAGAAGCAGATGTTTCACAGAAAAATCAGGAATAATGTGGAATCTCATGTGGAGTTTATACTCATTGGAGATGGAGGCTGGACACAGGCGGAGAACACTGCTGGCCTCGCAGTTCTTGGGCCTCTGGCAGCTGCTGCTTATGAAACTTACCATGTGGACTGTGATTTCCACCAGGGTCTGATATCTTGACACGTCACAAGTAGCATGAGGCATACTAGGACTTGCTCAAACTTTATTATAAAGAGTTCAAGGTTATTAATGATGGCTCAATCTCGTATTTTATTTAGAGATCTGTTTGTTTTCCTTCAGGAAAATATTTCAAGTGGAAATCAAACTCTAGCCATTTAATAAAATGAATGCTGATCTTTCAGATGCATGTTATATATTAAGAAACCATCACATACAACTCTTCAGTGTGTTCCAGAAATATCCTATGGCATGATTTCTACTTGCTTAATAACATCTTAAAGTCACAAATTATGATTCCAGTCTCAGGGACCATTTAATCCTTTAAATGGGGTTGGGAACAAGGGACCAAGTGTCAAGGACTCCTTTATTCAGAGAGTACGCAGTGGGGGGAGGGGAAGCACTTTCCCCTTCTGCAGCGCCCAGCCCCACAGAACATGAGCGGCACAGATGGGCAGTCCTCAGGACGTCACCAGGTGAGGGCAGGCCTGCGATGCCATCAGGAGGACAATGTGCTGTCTACACCATTGACCTACATCTTGCTCTCAGTGCAGGCTGAATTAACTGCCTGGAAACTTGAAACAGGAAGGACTGCAGAAGAACAGGAGATCTTGGTGTGATAAGGGCTGGAAGCAGCCTGCAGGAAAAGCACAATCATTTTATGTTTACAAAGCAGAGGGAGCACAGTGAGGAGTGATCTGCCCTTGTCCAAAATAGCATTCAAAGAGAAACGACAGAATAAGAGTCTTGAATTCAGCATTACCCCCCAGTCCTTGAGCTGGTGTACGATTTCCTTTTTATTTCTCATATCCCCTTTGTTTTCAAAGTTTGATACTGAATTTGGTTTCAGCTCTGCTCCTCCAACAGTTTTCTTCAGGGACTGGGACACATGCTGCGGACCCCTCTGGCAGGGTGTTTGCTCACCAGGAAGAGTCAGTTTTTGAAGACGCCACCCTGATCTGATGCCCCTCTGTACACACCACCAGACACTGAGAAATGCAAACCAGTCTAGACTTTCAAAATTACCACCTTGAGATGCCTAATAAGTGGCATCAACTCCTATACATACCAAAGAAAGATCTTTTCTTCACGTTGGTAAATGGTGTAATTTAGATACATTTTTTTTGGCCTCATTTAAAAGAGCTCAGGGGAGACTCAGGCGGCAGGAGCACTGAATTGAGATGGAAGGGCCACAATAGACAACTCCAGCGACACATCTGTGCCCTGAACAATGACTTTATTGACTGAGAGCTCGAGGCTGGAACAGAGTTGGAGGGCAGTGTCCTAGGCAGACCTCAGGCCTGCCCCTCCGACCAAAGGCATTGAGTCCTTCTGCGTTTTGCAATGTAGGCCATTCACTTTCTGAGTCTTCTCCTTTTTTTTTTTCTTTTTGAGACGTATATGCTTACATATGTAAATTAAGGTGGCTGCAATTTAAATCTCAGCAAGTTAAATGACTGAGGTACTTGAAAAGAGTAAATGTTTGGCAGAACGTGAGATATATTTAATACCTCAGGATTCAGGTGGAATGCATTTTATTAAATTATGTTTTACAGGTAAAAGCAGTCATTCACTGGATCCCAGCCCCCACGTAAAGTACAAACACGGGACACCTCACAATCACCTCACTGGCTCAGGCTGAAGGTGGAGAGCTAAGGAGGGGTACACAACTCAGGGGCATGAGCAGGTGTTCTGTTGTCTTGCGCTAGGGAGTGACTTTTTACTTACAGATTAGTTTCACTGTTCTGTCTCCTAGAGGGGAAATTGGGTTAAAGCACCAGCCCGTGGACTGTGTTGTTATCAAGTGAGGCTTCTTTGATCTCAATCTGCCTCCTAACTGCTCATATATTATTTAAAGATCATAATCGAAATTTCCATGTTAATTGGGGGGACTTTTCCACCGAGAATCTTTTTATATGTGGTTTTTTCATGTACTATTTTGCTGTTTCATTTATTAGCAGAATTATTCACAATATTAAAACAAAAAATATGAAACAAATCATATGCCCAGGAGTTAAAAAGAACTCTGCCCTAATTTGTTATTAGGAAATAAATAATTGTTGGATCATTTGATTCAGCAAAAATATCTAATTCTTTCAATAAAAGAAGTTTACACGATTTTTAATGTTACTGGTTGGATTTGGGAGCATTAAAAGATAAGAAGTTTATAATTTTGAGAAAACAGCCTCAGACATGTTAGCATCAGCATTTTCAAAGTCTACCTTCATCGCTGCCTGATGACATGCTGAAATTACATCCAAATCCATATATGTTACTTAAAAATTTTGATATATGCCTTAAAATTATAAAAGAAGCTGGTAAAATTCATCTTAGTAGTATGCTTCCACCTAACATATCCTGTTACCATCTCAACAAGTAGTCAGTGTAGAAATGACTGGGATTCCTATGTTATTTTGTAATAAGTCTTCAGTAACCTTGTGCATCTCCAGGGAGGCACAGCTGCATTCAGAAGGGTCCAAACACTGCAGCCTGCAGCTTTAGAGACTACCTGGCTACTGGGGGACACAGTCCAGAGTGGCCTCGGATTTCAATTTCATCGCGATGTTTTTGCTTTTCCTTTAAGTGTGTAAGTCACTTTCACTTATTCACTGAATAAATGTAAGTGTAACCTGACTAACAGCTAGGTACCTCAGGTTGGGTTCTAAGGTACTGTACACTACATGTGCAAGGGGTGTACCTGTGCCCTTCACATTCACCAGTTCAAGATCAGCATAAGGACCCTAACACCACAGGCTGAGCTAAGACAGACACTACCTTTATAAGTGAGCTTCAGATGGATATTCTGTGACTCTGTCCTACACATTTTCTAAAAGACAATAGGAGCTGTGTATCATAGGCAATACAGTTATTCCTGGATAATTCCTTCCCAGGACAGCAGATCTTAATTTAAATTATTTCTACAAGTTAGTTTACCAAAATACATTCCCTGCATGAAATCACTTCCATTAATAAATATACATTAAATTTGGAAACTATGCAAAAATAAAAAGTAAACAAAAGCATACTAAGGTTGTCAACAAATTTAACAATGATATTTTGATATATTTCCTATCAGTTTTCTTTTTCTCTTTTTCCATATAAATAATTGTTCTAGAAATAAAAATATCATCCCTGCTTATTGGTAATATGTGGCTACACCATGTTTAAATTTAAGATACTTTTACTTATTGCCTGGTGGCCACAGAGTGGTTGTAAACTTGACCTCAGACTTGTCCTCAGTGCATCTCCACTTGGAGTTCACAAGGAAACCAACAGGGAAGGACGGTCCTCGCAGGCCAAAGGCAAGTGCACATTGGCTTTCCTTCACTGGCAAAAAAGTGTCCTAATGGTAACCAACACAGCCCCTGATGGGAATTAAGACTCGGAGGATCTCTGCCTGCTGAGTGCATCCCCGTGCTCTGACCCTGGTTCTCTAAGCACTGTGCTGGGCCCCACTAAGATAGTCACCAATCCAGGCATCCTTCTTTGCACAGGGCCTCTACCTGCCCCAGCAAGGTTTTGCCACACCACTGTTCCATGGTGACCTCCCTCAGCCAGCTCCATTTGCCCCATTTCTTCATGAGTATTGTCCACAGAGCATGTCTCAGTAACTCATAAGCACATAAGCTGCATCTCCACATCTGCCTTCTAGGGCACTTTACCTGACACAGTCCTTACAAATCTCTCCATAGACTTCTGGCTCTGGTGGGGATGCTACACCTCCCACATTGGAAACCTCCCATCTTGGGGGTCCGCCTCTCAAGCCTCCTTCCTGAAGGTTCCTCTGCCCAGCCCACTGTGACTCTTACTCCTTGGAAAGCTCTGTCCTGGCTCAAGTGACTCCTGTGTCCCCAGGAAAATATCTCACATTCTAGAAAGACTAGGTTCTAACTCACTTCACCAGATTTTCATGCAATACTAAAGGGAAACTCTTAATAAATCAAGAAAAAAATATAAACACTAAAAAGAAACTAGGATTCCTTTATAAATAAGAATCAAAATCCAAACTAGGAAATGTCTTGACTGTATATCCCTAAGGTCTGAGCTTCCTCCCACAAAGAAAAGAGGAGAGCACAGAGGAGCCAGGGAATTGTTGTCACCAGGAGAAAGAAACACTGGAATGGCCCAGGGTGAGCATCTGGGCTGCTTGGTGTCACCAGCATTTCCTTCCATAGGCTCAGACAGAAACTTCTCATGGAGACTTGATAGAAGTAGCACTGAGAGACAGAAGAGCAGGATCCTCCAGAGGATGTGCACAGCAGTCCTGAACCGAGGTTCTCTTGTTTGTGCAAAAAATTACCGTCCGTTCTTAATGAGAAGTGAAGAGAGCTCATGTGGAGGCTGCTCCCTGGCAGACTGAGTGCCGCTTAGCATACCCAGAGCAGTTCTGGGCTGCCGGCCAATGGGGGAGCAGGTCCCATTTCTTCCCCTGGTTTATGCCCAGTGACAAAGCTCATTGTCTGCTTGATCTTGAGTAAGGGGCAACCTTCATGTCCTCAAGTGTCCTAGTTCTTGATTTCTAATTATCACACATGCTAAACATTTCTGTGGGTGCAGAATGATTACCTGGGTCACGTAAGTGGCTAACTAGCCCACAGGAGGAATTCAACATGCCAATATTAATCCCGAGTATCATTTGTTTCAACTGTTGTTCTGGGAAGGTCTGTTTAGCAGAAAATCATTTTCCCTAAGGAAAGACTGAAGTAAAACATGCGACTTAGTATCAACCAACTAAATCCAGCAGTGTATCTAAGTGGGAAACCAGCAATTCACATCTCTTCTCACTTCTGATGCCATGTATCTTGCTTAGTCTTTGACCTGCCTTTCCTGTGTCTTCTTCCTCTTTCCTGTGACGTGTTCTTGTACAAAATGCATTTGCGCCTATGGGGTATGGATCTTCTAGTAACGGTATCTAAATGCTTCCCGTGTTTGCCCTCTCCCCTGACCAGCTCTACATCCTCAGGAATCTCCTGTGACTTGTTTCACTGCAGCATTTGAGGTGTTTGCAGTGAGCGGTTGATCTGGGCTGTCAAACTGGCTTTAAAACTAGAGGCACAAGCCCCCCTGTCCTCTCAGCCCCCAATGTCCTTCCATTATCCAGTGGACATAGGGAACACACACTCAAAAGGTCCAAGAAGGTTCCCAGCAAGTCACTGCAACCCTGTTCCCTGGGTCCTCTAAGTGAAGGAAACAGGAGACACCTGATGAAGAGGTCATGACATCTTGCTCTTATTTGTCAACTTAAATGTGACAAGTCAAGAGCCTGGTACTTTTAACCTATCAGTATGTTTGATGAGTTAGGGTTTTGCTGAAATTTTCAATAATTAAAACTCATCCGGGTTGGGGCTGGGGCTTAGTGGTAGTGTACTTGCCTGGCATGTGTGAGGCACTGGGTTCAATTCTCAGCACCACATATAAATAAATAAATAAATAAATAAAACAAAGGTCATCAACAACTTAAAAAAAATCTAATTTAGAACAAAAAAAGAAACTCATCTATTTCGAACTGTGAAGATGTGTTTGTATTAGCTGTTTTATTTATTGATTTATTTAGTTAGTTAGTTGGTTAGTTAGTTAGTTATTGGTGCTCAGGATTAAACTCAGGGCCTTGTGCATGCAAGGCGAGCACTCTACCAACGGAGCTATATCCCCAGCCTTGTATTAGTAATTTTCTGTGTAATTCAATACATTATTATAACCCTTGGTTCCTATAGGTTTTTAGCAGTTTTCAAGCAATGTGCTCATAGTTATTTACTACTTAATAAAGTTGAATTAATTTAGAAAACTATGTATCCTAAACTTTCCTGCCCAGAAAATTTTGAGAAATGTATAGGAGAAATTTCTTTTTTTCAACATATAGATGAGCTGGGATTTGTATCTTTTTTAAAATTAACTAATTAGTTTACTCAAGAAATAATAATTAACTGTCCACACAAATGGTGGGAATCCATCACGAGGCTTGACTGGATTAATAATCTGATGAGAACAGAAACCTGGGAAGTGTTGTTTGGAGCTCACTGGGAAAACCTGAAGGTCAAGGGATCGAATGTGAGTCGGTGGAGGTGCTGCAGTTCAGGAGTGTCCTAGTCACCATTACAAATGAAAAGAATGAGACAGACTTCAAAGAACTTTGAGCAAAGATTCCCAAGCACACGCCTTGTCACTGTCCATCAAAGTGAGAGCAATGGTCAAGACTGAATGAAACTCAAGTACAGATTACTAATAACAATGCCATGGATAGGCTTTGATTAGATATTTGGGGGGGCTGGAAATGATGATGAGTAACTTTTGGATCTGTTAAATGACCAAAGAAAAGCTTTATCCAATAGGAAAGCAGAATGGGTGCATAAGACAGAGCAGAGAGCTGGAGGCATCTGTTTAATGTTAAGCAAAAGAAGAATGTTACTCCAATAAGTAATAAATCCAAATACATTACCAAAACAGTGATCAATAGCATTATCACACTGAAAGGAAATAATGAAATAATTAAAATATAGAACACATGAATAGCTGAAGCCATCAGAACCAAGTTCTCCCAGACAACGTAGGACATGAGGGTGATCCTCGGAGGAGAGGGACGGCACGCTGGAGCGCCTGGGAGATAAAGGAGAAAGTCTTTGGTGCTGAGGTGTGGGAGCACTGACGGGGTTCCTCCGCACCCTGTGGCAGAGAGCGTTTCCTTGTGACAGTGGCTGGACTCTCACAGGGTTCTAGTACAGCATGCGTGGAAGTCAGTGGTGCGCACTGAGGGGCCTGCCTTCCTGGATGTGGCCATTGAATACAACATCAAAGGCCGGGGAATGCCTGATGGGGAGGGGGGCACTGTCAGCTGTGCCTTCTCCCCTCCGGGCAGGGCAGCTGCAGGCCTTTGTCCTCTCCCTAAGCCCATTTCTTTCTTGGAAGATGGAGATGCCAGGCCCTGCCTCTCAGATGTTGGGAGGAGGGATGTGCAGGCGCAGTCTTCGGTCCACGATGGTATTCCACCGAAAGTGGCTTTTCAGTGCTAGTGTCAGGAGTGAACTTCCAGACTGCGCAGTGTCCGTATTCCTACTCCAAACTTCTAAACATGGCAAGCAATACGAATACATACGTGTGTACGTATATATAATACACTTGTGCGCGTGTATACATACATTTTTTCTCTTATGTCAAAGTTAATGGCCTTCAAGGAAAATCCTCAACTGGACAGACGGTTTTCCTTCTCATGCCCTTGCACCTGTCTGTTTTCTTTTTTAAATCATAAGCATGTGGAGCCTCTCCATGAACTTGGGACAGATGAACAGGGGAACACGTCCCTACCACGTCCTCGCTTAGAAAAGGTAAAGTTCCACTAAATTGTCACAGTTCAGAACCCTTCACACTAGGACAGACCATGTCGTGGAGTAAAGGAGGGTGCCGGGGAGGCAGGGGAGGCAAGGGCGCTTCCCACCGGAAAGGATGACGTGTGTGTTTGTCCCCATTCTGGCCAGGCCTTGCTGGCTGAATAAGCCATTAGGGTCAGCGGACAGCAGGGAGCACATGATCAGCACTGCATGAGAGGCCACGCTGTGCCTGATGCTGGGAGCACCAGAGGGTTAGGCCCTGGAGGATCAAGGGCTGCAGAGCCCAAGGTGGGCACTGGTCAAGAGAGGGACTGGGGAGCCAAGAACTAAAGGCTGCGTACCTGGTAAGCAGTGTGGCTCCGAGGGAATGAGGAGGCAGACAAAGGACTGGTGTGTTTGGTGTGTGTGTTTGTGTGTGTATGTGTGAGAGAGAGAGAGAGAGAGAGAGAGAGAGAGAGCCCGAGAGAGCGCACTGAAGAAACAGCTCCCACCAGATCAAAGAAAAGATGGGAGGACAGTTCCCGCCCTACTACCCCTTGTCTCTATGCTTTGGGACACTCCTTGGTCCCCTGGACTGAGGCGGACTCTCGCTCACTTCAGTCCAGCACAGCAGAAAAAATGCTTTATCGCCAGGAGGACCGGCTTTGCTCCTGTCCCCATTGCTCACTGGTCCCTGTGATCTCGGGCAAGTTTCTTGACTGCCAAGATTTTAATCACCCAGGAACTCTTTAAAAAACAGCAAACCCCTTCTGAGGAGGCAGTGAGGACCGACTGAGATAAAGCAGTGAGTCCTTATCACAGGCAGGAAGAAGGGGAACCAGCGTCACACTGAACACCCGTCACCGCTTTCAAACACAGCTCCTTCCCCTGTTCCTGCCTTCAGCGTTAGCTGCCCCGGCAACCCCCTGGCAGCCTGGAAGCGCAGACCTACCCGGTTCCCTGGATGGGGGAGGTGGCAACCTCTGCATCCCTCAACCCCCGCCAGGACCCCCTGTGGCCCTGCTCTGGGCCTTCCTCCAGGTCTCCCTCCTGTCGCCTGCACCACCTCCCTCTGCTTCCAAGGAGAGAGGCCTGGGCACAGGTCCTTGCAGGTCCCCAGGTGAAGTTTCCTTCTGGGCCAGCATCCCGAGTTTGCCTCTCTGAGCTAAAACGTGGCGACTCAGCTTCCCGTTCTCTCTAGACCCCTTCCTTTTTATGGAGTCTGACTCGTGCTTCTGGATCTTTGGCTTCATTGAGGGCTTCGAGGCCGGGGCATTGAACTTTGAGGTGCACGGGGCTGCCCGCTATCAGGCCTCGCACTCAGAGCCACCAGCAAACCATCTTCTCCCTGCTTAGGAGAGGCCACAGACTTCTCTGAAGCCACGTGTCACGTGTCGAGTCGATATCTACCAGCTGACAGAGATCCATAGCTCTGAGTTTTTCCCAATTTTCAAGAGAATAAAAAAGATCTATTACTGAGAAATACGTAAAACCAGAGCCAGCCAGGAAAAAGAGCGTTGTTCTCAATGGCCATCAAGGGAACTGCACAGTCAGGACACAGGCAGAGACCCTGAGCAGAGACTCTGAGGACAGTGGGTTCCCTCGCCTCAGCATGTCACGCAAAATGAGAAACACATTTTCTACTTTTTAAGAAAGTCAAACAATTGTTTTGTGCCTATTTCTCATGGGCCATGAGAAAAGTAATATAAACTGCACTGAATATACAAGGGTGTACATTTATATGTTAACATGAACATGCATACGTACGTGTGCACATGGGCGGTGTGGGCCACACGTGTGTATTCAGGTGTGGATGCACTCATGTGCATGGGAGCAAATGCACACCCGTGATGGTCCCCTTGCAGTCATGTCCCCATACTTTCCCTGTCCTGAGGCAGAGCCCTCCGGGGTGCTGCAGCTGAGGCTTCACTGGGAGGGTGATTGAGGAGACTGAGTGGTGTGAGACCACCGACACAGCAGGAAGCTGGGCACAGGTCCGTTCCCTGGGCAGGGCAGGTTCCCCTGGGGTCAGACAGCAGGCTCCTCACCCACGGTGGCTGACCTGGAGAGTGGCCTTGTTCTGTGCACTCAGAGCCAAGGCCAGCATTGTGCTGAAGTAACTGGCGGAAGGTGGCGTGGCCTTGGCGAGGAGGGAGCTGCTTATTCTAAACGGGCAGCTTGATCTGCAGAGGAAAGAACCTCTTGGGTTGGGAGACCTCGGAGTTGAAGGGAGAAAGGAGACTTAAAAGTCACCTTGTTCATGGTTCCATAAAATGCAGGACATGGTCTGTGCTCTTTAAGGGTGATGAGCCATTTAGGGAATCAAGTGAATTTTATGGTCACACTTTCTTAAATGACACACACACATAAACTTGACTCTCCTGAGGAGCCTGCTGAAACATTTGCTCATCTTAATAACTAAGCACCACTCAAGGGCTCAGGAGCCCAGATGAAGCCTCTGTTTGTGATGCCATTTGGAGTACACATGTTGACACCTACTGTGTACCAGTCAACAGGCTGGACAGATTAGTAAGACCTAATTCCACTCTTCTACGTGTTCACCCAACCCTCACCAAACCCTAGCTGGCCACCAGCTACAAACAGTCACACAGAAGCAGCCAGCTGAGCTTTTCCATGCAAATCTTACCCTATTTCTAACAATGAGACCTCTAATAATGAAGGTCAGGTTTGCTGGAGAAATCCAGAATCACTGTGAATCACATCAGGGCTAGCAGTCAGCTCGAATCCTGAGACTTTAGGGATATGCATTCTTGCAATGCCTCAGTGTCATCCCTTGGTCACTCACTACTCAGAAGTGCCTGTAAAGTCAAAAGCATCTGACCTACACGGAGGACTTCCACAATATAAGAGAGAAACATTACTGTAAAGATATAATTATTAGAAGAATTTTCTATATCATTTAATCAAAGCTTTTATAAACCATCTAATTATAAAACACATTTATAATAAATTGAAATGTTTTATTCCTGAAATACTTTAAAAGAAGCATTTCTTCATTTTTTTTTGTTTGACACCTTCTAGACTGTTGAGTAAAAATAAAAAGCAGCCTTTTTAAAAATAGGACTCATGAAAAAAAGACAGAAGTTTTAAAATTAAATGACAAGAACAGGGGCAGGGTGTACTCAGTGGCAGGGTGTGTGCTTCGTGTGCACTAAGCCCTAGTTTCAATCCCCAGTGCCCAAAACACCAAAACAAAACTTGGAATCTAAGGAAGGAAGTGGACAGGAGAATTGCCACGGTCCCAAATCCACACCCCAAGTTTCCATCTAACAAGCAAAAGGTCTTGTGCTTCAGAGAGAGTCACACATAGGCCCCGGGCTTGCAGATTTAGCACAGCTAGATGGCTATTATTTATTACATATTCAATTACTAAAATTATTCAAATGAAAATCTTAAATTGAAATTGCTAACTTGGTAAAATAGTAGATTGAATATTATTAAACTGAAATTATTAAAGTGAGACTCTTGATAAGCATACACTGTGGAACAAGCTGCTCTCTCCTCCGCACAAGATCATTGGCAAGTGACTGGACAGACAGTGTTGTTAACTAACATTATTCTAAACAATCAACAGATTTTCTATTCTATTGTGTTCTAGAATTCATGAGAATATAGAATGTGGCATTGACACGGGGGAAGAAGCAAGTTGAAGCTGTGGTGTGTGTGTGTGTGTGTGTGTGTGTGTGTGTGTGTGTGAACACATAGGAGTTACAGGTCATAGTGGGGACCTGTGGCAAAGGCAACCTTTAACTAATGCCAGCACCTTCTTACTTACTAGAAGAGTTGGTGGTGAAATAGAAAGCTGAGGCACTGGGAGAGGAGCAGAAGGTCACCTTCAGAGAGCTGGGTCAGAGCAGCTATGGACCAACCGACCCTCCCCCTGAGCCCACGAGACACAGCTTCCTTCATATTTAGAAAGCGATGTGAAGATGTTGGTAGATGGTGGGTGGCTTTTCAATAATTAACCAGAAATAAATGATATTCCATAAAATTCATTTTAGTTTATAAACATTCTTTTGAATATCTCCAACTCAGGTGTGAAATATGCATTCCCTATACATAGAATATTAAACTGAATTAAAATTTTAAATTCTTCAGACATTTCAACTAATAAATAATTTACAGTAAAATCACTGTGAGTTCCCCATCTGAACCCATTCAGATTCCTGAACCCAATCATCCTGAGGTCTTTTCCTTGATAAAACCTCCTCATGAGCAATAGCAAAGAAGGATTATCAGACCTGGAGGCTGACACCCAGCCAACCTGGTCTCCAGATTTTCATACTCACTTGGCCATGAATATTACATTGTAGCAACAAATAAAATGTGACATCCTTAGTTACAGATTCTAAAACTAGGCAGAGGGACACAAATCATGCTAAGAACCCAATTTGCATGTACGTTCACTTCTGACACACACCATGGGCTTTGTGTCTCTTACAGAAGAGAGACGGAGACTGGCTGGTCTGCTTTTGACATTTTAAAGGTTTGAATTGCCTCTTTTCCTTGTTTGCATTAAGGAGAAAGCATGTTAAATGTTTTCTTCACAGGGTGATGGAACTCAGTCGGGAGGGCCCTGCCAGCCGCAGTGCTGCCGGTTACCCTTGTCTGTGGGCTCTCCTCAATACTTTATCAGTGGGACGAGGGCCGAGCTGAATTCTCTGCTTCCATTCCCACTCCTCCATGGAGGTTGGAAGATGGATGACTTAACTCCGTGAAAACAATCTGTCAGCAGAGCCAGCAGACGGCGTGGTGAGGAGAGGGCAGAGCATATGGTAGGTTCAGCAAGAAATGGCTTGTATGCCATTGATTATTCTTTTCTAAGAACAACAGCTAATACCCTGGTGTGCATTTTGATAGAATAATCCTGAACATTCAGTGAATGGAGGCACTTCCAAGTGGTGCTTTGGCTTGGTTTGGATGCTATTTATTAAATAAGCCTTTGTCCCAGGCTTTTAAAGAGTATTTGAAGGGCTTGGGCCTTGGAACACCTGGGCCTCATTCATCTGGAGACAAGGGTGATGGTAGGTGGGAAAGCATCGTGTGTCACAGCACATGCAAAGTCCGCAGCTGCAGGTAGAGCAAAAGGACAGTGGCAGGGCCAACTCCGGGAGAAATATACTATAAAAATCACAGTAGTCACATCATCTAGCAGGTGACAATCTAATCACCATAACAGGACCATGAATAAAGACACACATGAATGAACACAGTGATCTGCTTTGAGTTGTGCAAATGCATCCCCCTGTGGAGACACTCTCTCCCCTCTTTCTGCTTAACTTTCTCCAACACACCTGTTACCATTTCATACACTAGTATTGCACTTTTCCAGTTTATGTTATAAATTGTCTGCCCCAGAGAAACCTTGTCCTAGAACGCTAATTATCCTGCCATATACAAAGTATTCAATAAATGTTCATGGAATGAAAGGTGATCTACATCCTGATTAGTTGTCAACTGTTTTTAGCAGTATTTAGGAAGAAGGTATGTCCTAATAGACTGTGCACACCAAGTACTGTGATCCCACGAGCGTCACTCGCCAACTACTAAATAGGGGAGGGACCAGGAAGCACCCGCCATTCCCAAATCCAGATTGTGCCCAGGACCAAGGAGTAAGCTCTCCTTAGGCAGGGCCAGGTCCCCAGGAACCCTGACCAGGTCCCTCTGGAGGATTGAGGACTGCTTCTCCCTCCCTCTGATGTGGAACCACACTTGAATCCTCAGCTTCTTACAGTGGAACTCCACACACCTCTTTTTCAATCTGGTCAGCGTTATGTTGACATGTGGCTTGTGGGGTGCACCACAGTCAGGCATCTTCTTTCTCCTGGAGAAAGGCCCGCAGTCATCCCTGAGACACCACAGTGCCTGGGTGAGGTCTCACTGTGAGCCTCTCTGGAGGGACAGTCCAAGTGCCCACCACCCCATGGACTGTGTGCAGCCATGCAGGAGCCTCCGAGCTGCATGCAGCCAGCTCCCGGCTCTGCGCTGAGTGGCCGTGGCTGGGAAGTCGGTGCTGGACCGGGCACCTGAGCACTGGCATAGATCCATGACCTCACTCAGTTGGCTGCATCCTTCACCTTCACCGACAAGAAAATTAGGCCTTGGCAGGCTCTCATCTGAGGAAGGAGACACACATCAGTCACCCTCGAGTGAGCCTGACACCGTGGTGAGCAAGTCTCGTCTTATTCTTAAGCAGAAAATGCCACATTTGCCTTAAAATGAGTCTTGAGGGATAATGAAAGACTGCATCACTTAAAAATAGAGCCTTGAGTCCCTGCCAATGGGTCCGTGTGGCCACGTTGCTATTCTTAGCAAGTTCTCTCCGAAGAGACCAGGGTGCCTGGGCCAGGCTGTGACCCTGTCATCACTGGGAGCGCGGCTGCTCTGCTAGAGTGTCACAGTCAGACTCTAGAAGGTTCTTTGGGGAACAGTGCTCAGGACAGAATCTAGAGAAAGGACTCAGGATAAAAAGCCTTGCAAACAGCCCTGAGAGGGGTCAATGCCGCGGGGACAGGAAAGCAGTCCTGGGTCTGGGGGGAGAGGGAGGAGCAGGCAGGATTCCCTCCACAGCCGCAGTCATTCTCCCGGTCCTACAGTGTGCAAGATGGTTCTTCATAGGTTGTGTCTTAGATCCAGACAGCACTGCAGTTGGACAGACAAGACCTTACAGTTGCCACCAATGTGCAGGTGAGATGGGTGCTCAAGGGCTTTCCCTGAGGACCAGGGAAGACCTGGAGCTTGTCACCAGGAAGTGGCTCAGAAGCCCCTCAGGAAGCAGGTCTTATTTTCTCTGCAGCTTTTCCGCCGCTCACTGCATCTAACATCTTGCTCTCCAAATAGCAGTAGTTAAAAATGCATCTTCTTATACATTTCCAACGATTGAGTGCCGACTCCCCTGAAAGGAACTAAAACAGGGTCAGTCCTCAGCAGCTAGAAACCGTGGAAGCATAAACTGGTTTCTCGTTTCCTTCCCTCTTTCCTCCATCTCTCCTCCTCCCCTCCCTCCTCTTTCTCTCTGGAGTGCCCGTGTTCCCAGGAGTAGCCACTATACTCCTCGGGGATGCCGGTTACGTTTCCACAGGTGCAGGGACACTTGTGCACCACTGTAGCCTGGCTGTGTCCCGACCAGGCGTGGAACTCCAGATGAGTGTGTAGAACCACTGCAGCCAACAGCCCTCTTTCAACACTGCACACCTCTGTGCATCAGAGCCACCTAGGCCTATTACTAACAAAACCTGCATACTGATTACAGATCACCTTAACAACAGGGCCCAGCATCTCTGCCTTTCAGAAATTAAGACAGTGATAATCCATTAGGTTATGATAATGCTAATAAAGACAAGAATTTTTTTAAAAATAAAACACCCTTGATTTTCTTCCCAGAGGAAAACAAATGGTTCTATCTGGGAGCTTAAACTTGCTTAGAAAACTAACACCTATCACTTAGTATGTACACAAAAGTAAAGCCCTATTGATTAGACGCTATCTACATAGATAAATATGCTTTTAAAGTTTTAGTCTGAGTTAAGATTTGATATGGAATTTTTATACCTTTATCAAGAATTTAATAACCAAAAAGTAGGTTGGTTTGTATAAAAAAGTCAATTTTAAGTAAGCAACTCAATATAACAATTGCTTGTTATGAAGGATTGATGTTTAAAACAACCAATGTGTTTTAAATACATCTGATTTGAAATGGTTGAAGGAGAACTTTGGCAGGTTTCAATTTGAATTTTTGAATATGCTAAACCATTAGAATTAAAGTTGATAAATCCAGTTCAACCTTAATGCCTGAGAATACTAAATTAAATATAAAAAATTTTAAAGATAGTTTGCATATTTTTTTAATCCTTGAGGTTAATCAGTGAAGAAATACTATAAGATCTCAATGAATAAGAATTCTATCTTCATTTACTAATTAGCATAATTTACCAATTAGCATAAAAAGAATCATCTTTTTAAAACCTGCTTTGAGAAAAATATGACATGAAATGATACCTGACAAGGTCTAAAGACTCATTTTCAAATCTGAGAATAATAACATTGTCAAAAAGTAATGTTTGCTACCATTCCCTGAAAATAGATATTAATGTTGTTGTTTTCCTTTTATTACAAATAATTGAGCCAGCTACTCTGAATACAGATAGAAAATATAACACCTCACGAAGCCCATTTCTTATTTTAATTGGCACATTCTAATTGTGCATATTTATGGGATTCCAACACTGCGTCATGACCAAATCCAGGTAAACCACATTTCCATACTCAAGCATTTATCATTTCTCTGTATTTGGAACATTCAAAAGCCTCTCCTCCAGTGATTTTGAAAGGTGTAATACAGCATGACAAGCTGTATTTACCACAAGCTGTGACAGGACATGGATGTCCCCACGCCCTCCCCAGGCTCTGGAGACCACTGTGTCGTCTCCCCTTCCAGGACATTGACGTTTGTAGCCTTCCCCGGGAGTGAGGTCCTAGTAGTCCTCACCTTTCTGCACCTGGCTTATTCCACACAACATAATGGTCTCCAGTTCCTTCCATGAGGTAGCAAATGGCAGGACTTACCCCTTGTGGCAGAGTATGCCACTGTTCATGGGACCACCTTTCCCCAACCATTCCTCACCAGTGGACACCTAGGCTGATGCATCTCTTGGCCACTGTTTGCAGAGGTGCAAGTGGCCCTGGGAGTTCAGGTGTCCGTAAACCTACCTGTCTGTCCTGTAGGCACACCACTGAGAGGCAGTGGCTGTGCAGCCGAACCAATGGGGATCAATAGTTCATAGTACAGCAAACAAATCCACCCAACCCAGGCGAGCAAGTGCAAGAGGGAAAATTAAAGCTAGAAGGCCAAGCACGGGCCCTCCTTCAATGTGCTTCCTGAGCTAGGTGCCTGCAGAGCCCCTGACCACTCAGGAGAGAGTTCCAGCCCGTAAACTTGTCACTGGAAAAGATGTGACAGGGAGGGTCCCAGCAGTTCCCAAAGAAACTCAGCTCAGGGCCAGATGGGTTCTTGGCTCATGAGCTGGGAAAGTATCTCAGCACACACCAGTCAGGGCAGAGAGGGGGTAGTTAGGAAAGCAGATGCACGTTCAGTGGGTAAGGGACAGTCTCAGGGGACAGACAGCACTGTGCTGGTGTGGAGCGTTGGTGTTTACACGGGGATGGTGCCGGGGGCTGAATGTGAGGAGCCAGGCTTTCCCTATCCTCCTGCTGTGAAAGTGAGGGTCAGGGCGAGGCCCAAGAGGGTGTGCTCAGGAGTGGCTGTCCTCCTGGGCGCTCCCTGCATCTCAGTGCCTTTGGGCACTTCCTTTGAGACTCTGTGACTCTCCCTTTATTCCCAAATTCCTTCCTCAGCCTGGCTTAAAATGGTTGATGAAGAAATCATAGAAGCTGGCTTCACTGGGCACCCTCCCACTCAAACTGTGTCATTGAAGTTCCAACCTGGTATGGTCCAGGCTCTGAGGTCTGGTTTAACTCCATGTTTTCAGCACAGTTTACCAGGGACGCACCCTCGGACTTGGGAAGGAGAGAAGACATGTGTGACTCACAAGCCTCTACCTTTGATGTGCCTGCAGAGATGTGGGGAGGAAGGAGGGAGAGGCCCGTAGGTAGAACACGTGTCAGGGTGCACAGGAAATGACGTGGAGCACTGTCACATGACCTTAGAGTTGGAGCGATCATAATGTCATGTGAGGCCTTCAGAGCTGAGCATTTTATCCACGAGTGAACTGTGAAGGTCTGTGCTGAAAACCGGAGTCCAGAGAGATTTTTATTCATCCATCAACAAGTGGTTAGGCCAAAGGAAAGCTTCAACTAACATGAACTAAACTTACTAAGGGGGAAGGTGTACGTCAGACTGACCGTTTATAAAGGGCTCACAGCATGTGACTATTCAGAGGGCTGACCCACAGATTGGAGCAGTCCCTCTCCTTAGCAGTCATGATTGAGCCCCACCCCCTTGAGGTCTGCACAGGTGGGGAATGAACCCCTGATGACGGTCATTTGGAAGCCTACTCTGGCCCTTCTTGACAGAGACACAGGTTGTTGCCTAGAAGAAACCACTTCCTGGCTTGGTGGTGATCACTTCCACCCCAGCTTTTCCCAGGGGCTGTTTGTTTGGGCCATTTAGTTTTCAGCATTGTAATGCAAATATACTCACCGGACAATGTTCCTCTTCAAAAATGCAAGGCTTCTTCCAGTCCTTAGCATTCATTTTAAATTTCTATGGGAGTGAAATGCCCTCGAGTTTAACTACATTTGGTGATGTGAAAAGAATTTCAGGCAGTAACATTACCTGCAGGCTCTAGAGATGCTGTGATACCGACTCCAAATGCATCCAGTGTTGTTTTAACACCGATATCATGAGAAATAGCTCAGACACAGACCCCAGCCAGTGTAGGCAGGGACGAAAGGTTTCTCCCTGAGCTCCAGAGAAGGCAGTTTCTGGTATCACCTGCTCTTGAAATTTATTTCCAGATTCACTTAGACAGTTCTGATAGACACATATCCCTTGGAAAAGCAGACAACAAAATTAGAATTATAATTGAAATCGGCCATATCAAAAGGCGCTGCAGGAGGATTTTCCGAAGACTTCTGTATTTTGGAATTTGTGAGATGCCACTTATTGGATCACAAGTTTGTTTGTCTTTCTTCCTTGTGTCATTTTCCCAGCTAAGTCATTGATAAAAACCAACCTGACTATCAACACGAAAGGAATTCCATTTTAATATTGTACGTCTTTCACTTTGATCTCTTCCACAGAAGCAACCTTAACATGAGAGTTTCAACTTACAAATAATAATGACTAAGTAGAGACAAAACATTTTCTATACCTGCTTCAGATTTTCCCTTCACATAGAATTTTTTTTTCTGTGCATATGCTAAATACCTCTAACTTTAACCCAAAGAAGAGTGAATGGGTGGATGAAGCTGTGGTCCTACATTCACTGTGGTTCAGTTGGTAGTTTGCAGGCGGCTTCTCAAAACTTAATCTGCACCAGGCCCCTGGGTTAGCAGGGGATCTTCATTCTGTAGGTCTGGGACAGGAGCTGGGATTCTGCACTCCCAGCAGGTTCCCACTGTGCACACCCACTGCATTTCTAACAGTCCCATCTTCCACACCCACTGGGCATGGAGGTGTGGAAGATGCAACTCACTCAACGGAGCCTGCTTTGTGAAATAAGTTACTACGTTCTTGTCACATACTGCTTCTCAAGGGCCCTACAGGCCAATCCTTGAGGCAAACGTTAAAGTCCATGACCTCTAGCACATTAGAATTCAGAGGATGCATTTATTTCGATCATATTTACAAATTCTACCATAATTTTTGTGTATCTTTTATGATGGATCTAAAATCTTGTACATTCAGAATCTAAGAATCACAACATACTTTTATCCCCTGTTGTTTATTATTTAAATAATCTTGTGGTGTGAACAATGCTTTGCTTTCAACATAACAGATTAAAATACTGTAGAACAAGTGGTCTGAGAGGGAAATGCAGCGGTGACATTCATTAGGACGTAAGGAAACCCTGCCACCACGCTAGTGTCCAGGCCTTGTTGATAAGAGGTAAACCAACAGTGTATGTCACTGGAGTCCCCTCTGACAGTCACATGTCTAGTGCACTTGAAGGGCAGTGAAGGTCACTTGAGGAAAGAGGACCGTAACAGGATGGAGCTCCCAGGGAATGTGGTATTTTCATTCCTTAGGTCCAAGGAATTAAGGACGAAATTGTTAAAGCTGAGTGACAGGCCAGTAAATTGCCTTGTGTACATTTATTTCTTTATGATGAGAAATAATGATAAATGAGGATTGCTTACTATGTGTTAATATTTTTATTACGTTTGCTTTGAAATTTCTTAAAGTAAGGAGCTTCAGCCAACTAACGGTGAGAAGCCTGATGCTCAGGGTGGGAAGTTCCAGAGTCCACTTTCTCAGGATCTGTCAGAGCCTGCAGCACCCTAGACCTGTACAGGGAGCACGGACCAGCAGAGGAGCCGTGGGTGCTCCTCACTCTGAGGGGCGGGGCTGTTCATGCTCACTAGGGCTCTGTTGCCCTGACTTTTTTTTAGCATTTGATGGTTGTTCTGCTGAAGCCACAATAAAAATGAGTCAAAATATATATATATTTTTTGCAACGTTCTTGCACATTTATGGAGACAGAAGGTGCACTTCTGCCACTCACCAGCCTGCTTCCTGCTGGGCCCTTTCCACTCAGTCTCTACCCAAGGCTGCCTTCAGTGCCAGAAACAGAATTGCCACAGTAGAGGAAGAAGAGAGCAGCCATGACCTCTTTGCGCCAATGCCTTGTTTCTGCATGAAAACCTCAGAGGAAAATGGTTTTATCCTGATAGCTGAATCCCAACATCAACTCAGATTGTTTTTATTTTCTTTCACATTTTTGAAATTTAGAAATTGAAAACTCAAAATCTTTTACCAAACTAGGATTCATCCAGTTCTTCCTCATTTACTCATAAAATGGTTTACTTGCTATTGAGCAATCTTTCCTTCAGTGTGTGGGTGCAAACTTAACCATGGCGATACTTCTTCTGGTGAAACTAAACTTCTGTGCATAACCAGAAACAATTTGGTGTGGGTGTGTGTCAGGGTTAGCGGGTAGGGGGTATTCGGATATTTTTATTCAAATGGCTCTGCACCCCTTTTTATTTCCCCTGTGTGAAGGGAATATCATCCTCATGTTGGCCAGAGTGAGAGAGGTGTTAACATCTCAGCTAAAAATGTTTCTGCCACCAGAATCACTTCGTGCGCCATCTTGGTTCCACATCTGGAAGAGGTCTTCTCATGGCTGCCTATCCCAGAGGCCAGCTGGGTGTGGTGGGGTAACAGCAGGGTGATGACGGCTACAAAAGGGGTCCCCTGCTTCTGCAGGAAGACATGACGGGATGAGAGTTGGGGAGAGGTAGCAAAGCGAAAAGACCAATTTGTTTCTGTGTTCCGATTATCGTGTATGTTGCACGGTTGCTCATTAGATTTAAAAAAGCCAAGGAAAAAGACCAAATTGGATCTGAAGCCCCAACAGACTCTAAAACAACATATTGTTCAGGCTGTTTTCAAAGCAAAGTTCACTCCAGAGTAAACCATGTTCATATTTCCATAATGCAACACATCAATCCTTCAGGACTTTGCCCCTTCAAGATGTGCATTTGTGTAAAACAAGATCAGTCCTTTGTAGTGCAGCCTCAACATGGGCATCACAGGGTGTGCATCAGAATCCACAGATCAGGATCTATATAGCTGTGTCCTTGATTGCCTGCCTGCATTTCTTTCTTTCTTTCTATTTTAATGCTGGGCTTGACCCCAGGACCTTGGCATGCTAAGTATGTGCTCAACCACTGAGCTCCATCCCCAGCCGGATTTCTTTATTTTCCATGAATAAAAATATGATAGGGTTTTTTTTCCTCTTTAAAATACTTAAAAATAAAATGATCTAAGACTAGCAACTCGAAATTCTTTCTCTGAATCTTAGATAAATAATACATAAATTTCTAATGATTCTAATAGAGTTAGTCTTCCTCTTCTGAATATTTTGTGCAACTTGAGATATTTTATTTTGTTGTAAATAGACCAGAAAATCCATTGATGAAGTCGCTAGCCAACTCCACTTCCTCCTTTCTGGGCTTCTACTGTGTTGACAGAATGGATGCCCTTCTGGTTCCAGGGCATCGAGTTCAAAGTCGGTGGTCTCCGGGGTTGATTCAGTAGCCTGCTTTGGCCCCTCATTTGCAGTCCTGGGTGAGGCTCCAGCAGTGTGCCTTCAGAGCCATATGTTCCTGTAACTTTTGAAATATTAGGATATGGAAGCTGGGCATGATTCAAACCCCCTCATTTTCCCATCCTGACCTCTCTCTCCTTGGCTACCCCAAACCCCATGCAGTTAGTGCAGAATGTTTGAAGACAGAGCAAAGGACCAGTTGAGCTGAGGTTTCATTTAGTTTGTGTTTGGGAGACATCTTTGTGAGTTTTCAGCTCCATCATTAAGATTCAGCTGAAGTTCCTGGTTTAGACTTAACTTCCAGGATTCCTTGGGTTCAGTGCAATGTCACAGACCAGCAGTCAGAGACCACATTGGAGGCTGGCACAGCAAGCCCCCCGGTTCCTAGCCTGTGGAGCACATGGGCGGTAGGCGGGGGGAGGGGGGATGAGGATCCACATGTCTGGAGCCCAGAGTTTGTCAAATTATGTGGAGAGTTACAGTAAAATTATGAGTGGGGGATAAAGTTTTTATTTAAGCCTATTCATGCTATCATAAACATTCTGAATTGTACATAGTGTATGACTATAAACAAAGCACAATTTAAAATAAATACATAATGTCATATTTGATAATCCTCCAATGGGAAAAGTGTTCACCTGATAAAGCTCCAATGTGCCATTTTATCTAGAATTTGGGAACTGGATTTAGAACATTTTAATTAAAATGTGAGAAAATAGTGTCTTCTGTTTGAGGAGTTTATGGAGAGCTTCACCTTTTTCATCTTTAAACTTAAAAAAAAACATTTACTAAATAGCAGAAAAGTCAGACATAATCAAGACAATAATGATCAGTGTTGAAACCTATGGAAATTATTCTACTATAGAGATAACAAAGACCTCTAATAACAAATAACAAATATGACAAAAATCAATTACACAATACTAGACCAATTGCTTCTTACGAGAAAGGTGCATTTTGAAGAGAAGTAGTGGACAGGCTGCTGTGGTTCTATAGCCAATTAATGGAGAGAACTGAATTGCATGTTGGAAAAATATTTTAATTTCTTGCTGATCTAACTCTACATGCGGATACTACAGGGCTGCCTTCCGCTGTCAGTTTCCTAGCCATGCAGGAATTTATTTATGTGGTTTTGGTTTGCAGTGTTTGACCCTCCTCCCCATCTGCCATACACAACCCACCCCTACGGATGTCTGTCCTTCTTCCTTGGCCTTCTTTCTTGCCTGTGAGCTAATTCAGTCCCTTTCTTTATTCCTTAGATACTTTAGCAGCCTAATGAGGGAATCCATTCACTTGTTACATGTAGCTCATTTCTTGGTCTTTTGTCTGATTCACCTTCTGTGCACTTATTCACTAAATGTACGTGTAATGAAGTCCAGAGCTGCAGTGAGAATGGCCAGGGAGACCATGGTCTTTGCTAGCAGAAAGCAGAGCATCTGTAAGAGACAGTGCCAATCCCTCTCCTGGTTGAGATGCGCTGTGTGAAATGCAAATATCCAGACATGAAGAAGCTTCCGTGAGAGAGCATGGGAAATGGGTTGGTTCACTGTGACTGCATCCTAGAACAGAGTCCCAGGCTGCTGACGGCAGCAGCTGACCCAGAGTCCCCACAGGTGGGCTGTGTGCCCACATTTTCCTTCATCTGCACATGAGAAGGCTGGGGTGGACCAGCGAAGGAGCTTGCCTGCTGGTCACGAGGACCCAAGTGTCCAAGCTGGGTGAGCACAGGGGGTCTGCTTCCCCGGCTAGCCCTGTGCTCTTTGAGCTAGGAACAACTCTTCTTCCTAAATCCTTCTTTGAACATGTGATTGAGCTCCTAAACAATTGTTTATTAATCATTTCTTCTGAAAATGAGGTCTGGCCTTTTGAGCTGGCTCTGCAGCCTCAGAGCAGTATGTGCCAACCTACTTTCCTGGTCTTTTAACCGACTCTTCACCTGGCCGGATGTTTCCTGACAGTCTGCCTGGGTGCTCTCCATGCATGGTCAGACATATGTGAGTGGGACCTCTGCTCAGCCGAGTTTCTCCCATGATGTTGAGCCAGATGTTTAGGCCCCCAGTCTTAAAGTCCCTCCTGGGCAACAGCAACAGTGGCAGCCTTCTTTTTAGCTGAGTAGAAAAACCACCCGTATCCTCCTGAGTGCCGTGACACTGTGCTGAGGCCTCAGGATAAGAAGATGGGTGGTAGGTTTCGTTTCTCTTGTCTTTCCTGATTTCCCCCTGCCTTTTCCTCCTCCCACACACGGAGAACTGAGCAGAGGCAGGGGGAGAACTTGAAAGCATCAGGCCAACAGAATGAGATGATGTCCGAGAACAACACCTCCCGACTCATGAGACACAAAGCTTTCCTGCGAAAACCAGGTGTCCCCGAGAAGCTGACACAGAGCAATGACAAGGACTAAGACAGTCGAGTGCCTCTGGCAGCTCTGTGACGACACAGGAAACCCAGCTTTGGAGTCCCTTCAGGAAAGCGGTGAGGCAGTGGGAATCTGTGCCTGAGACGCGGCTTGTCACTCAGTCCCTCAACGCAGGGGTGTGCAGCCTTTAGGGTGGGGCCTGGCATCCGAAAGCCCTGGTTCTACTGACACCCTGTTACCTAGGAGTTATGGGACCTTGGATACCTGATCCAAACTCCAAACTCCTCAGCTGAAGAACAGGGAGACCAATCATCCCTGTCTCCTAGGGGCCTTCTGAGGACAAAAGCAAGAGGCCACCCCTGTTCAAAGCCTGGTACATGGTGGTCGTCAGAGTGCCAGCTCTGTCAGCCCACCTGCCATCAGCATGGTGGCTGTCATTGCGTTATTGTGGCATTTAGTTGGTCTTCACTGCTTTTTGTGTTTGGCTATGTGTGAGCTCCTCAGGGAGAGATGCTAAAAAAATAATAATAAAAAAGGAGGCAACATTGTCCTGACCTTTCATCTAAATTGGATGAAAATGTTGCAGAAAGTTCAACATTTCAGAGGAGATCTATCTTCCTACAAACCTTGCAGGTCTGCCTAATAACACTCCTGGTTGGAGAGTTTATTCTGGGTGGAGGAATCACTGGTAGCAAGAGGATTGCCGTGGCAACGGGGTCCAGGCCTGTGTCCTGGCTTGGCAACTGGGTAGCTGGCATTTCAGAAGCAATTAAAAGAGTGTGAGATCTGGATGTGAAGACCTTTGCTTTTCTCTGTGCTGAGATGTGTGCAGTGTTCTCATCACAGTGTCAGCAATCAGCCTCTGGAGAGAAGAATGTCTCCCCCCGCCCCGGAAAAGTAGCACTTACCTTATGCAGAGGAGGCATGGAAACAGCTCCCCCAACCCTCCCTTGCCCCCTGAAACCTCCCTCCTACTCCTTTCCAAATCCTAATGAGGAGCATTCACTGCTTCTGGACCAACTTGTCCTCCATTGACTTTGGGGTGTTTTCACACACCCCAGAGCCCTGCTCCACCACGAGGAAGCGTTTGCAGAATCCCAAGACGTAACAAGCAGTTTACTGAGGCCAGCCTCCCAAAGAGGCATAAAAGCCAAAGCTGCTGTTGTCTAGGGTAAATGTGCCCATGATCCATCGTCACCAGCCTGAACCAGCAGAATCCTGCCAGCACAGCCAGGGATGGAGGGCACAGGGCCTGGGGGGGAATCCTTGGCACAGGGTAGACAGGCACCAGAAGAATGCCATCAGACACACCCCCAGTCATTCCCCTGCCTTGGAAAGCAATGGGTACCTCCTTTACTGGGATGGATAAGAACTGAGAATCATTATCTAGTAAAAGAAAAAGAAAAATATTCCCAGTACATAAAAGATAATTTTCCACACACCGAAGTTGTGTTTTGTTAAACAGAATACTTTTTCATGCTCAGCATTTATTTACACTTTTCTCCCAAATGCCTTCCCAAGTCTTTAACAACTTTTTTTTTTTTAAATAAACAGTGCTAGAGCTTCTCACCTCATGAGGAAACTTTACAGCCAGAGAACCTGATTAAATTTTACCTTTCATCTTTTCCTTTCAGGACCTTACTAAAATTTAACAAAAAGAAAATTATACAACATGCATAAAAGGCTCAGAATGAGCTGTAAATAGCTGTATAATAAATTACGCTGGAAAATTCACCTCCGTAAGTGGGGATTTGCTTTTGTTTGTACTGCACTGCACAGTTGGTTGCATTTTAAAAAGGAGTTTTATAAATTTCTTGAAAGTTAAAAAATCAAAAGCACATCCTTGTGTCTGCAGGGGAATTTTGCAGGTAAATATATTAAGTCTCAATTTAAGTACTAATCATATTAACACAGCTTATAAATATCACAGGCAAATAAAAATTATCTTATAAATAAAAAGCTGTATTGCTCACCAACGCAGGCAGAAGTCACTTGTCATGTCAGCTTCTCCAACCTCTGAAAGTGTTCCTGCAAGTGTTTCTCGGGAAGGAGACCTCTTCACTTTGGTAAGGGAGGATTGAACTCATGGTCTCTAAGGGCCTAAATACAAACTCTCTCAGGCTTTTGCGATCTCTGTACACCTTTTTTGTTGTGGTGGTTTTTTACCCAAAGTAAAAAAAAGCTATAGGGTCACTTCACAGTCTCTCTGAGCTCAGGTGTCATTTGAGACAGAAGTAAACATACTCCACAAAATAGAAATGTTCTGCATAATGTAGTAGCAAACCCTGAGGGACTCTGGTTTGTTTTCTTGTTGGACTTCTCTTGTTTCGTCAGGGATGGGGCTCTCTCTCTCTCTCTCTCTCTCTCTCTCTCTCACACACACACACACACACACACACACACACACATACAGAGCCAGAGAACACAACCAGGTCCCACACTGGAGGAGTGCACCAAGGGGTTGGAGAGGCCTGTGCTGAGGTCATAGGTGACTCATCCACCCTCCTGGCCTGGGCATCCTCATCTGCGGAAGTGGGGAGTGTGCTACACACCTTTGTGCCTTATTGAGAGAATTATCTCCGCAAACACGTATGGAGATGTCAGCCATACCATAGACACTAGTGGGCACCCCGGCGGCCCCTCAGCCCTCCTCCTTCCTTCTTTTCTGGAAGAGGTCAGTTTGGACCTCATTTGCCATAGACTGCTGGGGCCCAGGCTTTGGTGAGAGACAGGTCACCTGCAGGTTAACTTGCACTTGTTTGAAGGCAAACACCTCGAGGAACTTGCTTGTTTGTTTTCTTACATTTTACAGTTAATTAAGTTTTAATGGACAAAAAATCATGTGTATGGGGAACGACATGATGTTCCACTACTTGTATACATTGTGCAACGTGTACATCAGGGCACACACACCTTTCTCCTCAAACATTTATCACTTATTCGTGATGAAAGCACTCCAAATCCTTCCTTCCCGATTCCTGGGAGCTCAGAGCACATTCACAGGTCCTGTGGCCACCCCACATACATCAGAGCCCCAGCGCTGCCTCCCTTGTCCCCGGGGTAGCTGGGCCCTGAACAGACCGCGCCTACCATACTCCAGCCTCTCAGAGCCCCGTCCTATTGCCGCCTGCACATGTGAGTGAGAATATAAGGTCCTTGTCCCCTTTGTCTGCTTCTTTCTCACTTCACACAGTGACCTCAGATATATTCACAATGTTACAAATGACAGGATTTCATCCTTTCAGGCCTGAATCAGGCTGCAGGTGTCTTTAGCCGTCCACCTGCTGAGGGACACTTGAGTTCCATTCCTTTTCTATGGTGAGTGCTCGTGGAGGCCGGGTGACTCGTCATTGTACTGGCTGCCTTACTGTGGCCACACAGGAGTAGTGGGCACTCTGGATTACATAGCAGATCCAGCCTTAGGTTTTGGGGAGCCTCCCTAGGTACTCCCACCAACAGGGCAAGGGCCCTATCCCCACCACACCCTGCCATCCTCTAGTACCCTTCCTCAGGTGGGTTGAAGTCTTTCTAACTGGAGAGGATGACCTCACTGTGGCTTGGATTAGCATTTACCTGATTAGTGATGTGGATCATTGTTATATACCTTTCGGCCACTTTTGTGTC
The DNA here is from genome assembly GCF_047511675.1 of Marmota flaviventris. Taxonomy (NCBI): domain Eukaryota; kingdom Metazoa; phylum Chordata; class Mammalia; order Rodentia; family Sciuridae; genus Marmota; species Marmota flaviventris. The sequence goes on from NC_092500.1 coordinate 175,933,331, forward strand.
TTCTTTTAAGAAATGTCCATTCAGTGCTTTTGACCATTTTAATTAGAATATCTGTGATTTTTTTAATCTATTTTTTTTTTATTTTTTGCTATTAAGTTGTTTGAGGTCTTTGTATATTCTGGATACTAACCCTTACAGATGTAGTTATAGATCATGTTTTCATTCTATTGGTGGTTTCCTTTGTTGTAAAGAAGATTTTTAGTGTACTTATATTTTAAATGATACATAATAATCACACATATTTATGGAGTACAGTGTGATATCTGAAAGGATGTTTATGATGAATGATAGTTGAATTAGAGTTATCAGCACCTCAATCTCCTTAAATATCTATCAATTTTTATGTCATCTTGTCATTTTGGAAGACACAGTGAAGGGCTGTGCTCTCCACTCAGCCACTGAGCTATGGAATCCTAGCACTTACCGGTCCTTCCTGGCTGTTTTCCTTGATGGCCCTTCTCTGTCCTCCCTGATCCCTCCTGGTCTCCGGGGACCACACGCTACTCTGTGTCTTTGCCGCCATCCTCCTCAGCTTCTGTTTTCCCTCTGCGTGGCAGTGGTGCTCTCAAGTGCCGGGTTTGCTAGGAGAGTTTGGAGTGGTCCCTCCTGGGATGCAGCGTTCCCTTGTTTTTTCTGCTTTGCCCAGCACTGTCCCGGGACCGGCAGTGGATGGGTAGATGGTAAGGGGCCCACGTCTGGGGTGGCTTGCCATCACATCTGCACTTCAAATGCCAACCTCCATCTTTTTTATAGCATCTTTTGTTTGGGGAGAAATTCATTTTATTTTTTTATAGAAACATAGTGGAAGCTGGAGGGAGAGAGCACAAAGCCAAGGTCGGGCGCGAGGCGTCTTCTCACCTCTGCTGCTCTCTCTGCCCTTGGCACCTCCCCTCGCTCCTCCACCTCCCAGGAGGCTGGTGTGTTTTAGGACCCCTATAAATGTTTGCTGAATGAATAAGTGTGGATGTCAACTAGTCTGCAAAGAGGTTCCCAGCTTATTTACTGCCTGGAGTTTCTAAATCCTGGAGGATTTGGGCACAGTGAAAGCTGTAAAATGGCTGCTCAGTTTTTACCGTGCCAAGGGCTAAAAACGACATAAACTACAAGGCAAGTCCGCTCAGTCAGAGCGGGGGACTCAGCTGGGGCAGATGTGCCTCTGCCCAGACATGATTGCAATCCCCAGGGGGCCTGATTTACTGTCCCCTGCTGTCTGGGGTGGCTGGGGAAGAAGCAGGGCTCTGACAAGCCATTTTCCATTACTACAAATAAAATCCAACAGCATTGCAGGAGTGGAATTTGGCAAAGTTATTCAAAAGTTAATAGATTGTAGAAGATGAAGCCCTTGAAAGTACTTCCTGTGCACATTTCCAAGTGAGAATAAGGTCCTGGAGTCTCTGTGCCCAAAGCGGGAATGTCAGTAAATCCACCAGGAATCTTAGTACATTAACTCCTCAGGTGTCTTAATTTAGCATTAAAGTTTCCAGATTCTAGAAGAGTCTTTCAATTTTGATGATTGTTAATTTTGCGGTTTGCTAGAGTAGAAAGAGCTCTGCCCATGGAGTCTGATAAATCTGGGTTGTTATCCGTGTTCTGCTACTTGACACTTTCGCACAGTGGGTCTTGGGCCAGGTCTCTGACTCTCAGACCTGGTATTTGCAAAATGAAGACGAGGGTGTGGGATTGTGGTGAGGATTAGCAGCAGAGATGCAGAGCTCCAGGTCTGGGTGGGCCTGTGCTGGACTTTCCATCTCAGTCTTCTTGCCCCCTCCCTGTCCTCCCTTCTTGCTCTTAGCAGCAGCAGCATAGCTGTTCATATTGCTGCCACTATGGCAGTTCTTGTTGCTCATGTCACTTTGGGGCCCTTTAAGAATCTAACAAGAGAAGTTTAGAATAAAAAGGCAAACAGAAGCCCAGGTGACAGACAGCAGAGAAGGCACCATGGCATTTTCCATTCACAGTTAATCAGAGCCAGTACCACTGCCACCGCGGGCTGCCAGACGCTGTCTTCTGAACTGTTGTCCCCTTAGGGCTGCTGAGCTCCTTGATGGCAGTGATGGGTTGATTGGTGCTCAATTTTATTCCTTGCGCTTATCAAAGCATAAAATAAAAATGTTCTGAAGCATTAATAAACAAATTAAAGATTAGACAAAACGAACTTTATGATGTGATACATCTGAAAGGATATTTGTCCCCTTCCAAGGGAAGTTCTCAAGGGAAACCAGGTTGTGAAGGATCACGATGCCTTTAGCTATGGAGAATGAGGAAAGAGGCCAAGAACAGCAGGTGGGCAGAGTGGCACATGCAGACTGCCTGGGTCCCTGAACAGGGCAAATCCCCCACTGGTGAAAAGAAAGGGTGCTGATCCCACAGAATGGGACCTCGAGGGGCGTGGCCTCAACCAAGCCAGAGCCAGGCCAGTGGGAGGAGCTGCTGGCTCAGCTGCAGCAGAAGATGGCTTTTCTCAGGGACGGAGTTTGGAAAGCATGATCCCACTCAGATATATAACCCTCACCCCAACCTATGAGAATAGGTGCAGATCAAAGCCCAGAGTCACCACGACCAAGTTGAAGCAGGAGAAAGTCTCCGTGGGGACCCTCTGCTTCCTCAGTCTTCATTTATCAGCGTCTTGGGCCTCAGACTTGGGCCTAGGAGGGTGAGCCAGCTCTCTGGATCTCAATTATAAGGCACTGATCTCACTCAGAAGGGTTGCACCCTCATGACCCACTCAGCTCCCCAAAGCTCATCTCCTAGGTCATTCACCTCTCGGCTTAAGACCACAACGTGTGAATTTATGGGAACACAGACGTTCAGAACATAGCGCTACTCATTAGGGATCAGTCACTGTCCAGAGGTGAGGGACATCTGCTGACCCAGGGTGGACAGTGAGAGAGCTCCTGTGGAACAGACCTTCAGTTGTCTTTGGCTCCCAGCTTCTTAGCCTGACTCAGCAACCAGGAGGCTTTGGATTTGCCTCCAATTAAAGTTCTTAGAGACGGGTGTACTCACCTTTATATCATAATCCACTCTGTCCCATGGGTCTCATCTCCCTCCCAATCATGCACAACCTCCTCTATACACATGGGCCAGGTTCCCACAGACACAGGAGAGGCTGTGGGTGCAGCTCTGATCATCTCCAACAGTATCGCACGTGCAGTGAGTTTTAGGGTCCCATACCTGTTGGCATTTCCGGGCAGTCACGTGTTGTCATGGGTGCTAACCAGGACTAGGAACAGGACAGGCCCTGTCCCCCAGGCCCATGCCTAGGAAGCTCCTGGGGGAAGGGGAGCAACGTGCCAAGTGAGGACAGCAGAGGCTCAGGGCAGAGGAGGGCGGAGCCTGCCGTGAGACCCAGCGTTTCTGTCCCTTAGCGCTTAAGGGAGGCCCAGAAGTCTCACCTGGCCTTTATGGAAAGAGCCCTGCTCTGGAGTGAGTGTCCCTTGGATTCCTATTAAAGCTCTGTCCAGCGGGGCCTCACTTACAAAAGGCAGTGAAGACCCTGAAAGGACCCTCAAGAGCACCAAGCCCAGAGCATGAAGACAGGGCCTGAGAACTACAGGGGAGGGGGCACTCCATTTTCAGTCATTAGGAGAGAAAGCTTTGGGTCACAATAACCATCTTTCAGGAATGTGAATAGGTGTTTTTAAAGAGCACACCCCCCACTTAGTCTCCTTCTCTACAAAAGACCAAAGAAGGGGAAAGCTTTAAGAAGATAAAAGAGTGCTTTCTGAGCCCCCCAGGGGTGGCTAAGCCACAGCCCAAACCAAGGACTGGGTGCAGAGTGGAGTGTCACAGGTGACAAGACTGGGCCTCCGGAGAGTGCCACCCCTGTGCTCTTCATGGGGTTAGGTATCACGCTGTGGACCACGTCTCACAAGACCAACTGATCATGATGGGATGTACATGGTGGCCTGAAGCATCTGTCACAAGGAAGTTCTGAAGCCTGTTGGGGTATCAACCTTCAACTCTGAATCTGCATTACTTCTTGATAAAGAATGCCATGGGTCACTTCAGTCAGCTGGGGTGTGCTGAAAGGACTTCTCTGGGACATTAATCCCACCCGCAATCACAGAGTCTGCTTTAGACAGAAGCAGGTGTTTGTTGTTGTTGTTGTTGTTTGTTTGTTTTCTATTGGTACCAGGGATTGAACTCACGGCACTCAGCCACTGAGCCACATCCCAGCTGTATTTTGTATTTTTTTTTTAGAGACAGGTTTTGCTGAATTGATTAGTGCCTTGCTGTTGCTGAGGCTGGTTTTGAACTCTGGATCCTCCTGCCTCAGCCTCCCATGTTGGCTGGGATTGCAGGCGTGTGCCACTGTGCTCCACTGGAGTTAGGTCTTGAAACTCCCTTAGAAACATGCTGAGGATTACATTCTGTTCCACTCCAACACCTGGAATAGTGTGGCATTCAAAAATCTACGTGGAAACTCAAGAAATATTAAATAATCTAGGGACAATTGTCTCTATTATTTTGAGTAAATGGAGATTCTCTTCTTAGAGATTTGCATGAGAATTTAAAGAAGAGACTGAGCTCTGACCCATTTAGGAAGCAGCTGTAGCAGGTGGAAGTTTCAGAAGTATACCATGTTGCTTCTGAAATTGAAGGTGTTGTGATCATTCGTCATGCGGTCAACTTTCCATTGCTGCAGTGAAATAATTGAGATAATGAGATTATAAAGAGAAAAGGTTGATTTGGGCTTACACTTTTGGAGGTTTCGACCCATGGTCGATTGGCCCCGTTGCTCTTGGGCCAAGATGAGGCAGCACCTCATGGCCGAGTGCACAGCCGAGTAAAGTCCCTCACTCCATGGTTGAGAAGCAGAAGAGCGTAGGAAAGAGGCTGCAGGGACCCCAGTCTGCTCCAGGAGGATGCCGCTAAGAAGCCAAAGGCCCCCACCGGTGTCCCTTTAACTCGTGGATGTCCACACTGCGGCATTAGCTGTGTCTAGGGACAGCTGAAAGGAGCACCATGAGAGGGGAGTCTATGCACATTGTCCTTGGCAGGCTCACAAAACTGTTTTGGTTTTTTATCAACAAAAGAAAAGAAATAGAGAGTGAAAATGAAAAATACCATACCTAAAAATACTTAATTAACAAACCAAAGCACTACACCATCACCATCCCTTATTCACTCTTCGTGGACTTCCTGTAACTGAAGGAAGCCAGCAGATGCTGAGGACCCTCCCTGACTGGGACCCTGTGGGGAAGCTCAACCCAGTCCTCTCACCCGAGGACGGCACAGGTATAATCCCCCTTCACCCTGGCCTGTCTTTACCCTCTGGTGCCACTTTGGTCCATTTTTTCTAATGGTACCTTTATAAAAGGAAAAACCCTTCACAGGTATACATCTGATTTGAAAAGTCAGGATTGAAAGTAGCAAAAGTCACAGGTTTCCTTTTTGATGTGGAAAATTGCAAGTGCAAATGTTTAGAACATATTTCCCTTCAAGTTTTCTTTCATACAAAGTTCTGTTTAAGTTTTAGAATCTAATTTCCTAGTGATGTCCATCATTTGTTTTATGTGTGGAGGATGTTTTTCCATTCAAGATGTCCTTGAGGTTTTAACAGTGACACATGCTACTGTCACATTTCACAAGCAGACATGCAGCAAAATTTTACCCAATATGCTCATGTGAACCAGATTCATGCTGCAGGTGGAACCATGTCTTTACTTTTTAAAAAATGTGCTAAAAGTGTAAAAAACTGATCATTGGCTAGTGTCATCCAGACATTCATTTAGAATGTTTTTCAATAATTTTAAATAAAAAATATAATTTATTAAGTATATATGTGAAACTTTCAGTTATTTTTCCAAGTAGTATGATACTATGAGCCAATTCTAACTGCTGTAATAAATTGTGTTGCTAGAGTAGATTGCTAGTGTATGCAATAGTTTGATGATGTGGATGTTGTACTGTGCATTCCACTCTGTTTTATGTTAAAGCACACTCATGTGTTGTGAGAAGAATAGACCATGTAAGTTTTAGCGTAAGGCTGAGTGCAGCCAGCAGTGGTCTTCATGGGAGATGAACTTACCCATGATCTGGACACAGCAGCGTCATCCCGTCCGAAATCACCATTGCTGCAACTCCAAAGTTGAAGATTTTTCTTTGAGATCACGACATCACATAAGCCATAAAATCATTAAAAGCATTCCAAAGAATAAGTGTATTACTTTGTTTATTTTTCTCCCAATAGGAGGTCTAGTTGTGGAGTTTTACTTAAATGCAAGGAGATTGTTTCGCCATCTTTAGTGCTGTGGGAATGATTCCCTGACACATAGCTGATGGTGCTGGCGTGGAGTGGACAGGAGAAACAGAGGCCTTCATGGTCTCCCAGAGCAGGGCTTACACACCCTCCCCAGAGAGCTGCAGCCTCCTTCCTTTAGGTTCCCAGTCCCTGGGAAGGCCAGGGACACCTCTCAGGGTCTGCAGGAGGCAGATGCTGTTTCTTTTAATTTCAAAGCTTATTTGGCACTCATATTTTAGATACTGAGCAGCATTATCAGAATTATTAAATACATATCCTTGTTCAGCATTTTTATCAGTTTCCAAAAGGCAGTTAGGCAGAGCCATTAGTTAATGACTCTGCTAGATCAATGATTGCTTTTACATAAATGTCTTTTCTTTTCATAAAGTTTAGGTGGTTAATTTCGGCCAGGTACAATGTATCCCACCCTATAATGCATGGATCCTACAAGGTATAAATGGGACATTGTGTCCGGTTGTCAACTTAGTGGCTTGACTTCCAAGAAAAGGTAAATTCCAAACGTTTCCCTGCTCTGCAGTATCACCCTCCCAGTGTAAGGAGAGAGGGTGACTCGTTTTCCTGAGTGTTGTGGATCCCCAGTGTCGGAGAGCTCTCCCAACTCCAAGGAATCGATCCTGGGTACCTTTGGTATTATAATCTGATTATCTCCTGTTAGCCAGTGGAAATGAGGTTAAGGCGTGACATGAAAATTGCCTGAAATGTCACTGAAAGTAGCTGTCGACATAATGCAATTCACTTCCTTGGGAGTCCTCAGGTGACGGGATAATAGAATACATTTCCACTAATGCACTCACGTAGGTTTTAATGGTGTGAGGTGCGGGAGTCAGATCCACAGGCCTTCAGAAAGAAAGCTGACCGCTGCCCATACTTGGAAGGAGATCGATATGGTTTCATCAATCGCCACACAGCTGCATCTCTCTGACATGCTTGTGATGCCAGAAGTGAGGAGCCAGGCTCTTCATCACTCTGTGCTCACGCCCCACTGAGCTTGGATCTGAAAAGATCCACCGTGTGCAGAAAATAGAAGTCAGGTCGTTGCATTTGACAAAGGGCGAATTTTATTACTGAGATTTCTCAAGTAGTCCCATATAAGGAATGTTCATGAGTTTGTTAAGAGGTGGAGAAAAACAGTTATTCCTGAAATATTCAATTGACTGAATTCAAGTTGGTGCCATCTTCCTGTGTGAAGACCACTAGTCTTACTCTGTGAAGTTCATCACATCCAAATTAGGAGACACTTCCCCCCTGGTGCACGGCAAGGAGAAACTGAGGTGATGCCTTCATTGTCCTTCTGTCTCACACACCTGCAGACCACCGGTCTTTCAGGAGGGAAAATGAGTGTTTGTAAGCATTAGATGTGTCTGGGAAATGCAGGTCGTCATCCCGAAAATCAGCAAATCCCAAAGTTTAAATGGAAGCAGGATACAGTGACTGGACAGTAGAACTAAGTGGATTTTCATTGCACTGGAAAGGGAAGGCATCATGCTTAGCTCAGCCCCGGACGGACAGCATGGAGAGCAGCCCACGGGTGTGCAGCCACATTGCTGCGGGTGAAATTAAAGTGTGTATGGATAGTAAGCGCATAAACGACATGTCACCCTGTCTTTTTCTCCCAAACTAATTTTTTTTTCTCTTGTTGCCTATATTTAAGGTATACAACATAATGTTTTGATGTACGCATGCACATATGGATTATCACTATATTCAGGCAAATCCACACACCATCACCTGATATTCTTACTTTGAGTGGCAAGAGCATCAAAAGTTTACTCCCTTATCAAAAGTTTGGTATAAATCACAATATTATTATATACTATCAACTTTGTACCTTTGACCCTATTTCATTATTCTTTATCCCAGTTTCTGGTAACTGCTCTCCTACTCTATGCATCTGTATTTTTCTTTTTTCTTTCTTTCTCTCTTTCTTTCTTTTCTTTTTCTTTTTTTATTTAACTTTCCACATGCAAATACTGAGTCTGAATGTGTCTTTTTGTGTCTGGTTTATTTCACTTAGCAACATGTGCTCCAGGTACATCCGTGTTGTATAAGGACAGGATTTTGTTTCTTTTGAAGGCTGAGTAATGCCCCATTGTGTCTGTAAAGCACATTTTCTTTATCCACTGACCCATGGCAGGTGCTGGGCCTTCCAGTCTTGGCTCTCGTGTGTGGCGTTGCAGTGAACACAGGAGTGCACGTGTCTCCGTGAGGCACTGAGTCCCTCTCCTCCGGCTGTACACTCAGACAATAGACAGCTTGTCTGCAGTTCTGATTTTAGTTGTTTGAAGGGCCACCGCTCTGTTTTCTATAATGAGCTTGTGTTCCCATCAAAGGGCGTGCAAGGGCTTCCTCTTCTCAACACCCTCTTGTCAACACTTGCTACCTCTTGTCTTTTTATTAACAGCCATCCAGTAGGTGTGGAGTGACCTCTCATTGTGGTTTTCATTTGCATTTCCCTGATTTCAAACCATTTTGAAATCAATATGAATTCTAAGAGTTCTTCTTTTTTCCATTTGATAATTCTTAATTACTCTTGGTTCTCATTGGGCAATGGAATAAGATAAAAATGTTTGTATTAATCAAAGCACCCAAAATTCTTATCACATTATTATGAAATCAAATTTATTTATTTATTCCTTCAACATGTGGAACATGATACTAGGCGGGCTAGGGGATATATGCAGAAGGAAAACACCATCCTTGTGTCGGAGGGGTTCGTGCAGGTAGGGGCAAGGTGGATGGATAGCTGCAGCTCACCTTGAGCAGTTCACGTAGGTGGAAGAATTGTGTTAAGAGCCATTGTGCACTTTGAAGAGAGCTTGGCTGGGAGGCTGTGTCGTTGAGCAGCACTTGTGCATTTCCAAAGTTGTTTTCCTACTTTCTACTTAACACTCAGGTTAACCTTGAGATTTTTATTATGTCGTGGTTTTGTAAATGAGCCTGGAAACATGAATTGTAGCTATGCATTTAAGTTTAGGTCCAATAAAAATTGTCTTCCTATTGTCAGCCTAGTGGTGCACACCTGTGATTCCAGAGGTTCAGGAGGCTAAGGCAGGAGGATCGCAAATTCAAAGCCAGCCTCAGCAATCTAGCAAGGCTCTGCCTCAAAATAAAAGAATAAAATAGAAAGGTCTGGATATGTGGCTGGTTAAGTACCCCTGGGTTCAATTTCCTGTACTCACCTCCAAAGTTGTATTCCTATTAATCAGACAGGGGAGTTCATAGTTGTTAGTCATAGCTCTATGGAAGCTGAGACAGTTGATCCGAATCACAAGCCTATGCAGGGATTTCTCTTTCAGCTTGGTTCTGTATTCCTTCCTTCCCTGTGTACATGCACACAGTGAAAGCATCAAAAATTTACTTTCTTTGGGGCTGTGGCTCAGTGGTAGAGCGCTCGCCTAGCATGTGTGAGGCACTGGGTTGATCCTCAGCAGCACATAAAAATAAAATAAAGGTATTGTGTCCACCTACAATTAAAAAATAATAACTTAGTATTTTTTAAAATTTACTTCTTCTTAGCAAACATTTGGTATAAAACACAATACCTACCTAGTTAGCATAGGTAGGGACAGGTTACATTGATGGCAATTGTATATCTGTATGGAATTTAAAGTCACAAGTTATTGTCCTTCATGACCTTTCAACAACTCCAGTTAAGAAATTTATTTTAATTTTTCAAATGGGAATGGCTGTTAGCTTTGTACTTAATTTCATTTCTCTTATTTTCTCTAAGGTATCGCACTATTTCATATTATTCTAGAGATACAGATTGTGTTTGAGAAGAGACAATGCCACATTACTTCCTGTTCTTTAGATTTTCCAAAAATGTTATGTTCCCTTTATACGTTAATTACTAAAACACAGCAAGGGTCAAAATTCTCTTTTAAATATATGCATGCAGTCAGCTTTGAAAGTCCCTGAAGCCCAAATCCCAACCACAGAGCCAAAGGTGGTTTTCACGTCATCAAGGATCTTTCCTTTCATACAAAGCTCACCACGGGGATCATTCCTTTAAAAGATTTAATAATCTGTATGTAAGCACTTGAATTCAACAAGAGCGCTTCATTATATTACATGTAAAATAAAGAAGGGGAAAAAACTTAAAGTGGAGGTGTTACGACTATCAACAATTGGAACCATCCATCAAAATTGGTGCAGAATGTGGGTATGTGAGACCTATAGAGGGGTTCTTTCTCAATGTTTTATTCCACTTTAATGAGAAGAAATTTTATTTACGGAAGTGAAAGGCAACAGTTCAGACTCTCAAAGGGAAATAGTAATTCATCCTTTTAAAATTGCAAACACATATTGGGAATGCTTTAAGTAATTTAGCACTCCCTAGCTTTTACTGAAATTCATAAATCAAATTACTCTCATCTGGGAGTACAAAATAAATGGAAATTTAGCTTGTGAACAAATAGAAAAGAAGCCAAATTTTTATTTGCCTTACCTTCCTAAAGCACATAGGGCTCCAATTCTACAACATCTCATATAGATTTCAATAATTCTTACAAATATTTGAGGAAATCAGTTGTTAAAGATTTTTTAGAGATTAATTTCTTTGAAAAAATTCTTTGTAGGTCTATTTATGTGAATTTTAGCAATAATCATTATCGAATTTTCATTACGTAAGAAATCAACATGAGTATTTTTCTTTCATTTGATAGATTTCGCAATTTTTCTGTTGTTTCTTGCTCTTTTGCTAGTACTATCTTGTATCGATATGTTAGCAGTTCTATTTAGTAATGATTGAATGACAGAAGCTGAGTATTCTTGTTCTTAGAGTTGACCTCAACCCTCCTCTTGGGGTGGAGGAGAGTCCTAGAGCTGTCAAAGTGTTATGATGTTCCACAGTCTAGAGGCTCCTGCAAACCTGGATCCTCTGTGGTTCTTTGGGTCACCTGGGCTCCTCTGAGGAGTTCTGTCTCTGACCCTCCCCCAGACACCAATTCCTCCACCGTAGTTGAAACACAGACCCATGGCCCATCCTCCTCAGACACGCGTGTGTACTTATGGCAGGGCCCTTGGGCCCAGGTGGCCCTCCCTCTGTGAAGGGCATAGCTGTAACTCCGGAACCTCAAAGTAGCTCACTCCTGCGCTTGCTTTCCCCTGAGGATTCTCTCCCTTATTTGGACAAAGGCAGTATTTTGATGGGGTGCGGTGGTGAGTGACAGGCCTTCTTTTTGTTGACCTCTCTTGACATTTAGGAAGGAACAAGGGACATATCTATCTACAGCAGTCCTGCCCTTATACAGAAGAATCAGTTTTTACTGGAACATAATTATGCAAAGTTGTTTAATTAACTTATTGAATTTCATTATTAAAAGCTAGCTGTCAAATTTTCTTCTAATTTTATGGAGAATCCATTCCAGTCCACATGCACCTAAGATTTGGGTCTTTCAAACCCATTAGTTGCTAAGAGATTTCTGGAAATGGCAAACAAGCAAAAGCAAGAAGTGTGTGTTTTCTGCCACTCTTGTTTATTTAGATTTCAGTTTTTAGTTAATTCTCATAAGACCACACAATTAAAAGCATCTCGAACAGTGCTCTAATTATGTTGATTTATTTAGAATTTAAAGTAAACACTTTCTTCAAATGCTGAATAGGCCAAAGATTCAGGACACCTTGTTTTAATGCTCCTCCTACTAATTTGCCATAAAAATTTGGTAAATTGACTTAATATCTGTGCAAAAATTCATGTGTCAAATGAAAATAGAGAAGCATAAGTAACAGATATTAAAGTTTTATGAATAGTCTTTCATCTACTAAAATTTTATATTAATACTTGAAAACTTTATATTCCATGCACAAATTTAAGAAATTGTCTCAGTTGGGTATTGCCCTTTAAAAAATTTTAAATATAAGTTTTATTTCTACAAACAGCACATGTGAAGTGCCCTTGCCAAGCAGACAGGCAAGGGTAAACCACTTGAAGGTAGGAGGCAGAGTAGAAGGGCTGTCACTAACCCTTACAGGGGAAATTCACATTCTCTGCCATGTCTCTTTTCTACTCCATAAAGGATTATTCCACGTAATGCTAACTGATCCTCTTTCCTTCCACCACCAAAGGATCTGAATATTTGGGCAATGGCTGAGATTTTTGAGAATCCAGAGATTTTTTTTAAGAAAAGGTAGAACACATTTGAAAAGCAATGTTGAGGTAGGGTCAGGGGTTGTAGCTGTGGGCGGATAGGAACAAGAGACAGTGACTGGTTAGTCCATGCCAGGCTGCGTGTTCCTGCTCCCTCCATGGGCCTCTGGAGTTCACTGGGGAAGGTTCACACTGGGAAGGCTTCAGGGAGAGCTAGAGGGGCAAGGAGTGCAAGGCCATCAGGAGGAGGGACGCGGTCTGCACATGTACAGACAGCAATAAGATGAACCCCCAAGGATTTCACCAAGATGGGACGTTCTAGAAGTGTGCTCCCATAGCTGGTCTTGTTCCTGATAGGGTAGGATGGGAAGGCTCAGACACCCATCGTCCATCATTTTATTTATGATAAAATTATAAAGTCATTTCTAAGAATTATATGTCTGCTGCCCAGATATAGTACATAGGGAACATGGGATTTCTCAACTGTGTCCCTATCTCTTAGACCCAGGTCCTGTGCCACATAAAGCCATCTTTTAATGGGACTGTATTTACAAAGGCATATGCAGCTCATGAGACAAAATAGATCGACAAAAGATAAGAAGGTTTGTTATGAGTTAAATGACGAACTTTTGTGGGGAAAAAAAAAAGAGTAAATGTTTGCCTTTGTGTCATCTTTTCGAAAGACTACTGTTAGGTGACTCTAAGTTCTCCTGGGATGTTAAATGTATTTTGAAGAGTTCTGTGTTTACAACTAACTTCAAATACTTTTCCTAAATGTAAAATTAAATAATTTTGCAAATGCATGACATTCATTATTCCATGATACATTTCACTGTATATTAGAAGAAGGCATGATAAATTAAATTAAAGTATCTATTATGGAGATTAACGATCAAAGATAAACAATAACTTAAATTTTATTTTAATGTCTATTTAGAGCATTTTTCCCTCTCAAACACTGCTAATCTCAGTCATTACATTTTTTAGACCACACAATCTGATAAAAGCCACTAAAAATTTTAGCCACCCACTATAATATGAGCATGATTTAAAAATTATACCATACATGTCAGATCACATGTATATGTAGATACATTTTTCAAAATTTTAAATTTAAATTAATATTTATATAGTAGTATTGTCTTTTTTATATCATTGCATTCTTAAAATTATCAAATCTTTAAGTGAAAACAAATGTATTAACTTTCATCAACTGGCTGAACATTATGCTAAGTAGTAAATGATATTTAACTTATATTTTAACACAAATAAGTATTAAAAAGTAAGTATTTTATAGATCTGGTATTGATTCCTCCCACATAGATCCTTAACTGCTTGCCTAATGGTTTATCTTAATAAATATAACAAAAGAATCGTCGTAAACCATCTAACACCGTTTGAATGTCGCCTGGTTCAATGGTGACTCACTGGAGGCAATCCTTGTTTTGTCTTAAAAACCAACAGAGTGCTCCTTTCAGCTCCCTCTGGGTGTCCAGGGATGGCCCAGGCCTCTTTGTTCTTGTGGGTGAGGCACTTGGTGAGTTGTCCTCTGCTCTGTCAGTAACTGAGCTCTCCATGGGAGTGTCCTGCCTTGGTGGCATGCCCAGCCCACATGGGATGTGGCTGTTCCTAACAGTGTGGCTCATGGCTGGTCCTCTGTGACGGACAGACACACACCACCTGCCTGGTCCGGTGAGTCACCTGGCACCACTCCCTGGCCCCGTGGCCCCTCCAGCCTCTGCACCTAGGCTGGCTGGAGCAGTCACAGCAAGATCTGATGGACGTTCTACAAAGATGATTTACAGGAGATGTCCAGTCATCACGCCACTAATAGACGCTGGAGGGCGGAGGTTAGAAACAAGGACACTTTGGGAGGCCACCGCAGGCGTGTAAGCAAAGGAGACGTGGCTTGATCTAGACAAGTGACCGTGGGTGGACATGCGAGGACATGCTGATGGTTGAACAGGTGAGAGAGAGGGAGGGCACCCCTCTTTGAACTGAGCACCCAAAAGTGTAAAGAAGCATGGTGAAAGGGGGGTCTGGAGGAAAAGTGGTTTTGAAGAAGAAGAACGAGGAGCTGGCTTCGCGCATGTTATTAGGTGTCTGCAGGTGCCCACACCAACTTGTAGAGGAGACCCGTGGGGTTCTGAGCTGGAGATATCAATTTGGGGATCATCACTTCATGTGTGTACTTAAGCCAAGAAACCAGAGGAGATGTGAAGGGGAATGAAGACTAGGAAAAAGAGCAATGGTGTATCTTTACATTTCTAGCATTGCTTTTCAACTGGGCATTGCTTGATGAATTTATGAATTACTTTGTATAAACAAACAAGAAATCATGTCAACCTGGTTTTATTTAACCCTTAAGATCTTTGCCACAGTTAAAGAAAGTTAAAGATTTGTCAAATCTATGTACTCAAGCATATATCACATTTTCTCTTTTTTATGTTCCTGTAAAACAATAAAATCACTAAAGCATAGCTAGCTTACAGTTCTATTTGTCTTAGTAGCTTTTGGAACTGAGCTATAAGGGATTTGCAGATTGAAGTAATTTTGGATCATTTGCTAGACTTATTCAAATAACAGTTCCCTGATTAACATAAAAATTATGCTTGAATGTATAAATGATATGGAACTGTTGTCCCATATGAGAGCAAAAGAAATAGCATAATTTTATAAAAATAGTAACAGAATATATGTAGACAACTTTCCAAAACTCTGCCATATATCACAGTGAAGTTATATTTTACCCAACCATTTTGTTCAGTTTTATTTGAAGAATTTTGAATAATGTATATTGTCATTCCCCCATGATTTTTCTGTCTTATTTGGCCAGGATTTAAGTGGCATAACTTATAGAGCCTCAGTATCCTTTAAGTGAAATTAAATGAAGACAACTAAGTCATTCTGGGGACAGCAGTATGCTCTGGTTGAATTTGGATCTCAGCTATATCATAATCCTATGAACTTAGGAAAGTTTCTTGGCCTCTTTGAGAATCCTCTCTTCATCTGAGTAAAATTATAAAGGGATTATTTAAAAATTAAGCAAACCCCTGTATATAAGAGCACAATAATACCCTGACATAGAATTCCAGTCCTCCATTCTGCTTGGGTCCCATTTCCCTCCTTCTGCACACATATCCATGTCTTACTCATGCACATGTGCGATATCTATTTACTTGCAGTTTTCCAGACCCCAACTCCAGACTTTAGTAGCAGAAGACAGGCTGGATTTCCTTTCCAAAGACCCTCTGAAATCAGATGTTCACCAAATATCCATCCAGCCTAGGAAAGGATACCCTGTGGCGCTGAGAGGCCCAGCTCTGCTCTGCAGGAACCCCAATCCCACGTGCTCAGTGAGAAATGCTGCATTCAGCTGGGCTTCAGGGGAGGTCCAGGGAGATCTCCTGGGTCCACCCTTGGAGCATCCTTCTTCCTCCTTAGAACCATTTCCAGGATGAGATTTGAAGCCCTGGGAAACTTCATATTCTCCATACAGAGAGGCTGGAGGTAGACATCATGGGCAGTCTTGAAGAGGGAAAGTGCCATGAACTCATTTTGGGGCGGTATCTTTCCCTGCCTCTTGGGATGCAGTGGAGCAGCAGAGGAGAGGTTCGACCCCTCCCACCTGGAGTGGGAGTTTGCAGGCAGGACACTCAGGACTTCTTAGGAGCTGCTTCCAAGAGCTTCTCCACCCCACTCTGCTCTGGCTCTTCTTCAAAATGCAGGTGCTGCTAGACTCACAGTGGGGTTGGGTCCCAAGAAACCCATTGTGAATGGGACTCACGCCTGACCTCCAAGCATCCTTCCTTGTCAGCATGGTATGTTGCATACACGAGTTGTCCCCTCTTGAGCCTGTGGCTGCCTGGAAGCCGCAGGGCGGTGCCAGAGAAAAGATCCAAACTCCACCAGATGCTCTTCATTTCCCACCGTGTGAAGTGGAGCCCTGTATGTGAAACCACCAAGCGGCAGTGAGCCTCTGCAGGAAGAGGCCCGGAGGACAGGGCGCTGCACAGAGACCCTCTCTGTTCTTCCAGGCTGTGGGACAAGGACAGTGAGGAGGAGGTAGGAACACAGAGCCCATGGCCTTCCCTCTCTTTTTCAAGAGAAGTTTCACTTTTTGATATTTTTATGAGAGAATTTTACATATTATTTTATTTCAAAGGAAACTGAATAGTGGAAAGTTTGAAAGGCATGGTGAGACCTCACTGGATGGCTCTTCCCCTCTCCCGGGTCCCCCCAAACCAACTTCAGCTAACCTCTCCTGCATGGTTCCTCTGCACTTTGAGTAATTGGCTAATAAATCTGAAACTAATTTGGTCTAAAGTGTTAATGGTGGATAATGATTTAATGTGTTTCCCCACCCAGGGAACACATTTGCATTTTAATAGAGGTCTTACCAGCAATTTTCTTAACTCAAATGAATGACTTTAATGGTGGGCGTTTGAGGTGCACCAGGGATCGATTTGGGCAGAACTTTTCCAGTATCCCTAAAATCTCCTCATCAGGCAGCCTAATACTGCTCCAGCATCTGCCGACTCTTCTTTGTAAGAAATTTTACTCTCTCTGTGTGTGTGTGTGTGTGCGCGTACTTTGTATGCAGATCAAGTGTGATTTTGATTGACTTTGTTTTGGAGTTGGGGGTCTTTCTGGTGGCCCAGGCTGGCCTGGACTCCCCCTTGGGGGATCCTGTCACCTCAGCCTGTCCAGTGACCAGAACTGTAGGCACAAGTAACAGCACTGGACATATTTTTGAGAATACTGTTGCTAATATTGCAAGTTGAAACAGACAAGTACAGCATCAGTCATTCTGTCCACTGATGAAATTTTCACCAGTTGCTGAACTGAAGAAGAATGATGCTGTTATCAAGTCACTGAAAGTCGACCACTCAGGTCTTCTGCCCTGGGTCCTGCAGAACCTCGCTCTGACTGACTTCCACTTCCCTCACCCGATCTTCACTCTGGGGAAGGAGTTTCCTGTCAGAAGGGAAAAGGGGAAAAGGAAAAACAGTTCAAAGAAAGAGCTGGGTGTCTGGCCTCCCTCTGTTTCTAACTTGGAGGTGACGAGAGCAACTCTATCCCTGTCACATACATTCGCAGCTTTTTAAATACCTCAAAGAGTGAGTGGAAGTGACCAAAATAAAATCATGCTCCATACAGGGACATCTGTGCCCTCTCTGGCTTCCTCAGCCCACTGTGGGGGAGGCTGTCTGCTGGACTCCCCCGGGCAGGCCACGGGCTGGGCATCCAACACCCCCAGCCAGCAGGGATGGAGACCAGGAGGCTGCCGGGTCTCTGACCTCAGGGTTAGTGACAGTCTTGGAAAATGACTTTTCAAGGGGGGTCACCTGATTTCTTCTTCGTGGCTCTTAATATCCATTTTGTGCAATTCCTTACGAGAAAAATCCCCCGTGAATTCTCCATTTCTCCGTGAGCTGTTAAGAAGCCACACGTTTCAATTCGCACATTAGAGTTGCAGTCTACCCAAAGAGGATGCGGGGGACGCAGCGGGCCCAGAGCTTCCTGTGGCAGGCGGCCAGTGCCGGAGCGTCATGTGAAACATCATCATCATCCAGGGACAGTGAGAATCGCCGTAAGGGAGCACCGCTACTTGATCACGAGTTTCCTTAGATGTCTGTGTCCTCTGAGGAAAAGGAAAAGAAAAATCTGAAAAACATTCCAAAAGAATTCTTCTGAAAGTACCTTTTTTGACCCTTAATACTGGTGATGGAACCCAAGTCCTTACCCATGTCAGGCAAGCATACATCCTGAGCTCCATTTCTGCCCCTGAAGTTGTTTCCAAATAAAATTTAAACAGAAAATTAAAAAAAAAAAATTGACCTACAATAACGAAGTATCCATGGCTTCTTCGACTGTGAAGAAGATATTTTCTGATCCATAGCACATCAATGTAGTACCAAGATTTTTTTGTTGTTGTTTTTTTAGTTTTATCTCTCCTTTGCTCAAAAACTAAAATAGTTCCCATTACACTTGTTTTGGGACATTGGCCCCCAAAATAATTCTCTGAAGTCAATATCACCTCACAAAACAAAAAGTACCACTCATATTTTTGTTTGAAAACACAGCCCTCCCTGAATATATTACCTGAGAATAGTGGTTCTAAAAGGCAGCCACTTGCTGTGAGCATCCTGACATATGGGCTCAAGGTCATCCTCAGCGGTCAAGCACAGGTTTAGCTGGGCCTTGGCTTGGTCAGATGAACAGTGAGTTTGGTGGCCACTGTGTCCTAGGTGCGATGCGGATGCGCGGGCCACCTCATCTGGTGGCGTGGTTTGCATCTTTGACTCCAAGGTTGACGTTCAAAGTATGATTAACAGAAGGAAGGTTTTTGTGACAATTGCTGAGAATTTCATCCATCCCCCGGAGACTTCTCTTGTCACTCTCCGTTTAGATGACACTGCTTCTGAACTGTGGTGTTGTCCTTTGTCTCAGCCATGAGCTGCACCGAACTCTGTGGGCATTTTCCCCTCACCCTCCTCATCCTTCAGGGGTACACCCTCGGGAAGGGTCCAAACCTGCGGACCTGGGATGCTCCTGACCTATCAGACACGGTCATTTTCTAGTTAGTAACAGTTTATTGACCTTTTTCCATTAATTATTGCTGCCATTCTCAATTTTCTCCTCGCTCATATTTGATGTACTCTCAAATTCCTCATTTTATCAACCATGGCTTTTAGCTCTTTCTAAAAAGAAATCTTCTATTTTATGGTCTTCCTGGCCTGTGTTGTATGTGTGTTACCCCAAATTATTAAGTCCACTAGTTATTAAGTCCACGTAACTCTCCAATGACACTTTTATTTAGCTACCTATATTTTTACTAGAATTTCTAAATGGACCTGATATTTTCTCATGAAGTTTTGTTTGTTTTTTATGATTTCTAGGATTTCAAGCTTTGCTCATTTCAAACATGTTCATTTGAAGTATCTGTTTCTGTGTCCCCTTTTTATAAAACACATACCCACTAGGGATCTTCTCAGGGTTTATCCAAAGGTTTTTTGAGAGATTTTTCTACGAATAGGAGACTGCACTAATGGGATCATTGACGTGACATTTCCAATGGTGGAATGGAGGAATCTCTGTATTTTAAAGTTCATGTGGGTCATTTTCTGATCAGCGGGTTCACTGAACAAAATTTCTCCCAGTATTAAGCACTAAGATAGAAATGTATAAATTCTTATTTTCATCATATTTTAAATATTAGAGTTAATGGTATAATTTGTAAATTTTGTAATTTTCAAGATGAAACAAGGCTCTATTTGAAAAACAGAGCAGAATCATTTATTTTCCAGCAGTTCCAAAGCCAGTCCTATGTTCTTCACCTAGTCTGACGCTGGGTGCCAGATGGCTGTGTCCCTTCACCTGGGGGGACACCCTCTGCAAGCAGCCTGAGCAGAGGCCAGGAGAGCAGCCCTGTGCTGCCGTGCTCACCCAAAAGCTGATGAAACTCTCTGGCCTCATCCCAGTGGGAGAGTCTGGATTCTGGCCCACCGAGTTCCGCCCTCCAAATGTTGACTCAAGCTTTGTGACTTCTAGAACCTGATTACTCTGATAGATCTGTGATTCCCATCAAAGTTATAGCTTTCCATCCTGTAAACTAAATCTCAGGGGCTCTCACTTAGGGAGAGTGAACCTTCATTGAGAAAAGTACATCAATGTTGTAGTGAAGGGAATTTGAAAGCAGAAGCTTTTATTTTTTATCTTCCATTTTTTTAAGTATATGAGGCTATAACCATTGAAAAATCATTAAAAAAAACAGGTATGAGCTTTATGATTCCAAATACATTACTGGCAATTAAAAAACTGTAATGTATGATTCCTTACAATATGTCACACATTTTTTTAGGTAGAAAGATGAGCTTTGCAGGGATCATAAGTAACACCCAAGACAGCATCAGGACATTGGAAAGGGACAGGGTGGCCTTCTTTGACCTGTGCAGGTCTTTGGCAGCATCCTGAAATGGTCCTGAAATTGTATCTGCACTATCAGGCTGTTTCAATGACAGAAGAATGAGCAGCAGGTGGAAAGTCACCCAGAGGGTTATGGGAGATTTGTTGACGAGAGATGTAAGGATGTGGATTCAACCCCATTACACTGTTTTAGTCAATGTGTTTGTTGCTGTGACCAAGACCTAACAAGAACAATTAGAGGAGGAAAGGTTTATTTGGCTCATGGTTTTAGAGGTCTGCGTCCATAGACAGCCAAACTCCATAGCTCTGGGCCCAAGGTGAGCAGAACATCATGGTGGACGGTCATGGTAAATGAAAGCAGCCCAGGACATGGCAACCAGAAAGCAGAGACCTAGCTCTGCCCACCCCAAAGCACATCTGCTTTTTCCAACCACACCTACCCGCCTACAGTTATGTCCCAGTTAACCCATATCAGTGGATTAAGACACAGACTACGTTAAACCTCTCCTAACCCGTCATTTCACCTATGAAGATTCTTGCATTATCTCACACTTAGGATTCGGGAGACACCTCACAACAAACTACAACAGCAACTGAAACACTGTGTTCTGTAGGGACATCTGCCCGCCACCAAAAGAAGTCTGGGCATGTGCTCTCAGGTAGAGAGGGGGCTGAGGTGTATGCTCCCTTCTTGGGGACAGGGCAAGCATTTGCCTGTGACGGGGGCACTGCAGGTGACAGTGTGATTGTGTGAAGGGGCCAGGAGGTCAAAGGGCTGGCATGGGGATTTGCGCCTTTGGAAGATGTCACCTGCTCCTGTAGATGCCAGGTTGTCTTATACTACAGCTTCTGAAAGTCTGTCCTCAGCATGGAGTTTCCAGAACGTAGAAACTTTGTACTCTTTAAGGACTTGATGCCAATTCCATTCAATTAGACTTTGTTAAAGCAAACTTACGCAGTGTTCTTCACAAAGGGACCCCTTGGAGCCTTCTCTGTGCCATAGGGTGTCAAGACTCACCAGCGTGGCACCGCTCCAGACTGCTCCCTGGTGGATCTACTTCCACACCCCTGCCCTGCCACCACTCCCACCAGGAGCTCTTCGGAGGACAGGCATTCCACCAAGCGAGCAAGAAGCGACACACACACGTGGAAATGTGTTTTGTTAAATAGCCAGCGGGAGGCAGGAATGATCAAACCGCACAGAGCCAGAGCAGGCAGAGTGGGCCAGTGTGATGCCGCTCGGCTGACAGTGTTTCACAGTCGATAGCAGTTAGAACCTCTGTCTAATGACACCGAGACATCCGATTAGAAAAGGAGAGAAGGCACACTAAAATCCAGCATTCTGAAATTGAATTTCATTCAAGCAAATATTTATTGAAATCCTGCCCTGCACCAGACACCACATAATAAACAAGTAAATATACAAACAAGGTTCTTACTGGGGAAAATAAGTACTATAATCAAGTCTCAGCAGAATGATCTACATATGCTGTTCTTGATGTGGAGCTTTGGGGCAGGCTGGAAGGGAACATGGAACACCAAGTGCATCTGGGAGAACAGCTGGGGAGGGAGGGCAAGTGCAGGGGACTTACAGTGCAACCACTGCGCAATTCTAAACTGGAGATAAGAGGACAGATTACTGAGGGTTCTAGAAGAAACGACACTCGAGAAGGAGGCTGGAACACCCTGCTGACCCTCAGTGTCTCCTTGTCCTGACCCCTTTTTGTACTTGCACTCTGTGAATTTCAGTAAGGCCTCTGGAGTCACACTTTAGAAAGACTTGCAGCGTGAAAAATGCTAAGTCCACCGCTACTATCCTTTAGATATTTTTTTATCAAAATACAGGAAATTATCAGTTTGAAACAATTCAAATATTTCCTTAATGCCAAAGATTTATGATTACTTTTTGTGAATAGATTCTATGTCTATTTCTGATAAAAGTGGTTCTCAGATTTTAAAATTTCAATGAAGTAGACATGTTCTGAGTACTTGTGAGTTTTGATATTTTGGCAATGTGAGATGGACTTTGCTCACAGGGCCTAACAGTGAACTACAGGTGCCTGAAAGTGGTTTTTGTTACTTGTATGGGAGAAATGAGGATCCTAGTTAGGGCTGCAGAACACGGTGTATTTGTAAGATCTCCTGAGAGGATTCTGACACATGCATGTGCACACACAACCTGTGATTCCTCCTGCCCCACCACTGCCCATGGCCCACTGCTGTGCACTACTACTGCCCATGACTGAGAAGCACTGATTGACACTGTGTGAGCTGCCACAGCAGCCACTGGCATTTGCAAAGAAATCCTGACTCTTTGAATGGAAGTATTCCCCCCACCACCACCACCAGATTTTGCTTCTAATTGATAATATGTATCATGGTAAAACTCTCAAGAGCAAACTGTGAATGTTACAAAATAATAAAGATAACCACAAAATGTGACTAAGTGAAATAAATACATCTCCAGATGATTTTCAGAATTTCCACTAATCTTTTTTTTTTTTCTGAGAGTATGTATTTTTAAAAGGGTATTTTGAGATTCTAAGGGTAAATTTCTCATTTTAAAATATTTTTAAACCACGCAATCTGGATGGAAATGGGTGACTTTCAAGATCCTTTCAAACGATAATAAAAACTTATTTTAAAACCATCATTAATTAAAGTAGCATGTAAAAGAAGATGTGATGAACTCCTGGATTATCATTCAACTTGCTTTCCATTATTTTTTTCTGAAAACCTTTTACTTTCCTTCCCCCAAATAGACAAGAAATTTCACATGAAAGAATTTCTTAGTAGTTAGCATAAGGAATGTGACTGTATTAGTGGTTACTGGAAAAGCTTCCTGAACAGCTGAGCTGTGGCCCATGGGACAGCACTGCCCAGCACACATCAGCATGCAGGAGGCCCTGAGTTCCAACCCAGCACCACAAAAAAAAAAAAAAAAAAAAAAAAAAAAGTCTCTTGGTAATCCTTATTTGTGATTTTCAATTTGTTGTCTTTGTTGACCATAATATGTGTGAAGGGCAGTATGTCTGCATTCTACACCTGGCTTCTTGTGATCAAATTCCTCCTAATCTATGAGGCGATTGGGAATGCTCTAGACTGAAATGTGAGATGCCATTCCCCTGGAGGTCCTCAGTCAAGGTTACTCAAGCCCAGTTTGAAAGTCACTCTGGCTGCTTCCAAGGACAGGCCAGTAATCAGAGACTCCTGATCTGAGCAGAGAGCTGTGTGGCCACCCAGTTCTTAGGAGCAAGGCCACAGGCCAACAGTTGTTGGGGCTGGGTGAGTTTCTGTCCCATGGGAACAAGGAAGATTATGCATTTTCATGAAATCTTAACCCAAGATTTTACCAAATGTGTCCTAAGAAACTAAGGTTTGATTTTCGAGGACTCCAGCATTGGGGGTTGTGGTGACCTGGATGGTGTCTTCCAGATTGTGACTGGTCCCATATGCAGTCAGATTAGGAGGCTCGCAGTGTCTCCCTCCTGAGCTCCTCTACTGCAGGAGTGACAGCTAAACCCCGTAGTAAACCAAGAAGTACCTGCAGGTTGCTCGAAACACTCTCCCAGCTTCCTGAGGAAAAGGGGACCTTGGACAAAGAGAACAGTCTTGTACTCTAGAGTCACGGATGCGCACGTTCTTATAGTTTGTAAAACTCTGAGAAAACATCAGTTTAGGTGGAAATGACAGTTTGTAGATGTATATTGGTTCAGTTTTTAAATAATGATGTCCTCAAGCATAAATTTCTTACTGCTTATATGACTATGTCAGGGTTATGTAAATGGTCGGTTTGAATAAAACACATGCTGGCGGCACACCCTGGGGAGCACACCGTTCCCTAACCTGGGGGTATCCGGGAAACAGAGCTGATGGTGTCTTTGACATTTATGTTCTTGCAAGTTACATTAGGAATGAAAGATGTGTATGTGAGGGGAATGTGGTAGACGGCAATGGGTCCCCAGTATTGGTCCCCAAACTTGACTGATGCTGGGACAAATGAATTTGAGAGAAATTCAGTTGAGAGAAAATAAAGCCAAGCCTGGGCCTTGCCAGTGTAACAGGCCCTGAAGGAGGACAGAGTGGTCGGTGGGCAAAGTGGCTTGTGGTCATCTTCATCAGCGAGGTTTGCAGACAGCTGCCACAGGGAGCTCTAAGGACAGAGAGCCGAACAGTCTGCCTGAACTAGAAAGGTCCCCTTGGCTGACACGGAAGGAGAAAGAGGTGGACGCAGGGATGCAGGTCAAGGTCAACTGAGAGGTCCTCTTGGCTGACTTGGAGGCAGTTATCTTGTAAGCCAGGGGATGTATTTGAACATTGGCTGCAGGTTTCGATTCGGTTTTGAGGTATCTGTGTGGAAAATGCAATTCATCTTTCTAAACCAAACATCCTATAAGTGAGCTGGGGGTGAGGAAGCAAAGATCTAGCAGGATATCCCAACAAGGCTCATGTTTTCCCAATACCATGTACCAGCTTTCAGCTAGTCAGGGGGTCTTTGGACTGAGGCAAAGAGCAGGACACTGAGCAGGACTGGAGAGACGATAAAGTTGCAGTGGCATGATTGCCTGCGTGTCTGTGCACATGTTTAACCCACTAAATCCCATTGTCCCAGATGTGGGACACCTAAAAAACTTAAACTAAGTGACAAATATTTTTGTTAACTTTTGAGATAAATGTTTTTAGAGCTGTATTTGGGGAAAGCAATAGGTGAATAAATTGTATAGACGTCTCACTTACATTCCACATGTGGAGCACAAACATACACTAAGGCTATGTGGGCTCCAGATCATGATATCCGATCTATTTAAGGCACCTGTGTTAATTTGTTGAACTATTCAGAAAATTAAAAGCTGGGGAATTAATGGATTAAAGTCAAGTTTGCAGAATGGGAGGGCTGAGATTGTTACTTAGCGGTAGAGCACTTGTCTGTCACATGTGAAGCCCTGGGTTCAAATCTCAGTACTGCATGTAAATAAATAAAATAAAGGTCCAATGACAACTTAAAAAAATATTATTAAAAAAAGGAGATTGAAGAATGGGATTGAGGGAACCCTGCCGATTAGGTTTTTCAGATTTGGTAGAGAAGTCCTACTCTCAGGGTACAAAAAGTGACACTGTTTTTATAGGGCAGCGATTTTTAAAGTAAGAAAGTGGAGAGAAATGTCCGTTATGCCAACATACACAGGTTCCAGGATCAGCCAGGATGACATATGGGGTTCAAGAGGGCGCCAGTCTTTAACAAGTAGCCTTGCTCCTGCTCCTCTGGCCGCCCACCACTCCTTGGGTGCCTCTGCCATTGCCTCCGTGCAACTGTGGGCAGAGAGCAGATGTGTGGCCTGTCTGCATGCTGGCGGAGATCCACGCTGACTGTGGTGAAGTGCATGTTCTTGCTCAGTGTGTGTGGCAGGTGTGCAGCAGGCCTCCAGTGCAGAGGCCCCATATAAGCTGCTCTGGGGAGGGGGGCAGGTGAGTGCCTAAGAATCATTGGCACACAAACTCTCCTGAGGTGGCCTGTCTCTCAACCCCCTGTTACAGCCTCACCTGGGCATGTGCATCAGATGGCTAATCACACACACACAGACACACACACACACACACATACCACCATACATACTGCACATGCACACCACAAACCACACACACACACACACCATGTACACACCACACACATAGGCTGTCCTCACTCCCCAGGCCTGTGCTTTTGATTTTCTTTCAGAGTTGATCCCGTTCTCACAATTGAGAAAATTTGTCCATGTTGAAACTTCAGTTTCAAGAGCTGCTTCCAGGAGTTTTGGGCAGAGTCTGTCAGCACAAGTCCCCCTGAGGGCCCAGGAGAGAATGGTGGTTTTCAGGGAGGGCCCAGGGAAGGAGGCTGATGGCGGACATCACCAAGCTGATGGCAGCCGGTCTGTGGGCTGGCTTGTATGCCCAGGTTGCAGTGTCCAGGAGGGTGTGACTGAGCCCTTAGGCAGGAGGCACTTTAGATGGATTTTGCTTTGTAAGGTGCTGAAGAAAAGGGTGCGGTTTATATGCAATAAACTGATTATAGGGAATGAGGTGAGACGTTCCCAAGACCTAAGCTCATGCTTCCTGCCAAAGTAGAGAAACACCTTGGAGAACTGTGAAAACACTGGCTGATTTAAAATCTCTTGGACTTTATCTGTTGTGGTTAGATTTGAACAAAGATTTAGAGGTCAAGAGTTTAGAATTCCAATCTTCGGAATCCCAGGATGGTGGACCTTAACAAAATTGGGTTGAAATAAGCCCAGCTGAAGGGGCAGGGGACCTTCCTTCCACTCCATTAGGGCAGACTGGACAGGCCAAGATGCATTGCAGGAAATAAATAATTTTTGCTGCAGTTTCTGGAAGAAGAAGTGTGCCCATTTCGTAAGATAACATAACAGATGGAGTTGGCAGGACAGAAGTCTTGTCACAGAACATAAGGTCAGAAAAGGGGAGAAGTCCAAATGACCTTCGCAGGTGTGCAGCTCATCAGTGATAGAATTGTCAGGAAGGGTGTTATCAAGATGAATCTAATGACTAACACCTTGCAGAAAGCTGGTTGCTTTGGTAATCGGTGTCTGTCTAGGTGAGTCGGCCATGACTTTGAAATAACAGCCAGTGGTGGAGGTTATCAGCAAAGAGAATTAAAGGAAGCCTTGCAGCTGGAACTCTGACTCCCCACCTATTCATTCTGCTGACAGGCTGGCTCCCAGTTTAATTTCTGCTTAGCAGTACATCACCAGGAGTTTGTTGCTGATTTGCAGTTTCCTTTGGTGACATTCTTTGATTCTTTAGCTGCCTTCCCTGACAGTTAAGATGTCCCATACTACTTCATGCTGTCATAAAAATGGAAAAAATCATTAGAAAATATTCTAGCACCATTTTAGAGGTGCATCTTTCAAAGTATAACCCAACAAGTATTCCAGGATCCCAGATCCCTCTGAAAAGATGGGGATATAATGACTATATTGACAAAGCCAGGCTGCAAATGCTGAGATTCTTTTGCCAATGTACTAATTCTTGTGTAAACAATCACATTTGCATGAATTAGGAACAAGCATAACTTTTGCTTATAGATTACCCTTTTATTTACAATTTACCCTTTTTTCTGAAATATAATTTCATGACATAGATAGTAGATAGAATTCCCTACCCCTCAAAAAAGTCACTATGATTTTGATTTATTCTGCAATAAAATTTTTAAACATAAAACTTCTTATGTTTCCTAAAATCTGCAACCTTTTTGCTTGGCTCTTGATCTTGGGAATCTGGATATGCTAAAACCATGACCCAGTTTAATTTATTCAAGCAAATACAGAGAAAGAAGTAGCTGCTTTAGTTTTTACATTGCATTTTTACCTGCATTAGGCCAATTAACTGCTGTTTGGGCAGTGCCAAAACATTGAGAGTTAAAGACCAAATGCATTTTGTGGAGTACTTCAAGGACTGTGATAGTCATCTTGAATTCCCAGCATGGTGGTCAGTGTTGGCCTATTGTGACCTTGGCTGGAGCAGAGTAACAATGGCTAGTCAGGGTTGTGCAACTCCCACCCACAGGACACCTGCAAAGCCAACACTTTTTTACACTTTGGTTAGTGTGGTGTATCTGACAATATGTGCAGTTCTTCCTTGAATGAGGTTTTTCTTTCTACCTGTGCAATGACTGGAACCACTTTAATTACCTGAGCATTTAAGGTGCCATGCAAGGTTCTACTGGAATTCCACAGAGGAATTCCACATGGGAAGGATATATCCACCCTGTGTTAAAAGGAGTGAAGGCTTGGGTATGGAAATAACTGGGGTCAAGGGTAGCCTGTGTGGTTCCTGATGGCAGGAGAACAGGACAGCAAGGACCTTGGGCAGAGAGAGGTGTTAGAGTCTGTAAATAAGTCTGGATGGCGCCTGGCATTTTGCCAGAGGGAGTGGTTTGTGAAGTAACTCCAGCGAGTCATTAAGTGTGGAGATTCCTTATTGGTTGACTGCTGTATCTAATTTATGCTAATTAAGATAAGCTGTGTGGAATGTATAAATACCTCTGTTGTCCTACAATAAATGGCTCCCACTCCTGCTGTATCCATCTACACAAGTTGTTTGTCACCCCCCCCCCCCCCCCCCCCCCCCCCCCCCCCCCCGGTTATTTTGCCCACCCAGCCGGGCTGCGGCAGAGTGGCCTGACTTTGGTCACTCAGACAAGTTCTTTTGTTACACCTTTGTTGTTCTTCAACCGGCAAAAACTACTGAATTGTGTTCTGCAGTTTTCTACAGCATTCATTGAAAAAATGAATATTCAAAATAACATAATGCATACAGTACCTTGAAAATAGGCCAAGGAATTGTCCAAGAAATATTTCAGAAAGTAACTTGCCTTTTTAACCAAACATTCCAGTGTAAATGTATACCTAATAAGTCACGTTTTCTGGTTATTACATAACATATGGGCTACTTAAGATGCCCAGGTGACTATTCAAAGTAGAAAAATGATCATGTAGGAAAGAGTTATTAGAGGTTGAATCTTACCCAATAAAGCCCACATGTCCAGTTATATATGTCCTGTTGAGGGCCACAGCCGAGTCGGGATGCCACATGGCATTTTTGCCAGAAGTAGTGGTTGAGAGGTGACGCCAGCAAGCCATTAAGATGATGACTTTTGAGTTCTCGCGGAGTTCCCATTGAGTTCCAGCTGAGCTCTCCCAGGGATTCCTGAAGAGTCCGCGTTGGTTGGTGAAGTTCCAGTGGTGGGAGTTCCGGTTGGTGTAGTGTGTCCCGGGGAAGGTCGAGTGCGGGGCGTTTGTTCGCGGGAGTGCAGAGAATAAAGGAGTTCCTGTTTTGAACCTACAAGGCTGTGTGGCGGCTCGGTTATTTTGTGCCCAGCCAGACTGCGGCAATGTCCCAGATTAGGACCCTGGTAATGGTGCCTTAATGGATAGTGTCATGATCAAGAATATTCATGTGAAATCTTCCATCAGATGAGCGTGAGACAATAAAAATGTACACACCGAGGAGGTTCCCAGCTCTGCAGCCTGGTCCGCCGGCTGAATCCAGGAATCACAACTGACTTCTCTATTGTGCTGAGAATGAATTGATCCATAAAGACTCAAAGTCTTCGCTTGCCCTTTCTGTGTTTCCCAGAAGACTGCATTCCTGTGAACAGACAACCAGTCTTGTACCTCACTCGATGTGGTTGATATCAGAATTAGAACATGGGCATTTTTTCAAAAGAAAGAAAATGAATGCTTTGATGGGCAATCACACTTCTGTGTCATTAAGATACTGATATGAGTTGAGGAATTGAAAGCCTGATTTCTCCGAAGGCATGTGTCACAGTGGACCATTTGTGATGTTTATAGAACCATTCTCCCAAATAATGGGGAGCTGTGAGTTTTGAGCTCTCTCCCGGCTGTAATTGACACGCCCTGCGAGGTAATGAGATGGTGTTTGTAAAGCGCGGCAGGGATCTCCAGTGGAAGGAGAATGTAAATAGGAGCGTTGTTGCTAGCTACCCGGACCCCATAGGCCTTGGAGCCAACGTGATGTTGGGTGGAATAGAAGGCTCACATTTTGACTGCTGCTTAGCTGGAGACCATTTAATTAAGAGCCATTTTGGAGGATTTTCCTTGGTATTTTAATGAAATTCAATCCATCATGCTTATTATCGCAGTTCCGGCGCTGGCCTGCTGGCAGTGGGGAACACGGGTGAGCTCCTCTCAGTATGGCAGCCTAGGTGGCACTTCGTTAATTAGGCCATGATCAGCATCACAGCCCAGTCATTCTGGGCATACATAGCTTCTTAGTTAATGGCCGTTCATCTTCAGCCCAAGTTTATGCTTATTTATTCTCAGGAGAGAGCTGCGTTATGCGAGATCAGCCCTCGTATTGGAATGTGTAGGAGTCTGAGAGTCAGGACCCAAGAACCAAAGAATCTCCACTCTCCCAGAACACTCTGAACCGACTCTACAGCCAAACACTTTAGAAGGCCATAGAACAGGGGAGGAGAGTGAGTTGACCTTACAACCCACAATCAGATGTCCTCCTAGAAGGGAGCAGTGTGTTTGTAGGCACAGCAGAAGGAAGCAGGAAATGCTCCAGACACACCGAGATTAATAATCAGAATGGGAAACAGGGCACCACATTTCCTCTTAAATTATTCAGGTGGACTCCTCACACAGAGCACCAGTGTGGGGGGGGTGAGGAAGGGGGTGTGGGGCAGGAAGGGGGGGTGGGGCGGGGTGGGGGGCTGAGGCATTAATGGCGGAGGGCGATGAGATGAGAGGACCAGAGCTGCAGAAGGGCCCAGGTGTGAAGGGGAGGGGACTTGCAATTTTGTCTAACTTGGAAGATCACAGGCGGCCGCAGCCCATTGGAAGCTTACAGTGATAGAGCTGTGAATAACATCATTATGCCTCACTGAGAAGGTACTTACAGAACAAGGAACTTCTCTTTTTCAGCTCTTGTGCTGCTCATATGCAATTTCTGCAGCTTTTCCCCCCAAATGATCCCAGCAACTCCCCTCAGCATATTCTCCACAATTTGCTTCTAACTTGACCAGTAGAGAGTTAATATTGACTAAAAGGATCATGATTGCATTAAAGTTTTTTACTTCCTGTTTTAATAGGTATTTTTCTATGACGTTTACAGGATACAGCACACTACCTAATTTACTTAAATCTGATTAGGTGTTCCACCACCTATCTATCTGCCTCCTGGTGTTCATACAAACTGACCTCAGCACAGCTCCCCCTCCCACTTCTGAGGGTCAGCACCCTGTGGCTCTGGGGACCAGAAGCCAGGGGTGGCAGGAGGCCCATCCCTCTTTGGCAGTAATGATGTCTTGGTACCAATGGCCCACCTTGTCTGTTACAGCAGCTCTCCTGGAGTTCTGGCACCAGGTCATATGAGGCTCGGTCATGTTCCCTGTGCCTCAGACATTGGTCATGGAGCTCACTGACCGCTCTGCCACCGGTCAGTCTCATGAAGTGTCTAGACACCTCCCTACATGCTGCCTAGAGCTGGGCACGGGGCTCCTCCACTTCCAAGTGCCTCATCCCTGCTTACAATATGCCTCCTTCAACCCACTTAGGACTTCCGTGGCCCTAAGCTTCCCGGTATGACTGAGGGCAGAAGAAAGAGCCTTCCTTCCTAACTCAGATTCATAGCTGAGGTCCCTGTAACAAAAGGCAGAAGAATAAGAGAAAACAATACGGACGTGTTTGGCACAAATTGTACGTGACATGGGTCCTTCACAAGGAAATGAAGACCCACAGTGGGCAGTCGTGGAGAGGTGTGACGGCAGACAGGGGTGACGGCAGACAATGGTGACACCCGGGAGGACCTCGAGAGGCCTGTTAGTTCAGGATTCTCTGTGTCCGTGTCTGCAGATCAGGGGTGCTCCTTCCTCTGTGCAAAGGGAGACTTCCTTCTGTGAGGGCCTTAGGACCTGTCTCAGGAGAAGGGGGAAGTCAGAGAGATCCCCCACTTCTGGGTTTTCCTGGAATGTCAGTGGGCCAAATTTGGGCAGTATGTCCTGAACCCCATCAGCGGGGAAGGATGTGATAGAGTGCGCGTCTTTTACCCAGCCCCTGAGAAGGACTGGATAATTCTCAACACCCACCCCCCAAAGGATGGCCAAGACCCTGGGGTTAGGGAGCCTGTCTGGCCCTGTCTAGCCCTGAGGAAGGGGTTCGGGGAGGCATCCCCATTTCTCTTGAAGAGCTCAGAGGAAAGGAGGCACCTCAGTAGATAGCAAGTCCATAAAATAGGGTGGTGTGACAACCAGACAGAACACTAATTAGTTCTCTTTGTAAGAGACGTTTGAATTAACTCTGAGAAAATAAGATTTTAAAACCAGCAGGCTGTGCAGTTTGATTTGTGTTTATATCATCTTCTGTGCTTGTAGAGATAATGCCAAAGCAGTGAACCCCTGT
This sequence comes from Marmota flaviventris, assembly GCF_047511675.1. Classification (NCBI taxonomy): domain Eukaryota; kingdom Metazoa; phylum Chordata; class Mammalia; order Rodentia; family Sciuridae; genus Marmota; species Marmota flaviventris. The sequence goes on from NC_092500.1 coordinate 175,965,540, forward strand.
TCTCCATGTTGAACATCTAGGTCCCAGCTCCAAGGGAAAGCAGTCCTCACCAACCTGAACAGAGGCACGCCATCCTTACCAACAGCTTGGAAATGCAATGCAATTCCTATAAAGACTGTGACGAGAGTACAGGAGACCCTCAAAGATTTTTCAAGTGCTGTTGATTTCCCATCTTATTTCATCTAAGAACTACTGGTCAAGCTGATGCTTACGAGCTTGTGTTTTGCATGGCTTGATGGTGTGAGTGTGTGTGTGTGTGTGCTTTCTTAGCTGCCCTGATTCTTATTTGAATTCCCTATGCCCATCTTGTCCACTAATATGTGTCCACAACGTATATCATGAACTTGTGTCTTCTCTTTATGGGCTCTATTATTGTAACATTCATGAGTGATAAGTGTGTTAGTGCTGTAGATAGGCCAGGGTCAAGAGCTTCATGCTTAAAGCTGCTGCTTTTCTACTTGGTGCTGAGCTCCCTATTCTTTCTCTGTTACTGTCACATATTTTTCCACTCTAAGAGCAAAACAGGCTTTTATTTCAGCAATTTGTGAATCCCAGAGCATTATTATTACTGAGTTTCACAGGGTTGTTCAGCTAGTGGTGGGTGTGAAAAGAAGCGGTAGCACAACTCTTCCTTCTTCTGTCGTATTCATTAACGTGAATACATGTATATCTTCTTTTAATTTACTATTTTCAAGAACCAAAAAATGCAAAATCAAATTACCTGAAGTTTATGATCCATCATTTATTATATAAGTTATTTTTTCGTTCATTGTTCTGCTCCTGAAGGGGATGAAGAATGAACTTGGGATGATGTTTAACTCATTCTTCCACATTCTTGCCTTAGGAGCCTTCAGATTGTAGGTAATCAGGTAATTGGTGACAGTGAACGGCAGGTGATCAGGTACTGTGCTGATTTACAGAAAGTGTTCAAAAAGATTATGGAGGCCAAAGCACCCAGGGTCTTATTGGGGACAATGCATTTGAACATGGTGCTCCGGAAAGACAGCTCCAGCTTCAAAATTCTTTCCTACTAGTTTAGTCCTTGAGGAAATGTGCATTATATGTAAGCTAAGTAATTAGCAACTGCCTAGTTGTGGTAAGAAAAATGCAATCACTTCCAGGAGCAAGATGCCAGCTTCAAGCTCGGGAAACTACAGGAATTTGGAAAACATAAGCAGATGGGAAGAAAGAGAAAGGTTATGCATTGTGAGATAAAAAGAAAATTTATTTTTATCAAGTCTGTTTTCCTATTTTTATATAATTAAAAACCAGGACACAATGACTGCAGAAAGTTATTCAATGAAAAAGGAAACACTACCCAAAGCATCCTGACTCAGAAATGATGTCCTGGTATTTATTGCATTCATTGTATTTGTCTACATGCATGTAGATATGAAAAAAGTTAACCAGTTTGTATCCTGACCCTGCTAATTTCCTTATATGAAGATCCACATTTATTTACATGCTCTTCACAGATCATTTTAAACATTGGGAAATGCCACAATACTAAAGAGGAGAGGATGGAACTCGGCACCTCAGTAATTCCTTTAACCAATAATTCCTTTATCAATAATTCCTTTAACCAATACCCACTCAGTGATGTTGAGACTTCCCTCAGTTTACTGTCAGAAATAAACATTTGATTAAAAATTCTCTCTAATTGGTTCTTTCCTATGCAGTTGTAGAATGAGCTTCGTGATCCAAAAAGTTAAATAGCTACTTGTTCTGGCTAAATGTTCCCACTTCCATGTGTTCCCACCGTCTCTCTGCACATGTGTGAATAATGGACATGGTCAATGAGTCGCACAAATCCAGGACACTTCCTACCAGTGTCTCGGGCCCCAGGTGGGACCACGAAGAGACAGGACCATGGCCTTCCTGAGAGCCTGGCTCAGGAGCCTCCCTGTCTCTGTGAGGGTCAAGAGCACTTGACTCTGAAGAAAGTCTTTCTCAACTTCTCGTGAAGGATGGACCCAAAGACAGCAGACTTTCAAGGCCCGGGTCTCCTGTTGGCTCAGTCCCCAGCAGAGTCAGACCAGGCTCTCAGTGTTGAGGCCACCTCTCCAGGAGCACAGCAGCTGGCCTCCCATGGTCAGGCGTGCCCTTCAGTCTGTGAGGAGCGTGTGATTGTGGGCTTGGCCTCAAGAAGGAAAGCCGGAGGGTGCTGACTGGGGATGCAGCTCCACAGGGGCTTGGCGTCTGGTAGGAAGCACGTGGAATATTCGATTCACTTTGGATTTGGGTTTTTTGGACCTTCATGGCCTTTGGCATGCATTCTGAAAAGACTTGTTAGTAATCCTAATTGTTTCATAAATGTAATGTCTTAGAATAAGAGAACTGTGCAGAAACATATTGGCAGATCCAAAGTAACAACTCTAAACCCTCAGTTTTATTTACATACTAATAGTATAGAAATAACCTGCATAAACTTCTTATTTCTAACTTTCCCTCCTCACTGGTATAGTGGACTGCCTTTACCCTTCTACTCTGTCCAGAAGTGAGAGAGCTTGAATATGCAGATGATGTGTGTGAGTACCCCAGTGCACAGAGCACTGCTTCCCAGAGAAGGGGACGAACCTTTCTCTAGAAACATCCCGGAGCTATTCAACTACAAGTGGAACATGCATTCAATATTTATTAGCCTTTGAATAAGAATATTTTAATATACTTAACATAATGAGAAATCATATTATTATACAGATTATTCATTTAAATGCACTTATTAAGCATTTAAACCCTTTTCAATATTAAGACAGCATGAACTGAACCAACATTACAGAATTAGGGTATAATTTTGCCAAAATAAGAAACCACTTGCTATTGTTGTGTATAGTATCTTAAAGTAAAAAATGCATTTAAAAAGACCATACATGTTTGTGGGACTTTGCAGATTGCATAGTGTATTCTTGTACTAATTTATTTGCTTTAAATATCATTGTAGGAATTGGGTATTCTCCATAGACTAAATATTAAAAAAAATTACAAGGAATAATTTCAATTTGAAAAGTACTAAATGCATGAAGGACAAATATACATAAGGAAATTATTTAAATAAATTCTGTGTAATCCAAAGTTCTTATAAAATGAAAGCGTATTCTAAAATGGGCAGAATGCCTGTTGACTTAGGCCAGTTGACTTGGTGCTAGAGTGAGCTCATTTGACCAATAACTGAAAGGGCTGGGATTTTGCTAAGAAGGGGAAAATCAGGAAATCGATACAGGGAAGAGGCAATAACACCCACTAAAATTAGCAAATACTTTTGGCTGCTTCAACTCTTCTCACGTCATTTACCACAGTTCTTCTCACCAAGCTTAAGACTACAAAGTAGAAAAGGAAAGCAAAGCAGAACAGTTCTACCCTCCAGCACCTGCGTTAGGATCATGGGTCCCTCGTTTCCTAAACTAAACACCATTCCATTGCTAAGGAAGGTGTGTACGACCTTCCCAGGTTTTCTTAGCAGTCTGGCTTGTATCGGAAGCTGTGTGATTTCATCTTCATCATTCAGGAGGGACATTGAAAATTGTTGATGACATTTTTTTCAAATGTCATTAATTTGTGGGTATCTGTGTGTGTTCTTGCATCACATTAAATACTGTCTTGCACGTGCTGAGGCTGCCAGGCACTCACTCCTAGTGGCTCCCCTTCTCCCCTCTTTACGTGGACTCTGAAATCCAGTACGCTCGCCCAGAGACATCAAGTGGGAAAGCACGGTGATGAGAGCATGGTTCCTCCCTGGATGTGGTTTCAAAGGGTGAAGCAAATTCCCCAGAAAGTGTGTTCATGTAGGAAAGGAACATTCGTGAGGAAAGAGCTGAGGTCGGATTCAGTGACCTGTACTTCTGTATTCCTGTTACTTCCTGGGCTCCTTTTGCTGGGTAGCATTTCCCTGTAAAATCCTAGTGGTAACAAGACACATTAACACATAAATCAGCCAGAGCAGGAGTTCAGCATGCACTTTGCAGTGCACAGATTGATCGGGATACACCCCCGAGCACAGGGCTGGTTTGAACCACTTGGCGATGCATAGTTTTAGTTGCCCATTTACCAAATATTACACAATTTCTACATGATTTCAAAACTATGTTGAAGTCATGCTAATCCTATACGTTTATACACATCATTTGCATACATTGTTCAGGACAGAGTACTTGAGGAATTCTCAAATAAATTACAAGCTTTTATAGCTAATATTTAGAAATATGGCTTTGAATCTGCATTGTTATGGAGAAAACAACTAGTAATTAATTTGGGGAATAGCCAGCTATCTTTAAAAATCAATAACTGAGCCTTTCAACTGCATATGCATTTTATATTATTTATGCACATATTACTTAGGTTTAAAGCTCCATTTAAAAAATAAGTAGTTACAGAAGCCAATAAATTTAGACCCCGGAAACATTTACTAAGCACCTGGGCTGGTATAGACTGTTATGTTGTCCAATCCTCCTAACCCTTAGTGAGATATTATCGTTTATGGACACATTATTACTGAAGAAGAAAGATGATTAAGAGAACTCACAACAGTCTTCATACTGTAAAAACAGATTTCCCTGGACCCAGTATAGACATTTTGGGCCCAGTGTCAAAAGAAAAGTCTAGACTTATCAAATTCTAGAGTAGTTTAGTATGGATGGAGACAAGGATAATCCGTGTAAAACAGAAAGATCAGAATCACTGCTTTGACTTGTTCCTGGGCACAATATCTATTATAGTTTTAACTTCAAAAATAGTAATGACAGGTATAATTTTTAATGTTTATAAAAGTTGGGAGCTGGGGTTGTGGCTCAGTGGCAGACTGTTTGCCTAGCATGTGTGAGGCACTGGGTTTGATTCTCTGCATCACATATAAATAAATAAAAAAAATAAAGGCCCATTGACAACCAAATATACATATATATATATTTTATATATGTATATTAAAGTTGGACATCAGCTAAAAATAATTTTAAAACACTGATCAGTTAGAAGGCTCTTTCCAGAGGAATGGGGTGGAGTGTGGGGGATGATTAGAGGTAAGCCAGGGCCACTGGGTAGAGGAGAAACTTCTAGGTTCCATACCACAGTAAGACAACTAAGGATGACAATTAACTGAATATTTCAAAATTCCTATAGAGAGGATTTTGACTGTTCCCACCAAGAAATGATGCATGAGATATGCTAATCCACCCATCAGATCACTGCACATTGTGAGCTCCTACCAAAATGTCACTCTGTACCCTACAAATAAGTGCAGCTGTTCCCTATCAATTAAAAAGGAAAGCTAAATTTAAAAAAGCAGCTTCCTTCCAAATGAAAAGTGTTCCCCCAGGATAGTCTGCTCCATGGTGGTCAGGGGGCATCTTTAGAGCAGGACAAGCTCAGGCCCTGCCTTCCCACTGGGGCAGCGCCCCTTGGGCTGCAGTCCAGTGCCTGGTCCCTGGAAGCCCTGGCAAGGCTCCCCTGCAGGCAGGCCCAGGTGCAGTGCTCAGAGGAGCTCATCTGGGCTCCACCTTGCTGGTCTAGAAGGCATTGCATGTGCAGAGGCTGCATGCAGGCCAGGGGCAGATGAGGGCAGGGGCCTGGATGGGTCCCGGGTCCCTAGGCATCCTGCAGCCTCACAGAAATTAAGAATCATCACAGATATTGGATACCTGGACATGGACACGATAATAAATACATGATGGTTGTAAACTCACTACCAAAATGAAATACTTCCCCGTGGACCCGTGACTCTGCCCAGTTCATTTAAATTGCACATGTATAGACCGAGAAGGGGAATAGCTGGGTCAAATGGTGGCTCCATTCCCAGCTTTCCAAGAAATCTCCATACTGCTTTCCAAATTGGCTGCACCAATTTGCAGTCCCACCAGCAATGTACAAGTGTACCCTTTTCCCCACATCCTCGCCAGCACTTGTTGTTGTTTGACTTCATAATGGCTGCCAATCTTACTGGAGTGAGATGGTATCTTAGGGTGGTTTCGATTTGCATTTCTCTGACAGCTAGAGATGATGAGCATTTTTTCATGTACTTGTTGATTGACTGTATGTCCTCCTCTGAGAAGTGTCTGTTCAGGTCCTTGGCCCATTTGTTGATTGGGTTGTTTGTTTTCTTATTGTCTAATTTTTTGAGTTCTTTGTATACTCTGGATATTAGGGCTCTATCTGAAGTGTGAGGAGTAAAGATTTGTTCCCAGGGTGTAGGCTCCCTATTTACCTCTCTTATTGTTTCTTTTGCCGAGAAAAAACTTTTTAGTTTGAGTAAGTCCCATTTGTTGATTCTAGTTATTAACTTTTGTGCTATGGGTGTCCTATTGAGGAATTTGGAGCCCGACCCCACCGAATGTAGATCGTAGCCAACTTTTTCTTCTATCAGACGGCATGTCTCTGATTTGATATCAAGCTCCTTGATCCATTTTGAATTAACTTTTGTGCATGGCGAGAGAAAGGGATTCAGTTTCATTTTGTTGCATATGGATTTCCAGTTTTCCCAGCACCATTTGTTGAAGATGCTATCCTTCCTCCATTGCATGCTTTTAGCCCCTTTATCAAATATAAGATAGTTGTAGTTTTGTGGATTGGTTTCTGTGTCCTCTATTCTGTACCATTGGTCCACCCGCCTGTTTTGGTACCAGTACCATGCTGTTTTTGTTACTATTGCTCTGTAGTATAGTTTGAAGTCTGGTATCGCTATACCGCCTGATTCACACTTCCTGCTTAGCATTGTTTTTGCTATTCTGGGTCTTTTATTTTTCCATATGAATTTCATGATTGCATTCTCTATTTCTACAAGAAATGCCCTTGTGATTTTGATTGGCATTGCATTAAACCTATAGAGAACTTTTGGTAATATCACCATTTTGATGATGTTAGTTCTGCCTATCCATGAACAGGGTATATTTTTCCATCTTCTAAGATCTTCTTCTATTTCTCTCTTTAGGGTTCTGTAGTTTTCATTGTATGAGTCTTTCACCTCTTTTGTTAGGTTGATTCCCAAGTATTTTATTTTTTTTGAAGATATTGTGAATGGAGTGGTTGTCCTAAAAAGAGCATGCTACAGGGACAGTTCATAGCAGCACAATTCACAATAGCAAGACTGTGGAACCAACCTAGATGCCCTTCAATAGACGAATGGATTAAAAAAATGTGGCATTTATACACAATGGAGTATTACTCTGCATTAAAAAATGACAAAATCATAGAATTTGCAGGGAAATGGATGGCATTATAGCAGATTATGCTAAGTGAAGCTAGCCAATCCCTAAAAAACAAATGCCAAATGTCTTCTTTGATATAAGGAGAGTAACTAAGAACAGAGTAGGGACGAAGAGCATGAGAAGAAGATTAACATTAAAACAGGGATGAGAGGTGGGAGGGAAAGGGAGAGAGAAGGGAAATTGCATGGAAATGGAAGGAGACCCTCAGGGTTATATAAAAGTACATACAAGAGGAAGTGAGGGGAAAGGGAAAAATAATACAAGGGGGAGAAATGAATGACAGTAGAGGGGGTAGAGAGAGAAGAGGGGAGGGGAGGGGAGGGGAGGGGGGATAGTAGAGGATAGGAAAGGCAGCAGAATACAACAGACACTAGTATGGCAATATGTAAATCAATGGATGTGTAACTGATGCAATTCTGCAATCTGTATATGGGGTAAAAATGGGAGTTCATAACCCACTTGAATCAAAGTTTGAAATGTGATATATCAAGAAATTTGTAATGTTTTGAACAACCAACAATAAAAAAATTAAAAAAAAAACATAATAAAAAATAAATAAATTGCACGTGTGTGTCTGTATACTGTTACTGGAACCCTCATCAAGTGGTGTTATGGTTGTTAGCTTATCAGTGTCTGTGATTGCCCAAGAAATGGAAGGCAAGGTTTATATCATCTAATTGTATTGCCTCTAGTGTTTTATATCTAGGGAATCTATATATAGTTCATTAATCTCATAATTACTGTTCAGCCTTCAATGTCACTATTGTTTTTCTCTTTCCTTTCTTCCTCCTTCCTCCCCAATTCCTTCTACCTTCCTTCTTTCACTCTTCTTACCACCTTTCTGTCCACACATATGAAGAACAGCTATCACTTACTAAGGACTCTAATGTGCTTTAAGTATATCATGGTGACAAAAAGCAGAATTCATGAAATTTATAGTTAATTGTGGAAAGATTAATTAATTAATAATCATATGAAAAAAAATATAAAATTGCAACAGTGTTAAGTGCTATAAAAATCTACTGGGGATAGAGATGTGGCTCAGTGGAAGAGCCCTTGCCTACCATGCATGAACTCCTGGGTTTGATCCCTAGTACCACAAAAAGAAAATAAATAAAAATAAAAGTAAACAAGAAAGAAAGAGACATTACTGAGGCCTTATGAAACACGGAATCCAGTCACTGTGCTGGAGTGGATGTGAGGGACCCTGACTGAGAACGTCTTTCTGGCTTGGACATACAGACTGTGATGGGAGAAGTGAGGAGGGGCCGGAACAGGGGAAGGGAGTAAAGAAGGTCTTAGTCCAGCCAGGAAGGCTGGTATCCCCAGGGCCTTTGGTAGGAAACCAACACGCCAAATGGAGCAGAGGAAGCTTCAGCATTAGGGAATAAATCAAAGGAAAGAGGGTGGGAGAAGGTGCCAGAGAGAATGCTAAGGTTTGGATGTGAGGTGTCCTCCAGAAGCTCACATGTGAGACGGTGCAAGGAGGTTCAGAGGAGAAATGATTGGGTTGTGAGACTCTAAACCCAATCAGTGATTTAACCCCCGTTAGGGACTAGCAGACTGGTGACTGAAGTGGTGGGGTGTGGCTGGAGGAGGTGAGAATTAAGGCTTGGCTTTGGGCATACATTTGTATCTGGAGAGTGGACTTTCTCTGTGCTTCACGATCATCCTGTCAGCGGCTTCCCTCTGCCACACATCCTGCCATGACGTTCAGCTCACCTCAACCCTGAGGAATGGAGCCAGCCTTCTATGGACTAAGACCTCTGAAACTGTGAGCCCTCAAATAAGTGCTTCCTCCTCTAGGATTGGGCTGGTCAGGTCCTTCAGACACAGAAGCAAAAAAAGCTGCCTGAAACCGCTGTGTGCACTGTTCCTGCAGGGAGGAGGGCAGCGCAGCCCAGGGCTTGTGCCCAGCCGCGGCTGGTGAGAGATGGGGCGGAGGGAAGGGAAGTCTGAGATGTGCTCAGAGGCAAACTGAGCAGGGCCTGGTGAGAAACTGAGGAGGAGAGCGGAAGATCAAAACAGGGCCATGGGGCAGCGGCTAAGATCCAGGAAAAGGAGAGAGGTGCAGGAGGAAGGACAGGCAGCGTGGGGCGGGGCGTTGTTCAGGGGGTGGGTGCAGGTGCTGCTATTTCAGGGCCTGACAAGAATGAGTCGCGGCTAGTTAGTCTATGAATGTATGGAGGAGTTGTCATAGCAGCATAGAAAAGGCACTCAAAGAATCTTCAGTTCCAAGAAGCAGGAAACTGCCCTATGCCTGGGTCCCTGTCTGTGACCTCAGAAATGCTCAGAACGCCTCTCTTGGTGAGAGGAGAGCTCGGTGTGCAAAGCTGAATCAGGCAATTATCGCTCAGCAATATGGGTCATCACTTCCTTATCTACTTTCTAGGACTGCTGTAAGGATCAAAGGAGATAATTTGCTCCAAAAAACCATGCAGCCTTCTGCAAAGCAAATGGGAGGAATTGCTATCTATCAAACCCAGATGCCACCACAAAACAAATGATTCAATGCAGGCGCACATTTCTCTTTTGTCTTTTGCTAGTGGTTTGATAATTTCGGAACTTTGTGTTTAGGAAACAATCAGACACCTTACTACACTACCCAAATGCAATGATTAGAGGAATGCAAGATTAGAAAACTGTGGCTTTCATTTAAAGAAAACAAAGTCCTTGAGTCTAGATACATACAGGCTTATTGACAGTGGAAAGCAGCTAAGGCACTGTGGGTGGCCTGTAGGAAGGAGGGCAGACACGTGTCCCCGCACACTCCCTGAGTTTCTACGACCACTACATGCCGACAGGGTGGGAAAGGTTGTCCTGCTGCCCCCAGGTCTGTCGTGACCTCATTGCAGCCTTTGCAGCCGCTGCTGACACCACTTGGGCTTCCTTGTCCCCATGTGAATTCTCCAGGAAGCTACAAGTCTGGTTGCCACCACAGGATTGTGATTCTCCTTCAAACCCTGCTCTGCTCTGTTCTTGTATTGTTCTTATTTAATTTTCCCACATTCCTGGGACTTTGCAAAATTAAACATGGCAATAGTGATCAATTACCTCCTAAGAGGTAGAATTCAGATTTTCAAATCTGTCTTTCAAATGCCAAGCCATCCGTTTTACTACCTTCATTTATTTAACTCAAAATTTCTGAAGTTGGTGATTCTTTTACGTTCCAACATTGTCCCTTCACAGGCCCTAAGGCTTCAGAGCAAGGGCAGTTGGGAGGGCATGATGGATGAGCATCAGGAAAGAGTTGTTCACCAAGAGAGATTAGTGCCTAAGGTTTAAACCTGAAGGAAATAGAACCTATGTGAATTCTGGGTATTAGTCAACTCAGCTCCATAACAAAAGAGCACACAGAGGACTTAGGTGAGATTATATATTAGTCAACTCAAGCTGCCATAACAGAATACTGATTGTTTAATGTATACTACAGGTAGTTCCTGCTCATACCTCCAGGTCTGCTTCTAATCTAGGATGGTGCAGATTCCACATTTCATTTCACTTACCTCTGGACAGAGTCTGCTCCAGGTTGGAAGGGGAGGTTTTCCCCGGGGACACATAAGAGATGCATACTGATGGCCATTCAGATACCTGTGCAAATAATCCCTGAGTGCCTATCCCCCTCCTTTGCTGAGCTCTGAGGGCCATGGGGAAGGGATCACAGCAAGCCTGAGGCCTCCGGACAATGTGGAGTTCAATTCCCAGGCTCTGACCCACAGAAATCCTGCTCTCTCCAGAGAGACTTCATCTCCTGACAAAAACGAAACTCTGCCCTTGATATGAGCGCTGTGGTGCTCTTGTTGGGCTGCCTGCCCCACCTTAGATGATCTGAGCCAGCAGCACAATGGCCCCCTGGGCCAGGCCTGCTCCCCGCTGAAGGGATGACCCACTCCAGTGTTCGGGCAACTGGTGGGGTGCTCCTATGCTTTGATTTTAGTGCAACATGAAAAGGCAGGGATGAAAGTCTTCAAATGTGGATTTTTCCTGGACACCTTCAGGCTAATATCCTCCTAGAGTGCAGAGGAAAAAAATATATATGTATGTCCCCAATAATACTTTCTGACGCATGTTTCCTGAAAGGCAGGATAAAATGGGTCTATTAATTAGATTGGACTCTGAAAACTGTTCCATTTTAAAACCTTTTGGTTTAATCCGTCCTTTTTGAGACAAGCACTATTGAGGATAACATTATTTGCCTCTCTTGGAAGTGTCTGGGATTCAGGGGGGGTGACCCCTGTTTGGATTCTGTCCAGCCACATTCTGTGGACCTCACTTCTACTGTTCCAGGGCAGCAACTTTGCTGGGTTCTAGAACTGTCCCCGCAATTCTGGGAGCAAATGCTCATTTCTCTCCTCATGGGGAGTTGCCAGCTGATTCACAGACAGATTCAGGACCACAAAGTGTTTCTGTAAAAAGTAGATGAACGGCATCAATTGGGGTCCAGAAACAGAAGTAGACAGGAGCCGGCCCTGTCCCCGGGGGCCAGCCCTGCAACCTATACTGGTGCTCGGGAGGAGATTACTCAGTGACTGCAGTGGTGGGAGATGGACCAGTTGTCTCCACCTCCAAGTGGGTGTGGGAGGACACTGCAGGTACAGAGGAGGCTGCTCCCCACGGGGCTTTGTCCCCCTTAGACTCAGAGGGCAGCCTCTCATTGGCAGAGGCTCACAGTGCTCAGGTGCCTCTGGGCCAGCAGCAGCCTGGGGAAAGCTTGCTATTCACTAAGGTCAGTCTCCCGAACAATGGCAAATGGCAAATGAAGCCCGAGATGGTGCCGGGGAAGGTCCACTACTGACCCTGGTGGGCTCACACAGGACATGTAAGACGATGCACAGGATTTCAGGGAGGTACTTCAGAGTGGGCAAATTAAAAATGATAGATCTCTAACATTTCCCAAATGAGGCAGCTTCCTTCCTATTTGTTGATGTCTTATACTTGGATCAAGCCAGTATCCCTGGCTATAAAGAGCTTGAGATGCAGTGACACAGGGGACATGTTTGACTAGGTGGGGCACTGCCTCACAGACACTAACACATGGGCAGCTCCAGCATTTACAAAGCCTCAGCAGGACCTTCAGGAGGCCAGGCCTCTGACCCTTCTAGCACTTCTAGAAGCCTCATGAACATTGTGATCTGGCCCTAATACACATTTCTTCTTGAATGGTCTCCCAAATATGTCTATTTGGATCATTCTCCTAGAAAAATAGTGCAACACCAACCTCCAACCCCTGAAGGTGAATGAAACCCATGGAAAGAAGGTTTAAAAAGAAAAGCAGACATTTTCAAGTGGGTTGCTTCCTACTTTAAAAATTGTAAAAGCTTTGTTCAAAGGTTTAGTTTTCTGAAAGGAAATACAGTGTCTTCCATAATGTGTCCAGAGTTTCTCTCTGGAGAAGAAAGGTAAGAAATCTCCAAGAAATCTCACTGATGTGAGGCAGCCATGAAGACTACTTGCTACATCTCCCTAAATCTAGGGAATTGAAAATGACTAATTTTTTTTTTCCTCAAATGAGGATAGATCATCTGCAAAATAGAAAACCCCACTGGTAAATCTGAATTAGAGAATTATTTACAAATTGTAGTGTCCTTCCCAGGTTGACCAACCTTCGTGCAAAGATTTTAACAGGTAAACCTAAAAGATAGCAGAGGCAAAATTCAACAACCATGAGTATTCTCAGCCTCACTGGCTGCCTTGTTAGGAAAGATGAAAGCAAGAGGAAAGGCATGTAGTGGTCAGACAGTCACACCATAGCTCTCAGGTTAGAAGGGAATACAGAGAAAAGCCTTGTACTATAAATGGATTTTGAAAAAATTGAAGTGATGCTTTACATGTCTTTAGAAGCCATGTGAATGCCACAAAATAGAAAAGAAAAATGAGATCTCAAAATGAGTAAGATTCAAAGATTAAAGATCTAAAAATAAATTAGAAGTGAATCTAACACCATATCAGAAATAGTAGAAAAATTAGCAGAAGAGAATAAAATAAACTTTAGAAACATGAGGGGAAGACGCAGCCTGCAGGGAATGGCAGGACCGAGGTAAACCCATGGAGAGAGGGTGATGGATATGGAGAAGTCCTCACAGGGACAGCAGACGGGGCCACTCAGGACTAGCAGAACTACAGACATGGAAAACCATCAAGGGAGGGAGGCCCTGCTGACAAACTGGTGCTTTTAATTTCATGAAGGAGCAAATCAAGAGCAGAGAGTGCTGTGTGTGGCCGTGGGTGCCTGAGAGCCCCCCCCCCCCCCGCCAGGTGCTGATGGTGTGATTCTCCAAGAAGACAAATGTACAGAATGGAGAAGCTTGTAAGCTTGGTGAGCCCCGATGGTGACTTGGTCCTTGGTACTGATTGCCCCAGTAACGGGGGGTGGGGGGGTCAGAAGTCACAGCCCTGGCAAAACTCAGCTCACTTGACTAAAGCACCCCCACCTTAATGAGTGGACAGTAGGAAATATCTGCTAAAAGCTGTGGTGGCCAGGTATCACAGGTCCAATAAATTCATTTCAGTTATAAATTGTGAGAGGTGAGGCATTTCCATGTGGAATCAGTGTAGCTTAAGAAGGAACTGGGTGAAAAATGCTGTGGGTTTTAAATAATTAAAATTGTCAGGTGAAATAATTATGTATACAGGAGCAATGTGAAAATGTTCACTCTGACGACTGCTATTCAACATTTTATTGGAGGTTTTAACTGATACTTTATGGCAAGAAAAAGACTTAAGAGTCATCCAAATAGGAAGAATAAAATAAAATTCTTATTAGATGACACAAATGTCAATGTAGGAAATTTTGAAGGAATTACAAAATGTCTACCAAAACCAAAGGATATTGGCAACATTGTAAAATAGAAGCTTGATATTTTAGAAATTAATGGAATTTTTAAACAGCAAACATTGATTACAGATCAAATGTTTTTATGTTTTAAAAGTATCCCTATGCAACAGAATCCTAAATCATGATGTACTTAGAGACATATCCAAGAAGATATATGAAAAATTTCAATGATGAATTATGAAACACTAATGGAAGAAGTCAGAGAAGAACTAAATAAATGAATAGATAAATGACATGGTCCCATGTTCATTGATGGGACTATTCTCTCCAACTGTCACAACAGGTTTTTCCCAAATTGGTTTGTGGATCCAATGCACCCCATCAACTGCTAGAAATGGACAAACTCACCTTAAAATGTGTATGGAAAAACAGGAACTAGAATAGCTAGTGTTTTGAGAAGGAAGCTCTGAGTGGGCACACCCACACTGACCTGCTTTGTCCTTTCGTAGTTGAGGATGTGAGTGTAACTGGACCTACATGATATTCCAGAATATCTTGCTATTTATGCCATATTATTAGCAACCTTAATTCCATCTGCCACAAGAACTCCCCTTTACCACAAAGAGTAACACGTCTGTGGTGTTCAGGAATTAGGACCCAGACATCATTGGGAGGCCATTATTCTGCCTTCCATACTCAAAAGATGCTAGACATTATTAGATGTTACTGAACAGTAGCTTAAAAGACAAAATAAGATTCTACTCCACACTTGTTAGCATGGCTTATAGAAAACAAAAGCAAAGAAAACCTCACAAACCAAGTACTGCTGCTGATGCAGAGCTCCTAGAATATTGGACATTGATAACAGAATAATGCACACTCATACAGCCATGTTAGAAGGTACTTGGGGCTTTTCTTCTAAAGGTAAATATATCTACCATGCTATCTTGAGGTATTACCCTTCTAGGTAATCACTCAAAAGAAATGAAAAAGTAGACATGTATAAAATTACATGAGTATTCACAGCAACTTTATTAATAATAAAAATGAAAAACAGAAACACAAATTTCCATTAATATACAAATTTGCAACTTTATTGTGGTCTCTGAATCCAAAATGGAACATCACTGAATAACAAAAAGTAATGAATATTGATGTGGCTGTGTCCCTGTAGTATGTTGTTTTTAAGTCCTTGGGGTATAGACCAAGGAGGGGGATAGCTGGGTCAAATGGTGGATCCATTCCCAGTTTCCCAAGGAATCTCTGAAGTGGCACCCCCTTTCTCCACTGAAAAGTCTTAACTGGGATTCTCTAGAAATCCTCACTATGGCTGATTTTGGGACTGTCAGTCAAAGAGTCTCTGGAAAATAGTTCAATGTAGATAAACTTCCTATTTCACGTCGCCCTGTTCACTTGGCCACTGGCCGAGAAGATACCAGCACTCCAGGTGCTGGACACCCCCTTACTAGTTTTTCACAAATGTATCCAGTATAGTACTTTGAAGAAATGTGCAAACAAGGCCTCTGGCCTTGAGCCTGGCTTCACAGAGATGTCTGAATTTTTAAGATAAGTTACAATTGGGCTCTGTGGTAACAGGTGGCAGGGGGAGGAAAGAAAGGGGAGAAGAAGCTCTCCCCTTCTCAGGTGTTGTCCTTGAAGGGTTAACTTGCCCAGAACAGTGAAAGAAAAGCTGCTTTTATGTGAACTTCTGCAGACTGTGAACTTCTGAGCCCCTCCCCTTACACACTGGGTATAAAATTCTGAAACTCCCTGAACTCGGGGTTCAGGGGATTGATTGATTACAGCAAAGGCTGTACCCTCTGAACCTGGATGCAGCCAAATAAAACTGTTTCCTGCTATCTTCGGTGCCTTCCTCGTTTGTCCCTACAACATTTCCATACTGCTTTCCATATTGGTGGTACCAATTTGCAGTCCCACCAGCAATGTATGAGTATACCTTTTCCCCACATCCTCTCCAACACTTAATTTGTTTGTATTCTTAATAGCTGCCATTCTGACTGGAGTGAGATGAGTAGTTTTTATTTGTATTTCTCTAATTGCTAGAGATATTGAACATGTTTTTATATATTTGTTGATTGATTGTATATCATCTTCTGAGTAATGTCTGTTACTTCCTTGGCCCATTTATTGATTGAACTATTTGGGGTTTTTTGGTGTTTAGCTTTTTGAGTTCTTTCTATACCAGAGATTAGTGCTCAATCTGTAGGCTCTCTATTCGCCTCATTGATTGTTTCTTTTGGTGAGAACAAGCTTATTAGTTTTAATCCATCCCATTTATTGATTCTTGACTTTAATTCTTGCTCTATAGGAGTCTTATTAAAGAAGTAGGGGGCCTAATTCAACATGAGGGAGGTTTGGGCCTACCTTTTATTCTATTAAACAGAGTCTCTGGTTTAATTTCTAGGTCCTAGATCCACTTTGAGTTGAGTTTTGTACATGGTAAGAAATAGGAGTTTAATTTCATTTTGTTGCATATGGATTTCCAGTTTTCCCTGCACCATTTGTTGAAGAAGCTTTCTTTTCTCCAATACACATGTTTATAGCAGCACAATTCATAATAGCTAAACTGTGGAACCAACCTAGATGCCCTCAGTTGATGAATGGATAAAGAAAATGTGGTATATATACACAATGGAATATCACTTGGTAATAAAAGAGAATAAAATCATGGCATTCGCAGGTAAATGGATGGAGTTGGAGAATATAATGCTAAGTGAAGTTAGCCAATCCCCAAAAACTAAGTGTCAAAAGTTTTCTCTGATATAAGGAGGTTGATTCATAGTAGGGTTGGGAGGGGGAGCATGGGAGGAATAGACGAACTCTAGATAGGGCAGAGGGGTGGGAGGGGAAGGAAGGAGGCAGGGGGTAGAAAAGATGGTGGAATGAGATGGACATCATTACCCTAAGTACATGTATGAAGACACAAATGGTGTGAAAATACTTTGTGTACAACCAGAGATATGAAAAATTGTGCTCTATATGTGTAATATGAATTTTAATACATTCTGCTGTCATGTATAACAAATTAGAATTTTAAAAAAAGTTTTAAAAAAGAGAGTAGAAGGGACCTACTTGGACCTATCACCCAGTTTCAACAATGATAATTAAAAAAAAAAAGAAAAGAAATGAACAGGGGCAGATGGCGTGGCAGGATGCTAAGCAGGATAAACCCTAACAGAATGGTGTGCATGCATTCACCTGCCCTTGGGCAAAGGCATAGCTAGAATGAAAGACAGAGCCTGAGGGCCTGCAGCTCCACCGGGAAAGTGGACCACAGGGCCACTTTGTGGTGCAGTGGGGAGGTTTTGTGCCTTCACTGTGGAGTTGGATGCAGATTGCTTGTCCTTTTCAAATCTCATAAAACTATTTATCTAAAATGGGTGAAGATACTCTTTGTAAATTAGCCATCAATGAGTGGAAGTTTTGTTGAAGGTGAGGAGGGGAAGGCAGTGGAACACGGAGATCTGGGGAGGGGTCCAGGCTTGTCACTCGGACAAACAGAGGGGACCTGGAAGAGCTTTGTACACACTGGACAATGAGGGGGGGCAGTGGTGTGGAGTGTAGGCCAAAGAGCAGATATAAACTGACACTTTTCTACCAACAAACTAATTAATTAACACTTTGAAAATAAACATAAGAATTTAAATAAAATGGGACATATGAAATGATGAGATAGATATTATTTTTTTGAATGCTTAAATTAATGAATGTACCTCAAATAAATTCCAAACACAGTCACAATATAACTCACATAAAGAGATACTTGTTATGCTGTGAATGCATTGTGCTTAATAATGTCTGGATGGTTTTTATTCCACAATGAGGATCTCATAATCGCCATCCTTCAAACTAGAGAAATATTTGATTGTTTCTATAGAACACTGGCATTTGAACATTAATATAAAAGGAAATTTTGTATTTCTTTCTCTCTCTCTCTCTCTTTTTTTTTTTTTTTTTGGTTTGATGCATGACTTACAACTCATAACAAGCACCTGCTGATCAAATCTGGCAATCTGAGGGACTCTTGAAAAACCCTTGTTAGCAGAAACACAGAAATAATGTTTTAGTGTTTCCTGAAAGTCCCCAAGGTAGTGCCAAGATGCACACTGCTCCCAGGGCCTCCGGGAGGGGAGCAGGTGGCCACTCCATACCCCAGATGCACAGGGCCCTGCAGGAGCAGTCAGCAGCCCAGGGAGCTGCACACAGGACTGACCAGCTTGGAGCTCTTGGTGGTGACCTTGTAGTATAGCTCTGTCAGAAGAATGTTTTCCTGATCCTAACTGCTGGAACCAGGAGAAGAATTCATCTTCTCCACTCCTGTGGCCTACGGGGATCAGCTTTCCCAGGTCTGTAACAAGGAAGTGATTGGTAGGGAGTTTGGATTCTGGTAGAACCCCAGGATACTTAGAGTGATGCAGGTAAGACCTTTCTGGGAATCTGAGGTACCAATACTAGGACCCAGGCTTTCACTGGGCCTAGAGAGCTAGATACATCACGACACCCTTCAAGTCTGGCGAAGATTCCTCTAGAGGAATAAAACACACCTGCACCTCCTAAAAGTTCACTGTCCCTTCACCTTTAAGATACAGCCCTTGGTGCAGAGGCTGTGGTGTCACTGAGAGTCCTACCCTCTGCTACTGTGTGCAGATGGGTAATGAGGAGTGAGAAGCCAAGGACTGGCCACTGTGGTCCCTGCTCCCCTCGCCAAGAGCACCCACATCCCCAGTTGCCCCAGAGGGTCTCCCCAGGACACCACTGCAGCCACATTTCTCTGTGCTCAGGAGCCACCTCCTCACTATTCTCAGCCACTTTAGCTGGGCTGTGCCCAACGGGAGACACTCTGAGAAGGAGGGCGTTGTCCAGGTGGGGTGGGAGAGCACGCAGAACGGAACTCCCCAAACACACGCTCCTTCGCTTTTCTTTCATTTCTCTCTTGATTATTTTTGTCCAACTCATTGTGAAATAAACACTGCCACCTGTGTGTCACCACCAGGACAATGTCCTGTGACCAGGTGGATGAGACATGGGCTTGTTGCTCCGTGAGCCTGGATCCCCAGGAGAGAAGGGGTGGCCCTCCATCAGGGGGAATAATGGAGCAGAAGGTGTGTGTGACAGGCGCTGCCTGGGATTTCAAAGCACAGCTAGAAATGGTCCCCAAAATAGAACACAAAGGAAGCTTTGGCCGAAAGGGGCTACATTTTTGAGGAACAGCATGTGAGAATTAGCAGCAGTCAAGACTGACATTGTTGGGCATGCGAGTCACATCGTGACGTTGGCATTTGCCTGGGGACCAGTGAATCTATGTGCAACCCCCAGATGGGCCTGTCACCATCCGACAGCAGCGTCCACAGAAGCCTCCCAGCAGAAAACAAAAAGAAATTAGTGTTATTAAAAGAAAAGTGTGTCAGCGTGGTCTTTTGTGAAACCTAATTCTTTTCCTCAGCAATTTCAGGGACAATGCGTGTTCCTATAAACGGCCCCATGCTTTGCCTCATTTCCTCTTACTAATTTAGTGCACCAGTATTTTTAGAAACCACTTATTTGTCTACAAAGTAAGGTTGTTTATTAAATTTGTTATTGATTATAAAAAATCTTGTAGCATAAATTTGAAAACATGTCATTATTAGAAACCATTTATATATTTATTTGGGGTTTTGTTTCCTTTGAAATTTTCACATTTCATGGCAATCTATTAGGAAACGAAGAATATTCAATTGATGAGTGCTTTCCCATTCCCCCATTTTTTTTTTCCTAATATAAAATGCAAACACATTGGTGTCATTGACTTGTGTATGTTCATGATGGGTCTGTTCATGGACTATGAACCTCCTTCACAGAAGTTATGTGGACATATCCCAGTGGCACCGTGGATCAGTAGAACCACCCAACTACCGATAAGTGCACAGGCTGAAGCAGCCACTGGTCTGTACATACCCTGTCCCTTCACACCAACTCCTTGATCTCCACATTGGCTTTGGATTTCAGAGTCTTGACCTACCTAGTACTCACTGGACATTCACTACAACATGTTTTCAAATTGCTGAATGTTTTTTTTTTTTTTTTTTTGATATAAGGAGACTGGTGTAAATTCTTTAAAATTATTCTAGTCATTCCAGTCCTTTGCCTTCCCATGTAAATTCCCAGTGGGGCTGGGTTTCTAATGGAATTGAAGTTGCTGTGTATGAATGTGGAGAGCATTAATATGTTTACTTATGAGTCTTCCAACAGCATATGACTCTTCATTTATTAGATTTCTTTAATGGTGTCTTCAGTGTTTGCTAGACTTCAAATAACTAGTTTTGAATTATTTTAATGGCACTGAATATTTTATTTTTCTGTCCAAGTTGCAGCCTTCCTGAGATCATATATTAGTTACAGGGGTTTCTTTCTAGCTTTGGGGATTTCTGCACAGTGAGTCCTGTCTTCTGTAGGTATGGACGATTCATATCTTTCCCTCACATCAGTGTGGTGCTCTTTCATCTTTTACAGCACGGCATTGTTTGAAAATGTCTTCACGTGCTGGAAGACGGTGTGGACAGTGGGCTTTCATTCTTTTTCCAGGCTTAGAGGGAGCACATTGAGTTTTTCACCATTAAGAATAATTATAATCACATAAAATTTTAGTAGATACTCTATCAATTTAAGGAAACCTTCTTTGATTCCCAGTTTGCTAAATATTTTATCCTTAATAGATATTGAATCATGCCAAATATGTTCTTCATTGATTGATACTATTTTTATGATTTGCATAATTTGTAGTCGTCAGCCTGTTAATATGGAAAGGTGCATTGACTGATTTAAAAATTACTGAAGTGATCATCGCATAATATAACATTAACCATTTTAAGGTGAACAAACCAGTGGCCTCATTCAGGATGGGAAACACCACCTATTTCTAGGTCTGAGACTCTTTAGCATTATAAAGAAAATCAGGCCTCTCTGGGCAGTCACTCTCCTTTCCTGTAGGAAATGGCCTCCTGGGTCCAGGACAGACCTGTTTGGACATTTTGCACCCAGGAGCCAAGCACCGGGTGTTAGTGCCTGGCTTCTTTCAGTTAACATAATGTTCTCAAGGTTTAATCACTACACAGATTTTTTTTTTTTTTGGGGGGGTGGTTAAATGTGTGCTGAGGATTGAACCCAGTGCCTCACACATGCTAGGCAAGTGCTCTGCCCTTGAGCCACAACCCCAGCACCAAGGCACTCTTTTTATTTATTATTTTTTATTTTGTGACAGTGTCTCCCTAACTTGCTGAGGGGCTTGCTAGATTGCTGAGACTGGCCTTGAACTTGTGATCCTCCTGTCTCAAGTCTCCAGAGTCCCTGAGATTCTAGGTCTGGGCCACTACGTGGGCCATGGCTTCGTGTTTCATCAGCATTTCGTTCCTTTGCCTGTCTGAATTGCATCCCGTTGCAGGGGTGTGGCACTTTTAGGTCATCTATCAATTCTCTTGTTGTTCTAGTCTGCATCTTGTTCATCTCCACTGGATCCTCTAGTATTTTCCTCCACCCTTGAGCTTGGAGCTTAGTTTTTTCTTGTTCTCTTTCTCGGAGAGGGTCCCCCTCTGTGTGGGTCGGCAGGCACATGGTGCGCCATCGGAGCGCGGCTTTCAGGAGTGCTTTAGGTACGCTTGCTCCTGTTTTCATTCATCCCTGGGTGTCTCCTAGTTCCTTTGAGGTTTCTTCTTTGGCCCACGCATTGGTTTACTTTTTAAGTGGTTGCCTCATCGACACGCGGTGTGGTTCTCCCTAGTTCCCTTTCCTGATCTCCAGCGTTGTTCCGTTTTGATGGAGAAGACAGCCGGTTCCCTTGACCTCTGTCTTCACTGCGCTCTGACTCGCTGCTGGTCTGACCTGGAGCGTCCCATGGTCGGTGCCTGTGAGGACAGCGCCCGGCTGTCCCTGGGTGCTGCGTCCCCACGGGTGCACCTCTCCCACTGGCTGGGTGCTGCTCACGCTGGGATCCTTCCCACGCTCCCTCGGTGCTGCTCATCCAGCTGTGACTGTCCCTGTGCCCCTGGCCTGTGCGCCCCTTCGGCCGCCTCTTCTCGGTTCATGCCCCTCTCCCTCAATTCCTCTCCGTCTCCGCGTCATTGCTGCGTAAAGGTGGATTTTGTCTAACGTTAGTGTTGCCCCCCAGCTCTCTGGGTTGACTGTTCACATTGAATATCTTTTTCTGTACTTTTAGTTTCAACCTATTTGTGTTTGGGGGTACAAAATTAGTCTCTGATAGACAGCATGAAGTTGGAACATGTTTATTATTTTTTAACCCTTTTTTTCATTCTCTGACTTTTGAATGGAACCTATTCACACTAAAAATAATCTAGTTTAAAGGACGAACTTACATTGACATTTTGTGGTCAGTTTGCTCTAAGTCTGGCGTACTTTGGCTTCCACCACTGCCGTCTTTGCTCGGTATTCTGAAGCACACCATTTCAGTTTCTCTCTCAGAGCCTTTTGTATATTGATTTCAGTTATTTTCTTAGTGTATGCAGTGGGGGATTACAATTCACATTGAACATTAAAGCAATCAAGTTAGAATTGATAATAATATTCTTTACTAAGTATACAAATTCTGATTTAACACAGCGGAAAACTCCCCTCTTAGTTGAAAGTGAGGCAGATTGTTTTCATACATTATGTTGCCATTAAAACACGTTTACAATTACAGTTTTGTGTATTGTATTTTAAACCATACAGAAAAAAAAGAAATATGAGATGCAGTGATAGCAAAACTCATCTTTACCTATGTAGTTGCCTTTATTGGGATTTTTATTATTTGTTTATTTTATTATTAAGTTTTGAAATGCTTTTCTAATGTTCTTTTGTTTCAGACTAAAGATTTCCCATTAGTATTTTTTATACAATTCCAGCTTTTGCTTATTTATGAAAGCCTTAATTTCTGCATTTTGAAATGGAACTTTTCTGGCTATTTTTGATTCAGTACATTCTTCCGAAGTTGTTTCTGATGAGCACTTTGCTGTGATCTCCCAGGAAGGAGTCACTTCCTCCTATTGCCCTCAGCCTTCAGTCTTTGTCTTTCCATGATGTGACTGTATAGCTCCTGGGGTGGTCTGCCTTAGGTTTCCACGCCCTGAGTAGCTGAGTTTCTTATATGGGTTGATTCATTCCTATTAGCATATTTGGGGGGTTTTTCATCACCCTTATTCGGTACTTTTTTTTTTTATTTAGCAAAAAACTTTAATGAAAATACTATTGTATTTTTTAAAAATACTATACTTTTTTCCATGTTTGTTTTTTAAATTTTTAAATAAATATTTATTTCATCAGTGATATTAAAAATATTTTTTTTTCCATTTTACATCATTCATTATTTATGTGATTCTTTTGAGTATTATATTCTTTTATGTATTTATTTATTTTTTTAAAATCTTTTTTTAAAATTTATGTACGACAGTGGAATGCTTTACAATTCTTATTACACATATAGAGCACAATTTTTCATATTTCTGGTTGTATACAAAGTATATTTACACCGATTTGTGTCTTCATACCTGTATTTTGGATAATAATGATCATCACATTCCACCATCATTAACAACCCCATGCCCACTCCCTTCCCCTCCCACCCCGCTGCCCTATCTAGAGTTTGTCTAATCCTCCCATGCTCCTGCTCCCTATCCCACTATCAATCAGCATCCTTATATCAAAGAAAACATTTGGCATTTGTTTTTTGGGGATTGGCTAACTTCACTTATCATTATCCTCTCTAACTCCATTTACCTGCAAATGCCATGATTTTATTCTCTTTTATTGCTGAGTAACATTCCATTATGTATATATGCCACATTTTTTTTTATCCATTCATGTATTGAAGGGCATATAGGTTGGCTCCACAGTTTAGCTATTGTGAATTGTGCTGCTGTAAACATTGATGTGGCTGTGTCCCTGTAGTATGCTGTTTTTAAGTCCTTTGGGTGAAGACCGAGGAGAAGGATAGCTGGGTCAAATGGTGATGGCATTACCAATTTTCCAAGGAATCTCCATACTGCTTTCCATATTGGCTGCACCAATATGGTCCCACCACCAATATGCAGTCCTACCAGCAACGTATTAGTGTACCTTTTTCCTCCACATTCTTGTCAACACTTATTGTTGTTTGTTTTCATAATAGCTGTCATTCTGACTGGAGTGAGATGATATCTTAGAGTAGTTTTGATTTGCATCTCTCTAATTGCTACAGATGATGAACATTTTTTTCATATATTTGTTGATTGATTGTACATCTTCTTCTGAGAAGTATCTGTTCAATTCTTTGGCCCATTTATTGATTGGGTTATCTGTTTTTTTTTTTTTTTTTGGTGTTAAGATATTTGAGTTCTTTATATACCCTAGAGATTAGTGCTCTATCTGATGTGTGAGGGGTAAAAATTTGCTCCCAGGATATGGGTTCTCTGTTCCCCTCACAGATTGTTCCTTTTGCTGAGAAGAAACTTTTTAGTTTGAGTCTATCCCATTTATTGATTCTTGGCTTTAACTCTTGAGCCACAGGAGTCTTTTTAAAAAATTTTTCCTTCCAGCTACCCTACCCTGCTATTAACGCCCCCTAGTGGAGTTTTCATTTCAGTTATTGTGCTTTTCAACTCCAGGATTCCCATTTGGTTCCTTTTCATAGTATCTGAGTCTAACCGACTTTATGTGTTGGTTCCCCCATCACTCTTCCAGTTTGCTTTACCTCTTGCTCCATGGTTTCCTTCAGCTATTTGAGCATATTCTAGATGATGGTTTAAGTCTTTCTCTACCAAGTCTGTGTGTGTACTTTTTCTCAGACAGTTTGTGTGGATTTCTTCTATATATGGGTCATATTTTATTTGAATGCTTTGTTATTTTTGTTGAAATCTGAAATCTGGAGATGTTCTTTGTTTTAGCTTATGGTTTTCCCATTAATTAATATTATAATGTGGCAACTGTGGAAATCAGCCTTTTCTGCTCTTTAGCAATTGTTCTGTGGCTTTGTTCCTTTTTATTGACTTTTCTAAGCTAATTTTTAAAAGTCCATACATTCTTCATGTCTGTTCCTTGAAATCTTTGTCCCCTACCTTGTGTTCAATCAGTGTTTTGACACTGGCTTCCTTGAATGGGGAGGTATCCAGACTCAGAGTGAGAGTGAGCTTCATGAGGGGGACAGAGAAAGTGAAAAAGAAAAGCCACTGGCACTCCTCTCCACAGCTGCCTCCTGGCCAAGATAGAGTGTCATGGAGGATGGTGGACACGTGGGGGATGAGGATGGTGACACTCTTCCTGTGGTGGGCCCCTGCAGGCTCCACACTGCAGGGCCTCTCTCTTCTCGCTGCACCAAGTGCATTCATCAGCCAGCCAGGAAAGGCCGCGGACTCCCAGGTCTTCTCTGAGAACACGGTGCGTGCGACTCTCGGCTTCTCACTTCATGCAGTCCTTTGGATGCTCTCATTTCCCACGGCCCCTCTCCCAGCTCTTCTTTATAGAGTTGCCACTACCATCATCTTTTGCCCCAGCTGGTTTGGTGGTTGCTCTTCCTCTCAGTGGTTCTGAGGAATGCTCACCTATTCTGCCCTGAGTTCTGGATTAGATGAACTGTGTGATCCAAACTTTCAACTAAACTGTAAAGGTGACCTCCACATTATGTTCTCCCATGGCCAACACCACAGTTACTTGCCCAAGAGTTGCTGGACAGTTAATTCAATTTTTATTTCTCCTTAAAATGTTAATGTAAGGAAATATTACAATTGGACGCTTAGATTCTAATCATGGTAGGTTTTGCTTTAATTAAAAATTAACATAAGCAAGAATTCATGCCTGTAGCTTCACATTTCCCTTCCACATAGACAGTCGCTTTAACTCAACATTTGCCTCCCATTCTGTGTCTTCAGACTGGAGCTGAAGAACCTGCTGTGGGTAGGTGAAACCTGCCCCGCCCTCCACCGTCCTCCATGACACTCTACCTTGGGAAAAGTGGCTACTAAGGAAGTTTTCAAGAATAACATTACAGAAAATTTAAGTCTTCTTCAGGATCCTAAAAGTACGGCCCTTGACAAAGACCAGTTACTCGGCAGTGCCTCCACTGGGATTCACAGTGATATTTAGCCTGCTGTGGGGTGCCAGCACAATGAGTTTGAATATGGATTTCCACCCACACTTCTTTCACCGTTTGTGTTGTGATTATTTTCAGCCTGGGGCAACTTCGCTACCCGAGTATCACATTGTGATCAGGAACCCTGCCATTGATGTGCCAGCTCTGAATTGTTATCTGTGACTATTTTAATGCATGTCATAAATCACAAAGAAAAGTTTCTATTTTGAAATAAATAGAAACAATCACAAGCATGGGTTTTTAAAGTCTATTTCAGAAAATCTGATGCCTGTAACTCTTCGCTTCATTTAAACCTCAGATTTTAAAACTTGCCTGGAGAGGAAAATCACATCATCAGCATCCACATGGTGACAGACAAGCCACTGTTGTGAATGAAGCCACAGGACTGGAATTCTCAGTAGTAAAGATCCTGTATTTCCTGTGTTTATGCTGCTGCATGAACAAACAGCCATCCATCTGTTCAGTCTATGTAAAGAAAAATTCTCAGGGGACTGGTGCATCTCCCAGCTCAGATGGTCGCATTGGTCCAGGGACTTGGCGAGCCCCCTAGCACACCACCCCTTCACCTGGACCAGGTTTTGTAGAAGGAAAGTCGTATGCATTATCCCTAATGCTGTCTCCTGTGGTTTATAAGCTGTGTCTTAAATGCTGCAAAGTCAGTTTTGGAAAGTTGTATTAAATGGACTAAATTTGTGGCAAAGAAAGAGACAAGGAATTCTCTCACTCATAAACCAGCCTTCCATGTGGAATGACACCTGCAGTGGCCCTGGTGGCTCCTCTGGGCAAACTGTTCCTGGACAGCTTGTATAGCCATTCTCTCTGCTGGTTGAGGGCTCGGCCCCACTTGTCCCTCAAATGCAATTACCATTTTCCTCCCAAGGAGAAAGAAACCGATGACCAGTAGGAAAGATATCTCATGTTTGTTTCCAAGGACTCACTGATTTCAATAAATTAGGCTAAAATGAAATGTCAAATAGCTTCCCACAGTTACCTCATCTCTGAATATAAATGACACAGGAT
Organism: Marmota flaviventris; assembly: GCF_047511675.1. Classification (NCBI taxonomy): domain Eukaryota; kingdom Metazoa; phylum Chordata; class Mammalia; order Rodentia; family Sciuridae; genus Marmota; species Marmota flaviventris. The sequence continues at coordinate 175,992,640 of NC_092500.1, forward strand.
GTATTTTCTTATATCATTTCCCCCAGTCCTCTCCTTAGATTTTTTTATGGTTCTTTTGGAAACTCATATTAATGCATTTCTTAATTCTGTATAATTGGGAATAGAATTTATTGCTTTTTCCTCTGCCTCTCTTAATCTCCTTTATTATTAATTTAATTGAAAAATAATGATGGTGATAAATTGATAATTCCAGTTCTTTTCAACAATATCTCAGGGTATTTGAGATTTAGGGATCTTCAAGTTGAGTCATAAAGAGACAGAGACAGAGAAAGAGGTAGAGATACAGATAGAGACAGAGACAGAGAAAGAGGTAGAAAAATAGAGACAGTGGTAGAGATAGAGATAAGGAGGGAGGGAGAGAGAGAGAGAGAGAGAGAGAGAGAGAGAGAGAGAGAGAGAGAGATCCTGGTGAACTAGATCTGGAGTTGAGTTAACTTCCTGGCTGTCAGGTGTCTAGCTAGTGTGGGCATAGTTAGGATAACCAGTGTCCCTAAGACACATACACTTTGCCCAGTAAAGGTACAGACACAGAGAAGGGATGTGTATGAGTCTAATTCTTAAAGAGGTGGATTCTAATGTCATGTTGAGGTAATATGTCATTTCCTGGTGGCAGGAGTTGGAAGAATGTGCATTTCCTAGGGGTGCAGAGTGTTAGGTGGATGGAATTCGGCAGGCCTCATTCGGCAGCTGCTCCTAAGTGTGACTGTGTGGGAAGCTGCTGGGCTTTCACTTCTCTTCTCTGATCCTCTTGGGTTCATTCAACACGTTTTCTCCACAAATGAGTGTCACCAAGATCCTGGGGAACAATGGAGCTGGTTTACCAAGGCCCAGTGACACAGCTCCAAGAAGGAAGCAGCCTCCCAGGCCTGCTGCTAGAAGATTCCGGGCTCCAGTAGAGGGTGGTTTTATAGGTTTTCTTCTGAAATTGCCGACATCCACTCTTGACAATTAAATACATGCTTTTCATCATTTATTAAGATGCTCCTTGCTCCATAGCAGATATACAGCATTCTCCAGTTTACAGGCGTTTGATGTGATAATATTCTGAACGTGAGCTTGGTTTTCGCAGTTGAAAGTCAAGTGCTTCTTTTGTCTCAGCTTTTGTACTGCCATTCACTTGGCACCACGTTGTAATTTCCCAGGACGTCACCAAGAGATCTGAAAGTTCCAACTTGCTGTACAGCTTTGATCAACACGCAGGGAGAATGGCTCCTTGTCCCCAGTCCAGATTCCTTCCTGGTATAAATATTTACGCTACAAATATATGATTCAGGTTCATTTGCAGTGGTTAAAGGGGAGCAAATCAAATTAGTATTTTTCTGCAAAAGAGATCAACACTGATGTTCGTACTCTTTGTCTGTTTATCTCACAAGCTCTTTTCCTCCTTGGTCTGATGTCTGCTCCACAACCTTGGAAGCTGAAACTGGGTAAAACAAAGAACAGAATCGAAGTCAAACTGTGAAACCACACTTGAAGAGGAAGGAGAAGCCTTTCATGCCCTCCAAGCTCCAATTAGAAATCAGTCAAATAAAAACACACCGTCAACTGCAGACTGCACCCTCTGTTAACTCAAGGCCACAGACGTGAAAGGACGTCAGCTCCTTTTTGTCAAAGTACTTTGTACAACAAATTCTAATTCCCCATGGAATTTCAATATCATGCATTATTGCTTCAGAAACATTGCAAAACCAAGATAAAATGAGAGGCAGGAGCCAGGGCTTTGATTTCTTGCCCATGGGTTAAGAGCAAGTTAAAGTTGAAAGGCCACAAAAACGGATGTGGAGAGCTAACTGAGGCTCCATTACGGTGGCATAGCCATAAATGCAGCTTCGGCCCCGTTAATAATGTCGTGGTAATTATTTAGTCAGTGTGTCTGGTCTTCCTGAAACATATGCAGACATCACCCTGTCTCATCCCTGACCTGAGAAATTTTGACAGCAATCAAATCAAGTCCAAAAAAGGTGTGTATCTGAGAGAAGGACACCTCAGGGAGTTGTAGAGTCCACATCTGAGGCTCAGCACATCCATTCATTCAACAAAAATGTTATCACAGTCTCAAATGGTTTTTATTAATTAAAGGCACAATTCATATAGTAGTATTTGGCCAAAAAGTTATTTAAAGAATGAACCTGCAAATAGAAACACCAACATTGCCTCATTAAAACAAAGAGACCAATGAGTAGGAGGAAATCTTCACAGTATGGCAATTCCTCAGAAAATTTGGATTGGAACCTCCATTTGACCCCATTATCCCACTCCTCAGCATATGCCCAAAGGACTTAAAATCAGCATAATATATTGATGCAACCACATCAGTGTTCATAGCAGCTCAATTCACAATAGCTAAACTACGGAACCAACCTAAGTGCTCTTCAACAGATGAATGGATAAAGAAAATGTAGTACATATACACAATGGAATATTACTCAGCCATAAATAAAAATGAAATTATGGCATTTGTTGGTAAATGGATGGAACTGGGACTCTCAAGCTATGTGAAATAAGCCAGTCCCCCCAAAACAAAGGCCAAATATTTTCTCTGATATGCAGATGGACATTCAAACAGCAATAAATGCTAGTAAGGATGTGAGGGAAAGGCACCTAGACACATTGTTGGTGGTACTGCCAATTAGTAACTACTCTGGAAAACAGTATGGAGATTCCTCAAAAAACTAGGGAGAGAACCACAATATGAACTAGCTATTCTACTTCTTGGTATTTTTCCCCAAAGATCTAAAATTGATAGGACTACTACAGTGACACAGCTCAATCTTTATAACAACAGGATTCACAATAGCCCAATTGTGGAGTCAGGCCAGATGCCCATCAATATGATAAATGGATTAAGAAATGTGGTATATTTATTGCACAATGGAATTTTTCTCAGTCATAAAAGGAACGATATATCATTGCATGTGTGCATGTATGAATATGTAACAACAGATCCCATCTTTGTGTTCAACTATGACGCACCAATAAAGTGTGGAAAGAGGAAAAAGAAAAAGAATGAAATTGTGGCATTTGCTATTAAATGGAGAACATCATGTCAAGTGAAATAAGCCAGATTCAGCAAATTAAAGATTGAGTATTTTTTCAAATATGTGGAAGCTAGAGTAAATCAGGGGGAAGAGAGGGGTCGATCCATAAAGATAGAGGGAAGATGAGTGGAGGACAGGAGGGCATGAAGAGAGAGGGAAGGAGGACCAGAAAGGGTAGGGACGCAGAGGAATCTAACAAAATCATGCCGTGTGTGTGCATAAATAAGCCACGATGATTTCCACCCTTATGTCTATGTATAAAGGAAAAACTTAAAAATAAATAAATGTACAAGAAGATGAATAGAGTAGAAAACAGGAGGAGGGGAAGATAGGGAGGGAATCGGCCACTGAAATGGAGTAAATCAAGTTCCCTGCATGTATGAATTTGTCAAAATGAACCCACTACTATGTGTCACGATAATGCTCTAATAAACAAAATGATTCGCTATTATTTGCTGTTTGATGAGGCTAAAAAGCACTGTTGGCACCCTGTGCTGCCTTGGTCCTCTGGTCTGTGCGGTTTCTGTGGAAGGCTCCTCCCTGCACCTCTTCCCAGCTCTGCTCAGCTCCTGCTGCCGTGGGCTTCCCTGGTATCCAGGCCAGGGGCTCAGGGCGACCTCCCAACGCTGCAGCTTCTCACAACCAGCGCGTCTGGGTCCATCAGGCCTGGGCAGGGACTGGACTTTAAGTGCACAAGTCGTGCTGACCTAGGGATCATTACTCTGGAGGACATAAAGGGCGAGACGCAGAACATGGCAGGCGCACACCTGGGCGTGGAGTCTGCGGAGCCACGGGCATCCAGACCCCGGGAACTCCCCACGGTCCAGTGGCCTGCTCCCTCACACAGTGAGGGAGGCGGAGCTGAGTGCCGCAAGATGAAGCTTCTTGGGTGACCATCGCAGGCTTAATGCTCTGCTTGAGGAAACGGCTTCCCACCTGTTCCCACGCCAGGCCTGGGACTCACTGAGGTTTCCTGGGGCTTCTGTGGCATTAAAGGGGCAGTCCTGCAGAGCACACACTTGTGCAGAGCAGGACTGTGTGTTTGGGGAATGAGAAGGTCCTACTGAGCCATAACGATGCGTCTCCTTGCTTGGAATCCCCTTAGATGGGAAAGTAATACCTGACCTCCAGTTAAACGCGTCGGTTCTACCGTGTGTGGATGGGGACTCCACCCTGGCAATACTTCAGAACAAGTTGATTTAGATTTAGATTTAGTTTAGATTGGAAGTCTTTGAAGGATTTAGATTGTGTGGCAGCTAAATGTCATCTATTTTGGAAACATCAGTGTGAGACTTAGGGACCATGGCTCAGACACTGCTGGTCTCATGTTAATTCATTAGTCATAGAACCAACTTTGTCCGTCAAAATCCCTAAGGTCATATAATTTGGCCGTTGGAATCTAACATTTCAAGTACCATAGAGGAAGCCAAGGGGCACAGGTCAGGCCCCACACCGGCCAAGACTGCCTCTCAAGGCCTCCCACGGAAAGAACAGTTGTCCAGAAGGACTGGAGGACAAGGGCGATAGAATAGAGCTGCGTTAGGGCAAGGTCCCCTTCCTGTTTTACACGAAAAGTTCTCTTACAACTAGAAAAAATCCCTAGAAAACTAGTCTTTAGAAATAAATGATAGTAATGATCTTTTGTCATCCTGGCCTCTACCCCCCATTCAGTGTGCTTCATCAGCAATCACTACAATTTGCAAAATGGGCATCATCTTCTTTCACATCTGGGAAAACAGGCTCAGATCCAGGAGGCAAGTTCAAGGCCCAGAGCTCCTGCTGGCGATGAGTCAGCCTGCAATTCTGTTTGCTCCAAAGCCCAGGACTTTTCTGCCCCTGCACTATGCCTGCTGTCCTCCCCATTTGGCTCTTGGGAGTGGGCAGACTTTATTACCACTGATGCAGTAATGTCTCTGCAGGTGGAAATAGACAGCACAGGGGCTAGCCAAAGCTGCTCCCCAGGGTAAAATGGCCAAGCAAGCCGTGTGGTCCTCACACCCACTGGGCTCCAGGTCTGACTCACTGCTGCCTGGTCTCACCCTGGATTCTGAACCCGTTCTTCCAAGAGAAGGCAGAGATGGGAGTGAACACGGAAGCTGCATGTTGGAGAAACTGTGGCTTCAAATAAAGCAGGGAATCTTCAAATTTGTCTAAGGAGCTGTTGATGATCAGGTTCCTAAGCAGCACCGAGATCACAGCAACTCTGTTTGCAATGAGAATGAGAGCGCCTTGATTCTGACTCCTTGGACTAGAGTGTGTGTGTGTAACGTTCCTGTTAGGACCATGACTTCCCCGTCCTTACACAGAGTGTGTATGCAGATTTAATCTGTACCAGCAGCCACCCCCACACTGGTGCTCCAATGCCTGCACTGAGTTCTAGACGCTATGCTGGAAATGGGGACATAAGCAGGGCAGGCAGGGCCCTGGCTCTCCAGAAGTCTGCAGAGAAGTTATGGAACGGGTAAGCCACGAGTCAACAAGTGGAAATGTCTTCACAGAGTGATAAACGTTACAAGAAAATGAAGCACAGTGTGACCTAGAGTGCAGGGATGGAGGTGGGCCCTGATGGAACTTGGAAAGTCAGGAAAGGGACACTTGCCCCAGCCTACCCAGGGAGGGGTCAGATATGGGAAGATCTGGGGGAGGGCATTCTGGGATGTTGACCTGCGCACTGGCCCTGAGACAGGGACAGGCTTCATTGCTTTAAGGGAGGAACAAGTCAAGCAGAGCAAACCTGTATGAGGACAGGTGTCAGGAGCTATGTACCCAGGTTCATCTGCAGGGTAAGGGCCACCTGAAGGGGCTTGTTAACTAGCGGAGGAGGCAACAGGAAGAAGCCAATTTCCTGGCTGTCACTCAGGTCCATGTGCCTCTGACTTCCTTTTTGCTCATGTAATGGCTAATTTGCCACGAGTATTTGGGATTAAAATCCAACAAACTCCCTTAAGGCTCAGCTCCAGCAGTGGAGATTCAGCTGCCCTCTGTCTCCTGAGGAAAAAAGAAAAAAAAAAAAAAAACATGATTTTTTTAAACTTCCTTCATGTTGTTCCTGCAAAATGCCTGAAGACTTTAATTTTGAAACACCTTAATCAAAGTCCTAGGAAGGGCAATTTAAGTCATGGTGGTTCTATAAATTAATTGTTTTCCAAGAAGCAGTCCATGAAACCTAGAAGACAATGCAGAGGTTAATTCGCATTTGATTTGTTTACCCCTTCAAACGTACTTATCTGATCAGAGAGGCTTCCTCTGCCATTATTGAAATCTGAGGTCTCTGATATTGGAAGTTCTGGAGCCACTTAGTCTGTATTCCTTAGTCATTACAGAAAGAGGCCATTCCTGAGAGACGGCGGCCGACTGTGTGCTCTTCCTGCAGAGTGGTTTGCAGCTACCTGGGCTTCTGCTGTTTGCCGCTGGCGCACAGGTGTGCAGTACTACTTGATCACAGGTCAAAACAGGAGACTCCAGAGGTCAAAAGTCTCACTGAAAGGAAGTAATTAGGTTTTCATCTGACTAGTAATTTCCATAAGAGGTGAAAACCATAAATTAGCATTTTCACAGAATGGATCTAAGAAATGAATGGAGACTGCCAGGAAGAGTAATAAATATTTCAGTTGTAAGTTTTTTCCCCTTGAATTATGTGATTTTAAAGATAAGTTACTGTGATAATTTGGGATTGCAGGATATAAGCCCTAAATGCTGTGTCTGGATGACTGTACCTGAGATTTGCAGTCGGGATGATTCTATAGCTTCACTTGGTTCTGTTACCTGGTGTCAGGCCACACCATTGTAGACAACCACACGTGTCCCTGGTCTTCCCATCCCAACTCTGCCCCTGTGGCCGGATATGCCATTCTTCATGTGATGTGTTTCCTTGCTGGTGGGATCCAGCATGCACACCACTTCCTACAAAGCTTTCTTCACATGCTGAAATCATTTTTGGAGTCACTAGACCAAATTCCATGTCAAAATATCCTAGATGCCCAGCATTTGCTCTCAAAAAGGGGTTTTGCATTAGCAGAGGCAATCTCTTAACGTAATTCATCATTTGCCAGCAAAGCCGTGGCAAAACTCTTCCCTACCTCAAAGGCTGTGCAAGAATTAAATGAGATAGCACATTCCAAGTGCTTAGCACATGAGTTTTCAAATAATGTATCTACTACTATCTAAGAATGGACATTGGCCACACAATTGGAAACAGAACAACACAGCTACAGGTGGAATCCAGGAGGCCTATATTATGCATATTTCCATTCATCAAGTGCTTATAATGAGTCAGAATGAATCACAGATGAGTCATCCCAGCAGATACCCTGTTCTAGGAAATGAAAGTTATGTACTACTACTTAGCATTCAAATCAAAGACTGAGAGCCTTTCTAAACATGTAGAGATCAAACATGGAGAACCTTCAGAGCAGAGGTTGGTGCATCTATGACACGGGCACAATGCTGCTTTCTCTGCTGCGGGTTTTCAAGACTGACTTTCAAAGTAGGGAATTGTTCCAGGACAGGGAACCCCCGCTCCATGGGGTTGTGTTCTCAGGGGTCTAAGATGGCTTTGCATCTAACTGTCTTCAGGTGTTGACCCACCAGGGCCAGGGATTCTGCCCAGGAAGTGGCCTGCTTGTCCTCCTCAGGAGAAAGCACATGTAGCCCCCAGGCAGAGTAGGTCAGTTTGAAGCAAGAACCCACCCCCCCCAGCTCCAGTTCTCCCAGGCTTTACTGCTCAGTTGATAGCGGTGGCAAATCCTCCAAGATTAAACTGTTCCTGTGTACAGTAGGCTCAGAAAGATGACAGCAGGAACTATCTTTGGTCCTAGGACTTCAGTGACTTCAGTTTGTAAATGCTGCTTTATGGAATAGCCTTCATCTATGTCCATGGGGCCAGATGACTTCACCCAACCATGGACTTCACCCAACCACGGATAGAAAGCATTTGGGGGAAGCTTGCATCTGTACTCAACATGTACTGACTTTTTTTTTCTATAGTCCTTGAAGAGTATAGTAAAACAACAATTTATATAGCATTTGCAATGTGTTAGGAATTAGAAGTAGACAGGATGGAGCGAATACAGGATGATGTGCATATGTTCTATGCGAATACTATGCTAATTTACAGAAGGGACTTCAGCATTCATGGATTTGGGTGCCCTTGAAAGTCCTTGAACTGATCCTCCTTATATACTGCAGTTTTTACATTCCTGCAACAGAACTTTAAAGAAGGACTGACATTAGAGTACCAACCACATACCATCACAGATGAATGTCTGTGCATGTCCGCTGGTTTGGTTTGAGGTTCAAGCTGCTTGTTATTCTGTGCATTCAGGATTTGGAAAGCACACTTGACATATGTAATGCATGGCACTTCCTGAGGTGACCACCCTCAGTGACACAGCTATGCTTTGGTGTCAGAAGACCCTGCGTCTTCTCTGGGAGACTTTGGGCAGCTCACTTCGTGTCCACCTGCATTTCTATATTCATGCAATCATGGTGTGGGGTAGCTACGATGCCCAGCTGAGACGAGGTGTGAAGGAGCATAAGGGGAATCAAGATGGCTGCAAGTAATGCCATGTGCTTAAACTGTGGCCCTGAGGACCTCCGTGTGGGTAGAAATCAACATAAACTATGCCGCAGAGCCCTCTGTGCCTAACCATTTGTCAATCTTTTAAGAACCAGATATTTCATGGTTTAATTTAATTACAGCATGGTTTACATACCAGGTTCTTAAAATCATGGCATGTATTCAAATTTTTTAATTAGAGCAGCAAAATCTTATCTGTACAATTATTCTGTGTATATTTCTGTGTTATATGATTTTCAGTGTACATGCAATTCGGTGTTTATGTGTGTGTGTATATATATATGAAATCAAACGTCAGTATCAATGGGAGAAAATAAGTACATGTGCGTATGCATTAATACTCACACATGATTTCTTCTTCTTCTTTTCACATTGGTATTAGTGTTTGATATCAAGATAATTTCCAGCATTGGTACAGACAGAAAGAAGGCCATTTTACATTTTTTAGTAATAATTCAATATTTCATCATGTAAAATAAACCAACAAAAATTTTAATTTATTTTTTAAATAAATGACAGTGGACACATTATAATTCTCACTAAACATATAGAGCACAATTTTTCATATCTCTGGTTGTACACAAAGTATAATCACATCAACTTGTGTCTTCATACATGTACTTAGGGTAATAATGTCCATCTCTTTTCACCATCTTTCCTATACCCATGCCCCCTCCTTCCCCCCCACCCCTCTGCCCTATCTAGAGTTCATGTATTTCTCCCATGCTCCTTCTCCCTACCTGCTTATGAGTCAGTCATCTTATAACACAGAAAACATTCAGCATTTTTTTTTGGGGGGGGGATTGGCTAATTTCACTTAGAATTATCTTCCTCAACGCCATCCATTTACCTGCCAATGCCATGATTTTATTCTCTTTAATTGCTGAGTAATATTCCATTGTGTATATATACCACAGTTTCTTTATCATTCATCTAGGTTGGTCCCACATTTAGCTATTATGAATTGTGCTGCTCTAAACAGTGATGTGGCTGTGTCCCTGTAATATGCTGTTTTTAAGTCCTTTAGGTATAGTCCAAGGAGAGGAATAGCTGGGTCAAATGGTGGTTCCATTCTCAGTTTTCCAAGGAATCTCCATACTGCTTTTGCAGTCCCACCAGCAGTGTATGAGTGTACCTTTTCCCCACATCCTCGCCAACACTTATTGTTGTTTGTCTTCATAATAATAGCTGCCATTCTGACTGCAGTGAGGCAAAATCTTAGAGTAGTTTTGATTGCATTTCTCTAATTGCTAGAGATGAACATTTTTTCATATATTTGTTGATTGATTGTAGATCCTCTTCTGAGAAGTGTCTGTTCAGATTCTTGGCCCATTTATTGTTTGGGTTATTTGGGAGTTTTTTGCCAGAATTTTATTGAGAATCCTTGCATTTTTGTTCATTAGAGATATTGGTCTGAAGTTTTCTTTCTTTGATGTGCCTTTACCTGGTTTTGGAATCAGGGTGATATCGGCCTCATAGAATGAGTTTGGAAGTGCTGCCTCTTTTTATTTCAGTTCCTGAAATAAATTGAAGAGTATTGGTATTAGTTCTTCTTTAAAGGTCTCATAGAACTTGGCTTTTGTAGGCATCTTCTATTTCATCACTTGATATTAGTCTGTTTAATTGTATATCATCCTGGCTTAACTGATATATATATATATATATATATATATATAGAATATTTCAACCTGCATTAAGCGGATACACTTTTTTCTCAGCAGCACATGGATCCTTTTCTAAAATAGATCATTTATTTCCAATTTCTTTTTTTATGTTTTATATACTTTATTTCATAGTTTTTAAAAAATTTTTATTTGTTTTAATTAGTTATACATGACAGTAGAATGCACTTATATACTTTGATATATCATGCATAGATGGGATATAATTTCTCACTTTTCTGAGTATACATATTGTAGAATCACATTGGTCATGCAGTCACATACATACATACAGTAATAATGTCTGTGTCATTCTACTATCTTTCTTATCCCCACATCCTCTGCCTTCCTATCCTTTCACTTCCCTATATCTAATCTAAGGTAACACTATTCTTTTTTTCCCTTTATACATGTAGTTTTTTTTTTGCATTACAATTCTTGATACACATATATACAACAATTTTTGTATCTCTGTATACAAAGTATATTAACACCCAATTCAAGTCGTCATACATGTACTTTGTATATGATGTCCATCACACTCCACCATCATTCCCTTCTTAACTGATAAAATACATGGTAGTATCTTTACTTTTTTGTATTTGCTGAGAGTTGCTTTGTGGCATATTATATGGTCTATTTTAGAGAAGGATCCATGTTCTGCTGAGAAGAAAGTGTACCTGCTTGATGCAGGTTGAAATATTCTATATGTCAGTTAAGCCAAAATTATTAATTGTATTATTGAGATTTATAGTTCCTTTATTCAACTTTTGTTTGGAAGATCTATCCACTGGTGAGAAAGTTGTGTTAAAGGTTAAAGTCACTCAAGACTATCGTGTTGTGGACTATTTGACTCTTGGACTTGAGAAGAGTTTGTTTGATGAACATAGCTGCACCATTGTTTGGGTCATATATATTTATGATTGTTATTTCTTGTTGGTGTATGGTTCCCTTGAGCAGTATATAATGTCCATCTTTATCCCTTTTGATTAACTTTGGCTTGGAGTCTACTTTATTTGATATGAAGGTAGAAACCCCTGCTTGCTTCTGCAGTCCATATGAGTGGTATGATTTTTCCCAACCTTTCACCTTCAGTCTGTGATGTCTTTTCCTATCAGATGAGTCTCCTGGAGGCAGCATATTGTTGGGTCTTTTTAAAATCCAATCTGCTAGTTGATGTCTTTTGATTGGTGAGTTTAAGCCTTTAACATTCAGAGTTTTTATTGAGACATGATTTGTATTCCCAGCCTTATTTGTTTATTTTTGTTATTTGACTTGACTTGATTTTCTTCTTTGATTAGTTTTTTCCTTTAGGGTACTACCTCCCTCTGCTGATTTTCCTTGTTGATTTTTTGTTTCCTCTTCATGGAATATTTTTTCAAGGACTTTTTGCAGTGCCAGTTTTCTAGCTATAAATTCTTTTAACTTTTGTTTATCATGGGAGGTTTTTATTTCATCATCAAATCTTAAGCTTAATTTTGCTGGATACAAGATTCCCGGTTGGCATCCATTTTCTTCCAGAGCTTGATATATGTTGTTCCAGGATCTTCTAGCTTTCAGGATCTGTGTTGAAACATCTGCCTTTATCCTAATTGGTTTTCCCCTATATGTAATATGATTCCTTTTCCTCATGGCTTTTAAAATTCTCTCCTTATTCTGTATGTTGGGCATTTTTATTATAATGTGCCTTGGTGTGGCTGTGTTGTATATTCAGAATCTTGTATGCTTCTTGAATTTGGATTTCCAATCCATTCTTCATGTTTGGAAAGTTTTCTGATATTATTTCATTGAATAGATTGTTCATTCCTTTGGTTTGGACCTCTGTGCCTTCCTCTACCCCAATAACTATTAAATTTGGTCTTTTAATGTTACCCCATATTTCTTGATTGTTCTACTCATGGTTTCTTACCATTATTATTGTGTGGTCTACGTTCTTTTCAAGATTATATATCTTGTCTTCATTATCTGATGTCCTATCTTTCAAGTGATGCTTTCATTTGAACTTTTAATTTGGTTTATTGTTTCTTTCATTTCAAGGATTTCTGGGTTTTTTTCTTTTCTTTTCTTTTTTTTAGCACCTCTATCTCCCAGTTGAAGTGATCCTTTGCTTCCTGTATTTGTTTATGGAGCTCCTTGTGGAAGTGATCTTTCACAGTCTGTATTTGTTCTCCTATATCTTCCTTGAATTCACAGAACATTTAACCACGTACATCCTGAACTCCTTCTCTGTCATTCCTCCTGCTGTGGCTGCCAATGATCCTAATGATGTGGTGTCTGGATTTGTTTGGGGCACTTTCTTCCTTTGTCTTTTCATATTGCTTGTGTGTCTTCCTTTCCAGCTCTGTGGGTCCAGGGTGGTATTATTTTTACCCTATAGTTTTGTAATGCTTTTTTTTGGGTTCCAAGATCCCTTCTTTGTGGGGAAGGACAATGTTAACAGATCCCACATCAACAATATACTACCTATGAACAATTTGTTGTTGTTAAGACATTTACAGTTTAGTCTCAATGTTCAGAAATGTTGGATTCAATTATTATCTAAAATATAATCAGTAGTTTTGTAAAAGGGTTTAGAGTTTCTCACGGTGGACAACGAACTGGGGGTGGGGCATAGGACAATATGCTGAGGATGTAGGACATGAGGATCCAGAGTTAATACATCTTAGGAAGTGTAAAAGAGAAATCTAATGAAGAGGGTTAGTAGCAAGAGAATAGACAGGATGTAATTTAGGGTAGACAAGTACATGGGAAGACAAACACACTTATGTATTTAGAAAAATACAGGATGTTAAAATAGTAAAATTATCTAGGGGAAAAATTAAAGAAGAAAAAAGAGAAGAAAAAATAAAGGGCATATACAACACCTCTACATTATATTTTTCAGATGACCCAGTCCTCAAAGTCCTATTTCTTGCAAAGTTCCCGGTTTCACATATGTTGGGGATGTGAGGGTTGGAGGATGGAGGGGTAGAAGAGAAAGAGAAAAAAAGATACTTGAAGGAAGAAACCAAGGTGTTGCTAGTTGTAGAGATCCGTATCTTTCCTGCTTCTCTTCTCATCCGATAGGTGGGGTTGTCTGTTGAAAGCTGGGTCTCTGCCCTCAGGTGGTGGAGGTAACCAGGGAGAGTAGGCTGCTCCTGGTTCAGGGTGCTTGGAAGCAGGGAGGCTGCACTTCACGGGTCTCTTTTTGGTACCACTCATATGACTTCAGCGTCCAGTCAGGTACTATCTCCCTCTCTTGCCTGGAGATTCCCAGTTCCTGGTCTCTCTGTTAGGATCCAAACTTTAGCCCCGTGTCCCTCTCCCTTAGCGGTTCCCCACTGAGGGGTTGCTCACACTGGTGCTCCCTTGGGCGGCACACTGGTCACACTGCACACCTGTCCATCTGAGGGCCTTTTTGTGTTGGGCAGCTATTGTGGTGATGGGTTACCGCCACTGGGAAGACAGGGAGTTGTAAATCTTTCCAGCTGGAGATCTGATCTGGGAGCTGCCCCCACCAAATATGGTGAGGGAGGTGAGCCAAAATGGAGGCGGTCTGCTTCCAGCACCAGGGTGTCTGGTGAGGTCGGGGAGGCCGGTTGATGGCGTTGTTCTGTGGGTAGGTTGCCGCTGAGTGACCTGTGTGTGAGCAGATGGAAGTCTGGGAGTTCTCCAGAGGTGCTGATAGGCACTGACAGGTGATTATGGTAAGGAGGAGCTCCTGAGGCCTGTGTTGGCCTTTGGTGTCGGGAGCTGGGAGTCTGGAGTCCCTGCCCAGGCTCGGAGCCCTGAGTGGGTCACAGTGCTGGTAATTTCTGCAGAAAGCAGCTGTTAGGGGTCCTCTAACACTCTCCAAGGTGCAGTATTCCAACTAGGTGAGATCTGGATCACGGAGAGACTCAGAATGCTGCCTCCCTCTGGCCCGCCATCTTCCTGGAGATCAATAAATCAATTTTAACTAAAATATTAAAAATATCCCTGAAACACCACAGCATATTTTGTTGCCTGAGGGAATATACCTTCCACAAAGGTACTTACAAGAGATTCACGTGGAGCAACATATGAAAATAGTATTATGTTTGTAGTATTTAAGTTTGTAGTGGAAATCATCTGCTTGCTTTTTTTTAAAAAAAAAAAATATTTCAGGCTAATATCTCATTTTTTAAAAAATGAGAGCATTATATTTATATATGGTATTTGGGTTCCTTTTGACATAATTATACATACAAGGAATTTTATTTCAGTCCCCATTCCCCTCCCCTGTCTCTTCTCCTCTCTCTCCCTTTTCTCTCTTCTCTACTGAACTTCCTTCCACCCCTTTGTGTGTTTTTTTTTTGATGGGTGCTTTCTCCCTACCCAGAGGAGACATCCCTTTGCTGCACTTCTGTACATATGTGATTCGATTCTGTCAGATCATCCCATGTCTTGCCCTTTCCTTCCCTCTTCCCTCTTCTCATTCCCCTACTTCTACTCCCCTAATCTTCCCCAGAGCTTTGTGATATCTGACTCCCTCCCGCTGCCGACTTTCCCTTATTTGGCTTTAATTTCCACCCATGAGAGAAAACATTTGACCCTTGATTTTCTGAGAGTGGCTGATTTCGCTCACATGATTTCATCCATTTTTGTCCATTTGCTGCAAATGCCATTATTTCTTCTGGGTGGCTGAATAAAACCCACTCTGTATATGTACGTTTTCTGATCCATTTATCTATTGACAGGCATCTCGGTTGAGTCCATAATCAGGCTAGTGTGAATTGTGCTGTTATAAATATTGTAATGGCTGTACCTCTACAATACACCTAATTTAGTTCATTTAGATAAATATTGAGGAGAGGGATAGCTGGGCCATATGGTGGGCACATTCCTAATGTTTTGAGTAATCTCCACACTGCCTTCCAAAGTGGTTGCACTAATGTGCAGATCCACCAACAATGTATCAGTGTACCTTTTCCCCAACATCCTAGCCATCATTTATTATTATTTGTATTCTTGAAAACTGCCATTCTGAATACAGTGAGATAGAATCTTAGTGTAGTTTGGATTAGCATTTCCTTTTTCACTAGAGATTATACACACACACACACACACACACACACACACACACACACACACACTTGTGGTTCTTCTTTTTTAGTTCTTTTGTCCATTTATTGATTGGGTGTTTTTTGTTTGTTTGTTTTTGGCATTGAGACTTCTGTGTTCTTCATATATTCTGGACACTAACTCTCTGCCAGATGAGTAGCTGGCAAAGATTTTCCCCCACTCTGTAGGTTCTCTCTTCGTGCTCTTAATTGCTTCCTTTGCTGTGCAGAAGCTTTTTAATTTAATTTTTTCCAGCACCTTCATGATGGAGTGTTGACCCTGTGGTTTCTTCTAGCAGTTGTAAAGTTTTATGTCTGATTCCTAAGTTTTGATCCACTTTGATTGATTGGACTTTTGTTCAGGGAAAGGGAGAGGGATCTAGTTTCATTCTTCTATATGTAGACATCATTTTTCCAAGCAATATTTGTTAAAAGGCTGTCTTTTCTCAAACACATATTTTTGGCATCTTTATTAAGTATCTGATAGTTGTAACTATGCAGATTTTAGCTGCATCTTCCATTCTATTCCACTTGTCTTCATGTCCTACTTAGATGATGACACCATGCTGTCTTTGTCACTATAGCTCTGTCCTATAATTAGAGATGAACTATGTGTTACCTCCTCCATCACCTTTCTTATTCAGAATGCTTTGATTATTTGGGGTCTCTTAATTTTACAAATGAATTTAAGAATTTTTTTTCTAGTTTTGTGAAGAATGCCACTGGTGTTTTGATGGGGATTGCATTTAATCTGTAGAGCACTTTAGGTAGTATGACCATTTTGGCAAAATTAATTCTGCCTACCTAGGAGAATGGGGCATCTTTCCAACTTCTAAGGTCGTCTTCAATTTATTTTTTTAATGTTCTATAGTTTTTATTCTAAAGATCTTTCACTTCTTTGGTTAGATTAGTTCCCAGGCAATTTTTTGTTGTTGTTATTGTTGGAGGATATTATGAAGGGGATGTTTTTTTCTTTGTCATCTGAACAGCTATTGGAGTATTGAAAGACTATTGATTTATGAGTGTTGACCCTTGTATTCTAAAATTTTGCTAAATTCATTTATCTGTTCTCTGACTCTTCTGGTGGAATTTTGGGGTCTTCTATATGTAGGATCATGTCATCAGCAAACATGATAATTCTTTTTTATTAATTAATTTATTTTAATTAGATATATGTGACAGCATTTCGATTCATTGTACACAATTGTAGCATAACTTCAAATTTCTCTGGGTGTACATGATGTAGCATCACCCCAACATGTGCAGTCAAACATATACCTAGGGAAATGATGTCCATCTCATTCCACCATCTTTCCTTCCACCATCTTTCCTTCCACCATCTTTCCTGCCCCCATGCGCCCTCCCTACCCTCACTCCCCATTTTCCCAGTCAAAGTTCCTCCAGTTTTCCCTTGCCTCCCCACTCCCTGTTGTGGATCGTCATCCACTTATCAGACAGAACATTTGGTCTTTGGTTTGGGGGGATTAGCTTACTTTGCTCAGCATGATATTCTCCAACTCCATCCATTTAACTCAATGCCATAATTTTATTCTCTTTTAATGCTGAGTAATATTCAATTGAATATTACCATAGTTTCTTTATTCACTCATCTATTAAAGGGCATCTAGGTTGGTTCCACAGTTTAACTATTGTGAGTTGAGCTGCTATGAACATTGATGTGGCTGCATTACTATGTTGATTTTAAGTACTTTGGGCATAGACCCAGGATGGGGATATCAGGGTCAAATGGTGGTTCCATTCCAAGTTTTCTAAGGAATCTCCATATTACTTTCCAGATTGGTTGCACCAATTTGCAGTCCCACCAGCAATGTATGACTGTGCCTTTTCCCCACATCCTCGCCAGTATTTATTGTTGTTTGTATTCTTAATAGCTGCCATTGTGACTGGAGTGAGATGAAATCTTAGAGTAGTTTTGATTTCCCTTTCTCTAATTGCTAGAGAAATGTCTATTGTGTATTTTTTTCATATATTTATTGACTGGTTGTATATCTTATTCTGAGAGGTGTCTCTTCAGCTCCTTAGCCCATTTATCGATTGGGTTATTTGTTTTCCTGGAGTTAAGTTTTTTGAGTTCTTTATATGTTCTGGCGATTGGTGTTCTACCTGACATATGCATGGCAAAAATTTGCTCTCAAAATGTAGGCTCCCTGCTCTCCTCATTGACTGTTTCTTTTGCTGAGAAGAATCTTTTTACTTTAAGTCCATCCCATTTATTAATTCTTGATTTTATTTCTTGTGCTTTAGGAGTCTTGTTAAAGCAGTTCAGGCCTAATCTGACATGATGAAGGTTTGGGCCTACTTTTTACTCTACTAGGTGCAGAGTCTCTGGACAAATCCCTAGGTCCTTGATCCACTTTGAGTTGAGTTTTGTGCATGGTGAGAGATAGGGGTTTATTTTCATTTTGCTACATAAGGATTTCCAGTTCTCCCAGCACCATTTGTTGATGAGGCGATCTTTTGTCCACTGTATGCTTTTGGTGCCTTTATCTAGTATGAGATAACTGTATTTATGTGGGTTTGTCTCTGTGTTTTCTATTCTGTACCATTTCTATTCTGTACCATGGTGCAAATACCATGCCATTTTTGTTACTATAACTCTGTATATAGTTTAAGGTCTGGTATTGTGATGCCCCCTGTTCCACTCTTCTTGCTAAGGATTGCTTTAGCTATTCTGTGTCTCTTATTTTTCCAAATAAATTTCATGATTGCCTTTTCTATTTCTATAAGAAATGACATTGGAATTTTAATTGGAATCACATTGAATCTGTATAGCACTTTGGGTAGTTTGGCCATTTTGACAATATTAATTTTGACTATCCAAAGCATGGGAGATCGTTCCATCTTTAGAAGATCTTCAATTTCTTTCTTTTGTGTTCTGTAGTTTTTATTGTAGAAGTCTTTCTACAATAGAAGAAGATGATTCCCAAGTATTTTATTTTTTTGAGGCTATTGTGAATGGGATAGTTTCTAATTTCTCTTTCAGAGGATTCATCACTGATGTAAAGAAGTGCATTTGATTTATGAGTATTGATTTTATATTTTGGTAATTTATTAATTAATTCTAGAAGTTTTCTGGTAGAGTTTTTGGATTCTCTAAGTGTAGAATCAAGTCATTGGCAAATAGTGATAGTTTGAGTTCTTGTTTCCCTATTCATATCCCTTCAACTTTTTTTGTCTGTCTAATTGCTCTGGCTAGAATTTCAAGGACTATGTTGAATAGAAGTGGTGAAAAAGGTCATCCTTGTCTTGTTCCAGTTTTTAGAGGGAATGCTTCCATTTTTTCTCCATTTAAAATGATGTTGGCCTTTGGTTTTAGCATAGATAGCTTTACAATGTTGAGGTACGTTCCTTCTATCCCTAATTTTTCTAGTGTTTTGAGCAAATATGGGTGCTGTATTTTGTCAAATTCTTTCTCTGCATCAGTTGATATAATCAAATGATTCTTATCTTTAAGTCTATTGATGTGATGACTTATATTTATTGATTTATGTATGTTGAACCAAACTTGCATGCCTGGAATGAACCTACTTGATCATGGTCTACTTATTTTTTCATATGTTTTTGTATGCAATTTGCCAGAATTTTATTGAAAATTTTTGCATCAATGCAACAGGGATATTGGTATGAGATTTTCTTTCCTTGATATGTCTCTGCCTGATTTTGGTATCAGGATGACACTAGCTTTGTAGAATGAGTTTGGAAGGGTTCCTTCCTTTTCTGTTTCACAGAATAATTTGAGGAGTATTGGTATGAATTCTTCTTTGTAGGTCTAGTAGAACTCAGCTGTGAATCCGTCGGTCCCAGGCTTTTCTTGGTGGTAGGCTTTTGATGGTGTCTTCTATTTCCTTGCTTGAAATTGATCTGTTTACATTGTATATGTCCTCTTGATTCAGTGTGGGTTGATCCTATGCCTCTAGGAATTTGTCAGTGTCTTTGAGCTTTTCTATTTTACTGGAGTATACATTTTCAAAATAGTTTCTAATTGTCTTCTGTATTTCAATAATGTCTGTCATGATATTTCCTTTTTCATCACAAATTTTATTAATTGAAGTTTTCTCCCTTCTCTTTTATGCTAGAATGGCTAAAGGTTTGCCAATTTTACTTATTTTTTCAAAGAATCAGCTTTTTGTTTTGTCAGTTTTTTGATTATTTCTTTAGTTTCAATTTCATTGATTTCTGCCCTGATTTTAATTATTTCCTGTCTTCTACTACTTTTGATATTCATTTGTTTTCTTTTTCTTCTTTTCATGAATAAACTCCATAAAATGAACTTTCCTCTGAGCACTGTCTTCATTATGTTCCAGAGATTTTTATAAGTTGTATCAGAGTTCTCATTGACCTTTAATAATTTTTTTTTATTTCCTCCCTGATGTCTTCTGTTATTCATGTGTCATTCAGTAACATATTGTTTAGTCTCTAGGTTTTGGAATAGCTGGTTTCTAATTTCATTCCATTATGGTCAGATAGAATGCAGGATAGTATCTCTATTTTGGGGGGGGATTTGCTAAGACTTGCTCTATTTTGGAGAAGGATCCATGTGCTGCTGAGAGGAAAGTGAATTTGCTCTTGGATGGATGGAATATTCTATATATGTCTATAAGTCCAACTTATTGATTGTATTATTGAGTTCTATAGTTTCTTTGTTTAGTTTTTCTTAGAAGATTTATATAGTGGTGAGAAAGGTGTATTAAAGTCACCCAGTATTATTGCATTGTGGTGTATTTGGTTCTTGTATTTGAGTTTGTTTGACATACATAGATGCCCCATTGTTTTGGGAATAGATATTTATGATTGTTAGGTCTTGTGGATGTGTGAATCTCTTAAGAAGTATGAAATGTCCTTCTTTATCCTTTTTCACTAGCTTTGGTTTGAAGTCCAATTTACCTGATATGAGATGGAAACCCGTACTTGTTTACATGGCCAATGTGAGTGGTGTATTTTTTGCACCCTTTCTCCTTCAGTCTGTGGATGTCTTTTCTTGTGAGACGAGTCTCTTAAAAGCAGTATGTTGTTGGATCTTTTTTTAAAAATCCAGTCTGTTAGTGTGTGTCTTTTAATTGATGAGTTTAGGGCATTCACATTCTGGGTTATTATTGAAATATGATTTGTATTCCCAGATAGTTTGGTTTATTTTTGTTTTCTAACATAACTTGCTTTTTCCTTTGAAAAAGTCTGGATGGCTTATTTTGATTGGCCTTTCCTTTAGTGTAGTTCCTTCCTTTGTTGATTTTCATTGTTGTTTTTCAATTCCTCCTCCTGGAATATTTTGCTGAGGATGCTCTGTAGTGCTGGCTTTCTTACTGGAAATTCTTTTAACTTTTGTTTATCATAAAGGATTTTTATTTTGTCATCAACTCTGAAGCTTAATTTTGCTGGACATAAGATTCTTGGTTGGCACTCATTTTCTTTCAGAGCTTGGTAGATGTCATTCCAGTATCTCCTGGCTTTGAGGATCTGGGTTGAAATATCTGCTCAGATATGAAGACTCTATCTTTATTCTGGGCTAGGCATTTTTATTATAATGTGCCTTGGTGTAGATCTGTTGTAATTTTGTACATTTGGTGTCCTATAAGCCTCTTGTATTTGATTCTCCAATTCATTTTTCTTGCTTGGGAAATTTTCTGTAATTATCCCATTGAAGAAATTGTGTGTTCCTTTGGTTTGAAACTCTGTGCCTTCCTCTATCCCAATAACTCTTAGATTTGGTCTTTTGATGCTGTTCCATAATTCTTGGATGTTCTGTTCATCATTTCTTACCATCCTCACTGTGCGGTCAACTTATTTTCCAGATTGTGTACTTTGTTCATTACTTGACATTCTGTCTTCCACGTGATCTAGTCTGTTGGTGATGCTTTTAATTGAGTTTTTTATTTGGTTTATTGTTTCCTTCATTTCAAGGATTTCTGATTTTTTTGTTTTTTAGACTCTCTATCTATTTCTTTTTTTAAATATTCATTTTTTAGGTGTAGATGGACACAACACAAGGCCTTTATTTTTATGTGGTGCTGAGGATCGAACCCGGGGCCCACCCGTGCTAGGCAAGTGCTCTACCACTGAGCCACAATCCCAGCCCTCTATCTCTTTCTTGAAGTAAACTTTTGCTACCTATATTTGCTCCCTTATCTCTTTGTTGGAGTGATCAATTTTTGCCTGCATTTGCTCATTTAGGTCATTCTTTAATTCACAGATCATTGTAATTATGAACATTCTGATCTCCTTCTCTGACATTTCATCAAGTGCGCTGTCCATGAGTTCTGCTATTGTAGTATTCTGGTTTGTTCGGGGTACTTTGTTCCCTTGTTTTTTTTTTTTTTTTCATGTTGTCTATGTGTCTTCCTTTCTTGCAATATTACAGTTTCTACCCTATAATCTTGTAGTATCTGTGCAGATCGTCTGTACTTCACCTTGGTGTTGGGCTTTCAGACCCTGCCGGTGATCTGTGATGGACGCTACTGCAACTATAGGTGGTGGCAACAGTGGAGGTGATTCAAGTTAGCAGTGGGGGTGTTCCAAAAAGGATCCAACCTATTTCAGAGATGGGGCTGAAAGGGTGGGCCTTACACGGGCTTTGGGGTGCCTGTTCCAAGATGCAGCTGCTTATGGACCCTGTGTGTGGGTGCACGGTGGAGGCTACTCCATGGGGAGGGCGATGGCTATGGTTGCAGAGTCTCAGGATGGAAGTGGGTTAGGCCTGTGATCCCAGGTGGGTGGCGGATGGGCGAAGACCTGGACCTACCCTGGGCCTGGGCTCCAGGGAGGTTGGCAGAGGTGGTCCTGGGCTGGATGATAATTGTTTTCTTGTATATCTTGAATATTTCATTGAATATCTCATTCCAGATCTTCCTTGATTTTCAGGTCTGAGTTGAGAAGTAAGAACCAAACCTCATTCGTTTGCTTCATTAGTTTGTAGCTTTTAATACTCTTTCCTTATTTTCTATGTTAGACAATTTGATTGTGATGTGTCTTGGAGAACTTCTCTTCTAGAAAGATCTATGTGGGGTCCTTTATTCCTCCTGTATATGAATGCCTCTCATTTCTGATACCAGAAAAGTTTTCTGTAACTATCTCATTGAAAAATGTTCATAACACCTTTAGCTTATATCTCTATGTTCTCTTCTCTCTCAGTGATTCTCAGAATTGGTCTCTTGATGCTATCCCAACGTTTCAGATTTCTTGTATATTCTGATCATGCTCTATTCTTATATTGTATTCAGTGTACTCAAATTCATGTACCCTGTCTTCAAGGCCTGAGATTCTGTCTTCAAGTACTGAAGTTCTATTTTCTACCCAATCTTCACTATTGGCAATGCTTTCAAATGATTTTAAAAACTTTCTGTGTGTCTTTCACTTTCAGAAGTTCTGATTGATTTCTTTTTGAGAGTTCTATTTCTTTATCAAAATTATATTTCATAGTTTATATTTGCTCTCTTAACTTCTTTTAGTTCAGAGAATATTTTAATGATCAGTTTCTTGTAATTTCCTCTGGACTTTCACCCACTTCCCTATTGGTGAGGTTCTTTGTGGGGGAGTGTGAATTTGGGGAGGCGATTTGTTTGCCTGTTTCCTTATGTTTTCAGAAGTACTCTTCCAGCACATCAATTGAGATGGATTCTCCTCCCTATCATACACCTGTCCTTTCATGTATAGTTACTTTTTATTCTAGCTTTTCTCTCTGTTTTTGGTAAATACATACATGTTGAGGGGTTGGGTTCTGAAGTTGTGGTTGTTCCTCCTTGGGCCTGATTTTTGGTTTGGATTCTTTGTCTCCCCCTGGTATGAGTTGAAGTAATATTTAGGCTCAGGTGAGGCTAGATCATGCTTAGGGTGAAATTCACTGTTGCTTGGTTGAATTGTATTTTTTGGTAGTAGGATCTCTATTCTGTGATCTTGAAGTGTCCCAGTCACTTCTAGCCCTTCTTCAGGGACAGGTGGAGCCAGGAGTGGCACCAATATCTGCTGCCATCATGTCACATCAGTAGCAGCAGTACAGAACTGTGGGCTAGTCCAGGCACTCAACCTCAGACATCTACCCTGCCACCGCTGGGTTAATGACCACAGCACAAACAGGGTATGCATTACAGAAATCTGTTTGGTGGGGTCACAGTTTCTTAATCACAGAGAAAGTAGGGTGGGAAAGTGAAAGTTTGAACTATTTGTTTTAAATGATCAAATGATAGCTAGTTAGCAGCTGTCAGCTGAGGAGAAGAGGAATGACAGGTCTACAGGAAGCAACAGGGGATGTGGGAACAGGGAATTCTGGTTGTTAGTAGAGAAAGTGTGTGATACAGGGGAGACAAAAGGCTGAGAACAGAGGCATGGATGATCCAGCCGCTGTCAGATCTAAATAGCATGCACCCACATAGGATTTAGACCCACCTCAGACAGATCAAGGCTAAAAAATAAGCAGGTGCAGAAGGAATAAATGTGAAAGTAAAATAATACACACATACAAATATTTTTTTCCATCTCTCCACATGTGAGTACAAACACACCCACAGACTCACACTCACTACGTGCACATGAAATCATACATAATGGAAAAGAGGTAAAAAGTCATACAATACAATGAAATGTTTGAGCCAGGTGTGGTGGTACACACCTCTCATCCCTGGGGCTCAGGAGGCTGAGACAGGAGGATCATGAGTTCAAAGCCAGCCTCAGCAACCGGGAGGCCCTATGCAACTTAGTGAGCCCCTGTCTGTAAATAAAATATAAAATAGGGCTAGGGATGTGGCTTAGTGGTTGAGTGCCCCTGAGTTCAATCCCTGGTACATAAAAAATAAATAAATAAATAAATATTTTTTTTTAAGTTAAAAATTTTAAAAAACAATGAAAAAAAAGTAGATTCAAATATATGAAGAAAAAAGTTAAGAAAAGAATAAAAATAGAATGAAACATAAAACATGTGAAATCTTAGTGAGAAATAAAGGGCTAATTTCTGCCGAGGTGTTGGACACTGTTTGCAGGATGGATGTTCATCCCTGGTAGCTGTTTCGGGATTCCTAACCTTGGGTCCAGGGCTGGGTGTATTAAGTCCTCACCCTTGTGCTCCTCTCTCAGCTGTGGCTGGTTGCAATAGAGCCCTTCCAGTCTCCTGGTGCCCTGGGGTGGCCCAGCGTGGGTGGTGACCAACTGTGCTTCTGTGGGGGGGTGGGGTGGGGTTGCAGAGCTCTAAATTGGGGACTCCAGCAACTGGAGGTTAGTCTAGGTCCACTTGGGACTCTGCGGTGGGTGTCCCAGGATTGCTCTGCTCTTCCTATTGGTGGGGGATGCTGAGACCGGCTTTCCGCAGCAGCTCTCTGGTCCCTCGTGCAGTCCTCCTCTAGAGCTAGGGAGCGAACCTAGCTCCCTAGGTTTGCTGGTCTCCCCCTCACCATCGGGAGTGGAAACCCTGGGTGTCTGCCCCAGGGAGCAGTCAATCCTCTCGGATCCTGAGCCTGTTGGGTCTGGCTAACCTTTCTGGGTACCAGTTTCTCCGGTTCAGGGCCCTGCAGGAATTCTGGGGGGCTGCAGAGGCTCCAGTCCCAGCTGCAGGAGCTCGGTGTGGGCCTGGTCTTAGCAGGAGCTGGGTGTGGGCGGGTTCTACCAGACCTTGAGGCCACCTGCCGTGCCGGAAGGCGGGAGCGGTGGGCGGTGGCTTCCTACAGCAGCTCCTGCCCAAGCTCTTCTCAGGGCGCTGGGCCCCGGAAGGGGGTCCCTCTCTGGCTCCTTGGGTAGCGAGCTGGACAGCAGGGCGGTGCCCAACCCCTCAGGGCCCCACCCCTCCCCTCCCCTCCCCTCCCTTCTGGCCCACCTCCCCTCCCCTCCCCTCCCCTCTCTGCCACCTATCCTCCCCTCTCTCCCCCTCAGGGTGCCTACTCTGTCCCCCTCCCCTCCCCTGCCCTCCCCTCTGCCCCCTCAAGGTGCCTACTCCGCCCTCCCCTCTCCTCCCTCCCCTCTCCTCAGGGATGCCTGGAGCTCTCTCCTGCCAGGAGCTGCTGCCCTCCTGCAGGAGCCCTTGCTGTCCCTGACTCGCTGGCCCAGGGCTTGTCTGTTCCCCTGGCTGCTGGTCATCTTCTGTGTTCCCCTCTCCCTGCCCCGGGGTCTGCGGCCCTCCTGCAGCCCACTGGGACTGCTCCAGGGGCCGTGTCCCACGTTCCCTTTCCTGCCACTGCGGACTGTTCATGGTGAGGGCCAAGTTTCAGGGAGATGCCCGGCCCACCGCGCTGGCCCGGCCTGGCCCTGAGCTGACTGCGCCTTAGGACTGAACCTGGGCAAGGTGGGCATCGCGCAGGCACGCACCACGAGGACGAAGCCCTGCAGAACGTTCAAGCGCCCTCTGTGGCAGGCGCGTGCCACAGCACAGGGGGACACGGGGTCACGTGAGAGGCAGTAGACACCTCCACTCCCGACTTTTGGGGAAAGCCGGACATTGGCTTTGCCGTGGTGGGTCTGTGGGTAGATCCCATGACAGCATTTATTTAAAATTGCGTATGAACTGGGAGGTTACCCCGATGTCACATGTAGTCCGAACACACTCAGGGCTTTGTTATGTTCATTTATGATACTTGATTCCACTGAAGAAATCTTTATTTAGAATATATGTTAGCATAATACCTGAGTCAATTGTGTTATCGGTGAAGAAAATAAACCAATGCGTGCTCATTCGCTATTATTACTTTCCATCTTGGAATTATCAGTTTGGAGACTCATTTAATTCAAAACGTTATTGGCCATTATGTTTATGAGTGCATTAGGAATCATGAACATTATGTAGATGATATTGGTGCTTGACCCACAATTTCAAAGCAATTATTATTAAGGAGGACTTCTTCAGTTCCATGTTAGTTTGGGTTCTGCACTAATGCCACTTACCCTGAGTGCCTTTAGTTAATACTATTATAGTAATGTTGTTTAGACAAATCATTACTTTAATGTAGTTCCTGTCATTCATTGTTATTCTAATAAAAATTGTGATGCTTTACATAGACCATGTACTGACTAACTTGATTGCAAATCGTTGCTTCTCAGAGGATCAAAATCTGCTTGGAGTAAAGCAGGATAGGACTGTTTGCTTCCATTCAGAAAGGTCAAGGAGATTGCTAATTTTTATATTTTGCAGAAAACTCTGTTTCTTCATACTTTCAGAATGGGTCCTTAGGCAGGAGGAACTGACCCTGGCAGAGCACATCTCAAGAGGTTCTGCTTCAGGAGCAGGTCTCTTTCCAACATGAGAAATGTCCCTCTCTGTTTTGGCATCTCTAACTACCTGTGTGTTTCTCTATGGGGTTGCCTTCTTCTTACTAAAGTATGAGGCTGATTCATTGCTTTGTATATATGGCATCTTCAAATGTGTGTATTGCCAACACGTTCTCTTTTCTTGGATTTCCTGCTAAATCATTGCTCTGTGATCATTACTTTATGTGCTCAATTAAAAAAAAATGTTTGCTCGAAGCTGTGAAAAAAATTTTTATATTGCTGTTATTCGTTATATTGTTTTACATTGAGGTATACAATCAATTTTGGATTGGTCTTTGAATATATTGTGAGATGAGAATCAGAGTTCATTTTTCCCATTTGGAAGTCTGGTTGTCTCAGGACCATGGGTTGAGAAGCCCCTTCTCTTTCCGGGCAGTGGGTAGCTTTGTCATAAATCTGGCATCTGAGGCAGGGTGGGTTTGGGACTTTCTCTTTGGTTCCATTGACAATTCATCTTGGCTGGCACCATTCAAATCCTGCCTTAGCTACTGTAGCATTACAATCAGAGACAGCAATAAGTAGCAGAAGAGCTCCTATTCTGTTCTTTTTCAAGATTATCTTGGTTGAGATCAAATGAATCAGAAACTATTTTAGGCATAGAAACTTTAAGAACTTCTTTGTTGATGAGAAAGTGTGGCCAAGGCTGAGAGTCACCCTGCTAGGAACTTTTGAACAGCTCCTGAAGTTCCTAACAGGGCCCCTGGGAAAGTCTGTCCTGATCAAATGTGACTCGTTCTGCAAACTGCACTGTGCTGACTGGCACCTTAAATGTAGCCTAATGTTATTCCTTGGAGAAATCTTAATTTCTGATAATCTGGCTCAAAATGATGAATCTATAATAGCAACTCCTTTCCAGCTGACTTTTTTTTCTGTTGAATTTTTCTTTTTTCCAATTTATAATCAAGTCTTCACTTTTTTTTTGATTTACTGTGAAGTAAGAATTGCTAGATAAACCAGAAAAGCTATTTTCTTTAAAGACCTTTCAAAACCCCACAGCTTTAATATCTACTTGTTACAGTGTTATTGTTAGATTTAAATTTAGTGGAAAATGGGCTTCTTATTAGTTCTTTGGTTTTAAACTCATAAATCCCTTTCATTAAATCTTTTTTTATTAAGATTTAGCAAACTCCCCCAAGCATTTGATAATATTACTGTGAACGATTTGAGCTCACTGAGTCCTACTATTGCAAAGCATTTTTCTAAGTGCAAAATGCATTTGGAAATAATTTTTCTGTTTGCAGTTCAACAGTGAAAGCTGGGATAATACTTGTGTTCAAGGACCTGCACTGCATGAAATAATCTGAGTATGTCCAGGTCCCTTGCAAATGTTCTTAACATTTTTTTTTTTAGTGTCAAAATATTTAAATTTGTTTAAAACACATTGGTGGGAAGTGGCCAGATTGAGAAGAAAGGAGAGACCTCAAACAGTTTCCAAGAGCCACTTAGTAGCTCACATCAAACCTATTAGATATAGTGATGATCTGAGAGGAGTGAATCTGTTTTCACATGATGGTGATATTTACAATAGAAAGAAAGTGCCACCAGGGCAATTTGAACAATCTGTGTCCTGATCTCAGTGCCTGCTCTTTGTCACTGAGGTGCCTCAACTGCTGTGCATAGTGACCACCAGCTGACTGACTGTTGGAAGAAACTGAAGAGTAAAGTTGAGCACACGGGGATGCAGCTAGCTAGCACTGGGGGCTCCTCTAGGCAGTGGTCACCTGAAACGAGAGGCAGATGGACATGTAAGCCCAGAATCACTGAGCAAAGGCAGTAGATAAAGGATGGGGTGACAGGGAGGAATGAATGGCTGTGTCTAGGAGGGATGGGGTTTTGGTTTGTCCAGAGTTGGCATGAGATTGGAAGGTTGTGTGTGGCTGATTAGGTCTCCCCTGACCTGTTCTTCCAGCTGAACATCCTGGTTGGAAGCCTGAGCCTATAACTCACTCAAGGACCTATTTTATAAAGAACTACTCCTGAGGTCTGATTATCCCCAGTGGAGCTGCATCCTAGAGTTGCTAACACAGTCTCAGCAAGCAGAGGCTGAGGGGAGACAGTTCCTCAGTTTCCCAAGCTCAGTCCACACCCCCAGTTTCTCCTCACTCTCCCGAATCACTAGAACCTTACACACCAGAGTATCCTCATTTTCCCCAGAGGCATATGAATGGGCGGTCCCCCAGAGTGTGGGTGCTTATCATTTGATAATTTTGCATGAAAATCATGCAGTCAGTCAGTATAAAATTGACGAAAAATGGTTGGAGAATTGTAAAATCAGATTAAAGATGGCCAAACTAATAAGCCTTTTTTTTGTGCTTTTTTCCCAGGTCAGAACTGTGGAGGGTTAGTCCAGGGACCCAATGGTACCATCGAGAGCCCTGGCTTCCCGCATGGCTATCCCAACTATGCCAACTGCACCTGGATCATTATCACAGGGGAGCGCAACAGGATACAGCTGTCCTTCCACACCTTCGCCCTTGAAGAGGATTTTGACATTCTCTCCGTTTATGATGGACAGCCCCAGCAGGGAAACCTGAAAGTCAGGTAAAGTGCCTGCTCTTCATCCTATAGGCGAGTAGAAATGGATAAGTGCCTGGGTTCTGAAATACAATTGGAATTCATGTTTGAATCTCATCATCAGAAAAAAAAAAAATCAAGCAACAATAAAGAAAAATTAAAGGCTGTAGGTCTCTGTCAAATTGTCACCTTCCCCCATACTTCAACTTCTTACTGAAAGCAATCCTTGACTCCTTTATAGATCTCTCCCTGCTCTAGCTCTGCAGAAGAGTGTTGTCAAGGTAATTTAAGTGAAGTTATGATACACCATTGTTTTGAAGCAACTGTGGATTTGAGGAAAAAGTCAAAAAGATAAAACAAGGGAGTACAATTCAGATAACAACAAAAGGAACCTTTATATTGTCAGAGAATACAGTCAGTAGGGAGACTTAGGAGGTGGGTGGAGTGAGAAGTCTTTAGAGGCTTTTGGGTTTGACAATCATAGTATATTCTGTTCATTATTGGTCTTCTCCTTTGATCTATGATTTTTATCATGAAGAATGAAGAATATTTCCCAGAAATAAACAAAAAAAATGTACCTGTACAACCAGATTTTTTAGAATTTGGCAATGGAAAGAGGAATATCCCTTTCAAAGAAATAAGGTTTTCTAAACTAAATTGATGAACGTATTTAAATGTATATACTTATGGCAAACCAAATCTTTATCTTCTATTTTGAAATTTCTGCATTAATTAGAGATTATGTTTAGTAGCTGTTAGTTTGCGGAAGAAAAATTGACAGAAGGCAGCAGAAATTGCTTTGCTTAAATGAATAAAGTAGAATTCACACTAATGCCAACAGGAACACACACACACAAAAAAAAACATGCATTCTATTCATGATTTTGTGAAGTGAAAAAAACAAATCTAACTTCAAAAACATGCTTTTATTTGTATATTTAGTTAATACATTTATATGACTATACAATATATAACTAATATATTAAACATGAAACATATCATTAATATATTTAAAATATATTTTATTTGCATTTTCATTATGCATTTTCAAATAAAAAAATCTTCTATTTTTTTTTCTGGGGCATCGACCCTATATTTTTTCTTTCAATATGATTATTTCTATTTCTGTTGCATATTGTACAATAGCTGACTCTTTTCTGAACCAGGTAGGTAAATTTTCTTTCTTCTTTTAATAGCATCTATGGTCCTGATGTTGGATATTTGAACAAAGTATCTACTGTATGATGATTGCTCATTTAATGGAAGAGTTCCTTTCAACACTCTTGGTCTTCCAAATATTGTTTTTTTACTTGGTTTTAGTTACAAGTGTTGGTACTCTCAGGGAATAGCAATGTTTTTTAGTGGCAAAATCAATCATAACAAAGACTGCAGTGGTGACAAAGCAAAACAATGACAATAGTAAAAAGATGTAGGAAATCCAGTTTATTCAAATACCAGCACATATGATTATGTTGAAACTAGTTCCTTCTCTTTCATAATCATGTATTCAATAATACTTGCATTTTCTTTCTCTTAATATTTCCTTTTCCTATAATTCAAGTATGAATGCCTCTCTTATGTGTTAATTTGATTGACTACTTGTCAATTTTTAAAAATCTGTTACGCTTTTATGTTCTTAATGCAATGGTGTGATCATTTATGTTAATGAGTGTAAATCTTAGAACATAACTTTTCAGCTTATCCTCTATTTTAACAGGATCGACACTGGAAATATTAAGGTCTTCACTTGTGGAATTTTATTTTGAGGCTGATATACAAGTTGATGTCCATGTCTGGGGGTTCTGAGAGTTGCTGTGGAGGCAGATGTAGGGCACTATGGTCCTTCTACACGCTTAGATAGTTTTAGTAGGGAAAAGAGAAGCCACATAGAAGAGACCCGGGGTTATTGGAACCACTCAGGGACAGAGACCTGTATGGCATATTTCTGTGTGGTTCTTGAAGTGAGGAGTCGGCTTTCTACCTGACACTGAATTACTGTCCCGCCTGTCTCCACCTTGGCATGCTGTGGGAGCTCCATTGTACAAGTATGCATAAGTCTTCAGGGACTCTTCTAAGGTATTGTACGACAGGCCAACTATATCAAAAGCCATAATCCCCCAATGGCAGCTAAGTGAGATGGGTCTTTAGTGCTGTGGAAATTTGAATGAATAGCAAGGAGAAATAGGAATGTTAATATCGTCAGGGAAATCACAGAAAAAAAGTAGTTTCTCCTTCAATATTCAGCATTGGGGCTGATGGGCAGAGTGGCTATGAATAGCATCAAATCCTAATTAATCAGAGAGGGAAGTACTTTGATGTTATTTGTCTCCCCATTATATCTGGAGTAGTTGTTTGTTTCTCAGACATAATTAACTGACAATACTTAAAGCAGCTCTGGAATTCAAAGAAGGGTGTCTGTGAGGGGGCGATGGATCTGTGGACTCAGGGCTGTTGCAGACGCTGTTACATGGTGCTGTCAAGGACTGTCATTTCACATGGCTATTGCTGGTACCTCAGAACCTGCTCTGACTAAAAAATGATGATTGTCTCCTTGTATAACAACAAGCATCTTTTTTTTTTTACTTTTTAAAAATAAATTTGTTAATTTTTATTTATTAGTTAGTTTTTTATTAGTTGCTCAAGACAATACAATGATCTTGACACATCATACCTTTGATTCAAATGGGGTATGAATTCTCATGTTTCCACGTGTACAGATTGCAGGATCACATTGGTTATACAGCCACATTTATCCATACTAGTGTCTGTTGTATTCTGCTGCCCTTCCTATCCCCCCCTCCCTCTGATCACCTCTCTCTACCCAATCTACTGTAACTCATTTCTCTCTCTTTTTTCTTCCCCCTCACACCATCATATATATGAGGGTCTCCTTCCATCTTCCATGTAATTCCTCTTCTCCCTCCCATTCCCTCCCACCTCTCCTCCCTGTTTAGTGGTAATCTTCTTCTCATGCTCTTCCTCCCTACTCTATTTTGAGTCACCCCCCTTATATCAAAGAAGACATTTGGCATTTGTTTTTAGGGATTGGCTAACTTCACTTAGCATAATCTTCTCTAATGCCATCCATTTCCCTGCAAATGCCATGATTTTGTTATTTTTTTAGTGCTGAGTAATATTCCATTGTGTATAAATGCCATATTTTTTTTTTATCCATTCATCTATTGAAGGGCATCTAGGTTGGTTCCACAGTCTAGCTATTGTGAATTGTGCTGCTATGAACATTG
The DNA here is from genome assembly GCF_047511675.1 of Marmota flaviventris. Classification (NCBI taxonomy): domain Eukaryota; kingdom Metazoa; phylum Chordata; class Mammalia; order Rodentia; family Sciuridae; genus Marmota; species Marmota flaviventris. The sequence continues at coordinate 176,024,995 of NC_092500.1, forward strand.
ATGTAGCTGTGTCCCTGTAGTATTCTCTTTTTAGGTCTTTTGGGTATTGTCCGAGAAGGGGAATAGCTGGGTCAAATGGTGATTCCATTCCCAGATTTCCAAGTAATCTCCATATTGCTTTCCAAATTGGCTGCACCAATTTGCAGTCCTACCAGCAAAGTACAAGTGTACTTTTTCCCCACATCCTCGCCAGCACTTGTTATTGTTTGACTTCATAATGGCTGCCATTCTTACTGGAGTGAGATGAAATCTTATTATGAGCATCTTCTTATGAAGACACTTGTTTATCCACAATAAGAATTTTTTCTGAATAAAAATAAGATGTGAATTTAATCCCCAACCAACAAAACATAGAATTTGTAGCTGAGAATTATTATTATTATTTTTTGGGGGGTGGGTTACCAGGAATTGAAGCTCAGGGGCACTCACCCACTGAGCCACATCCCCAGCCCTGTTTTGTAGTTATTTTTAGAGATAGGGTCTCACTGAGTTGCTTAGTGCCTCACTTTTGCTGAGGCTGGCTTTGAACTTGTGATTCTCCTGCCTCAGCATCCCAAGTCATTGGGATTACAGGCTTGATGCTCCCAGCTGTAGTTGAGAATTATTTATGATTATATTGTAATTTGGACATTAGTCAGGAATATATCATTTATGTAGAAAATATCTTTAAGATTAAAAAAATGACATGTACAATTATGATATTATCTTGGATTATGTCTTTAATACAAATGTAACCACAAAACAGAATAACTTGTGCCTTATCAGTAAATACGTAGATAACATGTAGATAATTTAGATTGTAGATATGTAGATATTTTAATATGTAGATATGGAGAGCTGAAATAAACTTTACCTTGTTGAGAACAAGAGAAAAAATGTGATCAACGTTAGAAGTCTAACTCCAATCCCTGAGTCCTCTAGATGAGCAGCTCAGTGGCCCACTGCGTTTTGAGCTGTCTGAGTGTTGGGATTGGGGAGACGGCTGACGTTCCTGAGGCAGCACATCTCAGTCCACAGTGATTCACATGGTCACCAAGTCCTCATGTTTTTATTGTGTGACATCTTTAGGAACCATGGCCTGTTTTGAACCTCTCACTGGTGGACAGGTGCTCAGGGTCAGAGACTGCGCAGGGCAGCAACAGTCCTGCCCCAGCATCACCCCTATGACCCCCCAGCATGGCTGCTTCCTACCCGCGTCTGCATTGCCCGCAACACAGCTCTCCTGGTAAACATGGCCGACAGTCCAGGAGCTTGGCACTGTGACTGCAGACATTCTGGCCTGTGCTCCTTGAGGTTCCCTGGGCAAGTGTTTTGTTTGGTTGATGGATCTATGGGCTTCTCCTTGATCTGAACTTGTGAGATAATAGGACTCTTATCTCCGCTGCTGGACCCCTCCCGCTGCCCATCTAGAGGACATTCATTTTTCCAAACCCAGTTCACAGTGTGTTTATCTCAGGAAGTCTTCCCGGGTACCCAAGTGGAAAACCAAAGCTATCACCAAAACCCTTCCTTTTCTCTGAACTCTCTGGGAGTTCCCTGAGGCCAGCCTATGTTTTTTTGAACTGGTACCTGCCTCTCTGTGGGGCCTGTGCCCCTCTGTGTTCCACGATGTCAAGTAGAACCTATATCCCCTGAGGCTTGGAAAGGGGCCCTGGGTGAGTCTTCTCCTGTAGTGAAAGGTGCGGCACCGTTGGGGTAGGCAATAAAGCTTTGTGAAGAGATCCTGACTTTCCGTGCTGCAGCCGTGCACCTCACAGCTGCCTCTGTGCATGAGTGCAGCCGTGCACTGTGCAGACCTCTCCCGGGGAGCACTCGTAACTGTGCCATGAGTGACTGGTACCCAGCTCATGTTTTCTGAATTCAAAGTGGTAGTTATTTATCCCAAATCAGAGAATAATTGAAGTTGACATCGATTTCCAACTGTGGTAACTTTATAACAATGAAGGTTGAAAATAAAACCCATTAGGAGCTCAAAAAGTGAATAAGAGTGAACCCATGAAGGGAAATTATACGAGGCAAATGTGGAAAATCAACACGTATTATTTCATGATTGTCCTGGAATACTGGGCCTAGGACAAGAGTGTGAGCACTCCTCTCAGATTTCTCATCCTCTCTTTTACAAGATTACCCCTAATTTTCTGCAGTGGTGATAATGAAGAGGTTAGAGAAGAAAGGGATAGGAGTATTAAAATCAGGAAATCATGGATACCTGTTGTTTAAATGCCCCAGGTTTTTTTCCCCCAGTTTTCCAAAACTGCAATAATGTGTTTGAAAGCCTTAAGCATTTATTAAGAAACCTGAAGAATAGTGACTATATCTGGTGATGCTCTGAACTGATGGAATTTTAAGGGCTGGGAAATGGTTTCAGCTGCATAATCATCATATTAGACAAGAGACCCAGCATTGCCGATGTCCTTCCTTCCTGTCCTCATTGATGCCATGAGGTCCTGACCATGTGTGGACCAGTGGTCACATATAAACCAAAGTACCAAACTCTTTTAGCAGTGACTAATGCTCCAGTTAAGGCTGAGGAACTTGTGGGGTGGAGCTTGTATAAAAGCAGGCCTCTGGCTTGTCTGGCTCATGCAGGACTAGGGAGGTCCACAGGATGAGGGGCCTGGGGGCAGGCGAGGGAGGGAGCAGAGGTTGATCTCACTGCCTGGTAAGGAGGCCTTAGCACCAGGCACTCAGCCATCAGAGCCCTGAAGCCCAGTCAGTTCTCAGAAACCTGATTAAGCAGGTTATTGCAGCTCAGTGAGGATCCCAGGGGAACAGTGGAGGGGCTGGTTTTATCATATAGATGTAGAACATTCCCATACTTATGATTTGCTCATTCTTCTACGTATTTTGGGATGATTAGAAAAAAAATTGTCTTCCATATGTCTTCCAAATTTATTTGGTTAGCATATCCTTTAAATTATCAATTCACAGAGAAGCCCAGTGACTTGGTTCAGTTTTGCTTTGCTTTCCATTTGGCTGTTTGCAGTTGGTAATGAGGACCAGACCAATTGAATTAGAAATCTCAGCCTGAACTTGGGGCCTAGACCTGGGGTACATAATTTTCCTCCTCCTCGGTGATTTTAAAATGCAGCCTTAGTTGTTCTCAGCATTTGTGTCTGTGTTTGCAAAATTCCTATTTATTAAGAAAGAAGATTAAATTGCTAGTGACTGGGAAAGTCCTGGAGGCAAATAATAGAGGGAGACCATGAAAATGGAGTCTTCCTGGCCATGAACAGCTTCAGCATGCTTGAGGTTGGGCTGTGGTGGCTCTGCTGTAGCCAGAGGTCTGTGACTCATTCCAGATCTGGGGCATTGTGAAGGAGCAAAACCATATCAAGAGTAACCACGCAGCCCCTCGGGCATTCCTAAATAGACACATGGGGGAACTGTTCAAATCGGTGCACCACCAAGAAATTTCTCCTATAAAAATACAGACCTTGGGAAAAGTACTTAGATTTTGTTTTTTAAACAGCAGAAAAAGAAAAGGTGGTCAAAGAGTTTGTAGCCTATCTCAGATTTTAGCAGAAAAAGGTCATTTATGGAGTTGGTCATAGAAGTTGGAGGAAGACACAGTTTTATAAAATCCTAAGACTTTCCTTTCCTATGTAGAGCAGAGCAAATGTTACATCACCAATTAAAACATTAATATGAGAGTAAAAAGCATTAAAAACAGATATGTGCATATTTTTAGGTAAGATAATTTTGAAATCATAAAGTGAATTAAAATTTTTCCCTCCTCAAATTTAAATTCTAATAGACAAGTGGCGTATTGATAAAAACATACTTATAATAGATATGAATGACAAAGAGCTGTTATCCTTGATTTAAATGAAGAAAGCTGTTAATTTAAAAAGTAGGTGAAAATATGAATAAGGAGTTCAAAGAGAAGAAATTCATGGCAATTAGTATATAATAGGCAAAAGGAAACAAGAGAGCGCAATTTAGTGGCTCACCATTCTGATTGATAAATTTTGATAATTCAGAGTTTTTGAGGATAATGGCAAATACACTTATAACCCTTTGGGTAGAATATCAAATGCTGTTATTTTAATAGAAATTTTTTAAATAGTTCTCAAATTTAAAAAAATCCAGTACATATTTTTGTTTATGTTATCATATATATATGATAATTTATTTAAATAATTAAATAAATAAGAGATTATTTAGGATACCCATGTAAATCTATATACCTTTAAAATAATGAATGAAATATTTATTTGCTGATGTTAAAAGATACTTGTGGTATATTTTGCACTTGAGAGTAAGCACAGTGTCAAGTCCAAGTCCTCACAAGGTTTTATTCTTCATAAATAAATGGTGGGTAATGATTTACAATAGAACACCATCCACAGGGTCCTAGGAGCTGGTGGGAGATGGGATTGCTGACCTGCAGGGAACCCCAACACTGTAGCAACTTCATCAGGATGGTGGGCAGCTCAGAAAAGCACTACCCAGCCCCTGAGTTCAGAGGGCCTGTGCCAGCCAAGGCAGTTCTTTGAAAGCACAGTATTTCCTTAATCTAGAGAGTGTGGGCTGTTTGGGTATTCCTTGCAGGTCAAAGATGAGATAAGGGAGGAATTTTATTTTTGGTATATGTTTTCTGCCTTTGAAATTCTTGTAGTCAGTTCTCTTTATCTGTTTATAAGTCTCCCTCTCTCCTGTTTATCTATACTTAAATCAGTCCACTAGGGTTGATTCCATTTCTCAGGGGCGGTATGGTAATACCTAAAATATTTCTGGTTGTCACAACTTGGTGAGAGGCACTCCTGGAATCCAGGGGGTATGATCCACAGATGCTGATAAATATCCTACAATGCACAGGACAGCCCCAAAGGACAAAGTATGAGCCTTCGTAAGATGCCAGAATGTCTAGGCAGAAACCGCTGCTGGGTAGTGCTATGATTACTCATGCCCTCCCCATTCCTGTGGCTAGCTTCACTGCTCCCCATTCAAGAACCCGAGCTGGTGCAGGTAGGCTGGAATCAGCTGAGCCCGGGCAGAGGAGCAGGCAGGTCTGAGGATGCTGGGCTAATGGAGGTACCTGGGGTGAGAGGCAGAGTCAGGTCCTGGGAGCCTGGAAGTGGGAGTTCCATCCACAATGGTAGACATGGCCACATCCCTTCAAGAATCATTTGTACACTCTCTCCGAAGGGAATAAAATCTTGTTCTCTATCATTATTTCAGTCCTTGGTTTCTGGGGAAAGGAACATAAAACGTTAGAAATTCAGTAATGCTTATTCTTCATGGTGGTGGATGCGAGAAAACTGTTAAGATAGTTTATTTTGGGGAGCTATCCATATTAATACAAAGTAGTTGTAAATAGACATGTTTCTAGAATTTACAAGATTTTCTTAGAATTTCCTAGATTTTATGTGGAAACCAAATTTGTAGTTGAAGGGTTGGCTTTTAGGTTTAAGACTTACTCTTTTTCCTTCCTCTGTTTTTAAAGTTTAGATGGCAAAGCAAATTGCAGGTACATCTTTACTTTTATCTCATACAGTAGCTAAGCATTGAGAATACAGTAATAAATGAATTTTAATTAAATAAATATATTAGATGCTTTACAAAATATTTCTAAAGGGGTGAATGCCTTTACAAAATGTTAATTATCTACTTTTAATTCACAAAATGAAAAACAAATGTGCTATTATTTAGCATATGAAACAATTTACTTTTCTCTAATAAATACACCTAACCTTTCCTTTGCATAGAAATAGGATACACTTTGCATCTAAATATGCTGAAAATCATAAAAATGGCAATATGTAGCTTGGGTTTCTTCAGGATTCCATTTCTCCGGGCTTAACTCATAGTACCTAAAGTCCTAACTAAAGCAGGATTCAGACATCTGCTCGCAGTACTGGGTGGAAGGCATCAATGAAAAAAATCTGAAGTCATGCAGCACTGACCTGAAGAGTGCTCAGGTAGGGAAGGCTTTCCGGGGAGGCTGGGGTATCGACCCTCAGCACTGAGCTGCATCCCTCCACCTCCTGCCCTCCTGGTGGATTCCCAGGTCCTTGCCTGAGTCATGTTAGCCTCCTTCTTACAGCCACCTGGGATCAGACGATTTTCTCTCTGGACCTTATTTTCAGCCCAACTTCCCAGCTCAAAGACTGCATTGATCTCACACTGAACTCTCAAATGGAAGATATAGGGTTACGACTATGTTTGACTACTACTTACCTCTATGTAGTTACAGCCAGCATCTGTTCCCTTTTTCTTTAGAAATCACTAGTATTAAAAAAAATTGTGTGGCTGACTCCTAACTGCAAGGAAACTGTTCCCCCTTGAATAAGGTGTTTGTTCCATTTGAGAGGGAGAATCAGAGAGTAAGCAGAAATAATAAAGTGAAATGTTTCATATGGCCTGTGACCTTTCAGCCAAAAGAAGAAAATTGAGCTAAAGAAAACCTTGGCCTCCTGAAACCTTCTAAAAATGCCTCTCTGAAGGAGATGGCTTCTCAGTTTCTCGCAGTGTGTATATGGATCGTCCATGGTATTTTTCTCTGTAGTAGCAGTTCTTACAGGTCCACAATCATTCCATCAAAAGGTAGTTTTAGTTAGCTTTGCATCACTGTGACCAAAATAACTTAACAGGAACAACTTAGAGGAGGGAAAGTTTATTTGGAGTTCATGGCTTTGGAGATCTCAGTCTGTAGATGGGTGACTTCATAGCTCTGGGCCCAAGATGAGCAGAACATCTTGGCAGAGGAATGCCTCTGGGAACACGGTACCAGGAAGCAGAAAGAGAGAGCGGAAGGGGCCGAAGGGAAAATGCACCATTGCAGGGCAGTCCCCAGTGAACCACCTCCTGAAGCCATGCCCCCACCTGTCTGTAGTTCACAGTCAGTTCAAACCAGGATGAATTGACTGATCACAGCCCAATTCATTCACCTCTGAATATGTTCAGTTAACAGGAGCTTTGGCGGACACCTCACATCCGCCATAGTAGTTACTGAGCCTGTCCCAAGTAATACTTGTGCTCCTTGTCACTATGTCTTCAAGCTGAGGTTAAATGACACCTACCCTTTAGGTGCCCAGGCAACAAGAAAGTTTTATTAAATACATGTTTCCTTTATATTTGTAACATTTTAGTTGCTGTTTCTTTATTTTTTATACAATGGAGTTTGGCCAAACCTACCTTTGACTAGTGAGGGTGCAGGTGGGAAGGAAGTACTGTGGTAGAGTAGCTGAGAGTATTTCCTATTATTGCACTAATACGTTTATGCTCATTAAAATCAAAGACACCAGCAAAGAACTGAGAGCTTTCAAATGCAGTGATGCTCCTTACATAGGGCTTTTAAAAGGATCATGTAAGTTTTACCTTGGACCTTTACCTGTTATGTATGAGACTTTTAAAGATGTACTATAACATGTGTATTCCATGGTGTAGGATAAAATATCATTCATGTCTTTTAAAATAGATGAACACTGACTGACAAGTTTCACTGCAAGCTTTATGTATTATGGCCCCTTCATTTTTTCTTCATTAGCATGTTTTGTGACGGATATTTAAGCACATTTCCATTCAGGATGCCAGACCCAAAGCCCAGGTTGTTCCAGAGAAGCTCTTCGCTTGAAACTAAAAAGGGCACAGCTGAAAAGTGGAGGGGAGCCTAGGAAACAGCCCCAGCCGAGGTCCAGCTGGCTTTCCACGGGGTGACTGGCAGGTGGTACTCAGGCAGTAGACCTTGAGGACAGGGAGCTGTTTGTAGCACTTTGTATTTCCTTTCCATAGGTGATTTCCCAGGTCCCTTGCCCTGAACAGATCTTCACTTTCTTTTAACTAGTGGCATCCTATTTTGATCCATTCACCTAAAAGTTCTGTTTCAAAATGAACCTGTCTGCCTTCGGGATTCTCATGTCATCAATAGCATAAGCCCGGTGCTAACTGAATGAAGAACACTGTGCTGACAACCAACTCAGCCATCCCAAGCTGGTGATTTGTGAAAGTTGCTGTTACCTACTCTGGTCACACTTCAGCGTCACGGCACCTTAACTGAAGCGAAGTCACATGGAGGGCTAAGGTAGGTGAGATTTGCACTTAAGGGACTTTGTTCCCTCCTCTCTAGACCAGTGTCAGGATCCTGAATGCGCATGGCAGTCAGGCCAGGAGAGCCAACGAGTGACCAGACCAGGTGTGAGACAGGAGTAAAGGAAACTGCAGATAGCCGGAGAATTGCCTTGCCAAGCCCAATCCCATGTTCTGGTCTTCCGATTGTTGAACAGCAGCAGGGAGAAATCTCCTCATTTTTAAAATCCAGCGTTGGCCCAAGGAAACACATCTGGGTAGCAGCAGCTTGCAACCTCTGCTCCGGAAGGTGAATGACCCATTACAGCCTTGTCAACTCCATATGTTCGTAATTCCACAGTGATCAGAAGAGGCACCCAAAAAACTCCTGCCCTCCAAAGAGCTAGAGTCTTTCTAGGGTTCACATTGAAAACTGAGACTGGACAAGACCACACGGATTCTTCTGTAAGAGAATTTACCCTTTGCTGTGATCCTGCTGCTGCACTGGCTTGGTTTCAGACCCCAATGGTGACTTACACACTGTTGACCTCTCACAGGATGAATGCTCATCTAATTATTAGCAGTGGATTTGCCAAATTTTTCTGCAAATCTGCTATTTTAGTTTCCTGCATGAGAACTCTGGTATATAAGTAATTCAACATACCTAGGATGCATTCTAGATTTCTTTACACAAGTGCTAAAAGATCATTTTTAAAACTAGGTTATCAAATTAATCTCTGAATTATAAATTTTCACATTTTAAAGTATAGTTAATAAACAATACAGTGTATATATTTGAAAATTTAAATTTGGTGATTTTTCTACATATATCCATGAAACATTTACCCAATTGAGATGATAGATGTTCTCATCACCCACAACAATTTCCTTGTGCCCATCATATCCATTCTGTCTTCCCTTTGTTGCCAGGCAACCACTGATCTGTTTGTTTTCTATCACTGTGGACTAATTTTGCATGTTTAGAATTTTATCTAAATCAAATTATATATGTATCCTTTTTGCCCTAACTCCTATCATTCAGAATAATGATTATTGGATATATTCATGATGCTTTATATAAAACACTGCATTATATTTATCAAGAAAAATTTATTGTATGGATATGCCACCTCTGGTTTATTGCTTGGTGAATAATTGTTATTTTCCCAGTTTTTATCTATTAGAAACAGAGCTCCTATGGTCACTATTATAGATATGGCTGCATGGACAACCATTTTAATTCCTCCTGGGCCACTGTTTAGACATGCAGTGGCAAGCCCAGGTTGTTAATGTGGAAATTCTGAAGCAGTAGCCACTGTTTTGCATTGGGGTTGTGCCGCTTTACATTCCCAGTCCTGGAGATGAATTCCAGCTACTCCATGTCCTAGTCCACTCTCCCTGCACCAAGTCTCTAGTTTTAGCCATTGCAGCGGGCGAATAGAGGAGTGCTATCTTATTGTGATTTTAATTTGCATGTCACCGCTGACTGATAATGTTAGTACTTTCTCATGTGCTTTCAGCCACTCACATACCTTCCTTGGTGAAGCAGCTGTTAAAATTTTTCCCCAATTTTCAATAGGATGTTTTTAACCTCTGAGTTATGAGTCCTGTAAATATTCAGAAATAAGTTATCTGAAAGAAATGTGTTCCGGGTAACTTCTCTCCGATTCATTCCCTTAGTGGTGTATTTTGAACAACACATTTTAAAAGTTTGATAAGCCCAATTTATCAATATTTTTCATTTGTTATTCCATGTGGCCTAAAATTTGATTATTTATATTAATTTAGAATCCTGTGATTTTCCTAAATTAAATCATTAATTCTAGCAGTTTTTTTGAGATTCCCAGGGAATTTCTTCTGAAAACAATTATATTATCTTCTTTCACTTTTTTTGCCTTCGGTTTCTTTTTGGTGTGCAGACACAATGGGAGACACCTTCAAGGCTTTGTGGCACAGGGGCAGTGACAGGGCCTTCCTTCCATCACAGTGGAGAAGGGTCTTGCTCCTGTGACGGAGCTTGTTCCGGGTTTCAGTGTTGTGCCTATCACCTCCAAATCTGTCTCTCCTTCCCCTACTTTGGGCTATTAGGGTGGTAACCTGCAGACCTGTCTTGTAATCCGTTTGGCACTGTGTTAGGATTTGTTGGGGGGTGCTTTGTGCACACAGTGGGATGGGGATTCTTCTTCCTGAATCTGTGTGTGTGCTGTCGGCTTTGGGCAGAGCATCCAGTGACAGTCATCTGTGTGATGCTGTGGGTAGCTGGAGTGCAGCCGGCCAGAGAGTCTCTTAGGCACTGGCTAGTCTGGGTGCTTGGCAGCTCCAAGTAGTAGCTTGAGCCTCAGTGGATCTTCCCATTGCCCACTAAGGGTTCCTTCCCAGTGGGTTCTGAATCTCAGGCAGGAAGACCTTATTTCTGGGATTCCTGTACTATTGAAATTCTGTCTCTCCCTCTTTGTAGATAATTCTTTTCTAACTAAATATTTTTGTACTACTTTTCTTATTGAAATTACTGATAGAATTTTCATAGATATATTGCAACTTGCTTAACATTTTGATGTAGATCTCTCACAAATGTCCTTTAGGTCTGACAATGTTAGTGGTTTTTTGAGGATTTTATTATGAATAAATGTTTAGTTTTGTCAAATGCTCTTTTAGCATCAACTGAAATGTTGGTATTTCTTCTTTTTTTATATTCATATGTTCAGTTACATATATCAGTTGCATTTTTAGTATATATGATTCAACCTTGCATTCTAGGATAAAAGTACTTAGTCATTATTTTTAAAGGTATTATTTGGTTTAACTTACAATATTTTATGAAAAATTCTTGTGTTTATAATGTGGCCTTTAATTTCTTTCTTTTTCTTTGGTAAACATTTACAGGGTTTTTTTTTTTTTTAATAATGGACATATGAAATTTAAAAAAGTAAAAACAACAAAACCACAACAAAACAAATGAGTAGAAATCTCCTTCCTCTGTTTTAAGAAATCTCCCTCCTCTGTTTTTATGTGATCTGAAGTCATTCCTTGACACAATTCAACAGGAGAAGACCTGTGGCTGACGTTTTCTTTGGGGAATTCTTAAAAATTGATTAAATGTATTGTCTAGATTTAGGACTGTATACACTTTTTATTTTTTCTGGTGTCAATTTCAGGATATCATATTTTCCAAGTTAATTATCCATGTGATTTCCATGTTCAAACCTGTTATTATGGAGTTACTAATAGCAGGACTTCCTCTTAGGATCTGTAGAATCAGTGGTAATAATTGATTTTTCTTTTCTAATATTGCTGATTTGTAGTCTTTTTCATTTTTTTTTCTCTTTCTAGCCAAGAGTGTGTCAGTTTTCTTGATTTTTTTCAAAGACCAAACCTTGCTTCATCTTCTCAATTTTTTTTTATTCATTTCTTCTCATTTTTCTCCCCACTCCCACCACTTATTTTGGGTTTATTCTGCTCTTCTTGTCCTTGGAATTGAAGTGGAATATAAGGTTACTTATTTACTTCTTTTTTCTTTCATATTTGTTAGTTAAATCTATAAGTTTATCTCTAAATTTTATAGTATCTATGTCCAAATTTGTAGTTATTTAGTTGTATTTTGTAAGTAATACTTTTAAAAATATGTTCAAATTTTCTTTTAATTTCAACTTTATCTGATAAATTATAAAAAGAGTGCTGTCTGATTCCTGTCTCTGGGTTTTTGCTAGTACTCTTGTGGCTCTTGCCATTCCATTTAATACTGCCATGGAAGGAATGTGCTCTATATGATTTCACCCTTTACACTTAGAAATCTGTTTTGTTTGTATATATCTCAGCTTGAGGTAGCTTTACCATACTTGAGCCAATATTAAAGTAAAAATACATCAACAATGGTGATCATGTACCAAATGTTACACTCTAGGAAAGCCAAATGTCACATTTCTTAACTTCCTCACAGTAAAATGAGAATTTTTGTGTCTTTGTTAGTGTTCTGTTGAGTGTGTATACACATATATGTGTATATATACATATGTCATTATAAAACAAATATGTTTATAAAATTTGGGTTACCAGATAAGCATCTGTATACATATTTATAATTTATTACATATCTTGAAACAATACACTTACCTCTTGAATATTTGTTACTGCTATATTTATTTGCACTCAGAAGTTGGTTTTTCAAACAATTCTCCACATTTTTTAAATTTAGTTCTTTCTAAACTTCAAACATAGTAGACCCAGTTCTTGGTAGTCCCACTTTATTTATTTATTTGTTATCAGCATTTGAGCCCAGGGATGCTTAAACTCTGAGCCACATGCTTAGTCATTTTTACTTTTTATTTTGAGAGTTGGTCTCACTAATTTGCTTAGGGCCTCACTAAGGTTGGTTTCAAACTTGTAATACTTCCTCAGCCTCCCAAGTTGCTGGGATTACAGGTTATAGTCCTATTCTTGAAAGACAAACTCCTATAACATATAATGTAAGTCACAAAATGTTCATATGAATAACTCTGCTCATTTTGCTCATTTGAATTTAATTCACCTATACCTGTTATCATTTAATAAAACATGCATGATTTAAATGTCTACGAACATATTTATAATTGTACCTCTTTCGGAAGTCAATGCAAATTTCTCAGTTTATGAATATAAATATATTACTAATACTCTGCATTGTTTTGTGACTGACACTGTACTAATATTTAAGATTTTTATTGTTTTTCCTAAAATAAAGCAAATGACTTAATTTTCTTCTTTTATTTATTTTATTTCAAATAAACTCTATTTCTTCAGTTGGTACATGCAAAATGACATGACTGTCATGGTTATGAGGACAACCTGGTTTTCCAAGAACTTCGTCCTGAGAAGAGAAAGAAGGCATGTACTGAGTCATACTAAGTCAGGGGGAATAAGAGTCCCCAAATGTTTCTTAAGTGACACTTTTGGTCCCTTCATCCAGTGGCATGCAATCTCAGTGGCTGAAACAGTGTATGTAGGCAGCAGCAGGAATGTGGCTGCGTGTTGGGGCGAGTCAGGAAGACTCTGCCTGCCCTGCAAGGTGCCTCAGAGCCAAGGAGGTCTGCACTGAGTCCCACTGTGGTTGTCACTCTTCAGCACGGAGGCTTTCCCCTCTTCGCCCAGTACCACACTTGCCTTCTCACACCTGCCATTGTGGAGGCCTGAACCGATTTGTTTCATGGAAAGAAGGACAAGTCCTCTCTCATGACTGCACATCTGTCCTGATGCTAAGCATTGCCAAGCCCTGAGCTGTTCATTGAAATGATGTTCCCTTTGAGCATGCTTTGCAGCCTATGCAGTTTTAATTTTATTATTACTATGTATTCAACAGCATTAAGATGCAATGATCACTAGTCTTTGGAAAACTGAATAAAATAGACACCCTGCACCCACCCCCACACACAAAAGTTAATAAGAGGAAAACATTCCTTCATCTCATGGGAATTAAATTCAGAACAAAGAAAGACTGGTGAAATTCAACTCAATATTTGTCATTTAATATTTTTTGGCATGCCTACTGAGAAGAAATGCTGGAGCAGACAGGTAAATAGGCAAATCCTTTCTGAAATGGAATTGCATTATTTTAATCTCCTCCTGACAGTACTGAAGTTAGTGCCATCTCTGTTAGAATAAAACATGAGTTTGTTCTTGCGGTTTCATCTGTGAAGAATTCCTTCTGGCCCTCTCCATCTATTCCACTGCATGTTTTGTGCTTTATACATGGCACCTTGGAAGTAAGGTAAAGCAGGCAATTCTGTGATGTTTTTTCCAAGTAGTATGGTCAAAAATGCATTTGGTTGCTAGGGTTGTGTAGTTAGCGGCAGAGCGCTCACCTAGCATGCATGAGGCACCAGGTTGGATCCTCATAAAAGTAATATAAAGGTATTGTGTCCACCTACAACTTAAAAATAAATAAATGTTTAAAAAGTGCTTTGGGGCATCCCCAAGATTCTACAATCCCTGCCCCGTACCCCCACCCCCCAGGGGTTTGGGAGACAACAAGAGAGCCCAAAAACTGCTGTTTGGATTTGTTAGTGTAGCTACATAATGCTTGATTGAAATCTAGCAAATATCTAACTCCTTCCCAAGGCAATGCTTCTGGCTATGAAGCCCAGAAAAACATCAAAAGCCTCATTGTTCAGTGTAAGAGAAGCCTGTGTTGGAGATAAGAGGAATCAGGAAAGAAATACACAAATAATCGAAGAAAAGCTGATCTCTGAGCTCTCAGTCCACAGCCAGAATATAAATAAAGGGTTAGAGGAGCCTCAGCACTGCAGCCTGGGCCGCCTCGATGCGCTGCTCAAGCCCTGGGATGTATCTGTGTGCAGCAGGGTGCTCCACCGCAGGCCAAGGGGAACCTGTTGATGGAACCGGCTTCTCTCTGTAGGCTCAGTATCTCAGAGGGTGAGCTGCTGATGGGTGTCTGAGGGGTGTCTCAACATGGCCTTGCATTTTTCAAGAGGGGAACTGGTTGTCTCATAACAGACCTTAAGGGCGGTCCCCAGGTCTCTTTTTGCTTCTTGCTTTGTTTTGTGGAGGAGACAGGACACTCTCATTGGCAACCTGGCTGTTCATGTAAAAAGGAAAAATGAAGTTCAGTTTTACCTCTGTTGACTCGTGGCCTTTGGGCATCTTCTAAGTGACTCGCCTAGCATCTAAGAGATGTTCAAAGAAAAACTGCTGTAGAGAAACTTCACCCAAGTGCTAGTCGTTAAATGTAAAGTGCATCTTTATTAATTAACAAATTTGTTTGTATTTACTGAGTATGAAGCAGGTCTCAGACATCAGTGTAGATATAGGTAAAATGTGAGCAGGAGACACAGGGTTTATGTCTCTAGAATAAATGTCCTCATGATGAGGACAGAGAAGGGGTCCTGTCATAACCAGGAATGAGACAATGAGCCATTTCCTGATAAGGATAGTGCCACAAGGTAGTCAAGAAGACATTTGGGAGGACAGTCACAGAGGCCAGGAGATTCACCTGAGGCCGAGCCCCGGGAATCAGCTACCTGGGGATATGGGCACCGGCACTTTCCCAGTTGCCAAGCACAAGCTCATTCTACAGCCGGGTTTCTTTTATTCATTTATTTATTTATTTACTTATTTATTTTACTCTTTTTGGTTATACATGATAATAGAATTTATTTTGACGTGGAATATAATTTGCTCTAATTCAGTACCCAGTACTCCCCCTTTCCCTACTTCCTTACACCCCTGTTCCCGTCCCTGTAACCTACAATCTTTCTGCTGTTTACTTACGGTTTTTAATTAGTGAGAGTGAGAGTCCCTGTGCTCAGTTCACACATGGACCTAGGGAAGTCTTCCCTGTCCCATCCTGCCTCCTTCCCTTCATGCCCCTTTGTCTACTCCACTGATCTTTGCTCCTTTGTAAAAGGATCACTAGGGGTCGATTGCAAGGACATATTTTTCTCATAGAGTCAGAAACAAATCCAGATAGAAACTTCTGCCGTGGCCTGGTTGACTCTGCTCAGGGCAAGAGAGCATGATTGCTTTACTATAAGATCAGCCTAGCTCTCTTGCGTACTTAGAAGTGTGAAGGAGAGACATGATTGCCGCACTCTGCATGATGCTAAGTAACGCAGGAACCCACTCTGGCTGCGACTCCATTCCCTGTTTTAAATTTAAATACGTATTCTTTAAAAATATTTTTTAGTTGCCAGTGGATCTTTTACTTTATTTCTTTATTTATATGTGGTGCTAAGGATCAAACCCTTACCCTCACACATGCCAGGCAAGCTCTCTACCACTGAGTCACAACCCCAGTCCCTTGAATATGTATTTTTAAAACCTGTATCAATGTCTCTACCAAAGGAGGGAAGGTTAAAAAAAAGTTGAAGTTATGAATAATTTTGTGTATTTATATTAATATATTTGTGCAGAAATGTGAACAGGAGCTTGAATAAATCAAAATGGCAAAAGAGCAGGTGGTGATAATAAAAGTACCACTTGTCTTAGTTTCAATAGGAATTTTTAAACAAGTTTCAAAAAATTTTTGAAAAACATATAATTAGAGTCATAACATCTATTAATTTTTAAAACAACAGGCCTAAACTGACATCAATCAATAAAATTTTAATATTTATGGATATTAGGGAATCTGTCAGGTAAAATAAAAATAAAGTTGCCTTGAACAAGTGGACTGTTGAAAGGTCTATTATATTATTAATAGGCAAGATAAGGTTAAATCAAACTATAATCTAAAAAATCAATCAAGCAGTAAGAAACAATGAACAAACTCACAAGAGTAAAATGAGTTTGTATTTAATTTTTTTCCTTGCATTCTGAGAACACTGAAGGCTAGATGTGAATTCATGCTGGTATCCTGGGAAAATGTCCAGTGATGTTCTCAACATTTGAAAGGTGACAGAGGAATCCAGATGCTCCAAACTAATCCAGTTCACGTGAGCCAACTCTGCAGTGTTGGGGTGCAGAGTGAAGGCTCTCATTAGCTGCTAGGTCCTGTACCTAACATCCTAGGGTTCTATTTTCTGTTAAACCAGTCTATTAAACAATACCCAAAAGGATAGTCTGCTGACATATACAAATAAGGAAGTCCTGTTTTTTTTTTTTTTAATTTTTTATTGTTGGCTGTTCAAAACATTACATAGTTCTTGATATATCATATTTCACAATTTGATTCAAGTGGGTTATGAGCTCCCATTTAGGAAGTCCTGTTTTTAGTATCCTCAGAAACAGTGAGCATGAAAGGCAGGCTTGCATCCAGCTGAAATAATTATTTTTGCCCATACAAATTACTGAGTTTTTGAGCTGTGCCAATGTCAGGGTTCACAAATTGCCTCCTCTGAGTGTCTGTATGAGATGCTCAGTTATTCAAAGGAAAAGGATCCATGTGGCACCTTGGTTCTTTTCCTGGAAAAAGAACACATTTGGGAGCCCAGCATGGATTTGTAGGACAGCCAGCCCTCCATATTGCCCTCTCAGATTTCAAAGTGTCTAAGTGAAGAACATGGTGCTTTATTTTATTGAATTTTATTTCTTTTGTACCAGGGATTGAACCCAGGGGTGCTTAATCACTGAGCCACATCACCAGCATTTTTATTTTAATTTATTTTATTTGGAGACAGGGTCTCACTAAATGGCTTAGGGACTTTCTAATTTGCTGAGGCTGGTTTCGAACTTGTGACACTCCTGCCTCAGTCTCCCAAGTTGCTGAGATTACAGGTGTGGGCCACCATGGCCCACAAACATGGAACTTTAAAAAGAAAAGAAGGTATATTTAAAATGTTCCTGCAGAATGTTGATTTTTACCAGCAACAGGAGGAACACATTATAGCATGAATCCTGAAGCTTGGGCAGGTGGTGTTTTGGTAAAGAACAAATCTAGACTGTTGAATTATGGTTCTTTCCTACAAAGATTGTTGTAGGAATTATCTAAGCAGAGGGCAATATGGTTTCACAGAGTAATTCAAAAGTATTTCTGACTAGATTCTCCATCTGTGCTTTGAAAGGGGCACTGCTCAATGTAAAACACACTTTTAGGGACTCTGAATTTACCCAATATGGTGACAAGAGAATCCTTTTGAAAGAGTGATATGTTAGAAATAGCAGGATGATTTTTATAGGTTATCAAAAGCAAAATGATAGGAGTGATTTGACAAACATTAAATGCCATTCACCAAAAGAGAACTCTATTTTATTTTTATATTCTTAGGATCATAGTAAACTATTATAAAATTAACAAAACAGTGATGATATAAGGAAAAATATCCTCTTGACCTCATGGATATTGTTCACTTAAGAAGGACTTTTGGGTGTGGTGCCTCTTTGATTTGGATTAACTTTGTATCTTTGAAGGCCTTTGGTTGCCTTGAACATCTGCTGAGTATTGACTCTTTGGGCTAATATATTAGGAATTGGAAATAATTAATCAGTTAAGTTATTCTGACCTACAAGGTCAGGAAATCGGACCGCATTTCTCAATACCTGTTGTACTTGGTACAAGTCTGTGAGCTCTTCTTCCCCTGTGTCCACTTGGAAGTCAGGAGCAAGACCTCTGCAGCCTGTGTGCTGGAGAGCTTCCAGCCTCTGGGCGATGCTGCAGAGGTCCAATGTGAAGAGATGTTCAGGCGATGTGCTGGCGTCCCCAGCTCTGCGTGGTGCGAGTGCCTGTGTGCACCAGTAAGCACACCCATTGACTTCTCTTCCTCTCTTTACAGCAAGAATCCAAGGGTGATAATAGATTTAAAGTAGGAAACTGTTCTTTCCTTTTATTGTGCCCCATTTATTTTATGTCATGGAGTTATGGAGGTACTAATAGATTACATGGGTTAGTGGGCTCGAGACAAATTGGAAATCTTTCTTATCTGAAAATAAAAGTGAAGTCATTTGAGTCCACCAATTCTAATTTTCAGGTTAAATTGCTTTGTGCTGCAAATATGATTGTTCTTAAGATAAATCATAGAAAATTAGTAACATGTTAGAAAATGATGTGAGATTGGTGAATGATTTTTATACCAAGGAATAAACATATGTAGATTTAGGTTTTCTTATGAATAAAAAATATTTTTAACAAATATGAATATTTGAGGATATTTTAATAAGATTTATGCATTTAAAATTCTATAGATGTATTTCATGTTTTTCTCTTAGATGAAAAACTGTGTGATCTTTCGAATTCAAACTGAGTATTCTGAGTGAGTGTCAGCTCCATGAACTGCATATGAACTGCATGCCAATGCATGCATGCTTGTGTGTGCCTTCTGTAGTCATATGTAGGTGGTTTTCAGCTGGTGGTTTCTATGGTCTGTGCTTCTGTTTTAGAAACTTTCCCATGGGTGTCATGTTGCACAATCCTCATCAGTATCTCAGTCTCAAAAATGAGGAGATCCAGTTGCAGGTTACACCATTTGCTGAGGCACATACAGGAAGCTTGTGTTGGGGGCTCCTTGAGTCAGGATGCTCTGAATCTCCTGCTGCCAACCTCACCTTTTCTGAAGGAGCCACAATAGTAAGCGTGGGAACATCACCCTGGGAGAGGATTCTGCACATGGCCTGCACCCCAACACCAGTCCTGTGGTCCCCAGGGCCAAACTCAAATGTGAAGACCACCCAAATGCCCTTTGGTGGACACTGAAGCCCTTTGTGTTTTCCTCAATAACCTATTTCATGTGTGACTAATTTTTCATTTTTATTATCAGATTTCACACATCAGTGGTCCTTATCACCTCTCTATTGGGTTCATATTTGTTTGTCAGAACTCTTTCTAATCTATGCTCTATCAATTATTAATTACTTACAATACTTTTGCATGATACTTTTAGGCTTCCTCTTTTCCTGATGTACTTGAAGACTCCTGGAAGTCTAAATCTGTAGTACAAAAGAAATGCTTGCCAATGCTATATTTCTATCACAGAAATAGATTGATGAAGGAGGAAGGGGGTTTATATGGCTTTGTTCAGGTTTTCTGCCTTCAAAAACACGGCCATATATATATATTCACTCATAAATACCGACCTCTGTGTGGTCCTGATATTAGAAGTGAGAGGAAAAAAAAGGTGGGGGGGAAGAAGTCAGGGACAGATTCAAATTAGTATCTAGTCTTCTACTTTTTTCACTTGGGGATGATTCACTTTTTCCATTTGCAGAAAATTGACTTTTGTTGCATATAATCTATTAAGTACTGTCAAGCAAACCTTGCTGAGGTCGCTTCGTGAAGAGACAGTGGAGAAGTTCAACCCCATGGCTAGCAGGCACTGGGCTGGTGTTGGGGTGCAGGCCAGTGTGTGTGGTTTCCAGTTTTGTTCTCTGGTGAGACACTCCTAGGTGGAATGGCCTCGAGAAGGGCACAGCAGACTTGGTTCTGAGGGAACAACTAGTTCCCAGATATGAGGTTTCTTCAGAGTGGCCTCCAACAGGCCTGACTCTCTTAGGTTCCTTATGCTTAGGCATGGAGGTGAAAGATGGCCGCTCTTGGCCTGGCCCTCCAGGGTGTCTCCCTCACAGTAGAGGGTGTTCTGAGGCATAGGTCACATCCTGTTGTAATTTTACTGTCATTTAAATATAAGTCATAGCTTTTTCATATCCTACAAATTGTTTTTGTTCTCACCAACTGAGTATTTAAATGTAATGGGCTGTTATTGTTTTCCTATGGGAAGAGTGATGACTTCCATTTACAACTTGTATGTGTGTGTGTGTGTGTGTGTGTGTGTGTGTGTCTGTGTGTCGGTCTGTGTACCTGTGTATCCAGCTGTAATGCAAGCCTGGGAAAGGGTACGCTCCTGCTGCCCCACTCTGGTGTCTCAGGAGGAATATAATGGTACTGCTTCAGCTTTGCACCATCAGTTCTTCACATGATTACTACATAAAAGGATTTCTGCTCATAAGCATATATTCTGGTGTGCTCTGATTCCATCAGATTGGAGCTATTGCTTAGACTCTTAAGTTTCCTCAAAGCCAACAAGAGTCAGTAGTTGATTTTCCTCTTTGTGCATCATGTGAGCATGTGTATCCTCCCCACATCATGAGGGCAGATTGGCACTGTGTGGGTTGGGGGCAACAGAACGGTGGTCTGAACAGGAACACGGATGCAGGCACCTCTGAGCAGCTGGCCCTGCTCCTCATGGCTCTGATTTGCATTGCTGGATAGGCAGGCCTTCATTCATTCCTGTGCTTGCTCAGTGGAACCCAGTGATGACACAAGACGGGAAGGCGCGAGCTTGCACCCACCAATGCGCACCTCCACCCAGTGAATGATCCTGCTCTGCCGCAGGTATGGGACAGATTCCCCAGGGGAAGAGCAGGCACTCCTCCTCCTGGCCCCCTTCCACCACTGCCTCCCACAAACAAGCGGGGAATCTTCTTTTCATGCACAACAAATTATTAAAATCTTGCTATTTTAGAACTGAGCTCTTAGAAAAAGAAAATCAGATCAAGTCAAATTGAAGACTAAATTCACAAGTAATTTATGAGGAATACGTTTAAATTATTATAAATACCTTAGATTCCCGCCTTGACTTCTGGTGTGAAATTACCACTTTAAACTGAGAATAAATTGATATATGTTTAGAAAAGAAGGAAAACGTTGAGTAATGTTGCTGCATTGTGATCAGATAACTCACAAGTGAGGAAATACATTTCCAGATAACATGAACAATGTAGTATATTTGGTCTGGAAATGCATACTAAAAGGATAGGAGGAATTCATTTTGTCTTAACAAAAGGACATGTATGTCGAAGAGCAAATGATTCCCGTGATCTCAGGTGGGGAAAAATGTGCACATTTTGGAGAACACAACTTGGCAATATGTAGAAAAGTCATAATACATTGTCATAGTTTTACCTACAAGTTTTATATCTATGCTATTTTTTTAAGAGAAATAAACAGGAGAAGATGCATACTGAAGAATGTTTGTGGGAGTGATGTTTAAACAGTTGTAACAAAGCAGATTTTCATTAGGGAGGCAGCACTAGCTAGATCACTGCTGGACAGCCTAGGGCAGGATACTGACCTCTCACTGAAGATGGAGGAAGCTTTCCATCTATTGATATCAATAAGATTAAGGTCAGTAAGAACCACATTAAAAATGGTGCCAAAATGTGATACTTTTTATATTTAAAATTCTATGTCCACACACACAAAAAATTCCATGCTCAGAAGTCCAGAAGAAAATATAGCAAGTTATAACAGTTATAACAGTAACACTGTCTCTGGAGGGAGAGGCACAGTGGGCATTTCTCTACTGTTTAATTTTACTTTTCTAAAGTTTTTGCAAATAGACAAAAAATAAACAAACAAAAAGGACAGCTACATAGCCAGTTACTTATGAGGGAAAAATTAAGGCTGTTTTCCAAGCTAAAATGTAGATGTTTGATTTTAAAATAATTGTGTTCAATGCGATTTCCAACATAGAGGTTGATGATTAAAGAACAAAACTGTGTAAAATATTCACCATGTATGCCCTTGTTTTCACTTATGTGCATGCAGGCTGCCAAATTCTTACATGAAGCAACACGGTGTTATTAGATTAAGGAACATGCAATTGGCTGTCAGTCATGAAGAACCATTTTGAAAGTTGTAATCATATTTAGTTTTGAATGAAAAAGAAGGTAGCCCACTGGATGAATCAAGTTGTCATTCGTAACTGGGGACTTCTGTGCTCAGTGGCAGGTAGTTCATTCCTCCTAGGTTTGCCACATGAATGATAAGACAGCAAGGGATGACATCTGTGGGGATTTGATTAGGTACAAAGTGTAGTGATGTGGAGCTCAACCCTGGATAATGGAGCTCCTCTCTTAGGTTCTGGATTCTGGCTCCTTATCACGTCCCTGCAGAAGGCACCTAAATCCACCCAGTGTCCTCTTCACGCTCATTTCAAGTTCTGCACAGGATCATCGGGTGGCAAGTGAATAGAGCACCATACTTAGGTTTGTGCACCAGGAGGATACGGTGCAACTTCATGATTTACATGCCACCTGCCCCTGGACTTCAGCTGTTACTACAGCCAGCTGACCTCCTGATTATAAATGAAGTAATAGAAAGTGTGTGGGGGGGAACTGTCTGGTAACCTGTTAGCATTTAAATGGCTCACTTTCCCAGAGAAAGAGAACAATGTGTGTGTAGATGAGCAATGGGAGTGTTCTTACAGTAAAGAATTTGAAGAATATAATTTGTCATTTCTTTTTTCTGGAGCCTGACACAAGACACAGTCTATTGACCCGTTTGGCAAAGCTATGGAAGTAATCATTCATAAATAGTTAAGTATCCTCATACAATACTTGCCTGAACTTTTTTTTTTTAATAGGGGAATTTAAGAATAAATCCCACTTCCATCTCTCTTCCACTTTTACCACTATTAGAAAACGCAGGGCTGTGTCTGTGCATATCGCAGCATATTCCCATTATGATCTTTATTTCTGCTGCAGTCCTTCATGCCTCGCTTTCTTGTTTTATTTTTTTAATCATATTTTCATTGTTCTAACTTGACAACTTTTCTTGTAAGATATGCACCATAAAGGTTTTGGCTTAAAATGCTTCTATAGCTTCCCATATGTTTTGAGGTGAAACCAAACTCCTTGCCTTGTCCTGCAAAGTCCCCGTGGTCTTTCCTGGCAGTCCACCCTCCCCGTCTCTTGCAGATGCCTGGCCTCCTTTTGGCTCACTTCAAGACACCCAGTGCAGTGCCTTCTTGGCACTTGACCTGGAACACTCTTCTCTGGACAAAGATAATCCTCACTCTCTTTAAAATTCAGGACTCTGGTCACTTTTTGGGGTGATGACTTCCCGATGTCTGTGCACAGTGGCATAGGTCACCATTTCTGCCCTCCTGCCTCTTCTGACATTACTATATTTTCTCATCTAGGGTTTTCTTTGAACAAGCTTCTCAGTCATTTGGCTAAGATGAAGTGCAGTGTAGTTTTCTGTTACATATTTTCTTTCACATTTTTTTCTTGTCACTGACAGAATAATTTTATATTTGTCAGTTTGCTCATTCTCTACCTTCTCTGCTCCTCCTCCACTAGAATTCAAGGTCTTGCTGCTATAACCCTGTCTTTAATATTTAATATATTCCTAGAATTTAAAAAAAAATTGAAACACAATGAGCACTCAATGAATATTGGTTGAATGAATGAAAGTACAAGAGCATGAATAAGATAATAGTTGGAGAGCAAATGGCCCAGTCTCAGCCTTTACCACTGAGTTTCTTTAACAGGGTGCTGCATGGCAGAGACTTAACTTGCATCTTAGCATGCTTCGGACACGTGTGCATCACACCCAGAGGTATCTCCTGACCTAAAGTGGGGTGAAGCCATGCTAATGTCATGGGGAGCAAGTCCAGGGTTTGAGAGATTTTTTGTGAGTCTACGTTTAATCAAACATCATGTTATTTGGTATTTGTAAAACGGACTCTGCTTTTCGACATACGATATTTTTCCCTTGGTGCCTTTCTGGGTCCGGCACATGGTACTGGAGTACAGGTGGAGACCACGGTGTGGCAGCCGCAGCCGTCTACGGGCTGCAGGGCTCTTCAGCAGCGTCCTCCGTCCTTCTGCTGACTGCCGTGGTGTCCAGCGTTACCTGGTCCTTGATCAAAACTCGCTGCTCTCGGCAGCTGGCGGCCCTGCTGCCCTTGGCCAGCTTCCTGTGGCCTGGCTTTCGGTGCTGGCAGAGCGTGAGCCGCAAAGGGCTTGGCACCGGGTGGGTTGTCGGATCAGCGGGAAGAACAGCCCTGGGCCGCGCCACTGTGCCCGCAGGAGCCAGGGGAGCGCGGGAGCCACGCCCCTGCCGCGGAGTGAACCCTCGTTTTCCTCTCCCCATCCTGCGGACTGTTACCTCCCCAGTCCACAAAGGAAACCTTTTCAAATAGATAGTGTGTCCAAGACGCAGTCCCTTGTCTGAGGGTCTCTTTTCTCTCCAATCGGAGCCCCTTTCTCCGCGTACCTGCTTTCTCTGGTACCTGCGCGCCCTGCCCTGGGCAACTCCGAGTCGATGTGAATTATTGCCCATTTTGGCGAGAGCAGCTAGACAGAGCCCTGCCGCCGGTCAGCTGAGGCTGGCTGCGTATTCAGCTGGTCTGGTTGTCTGTTGGCCCCTGCCATCTCGGCCTGCTGCTTCTCTCTCAGCCTCCATCTCGGGAACGTCCCCAGTGTCTCAACCCCAGCCTTGTTTGGCTGGGCTCCCGCACAGAGAGCCAACCTGAGCACGTCACCGCCGTCGGAGTTCACCTGCCAACGTTGGAGAGAAAGCGGTGAACTTGGAACAGCAGCCAGAGTGCATTTCCAAATTTAGCAGTAACAGCTCCCTGAAATGAGGAAGCCATCCTTTTTACACATTTTAGAAAGGCTAGATTAAAAATACACGTGAAAGCATTACAAGGAAGACTATTTTTAAAAGGATGTGTTAGAAAAGTGGTGTGGTTTAATTTAACTAACATTTTGTGACTTTGCCTCCCTACCTGTTCAGTGAAGGGAGAACTATCCTGTTCAGATTTTCTGATCCATTAGATGATTCAAGGTAGGGAAGAGAGTTTAAGATCCAAGATCACAAAGAGGATCATCCCCTTGGGCCATTACAGCGTATTCCAGTGGTCCTTAACTCTTGTTCTGGTCATTAAGTGCACAGGGCTGCACCTCTGGCGGGCTTCCAGGGCTGAGGGTGCAGCTGGAGCCCAGATGTATGAACCCCACAGCTGTCCAGGCAGGTCCTTGGGTGCTCCTCAGTAAACTCTGCCCTGTCTTTGGGCTCATTTCTCCTCGTGGGGCTTTGGTCATGTCTGCAGAGGTTGTCATGAGGAGCAGATGCTCACAGCTGCAGTAGGCACCGTGCCCTCTCCTCTTCACCTAAAGCCTGTTTCTCTGGTATCTGTAAGGACTTCTCAAGGCCTTGCCACAAGAACACAGGGCTAGTCACAGGGCAATTATGTTAGGTTCTCTGGTTAAGGACAGTCACCTGTGGAAATAAGTTTCTTTTCTTTTTTTCCCCCTCAAGGTAAACTTCACTGGGCTAATGTTACTATTTGTAAGGTTGATGTGTCCATGTTATGGTTTTAGACTCGATTTATATTGGAAGTTACACTCTCTGTTTTGACATTTGTGATCACAATGATGTGATTCCACTTTCAGTGATTTTCAAACAATGTTATTTTTGTCCTGGTAACTAAGTTTCCAACATTAACTTAGTTCAGCTGGATATTGGGTGGCCAGCCAGGTCACCTGGTCAAGTTGTCACTTAAAGCCCTGAACAGCACCACAGGAGGCCTGATTCATCTCTGACATGGGCCCTCAAGGACAAATAACATCTCTGGCAAAGATTCTAACATGTGCAGACATGATTCTGGGCCCTAAACACAATCGGACGCAAAGTAAATCATGATAACTACCATTTGGTGTCAGAGGTACCCTTAACAGAGCCTTGGACTAAAAAGAAAAAAAAAAAAAAAAAATTATATATATATATATATATATATATATATATATATATATATGTTTGAACAAGATATTTTTTATCTTCAAATATTCCCAAATTACCCACAAATATTTTGTGCATAAATATTTTCATTAAACCCATATAAGACATGATTTGGGAGGACAATAAAAAGATGGTTCATTTTTTTATTGCATTTCATTCTGAGATTTTTAACTCTAAATTCATATATAAATAGTTTTAAGCTACATTTTCAGTGGACAGTTGCAGATGTAGAAAATTTTTTATTTTCACTTATTCATAGCTGTTATGATCATAATAAAGTCAAAACTTAATAAACACAAGAATCAAAAAATTGGGGACAGGGAGCTAACACAGTAACAGAAGCATGTGAACTTGTTGGTGATTCTTTGTCTTAGATCTTCCAGATTTTGACCTTGATAATGGTGCCGTGTGCAAATAAGAATTCTTAATGATGAGTTACAGAGATGTAAGTAAACCTCAATGCCTTGAATCCATTGGATTTAATTTCTGTACTATTTATAGAATGGATGCTAGTCAATGAAAGCCTACCTTTCAGATTATAGGAGAACTATTGAAATTGATTTGCTACTATAGAGCCAAATTTCACATATAAATGTAAGTGGAAAGAAAACAATACAATCATTTATCTATCTAGGATACAAAGTTAACTGTCAAGGAAATGTATCCTCCCAGTTTCTATAAAATAAGTACATAGTGAATAGACTATAATTTTTTTTAAAAAATGACCATTTCACAAATTGAAAATGTGTATGGATTGCTCAAATGTGGAAATTTTTATGCTTCATTCCAACTTCATTGGTATTGGGGATCATCCTAAATTTCTTTTGTAATCTCCTCATTAGAATGCAAGCCAATATCTAGAAATGAAAGAAAATCCCAGTTTTTGATATGATGATCCATAGTACTTTGAGGTAATTTTGACTGAGATGATTATATTCATTTTGTTTTCATTTATTGCCACTAAATATTTCTCAAAGTCAAATAGAAGGGATTTGAAGTCACTTATCAGATTTTCTGTTTTTTTCCCCTTTTATTTTACTCATTGAGTTTCGTTTGAAAACAGATTAATGCATACTTTTATTATTTATGCAGTGTTTTCAGGGATCAAACTTTACTAATTCATGTATATTTTAAATGGAGTTCTGGCATTCAGAATGATGGTGTTTTACCACATTACTGTGCTTAATGCATAAGCTTTTATTTAAGAGGTTTTTCTTTAAACATTGTTAAGTTGGATTTTTTTAAAGTAAAAGTGCAATTGAATACAAAAAATGAATTGATTGAAATGTAGACAGAATTTTAAAAGAGTTAAAATATTGATGAAAGGTCATAGTTCAAGGACAAAATTTCTTCTCTTGCCCTTGGATATGAGAAATCAATATTTACACCTGATTAGCAGGCATGCTTTTTTTTAATTCATTGATGTATCCATGTTTCCATAAAAAAAAAAAAAAATGAGCCTGAACTGCTCTCATCATACATTGAACTTCATTTCCTCTTTAGTTATGCAAATCATTCTTACACCTTTCTTCTTTAGAATTTCAGTTGGAGAATCAATAATATTTAATTTTGAAAACAACATCTTCATGAATGCAAATTACAGATACTTTGAGTATCAATACCATTGTTGTACACCAATCTTTGAAGTTCTCCAGTACTAAGATCAAAAGGTGAACTTTCATTCTTTATGAATAGAGCCACCTTGCCTCTCTGCATGAATGGTAGTTACAAGGCATTCTTTACAAATGTTCACTACAGATTTCTCCGTGCTCTCCCTCTAACTGCTGGTGGCTTCCTTCTGGGTAACAACAACAATGAAGAGAGTAAGACAATTAAAACAGTTCAGTCCAGAGGTAGTTGCCACTTGTCTTCATGTGAAAGGCAAGTAGACATTCATATGCCCCTGGATTTCATCCAGGTTCCTTTACTTGTAAATCTGTTGATGATTTTTTTTTTAAACTCACCTCCACAACTACAGGAACACACCCATCCCTAATGTTTGCTGTTTTACCAGGACACTAGTCATGCCTCACCATGTTAAGTGAGTCTAGCTGTGCACCTCATTAACATTACTAAGCCAGATGCCACACAGTAGTCCTTGATTTCTCCTGATCGCAGAAGCTTCTATTTCAACTTTCTTTTCTATCATGTGGTATAGTTTTGCACTTCTTAAATGGCTTACTTGTATAGAGTCCGTTTCCTTTTCTTCCACAATAAGGGTTTTCAACTCATAGTGCAACCCCAACATCAACTCTCAGGGGCATAAGGGGGAAATGCAGGGTCTCCAGGTGAACAATAAGGGAGACCTTCTTAAGATGAGCCCATCCAGCGTGGTGAGCTGGGGAACAGAAGGTTCTTCCTGAGGCTCTACCTCAGTGAATGCAGTCGGCTGTGCTGCTGATCCATTCTTACCCATTGCTGTGTGCACGTCTCCTTAGGAATGCCTACTAGCAATGTCATTTGGAAGATGGAGATAAAAAGGTCCAGAGGACCATTACTGTCTCTGAGGATGCTTTGCCCTCACACCTACAAGGAAGCTTTTGCAGTGGATCTGGTTGTGTGGTGCCTGTGCAGACAATGTTTAACCCAGAATGGAGGATTTCCCCTGGCCTGAATCCTGCTAACACACCTGGGATGTGCCATTCTTGAAATAAGACAAAGGGAAGGCAAATTGCCAGAGGCTCCAATCTCTCAGAGTTTTTGCTCATAAATGAATAAATCAGAAGAGTTATCTTTCCATTCCGCCAAGGTTGACACAGCACAAATTTTTTTCTCCATCCACATGGAGGTATGGTGAGTCATGGTGTCATAAATGGATCCATTTACAGTCCAGGTTGTGCAGAAATATTAGTGAAAATTATACAATCACCCACACTTTGTAATTTTCAAGCTGGTCAGTGCTGAGAAGAAAGTACTGGACCCTAATACTAAAGTAATCAGTTGTTAATACCCCACTTCAGCTCTATCACCATGCACGTCACTCAGTGTCCTCCACCTCCTTTCCCCTTTTATGGTACTGCTCTGCCGCAGCCCGGCTGGCTGGGCAAAATAACCTGGGGGTGACGAGCAACTTGTGTACTTTGATACAGAAGGAGTGGGAGCTGTTTATTGTAGGACCTGAGCGATATTTATACATTCCACACAGCTTATCTTAATTAGCATAAACTAGATACATCAGTCAACCAATAAGGAATCTCCACACTTAATGGCTCACTGGCATTACTTCGCAAACCACTCCCCCTGGCAAAATGCCAGGCGCCATCCTGACTTGTTTACAGACTCTAACACTGCTCCTGTCCTACAACTTAAGGTCTAGGACCTGATGAGACAGTCTATATACGAGTGTGTCAGGGGCTGAAGAACTGGACACATATGAGTTGTGGAAATGTTGATGGTAACGAGCATTGCAGAGATGGCCAGGGGAAGCCTCCCTTAATCTTGGTCTCTAGGGTGTAATGTGCTTTAACTTTATTGGGTGAAATCAGGGCAAAGATGAGGGTGGTTGCCATCGGCCCCCATGGAGCAATTTAAAGACAAGAGGTTCAGTCTTCTAAAACAAGAGGGCACTGGTTCTTTAAGCCTTAAAACTAGAAGAAACCCCCAGAGGATCCCCAAACTAACCTTTTGTTGTTATTCTTGTCCCTGACTGTTCTTGAGCTTTTTATCAATTTAAGAGGGAAATTTCCAAGGGACACATTTACGCATCAGTTTTTGTCTTAGGAAGATATTCCCCTCAAGAATTAATAATGACGTGATAAGGAAATTTTTTGATTAAAGCAAGATAGAGTTTCTTCTTTGAGGCAGATAAATTCTTGACATCTAGAGAAAATTTTCCCAAGTTTGTGGATACCAGCTTATCCTCATGCATAGTTTGTAGAATGAAGACTAAGTTCGCCGTTTCTGCCTTCCTACAAGCAGAGAATGGCCAGTCCCCAATGTTTTGTGAGACACTCTTGTCAACTTCTCATTCATTCTACAGTAATATTTTGATATTCAATTTGACACATAATCTTTGATGTTGAATTCAAACAGCAAAATTGCTTTATTTAGGAACGAAAGCACTTTGGGAGATAGTTATAATCCACTGCACACTATGGTAGATAATGTGTGTATTTAACTTATTATATAAGTTAACAGAATTTAGGAAAAGACATTGATCATTTGAATTTATTTGTTGGTTCTTTTTAGTTTTACATAATATTACAAGCATTTTGATATAACTATAAAAGCATGTAATATAATTTGCTCTAATTCAGTCCCCTGTACTTACCTTTTCCCTTCCTCCTTCCTCCTCCTGTTCCATTCTATTCTACTGATCTTTCTGCTGTTTGCATACATATATATTTATATGTATATTTAATATATATTTATATATTATAGTAAATATATATTTAATATATCTATAGAAATATATATGATTTATATATATATATATGTTAATTAGTGTCTTATGAGTGTAGATGATGGTGAGATTCATTGTGGTATATTCATATACGTATATAGAAAAGTTAGGTCAGATTCATTCCACTGTCCGTCCCTTATGCTGCCCCTCCTCTCTCTCCCTCAACCTCCTTCCTCAACTGCACTCATTTTCTATTTTGACTGCAGTTCCCCTCCTTTTCTTCTTTATTCCCTATTTTGGACGGACTTTGCTTTTGAAGCAAGGGACCTCTCTGTCGGCAGTGCTGCCTTTATGTTGATATCAGTAGCTATGCGTTCAGACGTTTTGCAGTATCTTTAGCTGTAACTAAGTCTACATTTCCATGTCTTCAGCTTAGAGTTTCCAAGAGCATCCTGGAAGTGAAGTCCAGCCAGCAGGATGGAAGAAGGGAAGGAGGGAGTATCATCTAAGGTGTTGCTAAGGGACGGGGTGGACGTGCGTGATGCCTGTGGCAAGCATCCTGCGGGCCACATCTCAGCCCTGGTGTGGGCTGCTGCATGCAGGGGTGACTCCAAAGTACAAAGGAAAGGCCAGCTAGTGACTCCATGGGAACCCTGCATCCTGCAGATGGAGAGAGGAGGTGGGTGTCAGGTTTCTGTGTACCTGGGTGTGTGCAGCTCAGTCCAGACACACCGAAATTACACTGTTAACTGTGCTATTGGAGCAGTTTATGGAAACCTCTTTTAATGTAACTTCAGTTCTAAGATGGAAACAATTTGCTGTGTAGGAG
Organism: Marmota flaviventris; assembly: GCF_047511675.1. Classification (NCBI taxonomy): domain Eukaryota; kingdom Metazoa; phylum Chordata; class Mammalia; order Rodentia; family Sciuridae; genus Marmota; species Marmota flaviventris. The sequence continues at coordinate 176,056,123 of NC_092500.1, forward strand.
GGTTCTTATGATAAATGCTGTATGAAAAGCACTTAGCTGTGGTATCCACTCTGTGCATGGTGACAATTACTGTTATTATTGTTTGGAAAAAAAAGAATCTCATTAGTGCCAGCTCTCAGTGGTCATTGCCTAGGTCACATCAGTGGTTAAATGTTTTGTGTATTATTCCTGCAAGTAACCAAATACATAATATAATCCCATGGAATATATGGATGCATGATAAATTTCAAAATCATTTTAGAATTCATCTTGCAGATTTATAACCTTACTAAAAATTAACAATTGATATAAAATGTGATTTACATACAACTAAAATTATGGTGTTTTTGAAGATCTTCATTGTATCTAGGAAAAAAAGTCATTACCTTGTACAAAAATAATAATAGCTATTCCATATTTCACTAAGCTTGCAGAAGGAAACCCTCCTTCATTAAAACTCACCCAATTCCTGTCATTAAAAAGAATAAATATTCTGCCTAGTCTAGAGCTCTATTTTACTTTAGTCAGCACGCACCATGTCAATCCCCCACCAGCATTAAAGATTATCATCAACAAGTGTAAATCTCTCTTATAAAATTAGGCAACTGGATTCTTTGTAGAGCTCATTCTATTGAGCTTATTTGATATGGCAAGGAATATATCTAACGCAGGTCTTTGACAACTTCAGAGTTTCCCTGAAATTGTTTGGCAGATCACAGTGACTGAACAGTACCCTTGTGGCTGGAATTTGACATTCTGAGGTCATGGATCATCCACCATCTTCAATAAAATACCTTGGGTGCAAACTCCTTTGTGAGTGGGCTTTCCTTCATCTTGTGTCACCATGTGTCTTGCACATGACATGGCTAGTGCCCAGCCATGGCCTCTGGACTCCAGAAGTGTGTCAGCTACTCAGGGACCCGGGGAACAGGGCCGCACTCAGGCCCCAAGGAGGACACATGCAGCTCATGGTTGTCTTTGAGCAGGACGTGGGCTGCACCAATTCGAAGGAGAGTGCTCAGGCAATCCCTCTTAGCTAAAGTGTCCTCATCCAGTGTTCGTTGCTGTTTGGGGTGGAATGGCAAAGTGAGAATGGGGATAGGTGGGGTGCGTTTTATTCCCAACTTGATTTTTTTCTGTTATCTTTGGTTTCTCATTAAAGCTATCCTATTTCTCACATCTTGTTGGAAAAAATGTTTTATTTCCAAAAGACAGAATTGGAAATGAGTTCTCCTATTGTGGCTCAGCGGTAGAGTGCTTGTCCAGCAGGTGCAGAACCCTGGTTCCATCCTCAGCACCACATAAAATAAATAAATAAAATAAAGGTTATTGTGTCCAGCTACAACTGAAATATAAATATTTTTTTAAAAAGATATCCTATTGTGAATATGAGGCAGTTTCTTAAACAATCTCCTATGTAATTTTATAGTGAGTGTGTGTGTGTATTGACACTTGTGCATATCGATGTATACGTGTACATACTTTCATATTAGAAAGTTTACACTTTAAGAGCCTCGGAGGTGACAACACTACTGTTACAGGGTGCCCATTCCTTGACACCTGGGTCATTCTCCACATACTCTCTGATTCACCGTGTCTCGTAACACCTCTTGCTACCTCCCTTGGGTGAGGTCATGCGTGCCCATCTCTGAAGCACCAGGACAGAGCATAGTGACTGTATGAGTTTCCCTTAAATTGTTTAGCAGATCACAATGACTGAATAGTACCCTTGTGGCTGGTATTTAACAAGTTACTTGATTAATTTTTCAACTAAAGTAAAAGAAAAGCTGAACTACACAATTTCTCCTGTGATATAGCCAAGTGGTACCTAGGAGTCAATACCATGATTCTTTAGGAAGTGCATTTCCTGTTGTTAGGTGGTGTGCTACAGTACATAGTGATCCAACTTTCACAGTCTGTGATGCTATACTTCATTTCACTTCTTCTCACATCTTGTTGGAGAAAAATGTTTTATTTCCAAAAGACAGAATTAGAAGATATGAATTCAAAAAATGCTCATGTATATTTAAAAAAACAAAAGAGGGTAGCTTAGGTGAAAATCATTTGGAGAGATTAGCTGAATTTAGATTTGGGGTATGAATATACACCTTGGCCAGGCCAACATGCCTCAAACTGGTTGAGGTTTGTGAAAGAGAGGGCCAGTCCCCTGTCTCTTCAAATGAGTTATTTGGAGGATCTAAAAAGGTAATAGGATACATTTATTTTTCAAATCAGGAAGCAAAAGCCATTGGAGTAATATATCACCACTATCCTTAACAGAAATCACATACCTTATTCCATATCATAGTCTTTATTAATGGTAGAAATCAATTGAGGAGGGAAAACGGCTCATGGTGTCTTCCAAATGCAAGAAATAAAAAATGTATACTTTGTGCATTTCAGTTACAGCTTATTGCTTCTTTCAAAATGAACATTTTTGAAAGAACTGCAGTTACCCAGTCTAGAGATAGCAAATGGCAACAATTAAAACAAATTAACAAAATGCTGTATTGATTTAGTAAGGAAGTATTCATTTCAGACATTTGTCTTAATTATTCATTTGTCTTAATCATTATATGTTTTATCAGAAAGACACATTGATGAGAAAATGACTAGTGTTAAGGAACAATATCCTATACATTAGAGATAAAATTCTAAATATTATATTTATGAGGAAATTTATTTACCTAGTGGCCAAAATTTCAATGTTTGTTCAAACATAAACATAAAAATCCCTCAGGGTTAATTCTAGAAATTTTCATTCTAGACTTTTCCAGAAATTGTTCCAAAACCTTTCTTTTTGCAAATCTGCTCTAAATCTAATCCAGAAACTGGACCAGGTCTCCCCCGGTCTCCCATGTGCTTCTGGTTTTCACCAAACAGTTACTACTGTTTGTGATTTCCCTTTGTAGGTGTCCAGGTCTGATGCCAGGGATCACCCATTGCTCCAGAGTCACTCAGGGTGCTCTTAGAGCCTTGGACCACACTGGTCACTGAGGTCAGAGTGGTGAGCAGAGAAGCAGTGTGTCCCATTGAGTTAGCAGCAGCCAAGACAGAGCATGACCCCTGTGGGTTTGGTTACGGGAGGAGCGTGGTGTCTGGATTTGACACTTTGGGGTGCTACAGTTCATACAGTGTGTAATGGCAGGAATGACCCTGGGGCCCTAAGTGTGCATGGGTGAGTACGAGTCATTGCATGTGAAGAGGTCAAGGATTTGAGGAGTCTGGTGGAAGGAACACACATGGTGACCTGTCAGTGCCCAGGAGGAGCAGGAGCTCTGCAGATAGAGAAGTTGCTACAACGTTTAGCAGCCATGGACGGAGATAAGCAGGGCATCTGCTGAGCATTCCTAAGTCGAGAAAGAGCCAATGGTTAGGAAGCAGCTCTGACCCCTCCTGCTGTGCTCCCAGCCATGGGAAATACAGGAAGAAGCAACCTGGATTCTCAAAGCTCTGGAACGCCACAGAAATGAGACCATTTCTCATGGTAGGGATGGATTATTTAAGCTCCTAACCACTCTATCATTAAACCCCCCAATATATAGACAAAAAAGAAATTTTCTAAATTGTAAATTTCACAATGATACTCAGAAACCCACACAGAGAACTAGAGCAAATCTTACTGATTCAAAACTCTTAAGTAAATATTTATGTACAATTTGGGAGTCAATTAAAATGTTAATATACAAGAAGCTTCTTTCCATCCACTGGTAAGAGAACAGGGACATCGCCACAGTGAGGGATTGTGGGGACAGCTGAAGACAGTGCTGCAGTAGACCACTGTCTATTGCTCATGTTTCGCAAGTGGAAGCAGCTACTGTGATGTTTAAAATTAAGGTCTTCTCAGAGCTTTAAGGAATCCTGATAGTAAAAATCACAAAGATGTTTTTGCTCTTTGTTGTTTTCTATTTTCATTATGAAGTGTGATTACATACAAACTTTAAGTGTTGCAAATAATCACTTTATGAAAATTAATCCAAGACTCTAAAGCATTCTCTTTAATTTCGCATTCTTAATAAATGGCCATTTTCCTATGCTGAAGGGTATTTCAATTGAGATGAAACACTGTGCCAAAATATATCATTATAAATAACATTATATGCTAAATTTCTCCTCACAACAGTAAGAAGGGTTTTATCAATGCTGGGAAGTTTCTAATTAACTTGTTATGTGCATGTTAAAAGGAAGGAGAATAAGGTGGGAAAATCATATTAATGCTCAGGTTCCTACAGAAATCCCATTAACCTTACTTTTAAAAACAGCAGTTTAGCCAGCTCTTTAGTGCTGCTTTTATTTACTCCAGGGAATATCTGCCCCTGCTCAACGTGGTGAGCATGGGTCCTCCTGCACCCCCCAAATAGTTATGTAATCAACGGATGGTACACAGGAATTACTTAAGATGTCCAAAGATGAGAGACTCCTGTGTTTATAAAAAATAATGCCTGGTGTTTAGACAAAAAATAGAATTTTCTAAATATTTTTATGAGTTTTACAAAGATTCCCTAGAAGACTCATACCAATAGAGAACTACAGCAAATCTCACTAATTAAAAGCCAACTCAAGACTTCTAAGTAAATACTGATGTCGAATTTTGAGGTAAAAGAAGATTTTGATATATAAAAGTATTCATTCCAGGAGCACTGCAATGAGTAGGAAAAAAAGAAAATTCAATGTTTTCATTTATAGAAAACTATATTATTAATTAAATAGACATTTTAAATTAGTAGATAGAAATTCCATGTTGAATTATAGTGGAAGAAAAGGAAATATACTTTTAAAAATGTATTGTTTTAATGGAATGATTTCAAAGCATTCCAATTTAAGTGAAACATACCACTTTTGTGACTCTTATGTAACATTCTTTTGGAAATTCTAGTTAATGCAGCTAGCTAATAAAATAAAATAAAATATACATTTTAACAAATTCTCATTGGAAACTTGAAGTCTTCCATGGGAGGAATAGTGACACCACAGAAATTGGCAACAGCTTAGACTCAGGAGTCCCTGTGCCAGGGCAGCTAGTTGTCCACACTGACCCGAGGCCTGTGCTATTGGACATCATCATCTAATAAAGGTTCCTTGGGCACCATGGTCATAGTGGTCTGTTGAGAAACTCCTTCATCCCCCCAGGCTTGCTCGCTGCCTGCTGTGCATCTTGTGTGAGCAGCAGAGCCATCTGCCCAGAAGTTTGTTGTAGCTTTCACCTCCTCCAGCTCGGTGCCCCCAGGCCCCCTGCCTCACCTCCCACCAGCAGCTTTGCCTTCTTTCTACTGTGAGGGTTGGTGTCCCTGTCTGATTAACTTGTTATGTGCATGTTAAAAGGAAGTAGAATGAGGTGGGAAGTCATATTAACATTCATGTTCCTACAGAAATCCCATTAACCTTACTTTTAAAAACAGCAGTTTAGCCAACTCTTTAGTGCTGCTCTTATTCACTCCAGGGAACACCATGAGGCTGGTGAATGAGGGGTGAATAAGATGTTTTGCTCTTTGCTATTTTCTGTTTTCATTATGAAGGCCACCACCTCATTGCTGAACACTTTCTACTCAATACTATCACAGGGTGTTAAAAATCTATCCGTTTAATTCTCTGCTTTGAAACTTTCTGTAACTGTCATGAAATATTCATAGTAACTAAGGCCAGTCCCAATTTAACACGATCCTGCCTTTCTGGGTCATTTCCCACCGACAGGTGGATGCCCAGACCCCATCATTATGCTTGGAAAGCTGAGCCCCTGAAAGACCCCCGGCCTGGGCCTCCGGGTCCTCTCGCCCTAACCCTGCAGCCCTGCCTTTCCTGGACCGCTCCTGCAGCTTGGCACCCACAGCTCGCCCAGACGTTTGGCCCTGTCTCCAGCCCTCTCTTCTTCCACCCCCTTCTCCACTTGTTCTAGTCGGCCTCCAGGCCTGGGTCAGCTAGATGCTCAGTGAAACTCCTGACCGGAGCACCTCCTCCTCTGTGCTCACTCAAACCCCAACCTGGTGCCTTGTAGGTGGCTGCTCCTCCTGGCATCTGTAAATCTCTTCATGGTGAGAGAACGTTGCTCATTTCTTCATTTTTTCAGCCAAAGCCTAATAATATGTTGCAAATATACTCAACAGATGACTGAAGAAAGGATGTGCCCGAACTCAACGTGTTAGGCCTGGAGGAGTACTTCTCGGGAGCTCTGGTTGGACATCTGATGGGCAGCAGGGAAGGAGACACAGGTTCTGTTTAGTGCATAAGACAACACACAGGAGTGGTCCACAGCAGTCCCCAACTCTACAGAGCTCGGGAAGATCTGGTGACATTGCACCACAGAACTGTAAAATCAAATTCTGCAAAGTAAACATGGCTCACCATGGAAAGGTCAGATTATGTCCCGTGTTCTCTATTAAATAGGAAAGAGAAGACTTCAGATCATCACAGAAAATATTCCCTTCAAAATTTTCATATTTACATTATATACTCAAGTGTATAAAATAGAAAATAAGCAAAAAAAAAACAACAAAAAATCCAACAATCGGTATTTCTAATTTTCCTAAGTCCATTATATTTTTTTTGTTTTACCTATAGTGTAGAAGTCAACAACTTTGAACAATATGCATTAACAATATGTATGTAAATATGTATATATATAGTGTATATATATTTATTTTGGATAGCATACTTACTTTAACATGTATTTTTATTTTTGTCAACATATATTTTTACCAAATATTGAGAAGTGACAAAATTTCAGGTTCTATGCTAGGTACTTCACTTGTATAAAATAAAAATTATTGACATTCTATATACCAGGACAATCTTAATTAGTACTTTTGAAAAGTTAAGCTTTAAGACATAAATATAATAATTTTAGTGTACTTTAATATTTTTAAATGTTTAAGTAATCAAGCATTACAATTTAACATATTCTGGGTGTTTGTTTTCAGTGAAATGAGTGCAATTGTCCATGTCTCCTCTAGGAGTGTATGTGCTCTTAAGGTCATTCTCTGAACTTCCAAGGATGCTGCTTAACCACCTTAATATGAATGACCAGAATAGTTGTCCTGGTTCCCTTTTTTAAAAAGTGGCACAGCAATAGCTGTAAATAGGGCTGGGGCTGTAGCTCAGTGGCAGAGTGTTTGCCTAGCATGTGTGAGACACTGGGTTTGATCCTCAGCACTACATACAAATAAAATAAAACCATGCTGTCTATACTCAACTAAAAAAATAAAAAAAAAATTGTTGTGAATAAAATTATCTTGCATTTCAAAAAGAAATTTCATTCTAATGTAAGTTCATCTACTTAGCTGTCAAGTTCATACATTCCAGAAATACGTTACTGAAAAAATAAACATAAGTTAAAAAAAGAAAACACAAGGCTAGACCAATGTCTGTTGCCACTTGCACTGTTAGAGTCCCTGGAGGACCGGCTGAGCCAGCTCCTGGCATTCCAGGGGCAGCATTCAGGCTGGCCCTGGCCTCACGACTCAGGGTCAGAAGGCAGACCTAGCCCCAATGAGGCTGCCACGCTCTCAACATCACTCACATGCTCCATGCATTCCAGAAACCATTAAGACGCTCTTTATATTCTTTGGCACCCTAAGTTGGCAATTGGATTCCTTCTCTTTTTCCATGCTGATTGCGATTTAAAAGTCCCATCTTTGTAATTGTGGTTATTAACACTGGCACACGATATCTGTGCCTGGTCTTGGTGGCGTGAGCACACATGCCCAACAGTACTGTAGAGTGAAGGCAGTCCTGCTCCAGCGAGGAGCCAGCTGCTAGCCACAGAGCAAGCCTCCCGCTGGATACCGTGAACCCAATATCAGCCTTGGTCACGCACACAGTAAGCCGAGGAGTTGGTGGGCTTCCCACCTTGCCCTCCCAGGCACTGACAGCACACAGCTTGTCTACTTTAACACTTTAGTGTTTAATCCTGAAAATAAGGAAACTTTTTACTCCTCAATCTCATTCATTTTCCAGGTCAGAAACCCCCAGAAGACTGGGATAATGTAGTTGATACTCTGAGTCAGGCCAGGAAAAAAACATGCATGAGTGTGATTGAGGGCGTACTTTTATTAGTAGAATACGTGCAGAGGTAGAACTACAAGTTTAGGAAAACAAAGCTAAGCCTGTTCACTTTCTAATATAGAAGACGGCATCTCAGCTCACCGTCAGCCTCCCTCCCTCCCTTGTTCTGCTCTGACCTCCGTTGCTTGTTAAGATGAACAAACACACCATTTTCTCTTGTAAAAGTGTGCACTTCTCTCCTTGGCTCCAGATTTGTAGAGTGCAGTTTGCTCATTTCTCCTGTATTATAGATGTTTGTGGGATGGGCTTTGGGCTCCACTCTGAATTAGCACCACACTCCTCTGAGCAGCCTCCTGGGGATGGACGGACGTGAGCATCTGACGATCTCTTATCTCAGTGCTGGGTGCGGCAGACAGGTGTGTGCCTCTGCACTGTATCTGAACTGTTTTCTGATATTGGGGTCTCTATACTTGGCAATATCATCATTTAGTTCAACCCTAAAAACCACTGGCTTTCTGGTGAGCATTTGGTTGTACTTAGCACATGCCGTGTAGTTCCTCTCTAACTACTGAAATGCACCCCTACCTAGGAAAATTGTGTCATGTTATTTTCGTAGTCGTTTGAAACCAGCACCACTTAAGAAAGCTCTGCCTGTCCCAGGCATTCGGAATGTGAAACGTGTTCCATGTTCGTCAGTTATCGCCGTATTTTGTTTCCTATACTAGTTTTATGTTTTCCTTCTTTGCTTAAGTAATGGGGCATTCACATTGCACTGGGGATATAGTGAATGTTCTGCTGCTTTTAAATTATGCTGAAATCTGCTGTCAATTGTTTACTATCATTGGAAATGAGTTTTCAAGGTACTTACCCCAAATTTCCAAGGGGACACCACTTCTTCTTGCATCTTTATAAAGTGCATCATCTTGCTTTGACATACAGGGAGGGGAAAGGTGTGTTTAACAGAGTAACACCGAGAAGTTCATGCTGTGAAGTTGCCCAGAGCAGCATCGACACTACACACAGCCACTTAGCTTTGATGGAGGTGGACTCCCAAGCCACTGTTCACATGGCATAGTCCTCCTGAAGTGAGAGAATTCTCATGAGTGGGCTGTGCTGATTTGGAAGTTAAGCTTATTTCTTCTTACACACATGGAGGAAAGATTCTACTTAAAAGAAAGTTTTTTAGGACTTTAATCAGTTGGAATAAGAAAAAATTTGTGTACATATATCAATAACTTAACATTTTTTTTTTAAAAAACTGACAGTTTCAAAATTGTTCACATCCTTAGTTTTTGCAAAGTATCCAGTAAAGTATCTGTAAAGCTCTCTTCAAATCGTGTGCCAGTTCTTATTATTCCTTAGAAGAACATGACAGATTGGAGAAAAGTCATTCTTATTAAGGATATTACATAGCCCTGAGATGAAAGACAATTGCTGGTTCTCCACACAATGGGCAGCAAAATCAATGTGCAAGATGGGGTACCTCATCCTTAGCCTTCAAAGGATACTGACTACATGAAAAGTATCCCAAAGTCCCAGAGGAAATAAAGCTTGAAACACAAGATGTTTTGTATGTTTTATAGAATTAAAATACATAAAAATGAAATACATTTAGCACAATTTTAGTGAATGTCTGTCTCCTTACTTTTTAGTCATTGTTATTTAGCTATAACCTCTCAGACAGGACAAACTCATGTCTGCAAGTTCTCAATTATTGATTCTTTAAACAAAATAATTTAAGCCCTGCTATCAGATCCTGTGCCAGCTTCCAGATTTATACCAAGTTAAACCCTCGCCATAGACCTAAGGCAGGGTGACCTGCAGCATCATCATGAGAGAGACTCCAAGGGCATCACAGGGATGCGAGGATACCCCTGCCCCAGGAGGGCTCCTCCACATGAATCTTGTTCCAGTGTAGGGTGTGGTGTTAATAAAACCTGAAAAGTGCTTTTTTTTTTTAATGATAAAACTTGCCATCAGGGAATAGACTGCATCCCAAAGTCCCAGAGGAAATAAAGCTCGAAACACAAGATGAAAAAGCATATCTCTAAGAACATCATTGTCCTGGATTCTGCCAGGCTTGGCTCATCTGCTACAGAGGAGTGATGTGTGATTCTGACCATTACATCTTGACCATTCATGTTTAGGTGAAATTTAAATGTGATTGAGGTATAGAGAATGCAGCAGGACAGAAGGCAGGCAGCTGGCGGTGGAGAGGGCGATTCATTAAACAGTGGCCTCCCACTTCCATTCTGGAGACCATTAATGAGCTATAAAGCCTAAGATCATTTATAGAACACAACTTACGGTATTTAAAAAAAAAAAAAAAAAAAAAAACATTGCATGATACTTTTCTGAGGGAATGTAGATGTGGGAGAAATACTTTTGAGATTCAGGTCTGTAACATAACCTATTGAGCCCACATGCTGTAAGAGAACTTCATGTCTATTGAAGAAACTGATAAAAGGAATTAGATATTCATTAAAAGTTTGATTATTGGATTTTAGCCAATTATTTTTCATGTATTTAAGTTCCATAAATTCTCGTTGGTACTATGTATAACTGATGAACTTTAAATTCACCAGAGACTTAGGCTTTGCATGGCTCTTCCTTTACCTGAAAATATCTTACTTTTTTTAACAGTTTTTTTTTTTTTTTTGACCTGGTATGGACTTCAGTTGGCCATTTCTTTACATTGTTTTGCAGATCTTTTCCTTTATCTCCTGGCTTTGGTTTCTCTATTAAGAAGTCAGCTGGCAGACTGATTGCTGCTTCTTTGGCAGTCATTCTTCTATGGCTGACTCCACGATTTTCCCTCTGAGACTTGATTTCTTCCAGGTGTATCCTGCCCTCTACTTCTGCTGCTTGCTGTCTTTCATCAGTTATGGAAAATGATCTGCCACTCTCTTCAAATGTTGTTTTTGTTCCATTATTTTTCTTTTCTCCACATGGAGAAACATATTTAGTATTATCTTGATACTCCAAGCTCCTCAGACAGTTCTTCTTCATCTCTAGTCTATTATTCTCATCTAGTCTAGTTATTCTCATCTCTAGTCTAAATATTTTGTGCTGAGCTTTCTTCTACTTCTTGAATCCTCTCCCTAGCTTTGTCTAATATGCTACTAATTCACGAAAATTTTCAGTTCTAATTGCTTCTTTAATTGCTGAATTCCCATTTGTCTTACTTTTCTGTAGAGGACAATTCTCTACTGAATTTATCATCATTCCTTCTATTCTGTTGAATATATTAATCATGGTTGTTTTAAAATCAACCCCTAGTAACTCCAGGTCTGGACTCTCTGTGGGTGTCTTTGTGATGTATTTTCCTCCAGGCTCTTGATCACCTGGTCTTTTCTCCTTGGGTGCTGGATGACTTTTTTCTTGACATAGGTTATTGTGCATGGAAAATCATGACACTAACTGGAGGTTCTGATGGGCTTTCATTTCCCCAGAGATGATTTTTCCTTGCGGTGGTTGTACTAGAGGACTGCCTTGACCCAACCTGAAGGCCGCCGGCTCAGGAGCTAGATTCTGCCTTCATGAGGGCTGCTGCACCTCCCAGAGTGGAGTGTCCTCGCTGGACAGGCCTTCCAGGGTTCTCCACTGAGGTCCTTGGTGTTCCCTGCCTTTCCTACATGCTATGCTTTTTCTCACTCCTGTGGGACTCTAGAACCTGGTCAGCCTGTCCACTCACTAACTGGCCAACAGGAAGGTAGAGGCTTTGGACTCACCTCTTCTGTCCATCATCTTGGTTCTGTCTTCTCTCTGTCCATCATCTTGGTTCCTCGAACAATGGATGCCTTGAAAACTCTCCCAACATCAAAGCAACTATTTTTACTTTGTCCCTATTTTCTGTGGGTTTCCTAATTCATCCAGCAGGAGTCCTGCTGTGGTAACAAGCTGTTCCATTGTAACAGAAGAACATTTTTAAAATCAACCTCTGATAGCGGATGATATTTTTAAAGTCAACCTCTACTATTAATAATAGGAATTCTAAGTGCTTAGCATGAGCCCACTGTGTTCCAAACACCATCTCTACCGGTTTTTGCCATCACCCTACAATGGAGGAGTGATCCAGACAGCTCCCACGGCCAGTCAGTGAAGGACCCAGAAGTCACACGTGGCCCGTCCTCCTTCTGCCGTGCTCTTGGTTTTACCACCCAGCCTAGTGGAAACTCCCTGCTCAGCACTGTCATTTCAGCTGCCATCTGATGCTTCCTCAGCCAAACCCTTCCTCTGAGTTCACAGTCAAGGCAGGGGACATTCAGGGCACACTGGATGCATCAGGGGAGTCTTTAGATTTGGGTCAGGGCTTGATGGGCCACTCCGCCCCCTGGCTCCTGGCTCAGTGACTCAGAAGCTGTTGTGGCAGTTCCTCCCATGCACTCTTGGCTCCATCACGGTCTTGTTGGCCTAATGTCAGCGCCCACTGAGAACTGTCTAGAAGCTACTGTAACTAACCTCCTTATCTGTCCCCAACTGGGAGCACAGACCAAATAAAATGCACCCCCTTTTCCATGAGCTTTCTCTGAAATCTGAGAAATCACTTTCTAAATATATGCGAGTCCTGAGGGTATATTGGTATATTGAGTGTATTGCCAAAATACATCTATATTACATTTTGTAAATAAACACAGGCTTTTCAGATCTCTTGCCATAAGAGATTATCGCATGTTCCAAAATCTTCCCGTTAACACCATGGAAAACAACCGCTGACAAGATCTATCAGCCAGGCTAAAAAGGATGAAATCTGAGTCACATCTTAAACACATATTAAAAATGTGTAAGGGGAAGTAATAAGATTTAATTAGATGACTATACATTAAATTCAAAAGACTCTATCATTGCCATCTACCTCTGACTTGTTCATTTTGTACATAAAATGAATATTTTGAATGCATGTTATTTTAATAGAAAACACCTTTTTCATTGGCAGATTACTTACATTAAGTCATCTAAACTATTTAAAAATCATAAACACTAATTTCACATGTGTCCTTCCACCCATGGACTCCCTTGATGAGTGTTTACTGAATATCCCTTTGTACTAGGAACCCAAGACACAGGGAGGATTGAGATGGTCCAGAATTTTCCAGTGGACAACTAAGGATCATTGGAAAGTGTGCATGAGTCTGAGAAGGTGCCAAGGTGATGGAGGGAAACGGTAGCTGGTCGTTTGCATTAGTTTGTACCCCAGAAGGGAGCAGACGGCATGCACAAGAAGCCGCCCTTTCAAACAGCATGTAAGTGACAGCAGACAGCGTGGAAGGAGACCAGCTCCCAAGAGGCTGAGAGAGTGGAAGGAACCTGAGCTGACTTCCTCAGGGGCCCTTTGTGGAGGCCCAGCCTTGGTCTTGGCAGGTCTGTGGCCTTTAGGATAGGGTGGAACGAGGGAATGAGAACCCTGATCGGACCTCAGAAATTGGGAGAAACCCAGACTCCGGCCTTTAGGAGGAGAATCCATCACTGGGTCTCAGTTCTCTTACCTGTAGTGGGGGTGAAATTGGGCCTGTCACAACATTAGATTAATTTAGGGCCACAGCTGATACACAGTGAGTGTCATAGAAATGCTTGGTGAATTCTAAGGAAACTGATTATTTTTTCTTTCTCCCTGTCTCACTGTCTCCCTCATTGTCTCTTTGTTCTATTCACAAAGAAACAAACAGAAACAGAAAAGTACACTCACATAGATATTTAGTTACTACCACAAAGACATATAACAACTTATAAGGCAAGGGATTACATGATTAAAGATTACTGAAAGTAAAATACACTTTTAGAAATATAATCATGAAAACATAAAGCAGTGGTGCACATAGGGAGCTGTACACTTACGTACCTGTTAAATTTGCACAAATTGTGAGCTACACACTCGAAGAGCTTTATCTAAGAATTGAATCCTAGAGGTGAATAGAAGTAGAGAACTAACACTAGCCAATAACCGCTAGAAGATTGGAGGTTCTGAGTGGGAGAAGGATGTGATCTCTCCAGAATATGTTCCCACATGTAGATGTCTTTAAAACAGGATGGAGTAGACCACCTACATGGAGGAGTCTCCTGACTTCCTCAGAGAATTCATGCATCGCTTTTTGAACTCTTAGCCTAATGCCTTATTCTAAAACTACTTTTCTCATTCTCTCATATCTTTCCACATGTTTTATTCTTATTCTTTGTAAATTTCTGCAATGGAAAATTTTATTGCATTAAGAAACTCTTGCAGTATCTAACATAGTGCTATATACATGACAAACATTAAAATATATATTTTTCCCATTTAATTAATGAGAACATCCCATTTTAAGAGGTTACTTAATCTTTTTAGTTAGATGTATTGGTTTGATATTTCTCCACATCAACTAGCCAAATGTGCTTCCTGTCATGCCTCTATGTCTGCAGGTAGCATTAGGTATTATAACATAATAGGAACCTAATAAAACTCGCAACACTTGTAGAAGCATTTATGTTCATTTAATTCACACTAGAGAATATTTTTAGTTTCTTGACAATTATTTTTAAAATATGATAAAATGTAAGAATCTTTGGACATAGATTTTAAAATATTAGAACTTTTTGATTTAAATTGTGGGCACTTGCTAGGTCAGCTTCTTTAGGACATTGATTAATGCACATCCTTCTAGCTAAGTCCTTTTCTACCAAGTACATGAACGCTGATAGTCTAATATTTGCATGGAGACAGGATCAGCCTGTGTTTTCCACAGTGCTGTAATTGAACTCATGCTTGTTTGACACATTATTTATTTGGAGTCTACTATGTTCTGGGGAACATGCAAGGTCAATGAACATAGTTCTTAATAACTCATCTTCTTTATTCTCCAGTGAACTTTCAGCCAGGTGCAGATAGTTAGAAAATCAACTTGGACAGTGTATTAGTCAGGGTTCTCTAGAGGAACAGGATTAACAGGAAGTACAATTATTAAAGGGGGACTTATTAGGTTGGCTTACACAACCAGAATGGATAGTCCATGATGGCCGTCTGCAGGCTGGAGAGCTGGGAGAACCAGGAGCTGTGGGTCCAGGATTATAGCAGCAATCAAGAACCCATTCAAGAAGAGTGAAGCTTGCATGTGGTGCTGCTTCCTTTTTCTTCCAACTTTTTTTTTAAAATTTTTATTGTTGGTTGTTCAAAACATTACATAGTTCTTGATATATCAGATTTCACACTTTGATTCAAGTGGGTTATGAACTCCCATTTTTACCCCGTATACAGATTGCAGAATCACATCAGTTACACATCCATTGATCTTCCAACTTTTATTCCAAGCCATCATCCTCTTGGACCATGCTGCCCATGCTTAGGGAGGGTTTCCATTTCAGTTGGCTGTCCCACTTGCCAATCATTCCTAGACACACCCTCATTGACACACCCGTAGCCTCTTAATCATCAGCATCTCTTAATCCAATCAAGTTAGCAATTCAAATTGACCATTACAGCCAGGTATGCGGGAGCACAGAGCGCACTGTGAAGGAGCAAGTTGTACTGCCTTGGAGTTCAGGGCTTTTCAGAGGAAGTGAAGTCCACATTGAGAGTGGAGAACCTGTGACAGTTATTCCTAAGAGAAAGGCTGGACCCAGCCTGAGGGACCCCACAGCTCAGATTGGAGGACAGCACCAACTCCTGGGGCAGCAAGGTGGAGCCTGCTGGGCGGGCAGGAGAGAGGAGGGCAGGGGGTTCTGTAGAATCTAGAAGGAGCTCAAGCAGGTGCCTGCTCACAAAGTGTATATTTATAAAACTAGATCACCTCCTGAGAAAGAAAATCCCCTACCTGAGATGCAAAGGGCTGAGCCACAGGCTTAGAATATAACTCTGAAATAACGTGTCTAAAATATTTTGGGCATCTTTATCATGATGATTATAGAGTCTCCCAGGAACTCAGCTATGGAGTCAGCCAATCAGAAGGGCTTGGAGATTAATTAATTCAATGTCTTCCTTTATCACTTTGATACATCTTAAATAAAATTGACTTCTGGGGAGAAGAAAAAAATCCGTGCAAAAGAAAACAAACACTAGAGAAGGTTAGCATATATTACACGCATATTATGTAGAAAAAAAATCATGATTATCATGTAATCTGTGTTTGCCTGCTCATAATAATGAAAGCAATACTATAGAAATAAAAATTCAAAATCTAATATCCGTCACCACGGAATAGGTACACACAGTGTTATTGAATTAAAAAATTTAGCTAAGAGCTTTGAAGACTTATACATGCATAAATCTAAATAATAATCCTATTAATTTAAAAATATATTTAATCATCCTGAAATAAGTAACCACAATCATGGAAAATGCATGAAATAAAGCTAACTTCTTTTAGGTATTAATATTTAAATCAATTTTGATAATGTCCTAATGTCATTTAGTTAGTATGTATATGGATTGATATTCACATAGATTTCTACATAATTGGCTAAATTTTTGAAAATGGTTTTCAGTCAAATAGTTACTGCACTTAGAAGATTAAAGCAATTGTTTCACATGTGTTTCTTTTGTTCATCAAAAGTATTTGTTGTGCACTGATAATCTTGTGAATACACAGTGACCCAATACACCAGCCCAGCAGCACAGTAGAAAATTGTCAAATGTGGTCCTTACTCTTTGATATAATCAGGAGAGTTATTGATTAGTCATCTTTTTGTTCCTGTGACCCAAATAGCTGAGGAGAACAACTTGGTGGAGGAAACATTTGGTTTCCAAAGATTCAGTCCAGGGCAGACGGCTCCGTCGCTCTGGGCCTGAGGCAAGACAAAAGCATCATGGCAGAAGACTGTAGCAGAGGGACACCATTCAGCTCCCGGTGTCCAGAACGCAGAGAGAAAGAAGAGGGAGCCAAGAAGACAAATCCTCCCAGGAAACACTCCTGAGATCTACTTCTTCCAACTTGGGCCCATCTCCCAGTAGTCCATTCAGCTGCGCGTGGATTAATCCATCACATGGATTTTAATTCATTGATAAGATCAGAGCCTTCATGATCCAGTCATTGTTGAAAGGCCCGCCTCTGAACCTTGCTGCTCTGGGGACCACCTTTTGGGGGGCTTTCCAGATCCCACCCATATCGCCATGTATGAATAAATGAAGGAAGAGCCATCAGAAGTCTCACCAGGAAGAGGGAGTGTGGGATGCCAGGTACGGAATGGCCCCAGCCAGGTGCCTTTGCACTGCTCATCAGGGAAGGGGCAGGAGTGGAGTCAGGGGAAAAGAAGAGACTGCAGACCATGCCCTGCTCTGGTGGGGGAGCTGGGAGGGCCCCTGAAGCTCAGAAGCTGCCGTGGAGGAGGGGTGGACCAAGAGGAGCCTCAGGAGTTAAGAGGCAACTTGGTGCCCAGATCTCTAGGGTCAAGCAGCCATTGTCCTGAGAGAGAAGGACACCATACCCAAGAGGCAGATGGCCAAACGTGCCACCCTGGAGGAAGCTGTAAGAGTGGATGTTGGACCACCTAGTGAATGATGGCCACTGTCCACTCAGGAGCACATGGCAGCATGGAGCCAGGAATAGGGGTGCAGGTAGACCCAGGTAGACAGACTGAAGAGGCTGGTTTGGTGATGTGCTGAAGAGTTGTTAGATTTATGAGTAGAAGGTCACCACGGTTGAAATGGGCAGAATTCAAGGAGTGTTCTGCAAGCTGTCAGAAGGTGTAAGGTCAGGTCTCAAATCATGGATGGCTTCGAACCAGGCTGGTAGCTGCCAGAGACAGTCAACAAGAATATCATCAAGTGAGAATGGGACACAATGGACAAAGAGTATCAAGATATACTTCCTCTCCCAAGTGTATTCCTTAGCATGTTTAAATGTTAACACTTGTACTTTGGCAATTTTGTGTGCTTTGTTGTCAAGGGAAGCCGGCATGCAGGTAGGTCAGACCACACAAGAGAACCTTCCCGCTGGAGGTGGCCTGCGGCAGCCGGGTCAGCCTAGTAGCAAAAGGGGGTGCTTTGCTCTGCTCGAAAATGCTTCCCTGAAGATAATCCTCTTTCATTCCACAGCCAGTGTTCAGAGAAGTTACACGGCCTGCTGGAAGCCACACAGACAGAAAACAGTGGAAATGTGGAGCAGCCCAGGACTTGCTTTTCCATGTCCAGTGACCTTCTCTCGCCTGCACTCTTAACTGTGGGGCACTCTCTTATTCTACTCTCCGAACAACATCACCGCATAAGCGGGGAGTGACACCGATTGTTTACAAAATGGATGAGAATGCCCATGCCTTTAAATTTCCATGGGAACACTAGAGACTTGCTCAGGAGAATCAGCAGAGGCTGGGGAGCTGACATCAAGAGACACAGTCCTAGGTTACATTGGTCAGGAGCAGACACTCATGATAATTGTTGACCAAAAAGATAAACTATCGCCTTGGTTGTTAATTCATTGTGGCCCGATTCTGTTCTATAATCGATTACAAGGGTACTTTAAAAAACATTGTTTCCCAAGGACCTTTTTCCCTTATAGTTACTAAGGAAGTGTCATATCAAAACAAAGTTTCAACTTGATATTGTAGAGGTCATTAACAATAATTCATAATAGTGCAGATATTAAACATCGCATCAAAAGGTGTATATTATTCCATCAGAAGGAAGAGCCATTGGAATTCAATATTGGATCAAGAGGCACCTGAATCTTGGAAGTGCCTGGTTTTTGTGCAGTTTCCATGTTGAATGGCACAGTGCAGGGACTTCCGGCCCTGCCTTCATTGTGACCCTCTGTTCCTTCTCATGATGCTCTGGAGATTCTGGAGTGGAGGAGAATTCTCCCACATTCTAGATTCAACTCCTGGGGAGTCTTTGGTCTCCCATTTTTGTATCCATGAGCACATAATTAAGACACAGAAAGCATCTTAGATGTGCACATATTTTTGAAGATGAATATTCTATTTACTCTTCCATTGGCCAAACATTCACGTTTGCAGGAGAGAAATGGGAAAAGCGGGTCCCCAGAAAGGGCTCTGTACCTGCCCTGTTTAAAGTTGAAGAACTGCCCCTGTGGTCTGAGGACTTCAATTAAGTGGAAATAAAAGTGCGATTCCAGGTCACTAGGGAGGTGGACTCATTAAAAAATAGAAAGACAGAAACCTCTTACTAAGCACTTAGGCAGAGTCTGAGTTGATGGTGGATGTCAGGTGGCCTATGCCTTCCCACCATTTTTTTTCCTTTCTGGAACGTGATACTTTTATGACAGCCGTATTTTAACATTAGTACAATGTAGATCACACATGCCGTAGTAACTACATTTGGTGTGAAGTCAGTGTCTCCCCAAAGAGCTTCTGTCCTTCCTGGGGACCACGATTGAAAATACCACTGGCTTTGCCCAAGACCTTGCAATTCCTACGTTGAAGGTGGAAAAGTTGGTTGTTTTTGTTTTTGTTTGTTTGTTTTTTCTCTTTTCCAAGGAAGAACCTGAGGTGACGAAAGAAGGCCTGAGTTCAAGTGGTCCTAGATTCCCTCTGTTGCCGCCATCCTGTCTCATTTCTGGTTTAACCAGGGTGTCTTCCAAGTAGAAATGTATCTTGCCCTTGTTTGCTCTGCTTTCTTTTTAATAATACTGTGGGGCTTTAAAGTGCTGAGAGAGAGCACAATTGCTACAATCACAGCTAATAAAACCATGCATTCACTCACTCATCCGTTTAATGTCTCAGTTTTTCAGTGCTCCGTGAAACAGACCCGAATCAGGCTATGTGCAATTGATTGTGCAAACACCTTTGGATTACTCTGCGTAGGACTATGATACTGAGATTGATTTATGAAACCTTATATTTTTATGTGCTGATTAATTTGTCATAAGCCCATTCTTAATACTTTCAGTATAAGTCACCAATTAATGCCACAAATAATATGTATAAGATATGATTTAGAAAATAGTGTTTTTCCCCTGGCTTTCTCAAGTCTTGCTTTTCTAGAATTGGCTGAAAGTTTGAAGTTGTTCCCAAACTCATTTTTCTTATTGTTGAAAACACTCAGGCCAGTCAATACTTTATGAAAGAAGTAATTGATCTGTGTTTTCATATAATAAGACACAGAAATTTTTGTCATCAGATTTTGCAAAAAAAAAAATTGTAACGTTTTTATTTTTATTTTTGGTACCAGGGATTGAACACACTTAAAACACTGAACTATATCCCCAGACCTTTATCATTTTTATTTTGAAACAGGGTCTTGCTAAGTTACTTAGGGCCTCACTAAGTTGCTGAGGCTGGCTTTGAACTTCCAATCCCCCTGCCCAGCCTCCTGAGACACCAGGATTACAGGCGTGCACCACTGCACCTTGTTTATAACTTTATTTATTTATTTGAATCTGGTTATTGAACTCAGGGACACTCGACCACTGAGCCACATCCCCAAGCCTATTTTTAGATTTTATTTAGAGACAGTTTCTCACTGAGTTGCTTAGTGCCTTGTTTTGCTGAGGCTGGCTTTGAACTCGCTATCTTCCTGCCTCAGCCTCCCAAGCCTCTGGGATTACAGGCGGGTGCCACCATGCCTGGCTAACTTTACTTTTAAGCATATATTGTGTTATGTATATCTAAATATACATTCCACCTGAAATATTTGTTATAATTTAACACTTATACTAAATACAAAAATTCTAATACTAATATTAAATTTCTCATGGAATATTTCACTCTCCTGAACTCTTCATTCCTTTAATAACATATATTTTCCCAACTTATTTTTAAATCTACTTTTTGTCTTTAATTTTTCAGATGGTGCCAGCTACCCGTGTTTTAGTGAAAAGTGTCATATCTGACCTTTGGGAAATATGTATGTTGGCTAAAATGTTCTGCTGTAGATATCCACAACTTCATTCAGAACCAATAGCAAAATGCTTGCTTCTCTTCAGACTAGTGAATGCATATTCTTGTAAAGTACAATTTTTGATATAACTTCTTTAAAGAAAAATAGAATTTATATTGCCTATAGGCAAAATGCTTTAGAACAGATTTCACCATATGCCTGTTTGTGCATGTGTGTGTGTGTGTGTATACATACATATATATGTATGTATGTATATAAACTTCAGCATTTGATAAACTCAAGTATAGTAATCTTGTGACTAAGAGGGAGACAAAATGGAAGATTATTTTCTACTTGATGCAATAGCATTGTATCTGATGGGAAAACTCCACATCTCCCCACTGAAAGAAGTCTGGAGGGACTAAACTTGTCTTAAAATCTGTATTTTACTTGGAGAACTGCAACCGAATCACCCCACTGCAATTTGCACTGAAGAGGTGTGTGTGGGCACACCACAGCTGTGCACGGCGTGGTGTGGCGTGGTACAGCCATTTATAGGCGGAAGGCTAGCTGTCGCTGCCGGCAGCTGGTTTAGGAAATTATAGGCGTGCACTTGCCAGTCCTGTTCTCGGCTCAGCACAGTGATTGAGGCTCCTAATCTAATTTCCCTGAAGTCAGGACAAAGGACATAAATAAGAAGCAGTGGTTCTTGTTGTTTTTCTCCGTCACTGAAAATAAGTAAAAGTAGCTCGAGGAAGAATGATAAGAAGCTGTAATTATCAAAAAGTGAGAAGATGCTTGGGTGGAAAGCACTTAGTGAAAGTTTTTTCGTTGGTGCATTTTAAATCCAGGCCTCAAAATGCATTCTCTTGCAGATGGAAAATATCTGTTGTTACAGTAACCCCAAGGGTTCCCCATGCCCTGCAGCCCACAGTCTCTATTTTGAGACCAGTAGTTCTAAAATTTATGAAGGAGTTAGAAAACCTGCTATTAAATATAACAGAGGTGGGGGCAAATTCAGCTGTAAGAAACAGGACATAGAAAGAGAAACAGCAAACAGCAAAGCCAGTGTTGGATCCATGCCACTGTAGTTAAAAAGGCAAAATATTTTAGATTTGGGGTACTGGTAGAAGTTATTGCAAAATACTTTTTTCTTATGCTGTGCTTTAAATTAAGTCAGGGCTCTATAGATACTGATTGTCATGTTCAAATATGTCAAAATGCCCTCAACACATTAGTATATTTATGCATGTTCACAAATGCCAAATTCAGCATTTAGTGCTTCCTGAGAGAAGCAGGCACAAAGCTAGCTCGTATAGCGAAGTGTCCCTGGCTATCCATTCCTATTGTGTTGATCATCAGTGTTTACACATAAAGTTTGGAATATCTGTATTTCCAACATCAGTTCACAGTTGTAGAAACTAAGTTCTGGGATGAATATCTGTGTGACTACAAAATACCCCCATTGAAACCCTCTCCCCCAGTGCAGTGCTCTTAGGATGTGGGCCTTTGTAGGTGTCAGTCATGAGGATGGGGCACATGTGCTGACATTGGTACCCTCAGGGAAGAGAAGAAGACCACAACTTTGCCACTCCTATTGGCCTCGTGGAGTTGCTGGGAGACAACCTGTGAACCACAACAAAGACCTTCACCAGGCTTTCGGTCTCTTGGCTTATTGATCTCCAACTTCCAGCCTACAGAACTGTGAGAAATCAAGTATTTATTCTTTAAACCATCCAATCTATGGTGTTTTGTTATAGCAACCATAAATGAACGAAACTATAAAATTTTCTCTTCTAATGTGCTAATTATAAATTTATAAAATTACAAAGCATTTTATAAGGATTTTGTGATTGTTTTCTTTATGGATATTAGGGGAAGGGAAAAAATGTTTAAGAGCTCAGCAATGATTTGACTATTGTTCTGGTTTATTTATGAAATGTCTCCCTAAATCTTAGGAGAGAATATAGCAAGGATCAGATGTAAATGGTTAGATTATGTGAGCCATAGCCTAATCAGTGGACTGGTCCGTTTGATGAATTGACAATTTGTAAGGCCTACTGTACCGAGCAAAAACTTCAGGCAGTGGTGTGCTGGTGCAGGAGATCACTGGGGGCCTGCCTTGTGACTCATGCTTTATCTCTGGTGCCTTGCTTTCTCTGGGCTTCATCACTGCCATGAGTTGAATAGCTTTCCTCCAACACGCCCTTCTGTCATGATGTTCTGCCTCCCTTCAAGCCCAGAGCAGTGAACCTGCCCAACCATGACTGAAACCTCCAACACTGGGAGCCCCAAATAAATCTTTCCTCCTCTACATGGGTCAGGTATTATGGCCAAAGTGATGAAAACAGACTAACACTACTGTCATCTTATGCAATATAGAAATCAGAGAAGGCTCACTCATCCCTTTATTTAAAGTCACTTGTAACATTCCCAGGAAATGTAGGCAGGGCAGGCAATGGGTTGCAGAGTAATGAGCACGGTAGCTTGAGGAAGCTCGCTTTTTGTTGAGGTGCTGCTGATGTCTGCTGATGAAATCTAATGTGTCCAGCACTGTGCTAGAATCCCCTCTGTGGAACCGTGCTACCAACACTCTGTTCCTCCCCAATTCAGCATCTCCTGGGCAGAGCCTAAACATCCGTACACTTAGTAATAACTTGGAAACCTAGGGGTCACATGCTCAGAAGCCAAAGGGACAGAGTGATAATATAAATATGCAAGCAGGTCACCTGTTTTGCTCTCACAATTTGCATGTTACAGAAGGAATTTCCTCAAATTTTACAACATGCAGATCTCTTAATCCATATTTAGTGTTTATGCTTTTAAGTAAAGCCTCATTTGTTTTCAAGAGATGCTCCATTTTCTTTAATCATGTATAAGAGAGCCAACAGGGCAGGAGTGAAGACAAACTGTCAAAAACACGGGTGGAGTGAGGGTGAGGTCTGGCCCAGAGAGGATGTGCCTAGTGTGGCTGAGAAGGAGACAGGCATTATTGTCATTCCTCAAGAGAGTCCAGAACTCTAGATGTCGGCAAGCAAACTCTGTTTTTCAAGATGGTTTAACAAACCAAGTGGTGTTTAAAGCTGTAGGGCCCTATACCACGTTTATGGAGCAGACTCAGCCCATCCTAGGCAATTTCTGGTACGGAGAGTAGGATTTCCTTCTTTACATACATTGTTTTTCCCGTGAAGGAAGGAGTTTACTGATTGACTAAGTTTTCCTTAGGATGTTGGAAGGCGTATGATTTCTTCCTGTGGTCATTAGTGGTATTCTGCATTTGCAATTATGGTAACCCTCTCAGGATGGATGACGTTGATTGTACTAGTGGCCACCAGGGTGGAACCTGTCTGATTATAGGACTGCCATCAACTTTGTCCTTGACTTGAACACAGGACTCTGACTACCTCTTGAGTTGCATCCCCTTAAATCCTCATATTTCCAACATGTCTTATATTTCTTAAACTGGACTTTTTTAAAAGATATTTTTTAATATGCAAGAAATGCATATTTTTTTTTTTTCATTTTTTCATATTCTAGTTCACGAAGTGACTTCCCTTGGCAAGTGGCTCTAGATTTGCTGTGTGAAAAAACAGAATTGCAGTTGAGCCCATGCATATGGTGTGATTTGAACTCTGACTTTAGCTATGACAGATATGAGAGTTGAAGTAATCTGCTGATTTGTGCTGGGCTTGTGTCTCAGCCTTTCACTGGGGGTCACCCTCTTCTTGATTTCTGTTTCCACTTCTCAGGGGTCTGGTGCAGCGGAGTGGTTACTCACTGTCGGGGCTTACTGTCCTCCTGCTGGGGTGGTTAAGCCCACAGAGTTGCTGACGGCACCAGCACCCAGCTGCATCTAGGATGCAGCTCAGGTCTCCTCCCTGCTGCCTCCTGCTCTGTGCTGCGGCCTCTATTCTCTCAGTGTCACTGCTCTTGGTGACACCCATGACATTCTCCAGTGCTGCTCTACCAGAGAATACCCTTCCCTCTTTCTCGTGTTGTTGGAATCTCATGTCAAATTGTACCGATAGATATGGCCTTTCTCTTTTTGGTGATTCTGAAACGTCGTCATTCTCTGTGTTTGAAGGATGGGGCTAGAGAGGGTCAGGGCAGGGGCTAAGATTCTGGCTCTTGGGGATACACTGCCTTGGCCATGTTCCTGCCTCCGCACACTTCCTGGGTGTTCTATGTGGGTTTGAAGCAGTCATCACATTTCTCTTTGCCATGTCACATCATGGGTAAAGTGGGCATGTTCCTAAAACCTGCCTTGTCAAGTTGAATGAAAGTGCATAGTTATGGTCTCAAAGGCACAAAGTGTTCCTGGGGTTGGTATTTGTTGTGTTGTTTTTATTGTTGCACCCTCACTTATGATGCTTATGATAGTGTGGGCTAGAGGCATAGTACATTCAGGCACTGTGCAGAGAGCCGGGGGGAGTGCGTAGCCTCTGTCTGGGCACACTGTCTTGGAGAAATCAGATCCTAGATTAGTGAATCTCATCATGTCCCCTGAGAACCAGACACAGGTGGGTTCCATGGGCAAGATATTTGTTAACGGACACTCTCTGAAGGACAGAGGAGGAGCAAACAGAGGTAGTGAGGAGGAGCCTTCCAAATATGGGTAGGTCTCACATGGCTTAAGGGCAGGAAGACTAGATGGGAAGAGTCTGAAACCACAGCTCAGCATGGAAAGTGTGGCCGTCATCTGGGTTTCATGGGCATATGTTGCTCAGGGTCTGGAGCTTGCAGTCATCAGCGGCCGATGGCCAGGGCTGTGTGCCCCCAGTGAGAGTGCTGATGCAGGAAATGGCAACAGGTGGGGGCTGTCTGTCCACCATTTCCTGCACTGGCTCCTGACTGAGCGCCAGGAGAAGGCTGTCACAGCATGTATCTGGTGGTTTATGATTAGGAAACCTAGGGTGAAGAGGGTCCCGAGGTACTCAGGCAGTCTCTAGAAAAATAAGTAGAGAATGGAAAGATTAACGGGACTTAGCCAAGCAAAACTAAGGTTCAGAGCATCTCAGGAAATACAAAAGAATGAGCAATAGCTTGTAAGTACACAGTGTGACTTAGTTCCTTCCAGCTGCTGTAACAAAACTCCTTAGACCAGGTTACTTGCAAATAACTTGATTTCTCAATTCTGGAGGCTGGAAGTCTAAGATCAAAGTGCAGGAGGTTTAGTATCAACTCAGGGCCCCTCTTCCTCACAGAGGGTGACTTTTAGCTGGGTCCTCACATGGTGGAAAGTGATCAGCAAGCCCCACAGGACTTTTATAATGGCACTGACCTCATTCATGAGGGCTCCACCCTTGTGGTCTAGTCACCTCCCCAAAACCCTACCTCTTCGTCCCATGGCAGTGGAGATCTGGTTTCAAATGAGAACTTGGGGGAACACAAACATGCCGACCACAGCATGGCATGAAGCTGGCATTCTAGGTCCCACACTCTGGTCTGTGTGTGTGGAGGAAGAGAGAGGATCTGATGAAAGTTCTGTGAGGTAGCTCAGGCAAAAGTTGCAAATTGTGTTGAAGGCTTGGAGCTTTGCACAAAGGACGAGTAGAATGCTTGAAAAGTTTAATTCTGAAAATTATCAGAAAGTGATTTGTTTTTCTAAGGCTCATTGCAGATATCGAAGGGATAAGTTGGAGAGGAATAAGATAAAATGAAAGAGTTGGGTCTCAAGGAAGAAATGACAGTGACTCGTAGCATGGGTTGGAGTGACATAGATGCATTTGAAATAAACAGCTGGGTTTTGTCTTTGGATGTGTTTGGGTGGAATGAATGTGCGTTCCAGGTGATTAACCCATGACACGGGTGATGCAGCGGGGTTGCCTGCACTGTGGGCTGCACACTGACAGCACACCCTGGAGGGCTGATGAGATGTCCCGCTCAGCAGCCCTGCTCAGCACTTCACTGACCTTCAGGTCTAGATCATATAAATATGAATTTTTAATAATGATTGTACCCCTGGACATAGGGGTCATAAATTTTATGCAAACTTGAGACAATTTTGGAAGTTTTATAGCACACACAAACACCCGAATGCATTTCTAACAAAAGTGGAAACCAGTGTCCAGGAATAAAATGTGAACTCATCTTCTGCCTCTCTGAAGATATTTCATCTCTTGCTATCCTATTCCAGGACTATATTTCTTATTTTCTTCTTTATTAATATGACCTCCAAATGCCACATTTTATTGCATCTCATTTAAGACTGAATGTTTTTTAAAATAACATTATAATGTAACCAAAAACAGATCACTAAAAAAAATAAAACATCCATAAAGCTTCAGTCCAAGTCAAAACTGTTATCACTCATACATTAATCTTCTAGATCTTTTTTTCCATTGTAAGTTATTTGCAATTTGAGACCATAACAAAATAAAGGCAGAATATGGCCATATGTTGAAAGTATGGCGACCACACTGTGATCACAGGCATGTGCCTGTTCAAGTATTTACCTCCATGATAATCTGAGGCTCCAGTGTAGACCAAAGCATTAGCTGTGCACCACCTGTACAGCATAGCACAAGGGGCTCTAGAGGGACGGGGCATTGTTCTAGAACATACATGTCTTAACCCAAGAGACAGTCCTACCCCAAGGCTCCTCACCAGATGAGAGGCTGTATCAAATGGAGGTTCTAGGAAGAGAGGCAGGAGGATTGGTGTCAAGTCTCTACTGACGGGGACCTGAATTTGCACCAGGGGTTTGCTTCAGGCCCCTTGCAATGGGGCTGCATGGGGAAAGCTGGGTACCCACTGAGTATTTTCTGGTCTAAGAATAGCTTGCCTTAAAGCTAGTTACAGCAGTTGCCCTGATCCAAGGTTTCACTTCCCCAGGTTTCAGTTACTGGTGAGCAACGCAGTTCAAAATACTAAATGGAAAATTCCAGAAATAAATGCATTACATTTTAAATAGTTATTTTATTTTTTTTTATTTTTAATCTTTAAAATATATTTAGTTGCAGATGGACACGATACATTTATTTATTTATTTTTATATGGTGTTGAGGATTAAACCCAGTGCCTCACACATGCTAGGCAAGCACTCTAACACTGAGCCATAACCCCAGCCCTAAATAGTTTTTTATTTAAAGCACACTTTTATAATTGTTCTACTTTTAGTTATTATTGCAATTTCTTACTTTGTCTAACTTAGAAATTAAGCTTTATCATGGACAGATGTGTAAGAAAAAGCAAAGTTCATGTGGGGTTTTAGGCATCCTCTTGGAACACAGGCCCACAGACAAGGGGCTACTGGATTAGGCTCAAAGTAGAGATTTAAGTCTGAAGCTTCATAATCCATGGAGTGTTTGAAATCAGAAAAAAAGTCAAGGATCATATTGTTAGGTGAAAATCCTTCAAATGTATATATTCTGTGTTCTAATCACCTTATCTTTTTAAATTGATTCTATACATGACAATAGAATTCATTCTGACATAATTCTAAAAGTATGTATATAATTTGTTCATATTCAGTTCCCAGTACTTCCCCTTCCCCTCTCATCCTCCTACCTCTTGTCCCCTTCCCTCTACTGAACTTTCTGCTATTTACATACATATATATATATATATATATATATATATATATATATATATATATATTTTTTTTTTTTTTTTAATTAGTATCTTGTGGACATACATGATGGTGAGATTCACTGTGGTATATTCTATGAACATGGTCTAAAATTCACCACAACGCTGATTCTGGGGTCAGCCTGTTACCACTGTGCACCTGCTTTGCTGCTGCCCCAGGTCCTCACTGCCCATGAGGTGGCCTCTTGAGATGCACAGCATCCTTAACACTTGCCCACAGCACCTGCACAGCATCTATGTGCTGGACCCATTGGTTTCTTGATCACTGTAATATTGTTTTCTTAGGCCTAGCACAGAGAGCTGTATTTTGGGTCAAAGGCAGTTGATCTCAGTAAAAATAAGTCCTCTGTCTTGTTCATCTACTTTCTAAGATGTTGAAAGAAGTAAAAAACATCAAAGGCAAACCTTCATACTGTTACCCTACTCCCACCCCATCTGTATCAAATCACTGGAATACAAAGTACAGTGAAATGTGATAGGAATAAAGACATAAAATCTAATCTAAAGATGGGATATATTTTTGTACCATTGAAATACTTTCAATATATTTAATATTGACCCCTTGATGTATATAGATTCATTTGATCTGAATTTGTATCCCTCCTTCCTTCCATCCTTTCTACCTAACCAGGATTCCACTCCTCCAAAAAATTTTAAGCATCTTAGTATTGTCATCTTCCTGGTATTGTTTATATGGTGTAAAGATGTATTTGATTTCACTACTTAGAATTTTTCTTCATTGACTTAAATGATGAAATGAATGGGTTTTTAAAAATATGTCATCTTATTTCAAAAGCTATTTAGATAGACTATCATCCTTTGTAATCTAACAAAATGCTTCCAAAATCTCATATTGTGGCACCCAAAAACATGCATCGATTTTCCTTCCTTCCTTCCTTCCTTCCTTCCTTCCTTCCTTCCTTCCTTCCTTCCTTCCTTCCTTCCTTCCTTTGGAACCTATTGATTCTCATCAACATAAATACAGACCAATTTGATGCATGTGTTTACAAGAGCCAGGGAGCTCTGTGTTTGTTTCCCCACATCATGTTGGAGTTCAGGACCCCAGAGCCACTCCACATTCTAATCGATTAGCTGACCAGGAAAGAAAAAGCAATGAGAAGCTTCCCTCGTTGCCTGGGATGTATGAACCATTTCACTTCACAGTGTTAATTCTTGACCCAGGGTGACTGCTAAAAAAATGGATCCTTGAAGTAAAATTTGGAAAATACTCCATGATCAGCCCTGACTTTAATTCACAAGGCACATTCGCTTACTTAAAGCAGCATAAAGAAACTCAATAATTTTTTGGCTCAGTATCACCGTTAAATAAATTTAGAAAGAAAACTTTGGTTTGTTTGCTTACACCATTGTTTATTAACATGTCCAAGATGAGTTTACCATACACTGTTCACTTGTTTTTTGTACTTAGACAAATGGGTATTATTTTCTCTATTTTATGGAAAAGAAACCAAGGTTGAGATACAACTGAGGGACTCAGGGCGTCACTCAGCTATTTTCCATGAGCCTGTAGCTGGGGAAATGGAAGTGCTGGAGACATATCTGCCCCTGGCCTGTCTTAGTAGTCTTATTACTCACTGATGTTTTAAAATTGTTATAGTAAAAACAATTCTTGGCTACTTTCATACCCTTCAATATCATTTTAAGTTATCATTTTAAACTATTTTGTTATTGAAACTTATGAAAATAGGATTAATTTTAACACAAAAGTATGATGAAATGAATTTTATTTTCTCACTCAAGAGAAATCCACACTTTTTGAACTAAAGAGAGGCTGAGACAGGAGGATCACAAGTTTGAGGTTAGCTTTAGCCACTTACTTTTTGAGGCTCTATGCAAGTTAGCAAGACCCTGTCTCAAAATAAAAATTAAGAAGGGCTGGGGTGGGGGGATGTGGCACAGTGGTAAAGTGCCCCTGGGTTCAATCCCCAGTATCAAAAAAGGAAAACAAACAAAAAGATAGTATGTCAATGATAAAATGTTGTCCCACATTTAAAAGAATTAAGGAAAAGAATAGATCTACAGGTAGCCTCCTAATTAAATCTTAACACTTTTTGATTATTTTTTTAGTTTGAGCCAAACATCGCCTCTTCACATAAGAATAAACTCAATTTTTTAGTTAGAACATATTTAATCCAGTTATTACAATGGAAATAGAAACATTGACGTTCAAAAAATATGCTTAGCTCTAGAAAAGGATTAATATTATTAGAAATATATTTTACTTTTCTAAAGTAAAAAATAATAAAATCGTTCTTTTCTATTTTCTACAAGATCACTCTTAAATTTCCTGTAAAGAAAGTTAGTCTTCAGTTACAATTTTCCTTTTCATGGCTGGTTAAAATGATAGGATATTGAAAAATAATGGGTTTTTCAATTTATTTTTTTTCAGTCTCAATGTGTTTTGCATTTTGTGCCTTCTGCATTACTGATTGCATTCTACTGACAAAGATAGAATTTTCTTTGTGTTTACCCAGAGAGATTAATCCACTTAAATCCAAAGTGAGATATCAAAAATCCTTCCTGGAGACAATGTTAACAGGAAACAAAAGTTGGGAAGGTCCCATTACCAGGCAGATTCCTCTGTTTAGAATTTTCCCTCATTTGGCCAAGCCCTGAATGACATCGCACCCAGATCCGGTTTCCCTTCAAGGGAAAATCCTGGCCCCCCAGGGCCTTCCCTCCTCCCACCTTCACTCTGCTCCCAGGTCCCGCAGCCTCCCTCTACACCCACCCTAGACCTACCACAGTCCTGCCTTACACCCCTCCTGGACCTGTTCTGCATCTGCCTGCTGGACCTGCAGGCACTCCCCCCCCCCTGCAGATTTATGCAGTCACCTGCAAGCTGGTCTCCCTGCATCCCCTCTTACCCACCAGTCTCTTCTCTTCTAAAGTCAGAATGATGTTTTTTCAAAATGTTCAAGTGATCATATTCTTCACTGATTAAAATATCTGAAGACCTTCCATCATTTGTAAAATTGAAGACCCAAATCTTCGCTGTAGCTTCTTAGGATTGCGTTGTCTGGCTCCGCCCAGGTCTACCCACCTGCCCTCCATGGTCCATGTTCTTCATGAACCCACTGGCCTTTGGAGTGGGCAGCCTGGCTCCACCTGCAGGTGGTTGTTCTCTAGAGTTCCCTTTGTCACACCCTGAGCACATGCACAGCATTTCACCACCTTTGCCTAGTTGTAGGTCATGCACCTTCAGCTTTCAGTCCCATCATCACTAGACATCCCCAGCCACCTCAACACCCTGGGGAGCCATGCGAGACTTGCTTGTGTCCCAGTGATCAGCACCTAATAATGCCTCGGTAGGCCACCAAGAGAAGCATCTTGGGAACCCCACTTCACATATTTATAGTGATCCATATCATACCATCTTTAACATTTAAGGCTAAGAGTAAACAGTGGCTTCAATATAAGATAAATCAACAGGGAGGACAGCATATGCCACGTACAAGTCATATACAACTCAATCGTCATGTCAGTACAACTGCGCTGCTATCACTGGGGTCATTTTCATAGTCAATTTGGTATTGAAAAGGAAAATTGTTCTGCTTCTCAAATTATCATACAAGTATCCTAATCCTGAAAACTGATTAAGAGAAAAACGTTTCCAGAGGGATCGGTGTAGTAACTACATTGAATTATCACAGAGTATGCAAACCCTGGAGTTTGGCTCTGGAGGGTGACTGCACTGAAGGAGAAGCCGTGAGACCTGGCAGCCACATCCCCAGGCTCATGACCTTCAGCCCACACTGTCTCCCGTGGACAGCCTGGATGAGAATCGTGCGCTGAGGAGCTCCTGACGCTGTGGTCAGCTGCAGTTGAACCACCCACCCGAGTTTCCATGCTGGATTTGGGGAGATTCTTTGGTCTGTGCTCACCTTGTCCTGTAGAATCCAGGCTGACCCAATCAAGTCCATCATGAATGGGTCCGATTTCCACATGGATCCGAAGGTCTCTCAATTCAGAAGTAGGACTGTTCTCTGTCGTACTCTAAGGAGTTAGAAATGTTCTGGACATTGATGGCATTACTCTAAAATCCTAAAAATAGTGGTGAATTTGCTCAGATAGTTATAGTCTCATCGAAACATTTTGTGCTATACTTTCAAGCTGCCTTGTTTAGGTAAAAAAATATCAAATTTACAATTTTTGATGTGCTCTTAAATAGGAAAACTGAAAATGCTGATCCTATGAAGTGGATTAAAACTCTTTATCTGCTCTCCCTCCCTTATTTTTCAGTAGACTTCCTTTGCTTAGGCTTTATTTTTAATTTATAAATCCTCTCAGGTGTGATTAATGAAAGTAATCCAAAGCAGAGCCACCTTCCACTTCCCTCTTGATTGTAGTCCTGGGGACAGGTGCACGGGAGCTCTCAGGCCTCCTGGTGGGATGCCCTGGGGAGCTGCTCCCCTTGATACTGGCACAGGCTGCCCAGGTCTCTGGGGCTGAGACTCCAGGGAGGCAGAGAGCAACCGAGGAAATCAAGCAACAGTGTGTTGTCCAAAGCTGAAGGCTCAAAAGTACCCAGGACATGATGCTGAGCAGCAGCGAGGGGCCCTAGACAGTGGCATTCTAATATTTTAAGAACATGAGCACATGATTCATGTGCTTCAGGGCCTGGCTTCATGAAAGGCCACAGAACCCCCAGCACATATGAGTGAGCTTCACAAGGAGCAGAGAGAACTGGGAGGGAGGACATGGCTCTTCAAACAACGTGCACTTGCAGTTAAAAACCTGGCAAGCTGTTCACCAGAGGAGCTCCTCCCCTGGGCATTCTCATCCACCTAACCAGGGTGGTGATTCAGCTAGGCTACCTCTGTGGGCCGAGGGTTAGACGTGAAGGGCACTTTACCATGCTCCTGAGACGATTTCCCCTGTGATGGCTGTCTAGTTCCACTTTAAATTTTAATACTTCTGAATGCACTTTGGGGTGATGGAATGGTCTGGAACATTAGGATATATAGCTATGCTTGGGACCTCAGAAAAGAGACCTCCCCACAATGAGTCCAACTGTGATTGCAAAAGAAGTATGTTTCTGGAGTATGCAGGACTGACCCAGTGAATCTTCTTCAAAGCTCTGGATATGTGTGTGGGCGGTGGAAATTGTCACCCCTGTATATCTAAGAGATTTAAATCCTTTTATTTCCAGAATTATAGGCATGACACCTACTCCTGAGAACTGAAAAATCTTTGTGCTAAGTAATCCACCACATTCTATCTTAAGGTCAGCTGAATAAAATATTGGGCTCAGACCCCAAAAGTGTTGGTTTACAACCTTCCAGTGCTAATTAATCCCTCACTATCCACCACTGTTTTGTTTACTCCCCTCATTTCTATCCTCACCTCACCTTTGCTGATGACCTGCCTAGGTTTAGGGATAGCATGCCGGCTCTGAGGCCTATCCTAGTTGATCAGGCAGACCCCCTTATCAGGATGCCTGTCTATTCCTCCACGAGCCTTGAGTCACTAGGAGTCATCAGAGGATGCAGGTCTTGACGCAGATCTGGCTTGAGTTGGCTCTTACTGAGGAACACAGAATCTGGAGAAACCATGGGAGGTCCTGGGGTTGGGACAGGCAGGAAGTGACAGATCCTCACGTCGTCATTCAAGAGCAGGAAGAGCAGCTGCATTGCTAACCTGCAGAGGTCTAGTCACAGGGGTCAAAGGTGAGTATCTCATGATTAAAATAACACTGGCCATCCCAGTGGCCCTTGGGTCTCCCGCCTCCTAACATGCAGCACCTGCATCAGTGTGAGTGTGCACCACTGGCTTGTTTCATTCCCCTGACAGCAAACCGTGTGGACCAGTGGTTTTAGATTTGAACTGGGAAACTGCCTTCACGTCTTCTAGGGACCAAGTGAGGAGACCTGGAGAAGTGTGGGGGTCAACACAGTCCTAGGTGCTAGGGCAGTGCCCTAGGGTTGGGGAGCAACAGTATAAGGGAGGGTGACCGGGAGGGAGAGCCTGGTGGAGGGACGGCCATAGGCTGGTGAGGCTCAGTCTTTCACATCGAGGTGGTCAGAACTCAGTTTCCAGCTGTTGGTGTTTCTCACCCTGGAGTACCACCCTCAGGTCAAACCCTTGGCAAGGACTGAAGATTCAAGGAAAGAAGCCACAGAGCCCATGGACTGGCAGCCAGGAACCTGAGGGCAGTGGACAGGAGCAGCGCCCAGCACCAAACAGGCCTCCCAAACCAGGAGCCACAGGGATTCGAGACCTGGCTCTACCTAGAATGAGAAGGGGCTGGGAGCCAGCTCCCTTTGTGGTGTAGAAGGACAGTGGCCTCTGTGTCCTGTGACCCCAGCGTGCAGGAGCACACTAGAGCTGCGTCTGTGCACCGCCACACAGCAGCTGCCACACACAGGCCAGGCATTTCTTCATGGAACTGAAACTTTCGTGAAGAATGAATCTAGTTGTGAGAACTTATCGAGGACGGCAAGATTTTATAGGTGCACTGTTCATTAGTGCGGCTTTTATTTTCTTTGTGATGGATTCTGCAAAACAGACTGCCTCTGTTCAGAGACTCAGGAGGCTAGCTGAGCTGAGTTCTTGGTCTTCCTTTACTCTTGTGGAAAGCGACAATGCCAAACTTTTTCAGGGAGAGCAAATAGTTTTCAACTTCTGCTGCTGTGAATCACTTGTGGTTCAAGGAACACGGTGTGGGGAGAGAGGAAGCTGCTTCAGACCCAGGAGGGGTGGGAAGGCTGATTTCGAACATCAGACACCTTTGGCAAAATACTGAGAAGGGGAGGGAGGGGATGTGGGTCCTCTGCCATCTTGGATTAGATAATCTATTACCTTCCTCCTCAATCCAGACATCTGCCTCCATCATTTAAGTGGAATTCATGGGCTTTCTTCCAAAAACTTTTAAAATCTAAATAAAATGTCCCCTACAAAAATGGTAGGCACTTTTAGTTAATACCTCTCTCATAATTAGGGTAGAAGATGAGGTATCAAAGAAACCCAAGAATTACAGTAGTTTTGCTAACTTTTTCTTCGAATAAGCACCTGAAGTGAGCCAGCCAGGGATTGTAGAGGTAGCTGTTTCTAGGACAGCCAGGGACGAGGATTCTCCATTTACATGGTCCCCCACTGAACAGTGTTGTCCTTCACCCCAAAAACAGTTAGCTCCTGAAACCACATCCCTGGAAACAGGAGGACAAAGTGACACTAGGCAGTAACTCCTCCAGAGGTTAATGCTGCATCCCCCATCCCTGGCTTCATTCAGTGGCTGAGACCTCCCATAGCTACAGCCACTCCTAGAACCTGTTCCCACCAAACATGGGCATTCTGGTACTAAAGAAAGAAATGACCGTTGCTGTTGCTTCTACTTTTTGCTCTACTTTTAACCCAGGTTTGCAGAGATACACAAGTTATTGCTCCCGAGGCAAAGGCGTGTTGATAATAGTCCATGAACAGGTCCATCTCCTCTCCAGGTCTGAACAGTACCAACTCCACATAATGCAAAGAGTCGTGGCTCAGGCAGGGCTTCCTGTGTACACATGGGGGCTGCAAAGCTCTCTGTGGGTGGCACAGTCCTGAAGAGTGGGAGTCACAGAAGCCTACCTGAGAGAAGCAGCTACACTACAGAGGAGGTTGGGCTGGAAGAAGTCACAGTCAGAAAAGCACTGTTAGCATGACATTTAGATTAATCAAAATGCTCCATTATAAGACAAAAAGATTCTTGTTCTTATTCTGGATGATTTCCTTCCCTCCCCTGCAAAGTCTCTTGAATGCATGGCCTTCTGCTTCCCTGGTTTATTTTCCTGGGCTTTCTGGAAGATGACAGGACTGGTGACATGGCCGTCTGCAGGGTGGTATTTTTTCAGGTTTTCAGCCAATGTGATGGACCCCCCCTCAATTCAGTCTGTGTAAAGAGGACAGTTGGGACATCATACTTCTTTTTAAAACCACCGTCTGTTTTAAACTCATGCAAATCCAACAAAATTTTATGACACTTAAAATTAACAATGAGAGTAAAAAGACACCAAAGTTTACTTAACTTATTATCTTAAAATCTTGAACACACAAAATAAAATTGAGTTGTGAAACTTTACACAAAATCAACACACAGCAGTCATATTTTGGAAAAGAAATTTCTCATGTAGCAGAATTCTTGTTTTTTTTATGTTTTTTCTTTTTTTTCATGCAGATAGTTGGCCTCACCCCAACATCACATTGCCTTCTAAGACCCATAGGGTGTGTGCTTCCAGAGCACCAGGTTGATTCAGACTTCCCTGGGAACTAATGGTAAGGCACCTGGGAAAGCAGCTGCTTTCAAAATGGCTCAGTCTGCAATTACAGTGGCAGTTGGAGATCTGATAAAAAAGTGAAATGCTTTGCAGACAGGTAGATGGAAAATCAAAGCCCTAATTGCAATGATTTTTTAAATCCTTTCATGAAAAAACCATTTGCATCTATTACTAATCAAATCATATTTAATTATATATTTAAAAAGAAAAACTTGTGCTCTGAATTCAGTGTGAAAGGAAAGGCATTCATTTGTGAGTATGTGTGGCATTTCCATTCTGAGGGCTTGTCTCTTGCTTTATATGAATGCAATTAGATTGATTTTATATTTATATGAAAATTGGGAATGTTATAGCATAACAAAGTAATAGACTATGCATCTAAATCAACACCATAAATATTCAACAAACAACAAAAAATCATAGTGCTTCTGAGGTTGGTATTATCAAAATAAAAGTGAGACATATACATGAGTAAACAGAAAAGTAGATCCTTCTCAATGGTTTTCATGGAAATATTTTTTTTTTTAATTTTTGTACTCATCATTAAAATTTTATTAAGTGTCAATTTTTGGTGGGGATATCATAGGCCCAATCAAGGTCATGTGGCAGACTTCACTCCTGGACACTCCATAGCATCCAAACCTTTAAGCATCACCATTGAAGTGGATTAGCTAAGAACAACTTCCAATTATTTCTCTATACAGAGCCTTTCTCTGAATTCATTGCAAGGCTGGCCGTGTTCATGTCATTTTATGCAGGGAGCAGTGGGTTGCTGGGGAGTGCCTGGCCTACGTTGGCTCAATAAATGTCATTACCCTTCCTTTGTCTTCCATACCTAAAGCAAAAATGTTCTCTAGGCCTTTATTTTGTCCTGACCGAATTATTGTCTCAGTATTCTGATGGGCTATCAAGTTCAATTCCCACACAACAACAACAGCATCTGACCGTTCATTCTGGTGCTCCTCTGCCACAGCAGCTCTCTATTTTCTCGAAAATTAAATTTCTAGGCTACAACAGTTTTCATTCAAAATTGTTTTTATCGGAGTCACCTGCTTAGAGCCTCCTTTCCAGATAAGATGTTTTGCCATTTTTCTTTTTTGCCATGACAGAATCCAGTCATTCGTTCACAAAATTTCATTGAGTATAGTACAGCGAAGGTTTTTTAATCATAGAGAAACACTAACAAACGAATAGGAATTATTTAAGAGATAATGACTCATTCAAAGGTCTAATAACGGAGGGAGAATTGACAGGGTGGTCAGTCCTGCCCTGAAATGAGTTGGAGCATGCTGGATGGACGCAGGGGCAGGAACAGTTTCTGTGAATAACTTTGAAATTGGGTAACTTCCTGCCCGAGGGAAGAACGCTAACAGAGAATAGAGAGAGAGTGTGTCTCTTTGCAGTCGAGTCCTCTCAGGTCCTCTCCTCTTCAGCATGGTCAACGCCTGCTTTCTCTCACTGGAGAGATTTCTCCTGTTGCCAGCATCACTCAGACCCAGAGGACCTTTCCTCCCTGTGTCACACACAGGCTTATTGGAGCTGGTTCTTCCAAGTTTCCTTGAGGTCTTCCCACTCAACATATTTTTAAAATTATCTTGAAAAGCAGACACTAAGTCTCCTCCTCTCCTACCTTCACCAGTCTCCTGACTTCTAGTGCCCTAATTAGCCAATGCATCCATTGGCTGAAAATTTCTCTCGCTGAAAATTCCATATTTAGAGGAGAATGAAATAAGGGAAGAATAAAGACTTATTAAAACTTTTCTGCTGTTAGAAACTGTTGAGTCACCTTGTAACAAGTATGCAATTTTGTATTGGAAATAGCACTGTGAAAATGGCCACTCATTTTTATAGCAAAGATAATAGAAACTCAGTTCTCTAACTTCAGAAAGCTACTGTTTGCAATATGATTTATCAAAAGTTCTGT
Organism: Marmota flaviventris; assembly: GCF_047511675.1. NCBI lineage: Eukaryota > Metazoa > Chordata > Mammalia > Rodentia > Sciuridae > Marmota > Marmota flaviventris. Next base: position 176,094,632 of record NC_092500.1, read on the forward strand.
TTGACTTTAAAATCTATGCTTTTCCCACTGTACCACCCTGCTTCTTCTTAACAACACCTTTTCCCCCCACACATGATCACACACACACACATATGGAATTTAAATTTGATTATATATTCAGGTATATATGTGTATAATGAACACAGAGAGTCAAATGGACTGCATGCATGACTGTAAATAATTAATGGTACATTATAATTTCAAACTTCTCAAAGATTTTCTTCTGAATTTCAATGTAAGTGAAAAATTAAAGACTGATGGTATATTGCTGGTTTCTGCTGCTAAATCAACGCCATGACCCTGTTTTGGAAGCAGCCACACATTAATGAGCGGCTGGAAGCTTGGTTCCAGTGTCCGTCTGTTAGTGAAGAGCGGGTCACTGAATTCCCCCTAAGAACTAATTTACTCAGAACTGAACTGTGGCACTGCCTGAGACCCATGAGGGGTAGAAGGCTGCCATCTGACAGTGCTGGGCAAAACTGTGGAGAGGGCATCCTACCAGGCGGCAGTGAGGATTCCCAGGCAGAGCTTTCTGCATTCTTTTGATTGCCGTACGTATTTTTCCTTCCTATGTCCTCTATAGACTTATGAGTAATTATCATCAGTTAATCTTTTTTTTTTTTTAAGAGAGAGAGAGAGAGAGAGAATTTTTTTAATGTTTATTTTAGTTCTCTGCGGACACAACATCTTTGTTTGTATGTGGCGCTGAGGATCGAACCCAGGCAGCACGCATGCCAGGCAAGCGCGCTACCACTTGAGCCACATCCCCAGCCCATCAGTTAATCTTAATGAATATATGCTAGCAAAACTGGAAGACCCTTTCAGGTCGAATTGTAAAGAAAATTTAACTAAATGTAACTACTGGGATCTTTTGTAACTATTGAAATTATGATTCTTTTATTTTTAAATATTTTTTTTGTAGTTGTAGATGGACAGAACACCTTTATTTTATTTGTTTATTTTTATGTGGTGCTAAGGATCCAACCTAGTGCCTTACGCATGCTAGACAAGTGCTCTGCCATTGAGCTACAGCCCCGGCCCAGATTATGATTCTTATAGGTAACAAGTGCATATCCACATACAAAGAAAATTCAGGGGTCAGAATCTTAATCCCCAAATTCAATTGTTAATAGTACTTGAAGGTAGAGCTTTTGGAAAGTGATTAGGGTTAGATGAGGACATGAGGGTAGGGCCCCCATGGTGGCATTAGTGGCTTTATAAATGGAGGAAACAGACTCAAACTAGCACGCTTGCTGTGTCTCACCATGGAGTACCTTCTGCAGTTCTTCCATGTAGAAAGAAGACCCTCATCAGATGCAATCCCAAATCTTAGAATTTCTAGCCTCCAGCAATGTAAGGCACACATTCGCTTTCTTTATAAACTACCTTGTCTCTGGCATTTTGTTATAGCACCATAAAACAGACTAAGACACACCTCTTGCAAAAGTGAACTCAAGATATATCATAGGCCTAACTGTAAGATGTGAAAATTCCTAGAACATAAATTGAAGGGCAAAACTAGGTGGTGTTGGGGCTTAGGATACATTTTTCAATATCCATGAAAAAATATTTGATAATTTAGACTTCATTTAAATTAAAATCTCTGCTCTGAGAAAGATAGTATTGAAAGAATTAAAGATAAGTCTCAGGATAGGATTAATATTTGCAAAACACACTTTTACCAAGGGACGTGTGTCCGAAATACACTGTTAAAAATTATAACTGCAAAACACAAAAGAGGAACCAAAATGCAAACCATGGGCCTCAGCTAACATAATGTATCACTGTTGGCTCCTCCGTGGCTGCAAAGGTGCCACACAAATGCAGGCAGTTCCTAATGGGGAGAAGCACAGGGGATGGGTAAGCAACTTAAATAGAAACAGACTTCTGTTCACTTTTTCTGTAAACTTAAATCTGCTCTTAAAATAATCCATCTATCTCCTCAGCGTTGTTACAGGTCACAAGCCTGCTACGACTGTAACTCCTAGGGTCAGGTGCCTCCATGTCTGCAGGGTAGACACCCCGGGTGCTTTTCTCTCCTTAGCTGGCAGGTGTGTGTGCATGTGTGTGTGTGTGTGTGTGTGTGTGTGAGAGAGAGAGAGAGAGAGAGAGAGAGAGAGAGAGTTTCCCTCTAATATTTAAAAGGATCCATAGCTACCAAACACTTACCTTGCGCTTTCGTTTCTTTTTCTCATATCTATCCATTCAATTACATGCTTGGTAATTTTTAATAGATTCCAACTAGCATCTGCTATGTCAAACACTGTGGTTATGCAGTGACCTCTGTTTATCCTCATCAGAATGAATCAAGCAAAGTGAAGAAGTGTCATCGAAATGGTGTACGTAAAACACTGGGCAAAGTAGCAATCTTTTTATCTCTTAAATTAGAATGCCATTCATAAAGTCTTCAAGAGTGGTACTTCAGAGAGTTTAGAAGAATGGATTTGGCAATCTCTTCACCTTCCTTGTCTCCTGGACAATGCCATATAGATAATAGGAACATTATTTATCCCAAACTTTCCCATCCTGTGCTCCATAAACGTCCAGGGAGGCTTTACAAAGTTATTCTGGAAGGACAAACAATTAGAGAATTAAAATATCCTCACCAAATAAGTTTAAGGAACATCCTCTTTGGGGAAGATAGCAATTTATATTATCATTATTAGTGACTCTGTTTAACTCTTTTTATCCTAACATTTCTTTTAAAAAGCATTTGAGTCTGTTCTCCATGAATCACGCTATGGAGCATTTGTATTCACGGAGACGTCAGACTGGGTGTTGCAAGGTTGTGGATTCTGTGTGACATTTCTCCCCAGTTCCTGAGTTCATTATCCAGAAGAGAGCATTTGTTTTCTTTGGTGAGATGCTTAAAAGGTCCACTGTGAGTGCTGGCTGCTCCTTCTGGGGGCACCGTTGTTGTGTGTGGCATTTAGCAGCCACCGTGCCACACCCGGTCAGCCTGTCGTCATTTTGAAGCCCACCAGGCTTGCTGCTTTGGTCCTGTGAGCACACAGGGAGGCGACTGCAGGTGACTGTGGCATTGGTGGTGCTGCCTCTACCATTTCGTCAGGATTTATTCCTTGTGCTTGTCAAACCAGGTGATACGAAAGTGACTTTAATGACACACAGCACCTGAGATGTGTAGGGGTGGGAAAGATCATGCAAAGTGGGTAAAAAGTAACACTTTAACATGAATTAAAAGTAATTCCAGAAGTAGTAGCAAGCACAGCTGTTGACCAACTGCATGCAGGAGCTGTCTCACACGTCATCCCTTCAGATGCAGAGACCGAGGAGGCCGAGGGCTCTACTCACCTGCTCTCCCATCAGTAGTGAAGCTGAGACCTCAAGTCAGGCCCAGGTGCCGCTGGAAATGCTTTCATCATTTCACGAAATAGAGCCCAAGCAGCAACAGCGGCTCAGTTTGACAGTTGGAAAGCAATTCACATCATCTTCCACTCTCCACATGGTACCGCCTTTGGGGAGGACAAAATGTTCCTCATGTCAGTCACAGTAAAACTCGAGGAGCACTGTGTCAGGTAGTACGGGAAGGTTAAGAATCAGCACTTTCCCGGCTTCCACTTCCCCAGGACCCTTTGGCAAAGCCACGGATACTAGAGCACACCAGTCTCTGGCGGTTTATGTTGGGCCGCTGGCCTGGTCTGGTCCCTGTGTGCTCTGTAGCAGGTCCTCACACACTGGGTGAGTGCAAGGGGCAGAGATCTATTGGCTCACGGTTCCAGAGGCTGAAAATCCAGGATTGAAGGGCCAACACCTAGCCAGGGACATCACGCTGGGCATTCTGGCGGTAGGTTAGTTAGCAATGAACAGGTGGGCAGACGGAGAGGACCGGGAGGACAGGCACTAGGCCTGTGCACCAAGAAGCATCCAGAAGCCATAAAACTGAAACTGTGGGGAGCTTTATCTGAACAGGCGAGCACTGGGAAGTGAGAAGAAGGCCTGACTTCGCCAGGCTGCAGAGAGCTCGCATCCTCTGAGGGAATTGTTACTTACAATCCTGGGACCCTACATAAAAAAGATAAGTATCGGAAAAGTGGGGTCTGGTACATCAAGAGGCCCCAGCTTCAGCTAATTTTAACCCCTCAAGGGGGGCACTAAGGTTTTCAGATAAGTGTCATCATTATCTCTTACAACCAACTAAGTCACAACCATCCTGTCAACCACAATATCCAGGCCCTCGCAGGGGAAGTTACCCAAAGGGTAGGGGAGAAGAGGGGATCAAGGCAGGAACACAGGACTCAGTTTCCTGAAAATCTCCGCCCCATGAGCTGCACCCTGTCCTCTCCTCAAGGCCGTCCGTGCTGTCCCTGTGCCGTCCATAACCCTCTCCTTTCACTCTCTCCACTGAACTTACTACTGTGTTCCACTTGAATTTCTTCTGGCAGAGTCACAAGGACAGACACCCGAGGACTCTGATGGCCGCCCCAACTCAGCCCTGCAGGCCCCATGACAATTTCATGGCAGGAAGGCCCACAGACAGGGGAAGGCAGGGGCAGGGAGAGAGAGCGAGAGGGTCCACTCCCACGCTCCCGGGACCCCAGCATCCCTTCCCCTGTGGCAGTGGGGCCATCCTAACCTCTCACCTGTTTCAAGATCTGCCTGTCACGTCCTCTACTGTCCCCACAGGTTTCCAACACCTGCATTCTCAGGACACATTCAAACCATGTCAGCTCCACAAAACTAAAGGCAGAACATTAGAGAGACTAAGAGCCAGATTTCCCGTGTCCCCGCATTTGAGGCAGGTCTGTGCCACTTTTTGCCTCTGTTTTTATCATGTGTAAAATGGGGGTAGTAATAGAGCCTACTTCAGTGTTTGGAGTGTGTAATGAGGTAAATTGACAGCTGTCAAGCGTCAGCCGTGACGGTGAACTCGGTCAAGAACTCACTGAGGTTCTACTTGCTTCTGGACACTGTTACTTGCTCCTGTTTCTGGGTCCCTCTAAAGCTCTAGTTTTTTGGTTTCACCTTCATGATACACTTACCATTTGTCATTAAGATGCTCCCTCTTCATTGCTGCCACATTGTCAGGGTTGGAGACCTGTGGTCAGGGGTCTTCTCCCGCTCGACTGCCTGTGGTGGTACCATGTTGTCTGATGCAAGTGTAGTTCAAAGCAAATTCTTCTTGTCACTCTCTACCCTCAGCTGAAGCCCGTGTGGTCTGGCCACCTCAGCCACGCTCCATCTTTCACTGCCACAGAGCCTGTTGTGGCACAAAGGCAAGACTGCATGGGACTCACCTGGAGAAGTGTCCTAGGAGTTCCTGAGTCCTCCCGCCTGCTCCATGCCCAGGTCTGTGTGGGACAGTGGGCTGAGCTGGCTCCTCCCCAGGGTGACATGTATGTGTGGTAGAGCTTCTGCTCAGTGTCAGCATACTGTTGGTACATCAGGACGGGACTCAGGGGATGGAAGGAAAAGAGCCTTTTAACCAGGGAAGGAGAAGGCTTCGTGCTCTCTCTGCTGCCTCTGGGGGAAGGCTTGCTGCATTTTGCAGAAATGTTTGGGCCACTGAACAGTCAAGTCATGGATGGTGTTCTGGGCCACACTTGGATGAACATCTCCTAGAACATGATATTCCGTGACGTAGACACTGTCATGTTTTAAGGGATTGCTCCCAAATTGCAGATTAGTCCTGTGAAGACAGTGGGTTAAGCCTGCCACAGCAGACCGCCATCAACCTGAGGTGCTTAAACAAAGAAATTTGTCTTTCCTAGCTCTGGAGGCTGAAGTCCAAGATCCTGGTGCCAACAAGGTTTGGCTTCTCCTTGGACCTCTCCCCATGGTGGCCACCACCCTCTCACAGTGGCCTCGAATGGTCTTTCCTCCTGTGCACATCTCTGGTGTCTCTCTGTGTGTCCAAAATGTACTTTCCTGTAAGGACATCTGTATCAGAGAGATATGGGGGCATTGTAACCTAATCACCTCTGTATAGGCCTTTCTCCAAATGACATCACATTCGGGGGTCCTCAGGGTTGATACTTCTAAGTGTGAATAGGGTGGGTGCACAGTTCAGCCCATGGCATTGAGTTTTTCTCTAGAATCTAACATTTTGATATTTAGTTTTACGAAAAGTTAATACCTTACATAACAGTCTTGGCCATTGGGAGGTTTTAGTAGTTGTTTGTGCAGGTTTTTATGACATATTTATTTGTTCAATAAATATTGAGTGCATTTTAGTAACTGAATTAGAAGACTAAAGAAGATGCAGACAAAGGTAAATACCAGGTCTTGGCCCTCAACAACCTTTTAGCCAACTAGGGGCGAGTATCCAGAGAATTATCAGATGCAAAGCCAGAGTCTAGTGGTCTGCTTGTGTTGCCAGGCGGGTGGAGACTTCAAAGGCGGAGATGATTAGAGCTGAGACCTAGTGAGTGCTGAGACCTAGCTGTGTTTTTCATAAAGACAACAGTTCTTGGCCGAGGGAAGAAGCAGGCACAGGAGAATAAAGACAAAGAAAATTTGCAGAGGTTGAAGGATAAAGTGTTGATCCTGAGGAAAGCAAGTTGGCAAAGAGACAACCCGAAATTCCAGGTTGGCCAGATGTGGATTCTCAGAGTTCTGGAAGTATTGTGGATAGAATAAGTTAGATGATATAGAGTTACTAATGATGCAGGGCAACGTTTCATATGGCTCCAGTGACTCGAGTTTAGAAACAACGGGGTGGAGAGTGGGTTAGACACTTGGCCCATGCCGAGGAAGAGGGTGTGGCGTCACCTGCACGATGCTCTCTGTGTTAACTGAAGCTGGCACAGGATTATGGACTAGGCGACTGGAGGCAGCCAGAGTGTGGCTGGAGAGCTGTGGCAGTGCCTGCTGGAGACGGAGGCAAATGGACAGGAAGCAGGAGGATTGCAGAGGAGGTCAGTTTGCGTCAGCCTGCAGGGGGCAGTGGCACTGATGCTAATGAAGGGTGCTGTGGTGCCCCCTGGTCACACTGCACTGCTGGTGCAGAGCGGGTGGGTCTGAGGACTTGGCAGACCCACCCTCTCTCTGTGACCCACATCTGGAGCAGATGGTAACCCAGAAGAGTGTGAGGAAAATGTTTAGTGAGCATGACCATAAAGCCACAGGGAAAATAAATCCAAGTACCCCAACATATTAGAGATTAAATGACTGAAGACAAACATGTTTCCCCCTAGAATTGCAATAATTTGGGGAAGCAGTCAGGTTATTTTTCCTTGTAACAAAGTTTTAATAAGAAAAATTTCCCATGATTTAACCATTTATATTTAAAGTCCACTGTGGTTTATCAACCCATCTTTTCTTAAGTCCCTTTTAATACAATAAGCCAGTGTAATATTGGAAAATATATGAAGTTTGCTGTCTTATCAACTCTTTCTTCTGTGAGATTCCTTTGGTTGAAAAGTTGGGGGAAATGTTATTTGCTTACATTCTTTACCCATGTTTTTTCAGATGAGTGTTTTTGGAGGCTGATGAAGAACATAATCCATCATAAATGAAATGATTATTCTATAGGCACACTCTAAAAGCATTACTGCTGATCCATGGGCTTAGGGAAGGAGACTTGGAAGTCTACTTGGATGTCTTAAAAGATGTATTTCACACCCTGCATATGCACACTGTCTTCCGGAAATATTGCACATGGAAGCTGAGTGCAGTATTTAATGTCTGATGAGTTATGGCTGTGGTAAACCTCGAGTGCAAAAATACTGCAAAATAATTCAAATTGCATGCTAATTCACAGAAAATCCATTTTTAGCTTCTTCCAAAGAATACACTAAGCTAAAGGTCATCATATAACATTTCTAAAGAGAGAAAAATGCCAAACTCTTTTCTGGCACCTAATACTGGTGATAAAGGATGAGGCTGTCAGAGAAGGGAGCTGGTTCCTTTATTTATCTTAGCTGTGTGGATAACTGAATCCAGAATTAGTAATTTTGCTGAACAAATAAAGTGTTCTATATTCAGCATGAACTTTGGGGTTATAAGTCTCCTGAGAAGGAAAACTTAGGTAACAGATGCTCATTTTGAAAATCCTGTATAGACTCACCAGCTAAGTGACCTAAGTCACTTCTTTGAGCTTCTCTTTCCTGTCTGAAGAATGGAGATGAAAATAATGATTTCACCCAATGATTCAAAGTTGAATTGCTAGGATGTGGGTCAAGTGTCTGAAACTTCCCAGTGCGGTGGCACACACCTCTAATCCCAGCTGCTTGGGAAGCCGAGGCAGGAGGATCACGAGATCAAAGCCAGCCTCAGCAATGGCGAGGCACTAAGCATCTAAATGAGGCCTTGTCTCTAAATAATACCAAAAAAAAAAAAAGAAAAAGAAAACCTACAGAAGATATAACATGTGTGGCACTATATTGATGGGAGCAGAAATTAAATCATAAGGAAAGGAAATAGGAAAGTGTAAGGGTACTGAGAACCTGGGGTACTGTGTAGTAGGAAAGGGCAGAAAATGTAGCCATCTCCAACTCAGTGTACCATCCTGCACCTCTCCCAAATGACCTCATCATTGGCTGTCAGTGGTTTTATTTAAGACTGATTGATTGACACAGCAAAAAAACCTTTCTAGCATTAGTGGAAATACGGAGAAATCAAAGGCTGTATTTATATATTGTAATACTATTCATTTCTTTGAAGAAACATGATGGTAGAGCAGGGAACCTGGTTATGGGGACAGCTGTTAAAAGCAAATTGCCTTGTCAGGGAAACAGATTTCCCAGGGACAGAGGAATTAATGAGAAAATAGACATTGTAACTCCTGTGTGCTGTGGTCACACCATACACCGTGCCCTACTGCAGGAATCAGGGCACCCTGTTGGGTCAACACTGGCTTGAAAGTTTGCTGCAACCACTGGCCTGCTTCCCAGTGGGTAGACCCACTCAGCACCTTCATGGCGGAGCACACCTGATTGAACTTTCAAGTAGAAAGAAATAATGCAAATCAATACCCAGCTTGAAATTCTAATGAGGTGGTATAGGGTAATAGCCAAGTGGAGCCCAGGCTGCAAAATGTCGTTCAGCAGAATCTGAAAAATTGCATTTATCACATTACTTTAGAACTTCTTTGAAATCACCCACACCTTCCAATTCTGGAAATGCAAACACCTGTACAATGAATGATAATATGACTGGTGATGACAATAGCAACAGCAGCAGTGATCTCAGAAAAGAGACTCCAGGAGATTCTGCATCTTCCCACAAAAGTAAGATGATCTCTGCACATGGTTTTCTACCCTTCTGACATTTATTCAGTTACATAGCAACAGCACTTACAAAGGTGTAAGCAAGGTCCCAGATGGGATACATTATTTTTCAAAAATGCCTGCTGCCTTTAACATAAGTACCCTCTAAATCAAATGTCTTTTAACAAATTGCACTTTTGCTTTTATGTTGGCATATAAATAACAGAGTTTTATATTTTAAAAGTACAGTGGGCCCTAAACTGCAATACAATCAGACTTACACATACACATTTAAGATAGGTCATATTTATTTTTATACACCTTCCTTTCTGATTGCCAAGTCATTTTTAAGTACCCACTTCTGGTGTTAAAGATCAGACCACATTAACATTTGTGTGGTATGTTAAAGAAATGAAAATTAGAATGATAGCATTGCATTACTCGTTTATCCAGTTGGCAAAACCCCAAAGTTTCACAGCCTCCTTCCTCCATAGCTGAGGTACTGGAGAACTGGCACTCTCTCTATTAATTGTTTAAATGCAAAATGCTGTGGCCTCCCTGAAAGGCAACCTCCGTGTCTAGTGAGGTGACAGCCCACCTGGTCCACATAGCAAACTAGTCTAGAACCTACCACGTGCCCGGTGGGAGAGTGCGAGTGACAGGAATGCAGGATTTTCCTTCTGACAGCAAAGTGTAAATGAACAGGTGACAGGTAACCGGGACAGAGTCTCACTGTCCCCCTCCACCATGAAGCCTGCCCACCCACCGTACACATGTACACAGTCTGAGGCTGCTGTGAAAAGAAGAGGCAACTTCTCTGCAGGCGTGGTGTGCTTTCAAGACTCGCGACATGGAAAAGATGAGGTGGAGAAGAAAGAGGGTGACGCTACACTACTAAGAAGGTCGGGGAGGGTTACATCACCCTCCTGGGTTTAAATTTAAACTGAGGATACACACCACCACCAATGACTGCTGCAAGCAGAAGGGGAGACACTGGGCGCTGAGAACTGGGAAGAAGCCTGAGCTCTCTCAACAGCTTTTGTGGCACTATCTATCTAGAATCATGTGTGAACCATTTTACATGATCATGATGTATGAGGAAAAACAGAAATGCGAAGGCACTGCTAAGAGTTAGCTGCAGGATGGAACAGATAGCCCTTTCGGCTCATGAGCCTATGGCTCACATCAATACAGAGGCATCTCGTGAAGCTCTGCCCCCAGCACACTACCCCCCAACCCTTAAAACTAAAATTTCAACAATAGCATGCATAATATTGGCATTGGTATTCTGAAGCTCCCCTTTATGTATTATAAGATAAAGCAAATAATTACAGTATCCTTGTGAAGATCCAACTTTCTCAATTCTTTGTGTAAACAGCAACAACAATGAATAGAGATTTCTTTTCATTTCTGGTTTTTTTTTTTTTTTTTTTTTTTTTGTGACTCTAAGATCCTTGGACCTCATTCACAGATAAAAGCTGTGAATTTGGGAGTTTTGGTGAATTATCTTTTTCCATTTTGATTACTGATTGATTTTCAGTATTAATACCAATTTATATTCAAGGCATTAGGACAAGCTTAATTTTTCAAAAATAAATATATAGTATTCACAATTCATAAGAATGAGAAAGCTGTTAAAAACAAATGTAGTTATTTAGAATATTAATGATATTTTAAGCATTTCTTTATCCTATATAGATACCACTGCATCATTAAACTTCCCAAAATGTTCCATAAGGAATAATATATTTCTAATATTCCATTCTCTGTCCTAGTTCTGGTAAGAATGAAAAATAAGTAAATAAATAAATAAATGTGTTGTAAATATTCCAGCAAGAAAATAAAGGTCAATGTGTGAAAACAAATAAGTTTCAGCTGACAAACCATCCGTGCAAAGGCAGGCTTTTATAGTGAAAATATACTTGTTTCCAAGTTAGCCAGAGAGCAAGCAGCAAAGGAAAGCCATAGAAATCAGGGTGAGCTCAGAACCCCAGGGTCCTCGGAGACAGACCTCAGCCATAGAGGCTTCTTCCTAAGGCAGCAGGTGTGACAGGTAAGCTTGCATTTCCTAGAGAATTCCTGCTTTTTCTGACTCATTCAGTTAGAAGGACTGACAAATGCAATTGAGATCCTTTCTGAGCCCACTCCCCACATACACACATGCACGCACACACACAAGCTGATCCCTTGACTGAGGGGCTTGGGACCAGAAGTGTTTTGAATTGCAAATGTTCTTGGGTTTACAAATGGATGATGAGCTATCTGGGCACTGAGACCCATGTCTAAATAGGAAATCATTTACATTTCATGTATGCCTGGTACGGAAAACCTGAAGGTCATTTTATGTAGCATTTTCAATAATTTTTTAGAGGAATATGGGTGTTTTACAGTTGAAGGGGACTGGAAGGGTACTTTCCCTGGGACAGTTTGAGTGACATGTGCTGTGTCTGGGGTCAGGTGGGGAGTTTTCCATCTGTGACATCATGTAGGCATTCAAGAAGTTTGGTAACTGATAGGAGACAGACATATGAATATAAATGTGTGTGTGTGTGTATGTGGGTGGGTGTGTATGTCTCCTATAAGTTATTTGTCATCAAGAGAATTACATACTTATATATTTAAATATGTATAAAGTAGATATTTATATTTATAGATATTTAAATATATAAGTATGTAATTCATATAAGTATGTTGTTATCTTCATATTTCATGAGTCAAACTGACAAGTTTGCCCTCTAAAAGTATATAACTTATATATTTATGATATCTAGATAAATAAATAGCTAGATAACTAGTAAAAGTATATAACTTATATTTATGCATCATATTTATTACATCCAGATAGATGAATAGCTAGATAACCAGATTGTTTATGCATATATACTTTGAAATATGCTGAAACCCAGATAAATCAGTAAGCTTTTGTTAAAATACCCAAATATAATACAATTTCTGATCCCACCATCTTTTAGTTTCTGGTTTGTCAGTGTCTGTGAAGGCTTAAATGGTCTCTATTTCGGAATGGGCAGGGCACCACAACCTCCTTCCAGGAATTGTGGGATAGTCATCTGGACTGGGTTCTTCTAGTGCCCCCATCTCAGATTTGTCAGTCATTTGTAAAACCTGTGAGAAAATTCTTAAGCCCCTGGCCAACTCCACAAGTGTCTGGCCATATCCCTCAAGTGAGGTGATAGGTGCCCAGAGAGTGCCAGGAGAACACAGGTGTGGTCCTCACCATCAGCTCCTGTGGGTCACCAGAACAACAGCCCTTGGTTGTCAGCACCCAAAGCACATACATCTCAAAGCTTTCTGGTCCAGGGCAGAAGACATTCCAAATGAATTATCTCATCAACTCATAGCACATACCTTATATAATAACAGCTTTGCTTTCCAAACATGATGCTTTAGAGAAATCATGAGTCTCTTCCAAAGTCTGGCTTCTGGGAACTCTACTGCGCTCTTTAAATGTCATGCTAGGAAAAAGAAATGAAGTATCAATACACACTACAACATGTATAAACCTTGAAAACACTATGCTAAGTGGAAAAAAACTGATCACAAAATTCCATGTATGGTAAGGTTCCATTTACACAAAAAGCCCAGAACTGTCAAATCTTCAGGAAGCCAATTAGCAGTGACCAGGGTCTGGGGGAAGGGGAGATGGAGAGGGATCACTAATGGGTCCAGAATTTGTTTGGGGTGATGACATTTTCTGAAAGGAGATTGTGGCATTGGCTGTAGAGTTCTGCATATTATAAAAATGTATCAAATTATGCACTTGAAGGGAGTTAATTTTATGAGACAGGAGCTATATATTAATAAAGCTGTTACTGTAAAAATGTTTAAAAGAAGAGCTAAGCCTGACAATTTGAGCATCACACATAAAGCAGTGCAGGGTCACGGAGCATAGTCGGGGCATTGTGACACAGTGATTCTGAAGCCTGGCCTCCCATTAGGGTTTTGCTTTCTGAAACATACCAACAAGATACAAAACAGAATGACCTATGAGAACAGGGTAGCTAGGTTTTAGAATAACGATTCTTTGTTCTCTAGGGTGAAGGCCACATGTTAGATTTGTTAGGTAGCACACAGACTTAAAGACTATTTATGTTAAAAAGCTATGGATTTAGCACACAAATTATAGAAAATTAATGGTGGTTTGCCAGGAAGAGAAATGTGTCAGTCAACAGAAAAAAGACCAGGCTTCCCAAGTTTGGGTGCAATTAGAGGTAAAAGCACAGCTTGGGTTTCTCCAGGACTTCACATTTCATGGCACCTTCAGTGTGTCCTCATTCCAGCCTTCTCCAGGCATGGGTGCAGGTGTGCGGGGCCTATTATGTGGAAGAGAAGAACAAAGCCCGTGGATCCTGAGGGTTAACAAAGGATTCCCTGAAGAGGTTGGCCGACCAGAATAAGACCTACTTACCTTCCTATAGGATTTTCCCCAGTGCATGAGACACAAATCACAGAGTCTAACTCTTCCAGCTTATGATGAAGTGGCCTGAATAAATTCCATTGCACATCTAGTCATCTTAATTAATGGATTGCCAAATGTCCTCCATGGAGATCATCTCTCGACAAGACTGTAAACAGCAGATCAAGGGTGGCACAACCGACTTCCTGGCTGTGTGTACCACATGGGCACACAAGCCATGAGTCTCCCACCCGCTAGGTGAAATTATACCCCTCCATCCTCCTGAGATGGCACAGCCAGCTGTATCCATTAATCTCAGTTAAGACGGACGGCAGAGCATCTAAGAACATCTGGCTAAGAGAGAGGGGAGCGAGGGTGAGTAGAGGATCTGGCCCCTCTTCTGGAAGTCAAAGGACATGGTTACAACTGTGCGTCTGTCTCTTCTGTGTGCTACCTGACTGGGCATGGCTGCAGCTCTGGTACAATGCAGGACTTCTGCAGTGACCCAGGAATAAGAGGGCACTGGAGAGGCAGTAACTGTCAGCTGAATCTGTTCAGATCTGGGCAAGGAAGGCTCAAAGCAGAGACTGAGAGCAGCAGCAGCAGAGTGCAAAGCTGCTTTCCTCCCCCCGTGGAAGGCTGCCGCCCTCATGGAAGGCCACACCTAAAGGTTTTCCAAGGCAGCGGTTCCCTAATAAAGTGTCAGGATCACTTTATACCCTGAAAAAATTTGTGAAGACCTCAAAGTAGGATCACCAAATATTCCATGGGACCCACTTATGTTAATAACTTATTTGCTGTTTGGGTGGAATTCACAAGTAACTTTTAAATTTGAGTTTTGTTTTCATCTTTGCTAAAACTGACATCTCTGCCCCAAAGAGCTTTTACTGATGTAAGTGATGTCTACCTCCAGTTGTGTCCAAAATGAAGACAGGCATTTTAAAAGATTTATTTATACCTTTAAAAGTAACAAATCCATCAAATATTGAAATAATCATCACGATTTGAAGAAACAAAAATCGATTAAATGTTAATATTCCTAGCACATTTTTAAGAAATAAAACATAAGTTTTAAATAAGTCCCTTTTCCCAAAAAAAGAAAAACAATTTTGCAAAACCATCTGTATCAATTCAATTATATTTAGGTAAAAATTTTGATGCCTGGTTTACAGAAGACAGCTGGATTCTCAGAACTCCTTCTGCATCCATTCTGTTGTGACACTGTGCATCACGCAGTTTTTAGAACCCCCCCTGAGCGCTCAGGAGACACTGAGATGGGGAAGGAAGCACCTAACATCAACACGACAGCTGTCTCGACTCTGGGTGAAACTTGGACTTCCCCGGGGTCCCCGGGACCTCACTGAGACTTCAGTGGCTCAGGTTGTTGCCCTTGATAGACTCGTATCCTCTCACCAGTGTGTACCTTTTCAGGCTGTCACCACAAAGTAAGCAATGACACAAAATCATTTTCATCAGTAAATCTCACAAAGACCAGCGGAAATAGAAGATGTTCCCTGGGACATTTTGTATGACCCACTGGATTCAAATCAATTGCTTATCCCAAGCATGCAAAGCTGATGATAGCTTTGATCCTATACCTTTTCTTAGAACCCTTCTTAAAAAGGCAGAGTTTTTCATGATATGTTTTGATGGATGACTATGTGTGCATCTCATCTAAAAATGGAGCAACATAGACATTTAAAAATTTTCACCTACAAAAACTACATATACTTAATATACAACTGGAAGACTTTGAACACAAGCTTATACCTTGAAACCATCACCACAATCTATGCCCTAGATTAACTTATGTCTATACCTAGCACCTCCAAAAGTCTCCTCCTGCTTTTTAACTCATTTCTTCTTATTATTTTTTTATTACTTTTTTAAAAAATATATTACTTATTTTTTATTATTTTCTGGGTAGGACCCTGAACTGAGTCTTAGCAGAATTTTCAGCATTCAATACAGTGTCGTTAACTCTAGGCACTATGCCCAGAGTAGATCTCTAGGACTTACTCTCATTTCATGTAGTATTTTCATGTCTGTGGAAGGTGTGGAAATTGTCCCCAAGTGTTCCTCGTTTTCTGCTCACCTGGAATAAACATGGCTACTCCTGCCTGCCCGGCCCCCCTTTTTTTGTTCTTGTCAAACGAACAGTTTGCAGTTGCCCCTGTTGTTCATCTCTCAAGAAAGAGAGGGACTCAGGGGCCTGGGCCACAGAAGGGCAGCCTTCCCTCTCCTCAGGGAAGATGGAATGTCACAGAGGGTACAGGACCCCAGGGAAACAGGTCAGAGTGAAGATGTCGAGCAATTTGGGTACTTTAGAAACAGTCCTCAAAAGGACAAGTCAGACCAGGGCATAACAGGTGAACCCATTAGAACTACTCGGCAGCGAAGGTGGGGGAAGAGACCTCAGCTTGTGTGCATCCTCCCCAAAGCACGCAGGGTCCTGAGTGGGAGCAGTGCAGACCACAGGAGGCCTGTGGCACAGACTGGCCTGGGCCTGCCACCACGCCCTGGGGCTGCAGGCACACACTGCAGGTGAGAACTAAGAGCTGATATGATCCATGAAGACTTAGGGTGGGAGAAAGTAATATTTCCACCTTCTGTGTAAGAGTACATGAGACTCCTTGCCAGGAAGAGAGAAGGGCCGTGACTTCACGGTGGCCAAGCCTCTGATGTGCTGCATCCCTTTACCAGGCTCCTGGACACCCGGTGCACGGCACAATCGCCACATTCTGCTGTGCACTTTCAGTGTTCCAATTTCCTCTGTCGTCCTCGGAACTGTTACTCCCACATGGGCACCTACCCACTTCTCAAGAAAAAGATGCATCTCTGAACAAAGGAAAACGTATCTCTACAAACACCTGCTAGGCTAGATAGCCTGCGTGTGGAAAAGTGATAACCATTCTCTGTGCCTCGACTCACACCTGTGCAGACAGGCTCTGCCGGAAGGAGAGTTAACAGTACTCAACAGCCTGAAATAGCTCCAAGAAAACAGCAAAAGCTCAGAGTACAGAGTATGAAAGCCAATAGTGGTTTCTGGTCAGATTTATTTTCTGGAATAAAGGACCGAGGGAACTTCAACAACAGTGTAAGAGTTAAGAGATTCCATTTCTGACCATAAATATACTAAACAAAAGAATCCTTATTCTAATTTTGGATGAAGTTCTGATAATTGAAGTGGCCAAAACAACTAATTGTGATTTGAGGAACACCTTGTAAGAATGATAAGAATTATGGAGGTGCCGAAGTCACTGGGTAACTTACTTATCTTGAAAAACATCTTAAGTGAACACAAGTGAGAATACTCTGAAACTTCTGGCTTGGATTCAGACAGGAGGAATGCAAAGATAAATATGAATGAGTCACAGGCTCTGCAGCAAGAGAGGAGCACAGAGCAGGAGCACAGTTAGTCCAGAGCCACCCTCAGGAAGCCAGGGCTTCTAAACTTGGCTAAGCTTTGCTTGATGAATGCAGTCACCTTCCGGAACCATGTCCGGTTGCCCTGTGTCTCCTCAGGAAAGCATCTGTCAGAGTTCTACTCCAGGGATAGAGTATTTTGAAAGAAAATTCAGGTCATGGTGAATCACAGCCCTTCCTAACATTACCTGTTAGTTATCAAATATAAAGGCAGATTTCAGCACTGACAGTTATTAAAAACCCCACTCCTTTTAGTTTTCTGTTGCTTCTAGAATATTTTTGCTAAATGAGGCTAAGAAATACTTTTTGTCCCCAAAAGTGATGTCAAGTTGGTGAAAGAGGCAGGAAAGACGCCTGTCACTTCTTGTGCCTGTGGCTTTCCCAACGGAACACAAACTGTTTCAGTTATTTTGTGATTTCCACTGTCTTTTTCGTGAATATGTATTCTTGTTTGTCTGAAAATTATTTGACATGAAAAACCATCAAGCATTTGTTCCGTGATGTTTTTAATGCTAGACGTTTGGCATTGGGAATTCATGAATAAGATGCAATCCTTGCTCCAAGGAAAGAATCACACAAACTAGATCATAAATTTTCTCTCCAATGACTTTGCAAAAATATATTTAATATTAAAAAAATGTTAAATTGCATATTAGGTATAGATTGATGGGTCAAGGGACATTTGCCTTTTATTTTGAATCTCTTACATACTAATTAATAATAGAACAACAGCACTCGAAAGAATACTCTGAATTACCAAGTTGGTTCTCGAAAGTCACAAGCGTTGGCTGCCTCTGAACACCACACTTCCCTCCTTTCTGTGTTCCTAACTTTAGTTGATCTGGTTTTCCGAATAATTCTTTATTCATAAATTGTGTCCCAAAGATAACGAATGGCCTAGAGCAAAGATACATTCCTCCCGTATCCTGCTGTGTGTGGAGCCAATGCCGAGCTCCCCCTGCTGAGGAGTGAGGGCAGGGGAGGCCCAGGATGGCGGCAGGCTACATCACGGACCTTCGGCCACTGGTCTGGGGCAAACAATTAGGCTTGGTTGAGAGATCCCAGCGAAACACCAGCCCCACAAACGGAGTATGTCTTGGTTCTAGAAGGTGTCTGGCTTGCCTCTGTGTGGACTGTCAGCTTGGTCCTCTCTGAAATCACTACAGGAATGTGATGATGGTGGCCTCTGACCAGCACTCACCCAGGAGATCCCATATATATTTCAATGATGCCACAGTGCTACTATATGGATCTTTAACGTCCCCTGAAAAGCTCATGTTTTGAAAGCACGGCCTTCAGTACAGCAAGAAAGGGCCTTTTTGGCAATGCTTAGATCATGGGGGCTGAAATTCCATTGGTGGATTAATCCGTTTGATGGGTTAATGATTCAAATGGACTACTACTAATAATTCAAATGGTGGCAACGATAGACAAGTGGGATGCGGCTGGAGGAAGTGGGCCACTGGGGACATGCCCTGGGGACTATGTCTTCTCCCTGGCTTCATTCACTCTCCTTCTCTGCTTTCTGTCTGCCATGAACTGAGCACGTTCCCTCCTCCACGCCCTTCCACCACCATTGGCCACCTCATCCAGAGCCCGGAGCTCTGAGGTCAGCCAGCCATGGACGGAGCTGGAGCAAGAGCCAGAATAAACGTTTCCTCCTCTAGATTGTTCTTGTCAGATATCTTGGTCACAGTGACGGAAAGCTAACTAACACAATCAGAGACGGGCAGTTTCTCTCCCCCCTGAGCCCGCATCATTCCTGGTAAGTGGGCATTTCACAGCTCTAGGAGGAGCTGCACTGACTGCAGCAGTATGGCTCCATTCTTCTCTGACAGACCGTGTGTTCTCATATTGTGTGCTGGTGTAGCTTAAGGTGGAGGACAGTATTCCTGTTCTCGGGGCTGGTGACACCCCTGTGTGTTTCAGTGAGCACGGAGATTGGGGGATTCCCACTCACTGTCAGCTGAGCAGCCCCAACAGGGCCCTGGGGTCCAAAGCCGGCGGCTGTAGACAACAGGACACATCTGTCTTGTCTTTCTCTCTCCCACTGCATCATCCCTCCTACAACAGAGCACTGTCTTGGGTGGTGAGGGGGAGGGGATGGGGAGGATGAGCAGGTGATCTTTTCTCAAAGAATTATTTTTGAGTTGATTGCAAATTGTTCACTTTGGCTGTCTTTTGAGAAGTTTGCTATAGTTAAATTGGTTCCTGTAGCCGAACACACTGACTTCTCAATTAAAGATAACAAAGACAGTCGTCAAACTCTTCGGAGATGACATTTTCGCTCATTTTCTGATAATATGGCTTTGGAAGTGGTGACACGGTGAATATTTCGAGTCCACATAGGACTAAAGTAAGACATTTTATTTTTTATTATAGCAATTGTTGAAAGTAATTTTCAAAAAGTGTGACATTTTGACTCACCACTGTTTCCTGGATAACTTTGAATAAATTTTCAATGAAATAAGCTAATAATAATTTAGTTGGGAGGAAATTTAGTGTTAACAAATGGATTTAATTTTTAAAATTGTGGGTCTATCTGTTCATTATCTTTCGAGATAAGCATGTATGCTTCATTGACACAGGACACACTAGGTGACAAGTGTGACATTGAGAAAACACTTCCCAGTGAGCGGAGGAGTAGTAGTGATCTCAGGCTGCCGCCATCTGCACCATCCAATTACCAGCTTCAAGGGCTTCACCAAGGCAGTGTCCCCCAGGCACTGTTCCCATCTCCAGCGTCACTTCTCAACTGTACAGAGCCACTGAATGGAGATCATGCGCATTTAAATGCAACTTGTGCCTATTGCTCTCATCCAGTTTTTAGCAGAGTAGAGTAGTACCTTTTCCTAGCAGGTCGTCTGCATCAATTTGTTGACTGATGGATACATTAATTGCCTTAAGTGTCATCTTCATTGCTTCCATGTTCAATATTTCTTTTTAAAATATTCTAATAGCTCCACCCACTGCCCTCTTTATACAATAAGGATTGATACATAGGACTGGGTTTGCTTTTCAGTTCGATGCTTGGAGATTTATTTCTTGAGAATATTCCAAAGCCCATCTATCTGTTCATTGATTCTAAAAATAAACCACGACCCCAGAAACTATGGCAAGCGCTGTCTGTCCAAAATGTGGCCCTGTGCCTATATGAGGACAAGTTGAGGGGCTGGCGGGGAAACACCTGCAGGTGCACAGTGCTGCTGTCCTGCTTCCTCCTGAGGAGAGCAGGGACAGCAATGTCCATCTTTGCAACATCCTAGGAGCAGGCAGAGGAGAAGTCGGGAAGACCCGGCAGAGCCTCAGGGACCAGCGACTGTTTGCTCTTCTTCTGCAGCTTCTGCTTCCTCAGCCCACACACAGCTCGTTTCCCGCCCCTGCCTCTGTAGCTGTGGGCTCCGTGGGGCGTGGGCCTGCCTTGGTCAGGCGTGTCCAGGACTGAGGTTGCGCAGGAATCAAGTGACCTAGAAGAGAGGAAACCTAGAAGACGTCTTCAGGCAGAAAGGATAAACTAGATGTTTTTAACCCGTTCTAGATCTTGTCACTTGGTCTTGTAATTTCCTCGCTCCTGTGATTTGTAAGATGAGACTCCTAGCAAACTTTCTCACCCATGGCTCTTGTGGTTTTTCAAAGTTGACTTGATTTCTAAAATTTAATGAGAAGTAGGACAGGAGGTGGCAGGCTGTCTGAGGTCTCAGCAATGCTGGCTTAGGAGGTGGGGCTCCCTGACCAGCCTGTGCCAGGCGAGTGCGCCCTGGCACACGGGTGTGTCAGGAGACAGCGGGGCTGCCCTCCGCCTGCTGCACTGCACACACTGGGCCATCTGAGGAGTCTGCTTGGCGTTCACACTCAAGTTCACATTCTGCCTCTGTCTCCACCCTATCTCCCCTTCGACTTCCCTTCCTACTCCCAGAGCCAGTTGTTCTGTTTTCTAATCTACATCTTCCATTCTTATGAACTATGTCTGTTGAAATGTTTGGCTTATCCCAGACAAAGGTAATCAAATGGACGATTTTTCTCCATGATGCGACCTAAGGGCCACATTATCTAGCAGTTGGGTTACCTTAGTCTCCCTCTCTTTCTCCACCCCCTCTCTTTTTGTATCTATCAGACAATGAAACGAAAAGCATTTCTCCACTGGAATTATTTATTTATATCATTTATCACTGCTATATTAGATAAGGAGGAAATATTCATCCATTAAACCTTTGAAGTAGAATTTTCTTATATAAATGCAAATTTTTAAGAACACCATATAAATGCAATAGGTATATCATTCTCTATAAAAATACAAATAATGCATGCTATTCCCAGTAGCTATGCAGCTCAGCATTATCCAGGCATTCTTGTTTCAGTTGCCCCAGTCTGCCTTACCATTGCAGGTCTCCACTGGCAACTGCCTGATTCTGATGGAAGGATTCCCCAGTTCCATTGTCTTTCCAGCTACCTTTGACCCCTTGACCATAATTCTGGTTCTCTTTGCTAAATTTAACATTGTTATATAGAAAAAAATTCTTTAATTATACAATGGTCCCTCAGTATCCAGGAGGATTGATTCCAGGGCTTCTCTGCCTCCCCATGGGACACCAAAATCCTTAGATGCTCAAGGCCATTCTATAAAATACTAACACATAACCTGTGCACAACCCACTGGACACTTTTGCTGCAACCGGCCCAGCATCAACAACAGATTCTCCAGTAGTGGTGACTGGAGATGCAGAAAAACATAGAGACAAAGAAAACACAGAGACATTATCAAGTAAAGTTGGGGCCAGGTGGGACACTGCACTCTAATGGAGGAACAGTGACCCAAAACTAGCTCTGCAAGTTTATTATATAGGGTCTCATAATGAGGAAGTTAAACTATAGGGGCACTGTGAATTGTTTAAGGCTTGTGAGTTGTCAGAGGCTTCTCTGTCCACTAAAATGTTACAGAGCTAGAAACAGTTTTTGCAGCTATCCCACTGTTGCAATGCTATGAACATTCTGGTACACTCAGGAAACCCATTGTCCTGGGATGCCTGATAACATCCTTGCCTTTGGCCAGCAATATATCCCAGGCTTGGCTTTTGCCATTGCTACAGGATCAGCAGATGATTGAAGGCTCATCCGCCCTCCACACACTTTACATCATCTCTAGATTACTTCTAATACACAATATAATGTAACTGCTATGTAAACAGTTGTCATACTGTATATTTAGGGAATAATGACAAGAGAGCAATTTTATACATGTTTGTACGGTTTCTTCAGAGTATTTTCTGTCTGCAGTTGGCTGGATCCACAGATGTGGACCCCCTGGATGCGGAGGGCTGACTTTACACATGGATCTGTTCTGGTTCAAGCTACTGTCCACTTGGCAGACTCTTTGCTTAGATGGCCTTTATAGTGAGAAAGAAGGGGAGATTACAAAATGACTTTAGAAGCAAATAGGAGCATGTTAGTGTCTGTCACCGTTGTTTGGACTGTGATCCCACTTCTCTATGACCCAAGACCAGCGACGCCCTTGTCCCAAGACCTCACTTGAGTGTGCCTTACGCAATGGACATAGCCTTAGCTTTAAAAAGCAGGGAGTCACGGCTCCCCCAGGGCTCCCGCAGCAGTTAAGACGCACTCTGGCTAACTACACAGGTATTTGGTTTGGGGGCTAGGCCCCTCCTGATGTCTACTCTCTCGTGTTTATTTTTGTCTTCACCCCTGAGCCCCGTGTCCTGCCTCCATGCCCTCACCCACTCACCATGCCATGGGTATTTGGTCCATCCTGTGACTTTGTCAGGTGCACCAGGTGGGATTTGAGTGATGAAATAGTCTTGTTCCCGGCCTTCAGAGAGCTAATGATTTATTGGGGAACCCTGGCTGACTAGAGGTCAATAATTTGATATATTAATATTACAAAATGTAAAACACTATTGAGGTAATAAACAGGATGCTGTGATAGGGAATGAGGATGATTTTGTGGAGATGGATTCTTGGTGTTCTAAAAGGTGAGAAAAAATTTAGATATAAGAAGTAATTAGAAAAGAAAATGGATTGTCATGGAACAAGAGAGAAAGTGGAGAGCTTCTTGCAAGTAAGAAAACATAATGATGTGACTCTCCAGGTGACACGTTCTTGGACTCCATCGTTCCTGGACCTTAGGAATGTTTACTTGAAGACTTCTTGAGAGAAACTGCTTTATCATTAGACCTTGCCCTGTAAAGTTCTATAATTAGATTTGATTTTGACATATTAAAACACTAGTTGTATGTCTTCATCTCAGAAAAGGATATCAAATTTGTATCCTACCGGCTCCCCTCACACCTTCAAAAACTCTGTGTTCTGTACTTTTCTAATGAGGTCCTTAAGATCTTAAAGGCTGTACTTTTCTAATGAGGTCCTTAAGATCTTAAAGGCTCCCAGTTGTCTCGCGTGGACGCCTTCGTTGGGAGGATGGAGGTGCCACAGCTTCCCACCATGCTCGCCGCGGCCGTGTCGGCACACCTGGCTGCCTGCTTGCCTCTGGGAGGGAGAAGTGATAACACTGACCTGTGACAGGGTGATGGGTGGATTCAGCCACAGGAACGTCGCCAGCATCACGTCCTGTCTTCTTGTCTTATGGCAACACTATTTCCTGCAGAAACGTAATCCTGTGATTCAGGTGTCTTCACTGGGTTTAGTATGATTTTAAAATTCTAACAAATCTTTCTGTGAGCTATACAGTAGTTTTCTTCCTTAAACAGAATGTGCATCCATTTAATAGTAGTCAGTAATTCTTGGAATAGATTTAGAAGTCCATCATAGTCACATGAGTCCATTAAAACATGCAGGTGCCACGTGGACACTGAAAAGGCAAATGAGCTCCTATTCACTGTGAATGTGATGATCTGCACAAGATATGTGGCTTTCATATTGGACAACTATTGATTGCATACTTTTCATTATCCTTTCAGAACTACATGCTTATTGTGGGTATTGAAGTTTGGCTTTGAAAGCAATTACCGGAAGCATTGAGATGCCCTCTTTCTAGGACAAAGTCTTCGCATGCCAAATATGTTTATTTGTTAAAATATATTCATGCCCACTATCTAGTTTGAAACAGCATACTGGCCCTTCGGTGGTTTAAGTCTCATGCATGTTAAATATGATAAATATTTGGTATGAACTCTATGAAATGAAAATGCTTTGGAATAAAGTGATGACAGGAGTTAGAAATCAATATTCATTAAGCCCTTTGCATGGCACGGTGACTGTCCGGAGTGTCACACAGGTACCTAACTGAATCCACAACCGCAGAGCCGTGCCCTCTAGGATTCTCACGGTATGGATGAAGAGGTTGTCACTCTGCAGGATCCACGGACACCCAGGACAACACGGACAGGGAGCCTGCAACCATTGAAATCCATCCTCAAAGTGGGGCCTGCTTGCCCTTGCAAGGCAATTTCCATTGTGACAAAGAGTCTAAAATCTCTCTGTGGCACGTTGTTTTATAGTGCATCTACAGAACTGGATTATAGTGTCATCTTGTCTCGTAAGCTTAATTGGTTTGTTTAATGGGTATGTGCAGTTATTTATTTTTTTCATTTGAACAGACTTATAGGAAAAGCCCACAACATCATCTGAGTTTCTGATTCACATTAAAATGCAAAAAAAGCAGAGATCCAAAGAGTCTTTCAGATTTTGAACTATATCTGGTATACCCCATTTCACTACTTGTGACATTTTAGGACACTGAATTTGTAATTTTGAGTCATGAGATTCATATTTTTATAACAAATATTACATGGTATCTATCCCAGAACTACTATAAATCTAGGAAATAATTTTGCTGTATCATACCAGAAATAACCAAAATAGACCTGTTTAATCAATACTTCCTGGGTTGACCCACAGCAAGTTTGCCTGAGGAACCTGTTGGTAGACACAGATTTACAAAGACCAGAGACTCTGGGTGGGAGTTCAGGGGTTGGGGGACAAAGGAGGAAAGGATACTACATGAGAGGCAGCAACACACACCAGGCCTGCAGGTCCCAGCTGCACGAGACGAGGGTCCCTCAGCCTGAGCCCAACCAAACCACCCAGAAGGGAGGAGAGCGTGAATGCCCAGTGAGGACATCAGAGCAGGCCAGGAGTCTTGGGGGATTGCTCAGCAGCACAGCGGGTGGGTGGACCCTGGCTGATGCCTCCCAAGGGTAGCCATGGTATAGACACAGCAGTAATCAGCTCTCTGGTCTACAGCCCCACGGGCTGGGATCGGACCACAGAAATGTCTGCATGTGGAGCTGGAGGCTGAAGTCCAAGGTCAATGCAGACCTCTGGGCGCTCTCCCTGACGTGCAGCTGGAAACTTCCCCTGGGCCTTCCCATGGTCTTTCTTCTGCGTGTGTCTGTCCTAATAGCCTCTTCTAAAGACCCCAGTCATACTGGATTACGGCCACTCATCTGACCTCGTTTAACCTTAATTATCTCTTTACAGCAGTTATCTCCAAATACAGCAGCATGCTGAGCTCCTGGGTGTTAGAACTTCAACATGTGACTTTGTGGGGGCCATAACTGAGCCCATGACCGCATCTTAAAACTCCAAGGCTCCATCTTATCAAAGGGGAACAGCTGTCGCATGAGGTTTTGCAAAGTATGCAAAGCAGGCTGGCTCTAAATGGCCCAAAGTCTGCTAGTTTGGGCTATTTTTAAAATAATTGGATGTGTAAATATTTGAGCTTGGTGCCAGCAGACTTTTGAGTTGAGGTTCTCAGCCTGCAGTGAAGAAATAAACAGCCAAGAGAGAGTACACAGTAACTCCTGCCTCAGGTTCATTTGTTTTATCTTACTTTTTGTTACTGGGGATTCCACTCAGGGGTGAATTACCACTGAGCTATATCCTCACCACTTTTCTTCTTTTAAGACAGGGTCTCACTAAGTTGCTGAGGCTGGTCCTGAACTTGTGATCCTCCTGCCTCAGCCTCCCAAGTTGCTGGGATTATAGATGCATGACACTGTGCTCCGCCCTGGGTTCATTTACAGATGTACAAGAGCAGGCTGCCATCCCTGGCCAGCTCTGTGGGATGGGGCACCTTGCTCACAGTACACAAGCACTGCAAAGGCAGCAGCTCTTCGTATTTTGTTCTTGTTGCTATTCATAAAATTTAGATTTCTGCAGCAACAATCCCAGACTGGAAGTTAACTGAGTTTATCCTTACTCAATTTGGAATAACATGCAGTTTTACTAAAACCCCGTATTTCACTAAACCTGCACTGTGGACCTTCCCTGGCTGTCTCAAGCAGAATCTTGCCTGTGGTCCATGCTTCCTGCATCTCTCCAGTGCATGGCGGGCCTCCTCCACTCTGCTATAATTGCCTTTGTGACTGTTTTTGTATGTTGTTCTTTGGGGCCTAAGAGCCACATCAGATGAAGGAGCCATGTCAGATGAGGGACTGTGGCCTCTCCATGCATTTCCATTTCTAGCAGAGATTCCAACAAATCCTATGTGCTCATCTAACAGGATAGAACAACTTAATGAGTAGAGTTAAGAAGCAGCTGGTAAGCCCAGGTACCTAGTAGCCACACCAGAGTAGCCCAGAAGTTCCTTTTTAGAATATCTTCTGTAAATCATGTAAAATATCATTTGCCTCCTGGGCATGGAGAATGCTGCTTGAGATTGCTTCATTTTTAAGAATGGAAAGCTCCATGGAACAGAAATGTAAATCATTTCCACTGGGCTTCAAAGGCCAGATCCTCACTAGGGAGAACCCCGGTGAATGGGCCTGGGTCCTCATTATGCAGCCTCTCTGCAGCCAGCCGTGTTTAGTCTGCTTGTCTGGCTGAGGAATGAGTGGACTTTACGGTACACACAGAGAAAGAAAGCCACGCCTCATTCCGAAGCGTGAGTCATACAGTCCCCCAGACTGTGCGCCTGATTACATCCTCAGTCTTCACTATCAGGTTTTGAGAAGCTACTTGCACCAGGTTTGATTTCTTTCCCTTCGTTAGCGTCCAATACTGCATTTGGGCAGTTGGAATTTCCCTTTTGATGACTCAGTTTGTATATTGCTTTTATTATTTGAAAACTCAGAACCCCAGGTTTATGAAATGGACTAGGTTAAATGGTGTCACAAGCTAAGTGTTGAGCTGAACACTTAGCTTTTTCAGTTTTTTCTCACTTCCTCACCCACAATTTTGGCTCTCCAGTAATCTCTGCATGAGTTTCCTGGGAGATTCATCTGAGGTGCTTGTTGAACATGCACATGTCAGGCTCCCTTGACATTTGGATCCATCCTGGGGGACTGACAATATGTAGACCCTTAGATTCACAGGTTGAAACCTGGTCCCCATGTGAAACTAGAGACAGAGCCTCTGAAGACATACTTTACGTTAAATGAGGTCATAGGATGGAAGCGCTCCAGATGATTTTGACCTTCACTGGAGTCTGAGCCCTGCTCTAGGACACTCTCACATGGACAGTACCAGGGAGCCACTGCTGAGGCTTCTCCCTGGTCTCAGGTGACCAGCCCCAAGGAAACAAAGCTTCTGCTCTGAAAGCATCCCACCATGGAAAAAAACAGACCCCGTTCTCACGAGACGTTCCATCCTCCCCTTGGGCCTGGAAGGTGGAAACTCATTTACTGACGTGTTTTGGCAGGGGTCATTAGTGCAATCAGAATTTCACAGGTGATGCTTGTTGACTTGTGTTCAAATGCATGGTTCTGTAGAAACTTGGAAGTTTGTCACAATCTTCCTTTAAAAATCTATGTTTCAGAAAAGTTTTAGGTTCATGGCAAAATTGAATGGGAGGTACAGAGATCCCATGTCCCCCTGCCCCCACACAAGGACAGCCTCCACTACTATCAACATCAATAACCAGAGTGGTACATTGATACATCTGATGGCCCAAAGTTCATAGTTATATCTGGGGTCATTGCTTATTTCTGCCGTGTATTTTATGATAAACATAAATGGCGGGTACCCACCATTATTGTGCCATGCAGATAGTTTCTCTGCCCTAAAAGTCCTCTCTGCTGCTTCCACACATCACTTCTCCCCCTGACCCCCAGCAACCATGGGTCTTTTACTGTCCCCACAGTTTCCCTTTTCCAGAATGTCATGCAATGGATCATGCCCTATGTACCTTTCCAGACTGGCTTCTTTCACTTACTAACAGTTGTTTAAGGTACCTCCATGGCTTACGGCTTGTTTCTTATTAATCCTGAATCTTATCGCATTGTCAGGATCTGGCTATGCCACATTTTATTTACCCATCCACCTACTACAGGCCTCTTGGCTGCTCCAAGGGGTTGGCCATTATGAGCAAAGCAGCTGTGAACCCCATGCACAGGTTCCAGGTGGCCATGCTTCCAGCTGATTTGGGTGAGTCCCCAGGAGTGTGAACGCAGCATTGTGTAGTAAGAGCGTAAGGGTCCTCCAGCGTGAACACTTACACTCCCAGCAATGAGTGATTGATGCCTGTCCCATGTCCTGGCCCACATCTGGCTTTGTCAGCACGTTGGCCATGGCCAATCTGGCAGGAGACCTTGGGGTCGCACGGTTGCTTCAGTGTACATTTCCCTGATGACATGTTAGGTTGGCCATGCTTTCATGAGCTCGTGTGCCATCTTGAGGTCCTCCTGGTGAAACATCTGTAACACCTGCAGCTCATCTCCTTGTTGGGTTGTTTGTGGCTCTATTGCTGGGTTTTCAGAGTTCTGAGTTTCAGGGGCTGGCGTGCTTTGGACACCTCTGCTGTGTGTGGCGTGTCTTTTGCCATTCTTCCTCCCAGGCAGCGGCTGGTCCTGGCACTCCCTCCACCATTTTGAAGAGCAGCCACATTTTTCATTGTCTCTTTTTACTTATACAAGACAGTAGAATCCATTTGATATAATTGTACAAGCATGAAGTACATCTTATTCTAATTAGGACCCCATTCTTGTAGATGTACCTGATGGTGAGGTTCACTGGGGTGTATCCATAATGTGCACATAGGAAAGTAATGTCACATCCATTCCACGGTCTTTCCTTTTCCTGTTCCCCTTCCTTTCCCTTCATTCCCTTCGTCTCATCCAATACTTCTATTCTTCCACTTCTCTCTCCTTATTGTGCATCATCTTCCACATATCAGAGGAAACATTCAACCTTTGGTTTTTGGGGATTGGCTTATTTCACTTAACATGATGGTCTCGAGATCCATCCATTTGCTGTCAAATTTCCTACAGTCCTTTTTCTTAATGTTTGAGTAATACTCCATTGTGCATAGATACCACATTCTCTCTATCCACTCATCTGTTGAAGGGCACTTAGGCTGACTGTATAACTTAGATATTGTGAATTGTGCTGCTATAAACATTGTTGTTGTGTCACTACAGTCTCCTTATTTTAAATCCTTGCATATATACCAAAACGAAAACAAAACAAAACAAAAACCCAAATAACCCAATCAATAAATGGGCAAAGGAACTGAACAGACACTTCTCAAAAGAAGAAATATGAATGGTTGACAAACACATGAAAAAATGTTCAGCATCTCAAGCAATTAGAGAAATGCAGGTTAAAACTACACTGAGATTTTATCTCACTCCAGTCAGAATGGCAGCTATCAAGAACACAAGCGACAGCAAATGCTGTGAAGGGAAGGCCCTTGGAAGTTCAAAGGTGTTGGCCTCCACGCTCTGTTCCATGGCTCAGGACACTGGGGCTGCTACTGAGAAGTCATTGCATGTCACGTCACTGAACTTCTCTCCTTGTTTACTTCTAGGAGTTTGTAGTCCTGTGTCTCACACTTGGGTGTGTGGTCCTTGGGTAGTTAATTTCTGTGCGTTGAATAAGATCTGTGTCTGTATTCATTTCCAGCACGTGAACTTCCATTTGTCACAGCAACTTTTGTTGAGAAGCCCTCTTTCTTATCATGTTTTCCTTGCTGCTTCATTAAAGTTCATTTGACTGTATCTGTGTGGGTCTCTTCCTCACTCTCTTCTGCCACTCGGATCTGTTATTAGATTCCTGTCCAGTGCCATGCTGTCTTGATTCTGGTAGTCTGATGGTGACATTTGAAAGTGGAGAACTGATAGTTGGTCTTGTGTTTCAGTGTGGACTTGGTTATTCTGGGTCTTTTGCATCTTCATGTGAATGACAGAATCTGTTTGCTGACATCTACAAAATATTTTTATGAGATTTTGACTGGGATTTCCTTGAATTTATAGAAGAAATTGTGAAGAACTGACAGTATTGAGGTTTATTTTTTGTCCATAATCATGTGAACACTCTCCATTTATTTAGTTCTTCTTTGCTTTTTATGATCAGAATTTTATAGTTTACTTCATACAGGTTTTTGACATGTTTTATTTGATTTATAGCTAAGGGTCTCATTTTGGGGGACACTAGTATAGATAGCATTGTGTTTTTCATCTCAAATTCCACTTGTTCACGGATGGTAAAATAGGACACCAGCTGACATTTTGTGTGTTCTGCAACTATGTTGTAATTTCACATTATTTCAATCGTGTTTTTTTTCTTTCAGATTCTCTACATAGACAATTGTTTTATATGTGAACAACAACTTTTATTTCTTCCTTCACAAGTTTTATACCTTTTAATTCCTTTATTGTCTTATTGCACTTGGTATAGTGTGGAAAAGTAACAGTGAGGGGAGGATTCTTACCTTGTTGCTCATCTGTAGGGTAATGTTGTGGTTGATATCCACTGGAAAATTGAGAAAATGTCCATCTAATAAACTGCAACACATACTCTGTCCAGGGGTGAGGCTGGGGGTGCCTGATTTTCTCCTTAGTGCTGGCTGCTGACCTTTGTTATTCCCAGGGGTGGCCTGTTCAGGTGTGGCTGGTGTCCGGGCCATCTGGTAAAAGTCACGGTGCCCAGGCTCCCTGCAGAGCTGCTGCTGTGCTGTGGTCCTCGTCCTCAGATCCATCCTGCATCCCAGCCAGTTCTTTTCTGAGGAGTTTCTTCTTTGTCCCTTGCATGGTGTCTGTCTGGCTCTCCTCTCCTGTCCCCGACCTCAGGCTCTTGGAGGCTCCTACCTCACCTCACCCTCTCTCCTCCCGTGTAACAGGAGCCTTGGGAGATTCTATGCTAGGAGCTCCTGCCAGCAGGGCCTCCACTCCTCTCCCTGGCTGTCTGCAGGTGGGAGCGCCACTGCTTTCCTTGTTATCTTGTAGTCGAGGGCCTGGGAGAGACCAGGGGAGAGCCAGGACCTCTCTGCTTGGCCAGTGCCTACTCACTGCTCCTTCCCCTGTGGGGGACCTTCAGGCACTCTCCTGTCTGGCCTTTGGTTTGCTCTGGGAGACTTACTCCAATGCCCTCCACCTCATTAGGAACGTTCTTCAAGGCAGAGCTGCTACTCAAACTTCTATAAAGCTTGTATTAAAAGAAAACAGTTAAAGTTAATATTTTTAAATAGTTGACATATCATGACTCACTGTTTTGACATCTCACTGAAATAATTTATGAGTGTTTTACATCTTTACATTCAAATACATCTGACTCCCTTTGAAGCAGCTAAAATCTGTTCCAGTCTCAGGACCAGCTGCCTCATGCTCAGAGGATGCTGGTAGGAGGGAACAGCCCCTAACCCCTGACTCTTTACATAGAAGCCATTCTCCTTAATCTCTTTAGTATGCAGTAGAATTAATCCAGCAAGTTTATGAAGAGAGCATGATTTTGTTAAAAAAAGAACATTTTACAAAACTATTTTTTTAACCATATTTCATTGGTATTTAATCGGGGTCTCTTGATTTTGAACCCTGGAAAAGGCTACATGTAGAATTCAGGGTCAGAATCCTTAGCACTGGTACTTGCACTGACTGCAAGTTCCATCCTGTCAATCCAAGGCTTTCTTGAAGACAAGACGCACCACCGTCATCTTCTTCCAGCCCTCGGCATCCAGCAAAGCGGACACCCAGCAACCATTTGTCAAACGGACTGAGCTTAAGCAGTTTCAGAGAGACGCTAAAAATGACAACTCTCAGGAGCCAAAAAAGGAAAATGGTTGTATTTCCTCTCTTCTCCATCAGCAGTTTCACTGTTTTCCCTTTCCAGACAGCTCTGCGTCTCCAGACGTCCGCTGCATGGACACGGTTTCCTTTCCATGTGTTGCCCGAGAAAGCCCTGCTCCTGTCTTCTTTGGCAGGGTCTCGTGCTTGTCTCTCCCGTGTGTCCCTCCTGTGATGGCATTTTCCCTTTCAATTCATGTCATTCCAAGTGTTTTCTGCTTTTGAAATTAGCTGGTGTCTTATACTCCCCCCAACCCGCGCCCCCCAGCTCCAAAGAACCCCGTGTGCAGAAAAGCAAGCCTGTTCCTGCTGGTGTGGGAGTTCTCATCAGAAGTCACCAAGGCAGGCTGGGGTAGACTGATCTACCTTCAAAAAGGCCTCTTTCTGCTCCGTCTGGTGGGTGTACCCATCTCCATTGCCCTCTTATGATTCTTTCCCACTTGTTTCAGTTGGAAGCAGATGTGCCTCCAGTGGTCCCCATTGGAGCAGGTGCACCAGGCAGGCTGCGGAGGGGCTTCTGGGCCTTTTCCCAAACAGTGCCATGAGCTGCTGGAGAGTGAGGATCTCACCTCGTGCTTTGTTGAAGCTGGTGGAGAGAAAGGCAGAGCCAGGGGCCTCCTCGGCCTGGGCCACGCTCTGTGGAACTGATGGTTTTGACTGCACACTGCAAACAGCATCAGCATCATTGAAGGGAGAAGCTCTTGAGAGCAGGGTGGAGCTCACTCCCAACCACTCTTTAATGAGATAAGGGTTGAGCTAATATTTGAGGAGAAATAATTTTATGGAAAATAAATGTAACACTGAGTTAATTTTTACATGGAGGGTTTCCATTTGGGTTTTTAAGCAAGTGACAATTTCTTTTTAGAAAAATTTCAAAAATTTGGGGTGATATATTTTTGATCTTATGAAATTGAAGTACAGGATGGTAAGTAGGAATCATATTACTGTGTACTTATTTTCTAAGAAAGGCAAGCCATTGGGAAGACCTCTTAGAAAAACATCCATAGAAATTTCTTTATTGATTCAATTTTGTTTATTAACAAAAAGTATTTGATCATCCATATATTTTAAAAGTCAGAAATTCTACCTAAATTCAATACTCCCACATTGATTATTTCATAGCCTTCTTATTCTTATTATCTTAGGCATGAATTTCTATCTTAATTTAAGAATTATCTTACAAATTAGGGCTTGCTAGTTCAGAAGTTCACCAGCAGCGTTTACATGGTCACCTCTTCAGTCCATGACCAGGATGCCCTGTTTGTGCAGTCACCTGTCAGTCAGTGATAAGGCCGAGGTGGGTATTTGGTCACGGATCAGTTGAGGCAGATGCATTCTGGGCTATGTGTCCAGGTGATTTTGTTGAGCAAATGCCCAGGAGACTTATGCAAACTGGGACAGCATAGCCTACAACATACCAGACTGTGAAGGTACCTCACGGCATGTGATTGTAGGGAATACCTTAGGCAGTTACAACAGAATGGCAAGTATGGGTGCTTTTAAACATTTTAAAACATAGACAATCCAGTAAAAACACTGGACTGTAGGAATTTTTCAATTTTATTATAATGTCCCGGGATTCCCACCACACGTGTGGTCCATTGTTGACTGAAACACTGGTAGGTGGTGTATGGCTGTTCTACTTTAACCATGTTTAAGTTGGTGGGAAAAAAAATGCATTTTGAAGGAAACTGACAGGCTGACTATGTTTCAGTGGAGGCGAAAGTAGAAATAGAAATTTCAGGGTATTACTCTATTGTTCCCTGTCACTTAAGACTCTGGTGGTAGCATTTGGGTGTTGTGGACACCTCCTCCAGGCACCTTGAAGGCCTGCAGGTGCTACCGCAGTGCTCCATAGCAGAATCACGTGGGCCTGCACCTGCACCCCGTGGGCCTGACCCGTGCGGCATGGGCCTGCACCTGCACCCCGTGGGCCTGCCCAGTGCCTGGTGGCCCTGCTTCTGCCCCGTGGGCCTGCACCTGCCCTCATGACTGCAGCCCTCATTGTCAGGTGGGCACGGTTGTTGTTTCAGGGCCAGGGTTCTCTCAGAGTTTGAGCTATTGCTACTTACTTCACAACTCAGACCTTGAAGACACCCCTTTCCCCAACTCAGACCTCACCCCTTGGTAAGAGGGAAGTTCCCCAAGAGCTGGTTTAGAGTTTTGCTCAGAGGCTGCATTTGCCAATGAAGCAGCCACAGTCTCAACCAGACACTTGGCAAAACAGTGATGGCCTGTGCTGGACTTCTGGCTCTGCTGGTGACGGACACACACTCCTCTCGAACAGGGCAGGACCAAGTAGCAGGTGAGAAACTCTCGGCAGTGGTGTTGCTTTGATACTTTAGGAACACTAAGGGATCAGAAAACTTAAGTGATTAAGTGGTTCCCAATGGCACATGACCTCCGAAAGAAAACGCCAATCATACACTTTAAATAGACATGCATTTGAGTGAATGTTTTAATCCCTCTACTTCTTAAATATTTATCAATGGCATTAGGTTGGATATTCTGTGAGTAAAATTCTTATTTTCAGTTTCCTGTTTCCTCTTTACATCATTGATAAACTTTTCTATTTTTTAAGGAAAACATTTATTATCCTATAATGAAGCAATGAAAAGCTTTCTTCTACAAACTAAAGGCCCACTGATCTAACCAAGTATATGAGTAGTATATGACGCAAGGTAAAGCAATTAGATTTGGCCACTGTTAGGTCTGGTCAGGAATTTTGCTTGTACATTTTGTGATGTTTTCGTTGAGGTAAGATCACTTAACATAGCATCTCGCCTCTTAACAGATTTTTAATGCACAGTACGACGTTGTTAACTCCAGGAGCCACACTGCACAGAGATCTCTACAATTCCATCGTCCTGTGTAACTGAGACTTTGTCCCGATTGGGCAGCGATTCCTGCCTTATCTCTTTCCTCAGCCCCCGGCAACCCACCATTCTCTCCTGTTTCTGAGTTGAGCTCCTAGCATCCTCATCTGTGTAGGTTCATGCAGTACATTTGTTTCTGTGGTTGTTTAGTTCAGTTGCAGCATGAATCAGGGTTTTCTTGTTTTTGAAGGCTGAATAATAATCTCCTGCCTGTGTATGCCATGATCTGTTCACCCATTCCCATGTACGTGGTTTCCCTATCTTTGCTCTTTGAACAGTTCTTCAGTGAACAGGAGAGAGCAGTCGTCTTTCGAGACCTTGGCTTCCCTTCTTTTGCATATGCACCCAGAAGTGGGATTGCTGGATCATATGGCGATTCCATTATTAATATTTCGAGGACCTGCCATACCATACTTTTTTACATAGCAGTCTTAGAGTTCAATGCTACCTACAATATCCTCATGGAGAAATTCCTTTAAAAAGCCACACGCAACTGATGATAATAATTGACCTGTGATGTTCTCTTTAGTTCACATGATGTGACAATACACCTTTCTGTGTCTCTCCACTTCTGTGCCATAACCTCTAGCTCCCGTGGTTAGTACTCAGTCCAGGGTCAGTGTCACAGGCCAATTCAGTGAAGGCAACATGCTACTTACTCCCTGTGCTGTTAAACAGTTGTTTTTCACATTGGCTGGGTTGTTGCTTTTTATGTTTTTATCATAGACCAACTCATTTGATAGTCATTTCTTGGTTCCAATAATGTGTTCTTGTAGTTAGTTGGATTTTTTAAAGATACAATCATATGTGTAGATAAATAATTTTTTCTCCTTCTAAACTTCTTTGAGAATATATTGGGTACATAAATGTAATTTTCATTTTATTTCTTCAGCAAATATTTCCTCCATAAGGGAATACTAGTATAATATAGGTATGGCAATTTTAGATGGTGGTTACTATCTAAATAGTTATTAAATAAATGAGAGAATAAGCTTATTCCTCATAAACATCCAGCAGCCTGTTTTGCAGAGCACCATGATTGCAGACACCACAGACTTCTGTGGAACAGGGTCATTATCCATATGTTAGACAATCCATATGCTGCTGAGACCCAATGTATGCTGATAGGGCACAGTGTGGAAATATGTCAATTTTATCTAGACTATAAGTCTTGAACTCACAGTCATTGTCCATGAAGGCTACCTTACTTTATAGAACTATATAGCTCTATATTTAGTTTAATAACAGGGTATTTTTGGAAAATTCTCAATAATAGTTTTTGTTGTTGTTGTTTTCTTTGATTTTTAGTGTGTCATGTCAGAAAAATATTAATTCCCAGGCCATTTGACCCTCCTGAACCGCTCAGAAACAGATGCAGATTTTAGAGGCCAGAAGGAATTGATGATTCTGCTTTGCAATCTTTTCCGTCAAACATTGAATACCTACTATGGGCAGCGCCTGGTGAGAGGGCCTGGTGACCTACTACAGAGTTAAATAGGCCTTCCTGGGGGTTCCCTGTTGGTGGCCACACACAAAGGAGGCAAGGTCTGACCTGACATCTGGGTGGGACCAGGGGCAGGAAGGGCAGAGGTGGGGAAATGGAGCCCAGAGTAGTGATGGGGATGAGGTTGACGGGGAAAGTACTGTTTTGGGTGAATATTGATTGAAGAAACCGAGAGCCTTGAGGACGTGCAGCGTTCTGTGGGAAACCTGGAAGACGCGAGGAGGAGGACACTTGGGGTCAGCGTGGGCCGATGCAGGCAGCGCAGCCTGGTGCCAGGGCCTGCACCAGGCTCTCCCAGCTCTGTCAGTGCATCCTCACAAATGCTTGTGCCTGGGTGTGGTGAGGTGCAGGGACGTGGACATGCCTCTGTGAGTGCCAGGGTTTGAGCCCCGAAAGTTCCAGAGCCACCCCCATGCTATTGCAATAGTAAAATGTTTCCATTCTTAAGAACGTTTACTTTTCTGAGAGGAGTGATGAAATCATTTTGTCCAATAATAATCTATAATTACAAGCTGAGGGATGAGTGAACTTGTGGGCTTAGGAGCAACATAGGCAGAGAGAGTTTTATGATTGTTTTTATGAGCGTGGCTTTCTTACGGACTCAAACTGCAAAGGCTGGAACCTGACTCTTCCGTTATTAAAAGGCATTTTAGTACATCTCTCGATGTACGTGGAAGAAAGATTATGTTGAAATAAGAAGTACTCATGAGATGTCCAAATCTGTCTAAAGAGTCTACTCTTTTATGTTCTATAAAGTAGTGGTTTAAATGATGCCTAATTAACTGCTGCTTTAAGTGAGGCAGTGAGCTTTAGGCTTCCATGAGGTAAAGAAAATCATTCATGCTTGAAGCCTCCTGCTCAAGGGTTACTTTCTGAATGAATTCCCCATCAGCAGGTCTGTCTCTGGCTCAGCGACATTCTAGAGGGAAACTCGCGTTCTTCCTAGTGCTCTTATTTATTGATCGGCCTTCGTGGACCACTGCCTCTCATGCCATGACGTCAAGGAGCTGCTCCCAGACAAGTACTAATAACATCCACGTAGGCATCATCAACCCTGAAGAGCATACCAATCAAAGGGCAGATACTCGTGCTGCAAAGATCACTGTTCATAAAACTTATCTACTTCAGAGCAGCTGAAGGAGGTCACTCCACAAACAGATGGACAGACATCCTCCAGCGACAGACCCCTACTCAGATTTTCAATAAATCAATTGTCTCCCTTTTTAAAACTTCCTTAAGAAATATAACACATTCAAAAATAGGCCCAAACTAAAATTCATAGCCCAGTCCGTCACAGCAAGAGGAAACCAGCATCATTCCTGCTATGTCAAGGAATAGACCGTCCCCAGCCCTCTCACACACCTCCCTGTCTCCCACTTTAGCAAGGGCCCTGCGCCTGAGTGTCACTGCTGTCTTCTTGTTCTTCTGCTGAGCAACAGTCGATGACATCTGAGCCTGCGTTAATAAAATCTGCGTATAACTTTGCCTTCAAAGTTTAGGTTTATGCAAAAGGAAACCTACTCTGTGTTCTCTTGTGCCCAGGGTTTCGCTCAACGTTTACTTGTGAGGTCCAATCACGTGCACAATGATAGTTCAGTAATTTTATGGCTGTGTTCTATGAGCACATTTGTATGAGTTTATCATTATATATTTGCTCATTCTCCTGTGTGGTGGCCATCAAATACTCCTGGCAGTGCCTGTACCACCACTTGCATGATCGACATTCAGTGAAGAGCCACTTCCACAAGCTGTGTGATGCCTGTGGATCAGGCCACCCCTCCTGGGCTTCGCTCCGCCATCCAGTAGTGCTGCCTGTTCTAGCCTCTCTGACTTCTCTGCTTCTGCAGCCCCTCCCCCTTCCATGGGTCTGTTCTTTCTCTCTGATCCCTACCCTAAAGTGCTTGTGTCACATTTTCTCAGCAATCAGATCCATGCCAATAAATTAAACTGTAAGCATTTCCTGCCACTTAATGTTTTCCATTCACTGAGTTCCTAATGTATTTGCTTGGAGATTCCAGTAGTAGATGTTGTATGCAAAGTGCAAACTTTCTTTTTTTTCTCTTGCTCTATATTATATGATTTTCTAAATTTTACTTGCCTTCATTGGTAATGCTAGAGTCAGGCAGCAATGTGGACAGAAGTGGTTCAGAATGCTCCATCCCACTACATGGGGAGCTTATTCTGTGGTTACATCCGGAAAAAGGAAGTAACATACAGAAATGGAGGTGAGGTGGACATGGCCTGATTGGTCAGGGCTCCTATCTGTCTTGTTTGAACAATGATTTGAACATCGAGCCCGCTGGGATTGGCTGAAATTTAGTTATTTTCAGAAGAGTATGTTACAATCTATTTATACATCAAGTTAGGCTAAATAGAGACCTTTAGGCCAAAGTGGACAGTATTTTGAATTTACTATTTTAAACTTGAATCATTTTTCTTAAAAGCAATTCTCTTTCAAATTATTTTTCTCTTAAGGTAGAGTCTGAACATCTCTCCACACTGCTTCCTACTAATTTAATTAATAAAAACTATAATTAAATTTAAAATTAGATTTATTTTTAAAAATTAAATACAAATTAATATTAATATTTATTAACATGGACTTAATATTAATAATTAATATTTATTAACATGGACTCATTTTGAAAGGGATAACATGTAAATAATAGGTACATGATGTATATGCAATTCAATAAATTCATAAGTAAATGTACATAAGCAGCCACCTATATTTAAAAGTATAGAAATTCACTTCACCCACAAATGACCCATGAAAATAAATGGTCTATACACATGCACTCCACCCAAGAGTCCAGTCTAGGAATGACTACTGTGCGACTATGAGGGCTGAGCTTTGTGTTGGACACTCACAGTAAGGGTGCCTCCGACTCAGCTCCTCACCTTGGTTTCCTTCTGTAAGCCCAAGGACAGACAAATGGACCATTTCCACTTTTGAGTGCTGAATTAGACACATGACACCAGAGGTCACGCTGACAGATGGCAGTGGAGCTTGGGCCTGCAGAGCCTGTGCTGAGATTGTGGTTTTAGGGAGCACACCTCACCCCCCTGGTCCCCCAGGAGATCCAGGTGCTGTGGTGTCTGAGCACCTGCGGGTCTTACAGGTTCTGTATGTTCAGATGGCAGCAGGACACCTGCACACTTCCAGGAGGGCACAGAGGAAGAGAAGATGCTTGCCTACCACTCGGACTTAGACGTGTTTCCTGCATAACTGTCCAAGGAGCGCTGTGCTGACAAGAGCTTTGTATTTTTAGCTCCCGCAGCCTTTGAGTCCTGCCTTCCACTTGATTGGAGCACCAGGGCCTCCTCGCTCATGTACCAGGCCCTGTTCTTGTCTGTCCTTACTCAAATGCCTACTTGTGTCTTGATGGCAGCTGCTGCCACTTCGCCTCTCATCTCTCTTCCCTTCCCATTCCTCAGTAGAGCTTCCAACTAAGAAAAACCTGGATTTGGGGAAGGAGAATAAAGAGCCATGGCAGGCTGTAATTGTGTGGGACACGGTTGGGCTTGAAAATGTTATGGATGCATTGAAACAAACTTGATATCCCCCAACTTTCAGCAGAGCTTTTGCTAAGGATTTCTGGTAGCACAAATAGATTTCTATCCAAATAGATTTCCTCTGTCAAGTAGTGCATGATAATTTCAAAATTCCTTGCTTTGCAAAATAATTTGCAAAGAAGTTGTGACATTCAAGGTCATATGAAGGTCAGTTTATAGGAAGAGTCCAGGAGTAGCATAGGCTGGAGGAGAAGTGGGGTGAAGTGCTGCACGTTTTGGAATCTTCTTAAAGAGAAGCTGTGGAAGATTGAGTCCAGGGTAGCTGCCCTGTGCGGCTGTTCCTGAGATCTCGAAGCCACTTCTCTAGCAGTTTTGTGGAGGAAGGAGCGGGTGGAGACAGGTGCTTCATGGTGTAAGCTGCCCTCCCAGTGTAGCTCTAGCAGCAGTGTAGCTGCCCCAGCCTCCACCTCTGTGTTCTGCTTCACAAAGCAAGCGTTGCCTGGTCTGGGGAGGCCAGGAGATATGTCCCGATATTGTCAACTTCTGCAAACTCATTTTCGTAAATCTTGATTACCCATCAAAAGCCCATGTCTCTGCTCCAGGGAAAGGCTTTCAAAATGACTCCCAGCTTTGTTCGAGCAAGTGGCTTTTACTCCTTATCAGCTGATGATTGAATGCAAGTGCTGGGTGTGTTTTGTCAGAGAGGCAGAACAAGGGAGCGAGGCCAGGTACCCAGAGTGACAGTAACAAGGGAGCAGCGCAAAGCAGAGAAGGCTGCAGGGGAATTTCAAACTGGAGATGGGCCACTGGACTGCTGGCACATACCCAGAATCACCCGTCACCCCTGTCCAGGTGCTTTCCCTCCTGAGATGGTACCCAAATCTGACTGTCATCCCCAGGCTCCTGTGAGGTGTGCCAGGAGCACAGGGGCAGGTCTGGTCTCTGCACTGCTGCCACTCCACTCCACTCGGCCCCAGGCCCACACACTGCTTCTCACAGGCGGCCGCACCAAGTGCACTTTATCCTTTGTAAAACTGAAAGTGAGCAGGATGAGCATGGAATTTAAATCCTTTCTTGATATTATCGCTTCACAGAAACTGCAAGTCAACAAAACTGGGCATTCTCACATTTCTCCAACTGAAGTCACGTAGACCAGCCAAAATTGGATTGTCTTCATTTAAGTGGAAAAAAGTAGCAGTGCCAATTAGGTTCAAATCCAATATCTCGGTAGGAATTGCATCGAACTCAGCTGTTTAAGGCCTGATTGTTTGCATTCTGCAATATTCAGGACTTGTG